>NC_034192.2:25137159-26395909 GCF_002021735.2 Oncorhynchus kisutch | reverse complement strand
TTCTCCCACCCCCATCACTCTCTTGACCATCCCCTCCCTCTCACTGTCGGCCAATCGCACCCTCCTCTTCATTCTCTTCTTTGGTGATGGGGGCAGTGGAGAGATACCACCCTCCCCCCCGCCAGCTCCTCCACCATACCCCTCATCTCTTCCACCAGGGCACTTTCCCCCCACTCCACTTGCTCTACCACCGTCTCCTTCTCCAACACTCTTCCCTCGCTTTCTTCTCTCTCATGCTCCTCCACTCGGTTGCCTTCTTCCGCCGCTTTCCTGGTTCTCCTACTCCCGTGCCTTCTGTTTCCTTCTCTCTTCCATCCGCCGCTTCTTGCTCCTCATCCTTCCTTGCGGCCTTCCCCTCTGGACCTGTACTCTGGTCATGAGGCGTGCTTCCTTCTCCTCCTCTTCTTCCCCCATCCCCCGCTCCTGCTCCCCCCCAGCCGCAGACGCATATGACCTCTGACGAGCCGGGCACCCCCGCCACAGGTGTGCTGACGAGCCACACCCGTGGCACGCCTTGGCTTGTCACAGTTCCTCATATCCACAAAATCTGCATTTTCTTGTGCTGCACGAAGCGAATATGTGGCCGTAGGCCATACAGCGCCTGCAAAATGGGGGCTGACGTGCATAAAACAATGTCCCCCTGTCAGCCCCTAGGTAGAACATAGCAGGAGGATGGAGGTAGCCACCATGTCCCTTTGGGTCCTCCCTGAGGAAGGCCTGGAAGCCTCTCCTCCCATTCCAAAACCCAAGGGAGTCTTTGAGGTGCCTTGCTGAGGAGACATTATCCATCTATCTCCCCAGAAAGGCCCTCACCTCTTCGTCCTTAACGTATGGGTTGTAAATGTTGACAGTTACAACCCTAAAGTTGTTCTTCGCCAGGCTTGTTATTTAATAGTGGCTCATCGGCCTCTCACCTCCCACTGCTCTTGCCCTTCTCAGGATATCATCGTGTTTCTCCTCTGTATATAGTGCCACGTCGTATGCTCCCTCCAACGAGTTGCCTTGGAAACAAAACACGTCCTTCACCGTCAGCTTTAGAATCCCCATCAATATTATCCTTCCAAAACTCCAACTCCTTTTCCTTCCAAGCAAACCGAATCGTGTTGGCCAGCCCAATCCCAGGGACCGACCGTGTGGATGTATTTTGCACCATCTCCGCAAGGAGAATGGCGCTCGTTCTCTTCTCTTCCAAAACAAGGAAAAAATAAAATCCAAAGTGACTGAGCCTATCTGGTGACAACTTACACAGAGACAGGAACAATCACCCACAAACACACAGTGAAACCCAGGCTACCTAAATATGGTTCCCAATCAGAGACAATGACTAACACCTGCCTCTGATTGAGAACCATATCAGGCCAGACATAGAAATAGACAAACAAGACATCCAACATAGAATGCCCACTCAGATCACACCCTGACCAACCAAAACATAGACACATACAAAGCAAACTATGGTCAGGGTGTGACAATAAAATAAAAAAATAAAGAAGAATATTTATTCCCATAGTAATTGGATCCATAACTAGATCACATCTGCATTTTGAAAGAGTATTTTTTTATCATTATTTTATTAATGAAATGTGTTTATTAGGTGACTGTGCAGTCTACAATAAATACTATAGTTAACATGGGAAGTACCTAACTCCTTACATAAGGGAGAGCAGGCCATGTCTGTACTACAGAATGCGAAGCACGGGGGAGACTGGGGTTCAAATCCCCATTGGGGAGGAAGGAGTAGGCTGTCCTTGTAAATAAGAATTTGTTCTTAACTGTTTCCATATGTGTTATTTCATCGTTGTGATGTCTTCACTATTATTCTACAATGGAGAAAATATAAAAAATATAGAAAAATCCTGGAATGAGTAGGTGTGTCCAAACTTTTGACTAGTACTTTTTTGAACGGAAAATGACAGTCGGCAGTACAGTACTGGGCTATTTACGAGGAAGGAGCAGACTGTCCTTGTAAATAAGAATTTGTTCATAACTGACTTGCCTAGTTAAATTAAGGTTACAATAAGAGCATAACATTTCTGCACCCTAATTTTCTAAATCTTTCTAAACAATACCCGAATGGAGATTAAGTGAAACACTCTGGGTTACTGCTAGGATGGAACGGAAAATATGGCGCTGTACAATGTGATATCCTGCAGTACAGTACTGGGCTATTGATTCAGAGCAGCACGAAACAGTGCTAAAATAGCTGTAGGCTTTTGCTTCTAACATCAATATGCCCTTTAAATAAATAAGATCTCCACAATATTTTACACTATATCTAAAAATATTTTTTTCAATGATGTGACTCGCCAATAATTACATTTAGAGGATTGGAGGACTCTATATTACTATCGAAGGGGCATTTTCCGTGAGAATATCTAAGGGGCTTTTATAAAATTCTAAATGAATTAATGATAATAATCGCTTTAAAAAAAAAGTAACAACATTTTGGAAATTTCGTTTTCATGTTAACCTTGCGTGAGCGAAAAATAGGCAATTCTTGAAAATGTGGTGAGACATTGTCACTAATTTGTAAATAAAGCCTATTATTGAGAGTTATTTATTTCTGGATGAAATCTAACTTGATTATTTAGCAGACATCACTTGCTTATATTGAGTCAACACATATCTTAAGAATATCATGGAATATCATGGAATATTTGAACATTTTAGTTTCTCCATGTTTGTCTCAGAGCAGTGTGAAATGGTGCTGAACTAGACGGCCACAGCGGGAAGTCTATGTATCTATGTATTCTGTGCCCACTCGTGGTATCTCTATCTCTCTTCAGTTGCACATCCTTATATAGCAGAACAGCGTAAGGGTCCGGGCGGCCCTGGCTGTTCCTGGTGAGCAGTTGGTCAAGTTCTGTTGTTAGAAGAGGAATGGAAATGTCAGGGTGAACCGAAAACCTGATGAACGTACTGAACTGGACTCTGCCTGTCGGAAGTGGAGTTCCTGAGCTCACACGTGTGCCTGGCATGGATTGTCACGCCATCTTGTTCATTTTCAACACGTGAGTGAGTCAATGATTATTCAAACCATTGACACACTGATGAATGAAAGATGACAAGCGATCGGCAAAGGCAATCTGTAATCTGTGGGCATTACGGCTCGGTACGAAATGTTTTATATATATATCTTTTTTCATTCTCAGAACATTAAATGTTTGTGTGTTCACTTGTTTTTTGTACTGTTCTGTGTTTTGACCCACTGATTTGTTTGACAAACAAAAAACTTTACGTCCTGCAGGCCCAGTCATGGATCAAAGCTGGCGAGACATTCAATTACATCGTCTTCACAAACGAATCAACCGCGGCACCCTTGAGCAATTTGCTCAAAATTGCTACAGAAAATCAAGAATATTAACGAAAGCATAGAGATGATGATGAAAAAATGCTGTTTTGAGTTAGAAATATAACACTTTAGAGTACTTAAACATGGAATACATTGCAAGTTGAGGGATTTTCACCACAGTAGCCGGGCAATAAAAAGTATATTGTCCTGCTAATAGGAATCATTTGCATGATAGGCTAAATTCTTTATTGTAACCACAATGTCATACATAATTTGTATCTACCTTTTCAATTACTTTTAAAGATTGGGAATTACAAATGTGCGCTTTTTATTTAGTTACATTGTTTTAGTTCGAACGTGCAGACTTTTTTTCTTTAAATGATTCTTTATGTAGGATGCTACATTTTTTAATAGTTGCAAATGTAAGTAGGCCTAATTTTAAAAATCCTACTTCTATTAGGCTGTTAAGCCTCATAGCCTACCTCAGACAGTTAAGTTATTTTATATAGGTCTAGGCTCCGAAGAAATAGACTCCAATTAAGCCCTCTTGTTGTTTGTAAATTCAAAATTCAAAAGGCACTCGCACACCTGAGCTATCTTTATTGCAGGTACATGGCAACAGCCGGATAAGATGCGGAACCCGCACACTGTTCTTCATCGTATTACTGATCTTTAATAAGCTTTACGTATCGGCCTCACGGCCTTCGTCAGAGGTTTTATTAGTTTTTTTTATTCGCACCCTTATGTAGACCTAGCCACACCCACATCCGTTCCATGCATGGAAAGGGGTTGGAGGCGACGGAAAAACAAATAAGTGCTACCAAATATAACAACATGCATTTCATAAATATTCAAATAAAGTGTGTACATAAAACATATTAAACACGTCTGTAAAACCACAACGAGGACATCAACTTACCAAGGAAGTTTTCAAAAATCATTGGGTACAGTGTAAAAAAAAAGTCAGAGTAATCTGTAATAGGGACATAATTCATGTTCAAAGTTACAACAGAACATACATAGGCATTTCATGACTTAGACCTTTAGGAAATAATGTCTAGACATTCTGGCTGATTTTCTTTTGTGGCTGGCAGTTGACATAAAACATGCCAGGATTCTTTAGCTTTAGCAGGTCTTTTTTGTAGCAGTTCATCGCGTGTTCCCCCAATGCCAAAATAATAGCTTCATCCACACATTGTGGAGAATAGACTCTTCTTAGAAACCTATTGTGCATCTCTGCTGCTTTTTCTAGATAGTCCTGAAAATGATTTGTTGCAAGTTGGGGAGGAGGGGGGTGTTTCCATACCTAGCAAAAGTTGGGGAGGGGGAGTTCACACCTAGTTCGGCTATTATACAGTTATTTTGTAAAGGCTGAATAGTCTATTGTTCAGCTAATAGCCATCCTGATATGCTTGTGAAAACTAATAATTATACTTTTTCACCTTTCCACATTAAAGATTCCAATTGACAAAGTGTTTTAGCCACAATTGGCCCCAACCCCAATTAATACATTTGGGCACAGTCGATAGCGTGCTGGACTTTGGGCTAGAATGTTGAGGGTTCGAAACCTGCTCCCTGCTTGCTAAATTAATTTTTGATACACCTGGTATTGGACATGGCTGAAAAAAACGTGCTAAATAGCGATTTTCGTAAATTAAATTTATGACAAAAAAATATACACCAAAATACCAAAATATTCAAAGGCCATTTTCTCAAAAGTGAGTTTACAAGTTTATCAACTTTCAAAGCAAAATTACTTTCCCATTGTTCCTAAGCCATTTAGCTCTGAGTCTCTTTTATCCAATGTAAAAAACAACTTCAAATTTTGAATGATTTGAGCCAGTCGGTCACATTTGCAGCATCAGACCGTTTTTTATATTACAAAAATAACAGTAGCGGTGCGTGGGTAAATTCACTGGGGAAGCCAAGCCTGGGAAAAAAAGCCATATTACAGCCTATGTGTTGTTTGCTCTATAACCTGTTAGTTCATATGCCTTGGCACTGTGATATATACAGTCGTCACCAAAAGATTTGAGAATGACACAAATATACATTTTCACAAAGTCTGCTGCCTCATTTTGTGTGATGGGAAATTGTATTATACTCCAGAATATTATGAAGAGTGATCAGATGAATTGCAAAGTCCCTTTTTGCCATGCAAATGAACTGAATCCTCAAAAAACATTTCCACTGCATTTCTGCCCTGCCACAAAAGGACCAGCTGACATCATGTCAGTGATTCTCTCGTTAACACAGGTGTGAGTGTTGACAAGGGCAAGGCTGGAGATCACTCTGTCATGCTGATTGAGTTCGATAAACAGACTGGAAGCTTCAAAAGGAGGGTGGTGCTTGGAATCATTGTTCTTCCTCTGTCAATCATGGTTACCTGCAAGGAAACACGTGCCGTCATCATTGCTTTGCACAAAAAGAGCTTCACAGGCAAGTATATTGCTGCCAGTAAGTTTGCACCTAAATCAACCATTTATCGGATCATCAAGAACTTCAAGGAGAGCGGTTCAATTGTTGTTAAGAAGGCTTCAGAGCACCTAAGAAAGTCCAGCAAGCGACAGGACCGTCTCCTAAAGTTGATTCAGCTGCGGGATCGGGGCACCACTAGTACAGAGCTTGCTCAGGAATGGCAGCAGGCAGGTGTGAGTGCATCTGCACGCACAGTGAGGTGAAGACTTTTGGAGGATGGCCTGGTGTCAAGAAGGGCAGCAAAGACGCCACTTCTCTCCAGTAAAAACATACTGATACTGATACTGATATTCTGCAAATGGTGCAGGGATTGGACTGCTGAGGACTGGGGTAAAGTCATTTTCTCTGATGAATCCCCTTTCCAATTGTTTGGGGCATCCGGAAAAAAATCTTGTCCGGAGAAGACAAGGTGAGCGCTACCATCAGTCCTGTGTCATGCCAACAGTAAAGAATCCTGAGGCCATTCATGTGTGGGGTTGCTTCTCAGCCAAGGGAGTAGGCTCACTCACAAATTTGCCTAAGAACACAGAACAAAGAATGGTACCAACACATCCTGCGAGAGCAACTTCTCCCAACCATTCAGGAACAGTTTGGTGACGAACAATTTCCAGCATGACGGAGAACCTTGCCATAAGGCAAAAGAGATAACTAAGTGGCTCGGGGAACAAAACATCAATATTTTGGGTCCATGGCCAGGAAACTCCCCAGACCTTAATCCCATTGAGAACTTGTGGTCAATCCTCAAGAGGCGGGTGGACAAACAAAAACCCACAAATTCTGACAAACTCAAAGCATTGATTATGCAAGAATGGGCTGCCATCAGTCAGGATGTGGCCCAGAAGTTAATTGACAGCATGCCTGGGCAGATTGCAGAGGTCTTGAAACAGAAGGGTAAACACTGCAAATATTGACTCTTTGCATCAACTTCATGTAATTTTCTAAAAATCCTTTGACGCTTATGAAATGCTTGTAATTATACTTCAGTATTCCATAGTAACATCTGGCAAAAAATATCTAAAGACACTGAAGCAGCAAACTTTGTGAAAATTAATATTTGTGTCATTCTCAAAACTTTTGGCCATGACTGTAGACGTAAGGCCAAGAAAATGTGAAATTCAACCACACCTTAATGGAGAGCAACATTTGTCCAGTGTTTCCACAAAGCCAATTGATTGCAGTTACATTACCTGCAACATGGTCATTCAAGGTAATGTTTCCAACATTTTCAGACTTCAAAACAACTATTGACTTAACACTGTAGAGTTACTAAAAGTCACAAAGAAAACTGGAGCTGCCTCCACTATTCAAGAACCATTTCAACTTTAACATTTCAATATCATCACATCACCTATGCTTAGAATAAGCATAGGTGATGTGATTGAAATTTTAAAGTAGTGACAGCTAAAAGATTCCAAAAACGAATTATTCCAATTAACATGTGTGTGTGTATAACTAGAAAACATATGTTGACTCAACCTCCTTGTAGAGAAACGCCAAATGCCATTCTCCTCTCTCCACATGTCGCCGAAACAGTCTATGACTATGTCGTATAGAACAAGCTTTCAGTTTTTGTTGTCCTAGACTACCTGGCTAAAATGTTGTTATCTCGCTAACCTAACTTCCTTTCATGGGCAACGATGAGCCAGCTAGTTAAAACCTCTTAAGAATCAGACCATTTAAATAAAAAGAATTATACTAAAATGACATACCCAAATCTGGAAATTATAATAGCCTAACTAATAGTCCCAATTAAATTAGAGATGCGCATGGTCATAAGGTTTATTGCGAATACAAGAATATAAACTCATCATGGCCAGAAAAGGTGAGTAATTCATTCTGCAATGGTTATGTATTATGTATCATGTTTAAAAATTAAATATTGTCTACGCAATAAATTTCACATTACAGTACTCAGATGTAACCTACAAATGTTAATGGTAACGGTGAACCATCTGTTCTACCTTTAAACTGTGCATCTGATCACATAGAGCAACTAGGCTACTTCAAATAACTTATCTATTTACTACTGTGAAGTGGGTCCAATTAAATGAGAGATGGGAAGAATGGTAGTCTATCCTAACTTGTTGTAGGCCTATAGGCTAATTCGCACGTAACCTACAAAACCATCACAGTCAGGAAAGGTGAGGAATTTATTCCGCAATTATCATGGAATTGAAGAAAAAAAACAAGAAATATATGTATATTTCAAAGATAAATAGATTTTTGCTCTTAACACTAATGGCAAATGATTGCATATTTTTATTATACTTAGCTCAACCTGTTTTTTTGTTATGAATTAGAGTCATCATATATTCCCAAATTGCACTGGGCTACTACTAGGTTACGTTTGCCTTCTTGCAATGCAAGAGTTCAACCACTAGAAACTATGCATATGCATGGTCTAAAGTTTGTGTGAGGATAAGCACATTCTCGCTTCAAGTTCAGTTTTTATAAATGCCAACATTTGTGTGAAAACCTGGGGCACGTATGTTTTGGGGCATATTTTGTGCGTACACAACATTTATAATTGAGGCCCAAGGTCCTTTCAAGTGAGACACACTTTCTCTGGACAGTGTGGGAAAGGAAGCTGGGGCTTTGAGTGCAGGCCCTTTTACAATCCCCTCTCCCTGCTTCTGCAGGCCTGTGAATGAGAGGCCACCTCCACTATCTTTTCTCATTCAATGACTGCCTTTTGTGCTCTGACCAGAGTACCCTGCCTATGAAATTGCTCAGCTTGCACTTCTGCTATTCACTTCAGCTTCACACACATGTGCAGTCTGCCAAATATGGACACAGAACATTTGGATGTCCTTTAGACTGCAGTACCATCATTACCTACTCTTCATAAGATCAACCCTCTACTCTGTGAGAATAAAGATGAGTTTGGCTTGCTTTTCTCTGGTTGCCTCTGAGTTTATCTCTGAACATCCCCATACAGTCCTATGCCACCACCAAACAAGAGTATAAAGCCAAATGATCAGGAGAAATGTCTTGTTTAGAGTACTTTAGAGAGATGCAGGCCTTACAAATTCAGATTGAAGACGACTACAAAATACTAAAAAGCTGCTCTCAAGTAAATAACTCATTAGGCATTCTCAAAGTTGATGAGAGACAAATTACCTCAAAATAAAAAATATTGTTTCATACGTTTGTTGCTTTTACAAATTCCCCATGGCTTATTCGTATTTGGGATTTAATATTTTGAGAGGCATTGCACACTACCTGGTTCAAGTGAGAAATAGGGGCAGATTTTTATCAAATTAATTATTTTATATTTAAATGGAATGGTATATATTTCACCTGGGTTATTTTTTTATTTAACTGTAAGAAATAATTGAAGGTAGGGAATAGGTCATGAAATACAGTAGGATTATTTTCTTTATAATAATTTTTAAAGATGCATTAAATTGTTAATGAAACACAGATAGTATCCTTAATAAGAATAACACATTTAATATTAAACAGCTATTCTGAGCGTGAACGTCAGCAACCACCATTGAGAGCAACACAAATACTGCACTGAGAATGGATGTCATGAGTTCCTTATGTTATGAAATAACAACACTATCAAACACCAGCTGTCTGGAGGGGTCGTGGACTCGGATAAAGAGAGATTGTTGTGGTTTCGTTATTAACTAGATTTGACTGGACTGTCATTATCACTCAGGCACAGAACTGCAAGTCTTCCCTCCAGGGGCCATGACGAGTCTCAGTGGCTCCATGGTTAACAAAGAAAGACAGTGTCCACACTTGTGCTCCTTTTAAATGAATTAGACACTCTCCACTGTAGCCTCCTCGAGCAGTGCCACCCCATGACCCTTCACCATCAGAGATTCAGATCAACTTTATTATCCCACCAAGAGAAAAATAATTTGGTAATGTGCTTAACAAGACGGTACATTAAACATAAAAACTACACAATATAAGTCATTCAAAGTGCTATAGCTACACATTTAAAGTGAAAGTGCAATATGCTGTGTACTTGAAGGACCAACAGACTATCTATTATACTGTTGGAATTAAAGAGTCTCTATATCTGTTTTAATTTTCTTTCCCCTTGTCCGGATGATTATTGATACTTAATATACGTATTTTCCACCATAATTTGCAAATAAATTCATTAAAAATCCTACAATGTGATTTTCTGGATTTTTTTCCTAATTTTGTCTGTCATAGTTGAAGCGTACCTATGATGAAAATTACAGGCCTCTCTCATCTTTTTAAGTGAGAGAACTTGCACAATTGGTGGCTGACTAAATACTTTTTTGCCCCACTGTATATAAAGTGCTATACTGGGATGCAAACTCAAAATTGAATACATTTCAACTCTATATCTGACATGGTACAGGTGTCTTCTTTAAGCCCATAAGCATGTGTGTGAGGTGTACACTTTTCTTTCAAAATAGATTTGTTTAAGACTACCAATAAACACCCTGTGTGATCCATATTTAGCCCTCTGCTGTAAAAGGTTAAGCTGAGCAAGAGTGGCAAATTACAGTTCTACTTGTTAGAGGATATTCTTTGATTGAATATAAATTATCGTCCCCTCTAATTTGAGTGCTAGTCAGAGAAGCTTGAGAATCATGAAGGTCATGCACATACAGTCAAACCTGATTCCCATTCAATCCCTCCATGGTGCAAAATAGTTAGTAGTTAATTAACCCTCAACAGCATAGCCACAATTATGAGTTCATGACACTAGACAATATGACCTCGTTAAATGAATTAGATCTAAATCTAATTAGTGTTGATTACACAGGACACACGTTATTTGTTAAATTAGGCTTGGCAAATTAAATAGAAGAGCAGAGAGATGGCAAAGATAGCTCAAATAGCCCATATTCAGGTCAAGAACCCATATCCCACAGCAAGCTGTATTACTGTACTTTAAGGCATCCCAGCGTAAAGATATAAGCCAAGAACCCATATCCCATAGCAAGCTGTATTACTGTATGGTAAGGCATCCCAGCGTAAAGATATACACCAAGAACCCATATCCCATAGCAAGCTGTATTACTGTATGGTAAGGCATCCCAGCGTAAAGATATACACCAAGAACCCATATCCCATAGCAAGCTGTATTACTGTATGGTAAGGCATCCCAGCGTAAAGATATAAGCCAAGAACCCATATCCCACAGCAAGCTGTATTACTGTACTTTAAGGCATCCCAGCGTAAAGATATAAGCCAAGAACCCATATCCCATAGCAAGCTTCATTACTGTATGGTAAGGCATCCCAGTATAAAGATAGCAGCCAGTGATTAGGGCTCTATAAAAGGAATGAGGTCAAGAAGGGAAACATTTAAACCGCACATGGAGGAAGAGAAAAGAACAAGAGAAGAATGAGGAGAGGAGTTCAAAGTGGCTCCAGCGATCCAGAGCAAGCCAAGGAGGAGCAGGCAGCACTTTGGATATGATGCCTTCCTAAAGTGGAGAAGGAGGAGGGAGAAGGAGAGGAAGGGGGAGAATGAAAGGGGGAGGGGGGATGGGGGTGGATGGGAGAGGCAGCCATACTTTCGTTATGCTGAAAGGCATTATGAGGGGGGGGGTGTTATTGTGAAGAAATATTTGATTGAGTAAGAGATGTGTGAATATTTGTGTGTTTGTTAGAATGATTGACTGCATTTGTGGGGTTGCACACTCCACCAAAAAATAATCACAGCATAAAAGTTTTGTAAGTGGCCAAAGCACACAGACCTGAATACATATCCCATCCTGAATGACAGAGGTTTATATATGCAGCTGCCAGAGTGCGCGCTTGTAAAGCAATCTGATGTACTCGGTGCTAGAAAATACCTCAGTGCCTTTATGGGATGACACCTCATCCATTTCAGAGTGATATAAAGGTGGTGGAGGGCACAGGGCAATCCATGATCTTGTTCTGTGCTAAATATATGTCCCTGTCATGTAGGCTCCATGGTGGTGGGATATGAGAGAACATGACAGAGCTGAGCAGAGAGTCTAGGTCTGCTACTGCTTGCCAGCACTGCTCTCTCCATTCAATCACAATGATGCTTTAAGAAGAGCATTTTAAAGGGAGGGCTCATACGGTCCATTCTAAACCTTAATAAGAAATTAATCGGACTGATCAAATCTGATTTACTGTGCTTTGTGTTAACGGCAATAAATGTGTAACATTACAATAATCCAGGCGACACAATAGTATGTTGTAATTGCAAGATCAAAAAGACAGACTGAGGAAACCCATTGGTCTGAGTTTATGTAGAGTTTAAACTGTACCAGTGCCTCCCACTGCTGGCTTGCCTCTGAAGCTAAGCAGGGTCGGTCCTGGGATGGGAGAGCAGATGCTGCTGGAAGTGGTGTTGGAGGGCCAGTAGGGGTCTCTCTTCCCTCTGGTCTAAGGAGATCCCAGTGCAGTAAAGGGGGCATTGCCCTGTGTAGGGTTCTCTTTCAGATGGGATGTTAAACGGGTGTCCTGACTCTCTTATCGTGAGAGTAGGGGTGTTAAGCCTGGTGTTATGGCAAAATTCCCAGCTTAGCCCCATTCCATCATGGCCATGTTTGGTGAGTGTTCTGGCACAAATAATGGTTGCCGTGATTCACATTTGTGGTGGATAAGGTGAGGTTCCAGCTACTATGTAAAGTGCTTTGAGTACTTCAGTTGGTAGAAAACTGATATATAAACTCAATCAATTTACTATCTGATAAAGGGATTCACATGTAATTTGCAATTTCATTTATAAAATGCTGGCATATACAGATGAATCAAGCGATGGAACCACAATACTATAATGGTAAGGCTCCAGTGAGTCAGTGATTTAAAAATACCTTAATAATTGATCTGCTGACTCGTTAAAATATTCTTTGTAGTCTATATACTCGTCCCTCCCTGCATGTCCAAAAAAATACCCATACCCTGACCTCTCCATCTAGTGAGTTCCAAAGCAGCCATTTCAGTCTGTTGGCAAGAGTCCATCATAGTCGACCTGGCATAAATCAGATTTTTGCCCTAGTCATCGATTCTCTTCTAACTGTCCAACAACTTTTCTTTTTTTTTGGTTAACCTCTTAAAATTCTTTGCATGCTTCACAGCACATCACTAGGGGTTTTGGGATGATCAAACACTGATGATGTGCTTTGCAGTTTTGCTGGCAACAACATCATTCTTTAGCCGCACAATTTATATCACTGCTGACACGGGGAGTACATGATATAATGCTGACGACTCCGCCAAGTCTTCCAAGCTAACATGAAAGCCCATTGTTGATAGGATGAGGGAGGACTAAGGAAATGCAAATGCTTTATAAGTAAATTGTACCTGATTTATGGCATTTGAAATTGATGATACAGTGGGGCAAAAAAGTATTTAGTCAGCCACCGATTGTGCAAGTTCTCCCACTTAAAAAAATGAGAGAGGCCTGTAATACACATCATAGGTACACTTCAATTATGACAGACTAAATGAGAAACTAAACTGGGACCAAAGTAACAAAGCCTACCATCAGAAAGGGCATTGAAGATGAAATGTGGCTGGGTCTTTCAGCATGACAATGATCCCAAACACACCGCCCGGGCAACGAAGGAGTGGCTTCGTAAGAAGCATTTCAAGGTCCTGGAGTGGCCTAGCCAGTCTCCAGATCTCAACCCCATAGAAAATCTTTAGAGGGAGTTGAAAGTCTGTGTTGCCCAGCAACAGCCCCAAAACATCACTGCTCTAGAGGAGATCTGCATGGAGGAATGGGCCAAAATACCAGCAACAGTGTGTGAAAAACTTGTGAAGACTTACAGAAGACATTTGACCTCTGTCATTGCCAACAAATGGTATATAACAAAGTATTGAGATAAACTTTTGTTATTGACCAAATACTTATTTTCCACCATAATTTGCAAATAAATAAATTAGAAATACTACAATGTGATTTTCAGGAATTTTTTTCTCATTTTGTCTGTCATAGTTGAAGTGTACCTATGATGAAAATTACAGGCCTCTCTCATCTTTTTAAGTGGGAGAACTTGCACAATTGGTGGCTGACTAAATACTTTTTCTCCCCACAGTATGTGTGCAAAAACAAAGCATTTACAAAAACTTGACTGTAAACCAAGGCAAATGGGCTTCACCTACTACAGTACCACACCTCATGAGTTACCAAATTAGTTGTGAACTCATGAAAACGTTTAGAACAGACAATTACTTTCTAAAGCCATGTAGTTAAGCATATTAGAAGATAAATACATGTGGCATTTAGTGTCTGTTTACAGACAAATTAACTTCAGAGTGTCAAACAAACTTAATTAGAATCATGAATTGGCCTTTTCTCATTTAGCTAACAAGCCCATCTTGTTAGCTAAGGTCAAATTGAAGAGACATTGCAGAATGATCCCCATCTTCATCTAGAAAACAGGAAGGGCTAAATACTAATTTCAGGTATGACAAACTATGACATCCCACCACTGTTTATGCCATTTCAGCCTCCAGTATATTAGAATGCCCATTTCAGGCTCTCCAATCGTGAAGTATGGGCCTGAGGCAGCAGAATAGGATAGCATGTCACAATGCCTTTAATCCAGATTAAATGTTAATTGAAAGTATGATACTGGAATTTTGATCCTGTAGCTGACTTCAGAGGAGACCTCTAGCTAAGTCTTCCTTAAAATTCAAGGTTTACAGCCAAGGAGCAAGACTCTCTTTTAATGGAGACATTTGACTATTCAGTGCACTACCCATGCACCAAGACAGTCTTTGGAAGCCAAAGAGGTTCTGTGTGACAAAAGCATATACTACAGCTCATTACGTCATGCGTCAACAAAGTTTTTGACACCAGCACAGTTCACAAACAGCTCCATATTAAACACAGAAGAAGCAAGCTTTGACAAAATGCAACAGCTATTTGAAAAATAAAAAAATAGCACCATGAACTAGAAACTTTGTTGTTGTGGTCATTTACGGGAGATGCAATCATCCTTTCTTTTTTTGTGAGAACAAAATTGCACATTTCAAAACCATCTTAGGGAGTTGGAAGAATTAACTTGAGTACTGAATGTACTCTACCACTACTGTTGTTGGTGAAACTATCACTATCTGCTATATCTGGTTAGTGACTTCCATTTTCAATTTTAGTCATTAAATATAGCTGTAATTACTGTGGTAGGAAATGACACGTAAGTATTCTGGGCATATCTGACCATATTAATATCAGGAACAAGGTAAGCCCCAAGTGCAGACCATGTGAAGTAACAATGTGTATTGTACACCGGGGGCAGTCAAACAACAGGTCAAGTCAAGCAGGCTCAGGGCCAGGGTAGGCAGAGGTAAAAAATCCAGATGTGGGACAAAGGTACAGGACAGTAGGAAGGCTCAGGGTCAGGCACGGACATAGTGGTCAGGCTGGCGAGTACAAGGTCAGGACAGGCAAGGGTCTGTCCTGACCGGGGGTGTAGCCGTGGCACTATAGAGGCGTGCCAGCGCCTCAGGCTTAACCTTCTTGGACACCGGTCAGTGCTGCGGAAACTAAGTGGCCCGGGCCTTACTGAATCCCTCCTGGAGGTTTTGGTACTCTACGGTTCTGGCGCAGAGGTCCGGGGCAATTTCCAAGCCTCCCGGAAGACGTTCCAGGCCAGGCAGAGCTGACGTCAGGCAATGAGTGTGGCAGGACATGCTCCAGCCCATGATGGCACCAGTAGCCCAGTCGATGAGGGGATTGTGTCGCTGGAGTCAGAAGAACCCCGATACCACGGGAATCTGAGGAGACTTGATGAGGAGACTTGATGAATAGTCTCGCTGTGATTCCCTGACACCCTTAGGTTGATGGGAGTGGTAATATGAGTGACCCAGCCTTTGGGGCGCCCATCCAACGCTCTTACCTCCATGGTAGTGAAGAGGGGCTGAGTGGGGATGTTCAGCTCGGAAGCCAGGGTAGCGGAAGATGGGCGGTGGAGACAAGCACAAAGACAGGTGAAACAGATCTAGGCGTGACAATTTATGTATGTGCTATTATGCACATACATAAATTGTGTGGTATAGTGTGACCATATTTGAACGCAGTAACATTATTTTCTCAAACTCTTTAGGGACTATTGTGATGAGTCCAAAGACCAAATTTGGAGTTCCAAATTGGCACCAGCACAGTTCACTTTTTACTTTTAGTCCATGAGAAGAGGACATTTTTTAAATGGTTATTAGCGTTACATAGTCAAAATAATGAATTGTTAACAGTTTTGTAATGTTTAAAGAGATCAATGCCAAACTTAACATGGTTCATCATGGTAAAGCATTTGATGACCCTAAAATGTTTCAAGTTGATAGGCCATTGTGGAGTGTATTGACAAAAGATTTAAATGGACATGTAAAATTTCCTGATGTATCTATAACTCAACCATCTCTTCACCAATCCCTTAGCTTTGTTCAGATTTGGTGTTATTTGGACGTACGGTTCATGAGAACACGTTTTTAAAATGTTTTCCAAAATATCCAATCCTGACGGACCTTATGGCAAATTTGTTCACCATGAGGAAATACACCTACATATAAAGTCTCTAAGGTCAAATGGGGCGACAGATATGACGGTTTAGTGAGACTAATAGTGCCCCCTATAGGCCAATTGGTGCTATTATTTTTGACCACAATATTATGGCATGGCCAAACTAGAAGGAGAAGAAAATACCAGTCTATGCTTGAGTCATTTGTCAAGAAAAAAATTATAAGAATTCAGACAATAACAATAGATTCTTGCATTCCCCCCATAGGGACACCAACTATTCTTCTGTAGTCGGTCTGTGAGAGACTCTTCACCAGTGCAGGCTGATTATTAATTATAAAGCAGCCATTTAAATATTTCCAATTTCACTTCTGGGTGCTTCTTCACCAATGAAGTGGGTCACATTTGATGGAATACATTTAAATCCTCTAGTGTCAACTCCATACATCCACAGGACTAACTCATATGCATGCAACACAAGAACCTGTCAATAAATGTTCATACGGGCCTCCGAGTGGCACAGAGATCTAAGGCACTGCATCACAGTCCTAGTTGTGCCACTTGAGATCCTGGGTTCTAGTCCAGGCTCTGTCGCAGCCAGACGCGACCAGGAAACTCATGGGGTGGCGCAACAATTGGCCCAGCATCGTCCGTGTTAGGGGAGGGTTTGGCCGGCAGGGATGCTCTTGTCCCATCACGCACTAGCGACTCCTGTGGTGGGCGGCCAGGTGCAGTGCACTGCACTCTAACATGGTCGCCAGGTGTATGGTGTTTCCTCCGACACATTGGTGCAGCTGACTTCCAGGTTAAACTGACATTGTGTCAAGCAACAGTGTAGCTTTCCTGGGTTGTGTTTCGGAAGGTCTCTCCTGAGTCTGTACAGGAGTTGCAGTGAGGGGACAAGACTGTAACTACCAATTGGATACCACGAAAAAGGGCAATTGTTTTTATTTTTGCAGTTATTCTGCCTTATGCATAGAAACCCTAATTTCCATTTTATGCAAAAGTAAAAGCTATGAACATTACTATTTACAGTGCGTAAACAACCCACAAGATATCACAGTTGGCAATCAACTCAATTTCCTTTCCAACTCCCCAAATTGTGTATGCTGATACGATGACATCAATATATGAACATAACAGCATTCACAAAATTACACTTGACAGACAGATATGAAAGAAAGAAGAGATCCTCAATGTAATCTGGGTCATCTGGGATTGTCAAGCGAAAGCTAAAAAACTGTGGGGAGGATTAGATGCTAATGTCAGTCACAGAGAATAGAGTAGAATAGAGTCTCTTATTAGAAAATGGAAAATAGCTAATAATGTGCCCTGATGAAAAAGTGTCAGTAATATCCTATATACTATCCACTATCAGGATGGCAGAGAGATTGATTAAATCAGGGTACTGTATAGGGTTGAAGAATTCCAGGAAATTTCAATAAATTACCTTGTTTTCCTGATATTCCGGTTGGAGGAGGATTCCGGGAATCAGGGTTTCTGGAAAACCAGGGAATTTAATTAATGAAGGTTTCCCAGAATTTTCCAACCCTAGTCCTGTAAGACATCATAATGCATATAGGACTGTCAACAAGACTGTCTGTGTCCCATAATTACAGGCTCACTCAGCAGTCATGTTTGATATGGATTTGAGATTGATTGGTCTTAGATGAAAAGGAAACTGTAAGCTATTGCTTTGTAATTGTACAGAAATGGAAGTCCATATCGACTTATGTAATAAAAAACACTTGACTCCATCACTTTGCAAATCCAATGCAATTGCTACAGTAACTATATTGTTATTACACAGGCAGAACCTCTGCCTCTATACTCAGAACACGTGCTGCGCCTAGCAACCCCAACCATTAGGGGGCCTGTCAAGTGAAATACGTTCCCTAAAGACAACCCAAGATGTCGTCGCTCAACAGAAAAGGGAACTAACAAAGGAGTCACTTCGACAACCAAATCAAAACAGAAGGGGTTTCAAATGGGTTCTGAAAGACTCCCATGGGGAAGTCCACTGAATGTTGGCAAAGCAACTAGAAATGGACCTAAAAGACACCCAGCATGGAGGTCCACTAGATTTGCCTCAGATAAGACAAACTAAAAGAAAAAATCCCACAAGTGTCATGCCCTGGTCTTAGTATTTTGTGTTTATATACTTATTTGGTCAGGCCAGGGTGTGACATGGGGTTATTTTGTGTGGTGTTGTGGTATTATATTGTTCGTTTCATCTTTCATTAAACATGTATCGAACTAACCACGCTGCATTTTGGTCCGACTCTCCTTCGACGGAAGAAAGCCGTAACAGAATCACCCACCACACCCGGACCAAGTGGCGTGGTAACAGGCAACAGCTACAGCAGAAACAGCGAAAGGAGGAATGGACATGGGAAGACGTTTTGGATGGCAAAGGTTGTTACACTTGGGAGGAGATACTGGCTGGAAGAGATCGCCTCCCATGGGAACAGGTAGAGGCACTTAGGAGAGCAGAGGCAGCCGGAGATAGGAGCCGACGATACGAGGGAACACGGTTGGCAAGGAAACCCGAAAGTCAGCCCCAAACATTTCTTGGGGGGGACTCAGGGAGAGTGTGGCAGAGTCAGGGTTCAGACCTGAGCCAACTCCCCCTGTTTATCGTGAGGAGCAGCGATCAAAGGACTTCTGGACTTGGGAGGAAATATTGGACGGAAAAGGACCCTGGGCACATCCTGATGAATATCGACGCCCCAAAGAAGAACTGGAGGCGGAAAAAAGCGGAGAGGCGCTAGTATGAAGAGGCAGCACGGCGACGCGGATGGAAGCCCGAGAGTCAGCCCCAAAAATGTATTGGGGGGGGGGGCTCACAGGGAGTATGGCTAAGCCAGGTAGGAGACCTGCGCTAACTTCCTGTGCTTACCGGGGGGCTAGAGAGACCGGGCAGGCACCGTGTTATGCTGTGGAGCGCACGGTGTCTCCAGTGCGGGTGCATAGCCCGGTGCGGTACATACCAGCTCTTCGTATTGGCCGGGCTAGAGTGGGCATCGAGCCAGGTAAGGTTGAGCAGGCTCGGTGCTCAAGAGCTCCAGTGCGCCTGCACGGACCGGTCTATCCAGTGCCACCTCCACACACCAGTCCTCCGGTGGCAGCTCCCCGCACCAGGCTTCCTGTGCATGTCCTCTACCCAGTGCCAGCACCACGCACCAGGCCTTCAGTGCGCCTCGCCTGTTTAGCGCAGCCAGAGCCTTCCTCCTCTCCTGCGCTACCGGAGTCTCCCGCCTGTTCAGCACAGCCAGAGCCTTCCTCCTCTCCAGCGCTGTCGGAGTCTCCCGCCTGTTTAGCGCTGCCAGAGCCTTCCTCCTCTCCAGCGCTGCCGGAGTCTCCCGCCTGTTCAGCACAGCCAGAGCCTTCCTCCTCTACAGCGCTGCTGGAGTCTCTTGCCTGTTAAGCGCAGCCAGAGCTGCCAGCCTGCATGGAGCAGCCTGAGCTGCCAATCTGCATGGAGCAGCCAGAGCTGCCAGTCTGCATGGAGCAGCCAGAGCTGCCAGACTGCATGGAGCAGCCAGAACTGCCAGTCTGCATGGAGCAGCCAGAGCCGCCAGTCTGCATGGAGCAGCCAGAGCCGCCAGTCTGCTACCGAGCTACCCCTCAGTCCCGAGCTACCCCTCAGTCCCGAGCTTCTACCTCAGTCCCGAGCTGCCCCTCAGTCCAGTGGGATCCTTGGTGAGGGTTATTAGGCCTAGGTTGGCGGCGAGGGTCGACAATCAAAGGACGCGTTACAGGGGGACTAAGACTTGGTTGGAGTGGGGTCCACGTCCCGAGCCGGAGCCGCCACCGTGGACAGACGCCCACCCGGACCCTCCTCTATGGGTTTTAGTGTGCGGCCGGGAGTCCGCACCTTGGGGGGGTGCGTTTTCTGTCACGCCCTGGTCTTAGTATTTTGTGTTTATATATTTATTTGGTCAGGCCAGGGTGTGACATGGGGTTATTTTGTGTGGTGTTGTGGTATTGGGGGTTTTAGTAGGTATAGGGATTGTGGCAGAGTAGGGGTGTCTAGCATAGTCTATGGCTGCCTGAGGTTCTCAATCAGAGTCAGGTGATTCTCGTTGTCTCTGATTGGGAACCATATTTAGGTAGCCTGGGTTTCACTGTGTGTTTGTGGGTGATTGTTCCTGTCTCAGTGTGTTTGTTTTCACCAGATAGGCTGTATAGGTTTTCACGTTCCGTTTCTTGTTTTTGTATTGTTTGTTTCATCTTTCATTAAACATGTATCGAACTAACCACGCTGCATTTTGGTCCGACTCTCCTTCGACGGAAGAAAGCCGTAACAACAAGAAGACTTATAAAGAATACGGACCAAACAGGGGAGAACACTAGACTCAGGCTTTGTTGGCTACCTAAAGTGGAACCACTAACGTGACTAGTAGCTCTCCCAACAGCTATTTTCCCACTTGATGCACTGGGCCAGCGGATCTTAAATACCAGCTGGACCAGCACAGGTGAAACCCATCCTGACTAAGGAGGTGACTCCGATCAGCACCTCAGCTAACTTGTTAACGTGCTAACCAACTTTGTAATGGAGAGAAAACCCATTGCTATATCAACGTGATGAGCTAATGCGTCAATCATTACAGCCAAATAACGTTCTTTTACATCCCCACTATGTAATTTAAAACATTTCTACGTTTCAAAATAGCAAATAATACGTATCATCTGCTTGACACATTGATTTAACTTACCTTAGAGATGACAAAAAGTCAGCCAGTTTTCACTTCATTGTTGAACTGCAATTTTTTTAAACAATTTGTACAATCGCATGAAATCAGTTATAAAACTGCAAATATAAATTTGTAGAATTGCAGGACAACCAAATCTTGATTAGGGCCCCCAAAATGCTAGAGATTCCTCTGTACACAGGTACAGTCAGGTACAGAATAATTAGCGCCATTGATGAATATGAGCAAAAAAGACTGTATAAAATAAATAACAGGAATACTGAGCTATATTTCATGACAATAACCCCAAGCACATATCAAAATCCACAAAGAAATGGTTAATTGACCACAAAATCAACATTTTGCAATGGCCATTTCAGCCCCCGGAGTTGAAACCCATTGAAAACATGTGTTGTGAACTGAAGAGGACAGTCCATAAACACAGACGAAAGATATCAAGGATCTGGAAAGATTCTGTATGGAGGAATGGCCTAAGATCCCTCCCAATGTGTTCACTCATAAAACATTTTAGGATAAGACTGTGCCGTTACACTTGCAATGTGAGGCATTGAAATGTATTGAAATTAGGGGTGCCAATACCCCGCCCACTTATCTTTTGAGAAAACAAATTTTACCCTCCAAAAAATTGCATACAATATAGCTCAGTTTTTGTATTATTTCTTTTATACAGGGCTCTATTTTAACTTCTTATGGTTGGTGGGCAGTATTGAGTAGCTTGGATGAAAAAGGTGCCCAGAGGTGCCCAGAGTAAACTGCCTCCTCCTCAGTCCCAGGTGCTAATATATGCATATTATTTGTATATTTGATAGAAAACACTTTGAAAGATGTCTGTGAGTAAAACAGAACTCATATAGCAGGCAAAAACCTGAGAAAAAATGAAAGCAGGAAGTGGGACATCTGAGGTTGGTCGATTTTCAACTCTGCCCCTATCGAAAATACAGTGGGATATTGGTCATCTTGCACTTCCCAAGGCTTCCACTAGATGTCAACCGTCTTTAGAAACTTGTTTGATGCTTCTACTGTGAGGTGGGGCTGAATGAGAGCTGAATGAGTCAGAGGTCTGGCAGCAGTCACGCTCATTTAACATGAGGTATCTCCCATTCCTTTGCTTTCCTGAAGACTAAGGAATTCTCCGGTTGGAATATTATTGAAGATTTATGTTTAAAACATCCTAAAGATTGATTCCTTACATCGTTTGAAAAGTTTATGCGGTCTGTAACGGAACCTTTTGACATTTCATCTTCAACTAGTGAACACTCTTCATGAGTTTTGATTTGTTTACCAAATGCGCTAACAAAAGTAGCTATTTGGACATAAATGATGGACGTTATCGAACAAATCAAACATTTATTGTGGAACTGGGATTCCTGGGAGTGCATTCTGATGAAGATCATCAAAGGTAAGTGAATATTTATAATGTTATTTCTGACTTCTGTTGACTCCAACATGGCGGTTATTTTGTATTTGTTCTCTGAGCACCGTTCTCAGATAACTATAGCATGGTTTGCTTTTTCCGTATAGCTTTTTTGAAATCTGACACAGCGGTTGCATTAAGGAGAAGTATATCTTTAATTCCATGTATACTACTTGTATTTTCATCAACATTTATGATGAATATTTCTGTAAATTGATGTGGCTCTCTGCAAATTAACTGGATGTTTTTGGAACTACTGAACCTAATGTGCCAAGTGTATACTGAGATTTTTTTGTATATGAACTTTACCGAACAAAACATACATGTATTGTGTAACATGAAGTCCTATGAGTGTCATCTGATGAAGATCATCAAAGGTTAGTGATTAATTCTATCTTTACTCCACTCTTTGGCTGGAAAAATGGATGTGTGTGTTTTTGTGATTTGGCTCTGACCTAACATAATCGTTTGTGGTGCTTTCGCTGTAAAGCCTATTTGAAATCGGACACTGTATCGGATTAACAACAAGATTACCTTTAAATGGTATAAGATACATGTATGTTTAAGGAATTTTAATTATGAGATTTCTGTTGTTTTGAATTTGCCGCCCTGCAATTTCACTGGCTGTTGTCATATCGATCCCGGTAACGGGATTTCAGCCCTAAGAAGTTTTTAACAAACCTAACACAATGGTAAATCTAAGTGCTGGCGGTAGCCTACAGCGGTCTAAGGCATTGCTTCGCACTCTAGCAACTCCTTGTGGCAGGCCAGGCGCATGCACGTTGAATTCGGTCACCAGTTGTACAGTGTTTACTCCAACACATTAGTGTGTTGCGAGTTAAGCGAGCGGTGTGTCAGGTCGTGTTTCAGAGGATGCATGGCTCTCAGCTTTTGCCTCTCTTGGGTCTATACAGGAGTTGTAGCGATGGGACAAGACTGTAAATTCTACCAATTCGATATCACGTAAAAGGGTTAAAAAGTACAAAAAATTGGCATGATTAGAAAGACACGAGACGCATTACACCAGTTTTCATTATAGTAGGGTAAGGGTAGCCTACTAAAAGGCTTTTAATATTTTAAAAAAATCAAATGGAAAACAACTTACTTTTCTAAATATGAGTGTCACCAGATTATCTCATTGTCACACCCTGACTATAGAGAGCACTTGGATTCTCTATAGTGGTTTAGGTCAGGGTGTGACTAGGGGGGTGATCTAGAATGTGTATTTCTATGTTGATGGTATTATATGGTTCCCAATTAGAAGCATCTGGTAATCATTGCCTCTAATTGGGGATCATATTTAGGAAGCCCTATCTCCCACCTGCTTTGTGTGATGTTGTTAGTGTGGTTGGGCACTACGTCTTCACGTTCTTTGTAAGTTTTGTTGTTTTGTTTCTAGTTTCACATTGTATTAAAAAGACGTGGAACTCAATGCCTTGGTCTGATCATTTTGAAGTTCTTGACACTCATCTCTCATTCCATGATGAGCAGGGCATATGACAGAAATCCCTACTTCAAAGCAGAGGCAATTGAACGTAAAAAACATATTTTGGGGGGCAGAAATAACTTTTTGAATGGGAATTTTCATGTGCAATAATAAATGTCATCTGTAAATATAAACAAAATGAGAAATCACAAAGCTGTTTAGACACGGAGAAAATACAGAATCTTGCCTAGCCATTATTGGTTGCAATAATGAGGGGGCTGGGACATTCTGTCACTCAAGGCTTCTCTGTCAAATTGTACAGTACATCCTGCTCTCTGTTACTGTGGATATTTGAAAGATCCATTGGATTTACTCATATTTTCATCATGGACAACATGCAAAGTATCGCTACAGCTTTCAATAACAATGTTGTCCTGAATACAGCTGCTGGTATCTGTCTTCTGTGGCAGCTCTGTCTTCTGTGGCAAGAGCAGTCTGCATCCCATACACAGGTAAGAGTCTACAATTAAAATGCCAAGATTCGCACCGAGAAAGGCACCAGAAATGGATTGCTTTCCCATAGAATTCAATACAACATTTTGGGACAAAGTAGCCCCTTATATACACAAATGACAACACATATGTCACTCAATTCAGTTAACTCCTAGTTCCATGTGACAAAACGTTATTTCAGTTATATTAAAACCAGCAAAAAGAGTCCCCTGCTGATTATAGACTCAAAGGTTTAATAAATTGTGACAAAAAAATCTAACCTTATCACCAATAGAATGGCAAAGTCTTACCAGACTTGATACATATCAATCAAACAGGGTTTATAAAAAAAACACTGACAAATATAAGAACTGTCACGTCCTGGCCTTAGTTCCTTTTTTATGTCTTTAATTTAGTTTGGTCAGGGCGTGAGTAGGGGTGGGCATTCTGTTTGTTCTGTGTGTTATAGTGTTATAGTGTTATAGTATGTGTTTGGCCTGGTATGGTTCCCAATCAGAGGCAGCTGTCAATCGTTGTCTCTGATTGAGAACCATACTTAGGTAGCCTGTTCCCACCTGGTGTTTGTGGGTAGTTATTTTCTGTGTCTGTGTTTCACTATACAGGACTACCCACCACCAACAAAGGACCAAGTAGCGTGGTGAGGAGCAGCAGCGCTATCTGGAGAAATGGACATGGGAGGAGATACTGGAAGGCAAGGGACCCTGGGCACAGGCTGGGGAGTATCGCCATCCACAGGAGGAACTGGAGGCAGCTAAGGCTGAGCGGAAACACTACAAGGAGTTGGCACGGCTGGCAAGGAATGCTGAGAGGCAGCCCCAAAAATGTATTGGGGGGGGGCACACACGGGGAGTGTGGCAGAGTCAGGAGTCAGAACTGAGCCAACTCCCCGTACTTACCGCAAGGAGCGAAGGATGGAACCAGAGCCGGTCAGGGCAGAATTGGAGGTGAGTGAAGGGAGCGAAGCAGAAACAGTGAAGGAGTTAATGGAGAGATTGGAGGAGAGAGTAATGAGGGAGTTGCTGTGTTGGTGCATGAGGCACGACATCCGCCCGACGGAGCTCAGGTGACATCAGCTCTCCATACTCGTCCTGAGGTGCGTGCTAGCCATCTGGTGAAGACTGTGCCAGACCGATGCACCAGGCCTCCTGTGCAGCTCCCTAGCCCTGCACATCCTGTGCCAGCTCGGCATTACAGCTCTCCAAGACGTACTCACCATGGCAGGCATCGTACTGGTCAGGTACCATGTTATGCGCTGTCGCGCACAGTGTCTCCAGTATGTGTTCTTAGCCCTGTGTGCTACATCCCAGCTCCCCGCATCTGCCGGGGTAGGGTGAGGATCCAGCCAGGACGGATGATGGCAGCCCTGCTCTCCAGACCTCCAGTGTGTCTCCTCAGGCCAGGATATCCTGCGTCGGCGCTGCGCACTGTGTCTCCTGTGTGTCTGCACAGTACCTGAGCCCCGCACGTGCCGGGCTAAAATCACCATCCAGCCAGGACGGGTTGTGCAGGCCCTTAGTTCGAGACCTCCAGTGCGCCTCCACGGCCCAGACTATCCTGTGCCTCCTCCAAGGACCAGGCTGTCTCTCCGTCTCCTTCCTCCAGAGTCTCCCTCCATCCCGGAGCTGCCAGTCACCCTTCACTCCGGTCGCTGCCAGACAGGCGGGAGGGGCCTGCTGCAAGGGTCCCCAGTCCGGGGTTGGCGGCGAGGGTCGCCACTCCAAAGGCTCCACCTAAGTGGGGTCCATGTCCCGTGCCAGAGCCATCACCGCGGACAGATGCCCACCCAGGCCCTCCACTATTTGAGTATGCAGCTGGAGTCCGCACCTTTTGGGGGGGGTACTGTCGCGTCCTGACCTTAGTTCCTTTTTTATGTCTCTATTTTAGGTTGGTCAGGGCGTGAGTTGGGGTGGGCATTCTGTTTGTTCTGTGTGTTATAATTCTATGTGTTTGGCCTGGTATGGTTCCCAATCAGAGGCAGCTATCAATCGTTGTCTCTGATTGATTACCATACTTAGGTAGCCTGTTCCCACCTGGTGTGTGTTGCACCTGACGGAGCTGTTTCGGTTGTGACTTTTGTTACTTTGTATTTAGTGTTCAGTTATATTTAATAAAATGCCGAACACCTATCACGCTGCACCTTGGTCCTCACCTTCTTCCACCAACGGCCTTTACAAGAACATGTTTCAGTTTTCAAACGGGCTTTTCTTTTCAAAACTTTGGAAGCTTTCACCTTCCCAGCTGAATTAATACATTTTATGAAAGTATTGTATGAATGTCACAAAGCAAGAATATACACAAATAATACATTATCTAATGCAATTGATTCAGAATGGAGCACAAGACAGGGATTTCCTCTCTCCCCCTTCCTGTTTGCACTGGCAATTGAACCACTTGCAGAAAAAAATATAAAAATATTTTCAGAATTCTCAAATCTCAGGTTAAAAAAACAACTTGGAAAAAAACCAAACAATTGCAATAGGAAAAATAAAGACGCATGATCTACAGAAGTCCTTCAAGTGGATCACAGAAAAAAAAAAAAAGATTTAGGATGCTAAATAACTCACAACAAACAAGAAATGTTATTCCATGAATCAACTATATGAAAGCAGATCAAATTAAATGGAATAATCTTCCCATAAATATTACAGGTAGAATAAACCTGTTAAGAATAGCATGACTGCCAAAGTTTTTGTATTTATTTTATGTAATGCCAATTATTCCACCGAAGACTTTCTTTAAAAAAGTATACTTGGTCATAACAGACTTTATATGGGCAAATCAAATTCCTAGAATAAAAGGAACGTTTTACATCTTCCTAAATCTGAGGGTGGTTTCAACCTTCCAGACTTGGAATTGTATCAACCCGCTACATACGGATCTAACGTGCACTAAAGAGGAACAATGAGTACATTTTGAAGATGCACATCTCCAGAATTTTACTTGTCAATTTTCAAAGGATTAAACTACTAACAATTTCATAATTAAGAACACTATAACAATATGGAAGAAAATATAACACATTCTACAAGAACCAATATCACAAACTTATGAACAAATCCTTGGATTGCTTTTCATAATTCACAGATAAATTGCTCCAAATGGAAAACTAATGGCATAGAAACTGTAAATGACAGAATGAAAAAGTCATTTTGGATTGACCAATGGAGATAGTTTCAAATACATGTAACTTAAAAGTTACATATCACAAAATGTTGATTTTAAATCTTTTGGACATCAGAGCAACCTTGAGGGAATCTTATTTGAGTCAGAAAATTGTCCATATGATAGGGAAGATATACAAAACCTTGGAGAGAGAGAGCATATCTAACTGACAGTTGTAGCAAAAAATATAAAGTATTGGAAGCAAGACTTAAAAAGAACAGATGTTGGCACAAGATGGAGCATAACTAACAAAATTACATTCAACGGAAGTAAATCACAAATTCTACAGCACAACAGCAGAGTCATGTCTTAAGTGTAAAACTAATAATAGCTCAATAATCCATGCTTTCTGGGAATGCTTTTACAGTCCAGAAGTTATGGGCAGAGCTAGAAAGTTGGCTGTCAGAAGTATTACAAGGTAAACTTACTTTTAATCCATCTGTCTGCAAATTTTAAGACATGGCATATGGAGGTGGAGTGAGATACCCAAATGGTTTGAACGATTCTCTTCTCATCACTCATCTTGAAAAAAGCATACCAATGTCACGACTTCCACCGAAGGTGGCTCCTCTCCCTGTTCGGGTGGCGCTCGGCAATCGTCATTGCCGGTCTACTAGCTGCCACCGATCCTTTTTCCTTTTCTTTTGGTTATGTCTGTTTTGTGTTTCACCTGGTTTCATTTTGGTTAATTAGGGGGTTATTTGTCTCGACATTTCCTTTGGGTTTTTGTGCGGGATTGTTTCCGTTTGATTGTCAGTTAGTTTGGGTTGCGTTTTCATTAGTTCATGTTTAACGGGTGGTTTTTCCCTGGACTGTGTCTGAGTGGGTTTCATGGCTACTGCTGTAGTCCGGTGTCCTGTTATTTTTGAGCTGGTTTAATAAAACGCCCTTTTCCTTCGGAACTTATTTCTCCTGCGCCTGACTCCACACCCACATCTCCTTGGGGAGTTTTGACAACCAAAGACAATGAAGGTAGTCAATTGACACAATGGAAAATCTAATGATTTATTATTTAAATATTAAGAAAATGCCACAATATCTACATGTGCATTAGAGGTCTTAGAGGTGCAGCCAAATACCCGAGACCCGATCCGGGACCCGAGCGTGTCTGGATACAGAATTCTAAATAATGTCACGGGTCTGGGTCGGATTTGATATTGTCAAATCAAATTGTATTGGTCACATACACATATTTAACAGATGTTATTGTGGGTGTTGCAAAATGTCACGGTCTCAGGTATGTTTAATTTGAACTGACTTGTGCGAGAGCACCCAAATAGATCAGAACGCGACTGCTGCAGTGGAGAGAGAGGGAGGGAATAAAATCGTATAATTTATGCTGCTGGTCTTTGCTTTTCATGAAAGTGGCACATTTAAGCTTGTTGTTGATGTTAAACAATCATAATTCATCAAAGCAGCAATAGGCTACAGTCATAGAGCTTCCAATTCGGGCAAAAGTTAGGAGATACCTAAATAATGGAAGATATGATGGAATTAAATGTTAAAGGAGAAGGATAAACTACAACGACCAAGAGCCAACAGGTAGGTTGCTACTTTATACTCTGAATGAGTTCAAATCAAATCAAAGTTTATTTGTCACTTGCGCTGAATAAAACAGGTGTAGACCTTACAGTGAAATGCTTACTTACAGGCCCTAACCCTCAGTGCAATATTTAAGTTAAAAACTAGCATCCCACATATCCCAGAGAGGTTAAGAATTAAATAAAAGCCCCTTAGATTTCTCACAGATCCTAATGGAAAATGCCGCTTATATATTAATTTAGAATCCTCCAATCTGTCACGTTCGTCATATAGAGGAGACCAAGGCGCAGCGTGATATGAATACATTCTTATTTTAATAAAGAAAGAACAACCTTTGGCAACCTAAATAGGATCCCCAATCTGAGACAACGGTAAACAGCTGTCTCTGACTGGGAACCATAAACCTATAATAAATCCAGACTAACAAACACCCCTATTATACAAAAAACCCTAGACAGGTCAAACAAGCATGCCCACCCTCGTCACACCCTGACCTGACCAAAATAATACAACATAAAACATAGAAAACTAAGGTCAGGGCGTGACACAATCCTCTAAATGTAATTATTGGCAGAGAGTCACGTCATTGAAAAAATATTTTCAATATTTTTGCCTACCATAGGCAAAATGATTATTGGTTACACTACAAGGATTTGGAAATGTCATGCCCCTTAGATATTCATTTAGAATCCTCTTTTGCTGTACAGGGTTTCATTATTCTCGGAATAGAAACACCATAATATTACTCAAATTAATTAAGAAAAAATTCTCAAAATCAATCCCATGTACTGTGTTATTTTAGAAATACAAAAAAATCTCTAGTAATTCCAATATGGGAGACTATTAAATGATTCTCAAAGTTGCCCTCTGGTGGTCAAAATAGCACTAACTTGCATTAACGTAAAAAAATGGCTGACAATTAAATCATGTGCCATAGAATGCTGCAGCAGCCCGCAACATGATTCCATGTGTGTTATTTCATAGTTTTGATGTCTTCACTATTATTCTACGATGTAGAAAATAGTAAACATTTAAAAAAACTTGAATGAGCAGGTGTTCTAAAACTTTTCACTGGTAGTGCATATACAATATACAGTATAACTGCTTTGGAATGAGACACAGGATATAGGCTACACAGGACAGGACATCACTATACTGTAAATACACAAAGATATACACAAAGATGCAGCCCACACCTATATACAAATGGTAAGTTCATATAGTAAACTATAGAAAGTTATATAAATAATTTACTTACATAGTCCAATTCTTCTCAAAAACATTCTTCTTTACCTGGGTGTCCAGGTTGCTGCTATCATATAGGTCCGACTCACTGAGAATTTCCACCAAAGCCTCTTACTCTGCCATTTTTAAAGTCGATGTCCTCCTCTTCCTTGACTTTTCCTAATTAAGTCTTTATAACACACTGTCATTGTTTGAAACTTAAAATCACAAACGGAACTGGAGTTATAACCAGGGCTTGTAATTCTTTTTCATGGTTTCCCTGGCCTGTTCCATCCGTCTCCGATAGTTGAACATGCCATGCCCAGTTGATAATCACTGCGATAATTTCCTCTAAACTGAACCTAAACTATACTGAAATTAATTTCACACATGTAACATATTCAATAAATTAAGTATAGTATGATGGGGGAAAAAAGGGGAGATTGGGTTAGTTGTTGAGTGAGGGGAAGAGAATATTGATAATTATGTAATCACTTGTGAATGAAGAACCGGGCAGGCCACTATTGTATACATCTATTCTAATTATACTCTCATAACAGTGTACCCTGTATTAGTGCACCATATCCAAGCAGTCCATCCTGGTTTTAGACTTGACGTAACATAGTAAATATAAATCCAGGACACTCAAATTAGTATGATATGTTATGTTTGGTATGGTTACATAATACAGATGGTTACTTAAGTTGTAATTCATAACATATCATACCAAATGATGGACATCCACAAATTAATACATACAATATGAAAAGTAACATATCATACTAAATGGACTGTCTCAGATTTACATACATAATAATACGAAATGCTCTGAGACTAGGTTGCGGCCTTATTAGTCTACTTCAGGCCTTCAGGATCCATATCAGACAGCAGGTGAGTGAGTGTGGGATAATGTTTTGGTTCAGATGGCAAGGCTGTACAAGGTGAAAGGAGGAACTCGATGCTGTCCTGTTGCTGTGTTCTACAACATGCTTGACTTGGCTGGTATCAAAGCACACATGTTGTTCAACAGTGCATGAACAACACCCATGAGAAGGAGAACCTTCATCATTAGTCTGGCACATGGGCTATGTGAGAGACATAATGTGGGCCAAAGCAGCAGCAAAGATTCCATGCGAGCCAAAAATGTGCACAGTTCCCGGCACCTATTTCAACTGCAAGAGACTTGTTTATGGGAAGTGATGCAATTAAGTGACAGTGATGAAATGTTCTTTCAAACATTTACATTTGGTATTCCAATGTTACCTAACACATTCATAAAACACATCCAAATTACATCGACATGAAGGGGGGTTCACTGAGGCCAGTCTTTTCTAGTTAAATAGATTTATTAGACTTGTGGCTATTGGTACTCACCAAGGCCCTGCTATTCTACCCTTAAATACGCATATGATCATTTTGACCAGACACTTTGAGGATGAAATGCTCAGAAAGTTTTTGTATTTTATGATATGTGTCTGAAAGTACTGCTAGAGTGTAAAATACACATATTTAAAATAAGTCAGGGACAGGTGGGTTCAAGGTTTTTATTGAAATCAAGTTATTGAAATTACAAAATTACAAAAAAACATCTGGATGATTCTGGTGTTAGAATCCACTAAATTGGCATCGACAGAGCTTTGCTTGCTTCTAGCTCTTAGGAAACTTTGCAATATTTAGTTTATTGTAACGACGTTCTTCGTTTGTTGAAAGAGAGGACCGAAATGCAGCGTGGTGGTTACTCATGTTCTTTAATGAATGAATGGTGACGATACATGAAATAACTAATAAATACAAAAAACAACAAACGGAACGTGAAACCTAATTACAGCCTATCTGGTGAAACTACACAGAGACAGGAACAATCACCCACAAAAGACAAAGCGAAACTCAGGCTACCTAAATACGGTTCCCAATCAGAGGCAACGAGAATCACCTGACAGCTGATTGAGAACCGCCTCAGGCAGCCAAGCCTATACAACACCCCTAATCAGCCGCAATCCCAAATACAACAAACCCCAATATGAAATACAACACGTAAACCCCTGTCACACCCTGGCCTGACCAAATATATAACGAAAACACAAAACACTAAGACCAAGGCGTGACATTTATGTATTATTTCTTACATTATTAGCCCAGAAATTCTTAATTCCATTACTTTACTTGGATTTGTGTGTATTGGGTATATGTTGTGAAATTGTTAGATATTACTTGTTAAATATTACTGCACTGTCGGAGCTAGAAACCCAAGCATTTCGCTACACCCGCAATGACATCTGCTAAACATGTGTATGTGAGCAATCAAATTTGATTTGATTTGTTTAACCTACATTTCTGGAATTTGACTTTCAGCATAAACCTACTCTCTGTCACCAGTACAAGGAGATCATCCAGGGTGAACAAGCAACACTTCAGGTATTTTGTCTTTGTGCTTTGATCTCATTGATTGAACTTGCAGGTCATTTAATGTTATTGCTGGTATGTAAGTGAACACCCCCCCCCCCCCCCTTTAAATGTACAAAAATTCAAATGGACGTCGTTACATTCAAAACTGATTGCAAATGCCATATGCCAAATCCTAAGTTTAGGCTCGATAGGAGCCCGAGCAGCTACCTTAATTGGTGCTGAAAATCTGAATTTTCCGGCCCTTGAATGAGCTATTGGACAGAAATGTTAGGGTCCATCTCTATGGGCCGAGGCGGTTTCAATGCACCTAGTCTTGAGACATTGGTACTTCTAAATGTCATCATTTTCGTGATGGTCAAAATGAATTGAAGTTATTGCAAATGTACGAGGCTGTTTCTCGGTCTGAGAAGCTTCTAGAGCCTCATAACTCACCGTGCACTGTCAACTTGAGCTCTAGAACAGGTTTCCAAAGTTTCAGAGCTGTGAGAGCCAGAAATCTTGCTTGTTTGTAGGTGACCAAATTCTTATTTTCCACCATAATTTGTAAATAAATTAATAAAAAATCCTACAATGTGATTTTCTGGATTTTTTTTCTCATTTTGTCTGTCATAGTTGAAGTGTACCTATGATGAAAATTACAGGCCTCTCATCTTTTTAAGTGGGAGAACTTGCACAATTGGTGGCTGACTAAATACTTTTTTGCCCCACTGTACTAATAATAAGATTAAACACGTACTGTTAGCTAGCAAGCCAGCCACCTAAAGTTAGCAAGCTAGCTAACAGTAGACTTTAATTTGAAATGAAAATACTTTGTCAAAATTAGAAACGTGTAATATCTGAAAATGTTGCTAGCTCGACTCTCTGACCCGTACAAATCATGGTTGGACGCTTCTCCCTTTCATGGATGCCATGGTTGCCCTTAGTATGAAGATGTAATCTGGAGACAGGTGTTTTCTCTATCTCCTTAGCTATCATACTGTAATTAATTAAATAGTACCGGCAAAACACCAGTCTCAGCGTCAACATTGAAGAGGCGACTCCGGGATGCTAGCCTTCTAGGCAGAGTTACATAGAAAAGCCATATCTCAGACTGGCCAATAAAAATAAAATATTAAGATGGGTAAAAGAACACAGACACTGGACAGAGGAACTGTGCCTTGGCCAGCATCCAGGAGTTACCTCTTCACTGTTGATGTTGAGGCTGGTGTTTTATGAAGGGACTAGTACACAACGTTGTATGAGATATTCAGTTTCTTGTAAATTTCTCTCATGGAATAGCCTTCATTTCTCAGAACAAGAATAGGATGATGATTTTCAGAAGAAAGTACTTTGTTTCTCTTTTGAATGGCCGTGTAAGTATTCAGACCCTTTGCTCAGTACTTTTTTGATACACATTTGGCATCGTTTACAGCCTCGAGTCATCTTGGGTATGACTCTACAAGCTTGGAACACCTGTATGGGGATTTTCTTCCCATTCTTCCCTGCAGATCCTCTCAAGCTCTGTCAGGTTGGATGGGGAGCGTCGCTGCACAGCTATTGTCAGGTCTCTCCAGAGATGTTCTATCGGGTTGAAGTCCGGGCTCTGGCTGGGCCACTCAAGGACATTCAGAGACTTGTCCCGAAGCTAGTCCTGCTTTGACTTGGCTGTGTGCTTAGTGTCATTGTCCTGTTGGAAGGTGAACCTTTGTCCCAGGCTGATGTCCTGAGCACTCTTGAGGAGGTTTTCATCAGGGATCTCCCTGTACTTTGCTCCGTTAATCTTTGCCTCAATCCTGACTAGTCTCCCAGTCCCTGCCACTGAAAAACACCCCCACAGCATGATGCTGCCACCACCATGCTTCACCGTAGGGATAGTGCCAGGTTTCTTTCAGACATGATGCCTGGCATTCAGGCCAAAGAGTTCAATCTTGATTTCATCAGATCAGGTCATCTTGTTTAGGTGCCTTTTACTGAGGAGTGGCTTCCATCTGGCCACTGTACCGCAAAGGCCTGATTGGTGGAGTGCTGCAGAGATGGTTGTCTTTCTGGAAGGTTCTCCCATCTCCACAGAGGAACTCTGGAGCAAGAGTGACCATTGGATTCTTGGTCACCTCCCTGACCAAGGCCCTTCTCCCCCGATTGCTCAGTTCTGCCAAACAGCCAGGTCTAGGAAGAGTCTTGCTGGCTCCAAACTTCTTCCATTTAAGAATGATGGAGGCCACTGTGTTCTTGGGGTCCTTCAGTGCTGCAGAACGTTCTTGGTACCCATCCCCAGATCTGTGCTTCGACACAATCCTGTCTTGGAGCTCTACTGACAATTCCTTCATCCTCATGGCTTAGTTTTTGCTCTGACATGCACTGTCAACTGTGGGGCCTTGTATAGACAGGTGGTGCCTTTCCAAATCATGTCCAATCAATTGAATTTACCACAGGTGAACTCCAATCAAGTTGTAGAAACATCTCAAGGATGATCAATGAAAACCGGATGCACCTGAGCCCAATTTCAAGTCTCATAGTAAAGGGTCTGAATAGTTTTTAATACGTTTGCAAACATTTCTAAAAAACTGTTTTTGCATTGTGACTATGGGGTATTGTGTGTAGATGTATGAATATATATATATTTAAATGTTTAGAACAAGGCTGTAACGTAACGAAATGTAGAAAAAGTTAAAGGGTTTGAATACTTTCCAAACGCTCTGTAGCATAGATTAGTCATATATACCAACCCTCCATCCATCCCTGTATTCCCTATAAACTAAATTCTCAGAGCTCTTCTTCTTGTTGTTGCTAGTGTTTGTCTTTCTCAAGATATATGACAAGAAAGATATCTAAAAAAACACAAAATATATTTTTTATTTAATCGACTAAGCTGTGATTTCCTCACCTCACACGATCTTGTCGAAGAGAACTCTGCTATTACGTTCAAAGCTCAGTCTGGTGCACTCCCATGTAAAGAGGAGTGTAGCAGGGAAAGCAACAGTGAACCAAATGTCAAGTTCATGTTGTCTTTTCCCCACCGGGATGAAACGTGAACTTTTCTCTGCAACTTCCCTGGTCATGTCGGGACTTTTTATTTTAGAGTTTTTATTTTATTTCAATGACCGACACCTCCGTATCAGCCTGGGCCTGCTTGACTGCAGAGATGTATTTTTCAGGTTCTCAAGCCATAGACTGTTCTCTCTGCTACCTCACGGCAAGTGGTACCAGTGCCCCAAGTCTAGGACAAACAGCACCCTGAACAGCTTCTTCCCCAAGCCATAAGACAGCTTATCAAATGGCTACACTGACGACCTGCATTGACCCTTTTTTGCACGGACTCTTTGCACACACACACTGGACTCATACCTACATACTTACACTGACACCCGAACACACACACACCCGAACACACACACACACACACACACACACACACACACACACACACACACACAGCACGTGCACACATGCATATTGATGCCACAAACACACACACACACACACACACACACACACACACACACACACACACACACACACACACACACACACACACACACACACACACACGTCTTAATATCTGTCTTGTCCCTTTACCCCTACCTATATGAACATAGCTACCTTAATTACCTTGTACCCCTGCACATCGTCTCGGTACTGGTACTCCATGTATATAGCCATTTTACTTTTACTCATTGTTATTCTTTATCCACAGTGTATTTATTCCTTGTGTCACTATTTATATTTTTATCTTAACTCTGCATTGTTGGGAAAGGACCCAAAAGCAAGCATCACTGTTAGTCCACATCTGTTGTTTACGAAGCATGTGACAAATAATATTTGATTTGCTACTGTCTTCCCTTCCACTGGCATACTGTTATGATCAGCTCATAACTGTTTTCTTTCTCTTTCAGCCTTCATTTGGCCCAAACATAAACGTCCATGATTGGTTCAGATTTGGTCCGGTCCAGAAGGCTGTGGACTAGAGGTCGACCGATTATGATTTTTCAGCGCCGATACCAATACCGATTATTGGGGGACCAAAAAAGGATACAGATTAATCGGCCAATTTTTTTGTTTTATTTGTAATAATGACAATTACAACAATACTGAATGAACACAAATTTTAACTTAATATAATAAATACATTTAGCCTCAAATAATGAAACAACAAAGTGTTGGAGAAGAAAGTAAAGGTGCAATATGTGCCATGTAAGAAAGCTAACGTTTAAGTTCCTTTCTCAGAACATGAGAACATATGAAAGCTGGTGGTTCCTTTTAACATGAGTCTTCAATATTCCCAGGTAAAAAGTTTTAGGTTGTAGTTATTATAGGAATTGTAGGACTATTTCCCTCGATACCATTCGTATTTCATTAACCTTTGACTATTGGTTGTTCTCATAGACACTTTAGTATTGCCAGTGTTACAGTATAGCTTCCGTCCCTCTCCTCGCTTCTCCCTGGGCTCGAACCAGGAACACATCGACAACAGCCACCCTCGAAGCAGCGTTACCCATGCAGGGCAAGGGGAACAACCACTCCAAGTCTCAGAGCGAGTGACTTTTGAAACGCTATTAGAGCACACCCCGCTAACTAGCTAGCCATTTCACATCGGTTCCACCACCCTAATCTCGGGAGTTGATAGGCTTGAAGTCAAAAACAGCGCAATGCTTGATGCACATTGAAGAGCTGCTGGCAAAACGCACGAAAGTGTTGTTTGAATGAATGCTTACAAGCCTGCTGCTGCCTACCACTGCTCAGTCAGATACTTGTATGCTTGTATGCTCAGTCAGATTATATGCAACGCAGGACACGCTAGATAAACTAGTAATATCATCAACCATGTGTAGTTAAATAGTGATTATGATTGATTGTTTTTTATAAGATAAGTTTAATGCTAGCTAGCAACTTACCTTGGCTTACTGCATTCGCGTAACAGGCAGTCTCCCTGTGCAGTGCAACGAGAGGCAGGTGGTTATAGCGTGGGACTAGTTAACTGTAATGTTGCAAGATCCCCGAGTTGACAAAGTGAAAATCTGCCGTTCTGCCCCTGAACGAGGCAGTTAACACAGTTCCTAGACCGTCATTGAAAATAAGAATGTGTTCTTAACTGACTTGCCTAGTTAAATAAAGATTAAATAAAGGTGTAAAAAAAAAAAAAACGGCCAAATCGGTGTCCAAAAATACAGATTTCCGATTGCTATGAAAACTTGAAATCGGACCTAATTAATCGGTCCACCTCTACTGTGGACAGCACAGCACAGTACAGTACAGTAAAGAAAAGTAGAGTACAGTTCAGTACACAGTAGAGCACACAAGTTGAGTACACTATAATGTACTGCACTGAACTCTACTGCACTGTACTGTACTGTACTATACTCTACTTGATGATACGCAATTGAACTCTACTGTTCCATTCTGTGCTGTACTGTTCTGAGCTCTACTGTGTTGTACTTAAATATCCAAACTTGTGAAACATAGACATCTATGATTGGTTCAGATCCTGACCAATCAAATGTGGTCTTTTTTGGTGGCGGAGCACATTAAAATAATAGCCGTGTGTAGAATAATACCCAAATATGCAAAGGAGGATATTGTGAGCCTATTTAGGATACAGCACCATGAAGAGAATGACATTCATATCCATAATTATGCATTTCTGTGTAGTACAGATCAGAAATTATGTTACCGCAATTTGGTTTCTGGGTGTATATCCACTTCACTTACTGTAGTTCAATAACCAAAATATATTTTTTCCAACTCAAAGTGCCATGTCATAACGGACACCCCATTCTCTCTGCAGACATGAATCTTAATTCGGAGCAGATATTTAACTGAGTTTTTGGAAAATGTGGTAATATAAAAATGCACAGTTCTTCCTGTAAATGTGTTTTTATAAATTATTAAATTAGTCCTTGTGCATAAATATGTATGGTTTGTTAAACTTTGAAAACAATGTTTTTCTAAATCTCAGTGCACTTCCATTGCCCTAATGTATTTACAGTTAGCTGCCCTGGGTAAGGGTATCTCCATGTCCTTGATGATAAAATGAAAAATGAATTAGTAAATGGGCATCATAAATGCAAAATACCTCTGCTGTATAGATGCCAAAGCCTGTACAGCCTTTAGAGTGTGCAGATAGCATGACAGGAGGGGGCTTGGCCCTGTAGCTAAGAGTCACAGGAGGGACATCTCGTTTGTCAGCATCTATGCCCAGGACTGGGGGACCTTGCAGCGGAGTCTGCAAAGCACCACACCATCGCTCCTCAGTGTTGTGTTGCATGTGTGTGTGTGTGTGTGTCCTTCCCTCCTCACACAAGTCCCACTTCCTGCCCTGCACTGAGCGCCTTCTGTCCCTCCCCAGCTGGCCCGGGCCACCCTCACAATCCCTACTCTGTCTCTGCCTGGGACAGTTACTCCTCCGACCCTCCCTACCCAACCCGCCTCTGTCGCCCATAACAGGTCTCTTTATGGCAGTGCCAGGCTGCGAGAGAGGGCCTCCTCCCCATTCAAAGTCAAATCCCCCAGCCTCACTGTCGCCCAGAGCACCAGCCCTGAGCCTGCCCACATGGCTAACTAGTTCTGTTCTCTCTACCATGAATTAACAACTTGTCCTTTTGGTGGCTGTCAGCTTCATACAGGAGACCACATAAATACAAAGTCAATGCTGAGTCAATTTCACGCACATGACTTGTTTGACAGATTATTGTTACTCCTGCACACAACACAATGTGATAGAAATATACAGTTGCTGTGGCAGGTGCACAGCTAGGAGTGCCCTAAACCCAGTGGTGTAAAGTACTTAAGTACAAATATTTTAAAGTACTACTTAAGTCGTTTTTGGCTAACTGTACTTTACTTGACTATTTCTATTTTTGACAACTTTTACTTTTACTCCACTGTATTCCTAAAGAAAATAATGTACTTTTTACTCCATACATTTTCCCTGACAGACAAAATTACTCGCTACATTTTGAATGCTTAGCAGGATTGGAAAATGGTCCAAATTCATACAGTTCTCAAGAGAACATCCCTGGTCATCCCTACTGCTTCTGATCTGGCAGACTCACTAAACAGAGAACATCCCTGGTCATCCCTACTGCTTCTGATCTGGCAGACTCACTAAACAGAGAACATCCCTGGTCATCCCTACTGCTTCTGATCTGGCAGACTCACTAAACAGAGAACATCCCTGGTCATCCCTACTGCTTCTGATCTGGCAGACTCACTAAACAGAGAACATCCCTGGTCATCCCTACTGCTTCTGATCTGGCAGACTCACTAAACAGAGAACATCCCTGGTCATCCCTACTGCTTCTGATCTGGCAGACTCACTAAACAGAGAACATCCCTGGTCATCCCTACTGCTTCTGATCTGGCAGACTCACTAAACAGAGAACATCCCTGGTCATCCCTACTGCTTCTGATCTGGCAGACTCACTAAACAGAGAACATCCCTGGTCATCCCTACTGCTTCTGATCTGGCAGACTCACTAAACAGAGAACATCCCTGGTCATCCCTACTGCTTCTGATCTGGCAGACTCACTAAACAGAGAACATCCCTGGTCATCCCTACTGCTTCTGATCTGGCAGACTCACTAAACAGAGAACATCCCTGGTCATCCCTACTGCTTCTGATCTGGCAGACTCACTAAACAGAGAACATCCCTGGTCATCCCTACTGCTTCTGATCTGGCAGACTCACTAAACAGAGAACATCCCTGGTCATCCCTACTGCTTCTGATCTGGCAGACTCACTTAACACAAATCCTTAGTAAATTATGAGTATTGAAGTGTGCCCCTGGCTGTCCATTTATTATAATTTTTTAAGACAATTGTGCCGTCTGGTTTTCTTAATATGAGGAAAGTGAAATTATTTATGCTTTTACTTTGGTATATTTTAGCAATTACATGTACTTTTGATTCTTATGTATATTTAAAACCAAATAATTTTACTCAAGTTACATTTAACTGGGTGACTATCACTGTCACCTTAATAGAAAATAACAAGTATTTTTACTTTAAGTATGACTATTGGGTACTTTTTCCATCACTGTCTAAACCAAGAGTAGAGTGCAGTGCCAACAGAGAGCATAATCTGCTATGCAATAAAAGAGAGAAACATAAGTGAAGTTACATTGCCATCTTGTGGAAAATGCTGGCCTTACACTCTGACTACAATGATTTGTTACGGATTGGTCACAATTATGAATAGATGTACCATAACATTGTATATCTAGATGAATAACGGGGGAATTTAGGCAGTGAGAAAACAGGTTTTTAATTGTATGCTGCATTCAGTTCCTCAGCACTGTTATGAAGGCTTCCATGTTATGTTGTGCTGGACGAGAAACTATGACAGGAGAGATATGTGAGTGTTTCGTAGAATCAAACTATTCCCTTGATAGTCAATCCATCTCCTCTATAGTTTAACATGACTTCTAAAATCAGCAGTTTTATTAATCCATTATACCCAGATGGTATAAATAGCAGCATGTTATTAATTGTAGGCCTGCGTGCGCTTTGTCCTTACTGCACCATTTGTTTTATCAAGCTTCGCAAAGACTGACACATATACCAGGTTTCCATTTAACCATTTCATGTGGATGATTTACTTGACGCATTACAAAAGTCACGATGGAAACAGGGTATCCCAAGTAGCACAAAACGTTCCTGGAACCTAAACCGACGTTGGATTTAGGTTGGGAAAGGTTGTATATTGGTGTTGCAAAAACAAATGTTGTAACAATGTTTTCTCAACATTCCAAAATAAATGTATTTGAAACATATTCCAACGTTGCCAATAGGTTGAGCTTTGGTACTGTTTGACACGTACGAAAGGGAACTCTTGGCCAAAGTTTCTAAATGTTGTCAGGAGGTTTCAAATATAAATGGATTTGAAACCTATTCCAAGGTAGCCAATAGGTTGGGATTTGGTACTGTTTGACACAAACGAGAATTGATTACATAATTAAAAGTTAATGTTACATGTTATCACATATAACAATTACCAAGTGACCCAACCACATTACTGCAGTGAATTTACTTAAGTACAGTTAGAAAAGAGAGTCGTGTCTGCACTCAAGTGGTCGCACGTTTCGGCATTCTGCAAACAAGTTGATGGAACTGTGGCCAAGAACTTTGGATGTATGCATGGGGTCATTGTCCATTTGGAAGACCCATTTGTGAACAAGCTTCCTGACTGATGTCTTGAGACGTTGCTTCAATATATGCACATAATATGCACATAATTTTGATGCCATCTATTTTGTGAAGTACACCAGTCCCTCCTGCAGTAGGCACCCCCACAACATGATGCTGCCACCCCCGTGTTTCATGGTTGGGATGGTATTCTTCGGGCTTGCAAGCCTCACCCTTTTTCCACCAAACATAACGATGGTCATTATGGCCAAACAGTTCCATTTTTGTTTCATCAGACCAGAGGACATTTCTCCAAAAAGTACGATCTTTGTCCCCATGTGCAGTTTCAAACTGTAGTCTGGCTTTTTTTATGCCGGTTTTGGAGCTGTGGCTTCTTCCTTGCTGAGTAACCTTTCAGATAATGTCGATATAGGACTCGCTTTACTGTGGATATAGATTATTTTGTACCTCTTTCCTCCAGAATTTTCAAAAGGTCCTTTGCTGTTGTTCTGGGATTGATTTGCTGTTTTCGCGCCAAAGTACGTTCAAATCTAGGAGACAGAACGCGTCTCCTTTCTTAACGGTATGATGGCTGCGTGGTCCCATGGTGTTAATACTTGTGTACTATTGTTTGTACAGATGAACATGGTACCTTCAGTTATTTGTAAATTGCTCCCAAGGATGAACCAGACTTGTAGAGGTCTACAATTTATTTTCTGTGGTTTTGGCTGATTTCTTTTGATTTTCCCATGATGTCAAGCAAAGAGTCACTGAATTTGAAGGTAGGCCTTTAAATACATCCACAGGTACACCTCCAATTGACTCAAATTAGGTCAATTAGCCTATCAGAAGCTTCTAAAGCCATGACATAATTTTCTGGAATTCTCCAAGCTGTTTAAAGGCACAGTCAACTTAGTATATGTAAACTTCTGACCCACTGGAATTGTGATACAGTGAAATAATCTGTCTGTAAACAATTGTTGGAGAAATGACTCGTGTCATGCACAAAGTAGATGTCCTAACCAACTTGCCAAAGCTATAGTTTGTTAACTTAGGGATAGGCGTCCCGCTAGCAGGACACCTGTTGACATCATCCTATGAAATTGGAGGGTGCGCAATTCAAGTAAATTATCGCAATATTATACATTCATGAACATACCATCTTATGTCATTTAAAAGCTTAAATTCTTGTTAATCTAACTGCATTGTCCTATTTACAATAGGCTTGACAGCGAAAGCATACCATGCGATTGTATGAGGACAGCGCCACACATCAACATATTTTTCGACCAGCACAGGCTTTATAAACTCACAAATAGCGATTAAATAAATCACTTACTTTTGAAGATTATCCTCTGTTTGCAATCCCAAGGGTCCCAGCTACAACATGAATGGTCGTTTTGTTAGATAAAATCCTTCTTTATATCCCAAAAAGTCCATTTAGTTGGCGCCATTGATTTCAGTAATCCACTCGTTCAACATGCAGACTAACTTTGTCCAAACAAGTCAAACGTTTCTACCCTAAAATGTAAATAAACTATAATATTTTATACGGAGAGTAGTATGTTCCATAGGAAAGTAAAATTAGTAAGCGTGTGGCCTCTTCCTCGCGCACCAAAAGACTGATATTGTCTCTTCACCAAAAAGTTCTTGCTCGTTTTTCAAGAAACAAGCTTGAAACCTTGAAATAAAGACTGTTGACATCTAGTGAAAGCCATAGGAATTGCAATCTGGGAGCTGGAATTACATAGGACCCATAGCTTTCCAGAGCCTGGGAACTCAACATTTTTTTTTATTATGGTTTTGCTTTCTTCAGATTTTCACCTGTCATTTCAATTCTGTTATAGTCTCAGACGGTATATTAACATTTTTAGGACCTTCAAAGTGTTTTCTATCCAATGCTACAAATTATATGCATATCCTGGCTTCTGAGCTTGAGTAACATGCAGATTACATTCTTATAGAATAGGCGGGACAATCGCGTCTCACTTGGGCAGAAAACAGGGAAATGCAGCGCGGCAAATTCAAAAAAATTATTTAAAAATCAAACTTTCATTAAATCACACATGTAAGATAGTCAATTAAAGCTACACTCGGTGTGAATCCAGCCAACATGTCAGATTTTAAAAAGGCTTTTCGGCGAAAGCATAAGAAGCTATTATCTGATGATAGCACAATAGTAAACAAAGAGGGTAGCATATTTCAACCCTGCAGGCACTACACAAAACGCAGAAATAAAATATAAAACATGCATTACCTTTGACGAGCTTCTTCTTTTGGCACTCCAATATGTCCCATAAACATCACAATTGGTCCTTTTGTTTGATTAATTCCGTCCATTAATTAGCTCGGTCACGAAAATCAGAAAAGCAATCAAATGAATTGTTTACCTTTGATGATCTTCGGATGTTTTCACTCATGAGACTCCCAGTTACACAACCAATGTTCCGTTTTCTCCATAAAGATGATTTTTATATCCAAAATACCTACGTTTGTTTGTCTCTATGTTCAGAAATCCACATGAAAGAGTGGTCACGACAACACAGACGAAAATTCCAAATAGTTTCCATTGTGTCCACAGAAACATGTCAAACATTTTTTATAATCAATCCTCAAGTTGTTTTTAAAGTATATAATCGATAATATATCAACCGCAAATGTCTTTCACAGTAGGAGAGGGAAAGGAAATGACTGTCCGAATTCTGTTGCGCAAGCAAAACTCATGTGACCACTTGACGCGAAGTTATCGTTCTCGCTCATTTTTCAAAATAAAAGCCTGAAACTATGTCTGAAGACTGTTGACACCTTGAGGAAGCGATAGGAAAAGTAATCTGGTTCATATCCCTTTAAATCCAGCAAAGGGAGGCTATGGAACGTGGAGTTTTCAAAATAGCAGCCAATTCCTGTTTAGATTTTCCTCAGGGTTTCACCTGCAATATCAGTTCTGTTATACTCTCAGACAATATTTTGACAGTTTTGGAAACTTTAGAGTGTTTTCTATCCAACACTAATAATAATATGCATATATTAGCAACTGAGACTGAGTAGGTGGCCATTTACAGTGGGCACCTTTTCATCCAAGCTACTCAATACTGCCCCTACAGCCATATGAAGTTAATGCTACAAGGCCAAATCAAATCAAATCAAATTTATTTGTCACATACACATGGTTAGCAGATGTTAATGCGAGTGTAGCGAAATGCTTGTGCTTCTAGTTCCGACAATGCAGTAATAACGAACAAGTAATCTAACTAACAATTCCAAAAAAAACTACTGTCTTATACACAATGTAAGGGGATAAAGAATATGTACATAAGGATATATGAATGAGTGATGGTACAGAGCAGCATAGGCAAGATACAGTAGATGATATCGAGTACAGTATATACATATGAGATGAGTATGTAAACCAAGTGGCATAGTTAAAGTGGCTAGTGATACATGTATTACATAAGGATGCAGTCGATGATATAGAGTACAGTATCTACGTATGCATATGAGATGAATAATGTAGGGTAAGTAACATTATATAAGGTAGCATTGTTTAAAGTGGCTAGTGATATATTTACATCATTTCCCATCAATTCCCATGATTAAAGTGGCTGGAGTAGAGTCAGTGGCATTGACAGTGTGTTGGCAGTAGCCACTCAATGTTAGTGGTGGCTGTTTAACAGTCTGATGGCCTTGAGATAGAAGCTGTTTTTCAGTCTCTTGGTCCCAGCTTTGATGCACCTGTACTGACCTCGCCTTCTGGATGACAGCGGGGTGAACAGGCAGTGGCTCGGGTGGTTGATGTCCTTGATGATCTTTATGGCCTTCCTGTAGCATCGGGTGGTGTAGGTGTCCTGGAGGGCAGGTAGTTTGCCCCCGGTGATGCGTTGTGCAGACCTCACTACCCTCTGGAGAGCCTTACGGTTGAGGGCGGTGCAGTTGCCATACCAGGCGGTGATACAGCCCGCCAGGATGCTCTCGATTGTGCATCTGTAGAAGTTTGTGAGTGCCTTTGGTGACAAGCCGAATTTCTTCAGCCTCCTGAGGTTGAAGAGGCGCTGCTGCGCCTTCCTCACGATGCTGTCTGTGTGAGTGGACCAATTCAGTTTGTCTGTGATGTGTATGCCGAGGAACTTAAAACTTGCTACCCTCTCCACTACTGTTCCATCGATGTGGATGGGGGGGTGTTCCCTCTGCTGTTTCCTGAAGTCCACAATCATCTCCTTAGTTTTGTTGACGTTGAGTGTGAGGTTATTTTCCTGACACCACACTCCGAGGGCCCTCACCTCCTCCCTGTAGGCCGTCTCGTCGTTGTTGGTAATCAAGCCTACCACTGTTGTGTCGTCCGCAAACTTGATGATTGAGTTGGAGGCGTGCGTGGCCACGCAGTCATGGGTGAACAGGGAGTACAGGAGAGGGCTCAGAACGCACCCTTGTGGGGCCCCAGTGTTGAGGATCAGCGGGGAGGAGATGTTGTTGCCTACCCTCACCACCTGGGGGCGGCCCGTCAGGAAGTCCAGTACCCAGTTGCACAGGGCGGGGTCGAGACCCAGGGTCTCGAGCTTGATGACGAGCTTGGAGGGTACTATGCTGTTGAATGCCGAGCTGTAGTCGATGAACAGCATTCTCACATAGGTATTCCTCTTGTCCAGATGGGTTAGGGCAGTGTGCAGTGTGGTTGAGATTGCATCGTCTGTGGACCTATTTGGGCGGTAAGCAAATTGGAGTGGGTCAAGGGTGTCAGGTAGGGTGGAGGTGATATGGTCCTTGACTAGTCTCTCAAAGCACTTCATGATGACGGATGTGAGTGCTACGGGGCGGTAGTCGTTTAGCTCAGTTACCTTAGCTTTCTTGGGAACAGGAACAATGGTGGCCCTCTTGAAGCATGTGGGAACAGCAGACTGGTATAGGGATTGGTTGAATATGTCCGTAAACACACCGGCCAGCTGGTCTGCGCATGCTCTGAGGGCGCGGCTGGGGATGCCGTCTGGGCCTGCAGCCTTGCGAGGGTTAACACGTTTAAATGTCTTACTCACTTCGGCTGCAGTGAAGGAGAGACCGCATGTTTTCGTTGCAGGCCGTGTCAGTGGCACTGTATTGTCCTCAAAGCGGGCAAAAAAGTTGTTTAGTCTGCCTGGGAGCAAGACATCCTGGTCCGTGACTGGGCTGGGTTTCTTCCTGTAGTCCGTGATTGACTGTAGACCCTGCCACATGCCTCTTGTGTCTGAGCCGTTTAATTGAGATTCTACTTTGTCTCTGTACTGGCGCTTAGCTTGTTTGATAGCCTTGCGGAGGGAATAGCTGCACTGTTTGTATTCAGTCATGTTATCAGACACCTTGCCCTGATTAAAAGCAGTGGTTCGCGCCTTCAGTTCCACACGAATGCTGCCATCAATCCACGGCTTCTGGTTGGGGAATGTTTTAATCGTTGCTATGGGAACGACATCTTCAACGCACGTTCTAATGAACTCGCACACCGAATCAGCGTATTCGTCAATGTTGTTGGCTGACGCAATACGAAACATCTCCCAGTCCACGTGATGGAAGCAGTCTTGGAGTGTGGAGTCAGCTTGGTCGGACCAGCGTTGGACAGACCTCAGCGTGGGAGCTTCTTGTTTTAGTTTCTGTCTGTAGGCAGGGATCAACAAAATGGAGTCGTGGTCAACTTTTCCGAAAGGGGGGCGGGGCAGGGCCTTATATGCGTCGCGGAAGTTAGAGTAACAATGATCCAGGGTCTTTCCACCCCTGGTTGCGCAATCGATATGCTGATAAAATTTAGGGAGTCTTGTTTTCAGATTAGCCTTGTTAAAATCCCCAGCTACAATGAATGCAGCCTCCGGATAAATCGTTTCCAGTTTGCAGAGAGTTAAATAAAGTTCGTTCAGAGCCATCGATGTGTCTGCTTGGGGGGGGATATATACGGCTGTGATTATAATCGAAGAGAATTCTCTTGGTAGATAATGCGGTCTACATTTGATTGTGAGGAATTCTAAATCAGGTGAACAGAAGGATTTGAGTTCCTGTATGTTTCTTTCATCACACCATGTCACGTTGGCCATAAGGCATACGCCCCCGCCCCTCTTCTTACCAGAAAGATGTTCGTTTCTGTCCGCGCGATGCGTGGAGAAACCTGCTGGCTGCACCGCTTCGGATTGCGTCTCTCCAGTAAGCCAGTTTCCGTGAAGCAGAGAACGTTACAGTCTCTGATGTCCCTCGGGAATGCTACCCTTGCTCGGATTTCATCAACCTTGTTGTCAAGAGACTGGACATTGGCAAGAAGAATGCTAGGGAGTGGTGCACGATGTGCCCGTCTCCGGAGTCTGACCAGAAGACCGCTTCGTTTCCCTCTTTTTCTGAGTCGTTTTTTTGGGTCGCTGCATGGGAACCATCCCGTGGCACTGGTTGTAAGGCAGAACACAGGATCCGCATCGCGAAAAACATATTCTTGGTCGTACTGGTGGTGAGTTGACGCTGATCTTATATTCAGTAGTTCTTCTCGGCTGTATGTGATGAAACCTAAGATGACCTGGGGTACTAGTGTAAGAAAAAATCCATTCAGGAAGTAGTTTCTTTTTGGTTTTGTAGTTTTCTATTCAATGCCATTACAGTATCCATTGACTTAGGACTCAAATTGCAGTTCCTATGCCTTCCACTAGATGTCAACAGTCTTTAGAAATTATTACAGGCTTGTAATTCTGATAAATGAGTGAGTAAGACCAGTCTGAATGGGTGGACCCTGACATGCCACAGAGCTTTTTCATGTGCATTCCCGAGAGCGTCCCTTTCTTGTTTACTTCTTATATTGACAACGTTATTGTCCGGTTGAAATATTATAGATCATTTAGGCTAAAAACAACCTGAGGATTGAATATAAACATCGTTTGACATGTTTCTATGAACTTTACGGACACAATTTAGATTTTTTTGTCTGCCTGTTTTGACTGCATTTGAGCCTGTGGATTACTGAAGAAAACGCACGAACGAAACTGAGGTTTTTGGATATGAAGAGACTTTATCGAACAAAAGGAACATTTATTGAGTAAATGAATGTCTTCTGATTGCAACCATATGAAGATCATCAAAGGTAAGGGATTAATTGTATCTCTATTTCTGACTTGTGTAACTCTTCCACTTGGCTGGTTACTGTTTGTAATGATTTGTCTACTGGGCTATGTTCTCAAATAATCGTAAGGTATTCTTTCGCCATAAAGCATTTAAATCTGACACCGTGGTTGGATTCACAAGAAGTTAATCTTTAAACTTATGTAAAATATGTTTTGTTATCTGAATTTTTAGAATGAGTATTTCTGTATTTGAATTTGCCGCTCTGCAATCTCACTGGATGTTGGCCAGGTGGGACGCTAGCGTTCCACATACCCTAGAGAGGTTAACAGGGAAACAACGAGTCCCAGACAGTTGGCAATAGAACATACCAGAGGAGGCATTGTTTACTAGGCTACTTAAATAATTTGTATCATCTGGTTACCACAAGTGTTTGGAATACATTGAGCTTGTTGACAAAAGAGACCATGGAACGCCTTTTCACACGAAGGTCCGTGGTGGTCTGTGTAAATTATGAGATTATATTGAAGACAAGTTTATTGCAGTGATTATGCTGTCGGAGTCGATACAGCCACTTGGATTCTTTGTACATTGCGCTGACAGGAATAAATATGATTAATCCACCTGTCGTGTCAGATTATGAAGTTATGCTTTACAGCGAAAGCATTCCAAGTGTTTGTGTAAGTTTATCGATCGCACGACAAAACATTAAGTACACTTAGCATCCGGTAGCTTGGTCACGAAAATCAGAAAAACAATCAAATTAATCGTTTACCTTTGATGATCTTTGGATGTTTTCACTCACGAGACTCCCAGTTACAACACAAATGTTCAGCGCGTTATGTTCAGAAATCCACAGGAAAGAGCGGTCACGACAACGCAGACGGAAATTCCAAATAGTTTCCATAATGTCCACAGAAACATGTCAAAGTTTTTTTATAAACAATCCTCAGGTTGTTTTTAAAATACATAATCGATAATATATCAACCGGCACTGTCTATTCTTCAGTAGGAGAGGGAGAGTCAATGGCTGCCCCACTGTGTTACGCAACTCATGCGAACACCCAGCTATCCACAGACGCGATATTATATTTAAAAAAATAAAAGCCTGAAACTATGTCTAAAGACTGTTGACACCTTGAGGAAGCGATAGGAAAAGGAATCTGGTTGATATCCCTTTAACTTCTTGATACTACCCATCCCGCATGCGGGAGCGTAATCATAGCCCCAAACTAATTAGCATAACGCAGCGGACATAAATCTTCCTAGAAAATGTTCCTATTCATGAAAATCACAAATGAAATATATTGAGACACAGCTTAGCCTTTTGTTAATCACACTGTCATCTCAGATTTTCAAAATGTGCTTTCCAGCCAACGCTAGACAATCATTTGTGTAAGTTTATCATGGCATAATGCTATGCTAGCCTCTGCTACCAGCAGGCAACATTTTCACGAAAATAAGAAAAGCGATCAAATTAAATAATTTACCTTTGAAGAACTTCAGATGTTTTCACTCAGGAGACTCCCAGTTAGATAGCAAATGTTCCTTTTTTCCAAAGAATATTATTTTTGTAGGCGAAATAGCTCTGTTTGTTCCTCAAAATAATCGATCAAATTGTAGACGGGGCAATCTGTATTCAATACAGCAAGTAAACAAACCATGCCCCTTTAAACGTCTTGCACAACTCTCAATAGTGTAACGTTGTTCCAGGATGTGGTTCTTCTTCGTTGCACAAATGAATAACCTCAACCAAATTCCAAAGACTGGTGACATCCAGTGGAAGTGGTAGGAACTGAAAACAGGTTCCTATGAAATCCCTTGGCAAAGACAACAGAGGGAACAGTCAGAAGCAAAAAAGAAAAAAAATCTGAACAGTTAGTCCTCGGGGTTTTGCCTGCTACATAAGTTCTGTTATAGTCACAGACATGATTGAAACAGTTTTAGAAACTTCAGGGTGTTTCCTATCCACATCTACTATCATATGCATATCATATATTCCTGGCGTGAGTAGCAAGAAGTTGAAATTGGGCACGCTATTTATCCAAAAGTGAAACTGTTGCCCCCTATACAGAACAAACGTTACAGTATTGAGAGTTGCGCAAGACGTAAAAAGGAGCATGGTTTGTTTACTTGCTGCATTGAATACAGATTGCCCCGTCTACAATTTGATCGATTATTAACGTTTAAAAATACCTAAAGTTGTATTACAAAAGTAGTTTGAAATATTTTGGCAAAGTTTACAGGCAACTTTTGCAATGTTTTGTAGTGACGTTACATTTTTGTAAGCTATTTTTTTTCTGGATCAAACGTGCTTTATAAATGGACATTTTGGGTATATATGGACGGAATTAATCGACCAAAAGGACCAATTGTGATGTTTATGGGACATATTGGAGTACCAACAAAAGAAGCCCGTCAAAGGTGATGCATGTTTTATATTTTATTTCAGTGTTTTGTGTAGCACCTGCAGGGTTGAAATATGCTACCCTCTTTATTGACATTGTGCTATCATCAGATAATAGCTTTTTATGCTGTCGCCGAAAAGCTTTTTAAAATCTTACATGTTGGCTGGATTCACAACGAGTGTAGCTTTAATTGAGTATCTTACATGTGTGATTTAATGAATGTTTGATTTTATATCATTATTTGAATTTGCCACGCTGCATTTTCCCAGTTTTTTTCCAAGTGGGATGCAAGCGTCCCCTATACCATAAGAAGTTAAACAATTTCAGCATATTGCCAGTGCTGGCAAAACTCTGGATCACTGCTACTCTAACTTTCGCGATGCATCAAGGCCATCCTCGCCCTCCTTTTGGCAAATCTGACCACCACTCCATTTCGCTCATCCCTTCCTTTTGGCAAAAACTCAAACTGGATGTACCCATGCTAAGAACTATTCAACGCTGGTCTGACCAATCAGAATCCACGTTTCAAGATTTTTTGATCACGTGGACTGGGACATGTTCCGGGTAACCTAAGAGAATAATCTCGACTTATACGCTGATTCGGTGAGTGAGTTTAAAAGGAAGTGCATAGGAGATGTGGCTATTAAAACCTACCCTAACCAGAAACTGTAGATAGATGGCGCCATTCGCGCAAAACCAAAAGTGTGAATACAAACAGTGTAGTTATTCCCTCCGTAAGGCAATCAAACAAATGAAATGTCAGTATAGAGACAAAGTGGAGTCACAAATCAACGGCTCAGACACAAGACGTTTGTGGCAGGGTCTACAGACAATCACAGACTACAAAAGAAAACCTTGTCACCTAAAACCCTCTGAGAGCACAACTGAGAGCATCCTGTCAGGCTGTATTACTGCCTGGTACGGCAACTGCACCGCCCACAACTGCAAGGCTCTCCAGAGGGTGGTGCGGTTTGCACAACATCATCACCGGGGGCAAACTATCTGCCCTCCAGGACACCTACAGCACCCGATGTACAGGAAGGCCAAAAGATCATCAAGGACAACAACCACCCGAGCCACTGCCTGTTCACCCCACTACCTTCCAGAAGGCGAGGTCAGTACAGGTGTATCAAAGCTAGGACCTAGAGACTGAAAAACAGCTTCTATCTCAAGGCCATCAGACTGTTAAACAGCCATCACTAACACAGAGATGCTGCTGCCTACATACAGACTTGGCCACTTTAATAAATTGATCACTATTCACTTTAATAATGTTTACATATCTTGCATTACTCATCTCATATGTATATACTGTATTTTATACCATCTATTGCATCTTGCCTATGCCCGTCTGTCATTGCTCAAACATATATTTATTTGTATATATTCTTTATATTCCATTCCTTTACTTAGATGTGTGTGTTTTAGGTAGTTGTTGTGGAATTGTTAGATAACCTTTTGGAACTAAAAACACAAGCATTTTGCTACACTCACAATAACATCTGCTAACTATGTCTATGTTGACAAATACAATTTGATTTGATTTTGAATGTCATCTATTCATTTACTCATATTATTTCTAAGTGGAAGCCAGATCAGCCATGGAAACGAATTGTTCTCACTCATTTGTCTGTCTGACTGTGGGGACCTTTACCTGAATTATTAGGATTTTCTTGTGATCAAAATAAAACGACTTATTTTGCTCAAATAGAGATATACATTAATACAATTGTGTTATCTTTGAAAAGATGGGCCAGGTTGAAAATAGAACATTACATTTTCTGCCTGTTGTGTGGCGATGTTTACTGAATTCTTCTGGCTTATTTTAAGGCCATAACAAAACTACTAATTTTACAAAACTAGAGATTGAAATAATAGTGGGCCTGGCTGAAAATAAAAAACATGAAAGGATCCACAGACACAGATACAAATGAAAGGATCCACAGATTATCTTTCTGCATATCTCTTTATTAACCTCTAGTGACACCCCATCCCGGATCCGGGGGCGTAATCATCGACGGACACAGCTTAGCCTTTTGTTAATCACCCTGTCATCTCAGATTTTCAAAATATGCTTTACAGCCAAAGCAAGACAAACATTTGTGTAAGTTTATCGATAACCTAGCATAGCATTATGTCCAGCTAGCAGCAGGTAACTTGGTCACGAAAATCCGAAAAGCAATCAAATTAAATCTTTACCTTTGATGAGCTTCGGATGTTTTCACTCACGAGACTCCCAGTTAGATTGCCAATGTTCCTTTTTTCCAAAAATATAATTTTTGTAGGTGAAATAGCTCCGTTTGTTCTTCACGTTTATCTGAGAAATCGACCGGAAATTTCGGTCACGACAACGCCGAAAAATATTCCAAATTAGCTCCATAATATCGACAGAAACATGGCAAACGTTGTTTATAATCAATCCTCAAGGTGTTTTTCAAATATCTATTCGACAATATATCCACCGGGACAATTGGTTTTCCAGTAGGACCGATTGGAAAAATGGTTACCTCTGTATTTTACGCGAGAATCACTCTGAGAGCCATCAGGTGACCACTTACACAATGTAGCCGCTTACGGGTATTCTTCAACATAAAGGCGTAAAATTACGTCACAATGCTGGAGACACCTTGGGGAATACGTAGAAAAAGGAATCTGGTTGATCGCCCATTCACTGTTCAGTAGGGACGCATTGGAACGCAGAGCTTTCAAAACATGAGGCACTTCCTGATTGGATTTTTCTCAGGCTTACGCCTGCAATATCAGTTCTGTTATACTCACAAACAATATTTTTACAGTTTTGGAAACTTTAGAGTGTTTTCTATCCTAAGCTGTCAATTATATGCACATTCTAGCATATTGTCCTGACAAAATATCCCGTTTACTTTGGGAACGTTATTTTCCAAAAATGAAAATACTTCCCCCTTAGGCACAAAAGGTTAACATAGCTGGCTGTCACCTCTTTGACTTCGCTGTGATACTGTATTCATACTTATGTTACATTTCTGAGTCTACTCAGGTAGAATTTAGTCAGATTATCCATTGAGGTAGCATTTAGTCAGATTTCCAGTGTCCACAGCATCACTATTGATTATTCTCTACCCCCAGTGTATTTGGTGTACCATGGTCTTAGCCATGCTCACACTAGCCCTCATCTTTTCTCTTTCTCTGTCTCCCCTTCCGGAGAGCCTGAGGCTCTTGGACCGCGACTGAGGACAACTTGGCCTGACACCTGGACATGGCTGGCCCAATCTCACCTTGCCCCCTCTACCAGCCTGTTGCTGCCTCCACTGGTTCTTTCTCCCCCTCAAGTCACTCACCCACTCCGCACACACCCATAAACTTTTCATTACTTACCATGTTACTTCATGAAAAGCCATTGTCTATAGGGTCTTGAAGTGTGAGTACTTTCTCCATAGTCATGGATATTGTCTGAGTCTGCAGGCCATTAATACTGGTATTGCCCTTTCTTTATTGAAATGGTGAATAAAGGAAAACTATGCTTTCATTTTCAATTAAAATACAATAAAGACATTGTTAGATTGAATGTATGCTTTTATACAGTCTGCATCTCTGTATTACAGCAAATCAAATAAAGATTTGTGCAAACTATAAGTGTGACTTCTTTCTCCAAATATTTCCTAAGCCTGAGGTAATTTGTCAATTATCCATTATTCCATACCAACGCTAAATTAGGCTGAATGGCAACAACACCACACACAACTGCAATGCAACTAATTAATCCCATTGGTACATGACTGTTCAGTCTGTTGAATGTTTCAACAGTATTTCTTGGCTGAATTAAGGTTTTATTAAACCTTGAAAAGGGACACATACAAAATAAAGGGTATTTATAAAATAAAGTAATTGACAGCAAATGTAATTTACTACATACATTATAGTCACAGCCTCTCCTCTTTGTTTGCTTAACTGAGGGAATGGGATGGAGAAATGGTTTACAATAGGCAGGGTGGGGCTCATGGCTACATAGAGCCATGATGACATGGAACTCTATTCCATCAATTAACACATGCAGCAGTAAAATCAGATGATGAAAATGCATCTTATGGACAGGCACTGTGAAGAGACATGCATACACACACACGTGACAACATAGGCATGGATTTTGTGTTGTAGATATGTGGAGTTAGAGTAGTGGCCTGAGGGCACACACTTAAAGGAAAATTCCATCCCAAATGTATATTTTGGTATTTGTTTAATTAGTCCATTGTTGACATAGTCCCAAAATGTTTTGCTTCTCAGCGATTAAGATATGTAACTTAAAACTTAAAAATAAATAAATGTAATGTTTTTAATTGTTGGCAGCAGCTAATGGGGATTCCTAAAAAATACAAATACAACAGGCAGAATGCATCCCAAAAGGAACCCTATTCCCTATAACCTTTCCCTGTATAACGCACTACTCTTGAACAGTGTCTTGGTCAGATGGAAAGATGGCTTTTTCATAAAGATGTCATGGTAAGCAATGGAATGCAAGTTCCTGTGTGTGTGTGTGTGTGTGTGTGTGTGTGTGTGTGTGTGTGTGTGTGTGTGTGTGTGTGTGTGTGTGTGTGTGTGTGTGTGTGTGTGTGTGTGTGTGTGTGTGTGTGTGTGTGCGTGCGTGCGTGTGTCTGTGGGGGAGGGGTCAGTGACTTGAGCAGGAGAAAGAACCAGTGTAGGCAGCAACAGGCAGGTAGAGTGGGGCAAAGTGGGATTGGGCCAGGCACATCCAGGTGTCAGGCCAGGGTGTACTCAGTCGACAGACAGACAATGCCAACAGACAATTTGTTTGTTCGACATGGTGGGATATTTTGGTGTCGGTAAAATGAATTATGGGAGAAATGCCCGTTATTGATCTAATAACCAGGGGCACAACTTTGATTTTAAAAGTGGGGGGGACATAATTATTATTCTTTTCTTTATTATTATTCTTTTTTTAAACAGTCCAAGCAGCCTACCTGACCGCTCGGAGGCTTCCGCATGGTCCTAAAGCACACCATTGCCTCATTTTCTAATACATTCCAATGATAAAACTGCGGGGGATGCAATTTCAGAATGTGCGGGCACATGTCCCCCCGTCCCCAATGAAAGTTGCGCCCCTGATAATAACCATCATATCGAAGTAAACTTGGAGTCAAATGATGATATGTTGTGTGGTCCTCCCACTACGACTCAGGAAACCATGTAGTTTATTAGGCTACAGATGAAATAAATGATGATGAACTTCACAGGGTGGTGACAGTGCATTTATTGAGATTAATGATTGATACTCCTTTAACTGTCAAGTGTCTTATTCTGGTGACATGATGATCGATGCTTGGCTGCCATTTGACAAATAAAAATAATATTGATTATACATAATAGTCTCAAGCTGTTGGCTGGAGCGCACATACCAAGACCAGAGTGGGCACATTTGCCACAAAACTCAACAGTTTTTGTGACAAACCAACAGTAGTGTTGGAAATGTAATGGTTACCCATTTATTTTTATGTGCACTATGTCATCACGCACATACATTCATCCACAATAAGTCAATTTGATGGAAACATTAGGAAAAAAATAAAATAATATTCGCATGAAAAGCTGTCGCAAATTATATACAGAAAACCCACAACAGCTACTACTCATTGGGTGACAGGAATATGGCATTTCTTTTAAAAGGTGTGTCAACAGAAAAGCAGCTTTCTAATGACACCTGAAACATACTAGAATAAATACTGTATGAGTTGGATCAATACAATTAGACTTCCATGGCTTGTATGTTTTAACCCTTTACTTACTCCTGGAAAAGCCACATTGCACTGATAGTCTAGCCTGAGACACTAGGGGTCAGTAGTGCATTTTGATTGAATGTGAAACACTGCAGTAAGATTCAGTCAGGTCTGGTGTTTTTTTTTATCTCTGCCCCAGGTGTTCAGTTATTTGGAGTTCTCATACTAGCAGTGTACCCACTCACTCCCTGTATCACATATCTTTGCCTCACAAAGTTACAATAGACACATGAATAGCAAACAATGCTCACCCATGGGAGGATGGGAAGTGGGTCCTCACCAAGGGTGTAGGAGCCAGGAGACAGAGCAACAGGCCCCCTGCCCCCGGAGGGACATGCCGCCCCCAAACATTTTATAAGCAGGGGGAGATTTTTTTTTTTACCAAGGAAGACTGTTTAACACCACATTCCAGTCTATTCCACAAGTTAACACCGTTACCATCTCCACTATAAAAAGCATCTAGACATGATTCGGTCTTATGTAGCAAAATTTGAAATGGGGTTTTTCACATTGGATAAAAGCAGAGACCAGGAGCTATAAAATGGAAAATCATACACTGCATTTGAGGAACAATGAGAAAGTAATTATGCTTTGAAAGTTGTAACCTTACTTTTGAGAAAATGCCCTTTGAATGTTTTGGTATCTACTGGTGAGCTGTTCTTTGTCTACACCAATTGAACATCGTTCACACCCTCTTCAGCTTTTTTTTTGCGTTTCTATTAAAGTAAGTGCCTTACTCCGTTATAATAGTTTCTGTATGTGATTTGCATGTGAACTATACATTCAATTACAAAGAATACCAGTAATCATCTCAACTGTTAGTTGGCGGTGAACAATGTGGTCACTAATGGCAGCGGCGATCAGATGGAAAAATGTCTTATACCACTTGGTCCACCTTCCCTGTGGCCGACATGGTTGCTGTAAGGACAGTGAAGAAGACATGGACGTCTCGTTTGTCATGCCACTTTAGTGCCAGCAGTTGACCGTTCACCTTGAACTCCACCTCGCCTCTCTGCATCTTCCTGAATGCTGGCATCCCCTTCCTGTTCGACCTGACTGTGCCACAGGCCCCTGTGCTGTTGGAGAGCAGATGCTGGAAGAATGTGGAACTGCTGTAACAATAGTCCACATACAAAGTGTGTCCCTTGCTGAGATGAGGAACCAGCATGGTCATCACCACGGACCCGGACACCCCAAGCCCCTCATAATGTTAGATGTCAGTGGTGGACCCTGTGTAAACTTTAATGTTCTCTACAAATCTTCACATTGCACATGACAAAGAACTTGACCCCAAACCTGTGCCTTTTGGAGGGAATATATTGACGGAACGCCAGCCTACCTTTCGCTAACATCAGGTACTATAGCACAAAGACCCGACCAAATGCTTATGTCAGGCTGGTAAGAACATGTCTTATTTTGTATAACGGGTCATTTAGGGTGGCAGTATCATTGTTGACAAAATGCAGGCATCCCAGCATAACTAGGAGGAGGTCTTGGGAAAAGAGGGTTTGCAAAGAAGGTAGTTGCAAACATAGGATCTGTGCTCTAGTATTCTCTTAGGGAGTTCTTCTTTACTATCCCCATGGGAAGGACTGTCACCAGGAAGGTATACATTTCACAAATTGTGGTTGTCACCCATTTAACAAGTTTCAACCTCACTCCTGGCTCTCTTTTCTCTTCCAAGGCATAGTGATTGGTCCCCTCTAATATGTCTCCCTGTCAGAAGCAACTTGAAGCACTCTGCCTCAGATGGGAATGGCAAGGGGTGTTGCACTCCAGACTGGGACTCATCAAAGCAAACTGCAGGGCCAGGAGGGGTGAAATGGCTGGCGGCCTTCCAACTACCACAGAACTCTTGTACTTCATCCACTGTTGGTGTGCCTCCATCACCACCAGCATCTTCAAAGGGACCTGGGACTTCGTCAGTGAACAAGGAGTCCTCAGATTCAGGGTTCTCAATGGCTACAAGGTTGGGGGGGAAGATCCTCACTGTCAGAATCTGATTCCTGACTTTCATACTCAAATTCCTTGACAGAATATAAAAAATATAGAGAATTTTCGCATTTGTAAGTTGTCTCTTTTGAAAGACAATGCTAATGCTACAGCTTAGCTCACTAGCTGCATAGTGGGGCAAAAAAGTATTTAGTCAGCCACCAATTGTGCAAGTTCTCCGACTTAAAAAGATGAGAGAGGCCTGTAATTTTCTTCATAGGTACACTTCAACTATGACAGACAAAATTAGAAGAAAAAAAACAGAAAATCACATTGTAGGATTTTTAATGATTTTATTTGCAAATTATGGTGGAAAATAAGTATTTGGTCAATAACAAAAGTTTATCTCAATACTTTGTTATATACCCTTTGTTGACAATGACAGAGGTCAAACGTTTTCTGTAAGTCTTCACAAGGTTTTTCACACACTGTTGCTGGTATTTTGGCCCATTCTTCCATGCAGATCTCCTCTAGAGCAGTGATGTTTTGGGGCTGTTGCTGGGCAACACAGACTTTCAACTCCCTCCAAAGATCTATGGGGTTGAGATCTGGAGACTGGCTAGACCACTCCAGGACCTTGAAATGCTTCTTACAAAGCCACTCCTTCGTTGCCCGGGCGGTGTGTTTGGGATCATTGTCCTGCTGAAAGACCCAGCCATGTTTCATCTTCAATGCCCTTGCTGATGGAAGGAGGTTTTCACTCAAAATCTCACGATACATGGCCCCATTCAGTCGTCCTGGTCCCTTTGCAGAAAAACAACCCCAAAGCATGATGTTTCCACCCCCATGCTTCACAGTAGGTATGGTGTTCTTTGGATGCAACTCAGCATTTTTTGTCCTCCAAACATGACGAGTTGAGTTTTTACCAAAATGTTATATTTTGGTTTCATCTGACCATATGACATTCTCCCAATCTTCTTCTGGATCATCCAAATGCTCTCTAGAAAACTTCAGACGGGCCTGGACATGTACTAGCTTAAGCAGGGGGACACGTCTCGCTGGCGGCGTAGTGTGTTACTGATGGTAGGCTTTGTTACTTTGGTCCCAGCTCTCTGCAGGTCATTCACTAGGTTCTGCGATTCTTGCTCACCATTCTTGTGATCATTTTGACCCCATGGGGTGAGATCTGGCGTGGAGCCCCAGATGGAGGGAGATTATCAGTGGTCTTGTATGTCTTCCATTTCCTAATAATTGCTCCCACAGTTGATTTCTTCAAACCAAGCTGCCTATCTATTGCAGATTCAGTCTTCCCATCCTGGTGCAGGTCTACAATTTTGTTTCTGGTGTCCTTTGACAGCTCTTTGGTCTTGGCCATAGTGGAGTTTGGAGTGTGACTGTTTGAGGTTGTGCACAGGTGTCTTTTATACTGATAACAAGTTCAAACAGGTGCCATTAATACAGATAACGAGTGAAGGACAGAGGAGCCTCTTAAAGAAGAAGTTACAGGTCTGTGAGAGCCAGAAATCTTGCTTGTTTGTAGGTGACCAAATACATATTTGTAAATAAACTCATTAAAAATCCTACATGATTTTCTGTATTTTTTCTCTCATTTTTTCTCTCACAGGCCTCTCTCATCTTTTTGAGTGGGAGAACTTGCACAATTGGTGGCTGACTAAATACCTTTTTGCCCCACTGTACATAAACAACAACACTGAATGGCTCAGAGTGAGAAGTTACGTGATTGACTGCCGACACGTGCCACTTGTATCAATAAATTACTCTCAGAAAATGTTTTGTGTGGTAATTATTTATATATTTACCTTTTTATTCACATTTTCAATTACTGGTGACAAATCATGCATTCCAATACTTGCATAGATTGTAATGGGCACATGTTATGTGTGTAAAATACTTTTTGAAGGTTGTGCTGATTATGATGAGCTAATCTAATTCCAGCTGTGCGTGGCGCCATGTATGTTGACATACAATGCATTCTGGGTTTCATGTAATTGTCTGTCGGACCAAAGATGTTATATCAAAATTAGTTGAGTAAGGGTTCACTTGTTTTTTTGAGAACTTCTGGAAATGAAAGGTGGGATTTGAACAATGGTAGACGACACACCCTCTTCAACATGCATACTATGAACAGACCAAACTCATCTTGTCTTCTCTTATTATCTTTGGTTTCTGTGAGAGAAAAAAAAGAATGGCAGCGTGCAGAAACTACCCATCATAGGATTCCTTTGATTTCTAGAGTGTGTTTTACTCAATTATTTCGATCAATGGTGAGCTCACCCGTGATGTGATTAATTATAAATAGTCATTTCCATTAGCTAATTAATTTTGTAGTTTGTCAGCAGAGTGTTATACAAATATGACCGCTTGTGTTACATCAATCTTTCCTCAATTAGCGCTAGGACAAATGTAGCCTACATTTCTCCGGTTTGGATGATTGTGTTATGCTGTGCATACTTCTGTGAATATCTGAACATTGCATCCAAAAATAAACTGCTCACATTTTGGACATAACTTTGTAAGGACTGTGTTTGTGCAAAATGTTTCTGAAAAAACAGTGTGGCCAGCTCAAATGCTGATTGTTGCGTCATTCGAAACTGGTCATTCTAAATAAGCGTTCTAATCACAACGGTGTGATCGTACGCTCCAGGGACCACTGTAGAATGATCACACCAGTGTGATGGTACGTGTGATAGGGTTAAAAAAGACGTGTCTTATTGTGCCAGAGCACAGAATAACTGATGCCTTTTTGAATGCTCAACACGTGTTGAATATGTCCAGTGTCAGTAAACGTCGGCAAAAAAGTGCAATTCCATTGTTGCCTGCAGAACAGTTACACTCACCAACGCTCTGGATAACATGAAAAAGGCCTAACCAGCTCGGCTAGAGTGAGTAAAAATGATCAGAGTGTGGTGTTCTCTCATCGTGTCTGGAAGTAGCTAGCAAATGTTAGCCAGTTAGTTTGGGTGCTTGACTGTGGTTGTGAGGTCAGAGCTTTCAGAATGACCCTACTTATTTGCCAGAGCGTCGAGTGTGTACTCTGAACGCGAAACCACAGATAGAGCAATAGGGGGAGAAACAGCAGGCTGATTTCTTTCTCTTAGATGTCTGGAAGTAGCTGGCAAGTTAGTACAGAACTGCTGGATCAACCCTTAACTTATTGATGCTACTCATGCCTTAAGCGGGATAATTGTCATCAGCAACCACTGAATAGCATAGCGCCACAGTCAAATAATATTACTAAAAATATTCATATTCATGAAATCACAAGTGCAATATTGCCAAACACAGCTTAGCCTTTTGTTAATCCACCTGTTGTCTCAGATTTTGAAATTATGTTTTACAGCGAAAACAATCCAAGCGTTTGTGTAAGTTTATCGATCTCATCACAAAACATTAAGTATACTTAGCATCAGGTAGCTTGGTCATGAAAATCAGAAAAGCAATCAAATGAATAATTTACCTTTGATGAAACTTCTGATGTTTTCACTCACGAGACTCACAGTTACACAACAAATGTTCCTTTTGTTCCATAAAGATTATTTTTATATCCAAAATACCTCAGTTTGTTTGGCGCGTTATGTTCAGAAATCCACAGGAAAGAGCGGTCACGACAACGCAGACAAATTGCAAATAATAACCGTAATGTCCACAGAAACATGTCAAAGTTTTTTTTAATAATCAATCCTCAGGTTGTTTTTAAAATATATAATCGATAATATATCAATCGCAAATGTCTTTATCAGTAGGAGAGGGAAAAACAATAGCTGTCTAAACTCTGTTGCGCGATCAAAACTCATGTGACCACCTGGCACGATGTTATCTTTCTGGCTCATTTTTCAAAATAAAAGCATGAAACTATGTCTGAAGACTGTTGACACCTCTAGGAAGCGATAGGAAAAGGAATCTGGTTGATATCCCTTTAAATGGAGCAAAGGGAAGCTATGGAACATGGAGTTTTTAAAAAAGAAGCCACTTCCTGGTTTGATTTTTCTCAGGGTTTTGCCTGCAATATCAGTTCTGTTATACTCACAGACAATATTTTGACAGTTTTGGAAACTTTAGAGTGTTTTCTATCCTAATCTTTCTTGTTTTTACTTTTGAGCGCCGTCTCAGATTATTGCATGCGTTTCTTTTTCCGTAAAGTTTTTTTTAGATCTGACACAGTGGTTGCATTAAGGAAAGGTATATCTATAATTCCATGTGTATTATCAACTACATTTACGTTGAGTATTTCTGTTGAATGATGTGGCTGTGCAAAATCACTTGATGTTTTTGGAACTAGTGAATCTAACGCGCCAATGTAAACTCAGATTTGTTTGATATAGATATGAACTTTATCAAACAAAACATGCATTTATTGTGTAACATGAAGTCCTATGAGTGTCATCTGATGAAGATAATTCAAGGTTAGGGATTCATTTGATCTATTTTATCATTTTATTTATTTCATCTTTTTGTGAATGCTATATTTAGCTGGAAAATGGCTGTGCATATTGTGGTTTGGTGGGGACCTAACATAATCGTTTGTAGTGCTTTCGCTGAAAAGCCTATTTGAAATCGGACACTTTGGTGGGATTAACAACGAGAAAAGCTTTAAAATGATAAGACACGTATGTATGTTTTAGGAATTGTAATTATGAGATTTCTGTGGTTTGAATTTGGCGCCCTCTATTTTCACTGGTAGTTGTCATATCGATCCCGGTACCGGGATTGCAGCCATAACAGGTCAATGTTACTTTATAGCCTTTTTGCTATTTTACACAGCATTTTATATGAAATAGCTAGCTATGTTTTTAAGATAGAGCTTTTCAATTGGCATATCTCCCCCAGGTTTCAGTCACAGGTGTGGACTGGATTAGGTGTGAGCAGTGCAGGAGGTGTGCTCAAAGGAACACCCCTTTTGACCAAGAGTGCATAAAGACTTGGAACAGAAATCAACCTTTTGACCAGAAAAGTGTGGAGCGGTTGCTACACATGAAATGGTTGGGACTTGGGAAAATGAACTCACCTACCAGACCAGGACACAGCCTGTCGGCAGCTGAGTGTGGCGAGTGGTTTGGAACTGACTATCTACTCAAGGTGGAGAAAGGAGAACTCCCCTGTCAGACAATTACTGGTACAGCTAAGTAGCTGTCCTGAGGAATGAACACCCATGGAGACCGGACAACTAAGAAGAAGGACATTGTGACCTCTGTTGGACAACTGGGCTGCTGAATGGCCGAACCAAACCCTTTCCAAGAAGGCTTAGTTCCGACAGAGTTAAAACTCACAAATAAATACATTAATGATTACTTATTCCAAATGGGCGGCGGTTCGTGTGCAAACTAAACTCAGCAAAAAAAGAAACGTCCTCTCACTGTCAACTGCGTTTATTTTCAGCATACTTAACATGTGTAAATATTTGTATGAACATAACAAGATTCAACAACTATGGTCACTGTGACAGAAGGCACTTAAAGGACTCTCAGACCATGAGAAACAAGATTCTCTGGTCTGATGAAACCAAGATTGAACTCTTGGCCTGAAAGCCAAGTGTCACGTCTGGAGGAAACCAGGCACCGCTCATCACCTGGCCAATACCATCCCTACAGTGAAGTATGGTGCTGGCAGCATAATGCTCTTGGGATGTTTTTCAGCTGCAGAGACTGGGAGACAAGTCAGGATAAAGGGAAAGATGAATGGAGCAAAGTACAGAGAGATCCTTGATGAAAACCTGCTCCAGAGCACTCAGAACCTCAGACTAGGGCAAAGGTTCACCTTCCAAACAGGACAACGACCCTAAGCACACAGCCAAGACAATGCAAAAGTGGCTTCAGGACAAGTCTCTGAATGTCTTTGAGTGGCCCAACCAGAGCCTGGACTTGAACGTGATCGAATATCTCTGGAGAGACTTAAAAATAGCTCTGCAGCGACACTCCCCATCCAAGTTGATAGAGCTCAAGAGGATCAGCAGAGAAGAATGGAAGAAACTCCTCAAATACAGGTGTGCCAAGCTGTTTCTCAAACTAGACATTCTAATGTACTTGTCTTCTTGCTCAGTTGTGCACTGGGACCTCCCACTCCTCTTTCTATTCTGGTTAGAGCCAGTTTGCGCAGGACTGTGAAGGGAGTAGTACACAGCGTTGTACGAGATCTTCAGTTTCTTGGCAATTTCTCGCATGGATAAGCCTTCATTAAATAAGAATAGACTGACAGGTTTCAGAAGAAAGTTATTTGATTGTGGCCATTTTGAGCCTGTAATCAATACCACAAATGCTGAATCTCCAGATACTCAACTAGTCTAAAGAAGGCCAGTTTTATTGCTTTTTTAATAGGTACAACAGTTTTCAGCTGTGCTAACATAATTGCAAAAGGGTTTTCTCATGATCAATTAGCCTTTTAAAATGATACACTTTGATTAGCTAACACAACGTGCCATTGGAACACAGGAGTGATGGTTGCTGATAATGGGCCTCTGCACGCCTATGTAGATATTCCATAAAAAAATCTGCCGTTTTTTTTGCTTTGTCTTTATGGGTTATTGTATGTAGATTGAGGGGAAAGAAAACAATTGCATCCATTTTAGAATAAGTAACGTAACAATGTGGCAAAAGTGAATGGGTCCGATTATTTTCCGAATGCTCTGTATATGTTGGCACCTCAAAGGGGGGAAGGGCATACTGGCCCTTAAATCATTGCCCTTTGTTCCGTCAGGCTACTTGAAGAAGATGTACGTCACCCTCCAGGCCCATGACACAGCATACAGTGGCTTGATAGGGAGATGACAATTGAAAGTGGTGTATATTCTATTTTTCTTGGCAAATGTAACTTGCAACATGGCCTTTTAGGGGAGAAAGATGAAATCAGTTCAATCAGTTCTCAACATTTGAGAACTGATTGGTCATAAGAGGAATTACAATTTTGAAGTGGTTTTCTAAACTGGCAGAGTCTGCAAAGTACAAGGTTTGAAATGTATTTGTGACTTAACACCTGGATTCGTTTTTATGTAGCGACATTATAATTATAGTTTTGTACATTGGATAAAAGTAGAGACTCAGAGCTTCAAAATGGTATATCATACTTGGCATTTTTGAGGAACAATGGGAAAGTAAATCTGCTTTGAAAGTTGATACACTTGATAAACTCACTTTTGAGAAAAGGGCCTTTAAATGTTTTGGTACCTACTAGAGAGCTTTACTTTGTATACACCCATTCAGCATTGATCACATCCTCTTAAGCCAACCCCACCCATCTCTTTAAGAAATCACAAGAGGTCATGTGCTAAATACTAAAATTGGTAGTAGCCTACAATAAGGAAAAATTCCAGGTAAACAGAAAGCATAAATATTAGATGACGCTTACACAAATACACTTGTCTAAATTGATGGGCCATGTGAAAGAAATGCTATAACCCCCAGCCACATCCAGTGGTGGAAAAAGTACTTAATTGTCATAGTTGAGTGAAATTATAACAACACCAGGCTCCAGAGCATCGAATCTGTAAAACGGGGAATAACAAAACATTACATTACAACCCTGCACAACATCAATTCACTTTACAAGTTTAAATAAGAATACCCTCATAGAAACAAAATTATTTTTAACCTGAAGTGCTGGTACTGCTTGATCTGTGGCAGCGGCCTGAAGTATAGAGTTACAGTAGGTGTCGTTGCCAGCCATAGCTATACACCATCACCGTACCATCCTCTAGTCCAACCAGCTGTGTGATGTTGACCCCTGTCACAGTGCTGTCCTTCACAACACCAGCAATCTCAGACAAAGTGTTCACTCTGGTCTTTCTGAAGCGCTGCTTGATGAGGTCAAAGCACCAGTCAGGGGCAAACTTGGTGTTGGCTGTTATCAGGAAGTGAAGGTCCAGATTGTGGTGGCGCTTGTGCATGGTCCACCAGGCACAATACCAGAGCACAAACCTGTTCTTGTTTTGGCCACTGCAGTTATCACAATTCAGGTCAACACGTGTTTTCCCAACTCCGTAATTGGTGAAGAAATGGTGCATGAAATTGATGACTGCGCTGCTTGGACAAGCTCTATTTTTGATGACTGTATGACTGGTGGATTAGAGTCAGGCCATAGCTTGTTCTACTGATTAATGCTGGAAGACAAATATTTTTGCATTATTATATAATAGATGTGAAATGGCATTCTGAGATAAGATCACTACACACACTTCATACAGGTAATGTTAGCTACTGTAGCAAGCCAGCCATCTAACATCACAGCAAGCTTTAACTAGCAATCCAAACTGACTGTCATAGCTAGCTAAAGTTCACCATTTTTGCTAGCTAACATTATGCTATAACTAGCAATGGGAAATGGCATTCTGAGAATACATCACTAACGTTCCACACACTTCATACACATAAGTTAATGTCAGTTAGCAAGCCAGCTACCTTAGCTAGCTAACAGCAAGCTTTAACTTGGGATCTTGAGTTTAGACATCTCACGTTAACGTTAGCTAGTTAAAAGATTAACCATAATCCCAATCCATAGGGTAACATTACTAACAACACAAACCGATTGTCATAGCGAGCTAAAATTAACCAATACGTTCAGTGTTAGATAGCTAACATTAGGCTATTAATAGCAATGCGAAATGGCATTCTGAGAGAACATCACTAACGTTACACGCACGTCAAACACATAAGTTAATGTTAGCAAGCAAGCCAGCCAACTAACATCAGCTAAAGTAGCTTACATACAGCAAGCTTTAATTTGGATCTTTTGTTAAGACATGTCACGTTAACGTTCGCTAGCTAGCTAAAAAATTTACTATATTCCCAATCCATAGAGTTACATTAATAGCAATACAAACCGATTGTCATAGAAAGCTAAAGTTAACCAAATAACGTTAAGTTCATTGTTTGTTAGCAAGCCAGTCATCTAACTCCAGCTGGCTAGCTAACAGCAAGCTTTATCTTGCAATGAAAACAACTTTCTGACTAAATTAGAAATGTAGAATATCTCAATCTGTAGCTAGATTATTACCTGTATACATGGATGAAAGCTTCACGGTCGACAGCAACCCCTTTTATAAGACATCCTGTTATGTTTCCATTTAGTTTGCACAGATTGTTTGGCCTGTTGTGTTCCACTGATTTCAAAATGTGTTATGAAATGAGTCAGCATTTAATGACACAATCATCATCCAGAACGTAGTCCATTACAGCTTTGTCCCACTTACCTTTGTCGATAGTGCCTGTAAAAATCATGGCGTGTTGTTGAGAGCAGTAGCAACATATGTGCAGCTCTCCATGGCTAACATAATATCTTTAAAAAAACAGCAGTAGAAACGATTATTTACCCATTACGAGCAGCTAATTTTAGAGACACAAGATGCAACACAGACCTATTCAAACTCATCTTCAGCATGTCCAGCCCACTCATTATCTCAGCCATAGCGGGAAGGTTGCTTACTTTTTCTGTGGCTAAACCAGCTGGTCTCATAATTTAACAATTTTATTGATATTTACAGATGACTTTCAAGTTTGATATTAATGCACATGTTCGAGAAGGCAATTCTGCCAAAAAACACATTTTCTTTCTCCCGTGAAGTCACATTTAGACCCAGTGTGGAAGTAGAGACTTGACTGCACCTTCAAACATGGTTATATGGTGTTTGACTAAAGGCCTTTGTAGACTGTGTGTCGGATTATGTCCAAAAACGTAGTCCAATAGGATTCTGATAGAGGTGACACAAAATCCTATAGAATTGTGAGAATCCTATTGGAAAATTACAAACCATGGAGGAATTTTTGACGAGGGTGGAAGACAGAGCTGTGGACTTAATTAATTTCAAACATGACAAAATCATATCCAAAGATTAATTTAAAATGATGCTATCTTCAGCAAGTCACCTTCTATCAGATGAGGATGAAAGCAACTTTTTGAATAAACCTTGGGAATGAGATCCAAAGCTCACCCACTGCTTGTGTAAATCAAATATTAATAATTCAGTAGTTTGTGAACGCAATGTGCAGGCATCTATAAAACAGGAATTTGCCCGTGGCTATCTGAGCCCCCCTGTTGAACACACACAAATTATGCTGGGTGTGATCAACAGGAAGATTTACCTGTTGTTTCTATGTCACAAGGGGTTTTTCTTTTCAGTCTTGTACAGTGGGGCAAAAAAGTATTTAGTCAGCCACCAATTGTGCAAGTTTTCCCACTTACAAAGATGAGAGAGGCCTGTAAATACTTATTTTCCACCATCATTTGCAAATAAATTCATTAAAAATCCTGCAATGTGATTTTCGGGATTTTTCCCCTAATTTTGGCTGTCAATGTTGAAGTGTACCTATGATGAAAATTACAGGCCTCTCTCATCTTTTTAAGTGGGAGAACTTGCACAATTAGTGGCTGACTAAATACGTTTTTGCCCCACTGTATATAAAGTGTAATATTGGGATTGTGGTAGCAGAACTAGTTAGGTAACATTGATAAATAAGATGTTTTATCTACATAATAATGCTTATGTGAGATATTTGTCATTAGGGTGTTTTCTTTTGGATAATACTGTTGGCAGTTTGCAGTTATCCCTTCTCTGCTAGAGCTTAGTCACTAGGGGCCCAGGGAGGGGAGAGGTCAGGCTTGTATTCATATGTCAATATATTTGTTAAGTTTGCTGAAAATAAACACAGTTGAAAGTGAGAGGATGTTTTTTTTTTGATGAGTTTGTCAGTATCACAGTGTGATAAATATTACGTCTACCAAACAATGTGTAACTCTCATTGACCTATAGTGAATTATGTTTTATTTAATGGTTCACTGCAGAATTTTCAGAAGGAACGTTTCTTGTAAATATCTATTTCTCAGTTCAATTGTTGAATGATGTTCAAACAAAAAGTTCTACATTATTAAAGATTGATTTTTCGAAACGCATGATAGATCACATTTAATGAATGTCATGAGAGGGAATGCTTTTCACCTTACATTTCCCTCTACATCAATTATCTCTTATTTTTCAACTACAAAGCATTATGATATGAATATGTATTTATGTTGCTTTGTTGCTTTTCTTGAGGCTGACTTACAAAATAATGGCTGTGATTCTTCAAGGTGGGTAATGGTTTGCCGGTAATGAGGTGAAAGGGGGTTCTCTTTCTTCACTTTGGTGGGGGAGTATACATCACACACATGTACGTGTAGAAAGACGAATTAAGATGTATTTGGAATATGATTATAGAACAATGGAGGCGAATCAGTGATAAAAATCACACTCTCGACGTTGGCAAGTCATCAGGTACTCCACAACTCAATGATGCTGAGGAGTAAACAAGCTACACAGCAGCTAAATTCTGACTCAGATTTCAGCACCAGCAGTAGCAGCTCTACTGTAATGATGACATTGGATGCTGTAGGTGTCCGGATGTCCGGTTATCTGTTGGGCAGAACACATCACCCTCTGGAGAGCCCTGCGGTTGCAGGCAGTGCAATTGCCGTACCATGCGGAGATACAGCCCGACAGTATGCTCTCAATTGTGCATCTGTAAAGGTTTGTGAGGGTCTTAGGGGCCAAACCAAATTTCTTCAGCTTCTTGAGGTTGAAGAGACACTGATGCGCCTTCTTCACCATACTGTCTGTGTGGGTGGACCCTTTCAGATCGTTGGTGATGTGTAAGCCGAGGAACTTGAAGCTTTTCACCTTCTCTCCGCCGGTCCAGTCGATGTGGATTGGTGTTTCCTACCTTCACCACCTGAGAGCGGCCCGTCAGGAAGTCCAGGACCCAGTTGCACAGGGCAGGGTTCAGACCCAGGGCCCTGAGCTTAATGATGAGCTTGGATTGTACTATGGTGTTGAAGGCTGATCTATAGTCAATGAACAGCATTCTTACATAGATATTCCTCTTGTCCAGATGTTATAGGGTAGTGTGCAGTGCAATAGCGATTGCATCGTCTGGAGATCGATTGGGGTGGTATGTAAATTGAGTGGGTCTAGGGTGTCTGGTAAGGTAAGGTAGAGGTGATATGATCCTTAACTAGCCTCTAAAAGCACTTCATGATGACAGAAGGAAGTGCTATGTGGTGTTAGTCATTTAGTTCACCTTTGCTTTCTTGGATACAGAAACAATGGTGGACATCTTGAAGCAAGTGGGGACAGCAGACTTAGACAGGGAGAGATTGAATATGTCCATAAACACAGCCAGCTAAGTCTGTGCGTGCTCTGAGGACAGGGCTGGGCCGGCAGCCTTATGTTTACTCACATCGGCCATGGAGAATGAGAGAACACAGTCCTTGGGAGCGGGCCGCGTCGGGTGGCTCTGTGTTATCCTCAAAGTGGGCGAAGAATATTTTTAGCTTGTCCGGGTGCAAGACTTTGGTGTCCGCAACGTGGCTGGTTTTTCCTTTGTAATCTGTGATTGTCTGTAGACCCTGCCACATAATTATTGTGTTTGAGCCGTTGAATTGCGACTCCACTTTGTTTCTGAGCTGACGTTTTGGCTGTTTGATTGCCTTATGGAGGGAATAACTACACTTTGTATTTGACCATATTCCCAGTCCCCTTGCCATGGTTAAATGTGGTGGTGACTGCTTTCAGTTTTGCGTGAATGCTGCTATCTCTCCACGGTTTTTGATTTGGGTAGGTTTTAATAGTCGCAGTGTGAACAGCATCTGCTATACACTTCCTGACAAACTCAGGCACCGTGTCATTGTATAGGTCGATGTTATTCTCAGAGACTACCCGGAACATATCCCAGTTTGCGTGATGAAAACAATCTTAATTTATGGATTCCGATTGGTCAGACCAGCGTTGAATAGACCTTAGCACGGGTAATTCCTGTTTGAGATTCTGCCTATAGGAAGGGATGAGCAAAATGTAATCATGATCTGATTTGCCGAAGGGAGGGCGGGGGAAGAACTTGGAGTAGCAAATTCAAATAAAATTACATAAAAATCATCATTTCATTAAATCACACATGTAAGATACTAAATTATAGCTACACTCGTTGTGAATCCAGCCAACATGTCAGATTTTAAAAAGGCTTTTCGGCGAAAGCATAAGTATATGTAGGTATTTTTAAACATTAATAATCTATCAAATTGAAGACGGGTCTATCTGTGTTCAATACAGGAAGACAACAAACCAACGCTACTTTTCAAGTCTTGCGCAACTCTCAACAGTGTTACCCATTTCCTAGATGGCCGTACTTCTTCATTGCACAAAGGAATAACCTCAACCAAATTCCAAAGACTGGTGACATCCAGTGGAAGCGGTAGGAACTGAAAAGAAGTCCCTAAGAAATATCGTTTCCCAATGAGAACTCACTGAACAGACAGAGACCTAAAAAGAAAAATCTGTACGGTTAGTCCTCTGGGTTTTGCCTGCTACATAAGTTCTGTTATACTCACAGACATGATTCAAACAGTTTTAGAAACTTCAGAGTGTTTTCTATCCAAATCTACTAACAATATGCATATCTTATATCTTGGCACGAGTAGCAGGAAGTTGAAATTGGGCACGCTATTTATCCAAAAGTGAAAATGCTGCCCCCTATACCTTAAGAAATTAATAGGGACAGCCCCCTTTTTAAGAATTTCGCCTAAATGATATACCCAAATCGAACTCCCTGTAGCTCAGGCCCTGATGGAAGGATATGCATATTCTTGGCACCATTTGAATGGAAACACTTTGACGATAGTGGAAATGTAAATTGAATGTAGGAGAATATAACACAATGGATCTGGTAGAAAAAATACCACCATCTTTCAACCACCATCTTTGAAATGCAAGAGAAAGGTCCAAGTTCTAGCCATCACTCTGGTAATTCCAATAGTGTTCACAAGATGGCAGCAGTGTATGTGCATAGTTTCAGATGGATAACTTGGAAGTATGAGTGAACTACAAGACTAAGTGTGAAGTCCCCAGGTACATTTGGGCAAATCGTGAAGGTTATATTAGCATGAATATCGGCATGAATATCATCAAATCTGTATACTTGGACTTGGATTTAACTTTCCTAGTATTAGTAGCCATATTGTTAGTTCAACATTTGCAAAACAACCAGTTTTCATAAATTCATAACTCTGAATATCCTTATAATTTTTGTCCAAAATGAAAAGGCATGATGTCATACAAGGTTAGTAGCTACATTTTACGACATTTACATGGTTTCCGGATATTCCCGTAAAGCCCAGCTCATTGGCAATATAGATGGCTTTGTTTGAACCCGATTGGTGCTTATTTGACAAAGATACAGTCATTCAAGTGATGACCATCCATATCATCGGCGTGCAATGAAGGCGTCACTCTCTGACCAAATATGGTGACCTATAGGATATACCACACCCATAATGATAAAGTGAAGACTTGTTACCTTCGAAGATGTGATTTGCCTCTTTGAGACTACGTTTAGGGTGAGATCTTCACAGATTTCTTTCTTTGCAAATTGAACGAGTGGAAATACAAAATCGATCGTGCATGCTATATGGAACTTTTTAGGATATGAAACAGGATTTTATCTAACAAAATGACACTTCATGTTATCTCTGGGACCCTTTGGATGACAAATTAGAGCAAGATTTCAGAATGTATGAACACATTTCACCTTCAGAGATGAATTTATGAATTTTATTTCATTGCGGTGAAAAAGTGTTTTTGTTGTTAGGAGCTCTCCTCAAACAATAGCATGCCATTTTTTCTAAGTAATAGCTACTGTAAACTGGACAGTGCAGTTAAATTAACAAGAATGTAAGCTTTCAGCCGATATAAGACACTTACAGTTGAAGTCGGAAGTTTACATACACCTTAGACTCAGTTTCACAATTCCTGACATTTAATCATAGTAAAAATCCCCTGTTTTAGGTCAATATGGATGACCACTTTAATTTAAGAATGTGAAATGTCAGAATAATAGAAGAGAGAATGATATATTTCAGCTTTTATTTCTTTCATCACATTCCCAGTGGGCCAAAAGTTTACATACACTCAAATAGTATTTGGAAGCATTGCCTTTAAATTCTTTAACATGGGCCAAACATTTCGGGTAGCCTTCCCCAAGCTTCCCACAATAAGTTGAGTGAATCCTCCTGACAGAGCTGGTGTAACTGAGTCAGGTTCATAGGCCTCCTTACTCGCACACACTTTTTCAGCTCTGCCCACACATTTCCTATAGGATTGAGGTCAGGGCTTTGTGATGGCCACTACAATTATGGACTATTATGGACAATTTTATGGACTATTTTGTCCTTAGGCAATTTTGTCACAACTTTGGAAGTATGCTTGGGGTCATTGTCCATTTGGAAGATCCATTTGCGACCAAGCTTTAACTTCCTGACTGATGTCTTGAGATGTTAATTAAATATATCCACATGATTTTCTTTCCTCATGAAGTCATCTATTTTGTGAAGTACACCAGTCCCTCCTGCAGCAAAGCACCCCAAAAAATGATGCTGTCACCCGCGTGCTTCACGGTTGGGATGGTGTTCTTCGGCTTGCAAGCGTCCCCCTTTTTCCACCAAACATAACGATGATCATTTTGGCCAAACAGTTCTATTTTTGTTTCGTCAGACCAGAGGACATTTCTCCAAAAAGTACGACCTTTGTCCCCATGTGCAGTTGCAAACCGTGGTCGGGCTTTTTTATGGTGGATTTGTAGCAGTGGCTTCTTCCTTGCTGAGCGGCCTTTCAGATTATAGGACTCGTTTGCTGTGGATATAAATACTTTTGCACCTGTTTCCTCCAGCATCTTTACAAAGTCCTTTGCTGTTGTTCTGGGATTGATTTGCACTTTTCACACCAAATTACGTTCATCTCTAGGAGACAGAATGTGTCCCTTGCTGAGTGGTAATACTTGCGTACTATTGTTTGTACAGATAAACGTGGTACCTTCGGGCATTTGGAAATTGCTTCCAAGGATGAACCAGACTTGTAGAGGTCTACAATTTTATTTCTGAGATCTTGGTTGATTTCTTTTGATTTTCCCATGATGTCAAGCAACGAGCTAATGAGTTTGAAGGTAGGCCTTGAAATACATCCACAGGTGCACCTCCAATTGACTCAAATGATGTCAATTAGCCTATCAGAAGCTTCTAAAGCCATGATATCATTTTCTGCAATTTTCCAAGCTCTTTAAAGGCACAGTCAACTAAGTGTACGTAAACTTCTGACCCATTGGAATTGTGAAACAATTTGTCTTTAAACAATTGTTGGAAAAATTACTTTATTCATGCACAAAGTAGATGTCCTAACCGACTTGCCAGAACTCTAGTTTATTAACTTCTTATGGCTGGGGGGCAGTATTGAGTAGCTTGGATGAATAAGTTGCCCAAAGTAAATGGCCTGCTCCTCAGTCTCAGTTGCTAATATATGCATATTATTATTAGTATTGGATAGAAAACACTATAAAGTTTCCAAAACTGTCAAAATATTGTCTGTGAGTATAACATAACTGATATTGCAGGCGAAACCCTGAGGAAAATCAAACCAGGAAGTGGCCTCTATTTTGAAAACTCCATGTTCCATAGCCTGCCTTTGCTCCAATTAAAGGGATATCAAGCAGATTCCTTTTCATATCGCTTCCTCAAGGTGTCAACTGTCTTTAGACATATTTTCAGGATTTTATTTTGAAAAATGAGTTTGGGCAGCCATTGCCTTTCCCTCTCCCACTGAAAAAGACATTTCCAGTTGATATATTATCAATTATATATTTTAAAACAACCTGAGTATTGATTATAAAAAACGTTTGACATGTTTCTGTGGATATTACCGATACTATTTGGAATTTGTCTATGTTGTCGTGACCGCTCTTGCCTGTGGATTTCTGAACATAATGCGCCAATCAAACGGAGGTATTTTGGATATAAAAATAATCTTTATGGAACAAAAGGAACATGTATTGTGTAACTGGGAGTCTCGTGAGTGAAAACATCCGAAGATCAAAGGTAAACGATTAATTTGATTTATTTTCTGATTTTGTGGGCAAGCTACTTGATGCTAGGTGCTCATAAAGTTTTGTCGACCGATCGATAAATTTACACAAACGCTTGGATTGCTTTCGCTGTGAAGCATATATACAAAATATGACATGACAGGTGGATTAACAAAAGGCTAAGTTGTGTTTTGCTATATTGCACTTGTGATTTCATGAATATAAATATTTTTTGTAATATTATTTGTGGCGCTATGCAATTCAGCGGTTGTTGATGAAAATTATCCCGTTAACGCGATTGCAGCCATAAGAGGTTTTAACAAGAAATTTGTGGAGTGGTTGAAAAATGAGTTTTAATGACTCCAACCTAAGTGTATGTAAACTTCCAACTTCAACTGTAGTTGAGAGCAGTAGCAACACTTACGCAGTTCTCCATGGCTAAGGTTATATCTTTATATCAAATGCTTCTCCTGTGAAATAGTAACGTGCTACATACGCCTAGCCTCTTGAAATGGGTCACACTAATGTGCAATGTGTAATAATAGTGACTTTATTCCTCACAGTGAACAAAGCTGCCAATACTATTCAGTTCATAATTGAAAAATATAACGATCTTTTATGAGATTTCAGAGAAGACACACAAGTACATGGATCCTCTGAGGGGAAAAAGACAAATCATGTGAATGTTGTTTATATGTGTGTGTTACAGCATCAATCTTTCCTATTATTAGGGTGCCTGTCACAGCTGGCTGAGGGCGGAGTGGGGGAGGGGGGGGGGGGGGGGGGGTTGGGATCTAATGCTTCACATGAATAGGGGGAAGTGTCTCCTGTCTCCTGTCTCATTCCTCAGGTGCATGTGTTTTCTGTCGATTTCACCATGCAACACAAAAGGGATGATGAAAACGGGCTGGGTTTTCCCCCACTGCTGGCCTCCTTAGCAGCTCTCCCGTCACTGCTTTTGAATTACAATCCAACAGGGGGAAAATGGTACATCAACTAGCCTCTGGAAATTTAATTTAAATTTCTTTCATTAATTTATATATTTTTTGTGACGCACTTGTCTTTATGGCCTATATTGTACCTTTTGTTGATGTGTTATTAAATAAGCTCTGGAAATGCAAATTTAAAATCCAGAAGACAACTAATTTTGTCATATTGAGATTTGAATACATTATGTCATTACTGTTCAAGAAGAAATGTCAAACTCCTACTGAAAATATGTAAGAATAACACCAATGAATCATACCACTTATCTGTGGGTCCACCAAGCCCATGTAATTTTATGTAGGTTGACATAACATTAGCTGAAGAATACATCAAAATCTATATATCCCATACTTGGTGGAGCAGAGATACGTGTTCTATGCAATGTTTATCTTCCCCTGATTGACTTTGCTCTAAAAGCACATTGATTTCCATTCTGGTGCCCGTATTTAAATATAAAATATACATAAATATAAATGCAACATTCAACAAGTTAAAACTTCTTATGGCTCAGATCCAGTTAAGAGCGGGTGAGGTGGCGATGATGGGACTGGCTTCCTCTCTCATCAAAACATACCTGCAGACGAGAGACACATGGATAGAGAGAGAGCATGATTGATCTTTGTTTTTTTGTTGTAACATGGTCAGTCATCATAATCATCAGGAGGATAAATGCATGGATCATTAACTCTGGGACTACTACATCTCTATCTGTATTTCAATCTAAAGCATCTCTTTAATAATACTTCCTGTTGACCCGACCAAGTGACCTCTCACCTATGATCATGCTGTACCATCTGTGTCAGCCAGTTCAGATGCAGGAGGGGTTCACCAACACAGCTGATATAACCTAGAGGATTTAGGGAGAAGGGGGAGAGGCATGAAGTGAAGGAGAGAATAAGGTAGTTAACTTGTTGTAACTCCCATCCTGTGAACGGGATCATTGCATTGTCATCATCTGACACTAATTAGCATAACGCAACGGACATAAATATTACTAGAAAATATTCCTATTCATGAAAATCACAAGTGAAACATATTGAAACACAGCTTAGCCTTTTGTTAATCACCCTGTCATCTCAGATTTTCAAAATATGCTTTACAGTCAAAGCAAGACAAGCATTTGTGTACGTTTATCGATAGCCTAGCATAGCATTATGTCCAGTTAGCAGCAAGGACACTAGGTCACGAAAATCAGAAAAGCAATCAAATTAAATAGTTTACCTTTGATGAGCTTTGGATGTTTTCACTCACGAGACTCCCAGTTAGATAGCAAATGTTCCTTTTTTCCCAAAATATTATTTTTGTAGGCGAAATAGCTCTGTTTGTTCTTCATGTTTGGCTGAGAAACCGACTGGAAATTGCGGTCACGACAACGCCGAAAACTATTCCAAATTAGCTACATAATATCGACAGAAACATGGCAAACATTGTTTATAATCAATCTTCAATTTGTTTTTCAAATATCTATTCGATAATATATCCACCGGGACAATTGGTTTTTCAGTAGGAGCGAGAGGAAAAATGGTTACCTCTGTATTTTACGCAAGAATCACTCTGAGAGCCATCAGGTGATCACTTGCGCAATGTAGCCGCTTACGGGTATTCTTCAACATAAAGGTGTGAAACTACGTCACAATGCTGTAGACACCTTGGGGAATACGTAGAAAAAGGAATCTGGTTGATAGCCCATTCACTGCTCAATAGGGACGCATCGGAACGCAGAGCATCCAAAATACGAGTCACTTCCGGATTGGATTTTTCTCAGGCTTTCGCCTGCAATATCAGTTCTGTCATACTCAGACAATATTTTTACAGTTTTGGAAACTTTAGAGTGTTTTCTATCCTAAGCTGTCAATTATATGCATATTCTAGCATCTTGTCTTGACAAAATATCCCGTTTACTACGGTTACGTTATTTTTCCAAAAATGAAAATACTGCCCCCTAGTCACAAAAGATTAAGCGGGATAATTGTCATCAGCAACCACTGAATAGCTTTGCGCCTCAGTCAAATACGATCAATAAAAATATACATATTCATGAAATCACAAGTGCAATATTGCAAAACACAGCGTAGCCTTTTATTAATCCACCTGTCGTCTCAGATTTTGAAATTATGCTTTACAGCGAAAGCAATCCAAGCGTTTGTGTAAGTTTATTGTTCGTATGACAAAACATTAAGTACACTTAGCATCAGGTAGCTTGGTCACAAAAATCTGAAAAGCAATCAAATTAATCGTTTACCTTTGATCATCTTCGGATGTTTTCACTCATAAGACTCACAGTTCCACAACAAATGTTCCTTTTGTTCCATAAAGATTATTTATATATCCAAAATACCTCTGTTTGTTTGGCGCATTATGTTCAGAAATTCACAGGAAAGAGCGGCCACGACAACGCAGACAAATTTAAAATAATAACCGTAATGTCCACAGAAACATGTCAAACGTTTTTTATAATCAATCCTCAGGTTGTTTTTAAAATTTATAATCGATAATATATCAAACGCAAATGTCTTTATCAGTAGGAGAGGAAAAGCAATACCTATCCAAACTCTGTTGAGCGAGCAAAACTCATTTGACCACTTGACGCGATGTTATAGTTCTGGCTCATTTTTCAAAACAAAATCCTGAAACTATGTCTGAAGACTGTTGACACCTTGACGAAGCGATAGGAAAAGGAATCTGGTTGATATCCCTTTAAATGGGGCAATGGGAGGCTATGGAACATGGAGTTTCAAAATAGAAGCCACTTCCTGGTTTTATTTTTCTCAGGGTTTCGCCTGCAATATCAGTTCTGTTATACTCACAGACAATATTTTGACAGTTTTGGAAACTTTGGAGTTTTTTCTATCCTAATCTAATCAATTATATGCATATTCTAGCATGTGGTCCTGAGAAATAGGCTGTTTACTTTGGGAACATTTTTATTCCAAACATAAAAATACTGCCACCTAGCTTCAAGAGGTTTTAACTTCTTTGGGGTAGGGGGCAGTATTGTCACGTCCAGATGAAAAGTGTGCCCAGAGTAAACTGTCTGCTCCACATGACCAGATGCTAGGATATGCATATTATTAGTAGATTTGGATAGAAAACACGCTGAAGTTTCTAAAACTGTATGAATGATGTCTGTGAGTATAACAAAACTCATATGGCAGGCAAAAACTTGAGAAAAAAATCCAACAAGGAGGTGGGAAATCTGAGGTTTGTAGGTTTTCAAGTCTTAGCCTATCCAATATAAAGTGTCTGTGGGGTCATGTTGCATTTCCTAAGTTTTCCACTAGATGTCAACAGTCTTTAGAACCTTTTTTCAGGCTTCTACTGTGAAGTGGGAGAAAATGAGAGCTGATTGAGTCATGGGTCTGCCAGAAGGCCATGTGCTCAGTCAGGTGCGCACCCGTGAGAGTTAGCTCCGTTCCCTTTCATTTCTAAAGACAAAGGAATTCTCCGGTTGAACCATTATTGAAGATATATGATAAAAACATCCTAAAGATTGATTATATACATCGTTTGACATGTTTCTCCTAACTGTAATATAACTTTTTTGACTTTGTCTGGACCTAGTGCCTGCGCATTTGGATTACTGTACTAAATGCGCAAACAAAAAGTAGGTATTTGGACATAAATGATGGACTTTATCAAACAAAACTAGCATTTATTGTGGAACTGGGATTCCTGGGAGTGCATTCTGATGAAGATCATCAAAGCTATTTATAATGCTATTTCTGACTTTTGTTGACTCCATAACATGGCGCGTATCTGTATTGCTTGTTTTGGTCTCTGAGCGCTGTACTCAGATTATTCCATGGTGTGCTCTTTCCGTAAACCTTTTTTGAAATCTGACACAGCGGTTGCATTAAGGAGAAGTATATCTAATAAATATATGTCAAGCTATTATGACATCAATACCGCCCAGTGATGCTTCTCCCTGACTTTGCTGTCTCAATGTGAACAATGGTGGCATTAGGTTGGGATTGTTAGTAGGACACCCCCCAATCTAAATCTTCTGTGTAGGGAAAAGTGCCAAATACAACCCTGACATAGAGAGAGGCAAGTCAGATAGAGAGAGTGAACGTTGTAGCCTGCCCTGCATTCCTTCCCTTGGAAAAGGCAGGGTCAATCCCATTATCCAATCATATATGCCCTCAGGTGCATTGAATCCTGCTGTATCAATCTGAATATGTAAGAAAAAAGTATAGTAACATTTCTATATTATAAAATGTGTTACAAAATGTGACTATTTGTGGAATTGTTCATATATAACAATATATGTTGTGCTGTAATGATTATAAATCATTCTGAAAGGGCTGGATCAGAATGGCAATGAATTTTCTTCCTGGACACTGACTTGCTGAAATCAACCCTGTTTTTATTCAATAGGATTCCCAATCTATACAGTCCAGAGCAAGTACTAAAAACCATCTCAGTCAATTAGATAACCGCATAGCCACTTATTTAATTTTAATATGTCTGACATACCTTAACTTTATAAGAGTAATTATCCACATGCATTAGACCTTGAATGCAGCACATCTGGTTGATGATCCCCTGTGGATGAAGGTAGAGTGTGGGGTAGGACAGACAAGGATGTTTAGAGCCCAGTTAATACCTGGTTTTAAAACGTGTCCTTTGTCCAGATCTTTCCCACATTCAGATTTTGCCCACATTGTTAGATGGTGCAGAGAATCAAAAGACACATTGTGATCAGATCTCCCTGCCCACCTCCAGAGGTAGTCAGGGACCCGTTTTGTCTAGATATCTTACAAGTCTAGACGGAGCTGATTGTGGACTACAGAAACCTGAGAGCCGAGCACACCCCCATTCACATCGATGGGTCTGTAGTGGAGCGGATTGAGAGCTTCAAGTTCCTCTGTGTCCACATCCCTATAGAATTATCAAGGTCCACACACTCAAACATAGTCATGAAGAGGGCACGACAATGCCTCTTCCCCCTCAGGAGGCTGAAAAGATTTGACATTTGCCCTCAGATCCTCAAAAAGTTATACCGCTGCACCATTGAGAGCATCATTGACTGGCTGCATCACTGCTTGGTATGGCAACTGTTTGGCATCCAACTGCAAGACTCTACAGAGGGTGGTGCATCCAGCCCAGTACATCACTGTGGCCAAGATCCCTGCCATCCAGGACCTCTATACCAGGCGGTGTCAGAGGAAAGAAAATTTGTAAACGAATATATGCATATTATTATTACTGGTGGATAGAAAACACTCTTAATTATGTCTGTCAGTATAACAGAACTCATATTTCCCGGTCATTTCCGGTCACAACTTGCAGACTTGTTTTCGAGTTGCTGTTCGTTTTGTTGCCAACCTATTTTGCTACCTGACAACTTTACGGTTTTTACTTTTTAATTACCGTTTATATATATATATATATATATTTTTTTTTTTCTCAACTTTTTCACTCCGGACGCTTTATCTGGACACGATTCGTCAGGACCTCCAACAGCCGAAGCTAAGTAGTAACATTAACATGATGCCTTCTAATTGCAGTCGCTGTACTCGCCTTACGGCGAGGATAGCTGTGCTACAAGCCCAGCTTCAGGCGCAATCGTTAGGCAAGGGTCATTTCAGTGTAGGAAAGGATGAAACAGCGTCTTTGCCACCAGTAAGTACAGATAGTAGTATAAATCCCCTGGCACAGTACCCGCAGCCGTACAACTTTCTCACGGTTTCTGGAAGGAAATGCTGTAGGAACGCTCAACCGGTGTCGCTCATTCAGCCGACAGAAACTTTCAACCGGTTTTCCCCATTAAGCAGCGAGTCGGAGTCAGAGGCCGAGTCTGACCAAGCCTGACCTGCTGAGGAGTGACGGACTCCATCCTAGCTGGAGGGGTGCTCTCATCTTATCTACCAACATAGACAGGGCTCTAACTCCTCTAGCTCCACAATGAAATAGGGTGCAGGCCAGGCAGCAGGCTGTTAGCCAGCCTGCCAGCATAGTGGAGTCTGCCACTAGCACAGTCAGTGTAGTCAGCTCAGCTATCACCATTGAGACCGTGTCTGTGCCTCGACCTAGGTTAGGCAAAACTAAACATGGCGGTGTTCGCCTTAGCAATCTCACTAGGATAAAGACCACCTCCATTCCTGTCATTATTGAAAGAGATCATGATACTTCACATCTCAAAATAGGGCTACTTAATGTTAGATCCCTTACTTCAAAGGCAATTATAGTCAATGATCATAATCTTGATGTGATTGGCCTGACTGAAACATGGCTTAAGTCTGATGAATTTACTGTGTTAAATGAGGCCTCACCTCCTGGCTACACTAGTGACCATATCCCCCGTGCATCCCGCAAAGGCGGAGGTGTTGCTAACATTTACGATAGCAAATTTCAATTTACAAAAAAAAAATGAAGTTTTCATCTTTTGAGCTTCTAGTCATGAAATCTATGCAGCCTACTCAATCCCTTTTTATAGCTACTGTTTACAGGCCTACTGGGCCATATATAGCGTTCCTCACTGAGTTCCCTGAATTCCTATCGGACCTTGTAGTCATAGCAGATAATATTCTAATCTTTGGTGACTTTAATATTCACATGGAAAAGTCCACAGACCCACTCCAAAAGGCTTTCGGAGCCATCATCGACTCAGTGGGTTTTGTCCAACATGTCTCTGGACACACTCACTGTCACCGTCATACGCTGGACCTAGTTTTGTCCCATGGAATAAATGTTGTGGATCTTAATGTTTTTCCTCATAATCCTGGACTATCGTACCACCATTTTACTACGTTTGCAATTGCAACAAATAATCTGCTCAGACCCCAACCAAGGAACATCAAAAGTCGTGCTATAAATTCACAGACAACACAAAGATTCCTTGATGTCCTTCCAGATTCCCTCTGTCTACCCAAGGACGCCAGAGGACAAAAATCAGTTAACCACCTAACTGAGGAACTCAATTTAACCTTGCGCAATACCCTAGATGCAGTTGCACCCTAAAAACTCAAATCATTTCTCATAAGAAACTAGCTCCCTGGTACACAGAAAATACGCGAGCTCTGAAGCAAGCTTCCAGAAAATTGGAACGGAAATGGCGCTTCACCAAACTGGAAGTCTTCAGACTAGCTTGGAAAGACAGTACCGTGCAGTACCGAAGAGCCCTTACTGCTGCTCGATCATCCTATTTTTCTAACTTAATTGAGGAAAATAAGAACAATCCGAAATTCCTTTTTGATAATGTCGCAAAGCTAACTAAAAAGCAGCATTCCCCAAGAGAGGATGACTTTCACTTTAGCAGTGATAAATTCATGAACTTCTTTGAGGAAAAGATTATGATTATTAGAAAGCAAATTACGGACTCCTCTTTAAATCTGCGTATTCCTTCAAAGCTCAGTTGTCCTGAGTCTGCACAACTCTCCCAGGACCTGGGATCAAGAGAGACGCTCGAGTGTTTTAGTACTATATCTCTTGACACAATGATGAAAATAATCATGGCCTCTAAACCTTCAAGCTGCATACTGGACCCTATTCCAACTAAACTACTGAAAGAGCTGCTTCCTGTGCTTGGCCCTCCTATGTTGAACATAATAAACGACTCTCTATCCACCAGATGTGTACCAAACTCACTAAAAGTGGCAGTAATAAAGCTTCTCTTGAAAAAAACTAACCTTGACCCAGAAAATATAAAAAACTGTCGCCTATATCGAATCTTCCATTCCTCTCAGCATTTTTAGAAAAGGCTGTTGCGCAGCAACTCACTGCCTTCCTGAAGACAAACAATGTATACGAAATGCTTCAGTCTGGTTTTATACCCCATCATAGCACTGATACGGCACTTGTGAAGGTGGTAATGACATTTTAATGGCATCGGACCGAGGCTCTGCATCTGTCCTCGTGCTCCTAGACCTTAGTGCTGCTTTTGATACCATCGATCACCACATTCTTTTGGAGAGATTGGAAACCCAAATTGGTATACATGGACAAGTTCTGGCCTGGTTTAGATCTTATCTGTCGGAAAGATATCAGTTTGTCTCTGTGAATGGTTTGTCCTCTGACAAATCAACTGTACATTTTGGTGTTCCTCAAGGTTCTGTTTTAGGACCACTATTGTTTTCACTATATATTTTACCTCTTGGGATGTTATTCGAAAACATAATGTTAACTTTCACTGCTATGCGGATGACACACAGCTGTACATTTCAATGAAACATGGTGAAGCCCCAAAATTGCCCTTGCTAGAAGCATGTGTTTCAGACATAAGGAAGTGGATGGCTGCAAACTTTCTACTTTTAAACTCGGACAAAACAGAGATGCTTGTTCTAGGTCCCAAGAAACAAAGAGATCTTCTGTTGAATCTGACAATTAATCTTAATGGTTGTACAGTCGTCTCAAATAAAACTGTGAAGGACCTCGGCGTTACTCTGGACCCTGATCTCTCTTTTGAAGAACATATCAAGAACATTTCAAGAACAGCTTTTTTCCATCTACGTAACATTGCAAAAATCAGAAACTTTCTGTCCAAATATGATGCAGAAAAATGTATCCATGTTTTTGTCACTTCTAGGTTAGACTACTGCAATGCTCTACTTTCCGGCTACCCGGATAAAGCACTAAATAAACTTCAGTTAGTGCTAAATACGGCTGCTAGAATCCTGACTAGAACCCCAAAATTTGATCATATTACTCCAGTGCTAGCCTCTCTACACTGGCTTCCTGTCAAAGCAAGGGCTGATTTCAAGGTTTTACTGCTAACCTACAAAGCATTACATGGGCTTGCTCCTACCTATCTTTCTGATTTGGTCCTGCCGTACATACCTACATGTACGCTACGGTCACAAGACGCAGGCCTCCTAATTGTCCCTAGAATTTCTAAGCAAACAGCTGGAGGCAGGGCTTTCTCCTATAGAGCTCCATTTTTATGGAACGGTCTGCCTACCCATGTGAGAGACGCAAACTCGGTCTCAACCTTTAAGTCTTCACTGAAGACTCATCTCTTCAGTAGGTCATATGATTGAGTGTAGTCTGGCCCAGGAGTGGGAAGGTGAACGGAAAGGCTCTGGAGCAACGAACCGCACTTGCTGTCTCTGCCTGGCCGGTTCCCCTCTTTCCACTGGGATTCTCTGCCTCTAACCCTATTACAGGGGCTGAGTCACTGGCTTGCTGGGGCTCTCTCATGCCGTCCCTGGAAGGGGTGCGTCACCTGAGTGGGTTGATTCACTGATGTGGTCATCCTGTCTGGGTTGGCGCCCCCCCTTGGGTTGTGACATGGCGGAGATCTTTGTGGGCTATACTCAGCCTTGTCTCAGGATGGTAAGTTGGTGGTTGAAGATATCCCTCTAGTGGTGTGGGGGCTGTGCTTTGGCGGGTGGGGTTATATCCTTCCTGTTTGGCCCTGTCCTCGGATTGGGCCACAGTGTCTCCTGACCCCTCCTGTCTCAGCCTCCAGTATTTATGCTGCAGTAGTTTGTGTCGGGGGGCTAGGGTCAGTTTGTTATATCTGGAGTACTTCTCCTGTCCTATTCGGTGTCCTGTGTGAATCTAAGTGTGCGTTCTCTAATTATCTCATTCTCTCTTTCTTTCTCTCTCTCTGAGGACCTGAGCCCTAGGACCATGCCCCAGGACTACCTGACATCATGACTCCTTGCTGTGCCCAGTCCACCTGGCCGTGCTGCTGCTCCAGTTTCCACTGTTCTGCCTATTCGACCATGCTGGTCATTTATGAACATTTGAACATCTTGGCCATGTTCTGTTATAATCTCCACCTGTCACAGCTAGAAGAGGACTGGCCACCCCACATAGCCTGGTTCCTTTCTAGGTTTCTTCCTAGGTTTTGGCCTTTCTAGGGAGTTTTTCCTAGCCACCGTGCTTCTACACCTGCATTGCTTGCTGTTTGGGGTTTTAGGCTGGGTTTCTGTACAGCACTTTGAGATATCAGCTGATGTACGAAGGGCTATATAAATAAATTTGATTTGATTTGATTTGATATGGCAGACAAAAACCTGAGAAGAAATCCAAACAGGAAGTGAGAACTCAATTTAGAAAATAGTGCCATTGGATGTCCACCTTAGATATGGATGAGCATGCACTTCCTAGCGCTTCCACAAGATTGTTATTGCTGATTAATGTTTAAAACATCCTAAATATGGATTGCATACATCATTTGACTTGTTTCTACGACCTGTAACGGAACTTTTTGAGTTTTGTCTGGAGGAATTGCTCGTACTTTTTGAGGATTGAATGCTGGGCTGAAAAAGCTAACAACAAGTGGCTAAATTATGGGCTTTTTGGAACTTTATGGAACAAATCAGTCATTTATTGTCGAACTGGGATTCCTGGAACTGCCTTCTGATGAAGATATTCACAGTGTTTTTTGTAGCTTCTGTTGATGCCAAAATGGCGGCTATTTCTTTGGGTTCTGAGCGCCGTCCTCAGATTATTATTATTTTTTATTTTTTTATCTGACACAGCGGTTGCATAGAGGATACATTTATCTTTAATTCTGTGAATACCACTTGCATCTTTTATCAATGTTTTATCAATGTTTATTGTTGGTATTGTTGGTATTGCTGGAATCAAAACATTACTTTACGTAACGCGCCAATGTAAACTGCGATTTTTTATATATATATATGCACATTATCGAACAAAACACACAATACATGTATAACATGATGTCCTATGAGTGTCATCTGATGGAGATAATCAAAGGTTAGTGATTCATTTTATCTATATTTATGCTTTTGTGACTGTGTATGATTTTGAATTTGGTGCTCATCTAACATAAATACATGTTGTGTTTTCGCTGTAAAACATTAAAAAAATCGGACACGATGGGTAAATTAACAAGATGTTTATCTTTCATTTGCTGTATTGGACTTGTTAATTGGTGAAAGTTAAATATTTCTAAATAATATTTTTTTTCAGCTGAATGGGAGGCGGTGTTCCCTTTAGGGAACAACAGGTTTTAAATCCTAATTTTTCCACCTTCTAAAATCATTGACAGGTAGCATCATTGACTTATGCATACTTATGCATACTTATTAATATATATTATTTGGACAGAATATTTATAAAATAATTTGCATACAGTGAAATCTGGTCACAATTTGGATACAGTGGACAGATAGGAGATTTTTTTTTATGTGTAATGTGTAGGTGTAATTGCTAATATGTAGGCACAATCACAATGTGGACAAGATCAGGACAAAGGACAAATGTTAAAACCAGGTATAAATGTTTTTTTTTGTTATCTGGACTGGTCACCAGGGGGCAAGACTGCTTGAAATTACATCATTTTAATTACAAAATTACATTGTTGGGTCAAAAGTTATGCTAAATGCTACATCTGTCCATGTGACAAAAGACCAGCAAAATGCATTCACATTTCATATAGATCCATCCGGCCTTAACAAAGTGACACAACAATCTTATTTTGCAAGTTGGTCAGAGTAGTACTGTGAAGCCTGCCTCTCAGTATTAAATAATTCTAGCAGAACTTAGGATAAAAAAGAAAGATAGACCAATTCTAATTTATCAGCTGAGACAGTTTCATATGAATTAAGATGATGAGTTCATGGCCATGAGAAAATGTACAGTACACATACCACACTGTATACTTACAAGTGCATGCACACACGCACACTTAAATGTAATTTTGCGAGAAAGTTTGCTGAAGTGTGATGCATGAAAAAGCAAAAAAGCTGAACTGTCAACTACCACAGCTGGAAGGAAAAAAACTAAAGGAATACATACAATCACACACACAACCCCCTTTTACTACAGTACCAGCAACAGTACCAGCAACATTTCACCTCTTAAGGATCTCTACAGATCGGTGTCCCAGCCACAGGATGGTTGAGCTAATGTGCACAAATGCGATTAGCATGAAATTGTAAGTAACAAGAACATTTCCCAGGACATAGACACATCTGATATTGGCAGAAAGCTTGAATTGCTGCTAATCTAACTGCAATGTCCAATTTACAGTAGAATACAATGCTATTGTTTGAGGATAGTGTAACGGCGTTCTTCGTTCGTTGAAAGAGAGTCGGACCGAAATGCAGCGTGGTGGTTACTCATGTTTTTAATGAAAAAAGTGACGGTACATGAAATAACGAATAAATACAAAAACAACAAACGGAACGTGAAACTTATTACAGCCTATCTGGTGAACACTACACAGAGACAGGAACAATCACCCACGAAATACAAAGCGAACTCGGGCTACCTAAATACGGTTCCCAATCAGAGGCAACGAGAAGCACCTGACTGCTGATTGAGAACCGCCTCAGGCAGCCAAGCCTATACAACACCCCTAATCAGCCGCGATCCCAAATACTACAAACCACAATACGAAACACAACACACAAACCCATGTCACACCCTGGCCTGAACAAATAATTAAAGAAAACACAAAATACTAAGACCAAGGCGTGACAGAACCCCCCCCCCCCCCCAAGGTGCGGACTCCCGGACGCACCTCAAAACCATAGGAAGGGTCCGGGTGGGCGTCTGTCCATGGTGGCGGCTCCGGCTCGGGACGTGAACCCCACTCCATAAATGTCATAGTTCCTCCCCTTCGCGTCCTGGGATAATCCACCCTCTCCGCCGACCATGGCCTAATAGTCCTCACCCAGAACCCCACAGAACTGAGGAGCAGCTCGTGACTGAGGGGCATCTCGGGACTGAGGGACAGCTTGGGACTGAGGGGCAGCTCGGGACTGAGGGGCAGCTCGGGACTGAGGCAACTCGGGACTGAGGGGCAGCTCGGGACTGAGGGGCAGCTCGGGACTGAGGGGCAGCCCGGAACTGAGGAGCAGCCCGGAACTGAGGGGAAGCCCAGTACTGAGAGGAAGCCCAGTACTGAGAGGAAGCCCAGTACTGAGATGAAGCTCAGGTAGGTAGTAGGCTCCGGTAGATCCTGGCTGGCTGGCGGATCTGGAAGATTCAGGTTGACTAGCAGATCTGGAAGATTCTGGTTGACTAGCAGATCTGGAAGATTCTGGTTGACAGGCTGATCTGGAAGAATCTGGTTGACTGGCAGATCTAGAAGATCATGGCTGACTGTCGGATCTAGCTGCTCCATGCAGGCTGACAGCTCCTTGCAGACTGGCTGCTTCATGCAGACTGACAGCTCTGACTGCTCCATGCAGGCTGACAGCACACTGCAGACTGGCAGCTCCTTGCAGACTGACAGCTCCTTGCAGACTGACAGCTCCCTGCAGACTGGCAGCTCCTTGCAGACTGACAGCTCCTTGCAGACTGACAGCTCTGACTGCTCCATGCAGGCTGACAGCTCCTTGCAGACTGACAGCTCCTTGCAGACTGGCAGCTCCTTGCAGACTGGCAGCTCCCTGCAGACTGGCAGCTCCTTGCAGACTGACAGCTCTGACTGCTCCATGCAGGCTGACAGCTCCTTGCAGACTGACAGCTCCTTGCAGACTGGCAGCTCCTTGCAGACTGACAGCTCCTTGCAGACTGACAGCTCCTTGCAGACTGACAGCTCCCCGCAGACTGGCAGCTCCTTGCAGACTGACAGCTCTGACTGCTCCATGCAGGCTGACAGCTCCTTGCAGACTGACAGCGCCATGCAGACTGGCAGCTCCTTGCAGACTGGCAGCTTCTTGCAGACTGACAGCTCTGGCTGCTTCATGCAGACTGACAGCTCTGACTGCTCCATGCAGGCTGACAGCTCCTTGCAGACTGGCAGCTCTGGCTGCTTCATGCAGACTGACAGCTCTGACTGCTCCTTGCAGACTGACAGCTCCTTGCAGACTGGCAGCTCCTTGCAGACTGGCAGCTCCTTGCAGACTGACAGCTCCTTGCAGACTGGCAGCTCTTTGCAGACTGACAGCTCAGGCTGCTTCAAACAGGCAGGAGGCTCCGGCAGCGCTGTAGAGAAGGAAGATTCTGATAGCGCTGAACAGGCGGGAGACTCCGACAGCGCAGGAGAGGAGGAAAACGCTGGTTGCGCTGAACAGGCGGGAGACTCCGACAGCGCAGCAGGGAAGGAAGGCTCTGGCTGTGCTGAACAGGCGGGAGACTCCGACAGAGCAGGAGAGGCGAGGCGCACTGTAGGCCTGATGCATGGTGCGGGCACTGGTGATACTGGAGCGAGGACACGCACAGGAAGCCTGGTGCGGGGAGCTGCTACCGGAGGACTGGTGTATGGAGGTGGCTCTGGATAGACCGGACCATGCAGGCGCACTGGAGCTCTTGAGCACCGAGCCTGCCCAAGCTTACCTGGCTCGATGCCCACTCTAGCCCGGCAAATACGAAGGGCTGGTATGAACCGTACCGGGCTATGCACCCGCACTGGAGACACCGTGCGCTCCATAGCATAACACGGTGTCTGCCCGGTCTCTCTAGCCCACCGGAAAGCACAGGGAGTTTGCGCAGGTCTCCTACCTGGCATAGCCATACTCCCTGTAAGCCCCCCCCCCCAATAATTTTTTGGGGTTGCTTCTCGGGCTTCCTTGCCAACCGTGTTCCCTCGTATCGCAGGCTCCTATCTCCTGCTGCCTCTGCTTCCTCCTTGGGGCGGCGATATTCACCAGGCTGAGCCCAGGGTCCTCTTCCGTCTAATATCATCTCCCAAGACCAGAAGTCCTTATATCGCTGCTCCTCATGATTAACAGGGAGAGTTGGCTCAGGTCTGACTCCTGACTCTGCCACTCTCTCCCTGAGCCCCCCCCCCCAATACATTTTTTGGGGTGACTTTCGGGTTTCGCTCTGCGCCACCGTGTCTTTCTTTTCTCCAACTCCATTCGCCTATAGCCCTCTTCGCACTGCTCCAGCGAATCCCATGCGGGCTCCTGCACTCTCTCTGGGTCGGCCGCCCACCTGTCGATTTCCTCCCACGTCGTATACTCCATGCCATCCAATACGTCTTCCCCTTTCCATTCCTCCTTTCGCTTTTCCTGCGGTCGCTGCCTGTAACCACGCTGCTCGGTCCGTGTGTGGTGGGTGATTCTGTAACGGCGTTCTTCGTTCGTTGAAAGAGAGTCGGACCGAAATGCAGCGTGGTGGTTACTCATGTTTTTAATGAAAAAAGTGACGGTACATGAAATAACGAATAAATACAAAAACAACAAACGGAACGTGAAACTTATTACAGCCTATCTGGTGAACACTACACAGAGACAGTAACAATCACCCACGAAATACAAAGCGAACTCAGGCTACCTAAATACGGTTCCCAATCAGAGGCAACGAGAAGCACCTGACTGCTGATTGAGAACCGCCTCAGGCAGCCAAGCCTATACAACACCCCTAATCAGCCGCGATCCCAAATACTACAAACCACAATACGAAACACAACACACAAACCCATGTCACACCCTGGCCTGAACAAATAATTAAAGAAAACACAAAATACTAAGACCAAGGCGTGACAGAACCCCCCCCCCCCCCAAGGTGCGGACTCCCGGACGCACCTCAAAACCATAGGAAGGGTCCGGGTGGGCGTCTGTCCATGGTGGCGGCTCCGGCTCGGGACGTGAACCCCACTCCATAAATGTCATAGTTCCTCCCCTTCGCGTCCTGGGATAATCCACCCTCTCCGCCGACCATGGCCTAATAGTCCTCACCCAGAACCCCACAGAACTGAGGAGCAGCTCGTGACTGAGGGGCATCTCGGGACTGAGGGACAGCTTGGGACTGAGGGGCAGCTCGGGACTGAGGGGCAGCTCGGGACTGAGGCAACTCGGGACTGAGGGGCAGCTCGGGACTGAGGGGCAGCCCGGAACTGAGGAGCAGCCCGGAACTGAGGGGAAGCCCAGTACTGAGAGGAAGCCCAGTACTGAGAGGAAGCCCAGTACTGAGATGAAGCTCAGGTAGGTAGTAGGCTCCGGTAGATCCTGGCTGGCTGGCGGATCTGGAAGATTCAGGTTGACTAGCAGATCTGGAAGATTCTGGTTGACTAGCAGATCTGGAAGATTCTGGTTGACAGGCTGATCTGGAAGAATCTGGTTGACTGGCAGATCTAGAAGATCATGGCTGACTGTCGGATCTAGCTGCTCTATGCAGACTGACAGCTCTGACTGCTCCATGCAGGCTGACAGCTCCTTGCAGACTGGCTGCTTCATGCAGACTGACAGCTCTGACTGCTCCATGCAGGCTGACAGCACACTGCAGACTGGCAGCTCCTTGCAGACTGACAGCTCCTTGCAGACTGACAGCTCCCTGCAGACTGGCAGCTCCTTGCAGACTGACAGCTCCTTGCAGACTGACAGCTCTGACTGCTCCATGCAGGCTGACAGCTCCTTGCAGACTGACAGCTCCTTGCAGACTGGCAGCTCCTTGCAGACTGGCAGCTCCCTGCAGACTGGCAGCTCCTTGCAGACTGACAGCTCTGACTGCTCCATGCAGGCTGACAGCTCCTTGCAGACTGACAGCTCCTTGCAGACTGGCAGCTCCTTGCAGACTGACAGCTCCTTGCAGACTGACAGCTCCTTGCAGACTGACAGCTCCCCGCAGACTGGCAGCTCCTTGCAGACTGACAGCTCTGACTGCTCCATGCAGGCTGACAGCTCCTTGCAGACTGACAGCGCCTTGCAGACTGGCAGCTCCTTGCAGACTGGCAGCTTCTTGCAGACTGACAGCTCTGGCTGCTTCATGCAGACTGACAGCTCTGACTGCTCCATGCAGGCTGACAGCTCCTTGCAGACTGGCAGCTCTGGCTGCTTCATGCAGACTGACAGCTCTGACTGCTCCTTGCAGACTGACAGCTCCTTGCAGACTGGCAGCTCCTTGCAGACTGGCAGCTCCTTGCAGACTGACAGCTCCTTGCAGACTGGCAGCTCTTTGCAGACTGACAGCTCAGGCTGCTTCAAACAGGCAGGAGGCTCCGGCAGCGCTGTAGAGAAGGAAGATTCTGATAGCGCTGAACAGGCGGGAGACTCCGACAGCGCAGGAGAGGAGGAAAACGCTGGTTGCGCTGAACAGGCGGGAGACTCCGACAGCGCAGCAGGGAAGGAAGGCTCTGGCTGTGCTGAACAGGCGGGAGACTCCGACAGAGCAGGAGAGGCGAGGCGCACTGTAGGCCTGATGCATGGTGCGGGCACTGGTGATACTGGAGCGAGGACACGCACAGGAAGCCTGGTGCGGGGAGCTGCTACCGGAGGACTGGTGTATGGAGGTGGCTCTGGATAGACCGGACCATGCAGGCGCACTGGAGCTCTTGAGCACCGAGCCTGCCCAAGCTTACCTGGCTCGATGCCCACTCTAGCCCGGCAAATACGAAGGGCTGGTATGAACCGTACCGGGCTATGCACCCGCACTGGAGACACCGTGCGCTCCATAGCATAACACGGTGTCTGCCCGGTCTCTCTAGCCCACCGGAAAGCACAGGGAGTTTGCGCAGGTCTCCTACCTGGCATAGCCATACTCCCTGTAAGCCCCCCCCCCCAATAATTTTTTGGGGTTGCTTCTCGGGCTTCCTTGCCAACCGTGTTCCCTCGTATCGCAGGCTCCTATCTCCTGCTGCCTCTGCTTCCTCCTTGGGGCGGCGATATTCACCAGGCTGAGCCCAGGGTCCTCTTCCGTCTAATATCATCTCCCAAGACCAGAAGTCCTTATATCGCTGCTCCTCATGATTAACAGGGAGAGTTGGCTCAGGTCTGACTCCTGACTCTGCCACTCTCTCCCTGAGCCCCCCCCCCAATACATTTTTTGGGGTGACTTTCGGGTTTCGCTCTGCGCCACCGTGTCTTTCTTTTCTCCAACTCCATTCGCCTATAGCCCTCTTCGCACTGCTCCAGCGAATCCCATGCGGGCTCCTGCACTCTCTCTGGGTCGGCCGCCCACCTGTCGATTTCCTCCCACGTCGTATACTCCATGCCATCCAATACGTCTTCCCCTTTCCATTCCTCCTTTCGCTTTTCCTGCGGTCGCTGCCTGTAACCACGCTGCTCGGTCCGTGTGTGGTGGGTGATTCTGTAACGGCGTTCTTCGTTCGTTGAAAGAGAGTCGGACCGAAATGCAGCGTGGTGGTTACTCATGTTTTTAATGAAAAAAGTGACGGTACATGAAATAACGAATAAATACAAAAACAACAAACGGAACGTGAAACTTATTACAGCCTATCTGGTGAACACTACACAGAGACAGTAACAATCACCCACGAAATACAAAGCGAACTCAGGCTACCTAAATACGGTTCCCAATCAGAGGCAACGAGAAGCACCTGACTGCTGATTGAGAACCGCCTCAGGCAGCCAAGCCTATACAACACCCCTAATCAGCCGCGATCCCAAATACTACAAACCACAATATGAAACACAACACACAAACCCATGTCACACCCTGGCCTGAACAAATAATTAAAGAAAACACAAAATACTAAGACCAAGGCGTGACAGATAGTGCACAGTTGTGAACTTAAAAAGTTTTTAATATTCCAATTAGGCACATTTGGGCAGTCTTGATACAACATTTTGAACAGATATGCAATGGTGCATTGGATCAGTCTAAAGCTTTGCACAAACACTGCTGTCATCTAGTGGCCAAAATCTAAATTGCACCTGGACTGGAAAAATACATTACGGCCTATTGCTTGCATTTCAAAGATGGTACAAAATATCTTAATTTTTTTATTTTTTATTATATTTTTACCAGATCTAATGTGTTATATTCTCCTACATTTATTTCACATTTGCACAAACTTCATAGTGTTTCCTTTCAAATGGTATCAAGAATATGCATATCCTTACTTCAGGTCCTGAGCGTCTATCCCACATGTCTAAACATGAAAATTTACATTCACGTCTCTTCACCGTTTGAATCATTAGCCGTGTACACTTCCTAACATCATAAACAAGTTTTTTCTCATGTCGCTGCTCAGTGAGGTACACAATAGGCTTCTCATTGGGGACACACTGCACGAAGAAATATCAGCAGGGAGGGCCAAACAGATAGCATTTATCCTCACTCATCTCTAAATAACTTCACACGTTGTCTTGGAAACTACCAGATATTGAAAATAAAATGGGAATTCATTGCATATTGTGGGAAGGACATCTATGGAGATTTGAATCTGTGTCCTATATGTGATGCAGATAGGAATGATATATACAGTGCATTCGGAAAGTATTCAGACCCCTTGACTTTTTCCACATTTTTTTTACGTTACAGCTTTATTCTAAAATATATTAAATCATTGTTTTCCCTCATCAATCCACAAACAATACCCCATAATGACAAAGCATAAACAGGTTAAGACATGATTGCAAATGTATTGAAAAGAAAAACTAAAATATCAGTTTTAATAAATTAAGTATTCAGACCGTTTACTCAGTACTTTGTTGAAGTACTTTTTGGCAGCGATAACATCTTTGAGTCTTCTCGGGTATGACGCTACAAGCTTGACACCTGTTATTTTGGGGAGTGTCTACCAGTGTCTACCAGCGATGCTACACAGCTATTTTCAGGTCTCTCCAGAGATGTTTAATCGAGTTCAAGTCCGGGCTCTAGCTGGGCCACTCAAGGACATTGAGGCTTTGTCCCGAAGCCACTGATGCGTTGTCTTGGCTGTGTGTTTAGGGTCGCTGTCCTGTTGGAAGGTGAACCTTCATCCCAGCCTGAGGTCCTGAGTGTTCTGGAGCAGGTTTTAATTAAGGATCTCTGTGTACTTTGCTCCATTCATCTTTCCCTCGGTCCTGACTAGTATCCCAGTCCCTGTCGCTGAAAAACATCCCCACAGCATGTTGCTGCCACCACCATGCTTCCCCATAGGGATGGTGCCAGGTTTCTTCCAGACGTGACGCTTGGCATTCAGGCCAAAGAGTTCCATCTTTGTTTCATTAGAGCAGACACTCTTGTTTCTCATGGTCTGAGAGTCCTTTAGGTGCCTCTTGGCAAACTCCAAGTGGGCTGTCATATGCCTTTTACTGAGGAGTACCTTCCATCTGGCCACTCTACCAAAAAGGCCTGATTGGTAGAGTGCTGCAGAGATAGTTTTCCTTCTGGGAGGTTCTCAAATCTCCACAGAGGAACTCTCGAGCTCTGTCAGAGTGACCATCGGGTTCTTGGTCACCTCCCTGACCAAGGTCCATCTCCACCGATGGCTCAGTTTTGCCAGGCAGCCATCTCGCGGAAGAGTCTTGGTGGTTCCAAACTCCACTGTGTTTTGGGGGAAATTCAATGCTGCAGACAATTTTTGGTACCCTTCCCTGGATTTGTGCCTCGATACAATCCTGCATTTTTATTTTTTTTATTTTTATTTTTATTTCACCTTTATTTAACCAGGTAGGCTAGTTGAGAACAAGTTCTCATTTGCAACTGCGACCTGGCCAAGATAAAGCATAGCAGTGTGAGCATACAACAAAGAGTTACACATGGAGTAAACAATTAACAAGTCAATAACACAGTAGAAAACGAAGGGGGGGTCTATATACAATGTGTGCAAAAGGCATGAGGAGGTAGGCAAATAATTACAATTTTGCAGATTAACACTGGAGTGATAAAAGATCAGATGGTCATGTACAGGTAGAGATATTGGTGTGCAGAAGAGCAGAAAAGTAAATAAATAGGAACAGTACGGGGATGAGGTAGGTGAAAAGGGTGGGCTATTTACCAATAGACTATGTACAGCTGCAGCGATCGGTTAGCTGCTCAGATAGCTGATGTTTGAAGTTGGTGAGGGAGATAAAAGTCTCCAACTTCAGCGATTTTTGCAATTCGTTCCAGTCACAGGCAGCAGAGTACTGGAACGAAAGGCGGCCAAATGAGGTGTTGGCTTTAGGGATGATCAGTGAGATACACCTGCTGGAGCGCGTGCTACGGATGGGTGTTGCCATCGTGACCAGTGAGCTGAGATAAGGCGGAGCTTTACCTAGCATAGACTTGTAGATGACCTGGAGCCAGTGGGTCTGGCGACGAATATGTAGCGAGGGCCAGCCGACTAGAGCATACAAGTCGCAGTGGTGGGTAGTATAAGGTGCTTTAGTGACAAAACGGATGGCACTGTGATAGACTGCATCCAGTTTGCTGAGTAGAGTGTTGGAAGCCATTTTGTAGATGACATCGCCGAAGTCGAGGATCGGTAGGATAGTCAGTTTTACTAGGGTAAGCTTGGCGGCTTGAGTGAAGGAGGCTTTGTTGCGGAATAGAAAGCCGACTCTTGATTTGATTTTCGATTGGAGATGTTTGATATGAGTCTGGAAGGAGAGTTTGCGGTCTAGCCAGACACCTAGGTACTTATAGACGTCCACATATTCTAGGTCGGAACCATCCAGGGTGGTGATGCTAGTCGGGCATGCAGGTGCAGGCAGCGACCGGTTGAAAAGCATGCATTTGGTCTTACTAGCGTTTAAGAGCAGTTGGAGGCCACGGAAGGAGTGTTGTATGGCATTGAAGCTTGTTTGGAGGTTAGATAGCACAGTGTCCAGAGACGGGCCGAAAGTATATAGAATGGTGTCGTCTGCGTAGAGGTGGATCAGGGAATCGCCCGCAGCAAGAGCAACATCATTGATATACACAGAGAAAAGAGTCGGCCCGAGAATTGAACCCTGTGGCACCCCCATAGAGACTGCCAGAGGACCGGACAGCATGCCCTCCGATTTGACACACTGAACTCTGTCTGCAAAGTAATTGGTGAACCAGGCAAGGCAGTCATCCGAAAAACCGAGGCTACTGAGTCTGCCGATAAGAATATGGTGATTGACAGAGTCGAAAGCCTTGGCGAGGTCGATGAAGACGGCTGCACAGTACTGTCTTTTATCGATGGCGGTTATGATGTCGTTTAGTACCTTGAGTGTGGCTGAGGTGCACCCATGACCGGCTCGGAAACCAGATTGCACAGCGGAGAAGGTACGGTGGGATTCGAGATGGTCAGTGACCTGTTTGTTGACTTGGCTTTCGAAGACCTTAGATAGGCAGGGCAGGATGGATATAGGTCTGTAACAGTTTGGTGTACAGGGTGTCTCCCCCTTTGAAGAGGGGGATGACTGCGGCAGCTTTCCAATCCTTGGGGATCTCAGACGAGATGAAAGAGAGGTTGAACAGGCTGGTAATAGGGGTTGCGACAATGGTGGCAGATAGTTTCAGAAATAGAGGGTCCAGATTGTCAAGCCCAGCTGATTTGTACGGGTCCAGGTTTTGCAGCTCTTTCAGAACATCTGCTATCTGGATTTGGGTAAAGGAGAACCTGGAGAGGCTTGGGCGAGGAGCTGCGGGGGGGGCGGAGCTGTTGGCCGAGGTTGAAGTAGCCAGGCGGAAGGCATGGCCAGCCGTTGAGAAATGCTTATTGAAGTTTTCGATAATCATGGATTTATCAGTGGTGACCGTGTTACCTAGCCTCAGTGCAGTGGGCAGCTGGGAGGAGGTGCTCTTGTTCTCCATGGACTTCACAGTGTCCCAGAACTTTTTGGAGTTGGAGCTACAGGATGCAAACTTCTGCCTGAAGAAGCTGGCCTTAGCTTTCCTGACTGACTGCGTGTATTGGTTCCGGACTTCCCTGAACAGTTGCATATCACGGGGACTATTCGATGCTATTGCAGTCCGCCACAGGATGTTTTTGTGCTGGTCGAGGGCAGTCAGGTCTGGGGTGAACCAAGGGCTGTATCTGTTCTTAGTTCTGCATTTTTTGAACGGAGCATGCTTATCTAAAATGGTGAGGAAGTTACTTTTAAAGAATGACCAGGCATCCTCAACTGACGGGATGAGGTCAATGTCCTTCCAGGATACCCGGGCCAGGTCGATTAGAAAGGCCTGCTCACAGAAGTGTTTTAGGGAGCGCTTGACAGTGATGAGGGGTGGTCGTTTGACTGCGGCTCCGTAGCGGATACAGGCAATGAGGCAGTGATCGCTGAGATCCTGGTTGAAGACAGCGGAGGTGTATTTGGAGGGCCAGTTGGTCAGGATGACGTCTATGAGGGTGCCCTTGTTTACAGAGTTAGGGTTGTACCTGGTGGGTTCCTTGATGATTTGTGTGAGATTGAGGGCATCTAGCTTAGATTGTAGGACTGGCGGGGTGTTAAGCATATCCCAGTTTAGGTCACCTAACAGAACAAACTCTGAAGCTAGATGGGGGGCGATCAATTCACAAATGGTGTCCAGGGCACAGCTGGGAGCTGAGGGGGGTCGGTAGCAGGCGGCAACCGTGAGAGACTTATTTCTGGAGAGAGTAATTTTCAAAATTAGTAGTTCGAACTGTTTGGGTATGGACCTGGAAAGTATGACATTACTTTGCAGGCCATCTCTGCAGTAAACTGCAACTCCTCCCCCTTTGGCAGTTCTATCTTGACGGAAGATGTTATAGTTGGGTATGGAAATCTCTGAATTTTTGGTGGCCTTCCTGAGCCAGGATTCAGACACAGCAAGGACATCAGGGTTAGCAGAGTGTGCTAAAGCAGTGAGTAAGACAAACTTAGGGAGGAGGCTTCTGATGTTGACATGCATGAAACCAAGGCTTTTTCGAACACAGAAGTCAACAAATGAGGGTGCCTGGGGACATGCAGGGCCTGGGTTTACCTCCACATCACCCGCGGAACAGAGAAGGAGTAGTATGAGGGTGCGGCTAAAGGCTATCAAAACTGGTCGCCTAGAGCGTTGGGGACAGAGAATAAGAGGAGCAGGTTTCTGGGCATGGTAGAATATATTCAGGGCATAATGCGCAGACAGGGGTATGGTGGGGTGCGGGTACAGCGGAGGTAAGCCCAGGCACTGGGTGATGATGAGAGAGGTTGTATCTCTGGACATGCTGGTAGTAATGGGTGAGGTGACCGCATGTGTGGGAGGTGGGACAAAGGAGTTATCAGGGGTATGAAGAGTGGAACTAGGGGCTCCATTGTGGACTAAAACAATGATAACTAACCTGAACAACAGTATACAAGGCATATTGACATTTGAGAGAGACATACAGCGAGGCATACAGTAATCACAGGTGTTGAATTGGGAAAGCTAGCTAAAACAGTAGGTGAGACAACAGCTAATCAGCTAGCACAACAACAGCAGGTAAAATGGCGTAGACTAGGCAACGGGGCCAACAGATAAAAACAAACAAGCAGAATGGAGTACCGTGATTTATGGACAGTCCAGCGTGCATCAGCTATGTAGCCAAGAGATCAGTGTCCAGGGGGCAGCGGTGGATGGGGAAGGGAAGCTGGACTGGCGAGTGTTATCCAGGTTAAAAAAACGAACAATGACTAAATAGCTTGTAGCTAGTTAGCTGGTTAGCTTCTGGAGGTTCTTGAGTGTGTTCTAAAAATAAATAAAAAAATAAAATAAAAAAATAAAAAATAAAAAAATAAATAAAAAAATAAAAAATAAAAATAAAAAAATAAAAAAAAATATATATAAAAAAAAAATAAAAAAATAAAAAATAAAAAAAATAAAATAGAATAAAAAATAATAAAAAACGAAAAAATAAATATAAAAATAACAAACAAAAATAAAAATTTAAAATAAATAAAACAAAAAATTTGGGCTCTACGGACAATTCCGTTTACCTCGTTGTTTGTTTTTTGTTTAGTAATTTTAAAATATTTGCAAACATTTCTAAAACCCTTTTTCCACTTTGTCATTATGGGATATTTTGTGTAGATTGATGAGGGGGAAAACATTTAATCAATTTTAGAATAAGGCTGTAACGTAACAAAATGTGAAAAAAGTCAATGGGTCTGAATACTTTCTGAATGCACTGTAGATAGTACATAACACTGTACATGAAACTGACTCTTTCCAAGGTAGAATTATTATCCTGCATTAATTAGGGTTAACAATCATACTGAAGGGTTTTTAAAGTGAGATTTATCATTAGACCGCTGTGCATGTCACACTGCAATGAGAAGCAGAACTTGCCCGGCTTAAAGATAGCCTTTAGTTTACGCTACGCGAGGAAGCACTAAGCCTCAAGATGTAGTATACTTTTGCTTTGTATGATGTCTTAACTGCATGGTATGCTGTGTAATTTAAAACTACAATATTGAGGTAAATATGCCAAAAGATGACTATGATTGCTATCATTATCATTTTTGAGTTCACTATAGTGCATTCAGTGTGTTCAAAAACAGGTCAAGACAGCTATAGTTTGAAATGTTGAATGGAGTGAGCAAAAGACTAGCTCTATCATTATGTCTAATACACTGCCATGACATTTTGCAGTGAGCACCAGGGGTGTAGGAGCGACTCTGACATTGGGGGGTGACATTTTGCTACGGGGGCCATGCCCCCAGATACAAATAAATGAATAAAAAAGGTTTTAAATGCTCATTTCTATTGACTTTTGATAAAAGGATGCAAATTATTACTTACAAATTGGCTAATGTACAAGGGTAATGGGGGCCTTGCAGAGGGGCACGTACTGGTACAATCCAATCAGTCTTAGGGCCATGGTCATTCATACTGTACTGAATACCAGTGTGACTGTTAATATGGATACATTCATTAAACAACAATTGTGTACTCTTTCTTTGCATTTCCTAATGTTTTTATCACTTCCCCTATATCAGGTTGCTACTACTTCTGCTCTACATACATTATGGTTGGAAACTTAGTCACAGTCTCCTTTTCACCTAAATTAACAGCTGATGCACATCTCAATAGGTGGTCTAGGTAAGTCATGACATAGCACAAGTGGGGAGGTGGGCCTTTCTTTTGTTCTCTTTTGCTTCTGTATTGTTCCTCACGCAAGGGGGAGGGTGATGACATCACGACTTCCATCAATTTTTTATTTAATGTTTTTATTTAATGTTTATTTAAATAGACAAGTCAGTTAAGAACAAATTCTTATTTGTAATGACGGCCTAAATCAACTCCTTGAATGCCCTACTCCTTGAAGTTTGCAGTTGACAAAAAAACAATTTTGACAAAACATTTGTTTTAACCTTTTTTAGTGTGTGTACATACTGTACTTGGGATATCACTTTTCAACAGGTAAAGTACAAAAATCTCTAGAGGACATTTTTTTACTAAATATTTTCATCTTATAATACAGTTTATTATACTGTAATAACCAGCAACATACACGTTTAACTGTTATAATTAAAATAATATAAATGAATCGATCTCTACTCCACACAATTATCCAAAATAAAACAATCATGGCTGCCTCTCTCCTGCGTGAAGTTAAGACGTGTAGTGATACCACCCCGCTCCATTCCATCCTAATAGAAACCTTGAGGGTTTGTTTTTCTCCGGGAATAGAAACACCACAATATTAATCAAATTAATCCCATGTACTATGTTATTACAAAAACGTTTTTCAATTTTCTAGTAATGCCAATATGGGAGACTATCAAATGCTTCTCAAAGATGCCCTCTGGTGGTCAAACTAGCACTAACTTACATTAAGGTAAAAAATGGCTGACAATTAAATAACGTGACATAGAATGCTGCAGCAGCCCGCAAGGTGTGCTGAAGTATGGCGCAACTTTTAAAGGAGAAACCACTGTATATCACCGGAAGGTGAACATATAGGACTTGTATATAAAGTCGTATTGCTGAAAACTAGGCATTGGCTAAGTATTCCTTTTTGTATGCACATGCCTCTCTCTATTATACAGGCCTGATGGGCCCAATCACTGTTATTATACATGACCCTTCTCACCACTCATAATGAGTAAGCTTTCTCATTGTCAAACTGTTCCACAATCTTTTTTTATTCCCTCAGACTGAATAATTACAATTCAATTTATATTGACCTATTGATTTAATAAGCCTTTTGGATCCGGTTTGATGGAAGGTAATTCCATTCTTTCCATTTAAGGATTCTCTCTCCCCTTTCTTGATTGTGTCCAGGGATGGCAGGTAGCCTTGCAGTTCAGAGCATTGGGCCAGTAACGGAAAGGTTGCTGGTTTCAATCCCTGAGCTGGCAAGGTGGAAAAATCCACCTTTCTGCCATTGAGCTAGGCAGTTAACCCAGAACAACAACTCCTCCCTGGGCACTGTGGATGTAGATTAAGCCATACCCCTGCTAGGCTCCAGCCCCCTGGTTGGGTTAAATGCATATGACGCATTTCAATTGTGCAACTAACTACAGTATGTATCCCCTTCTCATATATCTTTGCCCTGAAGGAAGATATGTCGACTGAAAAAAATTGTGTTCTTAATTAAATCTAAAGAACTTGATGACCAGGATGGTAATGGCATGTAGCCTAGTGGTTAGGGTGTTGGACTAGTAACTGAAAGGTTGCAAGATTGAGTCCCTGAGCTGACAGGTACAAATCTGTTCTGCCCTTAAACAAGGCAGTTAACCCACTGTTCCTAGGCTGTCATTGAAAAGAAGAATTTGTTCTTAACTGACCTGCCTAGTTAAAGAAAGGTAAAAAATAACCAAACCCTTCATCACATGTATTGGTCTAATGAACACAAGGGGGTAGAGAGTGCATAAAATCAATGGTTAAATAACTATTACTTGCTCCTGGATACGTCCTTAGATGAAAAACAAGTGTAAAGTTGTAAACTCTAATTGTCCAAGGCAGGTGAAAGCAGGCTTATCCTGTAAAATAACTTAAGCATTTTCTCCAACAATACATGTGGCTGATTTCATTGGTGTGTAGCTCCTCAGCCAGTTTTCAAGATTTACCTACAAGTGATATTGCTCAGAAACTTGGCTCACTGTAACAGCAGCAGTACATTTCCGAAGCAGTGATCCAGATCCCAATATTTCCCCAAGTCAAATAAATATATCACTTCCTTACTAAGATTTGCATCGTTTTTTTTTCTATTGCTAAACATAGTGTATAGAGTGCGGTGTATCGAGAGACATTTTTTGTCACCATCAACAAAGTTTCATCAAACTACAAAGTGTGATTCATTGGAATTTAAGTTTTATACAAGTTTACAAATCAAAGAGAATATAAACTATTCTGTACCCAATGGAAATATTAAAAAAGGGACTGTGACTGAAGCAGGAATAGTAACTGAGGATCTGGTAGAGCAAGGCGAAAATGATCATAGTTCCCTTGTGACAACTAAGTTTAATGCAGAATGCATGACCCAGGAGATTTAGCTAGTCAAATAGTTGCCAAATATGAATGATGTGATAAGAGAACATGCATTAAGTTGTACTACTTGGGCTTTTAAATCAGCAAAGGCAGGCTGGGGGCCATGCACTGTTCAATTTGACAAGATAGGAATTCTCATTAAATGGACTAGGTCTTGGCCACATCAAGAAGTTGACTTACCAACTAATCGAAAATTAAAAACATGAACCCCATGGTGAGTTTATCATAGGCAGAGGCTTATTCTCACAAAACATTGAATTATAAGCTGATACCAGCCTGTAGTAACACGTAAATTCACCTTTTTTACCACTGATGATCATGCTACCAAAGCTGAAGACATACATTATTCACACAGTAATTCCCCTATAGGTTGACACTTCTCTGAAATGCTGAATGCGAAGAAGGGTCTCAGTTATCTAATAAGAAGTCACCTGGGATCAGCCACAGAATTAGACTCGGCCCCTCACAAGACGGTGTATGCATTTCAACCGTGCTGCATGCCAGTAAAAGCACTTCACACTACTGTATGTGCACGTCAAGCCAACAAAATACAGTGTATTCCCACTACACCCCAACAAAGGGAGCAAAGGAACAGAGGCAACCAAGCTGCAAGTACCCATCCAATTAGTCTGCCCATATGTTTGGTGCCAGTAACAGGCTACTGTCAAATGCCCAGCAAACCTCCCATTTATAGGCTATTTCAGGGTTATTACCTGATTTGAGACGGGGCCCTTTGATGTTGCTGATTTGAGTATGGTTGTGGATGGTACTTCCAGTGAGAATGCTAACGTCTGAATTCTCGCCCTGGTCTTATTATTTTGTGTTTTCTTTATTATTTTGGTCAGGCCAGGGTGTGACATGGGTTATTTATGTGGTGTGTTTTGTCTTGGGTTTTTTTGTAGGTCATGGGATTGTGGTTAGTGGGGTTGTCTAGAATAGTCTATGGCTGCCTGGAGTGGTTTTCAATCAGAGGCAGGTGTTTATCATTGTCTCTGATTGGGAACCATATTTAGGCAACCATATTCTTAGAGTGTTTCGTGGGTGATTGTTCCTGTCTCAGTGTTTGTTTGCACCAGATAAGGCTGTTTAGGTTTTCACGTTACGTTTATTGTTTTGTATTGTTCATGTTTATCTTTTATTTAAACATGTATCGAAATAACCAGGCTGCATTTTGGTCCGCCTCTCCTTCACCGGAAGAAAACCCTAACAGAGGCACAGGGCTATTTAATCTGTAATGTATATATTCTGAAGATCTTACTGGTTCACTCATCCAATTCGCTCAGGTAGTGTCAGTTCAATGTACAGTATGTACTTGTTTTCCCTATGTAACGTTTGCGCTGGGAGTCGGTAAGCAGGTTCAGGGAGTGCATAATTTAATAAACAAATGAAAAAAAAACAAGAAACACAAACAACGCACAGACTGGAAACTGAAACAGAAACAATGACGCCTGGGGAAGGAACCAAAAGGGACTGACATATATAGGTCACGTAATCAAGGAGGTGATGGAATCCATGTGAGTCTGATGACTCTGTAGATTATTCTTATTTTTAAATCTGTTACATATGCTAGTGCTTTGATAGGAAATAGAAGTAACTCTTTGGACTTTCAAACCATACCATTGGTAAGTGAAAAGAGGAAAGCGATATTATTACATGATGTAAGGATCTGGGTGTAGCTGGTGCAGAGGAGTCAGGCACAGGACACCAGAGATGAGTAACACAAGGAACTTTACTCAAAATATTAAAATACATGAAGTAACACAAGGTCCACAAACAACGGACCGAACTTACAATAAACAAACACGCACAAAAACCATGGGGAAAAAAGAGGGTTAAATAATGAACATGTAATTGGGGAATTGAAACCAGGTGTGTAAAACAAAGACAAAACAAATGGAAAATGAAGAGTGGATCGGCGATGGCTAGAAGGCCAGTGACGTCGAACGCCGCCCGAACAAGCAGAGGACAAGGAGTGTGTGGTGGCGTTATAGATGTTTTATTACATAAAGTGGTAACACTTTATTTGGGTAGTCCATATGTTCTTCAGTAGCTTTTCAACAAACTATTTACCAACCCTTACCCTTATTCTAAACCTAACTCTAACTGTAACCTTAGCAAGCAGTTGCTTATTATCAGATCATTTCAAATAAAGTGTGACCCATGAAATTCATGTATAGATTGATATAGACATTTTATGGAAATACTTTGCAATGTACCCCTGGTCTTGGTTCTCATCTGTAGTTGAATTGCCATAAAGTCATGGCTTCAACAACTTACAGCACATAATTATATGAGTAATATGACATTTATAATGCAGCCAGCACTCTCATCGGTTCCAACCACATACCTTTACTGAATTGCCGGACAATGTTTCTTGTCAAGTTGAGTGACATGCCAAAAATGAATGCATAATTCTATGTCATTGTTTTATGTAAAGCACATCCCAGCCAAGAACATGAAGACCTACTCTACACGCTAACCAGAAACTGAAACAGGGACGGTGAGATCCATGATGTGTTTCATCCAATAACAAACAATGTAGTGTAGTTAGATCTTTAATAGGAATATAACTGAAAGCAAATGCGAAAGGCATTCTCCTGTGAAATGTATCCTGAGCCGTGTCATTATCTCTGCCATTACTCAGTTGCAGTGACATTGTTTGCCTTTCCTGAATTCTGATGATACTGCAAGTGTACTGCTTTAATAGCTCTATTATGCAGAAGCAACCGTTTGGGTCAAGCAACAAATGCTTTTGATGTTCATTGTTAAATCTAGTGAGCTGTACTGTTCCGATAGAGGTGTAGGACAATAAGATAAAGGATGAAGGGACACAGTAGATAAACGACAATGCGTACTGTTCACCATTATGTTCTAGCCGTATGGTACTTTTAGTTCAAAGGCTGACATTGATGACTGGATAAATGGAAGCATACCGGAACAGTCAAATAAACTATAATAAATAAACTATATTTTGATATGATTATACAACAGTGAGTACCCATTTGAAAACGACAATAAAAAAACAGGAACTGTTACTGAAATTACATTCTACTCACAGCACTACTCAGCATAGAAATAACTATTCGGTGTTTCAAGTTTCAGTTTCAAGTTTTATTAGTCGTATGTACAGGATACATGTGGTATACACAGTCCAACGAAATGCTTACATTCAACTACAATAAGAAATAATAGAAGATTAAAATACAAACAAAGTAAATTGCACAATCGAATGTAATAAACATTTTAGGATAATTATAGTACAGGAAGGCACAATAAAATAAATATCTCCCAAATTTCGATCTTGTCTCATCACTACAACTCCACCATGAGCTCGGGAGGCATCCGTCCTTCGAAACATGACCCTCCTAACCACGCTCCTTAATGCCTGCCAGATTAACCCAGAAGCCAGCCACACCAATGTGTCAGTGGAAGCACCCGGCCCTCCACAAGGAGTCACTAGGACATGATGAGCCAAGTAAAGTCCCCCCGGCCAACCCTCCCCTAACCCGGACAACACTGGGCCAATTGTGTGCCATCCAATGGGACTCCCGGGCCACGACCGGTTGTGGCACAGCACAGGAATGAACCCGGGTCTGTAGTAATGCCTCTGGCACTGCGATGCAGTGTCTTAGACTGCTGCGCCACCTGGGAGCCCTGACACAATTTCTAGACCGATATTTAAACATGTTTTGGGGAAGGGGGGATTGGTGGGCAAGTGTTTAAAATGGTGCAGTATGTAGGAACAATAATAAGCGTATGATAGCAGCAGTCGTAGTGTGTGTGTGTGTGAGTGTGTGTGTGTGCCTCTCTGATGTGGACATACATGGCTAAGGTAATATCCTGCCTGTTTGGCACTGTCCTGGGGTATCGTCGGATGGGGCCACAGTGTCTCCCCACCCCTCCTGTCTCAGCCTCCAGCATTTATGCTGCAGTAGTTTGCGTCGGGGGGCAAGGGTCAGTCATATCTGTCATCTGTTATATCTGTAGTATTTCTCCTGTCTTATCCGGTGTCCTGTGTGAATTTAAGTATGCTCTCTCTAATTCTCTCTTTCTTTCTGTTTCTTTCTTTCTTTCTGTCTCTCTCAGAGGACCTGAGGTCTAGGACCATGCCTCAGGACTACCTGGCCTGATGACTGCTTGCTGTCCTGTTCACCGGACGTGCTACCTGTCTCAGACCTGCTGTTTTCAACTCTAGAGACAGCAGGAGCGGTAGAGATACTCCGAATGATCGGCTATGAAAAGCCAACTGACATTTACTCCTGAGGTGCTGACCTGTTGCACCCTCGACATCTACTGTGATTATTATTATTTGACCATGCTGGTCATCTATGAACATTTGAACTTCTTGGCCATGTTCTGTTATAATCTCCACCCGGCACAGCCAGAAAAGGACTGGCCACCCCTCGGAGCCTGGTTCCTCTCTAGGTTTTTTCCTAGGTTCTGGCCTTCCTAGGGAGTTTTTCCTAGCCATAATGCTTCTACACCTGCATTGCTTGCTGCTTGGGGTTTTAGGCTGGGTTTCTGTACAGCACTTTGAGATATCAGCTGATGTAAGAAGGGCTTTATAAATACATTTGATTTGATATTCCTATTTTGTATGCTTAAGATAAACTGTACATACAGTATACCACTAACATGGTTTCCCAAATGATATCGTTGGGCATCCATGTACCTCAGAGAAGACTTTCAGAGGTACATGGCCGGATTGGGATCCCATATCACACATAATGGTATAATGATTATTATGATCATGGCTGCTCAAAATCTCCAAAGCCTGCCAAAACGTTTTCATTCAACTAATATAATTAGTGTTAATGGGTTGAAAGTAATTTGATAATTGAAACAAAGTAAATGGTTTCTCACCACTCACCACTGAGATAACTGACCTTGGAGGTTTAGATAGGTGAAATTATTCACAAGGTTTTGAAGTATATGCAAGAGAGTTCTTCAGTACACAACAGTCTGCCATAACACAGTTGACACGACCAATACAACATAAACAATGTGACAGGAAATGCATTGCAATCCTATGAACACTTTGATTGAATTCTGGCAAGAGAGAGAGGGAGAGAGGGGCGGGACAATGCAAGGACAGAGAGAATGTTCAGGGTCAAGTGTTGGAGGTTCCAGTACTGATCAATTTTGTGCACTTGCAGTACACAATCAGTACAATTCACCACCAGCCTCTGATCAATCAATGTTTCTAATTAATTAAATGTTTTGCTCAGCACAGATCAACACATTTTTTGTTGTTGTTGCTATGTCTCAGTTTGATGGAATAAGATGAGGCTGGGCTAATGTAATTGACCAATGGGGCTGCAATTGAGTTCAGCACTGATAATCATTAAGCCCCACATGTTAGCTTTTAATTATACTTCTGACTCTATTCAAGGGCTTAGACCAGAGCCCTTCATGATAATGAAAAGAGCCGTGAATAGATGACTGATCCGTAAGTACTGCATCTGCACTCCCCATCCACAGAGCAGGTAAGGTAACCCAGGATGATGTATCACCCACTGACTGTGCTAGGGTTAAGTATGATGATTCAATGAGCTGGCAATTCAAATTAAAACCGTTTCATCCTCTGAATCCCAACCATAATGGCTTGCTTCTAACACAATTAGCAGAAGCAGTTAAACGCATGGGATTATCACATGACCTGAAGGCATGCCTTCACTTGCATGCAGTTAACCACAGAACAGATTACATGTGTCAGCCATGGGAGGGTATAGGAGGGAGGGCGTAGATTACTTTATCAGCTAATTCATCTCTGTAATAAAAAATAATAATATTTGTAATATTGTAAATGCAATAGCATGTTCCCTGTCCCTGTGAGGGCTGTCGCCACATTAAAGATTCACATAAGTCCTCAGAGTACAAGATGTGCTATCTCTTAGGGAGGGGAGACCTCTCAGGCAGTCTTGCTACCCTGGTCAGGAGCCAATCACTTTACACAGAGAGTCAAATGCCATAAAGGCTTTTATGCTTATGCTTTCTGAATCATCGGTCAAGCTTGATGTGGAGAGTCAAGCATCCCTTTGCAATGAATTATCCAGAAACTGTACGTGAACATGCTTGTATTCGTGGGATGATTTAGTGGGATGAGGTACTTCAGCCCAAGAGAGTCTGACTATGGCCGATGTGCAGCATAGTTACACTTAGTATTTGTTGTCACCATGCCAAGTACTGTGTGGAAACTTTTCATACCTGCTTCTTCAAGAGAGTGAAAGTCAGAGGGTAGAAACTGAGGCAGATTGATTTTGTCCATGCACCATAAAAGTGTCACAACTACTCTGTAGTTTCATTATAATTCAATGGAAAATGTACTTTTTGGATTTGACTGTCACTTTTTCATGTAGTATAACTTCTATGTCTTCTTTTACTGTGAACTTGGACTATAAAACTCAAAGATAATGATGGTCTATCCGTGGAAGGATATTAGTTCCAAATACACATCTCCCAGTAGAGGGATCTCTATGGAAGCTTAGATTTAAAGATATTTTAAGAAAATGTTACAGCAAGCATTTTGAACTGAATGGTTTCAGTTGCCTTTTCTATTTTACCTGGATCTGGAACACTCTTGGCATTGGCCTTTTGTTGACACTCCCTTGGTGGCCCCATCGGCATGAAACCAATTGTGTTGAAAGGCTGTCAGTGGACAATGCTTTAGAATTGTTCAATGTAACCTAAGGCAGGTTCAGGAGTTCAGACCTCTCAAGCAGAATTGCTGTAACTTCCCATATAAACATAAAACCATCATAAATCAAGGGATTACAAAAGATTGTGTGAGGTCATTAAATGGAATCAGTGAGTAGCAGGTCTCATACTTTATGGCGTTAGTGGCTCTAGCTGTAAGGGCCTGTCATGCCCTGATCTGTTTCACCTGTCCTTGTGATTGTCTCCACCCCCTCCAGGTGTCGCTTATTTTCCCTGGTGTATTTATCCTTGTGTTTCCTGTCTCTCTGTGCCCGTTCGTCTTGTATGTCTTTCAAGTCAACCAGCGTGTTTTCCCATACTCCTGGTCCTATTCTCTTTTTGCTAGTCCTCCCAGTTTTTACCCTTGCCTGGTTTCTGGACTCCGTACACTCCTGCCTGCCCTGACCTCGAGCCTGCCTGCAACTCTGTACCTCCTGGACTTTGAACTGGTTTTGACCTTTTGCCTGTCCACGACCATTCTCTTCCCTATTCCCTTTTGGATTGATTAATAAATATCAGACTCAAACCATCTACCTCCGGTGTCTGCATCTGGGTCTTGTCTTGTGCCCTTATAGGGCCAGGGGATTGGAAATTGTCTTTGTCTCACTGTGTGTAGGAAGTAAGTGGTGTGGCAAGACATTTGTGCTTGAGTGGAATACCCTGGGTGTCCAAAGAGTGGAATATTTAACGTGGAGATGTTCCTATGCTTATAGTAAAGCCATTAGTGTGAATCAGGGCATCATAGATGTATCACCAGCAATGCAGTTGGGACACCCTCTTATGAAAAATTCAATGACTGTTTCATATTCTGGAGCTAGCTGTTACTCTCGTAAAGCCTTTAAAAAGAAAACATTACAAATTCAGGTAAAAAAAAAATACATTCGATTTTTGGACACGTGACGTATTGGAATTCGTTTTTTTTTTTTTCACACGTCAATATTCTCCATGTTGTTTATCCCTTGTGAATTCATTCCACACATGTTTCTTTTCTACCACTACATCTGGTCTGCCACTCAGAGGCAAGCCAGCAGCGGGATGCAGGGTGCTATGTTGCTGGAATAAATGTGACAAAACTTGCAACTGGGAAAAAGCCAGCAAAAATGAAGGCCTTGGTAACGTAACAAAAGATAGGGAAAATTGCAAGAGGGAGGGGTTTTATTTAATCTCATTATCATGAAAACAATTCACTGACAAATATTTTTGGCCAACCAGTTACAATTCATTTGTAACTGGTTGTTCTGTTTTGCTCTCAATATCATTATTTTAGTTCGCAATATTAAGAATTTTGTTCTCTACTTCAGACGTTTTGCTTGATATTAAGTTGCACAGAGTAACTCACTCACTGGAGCACTATTACTCTATTAAAAGGTGTTTAAAACAGCAATCCTTGAATTGAAACAATAACAATGTGGCCCCCATGACAGTTTTTGTAAAAAGCAGATGGATGGGGCTGGAGAAATAAACACTCTCAAATCCATAAACAATGCTATGGATACAAAGACTGACCATCCATGATATCAACATTATAGTTTAACCATATAGGTTATAAGGTGGTTGTTCATATTATTATTTGTTTTTTGTGATCAACATTTTTTGGGGGTGAGGGGGTTCAGAACACAGACATGGAATAACATTAAAATAGCTACCACCCGGTTACTCTACTCTGCACCTTAGAGGCTGCTGCCCTATGTACAGTTGAAGTCAGAAGTCATTAAAACTCGTTTTTCAGCCACTCCACCAATTACTTGTTAACAAACTATAGTTTTGGCAAGTCGGTTAGGACATCTACTTTGTGTGTGACACAAGTACTTTTTCCAACAATTGTTTTCAGACAGATTATTTAACTTACAATTCATTAGATCACAATTCCAATGGGTCAGAGGTTTACATACAGTACAATAAATGTATTTAGCTAAGGTGTATGTAAAACTTCCGACTTCATCTGTAATCTTGAGTTAATTCGGGAAACACATTTTCCTGTGGTGCCCAAAATTCTGAATGAGTTGTTACATGATTCATTTAATCGAGTAGTAATTAAACATAGAAGGTAATTGTGCGATAAATTGCAGTCATTATATTAATGATTGTCGTGTCATGACAGAAGATTACATGCACCTGTGGGCTAAACTAAGCTTGATTGCAATGAAAATCATTGATAGTATATAATAAGAAATCAGTTGAGCTCTGCTGTAACTGTATCAAGTGATTATGGTTCCAGACAGCTGGTCTAGATTCTCTATTCCTGCCCCCAATTAAATATCGACTTATCAGGAGCATCGGAAACCAAGGCTGATGAAATACTTATTCCATTAGAATAATACAAAAATTGTAGGCCTATATTTCATTCAAACGCTTCAAATTATGCCAATCTACCATTTCAGATTTTTATTGACAACGTTTTCATTTGATAAAAATATATATTATTCATATGTTATATAACTCAATCATGATTTCCTTGATTTACAGTAGTTACAGATTTCAAATATGGACTGTCCAGGATATTTTACCCCCAATCTTGAAAAGAATGGTCCATATCAGACAATTTTATTTCAAAGACAGTTGTATTTAATAGATTGCATGAATTGGAAATAAAATCACAACAGTAGGCTACACCGTCAAAATTAGCAATACATGGTTATAAGGTCTGTCAGCTTCATTAAATAGTACACACAAAACACCAGTCTCAACGTCAACAGTGAAGAGGCGACTCCGGGATGCTGGCCTTCTAGGCAGAGATACAAAGAAAAAGCCATATCTCAGACTGGGAAATAAAAATAAAAGATTAAGATGGGCAGAAGAACCAGAGTCGCATCTTCACTTTTGACGTTGAGACTGGTGTAGACACTCTAATATACAGTTGTGGCCAAAAGTTTTGAGAATGACACAAATATTAATTTCCACAAAGTTTAATGCTTCAGTGTCTTTAGATATTTTTGTCAGATGTTACTATGGAATACTGAAGTATAATTACAAGCATTTCATAAGCGTCAAAGGCTTTTATTGGCAATTACATGAACTTGATGCAAAGATTCAATATTTGCAGTGTTGACCTTTCTTTTTCAAGACCTCTGCAATCTTCCCTGGCATGCTGTCAATTAACTTCTGGGCCTGATGGCAGCCCATTCTTGCACAATCAATGTTTTGGTGTGTCCACCCGCCTCTTGAGGATTGACCACAAGTTCTCAATGGGCGGCAGGTAGCATAGCCTTGTGGATAGAGCGGTGGACTTGTAACCGAGCTGACAAGGTAAAAATCTGTCGTTCTACCCCTGAACAAGGCAGTTAATAATCCATTGTTCATAGGCTGTCATTGAAAATAAGAATTAGTTCTTAACTGACTTGCCATGTTCAATAAAAAAATAAAATAAGGTCTGGGGAGTTTCCTGGCCATGGACCCAAAATATCGATGTTTTGTTCCCCGAGCCACTTATGGCAAGGTGCTCCGTCATGCTGGATAAGGCATTGTTTGTCACTAAACTGTTCTTGGATGGTTGGGAGAAGTTGCTATCGGAGGATGTGCAAAATTGTGAGTGAGCCCACTCCCTTAGCTGAGAAGCAACCCCACACATGAATGCTTTACTGTTGGCATGACACAGAATTAATGGTAGAGCTCACCTTGTCTTCTTCGGACAAGATTTTTTCCGGATGCCCCAAACAATCGGAAAGGGGATTCATCAGAGAAAATGACTTTACCCCAGTCCTCAGCAGTCCAATCCCTGTACCTTTGCAGAATATCAGTCTGTCCCTCATGTTTTTCCTGGAGAGAAGTGTCTTCTTTGCTGCCCTTCTTGACACCAGGCCATCCTCCAAAAGTCTTTGTCTCACTGTGCGTGCTGATGCACTCACACCTGCCTGCTGCCATTCCTGAGCAAGCTCTGTACTGGTGGTGCCCCGATCCAGCAGCTGAATCAACTTTAGGAGACCGTCCTGGCGCTTGCTGGACATTCTTGGGCACTCTGAAGCCTTCTTCACGACAATTGAACCGCTCTCCTTGAAGTTCTTGATGATCAGATAAATGGTTGATTTAGGTCCATTCTTACTGGCAGAAATATCCTTGCCTGTGAAGCCCTTTTTTTACAAAGCAATGATGTAGGCACGTGTTTCCTTGCAGGTAAGCATGGTTGACAGAGGAAGAACAATGATTCCAAGCACCACCCTCCTTTTGAAGTTTCCAGTCTGTTATTCAAACTTAAATAGCATGACAGAGTGATCTCCAGCCTTGTCCTCGTCAACACTCACACCTGTGTTAACGAGATAATCACTGACATGATGTCAGCTGGTCCTTTTGTTAGCAGGGCTGAAATGCAGTGGAAATGTTTTGGGGGATTCAGTTCATTTGCATGGCAAAGAGGGACATTGCAATTAATTGCAAATAATCTGATCACTCTTCATAACATTCTGGAGTATATGCAAATTGCCATCATGCAAACTGAAGAAGCAGACTTTGAAAATTATTAATTGTGTCATTCTCAAAAATTTTGGCCACGACTATGCTTGTCCTCTTGCTCAGTTGTACACCGGGGCCTCCCACTCCTCTTTCTATTCTGGTTAGTGCCAGTTTGCGCTGTTCTGTGAAGGGAGTAGTACACAGTGTTGTACGAGATCTTCAGTTTCTTGCCAATTTCTCACATGGAATAGCCTTCATTTATTTGTTTCTGGCCATTTTGAGCCTGTAATCGAACCCATAAATAGTTAACTAGTCTAAAGAAGGCAAGTTGTATTACTTCTTTAATCAGTACAACAGTTTTCAGCTGTGCTAACATAATTACTAAAGGGTTTTCTAATTATCAATTAGCCTTTTAAAATGATAAACTTTGATTAGCTAACACAATATACCATTGGAAAACAGGAGTGATGGTTGCTGATAATGGGCCTCTGTACACCTATGTAGACATTCCATTAAATATCAGCCATTTCCAGCTACAGTAGTCATTTACAAAGTTAGCAGTGTCTACACTATATTTCTGATCTATTTGATGTTATTTCAATGATGGACATAAATGTGCTTTTCTTTAAAAAACAAAGACATTTCTAAGTGACCCCAAACTTTTGAACAGTAGTGTGTATATATATATATGTATATATTACTTGAAGTCCGAAGTTTACATACACCTTTGTCAAATATATTTAAACTCAGCTTTTCACAATTCCTGACATTTAATCCTAGTAAAATTCTATTTCTTATTTCAGTTAGAATCACCACATTATTTTAAGAATGTGAAATGTCAGAATAATACTAGAGAGTGATTTATTTCAGCTTTAATTTCTTTCATTACATTCCCAGTGCTTCAGAAGTTTACATATACTCAATTAGTATTTTGTAGCATTGCCTTTAAATGGTTTAACTTGTGTCAAACGTTTTGGGCAGTCTTCCACAAGCTTCCCACAATAAGTTGGGTGAATTTTGGCCCATTCTTCCTGACAGAGCTGGTGCAAGTGAGTCAGGTTTGATGGCCTCCTTGTTCGCACACGCATTTTCAGTCCTGCCCACAAATGTTCTACAGGATTGAGGTCAGGGCTTTGTGATGGCCACTCCAATAACTTGACATTGTTGTCCTTAAGCCATTTTGCCACAACTTTGGAAGTATGCTTGCGGTCATTGTTCATTTGGAAGACCCATTTGCAACCAAGCTTTAACTTCCTGACTGATGTTTTGAGATTTTGCTTCAATATATCCACATAATTTTCCCGCCTCATGAAGCCATCTATTTTGTGAAGTGCACCAGTTCCTCCTGTAGTAAGCACCCCCACAACATAATTCTTCCCCCCTGTGCTTCACCGTTAGGATGGTGTTCTTCGGCTTGCAAGCCTCCCCCTTTTTCCTCCAAACATAACGATGGCCATTATGGCCAAACAGTTCTATTTTAGTTTCATCAGACCAGAGGACATTTCTCAGAAAAGTATGATCTTTGTCCCCATGTGAAGTTGCAAACCGTAGTCTGGCAGTTTTGGAGCAGTGACTTCTTCCTTGCTGACCGGCCTTGCAGGTTATGTCGATATAGGACTCGTTTTACTGTGGATATAGATAATGTTGTACCTGTTTCCTCCAGCATCTTCACAAGGTCATTTGTTGTTGTTCTGGGATTGATTGTCACTTTTTTCGCACCAAGAGGCAGAAAAAGTGGCAGAGAAGTAGAGACAGAACACGTCTCCTGCATGGTGTTTATACTTGCGTACTATTGTTTTTACAGATGAACGTGGTACCTTCAGGCATTTGGAAATTGCTCCCAAGGATGAACCAGACTTGTGGCGGTCTACAAATTGTCCCATGGTGTTTATACTTGCGTCTCCATGGTGTTTATACTTGCGTACTATTGTTTTTACAGATGAACGTGGTACCTTCAGGCATTTGGAAATTGCTCCCAAGAATGAACCAGACTTGTGGCGGTCTACAAATGGTTTCTGAGATCTTGGCTGATTTATTTTGATTTCCCCATGATATCCAGCAACGAGGCACTGAGTTTGAAGGTAGGCCTTGAAATACATCCACAGATACACCTTCAATTGATTAAAATTATGTCAATTAGCCTATCAGAAGCTTATAAAGCCATTACATCATTTTCTGGAATTTTCCAAGCTGTTTAAAGGCACAGTCAACTTAGTGTATGTAAACTTCTGACCCACTGGAATTGTGATACAGCGATTTATAAGTGAAATAATGTGTCTGTAAACAATTGTTGTAAAAATCACTAGTGCCATGCACAAAGTAGATGTCCTAATCGACTTGCCAAAACTATAGTTTGTTAACAATACATTTGTGGAGTGATTTCAAAATTAGTTTTAATGACTCCAACCTAAATTTATGTAAACGTCCGACTTCAACTTTATATATGCTTATTTTGGGTTATTTGAACCATTAACTTGTGTCACGAAAGGTTTATAAAATAAAAAAGTGTTAATGCTTGACAGACAATGACACTTTGCAAATTGCAATTGTTACCAATTTGGGGTCAAAGCCCCAGATGGCGTTTTAAGGGTTATAAATATGTTGTTGCTTTTAGGGTTAAAGATTGGTGCAACATCATGTATTCAAAGTGCTATTCAGAGTATATTCAGTTAGTTTTGGTTATGAATTAAAAGAGTATATTCAGAATGTGTTAGCTATAGCCTCATTCAATGCCAAAAGCTGTTATTATTTGTTTGCATCATTTTTTATGTGCATCACTAAAGCTTTTTTGATCATAGATCCAATTGTACAGACAGAGATAGGGAGTGATTTGGCTCTGTTTAGAGATGTTCGATGTTCCTAGGGAATATGATTGTCCCAGATAGTCCCAGATATTCTTGTCTATTCTCTGGTGTCTGAGAGCAACAGGGCGAGGCGCCGTGAATGACAGCAAACAGGGTGGAACTTCCTCGAAGTACAAAACTGTCATGCCACCTCTTTGGCACTGTTTTCCCACTGCTCCACAGATTCATTGGGAAAGGCAGCACCCTGTCTTCCAAACATATGGCACTGTCAACACAAACTAATGTTGGGACTTGTCATATTGCCCATAGTTATTTTTTTCCCTGTCCCTCTTCAGAGGAATGGAGAACAATGGTGCTGGGAGTGGCAACAGTTAAGACTTGCATCTACTAATCTAGACATAGAATCCTCTCGGCAAACCCTGATGGTTTCTGTGTGGAAGTTGGACTTGCCAGTAGTGGAGGAATAGCATGCTCCCTTGGCGCTCCGTTGCATAAATCAGCCCCATGCAGCCCCGGCCCTGAGGACACACAGAGGTTATCTGCCAGTGTGGATTAATGGATCATCAGCCATCGTGACATTTTGCCCCGTCTGGCTGGACAACGGCAGACATTCTACTATCCCTCTCTCCAGACAGATGGTGAAATCCAATCAAACCGACAGAATCAGAGAGGTTCAATGGCAAAAAGCAAAGCTGAATGCTACATAAATATCACGTTTCAGGGAAGAACCAGATGCACACAGTGTTGAGGAAACAAAAGTTGATTATTAGATCAGGGGGCAGGCAAAACGACAGGTCAAGGGCAGTCAGAGTCCAAAAGGTACAGAAACACATGCAGTCTCAGGGTCAGTCTGGTCTGTAGGCTACAACCCTGTCTTTGCTACATGATCACATTTCAATTTCTCTGTGCAAATCAATACTAATACAGCTCAGACCAATTCTTCAACACTGAACAGTAAATATGTGGAATATTTTAATAGGGGTACAATGACCAATGGTACGCACTTCAAAATTGGATTGCTGTGTAATGAAGTGGGGAGTATTGAAAAACACAGCATGCTGTCTTTTTACTTACGAATTACTTATTGTGCAAAATATACAGAAGGCATTTTAAGTGGGTGTATTAAGATAAATAAAGTATGCAAAGGTGGAATGAAAGTGCAATTCTTACTATATGAACTAATATATTATTTGGAATAATTATCAAACTAATTTAATGTTCAATGCAGATTTGCAGACACTAGACGAAGTGATTGATTGGAAGATAAAAATACCTTTATCATGCGCATAGACCTTACCATAGTGTCCATAGCCCGACATCTTTAATAATCATACATTTTAATAATTATTCCTCTCCAAGGTGTGTTTGTGGGTATCTATTAACATTTCTCTTTAAGGTGCAAACACCTTAATGGTTATGGTTCAGTACAGCCTCAGAGAAAGGCAAAGGAAAAACCACTGCTATATGAAATGTGACAGCTGGTAGAGTGATTATTCAAATCTTCGAGGCATACTTTTCAAATGATTCCACTGGGTCTGAGAGGGAGGGAATTTATGGTGCTTTGAAATTACCCTGAGAAGAGTTTATACATTTGATATTCTAATAAACCACCAAATCACTCTCATTCCCCCACTCTATATGTACATGCATGAAAAATAGTATTGTACATGTTACAATAGCAAAGATTTGAAGAAATTTTTGCAAATTTAGATACCCGCATGCTCATAAGCACATGCTGTTTAGTGAAGTGGAACTAATATAAATTGTATTATTGATGCTGTCTTTTCTTTAGTCAGGAATTATGAATGAATAAACCATTGCATTGAGGGGGCTTTTTATCTAATGGTATGAATCTACCACCATACAGCACATATCTAGAATCAATCTGCTTCACCATGATTGTGACCAATTACTACAATATTTTTTGTTCATGACTAAAGCAGATTTTACTCAAAATGACACATAACATTACTAGAGGGATTGTATGGAGCCCTGGCTAGACATACTCCTGTTCTTTCTTATTACTGATTCATTGTCAGGTTCTGTCCAACAGTTTGACACACATTATCAATGATGAAACATAGGTACTGTCATGCAAGGCCAATACATACAGATTATTAGACTGCTTGATTAAAACCTATTTGGGCTGAGATCCCGCTAACGGGATTGATATGACAACAGCCAGTGAAAGTGCAGGGCGCCAAATTCAAACAACAGAAATCTCATAGTTAAAATTCCTCAGACATACATGTATTTCACACCATTTTAAAGATACACTTCTCGTTAATCCCACCACAGTGTCCGATTTCAAATAGGCTTTACGGCGAAAGCACCACAAACGATTATGTAACGTCAGAGCCAAGTCACAGAAAAACACAGCCATTATCCAGCCAAAGAAGAAACACACAAATCAAAAATAGAGATAGAATTCATCACTAACCTTTGATTATCTTCATCAGATGACACTCAAAGGACTTCATGTTACACAATATATGTATGTTTTGTTTGATAATATTCATATGAAAAAAACTCTCAGTATACATTGGCACGTTATGTTCAGTAGTTCCAAAAACATCCTGTGATTTTGCAGAGAGCCACATCAATTTACAGAAATACTCATCATAAATGTTGATGAAAATACAAGTGTTATACATGGAACTTTAGATACAGTTCTCCTTAATGCAACCGCTGTGTCAGATTTTTTTTAAAGATTATGGAAAAAGCAAACCTTGCAATAATCTGAGTACGGCGCTCAGAGACCAAAACAACCCAGAGATATCCGCCATGTTTGAGTCAACAGAAGTCAGAAATAACATTATAAATATTCACTTACCTTTGATGATCTTCATCAGAATGCACTCCCAGGAATCCCAGTACCACAATAAATGTTTTGTTTTGTTCGATTATGTCCAAATACCTCATTTTGTTAGCGCGTTCAGTTCACAAATCAAAATTCATGACACGCGTTCACTAGGAGCAGACGAAAAGTAAAAAAGTTCCGTTACAGTCCGTAGAAACATGTCAAACGAAGTATAGAATCAATCTTTAGGATGTTATTAACATAAATCTTCAATAATGTTCTAACCGGAGAATTCCTTTGTCTGTAGAAATGCAATGGAACAGAGCTCGCTCTCACGTGAACGAGCATCACAAGTTCATGGCACTCTGCCAGAGCCCTGACTCATTCCCCTCTCATTCGCCCCCACCTCACAGTAGAAGCATAAAACAAGGTTCTAAAGACTGTTGACATCTAGTGGAAGCGCAACATGACCAATATCCCACTGTATCTTCAATAGGGAATGAGTTGAAAAACGACCAACCTCAGATTTCCCACTTCCTGGTTGGATTTTCTCTCAGGTTTTGCCTGCCATATGAGTTCTGTTATACTCACAGACATCATTAAACCCGTTTTAGAAACGTTTTAAGAACTGTTTTATATCCAAATATACTAATAATATGCATATATTAGCAACTGGGACTGAGTAGCAGGCAGTTTACTCTGGGCACCTTATTCATCCAAGCTACTCAATACTGCCCCCAGCAATAAGAAGTTAAATTGACTGATTTGTTGATTCTGGATCATTAATACATTATCAACTCATATTTTGTCTCAGCCTCCAGTATTTATGCTGCAGTAGTTTATGTGTCGGGGGGCTGGGGTCCGTTTGCTATATCTGGAGTACTTCTCCTGTCCTATTCGGTGTCCTGTCTGAATCTAAGTGTGCATTCTCTAATTCTCTCCTCCTCTCTTTCTTTCTCTCTCTCGGAGGACCTGAGCCCTAGGACCATGCCCCAGGACTACCTGACATGATGACTCCTTGCTGTCCCCAGTCCACCTGGCCATGCTGCTGTTCCAGTTTCAACTGACCTGAGCCCTAGGACCATGCCCCAGGACTACCTGACATGATGACTCCTTGCTGTCCCCAGTCCACCTGGCCATGCTGCTGCTCCAGTTTCAACTTCCACCTGACTGTGCTGCTGCTCCAGTTTCAACTGTTCTGCCTTATTATTATTCGACCATGCTGGTCATTTATGAACATTTGAACATCTTGGCCATGTTCTGTTATAATCTCCACCTGGCACAGCCAGAAGAGGACTGGCCACCCCACATAGCCTGGTTCCTCTCTAGGTTTCTTCCTAGGTTTTGGCCTTTCTAGGGAGTTTTTCCTAGCCACCGTGCTTCTACACCTGCATTGCTTGCTGTTTGGGGTTTTAGGCTGGGTTTCTGTACAGCACTTTGAGATATCAGCTGATGTACGAAGGGCTATATAAATACATTTGATTTGATTTGATTTAGAATTTGGCAGCAGTGCTCCATGCATTGATATTCAAAATGCTTGTGTTGTCCGTTATCCAATGTACTATGGTGCAAGCAGCCAGACCCTGATATCTGTAAGCGATGATGAGGTTTGGTGGACAGGTGTTTGGCGATACCACACAGGAATCATTTTCATGGGAGTGAATTTTTGCGATAGCATCTTTTAATGACAGGAAGACACTTCTCTAATGGCAATTTGAGGACAGTTGAACAGGCCTTCCTAAGCTGGCCAACTATATTTAGTCTGTAGTAGCGCTGAGGGGGGAGTCATTTTTGTACTACAGTGTTATGTCTGGCCTTTGCGTACATCACAGGCTGACAACGTGAGCGGAGGTGTTGCCGGGCCATTGGCAGATGCTTAACGCACTGATTATGTTCCAGAAACAGGCGTTGCAGATCAGGCCTCTTTGTCCTTCAGTCGACACAGCTGCACTAATGGTCTCCCTCTTCCCTTGGCATCTGACTGACGCACTCACCTCCCCACTGCACAGCATACTCACTTCACACAAACACAAAGATTTGCTGGTTTTCAATAGAAACTGATTATCAAGTCTATTGTTTGTGATGTATTGTGATTTTTTTCCCTCAAATTAAAGTCAGCGCTGTATATTTTAAAGTGTTGTGATTAAGCTAATTATAAGGTTCCTAAGTGATCATTTTGAAAATGACAGCAAGTACAACACAAAGCCAAAGTTGAGCTTGAGTGACAGCGGTGGCGTGTTTGTGGTCCTAAACTGGGTTAAATCCTCTTTTCAGTTGATGCTTCTGGAGCCAACAGGCACACGTGGGAGTTTAGCTCCAAAAGTTCCCTTTCTCCCAAGCTCATTGTTCTGCTCTTTTAATTGGTGGAGGATAAAGAGCTTTATGCAAATTAAGTGATCGTGATGCTTTTTTATTTTCGAGTCATAGCATGAAACAGAACTAAATCATCAAAGCTCGTTCACCTGAAGTGTGTATGTACGAATATATCCATTATATCTATAGTCCCAGTGCAGGCCCTCCATAGAGGCTTAACAGATGGTATCTCATTCTATATACTCCCTCTACCATGTAGCACATGGTAGAGTCCAAACCAACATCACATGACACTGTCTTCACCTCTTCGTGTATTCCAGATCTGAATATTCTTGGTGACCCCAGACATCATGTAAATGCATAAAGACAGTATTGATAAGCGATCAATAAGAGACCAATAAGCTGGGCAGAGATTCCTGCACTGATGGTGAACCAGGAAGACCTACATGTTTAAAAGTAATTTCCATAAGAAAAGAAGTCAAGTCGTCCCAATTTTTGGTTAGACCAATCAGTAAACCAGAGCATGTGTGTTGAAAGATGTCCCAATCACTGAAGTAGTGGACAGGTGTGACAACAACCTGCCCTTACAGACAATAGAAACATACAACTATCAGATGGACCAGTGACACTGGGTTAATAAAGCCTATACTATACCTACACAATTAACACCGGGTTTCAAACATCCAGTGAGGTCCATCCCTGGTGTTTTATTGTTACTGCTGCTGGAGACCGTAATCTTTTAGTGCTTTGAATCAGAGGTCCCACCTATTTGGCGATGTCATTTACAAAATAGCCTCCAATACCCTACTCAACAAATTGGATGCAGTCTATCACAGTGCAATCCATTTTATCACCAAAGCCCCATATACTACCCACCATTGTGACCTGTACGCTCTCGTTGGCTGGCCCTCGCTTCATACTCGTCGCCAAACCCACTGGCTCCATGTCATCTACAAGACCCTGCTAGGTAAAGTCCCCCCGTATCTCAGCTCGCTGGTCACCATAGCATCTCCCACCTGTACCACACGCTCCAGCAGGTATATCTCTCTAGTCACCCCCAAAACCAATTCTTTCTTTGGCCGCCTCTCCTTCCAGTTCTCTGCTGCCAATGACTGGAACGAACTACAAAAATCTCTGAAACTGGAAACACTTATCTCCCTCACTAGCTTTAAGCACCAACTGTCAGAGCAGCTCACGGATTACTGCACCTGTACATAGCCCACCTATAATTTAGCCCAAACAACTACCTCTTTCCCAACTGTATTTAATTTTTATTTATTTATTTATTTTGCTCCTTTGCACCCCATTATTTTTATTTCTACTTTACACATTCTTCCATTGCAAAACTACCATTCCAGTATTTTACTTGCTATATTGTATTTACTTTGCCATCATGGCCTTTTTTGCCTTTACCTCCCTTCTCACCTCATTTGCTCACATTGTATATAGACTTGTTTATACTGCATTATTGACTGTATGTTTGTTTTTACTCCATGTGTAACTCTGTGTCGTTTTATCTGTCGAACTGCTTTGCTTTATCTTGGCCAGGTCGCAATTGTAAATGAGAACTTGTTCTCAACTTGCCTACCTGGTTAAATAAAGGTAAAATAAAATAAAATAAAATTTAAAAAATGTCATTCATCTTTTACATTGCCATATTATAATTAGTGATCCATCCGTTGCAATTTTATGAGCCATCCTCTTATTATTCCCTCGGTGTCCTCAAAGCATTGCAGTAATGTATGCTTGACATCTCGTGCAACCACATCTTTTTTTCATAATGTTGAGGATTCTGCATTCAGGAGATATATTAGGCTGTTATCTTACCATCAGCAAACACATCGTTAGTGAAGTATTGCTACAGTGAATATATGATGCCCCGGTACAAATTGATGAGCAGCAATGGCTGTGGGCTCAGGGAGGAAGATTATTATTGCTCTGATTGTGAAGCAAAGGAAAGGAAAATATTACTTGAGGTGAAGCCTCTGTTGTTCTAGCTTGAAGAATTGTAGAAGAAAAAATGAAATCAAATGAAATCAAATCAAATCAAATGTATTTATATAGCCCTTCGTACATCAGCTGATATCTCAAAGTGCTGTACAGAAACCCAGCCTAAAACCCCAAACAGCAAGCAATGCAGGTGTAGAAGCACGGTGGCTAGGAAAAACTCCCCAGAAAGGCCAAAACCTAGGAAGAAACCTAGAGAGGAACCAGGCTATGTGGGGTGGCCAGTCCTCTTCTGGCTGTGCCGGGTGGAGATTATAACAGAACATGGCCAACATGTTCAAATGTTCATAAATGACCAGCATGGTCGAATAATAATAAGGTAGAACAGTTGAAACTGGAGCAGCAGCACAGTCAGGTGGAAGTTGAAACTGGAGCAGCAGCATGGCCAGGTGGACTGGGGACAGCAAGGAGTCATCATGTCAGGTAGTCCTGGGGCATGGTCCTAGGGCTCAGGTCAGTTGAAACTGGAACAGCAGCATGGCCAGGTGGACTGGGGACAGCAAGGAGTCATCATGTCAGGTAGTCCTGGGGCATGGTCCTAGGGCTCAGGTCCTCCGAGAGAGAGAAAGAAAGAGAGAAGGAGAGAATTAGAGAACGCACACTTAGATTCACACAGGACACCGAATAGGACAGGAGAAGTACTCCAGATATAACAAACTGACCCCAGCCCCCCGACACAAACTACTGCAGCATAAATACTGGAGGCTGAGACAGGATGAGATGATAATATTTTAAAGCGGAGCTAACATTATTTGTATTGATGCAAACCAATTAAACATCTGATTGGGGTGACAGTGTTGTGTAGTGGCCAGGAGGCTGACTGAGCCACAGCATGTGAGAAGAGAGACAAGACAAGGTCAGTCACAGTGCCAAGGCATTCTTGGGGTCTAGCACTGTATCTCAGGCCAGTCGGACAGAACCCAACACAGAGGTGTCAGCCACAACTGATAGTGGGGAGATATGGACTTCTGTTATGCAAAAGAGTCTGTCACTGACTGAATTGATGTGACAGTAACACAGCGTTTCTGTCACACCCTGATTGGTTTCACCTGTCTTGTGCTTGTCTCCACCCCCCACCAAGTGGCTCCTATTTTTTCCCATTATCCCCTGTGTAATTATACCTGCGTTTTCTGTTTGTCTGTTACCAGTTCATCTTGTTTTGTCAGGTCTTACCAGCATGTTTCCTGTTTCTCCTGCTCTGAAGTTTTGTTTTCTAGTCTTCACAGTTTTGACATTTCTGCCTATCCTGACCCTGAGCCAGCCTGCCGTTCTGTCCCTGATTGACTTTGCCTTGGATTAAGAACCTCTGCCTGCCTTCGACGTGCCTTTTGCCTGCCCCTGTATATTCAATAAACCTATGAACCTGCCTCATGTGTCTGCATCTGGGTCTCATCCTGAGTCATGATATTTTCTCAAACTCAGTCCTGGGGACACCTTGGGGTCTCCAGGACCGAGTTTGGGAAAAGCTGCAGTAACATAGTATTGCATTCTACATACAAAGCAACTGCCATGCTGTTAGTACAATGGTATTACTGAATGTGCACGATAACAAACTCTGAGATTAGATGCATCTTCCTCTTCTCACATTCACGGATAAAAGTGAACATAGAAAATCAACCATAAGATGCAGTGACTCTACTATTAGTATATTGGGTAAATCACTCTGTGAGATGTGCTTATTTTTCAGTGGATTTACAGTGCCTTGCGAAAGTATTCGGCCCCTTTGAACTTTGCGACCTTTTGCCACATTTCAGGCTTCAAACATAAAGATATAAAACTGTATTTTTTTGTGAAGAATCAACAACAAGTGGGACACAATCATGAAGTGGAACGACATTTATTGGATATTTCAAACTTTTTTAACAAACCAAAAACTGAAAAATTGGGCGTGCAAAATTATTCAGCCCCCTTAAGTAAATACTTTGTAGCGCCACCTTTTGCTGCGATTACAGCTGTAAGTCGCTTGGGGTATGTCTCTATCAGTTTTGCACATCGAGAGACTGACATTTTTTGCCGTTCCTCCTTGCAAAACAGCTCGAGCTCAGTGAGGTTGGATGGAGAGCATTTGTGAACAGCAGTTTTCAGTTCTTCCACAGATTCTCGATTGGATTCAGGTCTGGACTTTGACTTGGCCATTCTAACACCTGGATATGTTTATTTTTGAACCATTACATTGTAGATTTTGCTTTATGTTTTGGATCATTGTCTTGTTGGAAGACAAATCTCCGTCCCAGTCTCAGGTCTTTTGCAGACTCCATCAGGTTTTCTTCCAGAATGGTCCTGTATTTGGCTCCATCCATCTTCCCATCAATTTTAACCATATTCCCTGTCCCTGCTGAAGAAAAGCAGGCCCAAACCATGATGCTGCCACCACCATGTTTGACAATGGGGATGGTGTGGTCAGGGTGATGAGCTGTGTTGCTTTTACGCCAAACATAACGTTTTGCATTGTTGCCAAAAAGTTCAATTTTGGTTTAATCTGACCAGAGCACCTTCTTCCACATGTTTGGTGTGTCTCCCAGGTGGCTTGTGGCAAACTTTAAACAACATTTTTATGGATATCTTTAAGAAATGGCTTTCTTCTTGCCACTCTTCCATAAAGGCCAGATTTGTGCAATATACGACTGAATGTTGTCCTATGGACAGAGTCTCCCACCTCAGCTGTAGATCTCTGCAGTTCATCCAGAGTGATCATGGGCCTCTTGGCTGCATCTCTGATCAGTCTTCCCCTTGTATGAGCTGAAAGTTTAGAGGGACGGCCAGGTCTTGGTAGATTTGCAGTGGTCTGATACTCCTTCCATTTCAATATAATCGCTTGCACAGTGCTCCTTGGGATGTTTAAAGCTTGGGAAATCTTTTTGTATCCAAATCCGGCTTTAAACTTCTTCACAACAGTATCTCGGACCTGCCTGGTGTGTTCCTTGTTCTTCATGATGCTCTCTGCGCTTTTAACGGACCTCTGAGACTATCACAGTGCAGGTGCATTTATACGGAGACTTGATTACACACAGGTGGATTGTATTTATCATCATGAGTCATTTAGGTCAACATTGGATCATTCAGAGATCCTCACTGAACTTCTGGAGAGAGTTTGCTGCACTGAAAGTAAAGGGGCTGAATAATTTTGCACGCCCAATTTTTCAGTTTTTGATTTGTTAAAAAAGTTTGAAATATCCAATAAATGTCGTTCCACTTCATGATTGTGTCCCACTTGTTGTTGATTCTTCACAAAAAAATACAGTTTTATATCTTTATGTTTGAAGCCTGAAATGTGGCAAAAGTTCGCAATGTTCAAGGGGGCCGAATACTTTCGCAAGGCACTGTATATGTATGCATGTCTAGTTGTTTTCTGTTAGTAGCATGCTGCCGATCAGGGTCTAACAAGGGCACAACTCTTCGGGAGCCTATACAGCATATGTACTATATTGAATTACCTGGGCATGAAATTAACATTTCAGTGTAAGTTAGCATTAATTTCAACCACTATGAATTGCCAACAAAATCACTACCGACTTTTTATAAGAATAAAGCCTTGTCAATTAACCCAAAGATCTTTAGCAGCCGCAGCAAAGCGTTAAATGCAGGTTGTAGAAGCCCATTTCTATGGGCAGGAGCTATGCTGTGTGTTACTAGCAACGGCTTCTCTACTTGGTTGTTAGCTAGCCACTGGCAGGGGGCCAGTATGCCCCATTGTAAGATCTCAGCTCCTGAGGTGATTTCACCCTTCACTGGGCCTTGAAAGCTTTTTATAAGTACATCACCACAACTGCATTAATCAGTACCCATATTGATTTGGTGTTTTGTGTTAGACAGGAAAGAAAGAGGCATTAATTATTAAATGTATAATTAAGTAGATTTAAACCTATGAATGCTGGAAACCCAAATGGGGTATTAAGTCATGCCAGACAAGTGTTAAGAACAAGCACAAAATATATTCTTTACACATGCCTTGTTCCAACATTGATGAGAAATCACAGGCAATTTCATAAACCAACACCTAAGCATACACTTTACATTTAGGCCAAAGGAGATAACACAACCTACCTGAGAGGAGCAGGCAATTTTCCTTATGCTGAATCTGGTGCTGCTGTCCTGCTTGAGATAAGTAAATCACGCTGGGAGATGATCCACTCCTGTGGTATGATGATCAGTCAGTCAGAACAGTCGGTCAGAACCCCAGCCTGGTTCTCAGCAACTGGACACTCTGAAGAACCACTGCTTCGTTATAGCCTCACCAGATAAGTAATTGGTTATGTGAAAGTTCCCAGAACATTCTTTAGTTTGATGCAAATGTTCTCATAAGACAAAAACTGTCCAGTTGTGCTGACAATTATACAATGTGTGTATAAAACATTAATCTGTTCTTTAAATGTTCCCAGAATGTTTCATTGGGTAATGGGAAAGGTCTGGTGGAAATATTGTCGGGACTTCACAAAAGACATGAGAATAGAAAGGTTCAGAACTTTTGTGAAACATAAAAAAAAATATGGCAATTAGAAATCAAAACTGCATGGTTTTCAGAGATAGATGGGAGGGGTTGAGGGTAGCTGGGTGGGACAAATTAGTTTTATAATAAGTGTGTAATGCATATAGTATATGGCAATTATTTGGAATCACATGACAATTTACTGTACAACATAGATTTACAGTATTTCATTGATAGTCAAAAGCGGGGATCAAACCTGTAAACTTGAGTATTTTCGCGGGAATTAATCCACTGCACTCCTGGGATGGGATTTAACGGAAATAATAACCTGTTACTTTTACTCTGACTTCCAAATCTAAATAAGTAAATTCTATTATTTCTTACTCTACCAATCTTCTTTATGTACTGTAAAGTTATTTAAAAGACATTGACTTTTATTTTCCCTACAAACTTTTTTGTCACGTTCTGACCCTAGTTCTTGTGTTGTTTCTTTGTTTGAGTTGGGTGGGCATTCTATGTTTTGTGTTTCTAGGTTGGTTTTTCTGTATTCGGCCTAGTATGGTTCTCAATCAGAGGCAGGTGCCGTTAGTTGTCTCTGATTGAGAATCATACTTAGGTAGCCTGGGTTTCACTGTTGTTTTGTGGGTGATTGTTTCCGTGTCTGTGTTTGTTCACCACACGGTACTGTTTCGGTTTTGTTCACGTTTATTGTTTTGTATTGGTGTTCATGTTGAGTTTTTCATATTAAAAACCATGGACACTTACCATCCTGCACACTGGTCCTCCGATCTTTCTCACTTCTCCTCCTCAGACGAAGAGGAGGAGGAAAACCCTTACATTTTTAAATGAAACTGGTATACTTTATTTATCATCATTTTCTTTAAATCACTTTTGGTCTTTAATGCAGGGCCGGCATACAAGTTTTACTTTTTCAACCTTCCACTTGCCTCTTCCATTTTTGTGGTAATGCTGCAATTAGTTGGTTGTAATTTGGGGTAGAGCAGACATTTCCATATATCTTTTGTTAGCTGCATTTGTGACATAACTCCACCACCCACCAATAATTTACAAAGATTATACTTTTTATTTTTGTATATATATATATATATATATTTCTTTATCAATTGTTGTATTTGAGTTTAACCATCATATTTGTTGCATTATTTGTTCTGTCTTTCTGGTGGATTACACTGAAATTGCAACCACCTTTGTATGGCTTGTTTATTAAAGAAATTGCGATATTTGGGAGATTATTTCATTTTCAAATAACCAAAAAGTTGTAATCTGAATAAAGAGAAAAAGCCGATTCTTGAACATGGGGTAAGACATTCTTACTAATCTGCTAGAGAACCAGTTTGGATTTAAGTATAACTTTTCTATGACTGAGGCCTTTAGCTATACTGTATGATGCTATAATGATACTATGATACTATATAATGCTTTAATATTTAATCATTTCTGTCCCCCTAATTCATATTCATTATATAAATAGGCCTGTTTAATTTTGTCTGGAAGTTCCAAATAAAATATAATATATTTTGCTCATATAATTAAAAAAACAGATTGCAGGGTGTAGGCAAGGCTTTAAGCAAATAGGTAAACTGGGAAATGACTAAATCAGGGTGATTTTTCCACAAATAGGTACAGTGCCTTGCGAAAGTATTCGGCCCCCTTGAACATTGCGACCTTTTGCCACATTTCAGGCTTCAAACATAAAGATATAAAACTGTATTTTTTTTGTGAAGAATCAACAACAAGTGGGACACAATCATGAAGTGGAACGACATTTATTGGATATTTCAAACTTTTTTAACAATTCAAAAACTGAAAAATTGGGCGTGCAAAATTATTCAGCCCCTTTACTTTCAGTGCAGCAAACTCTCTTCAGAAGTTCAGTGAGGATCTCTGAATGATCCAATGTTGACCTAAATGACTCATGATGATAAATACAATCCACCTGTGTGTAATCAAGTCTCCGTATAAATGCACCTGCACTGTGATAGTCTCAGAGGTCCGTTAAAAGCGCAGAGAGCATCATGAAGAACAAGGAACACACCAGGCAGGTCCGAGATACTGTTGTGAAGAAGTTTAAAGCCGGATTTGGATACAAAAAGATTTCCCAAGCTTTAAACATCCCAAGGAGCACTGTGCAAGCGATTATATTGAAATGGAAGGAGTATCAGACCACTGCAAATCTACCAAGACCTGGCCGGCCCTCTAAACTTTCAGCTCATACAAGGAGAAGACTGATCAGAGATGCAGCCAAGAGGCCTGTGATCACTCTGGATGAACTGCAGAGATCTACAGCTGAGGTGGGAGACTCTGTCCATAGGACAACAATCAGTTGTATATTGCACAAATCTGGCCTTTATGGAAGAGTGGCAAGAAGAAAGCCATTTCTTAAAGATATCCATAAAAAATGTTGTTTAAAGTTTGCCACAAGCCACCTGGGAGATACACCAAACATGTGGAAGAAGGTGCTCTGGTCAGATGAAACCAAAATTGAACTTTTTGGCAACAATGCAAAACGTTATGTTTGGCGTAAAAGCAACACAGCTCATCACCCTGACCACACCATCCCCATTGTCAAACATGGTGGTGGCAGCATCATGGTTTGGGCCTGCTTTTCTTCAGCAGGGACAGGGAATATGGTTAAAATTGATGGGAAGATGGATGGAGCCAAATACAGGACCATTCTGGAAGAAAACCTGATGGAGTCTGCAAAAGACCTGAGACTGGGACGGAGATTTGTCTTCCAACAAGACAATGATCCAAAACATAAAGCAAAATCTACAATGGAATGGTTCAAAAATAAACATATCCAGGTGTTAGAATGGCCAAGTCAAAGTCCAGACCTGAATCCAATCGAGAATCTGTGGAAGAACTGAAAACTGCTGTTCACAAATGCTCTCCATCCAACCTCACTGAGCTCGAGCTGTTTTGCAAGGAGGAATGGCAAAAAATTTCAGTCTCTCGATGTGCCAAACTGATAGAGACATACCCCAAGCGACTTACAGCTGTAATCGCAGCAAAAGGTGGCGCTACAAAGTATTAACTTAAGGGGGCTGAATAATTTTGCACGCCCAATTTTTCAGTTTTTGGTTTGTTAAAAAAGTTTGAAATATCCAGTAAATGTCGTTCCACTTCATAATTGTGTCCCACTTGTTGTTGATTCTTCACAAAAAAAATACAGTTTTATATCTTTATGTTTGAAGCCTGAAATGTGGCAAAAGGTCGCAAAGTTCAAGGGGGCCGAATACCTTCGCAAGGCACTGTATGTTTCTATCCATGATATCAAGATCTTATCGACTGTATTGTTGCTAACTTTCTAATAAAATGTGTTGTAGTGAGTCCACATCTTTCTTTCGGGATATGAATACGAAATATATCCACTTCGCATCAGACCGTTTAATTAGTAAACTACACGGTAATGCAAAAGTTGTATTGTTTGTGATCCATTATGTAATATAGCACATTTATCATAATTTGGTTGTAATCCAGATGGGTTAGAAAAGGTATCTAGTTTCCTACAAATTTGATTTCAGAAATCATGTTAAATTACTGCCTGGCAGATTGTGGTGAGTTATAGATAAGACAGAGCCATAGTTTGGATCATAATTTAAGGATTTCAGTACAAAGGGAAATCCACTACAAACATAAGGATCCCGGTGGCACAGCAGACTAAGTAGCTTACAGGGCTTGAAGTTGACAGACCACAGGTTCAAATCTACTTGATAAACCTTTAAAAAAAACTAGAGCTATGTTTGTACAGTACCCTAGTAAAATATGATGTAAGATGATTAAAATGCCATTTCCTTAAAAGTTTTGCAACTTCATATTGCAGAATTGTTTTCGGAACTAGTTCCATTATTGTTGAGGTATGTTTTAGAACAATTCCGGATCATGTCATAACCTTACAGAATAACTTTATAAGAGTCTCGCAGGAATGTTTCTTGTTATAGGTGTTAGTAGTAATATCTCCATCAACATTAAAAACTGTATTTTTTTAGCAACTTCTATTGCTCCAACATTTTATTGCTGAAGTATGTTCAGGGAAAATTATTCGGAATGTTCCTATGGGTGTTTTGAATAACATAGCACAACATTTCTGTAATGTTTCCTCAGAACCGCTTCTATTGCTCCCACATTTTGTTATGGCATTATTTTCTAAGAACATTACCGGAACATTGCGCTCTCACATTCCCTGGCAAACTAATGATAACCTTAGGGGAATGTTCTGTGGTAGTTTTGACAGATGTTCTGAACAAGATTGTTGTGAATTTTATGAGAACTTTCCAAGGATATTTAACTTCAAAAACTTTCTTAGAAATAACTATTTGGTGATGAAAAGCATCTTTTGACTGTTTGTGGGATGTTATCATCCTAATGTTAGCTCAAACCCTAACTAGAACTTAATGTTTGGGAATGTTAGCTAATTTTCAGAAAATTTCTTTTGTCTTTTGTTATCAATTCACATAATTGGTTGTTATCGTCCGTTTACACTATTCAAGCTGTACTCGCCTAGCCATGCTAGCTTTGCCCTTATGTGGGTGCTAACAAGCTAGCAGGCCAGGTAGTATTAAATATCAACAGCCTTTGACAGCCAATCCAGTAGGGGTTGGAAGCTATGGTGAGCTTCGATTGGTCACTCACATCGCAATATCGTGTATGAGTGGAATAAAGTTCCGCTTTCCCCAACTTTAGTCCCGCCCTGTTCTTCTACCTCCACCATGCCACTTCTCTTGCTTTCCTTCCATTGAAAGTGAATGGCTTCAAATGTTTCACTGCACAATTCCACTTCCAGTGTAAATGCATTGTTAAACATTTTAAATGCTTTTGAAGTTTGTAGTTTCCAATTTAAAATGTCAGATTTGATTTGCCGAAAAATGTATCAACCCATACAAAGATGAATTATAATCCACATGTTCTGTTGCAGCAGAATTATTTTCCTGTTGTAAGAAACTGGTCAAATTAAGATCCTACACTTGGGCGTGTTTCTCGGATGCATCTCCGTTAATGTTAGCTGAACATTCCAGTAATGTTTTCTCAGAACCAATTTAATCCAGACATAATTGCTGAAGAATGTTTAGGGAACATTATTGGAACAATCATGTCACATAACTTTAGAGTGCATTGTGGGAATATTCCCTGCTTGTTGTTACGGTATGGGTGCTTTTAATGACATCTCCCTCAACATTATCAGAACATTCCAATAATGTTTTCTCAGAAACATTTCTATTGCTCTCACATTTTCTTGTGGCAGAATGTTCTAAAAACATTACTTGTACATTGTGTTATTACTGTACATTACCTGAAAACCTAATGAGAACATTTGGAGAATGTTCTGTGCTGGTTGTTACTGATGTTGAGGAGAACATTCCAAGTCAACAAAAATAGTCTTTGAATGTATTTGGGATGTTATCATCCTAATGGTAGAGAAAACCCTAACTTAATGGGTCTCTTCTCAGATGATATGTGATGATCACTCAGGGCATTAATGGCTGCCATTCATTAATCAGATGGATATGGTGAATTAGAGCAGGATGGGGTGAGGCTCCTGTCACAATGACACACACTCAGGCCCCCATGTAGATTATGGTCATGGCCTCCGTCACCAATCTTTTGTGGGAAATAAGAATAATGGCTATACACACTGTCTTTGGTTGGTGCTATTTTTTATGAAAATAGGCATTCAACCAAAGGCTAACTTATCAAATTCTTAATATAAAGGCATTATCATTACTGACAAAGTGCATCTCCCTTGAATTTAATTATGAAGTAAAACAGTCTTTCTCCAAAATGTTCAGTGGGCCCCAGAAAGTGACAGGTAGCCAATCCAACCAGCCCACAGAGAGCGCACTGTGACATTATCAAAGGTCATGTCAAATCAATGAGTGTTGACAAAATTCAGCTTGGTCCCTGTTAGGTTTGCAGATTGGCTATAAACACCTCCAGATGGTATTTGCTTGTGTGAGCATCTTCTGAAAGTCTTCCTCTCCCCGGAGGGTTCTGAGCATTGATTGGGTTTGAAAACTACAAAGGAAAAGACTTCAAATGCATCCTTTTAGAAAGCGAGACCTGCGTGACATTGTGATCACATTGTATTTCAATAATGTACACCCTCTTTAATATGTAGTATACATTCAACTCTGGTAGGCAATGTCATCATAAAATGCTCAGTTTGCCCTTTCATGTCATTCCACAGTAAGTTGTTGTTTTGTTTTCCTTACCCAATTGAACTTCTTGTCACAGTAACTTTTAACACAGTACATGGCTGCAAACCTTTCTGCTAACTCACTGCAGAATTTTGAAGTCAAAGTAGATACTTTCAAAATTACATGTTCCATGTTTTACACATAATTTGATTGTAAACCTCTAATGTGAGACAGGAGATATTAAAGCATATTCCTTCTGTTGAATATGGAACACTGCATCATTTAGTTTTTACATAGAGCAACAAGTCTGTGAAATACTTAAAGCTCATATTATGAATAATGTCTGTCTCTTCACAAATAAGTAGATTTTTTTTATCTCCCTGTTGATACGGTAAAGGTTATTTGTCTACCTTCCTTATCTCTCATTGTGATGGCAATCTCACAACCAGAGGCATCTTATGCCATCTCCTCAGGCATAATATGAATTAATTATGTCAGAGGGGGTCTAAATACCTACAGTGCCTTGCGAAGGTATTCGGCCCCCTTGAACTTTGCGACCTTTTGCCACATTTCAGGCTTCAAACATAAAGATATAAAACTGTATTTTTTTGTGAAGAATCAACAACAAGTGGGACACAATCATGAAGTGGAACGACATTTATTGGATATTTCAAACTTTTTTAACAAATCAAAAACTGAAAAATTGGGTGTGCAAAATTATTCAGCCCCTTTACTTTCACTGTAGCAAACTCTCTCCAGAAGTTCAGTGAGGATCTCTGAATGATCCAATGTTGACCTAAATGACTCATGATGATAAATACAATCCACCTGTGTGTAATCAAGTCTCCGTATAAATGCACCTGCACTGTGATAGTCTCAGAGGTCCGTTAAAAGCGCAGAGAGCATCATGAAGAACAAGGAACACACCAGGCAGGTCCGAGATACTGTTGTGAAAAAGTTTAAAGCCGGATTTGGTTACAAAAAGATTTCCCAAGCTTTAAACATCCCAAGGAGCACTGTGCAAGCGATAATATTGAAATGGAAGGAGTATCAGACCACTGCAAATCTACCAAGACCTGGCCGTCCCTCTAAACTTTCAGCTCATACAAGGAGAAGACTGATCAGAGATGCAGCCAAGAGGCCCATGATCACTCTGGATGAACTGCAGAGATCTACAGCTGAGGTGGGAGACTCTGTCCATAGGACAACAATCAGTCGTATATTGCACAAATCTGGCCTTTATGGAAGAGTGGCAAGAAGAAAGCCATTTCTTAAAGATAAACAACACTTTTTATGGATAAGGTTTGCCACAAGCCACCTGGGAGACACACCAAACATGTGGAAGAAGGTGCTCTGGTCAGATGAAACCAAAATTGAACTTTTTGGCAACAATGCAAAACGATATGTTTGGCGTAAAAGCAACACAGCTCATCACCCTGAACACACCATCCCCACTGTCAAACATGGTGGTGGCAGCATCATGGTTTGGGCCTGCTTTTCTTCAGCAGGGACAGGGAAGATGGTTAAAATTGATGGGAAGATGGATGGAGCCAAATACAGGACCATTCTGGAAGAAAACCTGATGGAGTCTGCAAAAGACCTGAGACTGGGACGGAGATTTCTCTTCCAACAAGACAATGATCCAAAACATAAAGCAAAATCTACAATGGAATGGTTCAAAAATAAACATATCCAGGTGTTAGAATGGCCAAGTCAAAGTCCAGACCTGAATCCAATCGAGAATCTGTGGAAAGAACTGAAAACTGCTGTTCACAAATGCTCTCCATCCAACCTCACTGAGCTCGAGATGTTTTGCAAGGAGGAATGGGAAAAAAATTCGGTCTCTCGATGTGCAAAACTGATAGAGACATACCCCAAGCGACTTACAGCTATAATCGCAGCAAAAGGTGGCACTACAAAGTATTAACTGAAAGGGGCTGAATAATTTTGCACGCCCAATTTTTCAGTTTTTGATTTGTTAAAAAAGTTAAAATGTTTTAATAAATGTTGTTCCACTTCATGATTGTGTCCCACTTGTTGTTGATTCTTCACAAAAAAATACAGTTTTATATCTTTATGTTTGAAGCCTGAAATGTGGCAAAAGGTCGCAAAGTTCAAGGGGGCCGAATACTTTCGCAAGGCACTGTACATGGCCCATAATAAAAAACTGTACTTTATAATAACTAGGCATACAAGTAGTGGCATTGTCAACTCTCTTTGCAATGATCATCAGATGCTTGTGGAGCTTGTGTCAAGTTTAATGAACACTAGAGAGATATGGGAGGACCTTGAGTTATCTTCGAACAAATGTTCGGTTCTGCCCTCCAGGTAAAATAGGAGGCTAATCAGAAGAGAAAGTGTCTGTTGACTTTTGGCACGTATATGAAGACTCTATGAAGTTAGTGAAGTTACAGACAGACTAGTAGTCAGACAGAGACAGACAGACAGAGATAAGCTATTATACTAATAATTCATGATGACACCATTCAAACTTTTATGTAGAAGTAATACAACCTTAAAATCTTGACATCACAGAGCATGTTTTCAGCTAGTGAATATGGAGTAAGGAATGCATCAGCAAAAAGGAAGGCCTCCATCAATCTAAGCCAAACATATTTCTGAGGTTTTGCTGCCTCTATATCTTGTTGAAAATGTAATTCACACTATCTGTCAGCACATATCAGACACAGCCAATGGAATGCATGTGTTGACTGAAAATAGTGCAGGATGTTTTCAAATCCATCATGATCGATATTGAAAAATCAGACAGTAATATAGATGTGAATCATAATAGCCAAGGAATACGTGTTATGACAATGTCTTACATCTTTGGATGATTTGAATATGATTGACCTGTTGACGCACAAACAAATCAACAAAACACAAACACAAACACAGAAGCAAATCAACAAAACAGTTATAGTGCATAAAATAGCTTTTTGGCCAAAGTTTAGGCGATTTTCACTTTGAACTGCATCGTACTATAACATTCTCTATCACCTGTGTGTGTGTGTGTGTGGGGGGGGGGGGGGGGTTATATCCCGCATTGAGATTGGCCCGATATGACTCTTCCTCTGAGGACATCCTTCAAGGATGCCTTAAATTGTGAAGTCTTTTTATGACACTTTCCCCACAATTTAGATTTTATTTTGGAAAGCACTTGACAAAATATTATTACATTTGGTCAACACCATGGTAACATGATTTAAGGTTGAACTTTAAAGAAGTTCGTAATTTCCTAAAGATCAATTTAATATTTTAGTGTAAGGACATGGTTTGGAAGCATAACCTTGTCCTCTGAATAAAGGATTCCGCCACAAGGGGAGTTCTTCATACCCAGCTAGATTTTATTGCATTGCTCAAATGGGATGGAACACTTTTATACTGTAAAAGATTGCACCAACAGCTCAAAGCTTCAGTGTGTATTGACGAGTCTCTTGACTGAGCACAGCTGTCAGACATTATGACCTGGGTACTCAAAGTGAACCTCCTTGGTGTCTGTCACAAGCTTTGGTAGTACCCTTAATTCATTTGAGGTCATCTAGAATCTATTCATCAACAAGCTCTCAAAGTCTCACATCAGAATTGGATATTCATCCATTTTTGTGAAACGTCAAATTTCTAAATTGTTCCAGTTGTCGAAGATTAAGCAGAGGTATTAACCCCGAAATCTTGAGGTTATGGATAGGCTTAAAAAAATGTAAAAACATTATCACTGGTTTCGAACTTGCAACCTTTGGAATCAGAGGGAGATGCTTACTCCCATTCATCATCCCTGTCTATAACACCCTAGCACATGAATGGACAACTTTGATGTAGGTGGGGACCACAAAAAAAACAGAAATCATCATGAGAGGGCAAAGTGGCTTAAAGTTTGTTTCCTGCATTTCTTCCATGAGGCGGAGAGAAGATTTAGCAATTTTATAACTTATTTGGATAGCAATTTGACCATGGTTTCTACAAGTTTATATAGCTGATCGCTAGACTAATTTATCAATCCCAAAAATGTTTTTTTACATTGGCTAATTTAGTGACTGCTGATGCACAACCAGATTTTGCAGTAGCAGTGGTCGAGTGCGTTATTTGCTTGTGTACTGCAGCTCATATAATTTAGGTAGCCTGTTCTCAGATTAGATTTTAGAAAATCCCTAGCTACAATGAAGCAGTCTCAGGTTACATGGTTTCCAGTTTGCATAAAGTCCAGTGAATCTCCTTGATGGCCGTCTTGGTATCCGCTTGCGAGGGGATATACACGGCTGTGACAATAACCGAGGAGAGTTCTCTTGTGAGATAATACGGTCTGCATTTCATTGTGAGGAATTCTAGGTCAGGTGAACAAAAGGACTTGAGTTCTTGTATGTTGTTACAATTACACCATGAGTCGCTAATCATGAAACATACACCCCGCCCTTCTCCTTACCAGACAGATGTTTGTTCCTGCTGGCACGATGCACTGAAAATCCCATTGACTGTATGGACTCCAACAGCATGTTCCCAGCTAGCCATGTCTCCGTGAGACAGAGTATGTTACAATCCCGGATATCCTTTTGGAAAGCAAGTCTTGCCCTAATTTCGTCGACGTTGTTATCTAGGGACTGGACATTAGCGAGTAATAAACTCAGAAGCAGTGGGTGGTGTGCGCGCCTCCGACAGCGTTGTTTTGGGTCGGCCTCTGGAATCAGTTCAAATGCCCTGGGAGGTGCAGACAAAGGATAAACTTTGGGAAAGTCGTATTCCTGGTCGTAGTACTGGTATGATGACTTCTCTCTGATATCCAATAGTTGATGACTATCGCCTTGTAACACTCACTTCTGTCATCATGAATTGCTTTGAGAGATTAGTCATATCACCTCCACCCTACCTGGCACCTTAGACCCCCTCCAATTTTCCCTGGTAACTGGGTCCTGGACTTGCTGACGGACCGTCCCCACGTGGTGAATGTAGAAAACCACATCTCCCCCCCGCAGATCCTCAACACTGGGGCCCCACAAGGGTGCGTTCTCAGCCCTCTCCTGTACTCCCTGTTCACCCACGACTGCATGGCCTTGCATGCTTCCAACTCAATTATCAAGTTTGCAAATGACACTACAGTGGTAGGCTTGATTACAAACAACGATGAGACAGCCTACAGGGAGGAGGTGAGGGCCCGCATAGTGTGGTGTCAGGAAAATAACCTCTCACTCAATGTCAGCAAAACTAAAGAGATGATCATGGACTTCAGGAAGCAGCAAAGGGAGCACCCCCCTAAGCACATCGACAGGACATCAGTGGAGAAGGTGGAAAGTTAAGTTTCTCATTGTACATATCCCGACAATATGAAATGGTCCACGCACACAGACGCATCTTCAACCTCAAGAGGCTAAAAATACATGGCCTGTCACCGAAAACATTCACACAATTGAGAGCATTCAGTTGGGCTGTATCACTGCCTGGTACGGCAACTGCACCACCCACAACCGCAGGGATCTCCAGAGGGTGTTGCGGTCTGCCCAATGCATCACCGGGGGCAAACTACCTGCCCTCCAGGACACCTACAGCACCAGATGTCACAGGAAGGCCAAAAAGATCATCAAGGACAACAACCACCCGAGCCACTGCCTGTTCACCCCGCTTCCATCCAGAAGGCAAGGTCAGTAGAGGTACATCAAAGCTGGGACAAAGAGATAGAATCTGTTTTTCAATCTCAAGGCCATCAGATTGTTAAACAGCCACCAGTAGCACAGAGAGGCTGCTGCCTACCTACAGACTTGATATCACTGGTCACTTTAATAAATGGAACACTAGTCACCTTAATAATTCCACTTTAAGAACGTTTACACATCTCACGTTACTCATATCATATATATACTGTATACTGAATCCTTCACTATCTATTCTTTCTTTCTATTGCATCTTAGCCGCTCTGTCAATGCTCATCCATATATTTTATACTATATTCTCATCCCATTCCTTTACTAGATTGTGTGTATTAGGTTTTGTTGTGGAATTTGTTGTGGGTATTAGGATTTGTTGTGTAAATTGTTAGATATTACTTGTTAGATACTGCTGCACTGTCGGATCTAGAAGCATACGGCATTTCGCTAATGATAACATCTGCTAACCATGTGTACGTGACCAATAAAATGTTATTTGATTGATTTGATGAGCTCTATCACTGGTCTACTCACCAAGATGGATCCTCACTCAGCGACATCCCACGGGCTGCACAAATCACAGTCCCCTGGGTGCTATATCTCAGAAACAATTGTACTGTATTCAGGTTCCAGGTTTCTAAGAGATTCCAATAGTTGCCATAAAACAATAGAAGCCGAGAACTACACTAAACTTGAGAGGAGAACATATAATGTTGATATATATAATGCTGGCATAGTGGCGTCTGCCACTAGCACAGTCAGTGTAGTCAGCTCAGCTTTCCCCATTGAGACCGTGTCTGTGCCTCGACCTAGGTTGGGCAAAACTAAACATGGCGGTGTTCGCCTTAGCAATCTCACTAGGACAAAGACCTCCTCCATTCCTGTCATTATTGAAAGAGATCATGATACCTCACATCTCAAAATAAGGCTACTTAAATGTTAGATCCCTTACTTCAAAGGCAATTATAGTCAATGAAATCATCACTGATCATAATCTCGATGTGATTGGCCTGACTGAAACATGGCTTAAGCCTGATGAATTTACTGTGTTAAATGAGGCCTCACCTCCTGGCTACACTAGTGACCATATCCCCCCGTGCATCCCGCAAAGGCAGAGGTGTTGCTAACATTTACAAAAAAAATAGACGTTTTCGTCTTTTGAGCTTCTAGTCATGAAATCTATGCAGCCTACTCAATCACTTTTCATAGCTACTGTTTACAGGCCTCCTGGGCCATATACAGCGTTCCTCATTGAGTTCCCTGAATTCCTATCAGACCTTGTAGTCATTGCAGATAATATTCTAATCTTTGGTGACTTTAATATTCACATGTAAAGGCAACAGACCCACTCAAACAGGCTTTCGAGTGGGTTTTGTCCAACATGTCTCTGGACCTACTCACTGTCACAGTCTGGACCTAGTTTTGTCCCGTGGAATAAATGTTGTGGATCTTAATGTTTTTCCTCATAATCCTGGACTATCGGACCACCATTTTATTACGTTTGCAATTACAACAAAAAATCTGCTCAGACTCCAACCAAGGAACATCAAAAGTTGTGCTATAAATTCACAGACAACACAAAGATTCCTTGATGTCCTTCCAGACTCCCTCTGTCTACCCAAGGACGCCAGAGTTCAAAAATCAGTTAACCACCTAACTGAGGAACTCAATTTAACCTTGCGCAATACCCTAGATGCAGTTGCACCCCTAAAAACTAAAAACATTTCTCATAAGAAACTAGCTCCCTGAAATACAGAAAATACCCGAGCTCTGAAGCAAGCTTCCAGAAAATTGGAACGGAAATGGCGCCACACCAAACTGGAAGTCGTACGACTAGCTTGGAAAGACAGTACCCTGCAGTATCGAAGAGCCCTTACTGCTGCTCGATCATCCTATTTTCCCAAATTAATTGAGGAAAATAAGAACAATCCGAAATTCCTTTTTGATAATGTCGCAAAGCTAACTAAAAAGCAGCAGTCCCCGAGAGAGGATGGCTTTCACTTCAGCAGTAATAAATTCATGAACTTCTTTGAGGAAAAGATCATGATTTTTAGATAGCAAATTACGGACTCATCTTTAAATCTGCGTACTCCTTCAAAGCGAAGTTGTCCTGAGTCTGCACAACTCTGCCAGGACCTAGGATCAAGAGAGACACTCAAGTGTTTTAGTACTATATCACTTGACACAATGATGAAAAGAATCATGGCCTCTAAAACTTCAAGCTGCATACTGGACCCTATTCCAACTGAACTACTGAAAGAGCTGCTTCCTGTGCTTGGCCCTCCTATGTCGAACATAATAAACGGCTCTCTATCCCACGGATGTGTACCAAACTCACTAAAAGTGTCAGTAATAAAGCCTCTCTTGAAAAAGCCAAACCTTGACCCAATAAACAAACTATCGGCCATATTGAATCTTCCATTCCTCTCAAAATTTTTAGAAAAGGCTGTTGCGCAGCAACTCACTGACTTCCTGAAGACAAACAATGTATACGAAATGCTTCAGTTTGGCTTTAGACCCCATCATAGCACTGAGTTTGCACTTGTGAAGGTGGTAAATGACATTTTAATGGCATCAGACCGAGGCTCTGCATCTGTTCTCGTGCTCCTAGACCTTAGTGCTGCTTTTGATACCATCGATCACCACATTCTTTTGGAGAGATTGGAAACCCAAATTGGTCTACACGGACAAGTTCTGGCCTGGTTTAGATCTTATCTGTCAGAAAGATATCAGTTTGTCTCTGTGAATGGTTTGTCCTCTGACAAATCAACTGTAAATTTCGGTGTTCCTCAAGGTTCCATTTTAGGACCACTATTGTTTTCACTATATATTTTACCTCTTTGGAATGTCATTCAAAACATAATGTTAACTTTCACTGCTATGCGGATGACACACAGCTGTACATTTCAATGAAACATGGTGAAGCCCCAAAATTGCCCTCGCTAGAAGCATGTGTTTCAGACATAAGGAAGTGGGTGGCTGCAAACGTTCTACTTTTAAACTCGGACAAAACAGAGATGCGTGTTCTAGGTCCCAAGAAACAAAGAGATCTTCTGTTGAATCTGACAATTAATCTTAATGGTTGTACAGTCGTCTCAAATTAAACTGAAGGACCTCGGCGTTACTCTGGACCCTGATCTCTCTTTTGAAGAACATATCAAGACTGTTTCAAGGACAGCTTTTTTCCATCTACGTAACATTGCAAAAATCAGAAACTTTCTGTCCAAAAATGATGCAGAAAAATTAATCCATGCTTTTGTCACTTCTAGGTTAGACTACCGCAATGCTCTACTTTCCGGCTACCCGGATAAAGCACCTTATAAACTCAGTTTGTTCTAAATACGGCTGCTAGAATCCTGACTAGAACCCAAAAAATGTATCATATTACTCCAGTGCTAGCCTCCCTACACTGGCTTCCTGTCAAGGCATGGGCTGATTTCAAGGTTTTACTGCTAGCCTACAAAGCATTACATGGGCTTGCTCCTACCTATCTCTCTGATTTGGTCCTGCCGTACATACCTACACGTATGCTATGGTCACAAGACACAGGCCTCCTAATTGTCCCTAGAATTTCTAAGCAAACAGCTGGAGGCAGGGCTTTCTCCTATAGAGCTCAATTTTTATGGAATGGTCTGCCTACCCATGTGAGAGACGCAAACTCGGTCTCAACCTTTAAGTCTTTACTGAAGACTCATCTCTTCAGTGGGTCATATGATTGAGTGTAGTCTGGCCCAGGGATGTGAAGGTGAACGGAAAGGCTCTGGAGCAATGAACCACCCTTGCTGTCTCTGCCTGGCCGGTTCCCCTCTTTCCACTGGGATTCTCTGCCTCTAACCCTATTACAGGGGCTGAGTCACTGGCTTACTAGGGCTCTTTCATACCGTCCCTAGGAGGGGTGCGTCACTTGAGTGGGTTGAGTCACTGATGTGATCTTCCTGTCTGGGTTGGCGCCCCTCCTTGGGTTGTGCCATGGCGGAGATCTTTGTGGGCTATACTCGGCCTTGTCTCAGGATGGTGAGTTGGTGGTTGAAGATATCCCTCTAGTGGTGTGGGGGCTGTGCTTTGGCAAAGTGGGTGGGGTTATCAAATCAAATCAAATGTATTTATATAGCCCTTCGTACATCAGCTGATATCTCAAAGTGCTGTACAGAAACCCAGCCTAAAACCCCAAACAGCAAGCAATGCAGGTGTAGAAGCACGGTGGCTAGGAAAAACTCCCTAGAAAGGCCAAAACCTAGAGAGGAACCAGGCTATGTGGGGTGGCCAGTCCTCTTCTGGCTGTGCCGGGTGGAGATTATAACAGAACATGGCCAAGATGTTCAAATGTTCATAAATGACCAGCATGGTCGAATAATAATAAGGCAGAACAGTTGAAACTGGAGCAGCAGCATGGCCAGGTGGACTGGGGACAGCAAGGAGTCATCATGTCAGGTAGTCCTGGGGCATGGTCCTAGGGCTCAGGTCAGTTGAAACTGGAACAGCAGCATGGCCAGGTGGACTGGGGACAGCAAGGAGTCATCATGTCAGGTAGTCCTGGGGCATGGTCCTAGGGCTCAGGTCCTCCGAGAGAGAGAAAGAAAGAGAGAAGGAGAGAATTAGAGAACGCACACTTAGATTCACACAGGACACCGAATAGGACAGGAGAAGTACTCCAGATATAACAAACTGACCCCAGCCCCCCGACACATAAACTACTGCAGCATAAATACTGGAGGCTGAGACAGGAGGGGTCAGGAGACACTGTGGCCCCATCTGAGGACACCCCCGGACAGGGCCAAACAGGAAGGATATAACCCCACCCACTTTTCCAAAGCACAGCCCCCACACCACTAGAGGGATATCTTCAACCACCAACTTACCATCCTGAGACAAGGCTGAGTATAGCCCACAAAGATCTCCGCCACGGCACAACCCAAGGGGGGGGCGCCAACCCAGACAGGATGACCACAACAGTGAATCAACCCACTCAGGTGACGCACCCCCTCCAGGGACGGCATGAGAGAGCCCCAGCAAGCCAGTGACTCAGCCCCTGTAATAGGGTTAGAGGCAGAGAATCCCAGTGGAAAGAGTGGAACCGGCCAGGCAGAGACAGCAAGGGCGGTTCGTTGCTCCAGAGCCTTTCCGTTCACCTTCCCACTCCTGGGCCAGACTACACTCAATCATATGACCCACTGAAGAGATGAGTCTTCAGTAAAGACTTAAAGGTTGAGACCGAGTTTGCGTCTCTGACATGGGTAGGCAGACCGTTCCATAAAAATGGAGCTCTATAGGAGAAAGCCCTGCCTCCAGCTGTTTGCTTAGAAATTCTAGGGACAATTAGGAGGCCTGCGTCTTGTGACCGTAGCGTACGTGTAGGTATGTACGGCAGGACCAAATCAGAGAGATAGGTAGGAGCAAGCCCATGTAATGCTTTGTAGGTTAGCAGTAAAACCTTGAAATCAGCCCTTGCTTTGACAGGAAGCCAGTGTAGAGAGGCTAGCACTGGAGTAATCTGATCACATTTTTTGGTTCTAGTCAGGATTCTAGCAGCCGTATTTAGCACTAACTGAATTTTATTTTGTGCTTTATCCGGGTAGCCGGAAAGTAGAGCATTGCAGTAGTCTAACCTAGAAGTGACAAAAGCATGGATTAATTTTTCTGCATCATTTTTGGACAGAAAGTTTCTGATTTTTGCAATGTTACGTAGATGGAAAAAAGCTGTCCTCGAAATGGTCTTGATATGTTCTTCAAAAGAGAGATCAGGGTCCAGAGTAACGCCGAGGTCCTTCACAGTTTTATTTGAGACGACTGTACAACCATTAAGATTAATTGTCAGATTCAACAGAAGATCTCTTTGTTTCTTGGGACCTAGAACAAGCATCTCTGTTTTGTCAGAGTTTAATAGTAGAAAGTTTGCAGCCATCCACTTCCTTATGTCTGAAACACATGCTTCTAGCGAGGGCAATTTTGGGGCTTCACCATGTTTCATTGAAATGTACAGCTGTGTGTCATCCGCATAGCAGTGAAAGTTTACATTATGTTTTCGAATAACATCCCCAAGAGGTAAAATATATAGTGAAAACAAGTGGTCCTAAAACGGAACCTTGAGGAACACCGAAATTTACAGTTGATTTGTCAGAGGACAAACCATTCACAGAGACAAACTGATATCTTTCCGACAGATAAGATCTAAACCAGGCCAGAACATGTCCGTGTACACCAATTTGGGTTTCCAATCTCTCCAAAAGAATGTGGTGATCGATGGTATCAAAAGCAGCACTAAGGTCTAGGAGCACGAGGACAGATGCAGAGCCTCGGTCCGATGCCATTAAAATGTCATTTACCACCTTCACAAGTGCCGTCTCAGTGCTATGATGGGGTCTAAAACCAGACTGAAGCATTTCGTATACATTGTTTGTCTTCAGGAAGGCAGTGAGTTGCTGCGCAACAGCCTTCTCAAAATTTTTTGAGAGGAATGGAAGATTCGATATAGGCCGATAGTTTTTTATATTTTCTGGGTCAAGGTTTGGCTTTTTCAAGAGAGGCTTTATTACTGCCACTTTTAGTGAGTTTGGTACACATCCAGTGGATAGAGAGCCGTTTATTATGTTCAACATAGGAGGGCCAAGCACAGGAAGCAGCTCTTTCAGTAGTTTAGTTGGAATAGGGTCCAGTATGTAGCTTGAAGGTTTAGAGGCCATGATTATTTTCATCATTGTGTCAAGAGATATAGTACTAAAACACTTGAGCGTCTCTCTTGATCCTAGGTCCTGGCAGAGTTGTGCAGACTCAGGACAACTGAGGTTTGGAGGAATATGCAGGTTTAAAGAGGAGTCCGTAATTTGCTTTCTAATAATCATAATCTTTTCCTCAAAGAAGTTCATGAATTTATCACTGCTAAAGTGAAAGTCATCCTCTCTTGGGGAATGCTGCTTTTTAGTTAGCTTTGCGACAGTATCAAAAAGGAATTTCGGATTGTTCTTATTTTCCTCAATTAAGTTAGAAAAATAGGATGATTGAGCAGCAGTAAGGTCTCTACGGTACTGCACGGTACCGTCCTTCCAAGCTAGTCGGAAGACTTCCAGTTTGGTGTGGCGCCATTTCCGTGCCAATTTTCTGGAAGCTTCGTTTTTAGGTTTTTAGGTGTGCAGCTGCATCTAGGGTATTGCGCAAGGTTAAATTGAGATCCTCAGTTAGGTGGTTAACTGATTTTTGTCCTCTGGCGTCCTTGGGTAGGCAGAGGGAGTCTGGAAGGGCATCAAGGAATCTTTGTGTTGTCTGTGAATTTATAGCACGACTTTTATCGTGTTATCGTGGAAGGTTATATCCTTCCTGTTTGGCCCTGTCCGGGGGTGTCATCAGATGGGGCCACAGTGTCTCCTGACCCCTCCTATCTCAGCCTCCAGTATTTATGCTGCAGTAGTTTGTGTCGGGGGCTAGGATCAGTTTGTTATAGCTGGAGTACTTCTCCTGTCCTATCCGGTATCCTGTGTGAATTTAAGTAGGCTCTCTCTAACGCTCTCTTTCTTTCTCTCTCTTGGAGGACCTGAGCCCTAGGACCATCTGGCATGATGACTCCTTGCTGTCCCCAGTCCACCTGGCCGTGCTGCTGCTCCAGTTTCAACTGTTCTGCCTGTAATTATTATTATTTGACCATGCTGGTCATTTATGAACATTTGAACATATTGGCCATGTTCTGTTATAATCTCCATCCAGCACAGCCAGAAGAGGACTGGCCACCCCACATAGCCTGGTTCCTCTCTAGGTTTATTCCTAGGTTTTGTCCTTTCTAGGGAGATTTTCCTTTTCCTAGCCACCGTGCTTCGAAACCTGCATTGCTTGCTGTTTGGGGTTTTAGGCTGGGTTTCTGTACAGCACTTTGAGATATCAGCTGATGTACGAAGGGCTTTATAGATACATTTGATTTGATTTGATTTGGAAAGGACAAATGCAAAGACTAACCATCCATCTCAAGAAGTTTGAGTCTCTAGGCTGTGAAACTCTGTAAACTCATCCACGGGCGAGTCTGGACTAGTCTCTGGAAAACAGGTAGCAGAAAGAAATTAAGATTATAGAAATCCCGCAAGGGGATATGGGGTCACGTTTTTCACTTGCTGGGTACCAATAGACTTTAAATTATCAGTCTAGGGAGCCAGGGAAAGAGCAGGAAGCACTCGTGTAATGTCAAAGCATATGTAATGCATTTACAGTACCCTAATGAGTCATGGCATCCCATTAAAGAGCCATTGTCTTAACACTAGCACTACATCCAACCGCGATACAGATCAACCTCACCAAAATTCAGCTAAGCAGAACGTTATCGGATACTAATAACAAGCAGTCACAAAGGACACAATTGGTGGTAAACAGAAAAATAAACACAGGGTATGATGCACATCCATCATTAGACCAGTGTTATTCATAATTATGCGTCGTTGTGACTATTACCAATGTTGCAGCAATATTTTCCAGGCCTGTTGACTCTGATTCCAGACCTAATCATCCTATTGTGTCATTACAGACCCTGAGGAGAAATTCTATATTTTTTGTGTTCTTCTTGTGGCACTTAGCAGAAGTGATTATTTTCCTGAGAGTACAGGGGATAGTGACACCTCTACAGCTAGTAAGGGCTTTATTGCTCTCTGTGAGCTGTTTCCTCTCTGTGTCCTGCTGGGTACTGTCCTGACGCTGCCTGGACTCTGGGACTTCTGAAAAGACCTGCTGAGCCTTAAATTAGCAACAGTCCTCATCAAGTCTCCTTGCCTCACATCCCCCCGCCTAAATTAACAGGAAGTGCGAATGTGACCACATTATGTTTTTAGCAATCTTCAAGGTGAGACTGGGCATTTTGCTCCTTGAACAGCTAGGCTCAAAAACAAAACATGGCGTACCTGCGTTCAACAAGCGATGAGTAATTAAGATAGAAAACTGATAAAAGCAATGTCGTATCAGGTTGATGTGGAGGGTTTCAAATCAGCCAAGTAGCCTCTCTTTCCCAAAAGCTGGGCAGCTGGATCTGGCTAGCCAGGGAGGGAAGAGGAATGGGTTCACCTGACAGCATTGGGCCAGTCCACTTACAGCCTTATCTGGGCAGCTACTGTTTGGAGGGGAATAACAAATTAAGGATATGCCTTCAATCCCTTTCCCTACTCTCCAAACCATGACAACGCTGGTAAATAATTCCTTAATGGGTATATTTGTCTTTGGGAGATAAGGCATAACTCCAGTTTGAAGATCACAGGTGTGGAAATCTGGACCGCTTTTTAGCAGTGCTTTTAGAGAGCAGGTAAACAAGCTATGATATGTACTTTCCTCCCTGCTTGTAGGCAATTTTGTTGGTATATATTTTTTCCATGCCTATGTCCTAATTCATGTGGAACCTAGTCAACGGAGTGAGTCAGTAGTGTAGTGTAGTGTAATTATTGCTCATAAATGCAATTCCACAGTGGGATTTAATGTTTGATATGTAAAGTACAATGAGGGTAAATCTACCCTCTGCCAACCAGTTGATAAAGAGCAATATTTTACATCTGCAAAACTGCCTCAGTATTGCAGAACGTTTCCAAAAATATAATCAAACTTCAATTAAGTTCTTCAATTAAAGTCTCAATTAGCCGGGCATCGAATGGACTTCAGCGAGTATCATAAAGATCGCACAAAAGAAGATAAAGAAAAGCAATTTCATTGCCATGGATGAGACAGCAGTATGGTTTGACATGCTTGGCTCAACTACCAACAAAATCTCACAGTCTCACAACAGTACTCAACATTGATAACTGAAATCTGGTGGTGTGATCTTTCTGGAACTATGGGGGATACAAGGCACAAGAAGGGGCAATGAGTAATAGAATGCTTCTGAAATGCAAGATAAGGGGTGTATGATAGGTAGCCTAGTCTTTGCAAGTCTGATCTATGATGGATTTTTGAGCAAAAGCTGTGTGTATTGAAACCTCTTCGGGCTAGGGGGCAGTATTTATCACGTTCGGATGAAAAGCGTGCCCAGAGTAAACTGCCTGCTACTCAGGCCGAGAAGCTACGATATGCATATTATTAGTGGATTTGGATAGAAAACACTCTGAAGTTTCTAAAACTGTTTGAATGATGTCTGTGAGTATAACAGAACTGAGAAAACCTGAGAAACATCCAACCAGGAAGTGGGAAATCTGAGGTTTGTAGTTTTTCAAGTGATTGCCTATCCAATAGTGAATAAGACCAGTCACAGTAGATGGCTCAGTTGAAAGCTATGAGTTGTTGATCGCGTGCGGCCGTGAGCACGAGCTCCGTTCCCAATAATTTCTAAAGATAAAGGAAGTGTCCGGTTGAAACATTATTGACTTATGAAAAAACATCATAAAGATTGATTATATACATCTTTTGACATGTTTCTATGAACTATAATGGAACTTTATTGACTTTTCGTCTGGACTTAGTGCCCGCGCCTTGTGCATTTGGTTTACTGGACTAAACGCTCGAAAAAAAGGAGGTATTTGGACAAAGTTTAACTTTATCGAACAAAACAAATATTTACCTGTATGGCTTGTTTTGGTGCCTGAGCACTGTACAAAGATTATTGAATGGTGTGCTTTTGCCGTACAGCTTTTTTAAATTCTGACACAGATTTGCATTAAGGAGAAGTTTATCTTTAATACTATGCATAACACTTGTATCTTTCATCAAAGTTTATGATGAGTATTTCTGTAAATTGATGTGGCTCTGCAAATTCGCCTGATGTTTTCGAGGCAAAACATTACTGAACATAACGCGCCAATGTAAACTGAGATGTTTGGATATAAATATGAACTTTATCGAACAAAACATACATGTCTTGTGTAACATGAAGTCCTATGACTGCCATCTGCTGAAGATCATCAAATGTTAGTGATTTATTTCCTCTGTTTCTGCTTTTGTGACTCCTCTCTTTGGCTGGAAAATGGCTATGTTTTTTGTGACTAGGCGCTGACCTAGCATAATTGTACGGTGTGCTTTCGCTGTAAAGCCTTTTTGAATTCTGACACAATGGCTAGATTAACAAGAAGTTAAGCTTTAATTTGCTGTATTGCACTTGTGATTGTAGGAACGTTATATATTTAAAAAAAACATTATATTTTTTCGCACTCTGCCATTTCAGCAGATGTTGTCGAGGAACCCCTAGCCATAACAGGTTTGAAGGAAATAGACGCCTGGCTCAAATAGAAGCATGTCTCTGATAAGTGCTGTTTGTGTTCAGTAATTGAAGCAAATTAACGCCTGGGCTATTAATTACATTTTTAATAGGTGCAAAGGCAATTTATAAAACATTTGTTTGGAATACTACAAATGGTCAGGCAGGCGGATACAGAGTCCAGAAACAGGCAATGGGCAAAACCGGGAGGACTAGAAAAAGGAGAATAGCAAAAAGCAGGAGAACGGGAAAACCGCTGGTTGACTTGAAAAAACGTACAAGTTGAACTGAAACAGAGAGACAGGTAACACAGGGAGAAATCAGTGACACCTGGAGGGGGTGGAGACAATCACAAGGACATGTGAAACAGATCAGGGCGTACCAGAGATTGTGTTATTCAATGGAGTTAATTTGATTTGATTATACCTATTACAATTAGCATTATTTGCATGATGATTGAACAACATGCAATGTTTGTTTATTCCATAATAAATCAGTAAAACCCTTGCATTTCAATGTCACAGGTTTTTATTTGTATGTTATGGACTTTATTATACTATACCTTTCATATTTAATGTGTTGAACTAATTTCAACAAAAGCAGAGCTCGTAGTCACACCCAGCATTTAGGGGAATATAACGCACTAGTAAATATATCCAATCAACTAACTCAGAACCTTTGCTCACAGAAATAGGTGTTGGTGATGGTAAAGGTTTACTATTATGGGGTTTATGTTCTATAGGGATCAAACACACTTTTGAAAAAAGGTAATAATACAAAATACTCATAATGAAGTGATTTATTCCTGGATCAAAATTATTTATTCTTAGAAAGAGACTAAAGGAAGTCGGGTTTTAAACGAAAGAGAACACATATCAACAACAGTGGCCTAAACAAAAAGGTCTTTCATGTTGATTCAGTCAATAGTAATCAACGTGGGGCATGGTAATGATTGTATAATGTTATTTACTTTAGTTCAATCCAGAAAGGGAAGTCAAGGCAAATCAATAGCTCTTTTTCAGCACTAAAACATGGAGAAAAAGAGACAGGACTACCATGTTCCTTCTTGATGAGTCAGAGGAAACACTCTCTCTGTTGACAACTCACTGAAAGTCACAAAAACAATCCAGATATTTATGTAAAGGAAATCTGCACTACTCTATACCCCCCGTGAATTAAATCCATTCAATCCTATTTCATTACTCATTACTTCTGTTGGCATGGGATGATGTCTTTCACAGAGGTGCTTCCTCTCTTTTCGGCTTAAGGATTTTTTTGTCTTAATGAGTTTCAATTGCCTCCTATGCAGTTTAACCCTCTGCTGAAGAATGTTATGTCAGGCAAACAGTATGTAAATGAGGATGTGTGTAGATTTGCATGTAAACACAAGATGATTGATGTAGTTTTCTTTTTCCCTTTGTTCCGTGGAAACGTCAGTGCAGTATTCACTCATGTTGATGGTGTGAAACAAATGTGCCAATTACGTGCAGCTGCTCAAAGCTTTAATTAAGAGTTATCATAATGCCAATATCATTTTCATTGACTGAGAAACTCACTGGCTCCTGAAGAGCTCAACCACGCATACAATCAACAGTGCTCCTTCATATTGAAGGAAATCTGACATTGTAGCATAATTCTACAAAAGCAAACACAGAAGCCTCTATTTTGAGGATGGCGTTTATGATGAAGCATCAGTGAGATGCCTTCCCACCCACGGCTGTAGACGTGCTGGTAAAATTGCTCTGGAGGAGAACTGTGGGCGGGTGCTCCAGGGACCCCTGGCATCTCTCTTTACCCAAGAGAGGATGCATGAAGTCGGGGACAGATGAAAACATGTTGGCATACACTACAGTGCCTTGAACAATGAGTGGGAGCAATAAGCTTAATTGCAGTCATACTGTCACCCACAGTTTGGCCAAAGGGGGTGCTATGACTGTGCTCCCCTATGCAGAGTGAGGACATTTCTCACAATGACCGCCTGCCTCGCACGTGCCCGGTGCAGGGAAGAAAACAATATCATGATCACATTAAATATTTTTCTTCGTAAAGGGCATGTACAGTGCCTAGTGAAAGTCTACACACCCCTTACACAGTACTTTTCTGCTGCCTTAAAATGTATTTTTTCCCTACTGATATACACAACCTGCTCCACATGTTCGAGGTAAAATATTATAGGAAATTACATAAAGTCTTCATCATTAATTTTAAAAAAAGAATAACGATGTCTTGATTATCCCAAAGTGAAACCTTGGTGGAAGCACTGCCGAAGGGCAGTCAATGTTGTCTCGCATTATAACTTGACTTGCTGCAAACAGAGTGGATATTTAACCACATGCTTCTTCCTGGCTAGCCATGATTCGCTGAGAAAATGGAGTGGTTAGAAATCATGAAAGATGAGTCCTGATTGATCTGTCATATCACAGGCTTCAGAATTGGGGTTTCGCTGGTCATTATATAGATAATATTTGCTATTGCAGATTTTTTGCAGGAAATAGCTATTGACAACTGAAAAAGTGTTGCTACAGCTCTCAAAAACATTGATGCCCTGAATTTAGCTGGTGCTATCGACAAAGCTCACTGGGAGAAAGTTTAAGTAGAGACTACTTTATGGAGGACAATGCCATGCTGACTCACATGCGTTTACATGTGTGGGTGGGGGGCTTAAGAGTGTGTGAACGATGCTGAATGGGCATAAGCAAATAAGAGCTCTCGAGCAAGTGTGAAAATCTCAGCGAAATCATTCAAGGGCATTTTTCAGCTACTTGTCTCCTTAGTGGGATAACACGTTTATCAACTTGCAAAGCAACATAGTGTAACTTTCCCATGTTTGTCCAATCCAACTATAGTGTATCATATACCATTTTGAATCTCAGGTCTATACTTTTATAGTGGAAGCTCACATGGAGAAACACAGGTTTAAATATTGCTGTTCTTTAATGATTCCCAATCCAAAAGTACTGAGCTTGAGCAATTTTGACAAAAGTAATACTGTATGTTGCCCCAATAGTTGTGCACGGTTGGTAGAATCTTATTCAAAGTGATTCACAGTTGTAATGGCTGCTAAAGGTGCTTGCACCAAATATTAACTCAGGGGTGTGAAGACACTATTTTTATTTAGTTTTTAGTTTGGATGTTCTATCGTTTATAGTTCACTTTTAAAAAATGTGCAGAATGTTGTGTTGATTGGTAGAGAAAAATCGAATGTAATCCTTTTTAGATAAAATTTTAGGGCAGCAAAGGATGTGTAGACTTCCTTTAGCGACTGTATATACTGTATGTGTGTGTACCATTCAGAGGGTGAATAGGCAAGAAAACATATTTAAGTGCCTTTGAACAGGGTATGGTAGTAGGTGCAAGGTGCACCGGTTTGTGCCAAGTCCTGCAATGCTCAAATCAAAGTTTATTTGTCACGTGCACAAAATACAACAGGTGTAGACCTTACAGTGAAATGCTTACTTACAGGCTCTAACCAATAGTGAGAAAAAAAGGTGTGTGTGGGTGTGTGTATATAAGTAAGTAAAGAAATAAAACAACAGTAAAATGACATTTAAAAATAACAGTAGCAGGGCTATATACAGACACCGGTTAGTCAGGCTTATTGAGGTAGTATGTACATGTAAGTATGGTTAAAGTGACTTTGCATATATGATGAACAGAGAGTAGCAGTAGCATAAGAAGAGGGGTTGGCGGGTGGTGGGACACAATGCAGATAGCCCGGTTAGCCAATGTGCGGGAGCAATTGGTTGGTCGGGCCAGTTGAGGTAGTATGTACATGAATGTATAGTTAAAGTGACTATGTATATAAGATAAACAGACAGTAGCAGCAGCATAAAAGAGGGGTTGGGCGGGGGTCCACAATGCAAATAGTCCGGGTAACCATTTGGTTACCTGTTCAGGAGTTTTATGGCTTGGGGGTAAAAACTGTTGAGAAGCCTTTTTGTCCTAGATTTGGCAAACGTGTACTGCTTGCCATGCGGTAGTGGAGTGGCTGGGGTCTTTGACAATTTTTAGGGCCTTCCTCTGACACCGCCTGATGTAGAGGCCCTGGATGGCAGGCAGCTTTGCTGCGGTGATGTACTGGGCCGTACGCACTACCATATATAGTGAATATTCCACCCATGAGGACACTCATGGTCATTTGACTCGTCAGGAAAAATATGCTTAGCATTTATAATTAATGGATGTATATGTGAATCTTTGGAGGTATTGACATAGATTTTTAAGCTTCCAGAAGGCATTGGATAGAGAATAATTATGCATCCAATCTGACACATGCATTGATGGCATACTCTGCGTAGAGCTTTATATATGGCTTTGGCTGTAAATATGGCCAGTGGTGAAATGTCATTCAGGGCGCCTGTTTTGAGCCCCACATGTTTAGCATTTAAAAAAAATATAAATACAAGTGGCCTGTTTTGCATGTTATTTTGGCATTCATTCGTGTCACATATCAGTTCGCAAACAATGTAAAACAATTTATAATCCTTGTGTTAATAAAGCTGCATACAAACAGACTCTTTCTTGAGTAAGGAAGCTCCAAAATGCAGATGCTTCAGCCTAGCTCAGTTCTTTCTGTGGTGGAGGGGCAGCCAGCTAAAATACAGAGCGTAGGCCTTGGTAATCTTCTCTAGTTGTGCTGTGATTGGCTCAGAGTTCTCAGGGAGAGCTAGACAGTTCAAGCCCCCTTGGGTACTGCCATTGATTTACATTAGAAGTGCCCATCCAAGAAGGCTCAAGGTCAATGGCCACATGTAAAATGACGTCAAATCACATTATATCCACCATAGCTTTAATTGGAGTGATCATGTCAACATCATACTTTCTAAATCTTACTAAGCAAGCAATCATCATCATGAATCACATCGACAATCTACTGGCCAATCCTTTTCAATCCCTGTCAAATTAAGATAAATTATAGATTAAATGTATCCGTGCTCATCGGCCATTTGACATAAACATTACACAACAAGTCAGTAATTGCAAATTCAACAATGAGTGGTTTTCCTTTGAGAAATGAAGAAGTAGGACTGTTCAGAATGAGGGTTGAGTCTAGTGTACTGTTGTGGTTGGGGCGTGCGACCTGAAAGCTCGTTCCACTTTGTTTTCGTCCGGTATTGAACACAGTTTATCCTTCTTAAATTGTATCGATTATTTATGATTAAAAATACCTAATGTTGGATTAGGAAAGTTGTTTCAAATGTTTGGATCAAGTTTAGAATCTTTGTAGTCATGTTGCACGAGTTGGAACTGGGTCAAACGCTCCAAATAAATGGACATTTTGGAGATATAACGACAGAATTTATCGACCAAAAGGACCATTTGTGATGTTTATGGGACATATTGGAGTGCCAACATAAGAAGATCTTCAAAGGTAAGGCATGAATTATATTTTTATTTCTGACTTTTGTTTCATGCCTGGCAGGTTGAAATGGGATTTTCATGTGTTTGTTTGATGGGGTGCTGTCCTCAGATAATAGCATGGTTTGCTTTCGCCATAAAGCCTTTTTGAAATCTGACACTGTGGCTGGATTAACAAGAAGTTCATCTTTAAACCAATGTATAACACTTGTATGATTCATGAATTATTCTTATGAGTATTTCTGTTTTTGAATTGTGTGTCAATTCATAAAGCATGTGCCATGGTATCGCTTCCCAACTATTTTGCAATCTATATAGCTCTCCATCAATAAAAACGCCCATCAATAAAAAAGAAATTTCAATGCTTAGATTCAATTATTTGCAAACAGATATTTTCATTGCATTTAAGACACACTAACTTGGCATTGGAAAAGATGGAGAAATGAACGCATAACTGTCTGTCAGTCTATTCTTGTTCTGAAAAATGAAGGCTATTCCATGTGAGAAATTGCCAAGAAACTGAAGATCTCGTACAACACTGTGTACTACTCCCTTCTTCTTGATACTTTTTGAGAGTGACATTTTATCTTGCTATTAAGCAAATGATTTGGAACAAATGTTGACTTAGAAAAAGTTGTGTGGCCTACAGTAGGCTAAGTACTGTAGACCTGTTTTTCCCCACAACGCACAGTGGAATGGACAAAAATAATTATTTAATAGAGACATACTGATTTTACGAGAGCAATCAGATCAAAGTTATTATCTTTTTGTCACTGAATGTATTATGTACTAAGCATATTAAATATGTAAAATGTGTAGTGTAGGCCAATTAATTGTGCTAATATTATAAACTTATTATGTTCTGGCCCACCGACTATTGGCTCAGAAAAGATTTGGCCTGAGGCCAAACCTAGTTGACGAACCCTGATATATAAAATGTTTTACAAAGCCTTTCCATAAGTCCGGTCAAGTTTATTTGAATTGTCTTCTGACTGTGATTAGGGTGCGGAAATGGTCACGTTGTACAGCACCATATTTTCCTAACGGATTGGCGCAGCATTAGCGTTGCTACAGATGCTGGTTCAATACCCATGCCGGCCGCGACCGGGAAAGCCATGAGGCAACGGTGGGCTTTTGGTTTCTCTCCCTCATTATTAAATAATTCTAAATAACAAACTGGCTTTATTTACATATTATTAAGGATGTATCACCCCATGTTCAAGAATGGCCTTTTTCTCGCTCACTTTAGGTTATTTGAAGAAGAAAAAATCTCCAAACTATTGTTATTTTGTAAACAAAGCAATTGTTATTATGAATTAATTTAGAACTATATAAAAGCCCCTGAGATGTTCTCACAGATCAGATTTGCCCTAACAAAAAATGCCCCTTAGATATTAATTTAGAATCATCCAATCCTCTAAATTTAATTATTGGCTGAGAGTCAAGTCATTGAAAAAAAAAACGATATATTGTAGGCCTACCGTATGCACTAGCGTTGAGTAATGTGCTATTAAAAGAGTGTAGGTCTTATCTATTTAAAAAGCATATTGAAGTTAGAAGCAATAGGATTTAAAGCAACAGCCTACCCGCTGTGGTCAATTATTTCAGCACAGTTTCATGCTGCTCTGAGACAAGCATGGGGCCTGGTCTTGATAAATAAATAAGATTTTTATTTTCACTGAATCTATGTTTGGGTGTCGGTTAGACTACAATTAGGGTGTGGAAATGTTGTGCTCTTAGTACTTTAGCCTACTCCCTACCATCACGTTGTACAGCACCATATTTTCATTTTTCTTGAAATAGAAACACCATAATATTAATCTAATTAATTAAGCAACATTTCCTAAAATCAATCCCATATACGATGTTCTTAAAAAAAAAGGTTTTAAATTCTCTAGTACAGCCAATATGGAAGGCTATCAAATACTTCTCAAAGATGCCCTCTGGTGGTCAAAATAGCACTATCTAGCATTCACTTCTTGGCGCACCCATCCCGTTAGCGGGATCATTTTCGTCAACATCCGCTGAATTGCAGAGTGCCAAATTGAAATTAAATTACAAAAAATATTTAATTGTTTTTGCAATTAAAAGTGCAATATAGCAAAACACAGCTTGTTGTTAATGCACCTGGCGTGTCAGATTTCAAAACAGCTTTACAGCGAAAGCAAACCGAGCATTTATGTGAGGACATCTCTCTCAGCAGACAAAACATTGCAAAGTTGATCGGTCACGAAAGTCAGAAAAGGAATAATATTAATCGCTTACCTTTGATGATCTTTGGATGTTTGCACTCACGAGACTCCCAGTTACACAATAAATGTTCCTTTTGTTCGCTAAAGATTATTTTTATATCCAAAAACCTCCATTTGGTTGGCGCGTTATGTTTAGTAATCCACAGGCTCTTGCAGGTCACAACGGGCAGACGTAAAGTTCGTAGAAACATGTCAAACGTTTTTTATAACCTTTCCTCAGGTTGTTTTTACAATAAATAATCGATAATACTTCAACCGGACTGTAGCTTTTTCAATAGGAGAGAGAGAAAATGTCTGCTCCAAGCTGTTGCTCATATAAAACTCTGCTGGCACACAGCCATCCACTGACGCGATATGATCGTTCTCTCTCATTTTTCAGAATACAAGCCTGAAACCATGTCTAAAGACTGTTCACACCAGGTGAAAGTCTTAGGGAAAGGAATCTGGTTGATATCCCTTTAAATGGAGGGAGGGCATGCAATGGAACAGAGAGGTTTCAGGAAAAACAGCACTTCCTGGTTGGATTTTCTTCAGGTTTTCGCCTGCAAGATCAGTTCTGTTATACTCACAGACAATTTTTTGGAAACTTTAGAGTGTTTTCTATTCTAATCTGACAATTATATGCATATTCTAGATTCTGGGCCTGAGAAATAGGCAGTTTCATTTGGCTACATTTCTCATCCAAACATCAAAATACTGCCCCCTACACTCAGCAGGTTAATGGTAACCGTGGCTGAGAATTAAATAACGTGCCATAGAATTCTGTGGCAGCCCAGAATGTGTGCTGCAGTACTATGCAACTTTTACAGGAAGAACCACTGTAATAAACTGACCCTAGCCCCCTGGCACATAGACTATTGCAGCATAAATACTGGAGGCTGACAGAGGGGGTCGGGTGACACTGTAGCCACATCCAATGATAAACCCTGACAGGGCCAACCAGGCAGGACCCCACCCACTTCCTAAAGAATAAACCCCACACCTCTAGAGGGTTATCAACATACCACCAATTTACTACGATGAGACAAGGCTGAGTATAGCCCACAGAGAGCCTGAGGCGTCTAGTATAGCGCAAAAAAGCCTTGCTCAATGTGACACACCCCTCCTAGGGACAGCATGGAAGAGCACAAGTAAGCCCTTGACTCAACCTCCGTAATAGGGTCAGAGGCAGAGAATCCCATTGGAGAGAGATGAGCCGTCCAGGCAGAGACAGCAAGGGCAGTTCGTCATTCAACTTTGCACTCCTGGGCCAGACTACACTCAATCAAAGGACCTACTGAGTCTTCAGTAAAGAAATAATGGTCAAAACCGAGTCTGCATCTCTCATATGGATAGGCAGACAATGCCATAAAAATGAAGCTCTATGTGAGAAAGCCCTGCCTCCAGCTGTGTGCTTAGAAATCCCAGGGACTAGGAGGCTTGCATCTTGTTACCTTAGCGTATGTATAGATATGTATGGCAGGACCAAATCTGAGAGCTAGGTAGGAGCAAGTCCATGTAATGCATTGTAGGCTAGCAGTAAAACCTTGATATCAACCCTAACCTTAATTAGAAACCAGTGGAAAGAGGCTGGCACTGGAGTAATTTGATAAAATTTGGAGTTTCTAGTCAATGTTCTAGCAGCCGTATTTAGCACTAACTAAAATGTATATAGTGCTTTATCCAGGTAGCCAGAGAGTAGAGCATTGCAGTAATCCAATCTAGTGAAGTGAAAACATGGATAGACTTTTCTGAATCAAAGTTTTAGATTTTTGTAATGTTACGAACACGGAAAGAAGATTCCCTTGAAATATTATTTATATGTTCATCAAAAGAGATATCAGGGTCCAGAATAACGCAGAGGTCTTTCACATTTTTATTTGGGATGACTGTACAATCATCAAGATTAATTGTCAGCTAAAACAGCAGATCTATTTGTTTCCTGGGACCTAGAACTGTTTTGTCCGAGTTTAAATGTAAAGCATTTGCCACCATCCACTTCCTTATGTCTGAAATACAGGCTTCTAGGGTAGGCAATTTTGGGACTTAACCATTGTTCATCAAAATGTACAGCTGTGTGTCGTACGCATAGCAGTGAAAGTTGACAATGTGCTTTCTGAATGACATCACCAAGAGGTAGAATATATTGTGAAAACAATAGAGATCCTAAAACGGAACTACCGAATACACACAATTGATTTGTCAGAGGACAAACCATTCACAGAGACAAACTGATATCTTTCCGACAGAGAAGATCTAAACCAGGTAAGAACTTGTCCGTGTAGACCAATTAGGGTTTACAATCTCTCCCAAAGAATGAGGTGATTGATGGTGTCAAAAGCAACACTAAGGTCTAGGAGCACGAAAACAGATGCAGAGCCTTGTTCTGACGTCAATCTAAAACCAGACTGAAGCTGCACAACAACTTTATATACACAAATATTTTAAGAAGAATGGGAGATTCGATATAGGCCGATAGTTTTTTACATTTTCCGGTTCAAGATTTTGCTTATTCACGAGAGGCTTTATTACTACCACATTAAATGAGTTTGGTCACATTCTGAGGATAGGGAGCTGTTTATTATATTCAACATAGTTATTTTAGTAGTTTAGCAGGCAGCTGGAAGGTTTAGAGGCTATGACTATTATTGTGAATGTTTTGAAAAGTACTGGGTTAAAAAAACCTGAGTGTCTCCATTTATCTTAGGTCCTATCAGTTTTGTGCAGACTCAGGACAACTGAGATTTGTAGAAATACGCAGATTCAAAGAGGAGTACATCATTTGCTTTCTCATGATCATGATTTTTTCATCAAAGAAGTTAATGAATTCATCACTAATGAAGTCAAGACCATCCTCTCTTGGGGAATGCTGCTTTTTAGTTAGCGTTACGACAGTATCAAAAATACATTTAGGATTGTTTTTATTCTCGTCAATTAGGTTGGAAAAGTAGGCTTATTGAGCAGTAATGAGGTCTCTTCGATATTGCACGGCACCGTCTTTCCAGGCTAGTCGGAAAACTTCCAGTTGGCGGAGCGCCAGTTCCGTTGCAATTTTCTGGAAACTCTGCTCAGGGCTCGGTTAATTTCTTTATACCAGGGACCTAATTTCTTGTGACAAAATATTCTTCTAAGATATTATGCAAGGTTAAAATTAGATCCTCAGTTAGGTGGTAAACTGATTTATGTACTCCAAAGTACTTGGGTAGGTGAAGGGAGTCTGGAAGGGCATCTGGGATTCTTTGGGTTGTCCGATAATTTATTGCACAGCTTTTGATAATCCATGGTTGGGGTCTAAACAGATTATTTGTTGCGATTGTAAGTGTAATAAAATGGTGGTCCGATTATCCAGGATTATTAGAATCACAATATTTATTTCAACGGCCAAAACTAGATCCAGGGTATGACTTTGGCAATGCGTAGGTTAGAGAGACATGTTGACCAAACCCATTCAGTCTATGATGGCTCCGAAAGCATTTTGGTGTAGGTCTGTGGACTTTTCTATGTGAATATTGAAGTCACCAAAAATGTGAATATTACCTGCCATGACGATAAGGTCCGATAGGAAGGCACTGTAACATTTTGCCTAGTCACTTTAACTCTACCTATATACAGTGCATTTGGAAAGTATTCAGACTACTTGACTCTTTCCACATTTTGTTACGTTACAGACTTATTCTAAAATTGATTAAATAGTTGTAGTTTTTTTCATCAATCTACACGCAATATCCCATAATGACAAAGCAAAACAGGTTTTTAGAAATTTGTGTAAAGTTATTACAAATAAAAAATGGAAATATCACATTTACATAAGTATTCAGAGGTACTTAGTACTTTTTTGAAGAACATTTGGCAGTGATTACAGCCTCATATCTTCTTTGGTATGACGCTACAAGCTTGGCACACCTGAATTTGGGAAGTTTCTTTCATTCTTCTCTGCAGATCCTTTCAAGCTCTGTCAGGTTGGATGGGAAGTGTCGCTGCACAGCTATTTTCAGGTCTCTCCAGAGATGTTCGATTGGGTTCAAGTCCGGACTCTGGCTGGGCCACTCAAGGACATTCAGAGACTTGTCCCGAACAATGAAAACAGAATGCTGGTTTTGCTGTGTCATTATGGTGTATTGTGTCGAGATTAATGAGGGAAAACAAATCAAATCAAATGTTATTTGTCACATACACATGGTTAGCAGATGTTAATGCGAGTGTAGCGAAATGCTTGTGCTTCTAGTTCCGACAATGCAGTAATAACCAACAAGTAATCTAGCTAACAATTCCAAAACTACTACCTTATAGACACAAGTGTAAGGGGATAAAGAATATGTACATAAAGATATATGAGTGAGTGATGGTACAGAGCGGCATAGGCAAGATACAGTAGATGTTATTGAGTACAGTATATACATATGAGATGAGTGTCTAAACAAAGTGGCATAGTTAAAATGGCTAGTGATACATGTATTACATAAAGATGCAGTAGATGATATAGAGTCCAGTATATACGTATACATATGAGATTAATAATGTAGGGTACGTAAACATTATATTAGGTAGCATTGTTTAAAGTGGCTAGTGATATATTTTACATCATTTCCCATCAATTCCCATTATTAAAGTGGCTGGAGTTGAGTCAGTGTGTTGTCAGCAGCCATTCAATGTTAGTGGTGGCTGTTTAACAGTCTGATGGCCTTGAGATAGAGCTGTTTTTCAGTCTCTCGGTCCCAGCTTTGATGCACCTGTACTGACCTCGCCTTCTGGATGATAGCGGGGTGAACAGGCAGTGGCTCGGGTGGTTGTTGTCCTTGATGATCTTTATGGCCTTGCTGTGACATCGGGTGGTGTAGGTGTCCTGGAGGGCAGGTAGTTTGCCCCCGGTGATGCGTTGTGCAGACCTCACTACCCTCTGGAGAGCCTTACGGTTGTGGGCGGAGCAGTTGCCGTACCAGGCGGTGATACAGCCCGACAGGATGCTCTCGATTGTGCATCTGTAGAAGTTTGTGAGTGCTTTTGGTGACAAGCCGAATTTCTTCAGCCCCCTGAGGTTGAAGAGGCGCTGCTGCGCCTTCTTCACGATGCTGTCTGTGTGGGTGGACCAATTCAGTTTGTCTGTGATGTGTACTTAAAACTTACTACCCTCTCCACTACTGTTCCATCGATGTGGATAGGGGGGTGTTCGCTCTGCTGTTTTCCTGAAGTCCACAATCATCTCCTTAGTTTCGTTGACGTTGAGTGTGAGGTTATTTTCCTGACACCACACTCCGAGGGCCCTCACCTCCTCCCTGTAGGCCGTCTCGTCGTTGTTGGTAATCAAGCCTACCACTGTCGTGTCGTCCGCAAACTTGATGATTGAGTTGGAGGCGTGCGTGGCCACGCAGTCGTGGGTGAACATGGAGTACAGGAGAGGGCTCAGAACACACCCTTGTGGGGCCCTAGTGTTGAGGATCAGTGGGGTGGAGATGTTGTTACCTACCCTCACCACCTGGGGGCGGCCCGTCAGGAAGTCCAGTACCCAGTTGCACAGGGCGGGGTCGAGACCCAGGGTCTCGAGCTTGATGACGAGCTTGGAGGGCACTATGGTGTTAAATGCCGAGCTGTAGTCGATGAACAGCATTCTCACATAGGTATTCCTCTTGTCCAGATGGGTTAGGGCAGTGTGCAGTGTGGTTGAGATTGCATCGTCTGTGGACCTATTTGGGCGGTAAGCAAATTGGAGTGGGTCTAGGATGTCAGGTAGGGTGGAGGTTATATGGTCCTTGACTAGTCTCTCAAAGCACTTCATGATGACGGAAGTGAGTGCTACGGGGCGGTAGTCGTTTAGCTCAGTTACCTTAGCTTTCTTGGGAACAGGAACAATGGTGGCCCTCTTGAAGCATGTGGGAACAACAGACTGGGATAGGGATTGATTGAATATGTCCGTAAACACACCAGCCAGCTGGTCTACGCATGCTCTGAGGGCGCGGCTGGGGATGCCGTCTGGGCCTGCAGCCTTGCGAGGGTTGACACGTTTAAATGTTTTCCTCACGTCGGCTGCAGTGAAGGAGACTCTGCATGTTTTGGTTGCGGGCCGTGTCAGTGGCACTGTATTGTCCTCAAAGCGGGCAAAAAAGTTATTTAGTCTGCCTGGGAGCAAGACATCCTGGTCAGTGACGGGGCTGGTTTTCTTTTTGTAATCCGTGATTGACTGTAGACCCTGCCACATACCTATTGTGTCTGAGCCGTTGAATTGAGATTGTACTTTGTCTCTATACTGACGCTTAGCTTGTTTGATTGCCTTGCGGAGGGAATAGCTACACTGTTTGTGTTCGGTCATGTTTCCGGTCACCTTGCCCTGATTAAAAGCAGTGGTTCGCACTTTCAGTTTCACGCGAATGCTGCCATCAATCCACGGTTTCTGGTTTGGGAATGTTTTAATCGTTGCTATGGGAACGACATATTTAATCCATTTTAAAATAAGGCTGTTATGTAACAAAATGTGGAAAATGGGAACCGGTCTGAAAACTTTCCGAATGCACTGTATAGATAGTTGCAACCTCAATTAACTAATAACCCTGCAAATCATCTCGGTACTGGTATTCCCTATTTATAGCACTGTTATTATTACTCGTTATACCATGGCATTGTTTAATACTCATTTCTGATTGGCTTGAAGGGCTTCTAGAGCATGCATTATTTCCCTATAACCTTGTGTTGCTTTTGAGACCACCTAACGCGAGACCGATTTAAGAGCAAGACCGGGGTAAATCGAGTTTAAGTCAAGACCAAAACAAGGAGGGGGGTGGCGCCACCGAGTCAAGACCGAGAGGGGGCCAATGGGTCCGAGACCGAGTCAAGACCGAGACCAGAAGAATGCAAATCCATTTCAAGACCATGATTGTAGTTTTGTAAAATTGCCACCCTAATAACAGTTCAAAATGTCCAGTGTTCATATTTCAGAAGAACATATGGATGCTTTAGACATTCAGAATGGTGAAAAAATGCATGCTGAGGGCAAATACATATTTGGCCTGGTGAAGCAGTTTTTTGAACGTATTGAATGGAAGCTGATCATTTTTTGGAGTCCACACTCAAGACCATGACACTCAAAATATTGTTTGGAGACCGAGACTGGTCTTGAGTATAACAACACTGCCTATAATTATATGGCTATGAAGTTCATTCGTACATGTTCTAGTTTTGAGCTACTTTTGAAAGCTAAACATTATGTCATTGTTGAATTTGATTTGTATAATAGCAAGCTAGGGTGATGGTTTGGTTAGCTAAGCTAGCAACTCTGAATGTTTGGTTACTACTGTAGCTACTTCAGTGTCACATTTCTACTGGCAAATGTATTTATTTCTAGCAACAAATATGTGACTTTATAGCCGTGGTATAAAAGGGATAATCAATTCAGGACTCTATACATTCTCTGGAAAATATTGCAGCTCAGTGGAATCAAATCCAATCTAATTGTATTGGTCACATACACATGGTTAGCAGATGTTATTGCGAGCGTAGCGAAATGCTTATGCTTCTAGTTCCGACAGTGCAGCAATATCTAACAAGTAATATCTAACAATTCCACAACAAATACCGAATACACACAAATATAAGTAAAGGAATGGAAAAAAATATATATAATATATATATATATATATATATATATATATATATTAATATATGGATGAGCAATGTCAGAGCGGTATAGGCTAAGATGCAATAGATAGTATTGAATACATTATATACATATGAGATGAGAAATGCAAGATACGTAAACATTATTAAAGTGGCATTATTAAACTGACTAGTTTTCCATTTATTAAAGTGGCCAATGATTTCAAGTCTGTATGTAGGCAGCAGCCTCTCTGTCCTAGTGATGGCTGTTTAACAGTCTGATGGCCTTGAGATAGAAGCTGTTTTTCAGTCTCTCGGTCCCAGCTTTGATGCGCCTGTACTGACTTTACCTTTTGGATGGTAGCAGGGTGAAAAGGCAGTGGCTCGGGTGGTTGTTGTCCTTGATTATCTTTGTGGCCTTCCTATGACATCGGGTGCTGTAGGTGTCCTGGAGGGCAGGTAGTTTTCTCCCGCTAAAGCGTCATGGAACACACCTTCCACGTTGTGCACTATTTTCCAGAGAACGCATAGCCCATTGTTGATTATCCCTTATTCACTGTGTATTTATTCCTCATGTCTCTACAGTATTTATATTTTTCTTGTATCTTTTTCATGTTTAACTCTGTTAGTCTACACCTGTTGTTTATGAAGCATGTGACAAATAACATTTGATTTGATTTCTCTGCCAATGGGTCGGGATATTCTCATCTCTTTGAAAATGTTACTCCACCGGTCAACACCGCCCTCCTTTTGGATCACTGTCATTGGGGTGAATCTAATAACACCTAGACACATGTTCACTCTGACTTCTCATGCAGAAAAAGGAAATTCAAAGAGGCAGTTTTAAATCACGTCTACCAGTACTTTATACAGCAAATTGCTGACGTGTTTTTGTGACACTGACATTTATTCTGCATACTGGACTGGCACGACACCCCTTTTCAATGACATGAGATAACCATTAGGGTTTTGCGATCTTCAAGGTAAATGGCACCATCCAAGGTGATGAGTTTGACTTGATGAATGCTCTCCCCCACTTACCCTTTGGTGGCTAAGCAGTTTCTAGACTTTTTAGTATTCTCAGCTGAAGAATCATAAACTGTACAGTACAACTGTGTTCCTTGGGGAGACATTTCAAGAGACATTGTAAGATAAATATATTACATAACTTCACAGGTGAGAGTTGAGCTATTGGAGGAATTAACTGTATTTGAGAGACAGAATGTCAGAAACGAAGGCTACCTGAATAGACTTCAATGATGCATATGTGGCACTATTACACGGAACAAAAATATAAACGCAACATGTGAAGTGTTGGTCCCAGCTGAAATAAAAGATCCCACAAATATTTCATACGCACAAAAAGCATTTTTCTCAATTTTTTGGCACAATTTGTTTACATCCCTTTAGCATTTCTCCTTTGCCAAGATAATCCATCCACCTGACAGGTGTGGCATATCAAGTCTTTTTATTTATTTATTTTATTTTACCTTTATTTAACCAGGTAGGCAAGTTGAGAACAAGTTCTCATTTACAATTGCGACCTGGCCAAGATAAAGCAAAGCAGTTCGACAGATAAAACGACACAGAGTTACACATGGAGTAAAAACAAACATACAGTCAATAATGCAGTATAAACAAGTCTATATACAATGTGAGCAAATGAGGTGAGAAGGGAGGTAAAGGCAAAAAAAGGCCATGATGGCAAAGTAAATACAATATAGCAAGTAAAATACTGGAATGGTAGTTTTGCAATGGAAGAATGTGCAAAGTAGAAATAAAAAAATAATGGGGTGCAAAGGAATAAACAGCATGATCATTACAAAGGTGCAACTTGTGCTGGGGACAATAAGCAGCATGCTCACTGCAGGAATGCCCACCAGAGCTATTGCCAGATACTTTCATGTTAATTTCTCCCATAATCCATCTCCAACGTTGTTTTAGAGAATTTGGCAGTACATCCAACCGGCCTCAAAACCGCAGACCACGTGTATGGCATTGTGTGGGCGAGCAGTTTGCTGATGTCAATGTTGTGAGTGGAGTGCTCCATGGTGGGGGTGGGGTTATGGTATTGGCAGGCATAAGTTACGGACAACAAACACAATTGCATTTTATCAATGGCAATTTGAATGCACGGAGATACAATGACAAGATCTTGAGGCCCGTTGTTGTGCTATTCTTCCGCCGCCATCACATTGTTCAGCATGATAATGCATGGCCCCATGTCAGAAGGATCTGTAAACAATTCCTGGAAGCTAAAAATGTCCCAGTTCTTTCATGGCTTGCAAACTCACCAGAAATGTCACTCATTGAGCATGTTTGGGATGCTCTGGATCAACGTGTACGACGGTGTGTTCCAGTTCCCTCCAATATAGAGGAACTTCGCACAGCCATTGAGGAGGAGTGGGACAACATTCCACAAGCAACAGCCTGATAAACTCTATGCGAAGGAGATGTGTTGTACTACATGAGGCAAATGGTGGTCACACCAGATACTGGTTTTCTGAACCACACCTCTACTTTTTCTTAAGGTATCTGTGACCAACAGATGCATGTCTTTATTCCCAGTAATGTGAAACCCATAGATTAGGGCCTAATGAAATTACTTCCATTGACTGATTTCCTTATATGAACTGCAGCTCAGTCAAATCTTTGAAATAGTTGCATGTTGCATTTTATTTGTATAGATACATTAGCAGGTGTCCGAGGGTTTCTTTCTCTTGCGAGCTAACTGGTCAATTAAATCCAAACAACCAGTACATTCGGTGTGTAAGTGTTAAGTTTGGCTTTGAGTCAGAGGGACATGCTTCATGAGCAGACGTGGCGAACAGAAACACAGCATTGGGTCTTGAACAGGTTTTATGAGAATCCCAATGGTATACATAGCTATAATAATAATCCATTCAACTTTTAACGCTTTTCATTACATACAGAAATTCAAAGCTCTAAACAACAAGAAGTGAATTACAAATAAATATAGACTACAACTATAGCTAGATCAAGTCTGTTTGAGTGCTTCTTGAAGCCTCCAGCAGATGGGCAGCCACAGATGGTCATCCCCTAGGTTTTACACAGTCAAATGTGACAAAGAACTGTGCAAATGATACACTTGTGACATCAATATTTTTTTTTAAGTATTAAATTATTTTTCTCATTACAAGCAATATGAGAATGATATGTAAAGTATTTAGTGCTTTCAGAATGTATTCAAACCCCTTGACTTAATTCACATTTTGTTTTGTTACAGCCTGAATTCAAAATGGATTAAATATAATTTTTTTCTACCCCATAATGAGTGAAAATAAGTTTAGACATGTTTGTCAATTTATACACACCCCATTGCTATGACATTCCAAATTGAGCTCAGGTGCATCCAGTTCACTTTGACCACCTCTGAGATGTCACTACAACTTGATTGGAGTCCACCGGTGGCCAATTCAATTGTTTGGACATGAATCAGGAAGAAACACACCTATCTATATAAGGTCCCACAGTTTAATAGTGCATGTCAGACCAGGATCTATACCATTAAGTCTAAGGAACTGTCCGTAGATCTCCGAGATAGAATTGTGATGATGCATATATCTGGAGAAGGGTAGAATTTTTCAAGAGCACAGTGGTCTCCATCATTGGGATATGGAACTACCCAGACTTTGCCTAGAGCTGGCTGTCCAAACTGAGCAATTGGGCAAGTAGGACCTCTGTCAGGGAAGTGACCAAGAAGCCAATGACCACTCTGATAAAACTACAGAGGTCGTTGGCTGAGATAGAAAAACCTGCCAGAAGGACAACAGTCTGGGCTTTATTGGAGAGTGGCCAGACGGAAGACACTCTTGAGAAGAAGGCACATGGTAGCATGCCTGGAGTTTGCAAAAAGGCACGAGAAAGACTCTGAGAACACAAGGCAAAATATTCTGTGGTCTGATGAGACACAAATTGTACTCTATTGCATGAATGCAAAGTGCTATGTCTGGAGATAACCAGGCACAGTTCATCACCCGTCTAACACCAAGAATGTGAAAGTCCTTGAGTGGCCCATCCAAAACCAAGATGTTAATCCCATTGTAAATCTATGGAAAGACTTGAAGATTGCTCTTCAACGCTGCTCCCCATCTAACTTAGCATGAGGAAATCTGCACAGAAGAATGGGAGAAAATCTCCAAATCCAGATGTGCAAAGCTGATATAGACATACCCAATACTCCCACTACCTGGCACTCGAAGGCGCCAGGCTCCCCGGCATTGCGCACTCCTGCCACCATCATTACGCACACCTGCCTCCCCCCGTCACGTGCGTCAGCATTTATTAGACTCACCTGGTCTCAATCACCTCTGACATTACCTCCCCTATATCTGTCTGGTTCCCCGCTCTGTTCCCTGCTTCAGCATTGATTGTTGTCTGTCTTTGTGTTACCCAGTTCTGATGCTGTTCCTGTCCTGTAGCATGTCAGTTCCAAATTAAATGTCATCTCCCTTTACTTGCTTCTCATCTCCAGCATCATTCCTTACAGGGTGATAAAAAAATGTTTTATTCATTGTGAATTCAGGCTGTAACAAAAAAAATGAAGAATAAGTGTATGAGGGTATGAATACTTGCAAAGATGAAGCATGACGTTTGTACAGTAGAGCTTGTGTTTGATCATTATCATCCATGCTGAATAGTGCTGCTGTTTTGACCATTGTCTTTCTGAAATCCAATTTCATTATACTCAATCTCTGGGCAGAAACATTTCCGATACAATATTAATTGCCTGGGCGTCTACTGTACATGGAAATTAGACTTCAAATATTGTTTCCTCAGAGTCTCTGCCCTAGCCAGCCCCAACCACACCACTCTGTCCCAGATTAAATGTTATTAATTCAAAGAGTTGGGAGTCATGCTGTCACACTCAACAGTCTCACTCTGAGTTTGTCTCCGTGTTTGTGTTAATTTTGGGACAGAAAAGAGGGCAGTTGATAAATAAATCTAGCATAGCCTATTAAAGCAGCAGTCCTTCTCAATCCTTAGCAGTTTGTGTATGTACGATTTGCAGTACAAGCAAACACCTACACATTCCAAAAACAATATAATGTGATTGTTTCTTTAATTTTGTTGCAGCCTTGAAATGTTTGCATTATGCTTATATTGTAATATTATACAGTGTACAATAAATAATTAAAACATTGACAATACCGGAGGGGAATATAAATGTCAGCTAGTTGCTTTTATTGGCTCAGCGAGGGGTGCTGTTGGCTATAGCCCTTGTATAAGCCTAGCCAATATTCAAGAGAAACCATGGTCTCAAATGTTCAACCCCATTATTATGCAATTATAAACCAATACTAAATTGCAATGTTGTTCCGAGAGTAATTAAACTGATATTGCACAGTAATACAAGGAACTTAATGTAAGGGGTTAACCTGTTGGTGACAAAGAAACAATGCACAAAAAGGGTTTCGGCAGATGGGGCATGAAAATGCAATGTTATCATGAATTGCGCCCTATAGTGTTCAATTAGTGGCATCGCCCGCTTTGAGATCTTTAAGTAGACATTTCCTTGCTCCGCAAGGGCCAAGGCTTTTGTGGAGGGACAGGTAACTATGCTTCGTGGGTGACAATTGTCGATGTGTTCAGATGGTCCGTGATTCGAGCCCAGGTTGGAGCAAGGACGCAACATGGTGCTGTTGACCTGAATCACTCAGGGCTCTGCCCAGTTGCTGGGGTTGCTGCGGAGAAGGAGGAGGTCAAAGGGGGCTGAGTGTAGCCGATGTGAAATGGTTAACAAGTTAGCAGAGCGTTCTAGTAGTGTTCAATCGATGACTTATCCCACTCTTAGACCTTTAAACAGATGTTTCCCTTGGTCCACAAGGGCTGCTGATTTTGTGGCGTGACAGGTAACGATGCATTCAGAGTGTCTCTGGTTTGAGTCCAGGCTGGGGAAAGGAGAGCGATGGAGCAAAACTGTTACACAAGCAACTTGGTAAAATATTATATTATAATTTGTAAATAGAAACCGTCATACTGACACATTTTTGCATTTATATTGAAAATGAAATACAATAAAGGTTGTGCTTCATATGAACCCACCCAATTATGTTTAATATGAGGTATTCCAGGGCAAGTGTCATTCTGTTTAAGGAGTGTGAGGCTGTTTGTGCTGAGGAAACCATTCTGAAATCAAAGTTAGTGGCCTGTGTCATCCCTTAGACTACTATTTGTCCCCGAGAAACCTTAAGACAGGTCAGACTTTTCACAAATGTTAATCCTCAGTCGTTTCAGGGGAGTTGAAGATGGGGGGTGGGGAGGGCCAGATTGAGGGTTTTGGAAGGGTGATTTGCTTGATTGAAGCCTTCATCATGTTAGTCGCTGATGTGCTGTTCTCCGATACGTATACATATTTTAGTCCAAGCTTGATAATTAATAACTTTGTTTAAGCATAACACAAGGCATGTTCATAATAAATTGAAGATCTCTAAGAATTCATTAGTAAGCATCGGGCTTTTAAAAGTTCTCACTAGCACACCTGTTGAATCTAGGGGTAATTTTTTTGGGGGGGGAAAAATAATGTTCCCAAAGTAAACAGGCTATTTTTCAGGACCAGAAAATAGAATATGCATATAATTGACAGCTTAGGATAGAAAACACTAAAGTTTTCAAAACTGTAAAGATATTGTCTGTGAGTATAACAGAACTGATATTGCTGGCAAAAGAATGAGAAAATCCAATCAGGAACGCAGCGGTTTCTAAATAAGAGTCCCTTCTTATACTTCCCTATTGAGCAGTGAATGGGATATCAACGAGATTCCTTTTTCTATGGCTTCCTTAATGTGTCTAGTATCGCAAGACATAGTTTCAGGCTTTTATTTTGAAAAATTAGCGTGTACAACAACATTGCGTCAGTGTCCACCTGATGGCTCTTTGTGTATTTCTCGCGCAAAAGACAGAGGAAGCCATTTTTCCACCCGGTCTTACTGAAAAAAGCTCTGTCCCTGTTGATATATTATCGAAAAGATATTTGAAAAACACCTTGAGAATTGATTATAAACAACGTTTGCCATGTTTCTGTCGATATTATAGGGGGCTAGAATTTGTTTTTATATATGTATATATATAGGACAAAACACAACACTACATAAAGAGAGATCTAAAACAACAACATAGCCGCAACACATGACAACACAGCATGGTAGCAGCACAAAACATGGTACAAACATTATTAGGCACAGACAACAGCACAAAGGGCAGGAAGGTAGAGATAACAATACACCACACAAAGTAGCCACAACTGTCAGTAAGTGTCCATGATTGAGTCTTTGAATGAAGAGATTGAGCTAAAACTGTCCAGTTTAAGTGTTTGTTGCAGCTCGTTCCAGTCGCTAGCTGCAGCAAACTGAAAAGACGAGCAACCCAGGGATGTGTGTGCATTCGGAACCTTTACCAGAATGTGACTGGCAGAACGGTTGTGGAATGAGGATGAGGCTGCAGTAGATATCTCAAATAGGGGGGAGTGAGGCCTAAGAGGGTTTTATAAATAAGCATCAACCAGTTGGTCTAGCGACGGGTATACAGAGATGACCAGTTTACAGAGGAGTATAGAGTGCAGTGATGTGTCCTATAAAGAGCATTGGTGGCAAATCTGATGGCCGAATGGTAAAGAACATCAAGCCGCTCAAGAGCACCCTTACCTGCAGATCTATAAATTATGTCTCCGTAATCTAGCATGGTCATCTGAATCAGGGTTAGTTTGGCAGCTGGGATGAAAGAAGAGCGATTACCAACTCTAGATTTAACTTTAGCCTGCAGCTTTGATATGTGTTGAGAAAAGGACAGTGTACCGTCTAGCCATACTCCCAAGTACTTGTATGAGGTGACTACCTCAAGCACTAAACCCTCAGAGGTAGTAATCACACCTGTGGGGAGAGGGGCATTCATCTTATCAAACCACATGACTGTTGTTTTGGAGGTGTTCAGAACAAGGTTAAGGGTAGAGAAATCTTGTTGGACACTAAGAAAGCTTTGCTGTAGAGTGTTTAACACAAAATCCAGGGAGGGGCCAGCTGAGTAAAAGACTGTATCATCTTAGATTACTGACCTCTGCTTGCCCTGACCCTGACTTCCGTTCTGTATCTTTCAGACTCTGCTCTGGATTACTGACCTCTGCCTTCCCTTGACCTGTCGTTTGCCTGCCCACCTGTTTTTGTAATAAACTTTTGTTACTTCGAAACTGTCTGCATCTGGGTCTTCTCCTGAGCCTTGACAGTGTAGGCTATGCTGTGCTAGAGGGATTGACTGTAGCCATCTCTACTGAGATACTTTTCCTCCTAATTGCACACTGCATGACTTGCTATGCAGTCCAGACAGACATTTGGTTTCTCCTTCTAAACCTTCGTGAACAGATCCAGCCATTGTTGGTTAAGGTGGTGATATATTGGTTTACTAATCCGTTTTGTTTGTAGCTATCCTGATTAGCGTGCTCGCCTGGACGGGTTACAGAGATATCACAGTGCTCTGTAATCATTGCCCCTCCGTCGCTTCCACTATGCAGTCATATTTTATCCCCTGAGTATCAGCAGTCATGCATCGGAACTGTGGTCATTTTCTTCTAGAGTGGGGTCAGAGGCTGGAACGTGCAGACTGCTTCAGCACAGTTGGTAGTGCAGATTCTAAAGGCCAATGATTCCGCTTATTGCACTGAAACTATCAGCACAGTCCTATACCGTGAAAGTTCATTTCAATGTATTCTATTTGCATTCACCAAATTAGAGGAAATGGATAGTGACATCCTTTTTGGTTTTAATAGTTTGTTTTCTTCCCCCTGGAACTTACAGGTTATTTATTTTATAATTTAAGGGGAGTGGACTTTTCTTTACAGCGATGCTGTACAAACCTTTGAAGTTTTTGATGTAACTTTTGACCTGATTTCCATCTTATTGTTTCTAATTGTCATTTGCTAATTAAGGATGACACTGTGCTTCTGGAGTGACTAGCATATGAGAGAGTGGTTTATAAAATTAGCAGGAGTGGTGTTGGAAGCTATGGGGCGGCAGGTAGCCTAGTGGTTAGAGCGTTGGGCCAGTAACCGAAAGGTTGCTGGAACGAATCCCAGAGCTGAGGTAAAAATATGTTGTTCTGCCCCTGAACAATGCAGTTAACCCACTGTTCCCCGGTAGGCCGTCATTGTAAATAAGAATTTGTTCTTAACTGACTTGCCTAGTTAAATAAAGGTTACATATGGCAGTTAGAGTCATAAATATTTATTTACTGTATGTGTATTACAGCAGTGGTAGGTTCTAAAGAGATGCTTAGTGAGGTTGACATGGAAAGAGCGTTATACCATTGAGCTCCATGCAGTAATAGAGGCTGACAGAGGTGTTTGGCACCATGGACAGGGGCACATCCCTCTAACAGAGGTGTTCAGCAACATGGACAGGTGTGCATTATCTTGATAAAGTATTCAGGACCAAGAACAGAGGCAGAACCTAAGAGGTGTTCAGTACCAGGGGCATGAACGTATGAAGTAGGTGTCCATGACGGATAGGGACACAGACAGGTGCAAATTCCGCTGAGAGTTGCACCTTTGTCCAGTACCATGGACAAAAGTGCAGCATTATGATAAAGCTGTTCAGCACCATGGACAGGGACATTTCTATATGACAGAGATGTGTTGTGTATTACAGGGCCACAGCCTTCTGAGAGGTGTGTTATATATCAGAGAGCCATAGCATTATGACAGAGTAGTGCTCAGTATTTGGGACAGGAGCAGAGCAGATCTGTGACAGAGGAGTGTTCAGTAGCTGGGCCCTCTGACAGGTGACAATGAGTGATGGATGAGGGCTGTGACTTTGCAGAGATCAAGGAATTGAGCCACTCTGCAATGCAGAAAATAAATACATTTTGGGAGGAAATCATTTTTAAACCTGATTACTCATGCTGACAGTTTATGGCGTGATTACATTTGCATTTATGATTGGTGCTGAGGAGAGAAAAGGGAAGGTAGGAAGGTAGGAAGGTATTTTTTCTGTAATATGTAAAATAATATCAACGTCTCTGGTCTTGGAGATAGTATAGCATATTTAAGCAATAATGCCAGGGGGGGGGTATATGGCCCACTGCTCAGGGCTGTTCTTAAGCACGACCCAACGAGGAGTGCCTAGAAATAGCCCTGTGGTATATTGGCCATATACCACAAACCCCGAGGTGCCTTATTACTATTATAAACTGATTACCAACATAATCAACGGCGCCGCAGAAGGGGCAGACGGAGCAGTCTTCTGATCAGGCTCATCGCGCACCACTCCCGATCATACTACTCGCCAATGTCCAGTCTCTTGACAACAAGGTAGACAAAATCTGAGCAAGGGTTGCCTGCCAGAAAGACATCAGAGATTGTAACCTTCTTTGTTTCACAGAAACATGGCTCACTCGGGATAACGTCAGAGTCGGTACAGCCACCTGGCTTCTTCACGCATCGCGCCGACAGAAACAAATTTCTCTCTGGTAAGAAGAAGGGCGGGGGTGTATGCCTTGTGATTAACGAAATGTGGTGTGATCACAACAACATACAGAAACTCAAGTCCCTTTGTTCACCTGACCTAGAATTCCTTACAATCAAATGCCGACCGCATTATCTACCAAGAGAATTCTCATCGATCATAATCACAGTCAAGATATCCCGCCCCAATCAGACACATCGACGGCCCTGAAAGAACTTCATTTGACTCTATGTAAACTGGAAACCACATATCCTGAGACTGCATTTATTGTAGCTGGGGATTTTAACATGGCTAATCTGAAAACAAGACTCCCTAAATTTTAGCAGCATATCTGTCACGTCTGCTCCCTCTCTTCCCTTCCCCTGGCGCTTGAGGGCGCCCGATTACCCTGCATCACATGCTCCTGCCATCCATCACTCACACCTGCCCTCCCTCGTCACTCGCATCAGCGTTATTGGACTCACCTGGACTCACTTGTCACGTTCTTTTCCTCCCCTATATTTGTCTGTTCCCTTGCTCTGTTCCCTGCTGCTGCAATGCATTGTTTTTGTCTTTTTAATTTCTTTCTGAAGCTGTTCCTGTCTCGTCTATGTCAGTTGTTTATTAAATGTTTACTCCCCGTACCTGCTTCGTCCCTCCATCGTCATTCCGTGTGACAGAATGCAGCAGCCAACATATAAAGCATCGGGGAGTACTGGCGTTCCAGTTGGAATGGTGGCAGCGGCTCTGGGTCGCCACCGATGGAACCGAGGAAGCATAGCCAGCTCATCGGGCTTTCACGCCCTAGCTGGCTCGAGAGGGTTCCTTGCCCCGGTTGGCTTGGAGGGCGTCCATCCCACATCGGGCCTCAGCTGGATTGTCAGTTCTTGTTCGCCCAGCTGGTCCAGAAGTTTTTGTCTTTTGTTTTGTTGGTGACGTCGGGACCGGGGGTGCCTAAGCCAGCCTGTCAGTCTTTCACACCCTGGCTGGATAGGGAGGTTTTCCTGGCTCAGCGGCTTCCCATCCCACGTCACACTCCACTGGATCATTGGGCTCCCTGCTGCCGGATCGTCAGGCTCTCATGCCTCGGCCAGCTCGCCAGGCTCTCAAGCTCCTGCCGGTTCATCGGGTTTTCACACCCTAACCGGCTTGCCCAGCGCCCATGTCGGGTGGGGTCCCAAGAGGGAGGGGTACTGTCACGTTTGCTCCCGCTCTTCCCTTCCTCTGGCGCTTGAGGGCGCCAGATTACCCTGCATCACTCGCATCAGCGTTATTGGATTCACTTGTCAAATGTTTTTTTCATCCCTATATTTGTCTATTTCCCTTGCTCTGTTCCCCGCTGCTGCATTGTATTGTTTTTGTCTTTTGAATACGTTTCTGACGCTGTTCCTGTCTCGTCTATGTCAGTTGTTTATTGAATGTTTACTCCCAGTACCTGCTTCGTACCTCCAGCGTCATTCCGCGTGACAATATCGAAAGCACAACCCGGGCTGGCAAATCCCTGGATCATTGTTATTCTAACTTCTGTGACGCATATAAAGCCCTCCCGCTCTCCTTTCGGAAAATCTGACCACGACTCCATTTTGTTGCTCCCAGTCTATAGACGGAAATGCCCGTGCACAGGTCTGTTCAACGCTGGTCCCGACCTATCGGATTCCACACTTCCACACAGATTGCTTCGATCACATGGATTGGGATATGTTCCGCATAGCGTCAGACAATAACATTGATGAATACGCTGATTCGGTGAGCGAGTTTATTAGCAAGTGCATTGGTGATGTTGTACCCACAGCGTCTATTAAAACATTCCCCAACCAGAAACCTTGGATTGATGGCAGCATTCACGCAAAACTGAACTCGCGAACCACTGCTTTTAATCAGGGCAAGGTGACCGGAAACATGACCGAATAGAAACAGTGCAGCTATTCCCTCCGCAAGGCAATCAAACAAGCTACGTGTCAGTATAGAGACAAAGTAGAGTCACAATTCAATGGCTCAGACAGGAGAGGTACAGTTGAAGTCAAAAATGTATATACACCTTAGCCAAACACATTTAAACTCAGTTTTCACAATTCCTGACATTTAATCCATGTAAATAATTCCCGGTCCTAGGTCACTTAGGATCACCACTTTATTTTAAGAATGTGAAATGGCAGAATAATAGTAGAGAGAGAGATTTATTTCAGATTTGATTTCTTTCATCACAACCCCAGTGGGTCAGAAGTTTACATACACTCAATTAGTATGTGGTAGCATTTCCTTTAAATTGTTTGACTTGGGTCAAACGTTTCGGGAAGTCTTCCACAAGCTTCCCACAGTAAGTTGGGTGAGTTTTGGCCCATTCCTCCTGACGGAGCTCAGTTCTGCCCTCAAATATTCTATGCGATTGAGGTCAGAGCTTTGTTATGGCCACTCCAATACCTTGGCATTGTTGTCCTTAAGCAATTTGGCCACAACTTTGGAAGTATGCTTTGGGTCATTGTCCATTTGGAAGACCTAGTTGTGACCAAGCTTTAACTTCCTGACTGAAGTCTTGAGATGTTACAGCAATATATCTAGGTAATTTTCCTTTATCATGATGCCATCTATATTGTGAAGTGCACAATTTATTTTCTGTGGTCTTGGATGATTTCTTTTGATTTTCCGATGATGTCAAGCAAAGAGGCACTGAGTTTGAAGGTAGGCCTTGAAATACATCCACAGGTACACCTCCAATTGACTCAAATTATATCAATTAGCCTATCAGAAGCTTCTAAAGCCATGTCATCATTTTCTGGAATTTTCCAAGCTGTTTAAGGCACAGTCAATTTAGTGTATGCAAACTTCTGACCCACTGGAATTGTGAAACAGTGAATTATAAGTGAAATAATCTGTCTGTAAACAATTGTTGGAAAAATGATTGTGTCTTGAACAAAGTAGATGTCCTAACCGACTTGCCAAATTTTTTGTTTACAATAAATTTGTGAAGTGGTTGAAAAACAAGTTTTAATGACTCCAACATACGTGTATGTAAACTTCCGACTTAAACTGTATGTGGCAGGGTCTACAGTCAATCACGGACCAGCCCCGTCGTGGACCACGATCTTTTGCTCCCAGACAAATTAAACTTCTTTGCTCGCTTTGAGGACAACACAGTGCCCCTGACACGGCCCACTACCAAAATCTGCGGGCTCTCCTTCACTGCAGCCAACGTGAGTAAAACATTTAAATGTGTTAACCCTCGCAAGGCTGCAGGTCCAGATGGCATCCCCAGCCACGTACCCAGAGCATGCGCAGACCAGCTGGCTGGTGTGTTTATGGACATATTCAATAATCCTTATCCCAGTCTGCTTTTCCCACGTGCTTCAAGAGGGCCACCATTGTTCCTGCTCCCAAGAAAGCGATGGTATCTGAGCTAAATGACTTTCGCCCCGTGGTAGTCACTTCCGTAATCATGAAGTGCTTTGAGAGACTAGTCAAGGACCATATCACCTCCACCCTACCTGACACACTAGATCCACTCCAATCTGCTTCCCGCCCCAATAGGACCACAGACAACGCAATCACACTGCCCTAACCCATCTGGACAAGAGGAATACCTATGTAAGAATGCTGTTCATCGACTACAGCTCAGCATTTAACACCATAGTACCCTCCAAACTCGTCATCACGCTCGAGACCCTGGGTCTCGACCCCACCCTGTGCAACTGGGTCATGGACTTCTTGACGAGCCGCCCCCAGGTGGTGAGGGTAGGTAACAACATCTCCACCCCGCTGATCCTCAATATTGGGCCCCCACAAAGGTGCATTCTCAGCCCTCTCCTGTACTCCCTGTTCACCCATGACTGCGTGGCCATGCACGCCTCCAACTCAATCATCAAGTTTGCAGCCGACACTACAGTGTTGATCGTGGACTTCAGGAAACAGCAGAGGGAGCAGGCCCCTATCCACATCGACGGGACAGTTTTAAGTTCCTCGGCGTACACATCACGGACAAACTGAAATGGTCCACCCACACAGACAGCGTGGCGAAGAAGGCGCAGCACTGCCTCTTCAACCTCAGGAGGCTGAAGAAATTCAGCTTGTCACCAAAAACACTCAAACTTTTACAGATGCACAATTGAGAGCCTCCTGTCGGGCTGTATCACCGCCTGGTACGGCAACTGCTCCGCCCACAACCGTAAGGCTCTCCAGAGGGTAGTGAGGTCTGCACAACGCATCACCAGGGGCAAACTACCTGCCCTCCAGGACACCTACAACACCCGATGTCACAGGAAGGCCAAAAAGATCATCAAGGACAACAACCCCCCGAGCCACTGCCTGTTCACCCCGCTACCATCCAGAAGGCGAGGTCAGCACAGGTGCATCAAAGCGGGGACCAAGAGACTGAAAAACAGCTTCTATCTCAAGGCCATCAGACTGTTAAACAGCCATCACTAACATTGAGTGGCTGCTGCCAACAGACTGACTCACCTCTAGCCACTTTAATAATGAACAATTGATGTAATGAATACACTGCTCAAAAAAATTAAGGGAACACTAAAATAACACATCCTAGATCTGAATGAATGAAATATTCTTCTTAAATACTTTTTTCTTTACATAGTTGAATGTGCTGACAACAAAATCACACAAAAATGATCAATGGAAATCAAATTTATCAACCCATGGAGGTCTGGATTTGGAGTCACACTCAAAATTAAAGTGGAAAACCACATTACAGGCTGATCCAACTTTGATGTAATGTCCTTAAAACAAGTTAAAATGAGGCTCAGTAGTGTGTGTGGCCTCCACGTGCCTGTATGACCTCCCTACAATGCCTGGGCATGCTCCTGATTAGGTGGCGGATGGTCTCCTGAGGGATCTCCTTCCAAACCTGGACTAAAGCATCCGCCAACTCATGGACAGTCTCTGGTGCAACGTGGCGTTGGTGGATGGAGCGATTCATGATGTCCCAGATGTGCTCAATTGGATTCAGGTCTGGGGAACGGGCGGGCCAGTCCATAGCGTCAATGCCTTCCTCTTGCAGGAACTGCTGACACTCCAGCCACATGAGGTCTAGCATTAGGAGGAACCCATGGCCAACCACACCAGCATATGGTCTCACAAGGGGGAGAGGATCTCATCTCGGTACCTAATGGCAGCCAGGCTACCTCTGGCGAGCACATGGAGGGTTGTGCGGCCCCCCAAAGAAATCCCCCCCCACCCACCATGACTGACCCACCGCCAAACCGGTCATGCTGGAGGATGTTGCAGGCAGCAGAACGTTCTCCACGGCATCTTCAGACTGTCACGTCTGTCACATGTGCTCAGTGTGAACCTGCTTTCATCTGTGAAGAGCACAGGGCACCAGTGGCGAATTTGCCAATCTTGGTGTTCTCTGGCAAATGAAAAACTTCCTGCACAGTGTTGGGCTGTAAGCCCACCTGTGGACGTCGCCCTCATACCACCCTCATGGAATCTGTTTCTGACCATTTGAGCACATTTGTGGTCTGCTGAAGGTCATTTTGCAGGGCTCTGGCAGTGCTCCTCCTGCTCCTCCTTGCCCAAAGGCGGAGGTAGCGGTCCTGCTGCTGGGTTGTTGCCCTCCTACGGCCTCCTCCTCTCCTGGTAGCGCCTCCATGCTCTGGACACTACGCTGACAGACACAGCAAACCTTCTTGCCACAGCTCGCATTAATGTGTCATCCTGGATGAACTGCACTACCTGAGCCACTTGTGTGGGTTGTAGACTCCGTCTCATGCTCCCACTAGAGTGAAAGCACTGCCAGCATTCAAAAGTGACCAAAACATCAGACAGGAAGCATAGGAACTGAGAAGTGGTCTGTGGGGACCACCTGCAGAACCACTCCTTTATTGGGGGTGTCTTGCTAATTGCCTATAATTTCCACCTGTTGTCTATTCCATTTGCACAACAGCATGTGAAATTTATTGTCAATCAGTGTTGCTTCCTAAGTGGACAGTTTGATTTCACAGAAGTGTGATTGACTTGGAGTTACATTGTGTTGTTTAAAAGTGTTCCCTTCATTTTTTGAGCAGTGTATATAACTAGCCACATTAAACAACGCCACTTTATATAATGTTTACATACCCTCCATTTCTTATCTCATATGTATACACTGTACTCTATACCATCTACTGCATCTTGCCTATGCTGTTCTATGCCTATGCTGCCATCGCCCAGTCATAAATTTCTATGTACATATTCTTATTCATTCCTTTACACTTGTGTGTATAAGGTAGTTGTGAAATTGTTAGATTACTTGTTAGATATTACTGCATGGTTGGAACTAGAAGCACAAGCATTTCGCTACACTCGCATTAACATCTGCTAACCATGTGTATGTGACAACTAATATTTGATTTGATTAGAAAAGTAAACAAGTAATTTTGCATCATACTGTAACGGCGTTTGTCTGTTGAAGGAGAGTCGGACCGAAATGCAGCGTGGTGGTTACTCATGTCTTTTAATGAAGAATAGCGATACATGAAATAACTATACATATAAACAAAACAACAAACGGAACGTGAAAACCTATTACAGCCTATCTGGTGAAACTACACAGAGACAGGAACAATCACCCACAAAATACACAGTGAAACACTGGCTATCCAAATATGGTTCCCAATCAAAGACCACGAAAATCACCTGACTCTGATTGAGAACCGCCTCAGGCAGCCAAGCCTATGCTAGACACACCCCTAATCAGCCACAATCCCAATGCCTACAAAAAAAACAATACGACAACACAATAAGCCCATGTCACACCCTGGCCTGAACAAATAATTAAAGAAAACACAAAATACTAAGACCAAGGCGTGACACATACCCAGGGTATATTGTCTGATATACCACAGCTTTTAGCCATTCAGCATCCTGGACTCAAACTACCCAGTTCATAACATAGAGGTAAATGCTTTCCTGGAAGACGGAGATGAGAGATTATGAGCCATGGAAAATACATTTAACCAATACCTCTATTTCAAAACACAAAAATCTGAAATGTTTTAATAAAAGAAATTGCATGCTCATCAACTGAGTCATAACAATTAGCCTCCTTGTGCTGTTCTATAATTCATAAAATGGTACGTTACCAACTGAGACATCAAACTCATGTTGACATATCAAGCACAAACGCCATCTATTCAGCAGCAATTAGTGGATTACTGTTTGTTATGTCTGTGGACTTCAAACACGGATAGCATAGCTATTTTTAGCTGTGCAATAAAGGATTGGTTCATATTAGTGTATGTGATTGTGTTTAATTAGAATTTGTGTGAAAATAATTACTTTGAAAGTCACATTTATATATTCACAAAGTGTGGAGCATTTGGCTCTAATTAGCATTTTTCTATTAGTTAGATGTTTAGTTTGTGTGTATAGGACTCTTGAAATGGTTAGGGCTGTGCATCACATGCTCTCCTATTTCTAATCATCTATCTCTTGGATTTCTCACATGTTCATGCAAGATTTGTAATCATCTTGCATGGATTACTTCCTAAATCGAAAAGTGCCTGCGGATAGCAGGGAATTGAAACATTATAGTGTGACGACTATTTGTGTGCAAACAGTATTTACTTAAATTTCAACAGATTGGAATGGCAGCAGGGTAAACAAGTATGAAAGAAACAGAAAACAATAAGAAGTGAATCTATATGGCAGGAATAAAACTTCCATGCTCCATGGTTGGGACAGTGATCAGAGAGGATGCCTGAGGCCCCATTCTAGAGGCCCTATGAACAGCCACACAGAAGAGTGGAGCCTATCCGGACAGTGTCTGTTGCCGGCACATGCCACAATTTTGATGTGTGGATAGGCTGTGCATTTTGATGTCTGTCCAAGGGTTGCATTGACCTATGATATTAGCAACAATATTAGCAACCAAGGCTTATGTAAGGGTAATACCACAGCACCCTGCTCGCTAAATCCTTGTTCACAAGAATATATGGGCACATTAAAACTGAAAACAGGAGTATGTAAATCTCATTCATATTATCCCCATGGTGTTTAAGAGCTGAGGAAACCACACAGTATTTTGTGCCGGTAGATCAGCTTTTCTCTCGACCCACTCCACTAATACTACACTAATGGCATTAGGGACAGGATAAAAAAATGGACACACATTGGTGAGAGAGACACAATGTATTAAAATGAACACTACCTTCCCCACTGAACCAGTGCTATTCCAATAAGCTTGGGACACTGGGTCTGAACACCTCCCTCTGCAACTGGATCTTGGACTTCCTGACTGGCCAACCCAAGGTAGTGAGGGTAGTCAACATCATCTCCGCCACGCTGACCCTCAACACAGGGGTGTGTGCTTACTCCCCTCATGTACTCCTGGTTCAACCACGACTGCTTGGCTACACACGACTCCAACACCATGGTCAAGTTTGCTGAAGACACGATGGTGGTAGGCCTGATCACAGGCAACGATGAGTCAGCCTACAGGGAGAGGGTTGGTGACCTGGCAAGTGTGGTGCCAGAGCAGCAACTCCCTCAACATCAGTAAAACTAAGGAGCTGATGGTGGACTACAGGAAACGAGGGGTGGCAGAAGTATTCAACTATTTTACTGCCACGGACATTATTACCTTCAGAGTTTTGGGGGAAAATGGAACCCATTGCTAGCATCATTAAAATCACAGAGAAGTTTTAAGACGAGTCAGGATGTTGCTTATGAATTGTCTGAGTAGGGGGAATAAGATGAACGTACTGCATCATCTGGGTTTCTTATGATGGAGTCTACTCCTTTTGATTACGAAAGCATCATAGAATAGAACACATTTTTGTTCATCATGTGTTACAGGTAATATCTTTACAGGCAGATGAGATACGTACTCAATGAAGGGTTTTTCTTTACTTTTACTATTGTCTACATTGTAGAATAATAGCGAAGACTTCAAAACTATGAAATGACACATATGGAATGATGTAGTAACCAAAAAAGTGTTAAATAAATCAACATTTCTTTTAGATTTCAGATTCTTCAAAGTAGCTACCCTTTGCCTTGATGATGGCTTTGCACACTCTTGGCATTCTCTAAACCAGCTTCATGAGAAATGCTTTTCCAACAGTCTTGAAGGAGTTCCCACATATGCTAAGCACTTGTTGGTGGTCCAACTAATCCCAAACCTTCTCAATTGGGATTAGGTCGGGTGATTGTGGAGGCCAGGTCATCTTATTCAGCACTCCATCACTCTCCTTCTTGGTCAAATAGCCCTTACACAGCCTGAAGGTGTGTTTTGGGTCATTGTCCTGTTGAAAAACAAATGGTAGTCCCACTAAATGCAAACCAGATGGGATGGTGTACTGCTGCAGAATGCTGTGGTAGACATGGTGGTTAAGTGTGCCTTGAATAAAATAAAATAAATCAGACAGTGTCACCAGCAATGCACCATCACACTTCCTCCTCCATGCTTCACCGTGGGAACCACACATGCGGAGATCATCCATTCACCTACTCTGCATCTCACAAAGACACAGCGGTTGGAACAAAAACATCACAAATTTGGACCAAAGGACCGGTCTAAAATCCATTGCTCGTGTTTCTTATTAACCCAAGCAAGTTTCTTCTTATTGGTGTCCTTTAGTAGTGGTTTCTTTTCAGCAATTCGACCATTAAAGCCTGAATCACACAATGCCCCCTGAACAGTTGATGTTGAGATGTGTCTGTTACTTGAACTCTGTGAAGCATTTATTTGGGCTGCAATCTGAGGTGCAGTTAACTCTAATTAACTTATCCTCTGCAGCAGAGGTAACTCTGGGTCTTCCTTTCCTGTGGTGGTCCTCAGGGGAGCCAGTTTAATCATAGCCCTTAATGGTTCTTGTGACTTGCACTTGAAGAAACTTTCAAAGTTCTTGACATTTTCCGGATTGACTGACTTTCATGTCTTAAAGTAATGATGGACTGTCATTTCTCTTCGCTTATTTGAGCTGTTCTTGCCATAATATGGACTTGGTATTTTATTGTATGCCACCCCTACCTTGTCACAACACAACTGATTGGCTCAAATGCAATAAGAAGGAAAGAAATTCCACAAATGTACTTTTAAGAAGGCACACCTGTAAATTGAAATGCATTCCAGGTGATTATATCATGAAGCTGGTTGAGAGAATGCCAAGAGTGTGCAAAGCTGTCATTAAGGCAAAGGGTGACATCTCAAATATAAAACATATTTTGATATGTTTAACACGTTTTTGGTATCTACATGATTCCGTATGTTATTGTATAGTTTTGATGTCTTCAATATTATTCTACAATGTAGAAAATAGCAAAAATAAAGAAACTATTGAATGAGTAGGTGTGTCCAAACTTTTGATTGGTACTGTATATATATATTTGTGATGAGATGTACAGTGGGGCAAAGAAGTGTAATACTCCGGGTGTCGTGGGTGTGGAGTCAAACGCAGGAGACAGAGAGTACAATGCTGTGCTCTTTAATTGCACCAACAGGGTGTACCTATGATGAAAATTACAGGCCTCTCTCATCTTTTTAAGTGGGAGAACTTGCACAATTGGTGGCCGACTAAATACTTTTTTGCCTCACTGTATATACATTATGGACAGCATGTGGATAGAATATTTAGTATATCTGTAGAATATGTAAGATAGTATATACACTGAGCAAAAATATAAACACAACATGCAAAAATGTCAATGATTTTAAGGAGTTACAGTTCTAAAAAGGAAATCAGTCAATTTAAATGAATCCATTAGGCCCTCATCTATGGATTTATCAGCTATGAAGGTAAGACCCAGATGCAGACAATGCCGAATTAACAATGAATTAATAATCCAACAGGGGCAGGCAATAGACCGTTAAAGGCAGGCAGAGGTCAGTAAACCAGAAGTGGCGCAACGGTTCTGGATGGCAGGCAGGCTCAGGGAAGAGAGAGGTTAATAATCCAGAGGTGGAGCAAAGGTACAGGTCGGCAGGCAGGCTAAGGCAATGTGATCAGGCAGGCGGGCTCAGAGTCAGGATAGGCAAGGTTCAAAGACAATCACAAAGACAGGTGAAACAGATCAGGGTGTGACAGGATTTCACATGACTGGGCAAGGGCAAAGCTTTGAGTGGGCTAAGGACCATTTGTGATGTTTATGGGACATATTGGAGTGCCAACAAAAGAAGCTCGTCAAAGGTAAATCATGATTTATATTTTATTTCTGCGTTTTGTGTAGCGCCTGCAAGGATGAAATATGGTTTCTCTCTTTGTTTACTGTTGTGTTATCAGATAATAGCATATTATGCTTTCGCCAAAAAGCCTTTTTGGATTCACAACGAGTGTAGCTTTAATTTGGTATTTTACATGTGTGATTTAATGAAAGTTCGATTTTTATAGTATTTTATTTAAATTTGGTGCTCTACACTTTCCCTGGCTATTGGCCAAATGGGACGCAAGCATACACCCTATCCCAGAGAGGTTAATCCAGCCGCTTTGTCAGATTTAAAAAAGGCTTTGCGGCAAAAGCATACCATGCGATTATCTGAGGACAGCGTGCATTTTACAACCAAGTAAAGAAATTACAAAAGTCAGAAACACTGATAAAATTAATCACTTAGCTTTGAAGATCTTCATATGGTTGCAGTCACAAAGTCCCAGCTACATAATAAATGTTTGTTTTGTTCGATAAAGTCCCTCTTTTATATCCCAAAACCTCAATTTTGTTGGCGCGTTTTGTTCAGTAATCCACTGGCTCAAAGCCGGTCAAAACATGCATACGAATACATCCTAATAGTACCAGTAAAGTTCATCGAAACATGTCACATGATGTTTATAATTAATCCTCAGGATGTCAATTGTCTAAATAATCGATAATATTTCAACCGGACGTATTCAATAGAAAGGAAAAATGAGGGGGGTGCACTCGGTCACATGCGCAAACCAGCACTGCATGAATCTACAGTCCACTGACAGAAAGGTCCCATTCTTCATTTTTCAGAAAACAAGCCTGAAACAATGTAAAAAAGACTTGACATCTAGTGGAAGCCATAGGAACTGCAATCCGGGTCCTAACCCATTAGATACTCTATAGGCATTCAATTGAAAATACCCACATCAAAACAATCCCACTTCCTGGATGGATTTTCCTCAGGTTTTAGCCTGCCAAATCAGTTCTGTTATACTCACACACATTATTTTCACAGTTTTGGAAACTTTTTTCTATCCAAATCTACCAATTATATGCATATCCTAGCTTCTGGGCCTGAGTAACAAGCTGTTTACTTTGGGCATGCTTCTCATCCAGACGTCGAAATACTGCCCCCAAGCCACAAGAAGTTTTAATGTCTCAATTGTTGAATCTTGCTATGTTCAAACAAATATTTACACATGTTAAGTTCGCTGAAAAGAAACGTAGTTGACAGTGAGAGGACATTTTTTTTTTTGCTGAGTTTACAACAAATGTTGAATAGGATGGCATTGACTAAAATACAGTATATACATATGAAATTCGTAAAACAGTATGTACATTTTATTAAAGTGACCAGTGATTCCATGTGTATGTACATAGGGCAGCAGCCTCTAAGGTGTAGGGTTGAGTAACCGGGTGGTAGCTGGCTAGCGACAGTGACTATGTTCAGGGTAGGATTCTGAGTGGAGGCTGGCTAGTGATGGCTATTTAAAAATCTGATGGCCCAGAGATAAAAGCTGTTTACTTAATATCTCGGTCCCAGCTTTAATACACCTGTAACGACCTTGCCTTCTGGATGATAGTCGGGTGAACAGGCCGTGGCTTGTGTGGTTGATGTCCTTGATGTTCTTTTTGGCCTTCTTGTAACATCGGGTGCTGTAGATGTCCAGGAGGGCAGGCTGTGTGCCCCCGGTGATGCGTTAAGCAGACGTCACCACCTTCTGGTGAGCCTTGAAAATGCGGGCAGTGCAGCTGCTGTACCAAGTGGTGATACAGCCCAACAGGATGCGCTCAATGGTGCATCTGTAAAAGTTTGTGAGGGTCTTAGGCACAGAGCTGAATTTTTTCAGCTTCCTGAAGTTGAAGAGACGCTGTTGTGTCTTCATCACCACATTGTCTGTGCGGGTGAAACATTTCATGTTGTCAGTGATTTATACGCAGAGGAACTTGAAGCTTTTCACCTTCTCCACTGTCCCCGTCGATGTGGATGGGGGCGTGCTCCCTCTGCTGTCTCTGGATGTCCACAATCATCTCCTTCGTTTTGTTGAAGTTGAGGGAGAGGTTATTTTCCAGGCACAAGGGCCCAAACTTCCTCCCTGTTGGCTGTCTTGTCATTGTTAGTAATCAGGCCTACTACTGTTGTGTCATCTGCAAACTTGATGATTGAGTTGGAGGAGTGCGTGGCCATGCAGTCATGGGTGAACAGGGAGTATAGGTGGGGGCTCAGCACACACTCTTTTGGAGCCCCTGTGTTGAGGATCAGTGTATTGCCGGCCCGTCAGGAAGTCCAGGACACAGTTGTACAGGGCGGGGTTCAGATGCAGGGTCCCGAGCTTAATGAGGAGCTGGAGGGTACTATGGTGTTGAAGCCTGAGCCAGAGTCAATGAACAGCATTCTTATATAGATATTCCTCTTGTCCAGATGGGATAGTGCGATGGCGATTGCATCGTCTGTGGATCTATTGGGGCAGTATGCACATTTAAGTGGGTCTAGGGTGTCAGGTAAGGTGGAGGTGATATGATCCTTAACTGGCATCTCAAAGCACTTCATGATGACAGAAGTGTGTGCTATGGGGCGATAGTAATTTCATTTAGTTACATTTTCTTTCTTGGGTACAGGAACAATGGTGGACATATTGAAGCAATTGGGGATAGCGACTGGGATAGGGAGAGATTTAAATTGTCCGTAAACACTGGAGGCAGCTCGTCTGCGCATGCTCTGAGGACGCAGTTAGGGATGTCATGTGGGCCGGCAGCCTTGCGAAGGTTAACACTCTTAATGTCTTACTCACGTCAGCCACTGAGAACCCACAGTCCTCGGGAGTGGTCCGTGTTGGTGCCACTGTGCTATCTTCAAAACTGGCGACAATCGGTAATTGTCTGGAGTCCCTGCCACATAAGTCTCGTCTCTGAGCCATTGAATTGCGACTCCACTTTGTCTTTGTACTGACGTTTTGCCTGTTTATTGCTTAACGGAGGGCATAACTGCACTGTTTGTATTCAACCATATTTCCAGTCACCTTGCCGTGGTTAAACACGGTGGATAGCGCATTCAGTTTTGCGTGAATGCTGCCATCTATTCACGATTTTTGGTTTGGGCAGGTTTTAACCCTTTGACACGTACAATCAAGTATTTGTGATCATTATTGAGCGGTCCCTGCAGCGTATTATCTCAAATACGTTATTGGAACAGTAGCAACAGAACATATGACGCAACAAACGCGTCTAAACACCATTGTTGTCTGAACAGCATCTAAATATTTTTTGGTACTAATGGAAAATAAAGCTCAAACTTTATCCCTCAATTTCACCTTTTATTGTAAAAGATAAATGCAAACTTCATCATCCAAGAATCACACGGAACACATCCACACCCAAACTCATTCCATAAACCAGTCTGAAAAACAGGTTGCAGACAAAAAACGAAACATAAGTTAGTGAACTAACAGCCAGACTTAGTTTACAATGTACCATATCTCTGGTGGGCACAAGAGGCTAATGTAATGCTGTTATGAAAATAAATGCTCATCAGCCAAGCTAACAGCAGCTAAATTACTTATGATGGCAGCCATGTTTGATTACGTTTGACAAGCCAAAACTCCCTAATCCCAGAATGGCATCCACTATAAAACGCAATTAAACAAAGTCAAAGATGGCTGCGCTCATTGCCTGAAAAATATTAACTTAGTTGCTACTTTTCAGCATATAAAAAATTGTTGATGTATTTGTTATAGTAAAACATGACTTGACAAGTCGTTTACCGTTTTTGACAAATCTCAAAGCAAATAAATAGTTTTCACCTCACAGATCATCACATCAGATACAAGCCTACTGCCTAGTCTGACCGTAGCACCAAAGCTAAACAGGGATGAAACCATTTTAGGGGGGTTTGTGGAAGGGTTCATTTCATTTGTGGGGGATTTTCAAGTATGTGGGGGTTAGAAAAGGGGGGAGGTATCATGAGGTGATATGATACAGGAAATACTACTAATAATGGGGGATTATCAATAAATGGGGGGCAAACACAATAGAAGGTTATACACTAAATAAAAATAATCCCTTGGAAAGAGGGGTCTGACCAGCAAACCTGAGGTACCAAAGTTACAATCTGATGATGCGTTCAAGACAACTGGGATAATATTTTTTTGTGTTGACTGGTCATCCAACTCGGGAAATCGGGCCTCTTTCTAGAGCTCCGACTTTCCGACCTGAAGATCATTGATGTCATAATTTTGCAGAGTATTTTTCAGAGTTCACAGTCTTGAAAGTACCATAAATCAGTCGAGTGAACTATCCGTTATAACATCTTTGGTCTGACAGATGCTTACGTGACAAACAGAATGCATTGTATGATAGTCAACAAACATAGCGCCACACATAGCCACCAAATAGCTTAGCATTAGCTCACCATAATCGATCATAATCACAGTCGTGTATATTCCCCTCCCAGCAGACAGTCGTGTATATTCCCCCCTCAGTGTGATTGCTTTTAATCAATAAAATAAATCAGATTTAACATGTAATGAGTCAGCTAAATGGGTAAGATAAGAAGTCTTAATTTAATGCATACATTATTGAAATAAAATGTTAAAGAACATACCATACCAGTAGCATTTTAAGAGGCATTAAGGAAAACCTGTGTCAAACCAGTTTCCCCCGTAAAACATGTATTTTTTAAATCTCTGACCATTTTACTTGCTGTAGCAGAGCTGGTTAGGCTGTTTAAATTATATCTAGAGCATTCTTGACTAACTATTACTTATTTTCATATGCAGCAGGTGTTGCATACTAGTAAATTCATCAGTTGGTCTTCACTCTGGGACACTCAGACGAGAGTGTTCTGAAATCGGAGTAGATAGCATATCTCTTGATTTCACAAATTCACTCTGGCTAACTGTATAACAGTCATTCAAATGCTCACTAGTACTAGAGTACAAATGTATCAGACACTGAGACAAGACCGAGACACTCAATATGTGGTCTCGAGACTAACTCCAGTCTCATACTACACACTGACTACAACCACACATACCAGTTTCTGTGATAATAACCCAGTCTACATTACAGTACTTTTCACGCAATATACTTTTCAAACAAATGTGAACAACATAAGAGGTAAGAAACATATTATGTGCACAGTGAAAATGATCCCCCTGCTATTGAGTGTTGTTCAGTTAAAATAGATTGACTCCTTTATTCTTTCAGGCAAGTGCATATATAATTGAGAAGAGAAAACGTGGTCTGACAGGGTCAGGTTTCTCTACAGCACATATATCACCATGAGCCATGCAATTTAAATTCTGTCAATAAAACGGGTCTCATGGACTGTGAGAACGCAAAAACGGTCACGCCAACACACAGGGCGCATACAATAGACCAGCCCAAACACAGGACCAAAATAGTCCGGAGAATAACCACACGAAAAAAAACACCAGAGTAACAAAAACAATCCTGCACAAAACAAGGGCGGGACAACCTACTATATATAAGGACACTAATTAAACTAAAATACACACAGGTGAAACTAATAAGACAAAACCAACAGACAAACGAAAAAGGGATCGGTAGTGGCAAGTAGGATGGTGACGACGACCGCCGAGCACCACCCGAACAGGCAGGGGAGCCAACTTCGGCGGAAGTCGTGACAACAAGGCTGGAAAAGTGTGATGCCACAATTTTTTATTTTATTTGACCTTTATTTAACTAGGCAAGTCAGTTAAGAACAAATTCTTATTTTCAATGACGGCCTAGGAACTGCCTGTTCAGGGGCAGAACAACAGTTTTATACCTTGTCAGCTCGTGGGTTTAAACTTGCAACCTTCCGGTTACTAGTCCAACGCTCTAACCACTAGGCTACCCTGCCTCCCCTAAATGTAACATTTGAGTTTGTGAATCGAAGGCTGTGCCAGAACATGCTAGCGAACATGAATCCAGGATCTCAAGCTTTATTTATTCATCATTGTACTGTAAAATTTCAAGGCCATGTAGAACCATGCATTTTCTTATGCAGTAAATAGACAAACAAACACATTTCATCCAATTCACCCTAGCCTTTGTGGGTGGAAGATGACATCAATATGTATTTCCCGGAATATCGAATTGTAAAGCTAAGAAGAAAATGTAAATGATATATTTTGAGAAGGCACATTATGAGTTGTAAAACGACATAAGAACAGTGAGAACACTAAATTCTCTCCCCTGCAATCACACTATTTTATTCTCATGTCCAAGGACTCTATTTTGGTACTTTTTAATAGCTCAGTGGTGTCTTCTGGAGTGGGTCTCACCACTCTCTCTAGAGGTCACAGACATTGAGAAAGTAATGAATGGCAGCTAATTTCAGAGGCAACATCCAGATACTGAAATATTTCTGTTATTTGGGGTTTTCAGTTAGAACAAAAACTTGTTCAGTTGTTGGGTTGATAAGAACAACAGAGCATCTATAGTTGAAGTCGGAAGTTTACATACACTTAGGTTGGAGTCATTAAAACTTGTTTTTCAACCACTCCACAAATTTCTTGTTAACAAACTATAGCTTTGGCAAGGTGGTTAAGACATCTACTTTGTGCATGACGCAAGTCATTTGTCCAACAGTTGCTTACAGACAGATTATTTCACTTATAATTCACTGTTTCACAATTCCAGTGGGTCAGAAGTTTGCATACACTAAATTGACTGTGCCTTTAAACAGCTTGGATAATTCCAGAAAATTATGACATGGCTTTAGAAGCTTCTGATAGGCTAATTGACATAATTTGAGTCAATTTCAATCATGGGAAAATCTAAATAAATCAGCCAAGACCTCTGAAAAAAATGTAGACCTCTACAAGTCTTCTTCATCCTTGGGAGCAATTTCCAAACACCTTAAGGTACCACGTTCAACTGTACAAACAATAGTATGCAAGAATAAACTCCATGGGACCACGCAGCTGTCATACCGCTTAGGAAGGAGACGCTTACTGTCTCCTAGAGATGAACGTACTTTGGTGCGAAAAGTGCAAATCAATCCCAGAACAACAGCAAAGGACCTTGTGAAGATGCTGGAGGAAACAGGTACAAGAGTATCTATATCAACAGTAAAACGCGTCCTATATCGACAGAACCTGAGAAAGGCTGCTCAGCAAGGAAGAAGCCACAGCTAAAAAAATGGCATTAAATATCCAGACTACGGTTTGCAACTACACACGGGGACAAAGATCATACTTTTTGGAGAAATGTCCTCTGGTCTGATGAAACAAAAATAGAACTGTTTGGCCATAATGATCATTGTTATGTTGAGGAAAAAGGGGGACGCTTGCAAGCCGAAGAACACCATCCCAACCGTGAAGCACAGGGGTGTAAGCATCATGTTGTGGTGGTGCTTTGCTGCAAAAGGGACTGGTGCACTTCACAAAATAGATGGCATCATGAGGTAGGAAAATGATGTGGATAAATTGAAGCAACATCTCAAGACATCAGTTAAAGCTTGGTTGCAAATGGCTCTTCCAAATGGACAATGACCCCAAGCATAATTCCAAAGTTGTGGCAAAATGGTTTAAGGACAACAAAGTCAGGGTATTGGAGTGGCCATCACAAAGCCCTGACCTCAATCCTACAGAAATTGTGTGGGCAGAACTGAAAACAAGTGAGGGAGCAAGGAGGCCTACAAACCTTACCTACTGATCTGTCAGTAGGAATGGGCCAAAATTCACCCAATTTATTGTGGGAAGCTTGTAGAAGGCTACCCAAAATGGTTGACCCAAGTTAAACAATTTCAAGGCAATGCTACCAAATACTAATTGAGTGTATGTAAACTTCTGACCCACTGGGAATGTGATGAAAGAAATAAAAGCTGAAATAAATCATTCTTTCTATTATTATTCTGACATTTCACATTCTTAAAATAAAGTGGTTATCCTAACTGACCTAAGACAGGGAATTGTTACTAGGATTAAATGTCAAGAATTGTGAAAAACTGAGTTTAAATGTGTTTGGCAAAGGTGTATGTAAACATCCGACTTCACTGTAAATGTTGAGAGATGTACTGTGTCATGGGATTGACGGCTACATCATGCTGTCATGAACTTGACTGAACATTTGCCATAATATTCTATGTTAATGTATGTAGATAGCAAATGGTAGTATTGGTAGTTTAACTTAATATTTAACTTAATATTCATTCAACACATGACTAATGATGACACTATTAAGTCAGCTTCTTGATGCAGGATTTTCCCAGTGGAACGTGATGCTAAGTGACCAGAGTGATGTTCTATAAATGTCCTCAGTGCCATCATGCCTCATTACACAATTATATAACAATGTTATGTCTGTTGCCATGAGATGTCATAAAAGGAAGTGTCAAGCAGGAGAGCAGCCTCAGTCTACAGTCGCAGAAAACAGTGGGTATGTTTGTATCTCTACATCCAATTAGCAAGTGAGCAATTTCTACAAGTGTAGCTACCGGCATTGAGACCCATATGGCGCTAGTGGAACAAACAACGTGTGCACTTAAAAACAAACTCAGCATCATTATCAGTTTATTAGGAAATATAATAATATTACTACCCTCACCCTTCTTAATATACATGAAGGAACACATTCAGTAGGGTTCAGATTATTTCAACAGTGGTGCCCTTCTGTCACTTGTTGCAAATATTCCTGTCAAGATTCTCATTTTGGTCCCAACTCCCAAAGCACTGAAAGTCACTAAGTGGGAATAATAATTGCCATTCTGGGAAGCAGATTGTTAATTTTTTTCCAGCAGAACAATTATCAAGCATTATGTGGTTATGTAAATGTTTTGTTTGACGTTCAACAGTTTTGGGGGTGAAATGCAATCTGTTAATAGTTTTGTGCCACTGATTTATTAATGAATCCAAAAATCCATAATTAAATATATATATTCTTCAGCTTTAGCATTAACAGATGCTGCAAACATGGTGGGGTCAGGGGTGATTTGCTGTGAAATGCAAGCCCACACCTGTATCTTAGGAACTGCTGCAATGCAAGTATTCATTACAACATAATCTCATGAAATGTTTGTTACAAGGTTGAACCATCTAGATAATTCACATACTGATAATGTTGTCTCAAACCTTTCCATTATCTAACATAAATATCCAAATATGATTACTTTTGGATTAATACCTCATGAACATGAAACAAATACAGTAAGTGTTTTTGCTTAAACACCTAACATTGAGACATTATAATCAGTATCAAACACGATAGTATAATATATTGAAAATATTTGTTTTACTTCATCTAATGTACTTTATGATGCACATTCCTTGACAGAGAGTGTGTCTTGAGATCAACAGTGTTGATTCTCAGCATGCTCAGTGTCTGTTGTTGAGCTCAACACCACTGGGGTTGAGCAGTCAGTGGTTAAACACATGGTGAGATGGAAAGAAAGGAGCATCACATTTAAATACAGACTCAATATAATCTTGGAGGAGATATTGAGATTAAATTATAGAAGATAATCTCATTTGAGGGTTACTGTGGAGAATGTGTGTGGGTGTGCCTCTGTCAGTCACACAAATTACAGTCACGAGCATGGCATTTCAATACTGTCACAGCAGCTTTGCATTAAATTACCAGGATCGCGTGACGTTTGGTAGTTACTCTCAACCATAGTTATTGTGAAATGCTGGTGACATGATACTCCACTCCTCTCCTCTCCCATTCTGTCAAAATGAGCCCTTCACCATCTGGAGAGAACTGCATCATAAAAAAATAAAGAAAAACCTGTTTACTTTCTCGCTCATGCACAGCAGATTATAATAATACTACAGTACACTCAAAGGCTGTGATTGCAAAATGTTTGTCTCCCATCAGTTTGAGAAGCAGGTTAAATATCAGACCAAGAGGGCTTCTATCAATCACTATAGCAGCTGAAATACAGACTAATCACAAATCAATGTAAATTAACATTATTATGATTCTTTGATATAGTACAAGACAAAACATGACCCTACAAATTGTTTGCGCCTTATGCTTCATGGATAGAAATGCAACCAACGTTCAAAAGCATACTTTAAATCATGTAGCTGTCACGTCCAAATGTTGCCTACCGCACTGTCATTATTCACTATACATAGTGTTTCTGACACTGATGTCTGAGTCAGTTGATTTAACTCCAAACATATCTGCTTTCAACTGTTTTAAAATTAAGCATGAGACTATGAAGGTAGGTAACAGCATCTCCTATGACCTTCTGAGACTTGGGAAGTAACAAGGCCAAACTAAGCTAAAAAGAGACACTGGTCCAGACACTAATGCTCTCAAACATTGCAATGTGCAAGGAGAGAAAAAGATGTGGAATTCCTAAGCAACAGGCCATATTTATTAATTGTTCTAATTCAAAAGCCTCTGAAGCAGCGCCAACAAAATGTATAGGCCCAATGAGCATTCCGCTCAATAGCTGCGCCACCTTGAGAGTGACTTGTCAACAGTCTCTTCCCGTTATACTGTGCATCTGTGTGAGGCCACATAAAATGTGAGGTTCCTGATACCCTGGGTCTCGGTGGGACCTACTTACCTCAATTGATAAAAAAAGGATCCTCTCTGTAACTCTAACTGTTGCTCTGCTCCTCGGGCAGGTCCCCCATCTGCCATCCAAGCCGTTCTAAACCAAGATGCTTGATTACGACAGAGTCCTTGCCTTCACTCATGTGATGACCCATGAAACGTTTGGATTCTGTTTTGCATTACAATTTCATTGTGTGGAAATTATTACACCAAGCAGTCATTGCACAGGGGGGTGATCATGCATACTGGATGGAAATTTGATTTGCTCTAATTCACCACTTGTGCTTAATGACTGGAGGGCAGGGGCTTTAATAGTTCAAATGCTTAGTCAAGGGAAGTATTTGGGGACATTTTGGGAGATAATTGTTATAGTTCAAGTAAATGTTGTTCATAATGAATGAATCATGTAAACTAGACAGCTATCAAATGCTTCATATGCTGGGTGTCTAAATAGGCCTCCACAAATACGTTGAATTACAAAACAATTGCACAACAAATGTGTGCCCACCAAAACATGATAGGACATGCTAGTCAAAAAGTTTTTCCTTCGGATAGGATTGGGAGGATTCAGTGTTGTCATGCAACAACTGGCAGTACACCACATTAGATTTGCGAGGCAAAAAATAGCTGAGGCTGTGCTCCTTTAGGTGCCCTAACTACACTGTCAGGATCACTGCATCTGAACAGTTCTAGTTGATTGGCTGGCACTTCCTCTGAAGTGTTTCCAAGTGCTGCTATTGTACTTAAGGCAGCCTTCGTGCTGCTCTCCTACTTAGGGGGAGCCAGCCAGGCAATATAAAAACTGCAAGCCCTCATTTGAGAATTGCACTTGATGTACATGAATGTTATTGACAAAGCAAAATTATATCCCCCATCGATATGGCTTCTCTTCGGTGATATAGTAGTTGCAAACACCCTCTAAATGTATTCTTTGTAATCAACATTTACATTGTTATACTTATTTTTTTAACAGTTGATCATGAAATCCATTAACCAGATAATTGACTATTGTAAGTGCTTTATTGGCATTATTTGAGCATATGAAAAGGCCCCAAAAAATGTTGCTTTAGAAATTAAATAATTCCACTAAAAATGGAAGTACACCATTCACATGTTCTTGTCTTGAAAATAGTTTATTTTGTAATTTTTTACGGGCATGGCTCAAGGTCTAAATCTACAAAATCGCATAATGGGTATTTTAATCAATGTTATTCAATAAGTAAATGAAAAGTGAGATGGAATGTTTTGTTTAAAACATCTTGGCTTCAAGGTCAGGTCTCCAAAGATAAAATAATCAATGCCATCTGTTTGCCTATGTCTCTATATAAGATACCTGCACTGTACAAGCATGCCTCATTATGAAATGTCTCCCGTTCCCACTCAGTGCATGTAATTTACAGCGTTCCCCTAAATGTGGAGAGGCAATAAATAAAGAACAATTAAGGCTGTCTGAGTTGATGGGGGACGGAATTTTGTAGAGGTGTCTAGTGCCAGTGTGCATAATGCTTTGGGAGCTAATGTCAAGAATATTGTTTACAGTTCTTGGTACAGTGAAAGGATGCTAACATTTAATTTACTGCATGTGGGGTTTGCATGTGCTAGATACAGAAAGGAGAGGATGGGGTCGTGTAAACGGATTCATGTACATAAAGCCCTGTGGTATATCACGGATATTGGCTTAGCTACAGGGTGTGGCTCGTTTCTCTTTCGAAACAACACCCCTGTCACGCCCTGGTCTTAGTATTTTGTGTTTTCTATATTTATTTGGTCAGGCCAGGGTGTGACATGGGTTTATTTTGTGTTGTGTTTATGTATGGGGGTTTTTCGTAGGTTTTGGGATTGTGGCTTAGTGGGGTGTTCTAGCAAAGTCTATGGTTGCCTGAGGTGGTTCTCAATCAGAGGCAGGTGATTCTCGTTGTCTCTGATTGGGAACCATATTTAGGTAGCCATATTCTTTGAGTGTTTCGTGGGTGATTGTTCCTGTCTCTGTGTTAGTTTACACCAGTTTAGGCTGTTTCGGTTTTCACGTTACGTTTATTGTTTTGTATTATTCGTGTTTCACCTTCATTAACCACGCTGCATTTTGGTCCGACTCTCCTTCGACGGAAGAAAAACGCTACAACCCCTTAGTAATGCCAATATTAGTGATATTCCACAGTCTCGAGTGCATTATCGGCTTTATAAAATGAATCAACATACATTTCAGGGCCCACGAGTGCATTATTGCAGTCATAAAATGGACCGACATGTTCATTAAATAAATGTTATAATGATTAATGAAAGCATTACATAACAATAATAGGTATGTCAAAAGTTTAGCCTGCTGCAAAGATTCTGTAGTCCAGAGCGCCTGGTTAAATTGTGCATAGGAGCATTTTTTAAATCACTAAATGGTAAACTAGTGAGATGTGATTATTGGAAAAATCGGTCAGATTGCTTAATTTACTATCATCCTAAATTAAGATATTTAATCATTTTTGCTAGAGTATATGTAATATTTATTACGCTACTTTCCAAGATGTGGACAGTACAGTGGTTACTTCTTTAAAGTTGCGTCATACATACTCAGTTTGTAAATTCAGATGGTTTCGCTCTCGGAGCGCACACTGGATGTTCAGGCTGAGCAGTAGGGTTGATTTGAGTGTTCTGGCCTTACAACGGCAGTCAAGCACCCAAGCTAACGTTGGCTAGCTACTTCCAGACACAAATGAGACCACTCTGACCATTTTACTTGCCCTAACAGAGGTGGTAAGGCCGTCGTTTTGAAGCAATCGCCACCTCCTATTAGTTCTATTGAGCACCGTGGCACCAACTCGCCTTCCGAACGTTCTATTCCCAGCTTATTGTTCAACGTCACAATGCCTGCTTCGCTATTGTTGGCAGTGAGACCTGCTCACGTTGTTTTATAGTTAATTTCTTATGGGACAGTAGCGTCCCACCTGGCAAACATCCAGTGAAATTGCAGAGCTCGAAATTCAAACTACAGTATTATAAATATTTAACTTTCATAAAATGACAAATGTAATACATCAAAATAAAGCATAACTTCATGTTAATCCAGCTGCTGTGTCACATTTCAAAAAGGCTTTATGGCGAAAGCACACCATACGATTATCTGAGGACAGCGCCCAGCATACAAACACATGAAGAACATATTTCAACCAGGCAGGTGCGACACGAGTCAGAAGTAGCGATGTAAAAAATGCCTTACCTTTTTCTGTTGGCATCACAAATGGTCCTTTTGTTCGATAATGTCCTTCTTTATATCCATAAAAAGTCAGTTTAGCTGGCGCGCTTCAGTCAATAATCCACCCAGTTTCCCTCCATCAAAATGCATACAAAATGAATCCCAAACGTTACTAATAATCAAACCTTAGGTACCCTAATATGTAAATAAACTATCAAATTTAAGACGGAGAATCGTTATTGTCTTTACCGGAGATAAATACCAAAGAACATGCTCTCTTCCACACGCTTGGAAACACTACAGCCAAAATGGGAGCCACCTAGAAAAACTACTATTTCTGGCGCATTTTTCCAAAAACCAGCTTGAAACTCTTTCTAAAGACTTGACATCTAATGGAAGCCCTAGGAACTGCAATCTGGGAGAAAATAGTGGTAGGCCGAATTTTTTTTTTTGGGGGGGGTGGCCTGTCCTCGGGGTTTCGCCTGCCATATCAGTTCTGTTATACTCACATACATTTTCTACCCAAATCTACCAATTATATGCATATCCTAGCTTCTGGGCCTGAGTAACACGTTTTTCATCTGGACGTCAAAATACTGCCCCCTATATAAGAGTTTAAAATGTAAACAACAGAATGTAAACAACAACAATACTTTTGGATCTCTGTGGTCTTCCCATTGTTTCCTATGGGGGGGAATATAGGCATGTCTGTCTATTTTGCCAAGTATCTCACAATGTGAATATTTAGATTTATTTCAAGTCGGGTGTAACCGGTGTGAAATGGTTAGCTAGTTAGTGGAGTGCATGCGAATAGCATTTCAATCGGTGAAGTTACAAACTCTGAGACCTGGAAGTAGTTGTTCCCCTTGCTCCACAAGGGCCGTGGCTTTTGTGGAGCGATTGGTAACAATGCTTCGAGGGTGGCTTTTGTCTATGTGTGCAGAGGGTCCCTGGTTTGAGCCCAGGTAGGGGCAGAAACAAAACTGCTACACAGGCACCATTTTAATCAGGAGAATCTCCTCTTTGTAATTATTTTCAAGTCTGGGCAGCATGCTCGTTTCTCATCGATCGCTAGACCAGAAATAGCCAAGTTTTTATTTTTCTCTACTTTTTCATTACGCAGACATAAGCACAGTTGACACCATCGAGGTGCGGATGTTTACTTTCTACACAACTTGTTTTTTTCCAGTTTCGTCCTACGAACAGATTGTAGTGGTAAAATAAAAAGGGATAGATTTTTAATGGAATTCTAAGCATAACTCCAGTCAAAACAGACTCTGCGATCGTTCAATTCCATTAATTTGCTAAGGGCTGGTGCTAGTGTTCCAGTTTAGCCAATGTTCTTAAACCGTTTTTCAGCCCTGGGGTGAATTTTGACTCGTTCTATTGTCTAGCCTATAGATAGCCAGAGCGAATGTACGAAAGCACCCGAATGTCCATTGAGAAAGCACAATGACTTTACCATTTAGCTAAGCTAAGAATTACGAGAATAATCAAGTCAATAAATGTTGGGTAGCCTATAGTTAATATACTGGAAGGTTTGATGTTTAACTACTAATGTTAGGTAGCTAGCTAACATACCGGTACATACTGCTGTAATGGTATGCTATGTGGTTCGTAAGGACAGCGTAGCTAACAAATTGTCAGCCAACATAACGTGTAAGGTAACTTACACGTAACTCATTACATTGAGAAGCAAGCTACCCCTTGGTCGTTAGGGCAAATCTGGTCTGTTAGGAGGGGGGGATTTCACACCTAGCTTGGCTATAAGACTATTCTTTTGTAAAGGTTAAATAGTCTATTGTTCATCTATTAGCCCTCCTCCCCAACTTGTAACAAATTGCTGTTCCCATCTCATTCCTTTCCCTCTTCCAAGCATAATTATTCTGCTCCTGAGTGGCTGTCTTGTGGGCGTGCTGGCTGATATGGCAGCATCTTCGGTTGTGCGTCAAGAATTCTGCATACAGTAGCACGTTTGTATGAAGGTGTGGTTATTCACATGCAAATTGTTATATGCTATGGAGGTACATTTGTGTCTTTTTGTCGAGAGCAACACCTTTTTATTTTCAATTGAAAATACATTTTCTGAATGCAACTTTTTCCCGCCCCAATAGGAAGTCAAAGTGGACTCCTACGAAGATGGCATCTCAGGTAAGCAGCACTGGCCTGTGTTGGCATGTCCTAAAAATGACATCTTCTGCTTTAGATTGAAAGGTCATATCTCAGTTATTGTTCTCATATCTATAAAAAATAAGCTGTTTTCTTTACTTTCAGAGAGAGAGCTGACCAAGGGGTTGAACATGTAGATATTGCCAGATGTTCACTGTCCGAGGAACAGGCCGTGGAATCTTTATTGCTGGCAAAAGTGTCCATAACCAGAGGAAATGAAACTGTTTTGTGTTATTATTCTCCATCTCTGCCTGCCTTGTTGTACATGGAACTTGTCTCACATGCATTCATTAAAATATTCTTAAGATGTTAGCTGCTATTTTTCAAATTTACACTACATAAACGCAGCCATTTCACTGGACCATTTCACTGGGGGTTAACCTTGCAATATATTTAAATATTGCAGGTACACTCCGATAGGTGTTTGCGTCATACAGTATCTTCTATTGACATGATCTTCTATTGTTTTTCTTCATGCGTAGTTTTTTCAGCATAAAGTACGAGCCACTTAGTGTGGACACCAAGTGAGACCACACACACACACAATAACAGTCTCTCTTCTTCCCTCTCCCCCTTCCCCCTAAATCCTCTAGGTTATATCAGCTGTTTTGGAGAACCCCTCCCGCATCTGAACTGGTTGACACAGAGGGCACAGCATGATCATAGGTGAGATGTCACTTGGTCGGGTCAAAGGGAAGTATTATCAATAAGAGATGCTTTACATTGAAATACAGACAGAGATGTACTAGTCCCAGAGTTAATGATCCAAGGTCAGTTTTGCATTTCACCTCATGATTTAAGATGACTGACCGTGTTAGGATAAATAAACTAGTCTTAATCATGCTCTCTTGTCTGCAGGTATGTTTTGAAGTGAGAGAGCAAGCCAGTCCCGTCATGGCCACCTCACCCGAACTTAAGATAACATTCAGGCCAACGAAGGAGTGGCTTCGTAAGAAGCATTTCAAGGTCCTGGAGTGGCCTAGCCAGTCTCCAGATCTCAACCCCATCTTTGGAGGGAGTTGAAAGTCCGTGTTGCCTAGCAACAGCCCCAAAATATCACTGCTCTAGATCAGCTCTGCATGGAGGAATGGGCCAAAATACCAGCAACAGTGTGTGAAAACCTTGTGAAGACTTACAGAAAACGTTTGACCTCTTTCATTGCCAACAAAGTATTGAGAAACTTTTGTTATTGACCAAATACTTATTTTCCACCATAATTTGCAAATAAATTCATAAAAAATGCAAGCTCACAACTTTAAAGGAGGAACCATTCATTGTATGCGCTACTACATTACACAAGCTGATGTTTTGAACACATTGAATTGGGGGGGAAATACATATTTTTACCTCATATTCGGGATGTTAGTATAAAATGTTATAGTCAACATGATGACACAAGATCAATCTCAAATGACACAAATCATTTGGAGTGGTCTCTCTATAAAAGTCGTTGGCAACACACCAATACATGGATTTGAAAGTCAAAATTGCAGCCAAATTGTCACGACTTCCGCTGAAGTCGTCTGCTCTCCTTGTTCGGGTGGCGTTCGGTGATCGACGTCACCGGCTTTCTAGCCATCGCAGCTCCATTTTTCATATGTCCATTTGTTTTGTCTTGTTCCATACACACTTGGTTGTCATTCCCCAATCAATCTACATGTATTTAGTCCTCTGTTCCTCATCATGTCTTTGTGTGTAATTGCTCATTGTTAACGGTGTATGATCACGCGCGATACTTTCATAGTTTATGTTCTGTGTTCTTTGGGCAATTATATCATTTTTTGTGCCTATTGATGAATGGAATAAAAGTGTGCCTGTTTACACAATACCGCAACATGTCAAAGCAAAAGTTTGTAGAAATGTTTGCCAATGTATAAATATAAAAAATAAATCACATAAGTATTCAAAAACTTTACTCAGTAAATTGTAGAAGCACCTTTGGCACCGATTACATCCTTGAGTCATCTTGGTTATGACGCTACAAACTTGGCACACCTGTATTTGGGGAGTTTCTCCCATTCTTCTCTGCAGATCCTCTCAAGCTCTTTCAGGTTGGATGGGGAGGGTGGCTACACAGCTATTGTCAGGTCTCTCCAGAGTTGTTCGATCGGGTTCAAGTCCGGGCTCTGGCTGGGCCACTCGAGACTTGTCCCGAAGCCACTCCTGCGTTGTGTTGGCTGTGTGCTTAGGGTCGTTGGAAGGTAAACCTTCACCCCAGTCTGAGGTCCTGAGCGCGCTGGACTAGTCTCCCAGTCCTTGCCGCTGAAAAACATCCCCACAGCATGATGCTGCTGGTGCCAGGTTCCCTCGATACGTGATACTTTGCATTCAGGCCAAATAGTTCAATTTTGGTTTCATCAGAACATAGAATATGTTTTCTCATGGTCTGAGAGTCCTTATGGTGCACTTTGGCAAACTACAAGTGGGCTGTCATGTGCCTTTTACTGAGGAATTGCTTCCATCTAGCCACTCTATCATAAAGGCCTGATTGGTGGAGTGCTGCAGAGATGGTTGTCCTTCTGGAAATGTCTCCCATCTCCACAGAGGAACTTTGGAGCTCTGTCTGAGTGACCATCAGGTTTTTGGTCACCTTCCTACAAGGCCCTTCTCACCTGATTGCTCAGTTTGGCCAGGTGGGCAGCACTAGGAAGAGTCTTGATGGTTCCTAACTTCTTCCATTTAAGAATGACAGAGGAAATTGTGTTCTTGGGGACCTTAAATGCTGCAGACATTTTTTGGTACCCTTCGTAAGATCTGTGCTTTGACACAATCCTGTCTCTGAGCTTTACGGACAATTCATTTGACCTCATGGCTTGGTTTTTGCTCTGACATGCACTGTCAACTATGGGACCTGATATAGACAGGTGAGCCTTTCCAAATAATTTCCAATCAATTGAATCAAATGAATTTACCACAGGTGGAATCCAATCAAGTTGTAGAAACATCAAGGATTATCAATGGAAACAGGATGCGCCTGAGCTCAATTTCGAGTCTCATAGCAAAGCAGCTGAATTGTTTTGCAAACATTTCTAAAAACGTGTTTTCACTTTGTCCTTATAGGGTATTGTGTGTAGATTGATGAGGATTTGTTTTTATTTATAATCCATTTTAGCAGAAAGCTGTCACGTAACAAAATGTGGAAAAGTAAAGGAGTCTGAAGAGTTTCCAAATGTACTATAGAATCTTTTTTAGAAATTCTCATCTAACCAGCATTATATACTGTAGGTTATTCCGAATTTCCGCTGTAAAATGTACGTTTAAACAGCGCATTCAATCCAAATGTTTTGCCCCCATTCTATTGATTTCAACGTATAATGATAGGAGTGATTAACAAACAATTGTAGCACTACGCTTACTGTGTTTGCAACTAACTTCAATCAAAATGGAGCTATTTCCTGACTCTGTGTGGTTTTTGAGCTGTGCAAGTTTTAATGGGACGTGCAACCAGATTTTCCCTCTCTCGCTCTACTGATTTCAACATGATATTGATATGAGTTATTGACAAAACAGTGTAGCACTTCTCTTTGTTTTGGTGACCCCTGTAGCAAAATCCAACCCTGATGTAACGGCAGATTTCCTCCTCTTCGTCTGAAGAGGAGTAAGGATCGGACCAAGATGTGGCATGGTAAGTGTTCATGACGATTTTAATAAGAAAAGCACTGAACACTATGGAATACAAAAACAACCAAACTGAAACAAACACACACACGGAAACAAACACCCACAAACCAACAGTGAAACCCAGGCTACCTAAGTATGATTCTCATTCTCATTCTTTAAAGTTGGTGAGGGAAATAAAAGTCTCCAACTTCAGCGATTTTTTGCAATTCTTCCAGTCACAGGGAGCAGAGAACTGTAAGGAAAGGCGGCCAAATGAGGTGTTCGCTTTAGGGATGATCAGTGAGAAACACCTGCTGGAGCGCGTGCTACGGGTGGGTGTTGCCATCGTGACCAGTGAACTGAGATAAGGTGGAGCTTTATATAGCATGGAGTTGTAGATGACCTGGAGCCAGTGGGTCTGGCGAAGAATATGTAGCGAGGGCCAGCCGACTAGAGCATATAGGTCGCACTGGTGGGTGGTATAACGGATGGCACTGTGATAAACTGCATCTAGTTTGCTGAGTAGAGTATTGGAAGCTATTTTGTAGATGACATCGCCGAAGTCGAGGATCGGTAGGATAGTCAGTTTTCCTAGGGTAAGTTTGGCGGCGTGAGTGAAGGAGGCTTTGTTGCGAAATAGAAAGCCGATTCTAGATTTGATTTTGGATTGGAGATGTTTGATGTGAGTCTGGAAGGAGAGTCTACAGTCTAGCCAGACACCTAGGTACTTATAGATGTCCACATATTCTAGGTCGGAACCATACAGGGTGGTGAGGCTAGTCGGGCGTGCGGGTGCAGGCAGCGAACGGTTGAAAAGCATGCATTTAGTCGGCCCGAGAATTGAACCCTGTGGTACCCTCATAGACTGCCAGAGGACCGGACAACATGCCCTCCGATTTGACACACTGAACTCTGTCTGCAAAGTAGTTGGTGAACCAGGCAAGGCAGTCATAAGAAAAACCGAGGCTACTGAGTCTGCCGATAAGAATACAGTGATTGACAGAGTCGAAAGCCTTGGCCAGGTCGATGAAGACGGCTGCACAGAACTGTCTTTTATCGATGGCGGTTATGATATCGTTTAGTACCTTGAGCGTGGCTGAGGTGCACCCGTGACCGGCTCGGAAACCGGATTGCACAGCGGAGAATGTACGGTGGGATTCGAGATGGTCAGTGATCTGTTTGTTAACTTGGCTTTCAAAGACCTTAGATAAGCAGGGAAGGATGGCAGGGAAGGATGGATATAAGTCTGTAACAGTTTGGGTCTCCCCCTTTGAAGAGGGGGATGACCGTGGCAGCCAGGAGGAAGGCATGGCCAGCCGTTGAGAAATGCTTGTTGAAGTTTTCAATTATCATGGATTTATCGGTGGTGACCGTGTTACCTAGCCTCAGTGCAGTGGGCAGCTGGGAGGAGGTGCTCTTGTTCTCCATGGACTTTACAGTGTCCCAGAACTTTTTGGAGTTAGAGCTACAGGATGCAAATTTCTGGTTTCTGGTATTGGTTCCTGACTTCCCTGAACAGTTGCATATTGCGGGGACTATTCGATGCTATTGCAGTCAGTTATAATGATAATCATGTGAACTGGTTGTTCGTGTAATGATGTATAGAAAGACAAATTGGGTATTCTATAATGATGCACTTTCATTTGTGCTTGGGTGAGTGCCGTGGATTCAAACTTTCTTCATGAAGAATCATTTTCTCATCCATATCTTTAGGATGTAAATTATATCAATTTGAATTTCACAACACTGAAGCGTTGGATCAGATCTACCTTACCTGCAGTGGAGGTCGGTGCCATTTAAGATGAAGGAGGACTATTATTTGTATTTTTTATGAACATGGCCTTACTTCTATTATAGCATTTTGGACGACCATCGCTCATATTCCATTCACCCATCTCAATGTAACATCGATAGGTTTTAGGCTACTACATGATACTAAATGTTTCCCTCTACTCATCATGAGGTTGGTACAACCTAGCCTACAAATAAATGTTTACAACGTAGGTGCACAGGTCGAGAGAAATTTCAGTACCCAAGGTGACAGAGAATGACACATTCAATACCGCCTTGCACACTCTTGCCTGCATCTAGCTGACCTAGGTTGTAATCATTAGTCCAACAGTTGCAAACAAGAGTTTCTATTGGAGTAATTCAGGTATGTGTTATCCCCATTTCTTTCCGTTTACTTCCATTTAAGAAACATTTTTCTGCAGAATCAGTGGAATCACACAAACAGGACTAGCAGCCACAAAGCTTATAGGGTGTGTTCCTAAAGTCAGAGCGTTGTCTGATTGTCCATTTGCAAATCCAGGGCCCACCCTGGACGCTCTGGCCAGGGAGTTGGGCTGATCCGAGCATTCTGACATAACGGCAGTCCCAAGCCAAATGGCTAAAGTTGGCTAGCTAGCTACTTCCAGACAAAAACGAGAGTACACCACACTCTGATCATCTTACTCACGCTATCAGAGCTGGTTAGGCTGTTTTCATGTTTTCTAGAGCATTGTTGACTTTAACTGTGCTGCTGGCAACAATGTAAAAATGTTTTTTTGCTGAGGTTTACTGACTGGTCATTTTCAACGGGTGTTGCGCGTTCATGAATTAATCAATTATTCTGCCCTATGGCACACTCAGACTAGAGTGCTCTGAAATCAGAGTAGATAGCCAGAGGGAATTTACAAAGCAACCATAAACCGCATGATCACTTTGCTCGATGTATCTATAATTCCGTATCGCATCTACGCTCTCTCTTCCTCTCACCTTTTCCCTTTCCTTGTGGACTTCAGTGCACAATACAACAGCTGTCTGAGACCAGGCAAAAACAACTTTCCAAATCAAACTTTCATACCATAACCACTAATTGCTACACACAGCCAACATCGTTTTCACTATATTAAGGTCGTAGTCAACATAGCTATTAGAACTAACATGTTAGTAAACCCACTACAAACATGCTGTTGTAACGGCTTTCTTCTGCTGAAGGAGAGGACCAAAGTGGTTAGTGTTCAACATCTTTAATATAGACGATCAACGAGAACACTACAAAATACAAAACAATAAATGTGAAAACCGAAACAGTCCTATCTGGTGCAATGACACAAAGATAGAAGACAACCACCCACAAACCCCAACACAAAACAAGCTACCTAAATATGGTTCCCAATCAGAGACAATGACTAACACCTGCCTCTGATTGAGAACTATATCAGGCCATACATAGAAACGGACAAACTAGACACACAACATAGAATGCCCATCCAGCTCACGCTTACCTTGACTTGGAAGAATTCCAGTGTTGGATATCCATAACCAGCTAGCTAGCATAGCATCCCTCTCTTTTTTGAACCAGGTATTTGAGTAGGCTAAACTAGCTAGCTGCATTTTCTAGCTAAGTAAGTAAGTGAAAGTGAAATAAAAAAAATATATACTATGAAATATATCTCTGTCTCTCATTCTCTCTCTCGCTTTTCCTTAATTTTGAAATAAATATATTTGTTCAAATATATATTTGTTCAAAACTCGTCTTTCTCTCTCTTTGAGTCAACTAGTCACCACATTTTATGCACTGCAGTGATAGCTAGCCGTAGCTTATTCTTTCATCCTCCGATCCTTTTTTTGAGTGGACAACATGTCAGTTCATGCTGCAAGAGTTCAGATAGGTTGTAGGACATCCTCCGGAAGCTGTCATAATTACTGTGCAAGTTTATGGAAGAGGATTACAACCGTAAGCCTCCTAAATTGTGTATTGAAGTCAATACAAAACCTACCCAGAAGAGGACAGAATCTAGCTGTCCTCCGGCTACAACATGGTGCTATCCTACAGAGTGCTGCTGAGGCTATCGTCGACCTTTATTGCAGAACAGTGTGTTTTAATAAATTCTTTGGTGACGTGAATATATGTAGTATAGTTTTATCTAAAAACAACCATTTGTTTTCTCCATATATATCTTACCAGAGAGTTGAGTATTGAAAATGCATGAAATTAGTGCCTGTGAAGTAAAGTGCAACACCTTTTTGGGAAAATTACGGAAGCTATTCAATCAAACACGCTGGGTTTCAATCAAACACAGACAGAATTCTGGGGACACCTCTTGGGTGGGAAAGTGGAAAAGTGGAGGGAATGTATTTTCTTCACCTGTTACTGTAGCCTCTAAAAGAGCATGGGACTGAACAATAGAACATAGAATGCTAACTAGGGCCAGACACCCTCCCCCCAGCTTGGAAATAGAGCGTGATGAGTATAATACTCCTTATGACTGTACTTAGGAAACTAAGTATGCAAAGACGTAACTCCTGGGTTTCAAGGAGAAGGTTTCCCAATACTTTTCTTTTTCAAATCCATGAAGATATAGCACCACAGGGCAACAGTTCTTATCACAGCTGCAATAAATACAATGGAAGAGGGAGAGGATCAAGACATGAAAGCTAATACAAAATAATAACCCACCCACCAGTACTCTCAGCTTAGTCATCCAATGAATAAAAGGAATAAAAAAATGCTGATGGTTGAATGTCCTTCATAAGACAAGTTTCTATAAAAGCCTTCATAGGAGATTGCTTTGAAATTACACTATAGACCATTGTGTATTGTTTCAGGAAGACAGTGTACTTTAAAGCAACTGAGTACACATAAACACACAATCCACACAATCTCCCTCCACTCTTGTGTAACTACAATAAATGTTTTCTCTACGTGTACCTGTACTTGACAGAAAACCATGTTTTTTTAATCTTTAGACAAATTGATGCCATCCCCACCTATTGATATATAGGTGCGCCATCTTGATCTGCATTCAATGGTCAGAAAGACACATACACCAAATTCAGACTGTGGCTTTAAGCTTCAAGTTATTAGTCGTATGTACTGGATATACATCACAGGAGGTCGGTGGCACCATTCTTGGGGAGAATGGGCTCATGGTGATGGCTAGAGCGGAATTAGTGGAATGGTATGAAATACATCAAATGCATGGTTTCCAATGTGTATGCCATTCCATTTTCTCCATTCCAGGATTTACTATGAGCCTTCCTCCCCTCAGCAGCCTCCACTGATACACATGGTATACACCGTCCAACGAAATCCTTACTTGCTTGTTCCTTTTTGACAATGCAACAACAAATAAATAATGAAATATAAGAATACGAACATAAAGTAAATGGCTCAGTAGAATAGAATAAAAAATGTAGCATAAGTGTAATACAGGAAGGCACCATTTGTCGTCCAATATTTACACGTGTTTTGGGGAAGGTGGGATTAGGTGGCAAGTCTGGTAGCAGCATGTGATGTGTGTGTAGCATGAATGTGTGTGTCAGTGTCTCAGACAGTGGGGACTTTCTTATGAAAGTCTTATGAGTAAAAAACTCAAAATTATCAGCTTCCAGTCAGTCAGCCCATAAAACCACTCTGCCAGGCCAAATATATACACCCCTTTCTTGAAACATTAATTTCTTAACAATCTCTATATATCTATTATAGACATGTTTGCGCAGTGGGAAACGTATTGGCCTTCAGTGTGTGGCACGTTCATGATTCAGAGGACAGCAACCGCAATACTAGCACACTCATGTAGGACAGTGCCTTTTTTGTAAAACACAAAGTGCCAGTGGTGCAGTTGAGGTTATATGCAGGTTTAAGCAGTATACCCACTTTTTTTCAGTGAGCATTGCTTATACTCACTTCTTAATCCCTACTGATGCGTATCAAAGTAGTGTATAGGAGGCACACGACTTATCAACTATGTAGTACAATAGACCCTTACAAAAAAATGATTGCAGTTTTGAAACTCCAATAAAAGTGCAGTAATTGCAGCATACTCTAACTGCAGTTGCACTGCAAAATTACTGCAGTAAAAAAAGTGTTATTTTGGACTCAACATACTGCAGTTATACTACACTCTGACTGCAATCTTTTTTCGTAATGGGAGAAATAATGTGCAAAGTAGCCTACACAATTGCAAAGCACATGAAATACAGTATATTCACATAGGTGCTGCACACAGCCTAGTTTCAGCGGAATATCATATACAGGCAGCAAGAGTGTGCAGCTCTCAATTGATTTTGGCATGGAGAAGCTCACAAAAGAATGCCATCGGTAGCCGGTAGGGTAGGAAAGACGTTTCAACGTATGATATCTACCAGTAAATGCTAACTAAGACATTAAAGAGTATGCAAATCAGGTATTGAAAGAGTTTAGTCCAAAGCGTTAGTTAGTAGGCTATTTGTGATGCTCAATTGTCATCATGCTGTTTGCATTAGGGACATAGACATCAGTGGAGGCTCCTCAGAGGAGGACCATCCTACTCAGTGTATTTTTAAAACATTAAAGAAGTTATCCTTTTTAGATAAAACTATACTAAATATAATCACGTCACCAAATAATTGATTAAAACACTATTTTGCAAAGAAGGTCTACAATAGCCTCCACAGCACTATGTAGGGTAGCGCCATGGTTTAGCTGGAGGAAAACTAGCTTCCGTCCTCCTCTGGGTCCATTTACTTCCATACAAAACCTAGGCGGCTGATGATTCTTACCCCCTTCCATAGACTTACACAGTAATTGTGACGAATTTCAACCTGTCATAGCTCTTGCAGCATGAACTGACATCTGTTGGATAGTCATAGTCAGATAGCTAACCTAGCGTCCCTCTGTTTGAGCAGGATGTTTCAGTAGGCTGAGCTAGCTAGCTGCATTTGCTAGAAAAGTAAGTGAAACTGAAAGAGATTTTTTTAAATGGCAGCCAGAGTACAGAATCTAGCTGTCCTCTGGATACAACATGATCTATCGGAAAATGTAGGATTTGTGTGGGCCGTTTGGAAACTTTTTGGCAAAATTAGAGTATACCCACTTCTCCAGGCACCACTACCCCACTGCATAGGGCCAATGGAAAGACAGCAGTCACACACAGCATGATGTTAAAGTTGAACTTCTTAGGGCTAGGGGGCAGTATTCAGAAGTTCGGATGACTGATGTGCCCAAAGTAAACTTCCTGTTACTCAGGACCAGAAGCTAGGATATGCATGGATATGTGTGGTATTGGATAGAAAACACTCTGAAGTTTCTAAAACTGTTAGAATAATGTCTGTGAGTATTAGATAACTGATATGGCAGGTGAAAACCATAGGATAATCCATCTGGATTTGTTTTGTTTGTGACCACCATTTGTCTATGGGAAAATCAAAAGGAATACCTCCCAGATTGCAGTTCCTATGGCATCCACTAGATGTCAACAGTCTTTAGAAAGGGTTTCAGGCTTGTATTTTCAAAAATGAGCTAGAATTTGTAGTTTTTCAGGGTGGCTCTCATTTGAACTGTAGTCTTGTGGCGCACGTGGATGAGCGTGCGCACTTCGTTATTTATCTCCGATATTGAACATACTATTCTGCGTCTTAAATTGTATCTTTATTTAAGTATTATGATACCTGAGGATTGATTAGAAACGTTGTCTGACTTGTTTGGGCAAACTTTATTGGTAACCTTTGAGATTGCTTTGTCTACTGAATCAAACGTGCCCGCTAAACTGACTGTTTTGTGATATAAAGAAGGACTTTATCGAACAAAAATACCATTTGTTGTGTAGCAGGGACCCTTGGGATTGCAAACAGAGGAAACAGAAAGATCTTCAAAGGTAAGTGATTTATTTTATCACTATTTCTGACTTTTGTGACACCTCTGCTGGTTTGGAAAATGTTTTTAATGATTTAGAAGCGGAGCGCTGTCCTCAGATAATCACATGGTATGCTTTCGCCGTAAAGCCTTTTTGAAATCTGCTGGATTAACTAGAAGTTATCCTTTTAAATGATGTATGACACTTGTATTTTCATGAATGTTTAATATTACGATTTTTGTATTTTGAATTTGGCGCTCTGCAATTTCACCGGATGTTGTCGAGATGGGGCGCTAGCGTCCCACCTAGCCTTTTAAGCAGTCCATAACCTCGGTCATAATAAGCCACTAGGTCCCATTCATAAGAATTCAAAAACACAATTAAGCATTTCCCAATTGAATTTACAACTATTATTTCCCATTTCTCATGTTTAGCACACAAAAAGTAACCGGTGACCTAGAGTTTGTGGAACTGACAGCACTTTAACTACTTTGCAGATATGAAACAAACAGACAATCATAATATTAGTACAAAATATCAAACTTACAGTTTATGCTACAAAACTACCCTAGAGGTTTTAATAATGTTATATTTGACTCAATGTTCCATAACGTACACGAAGGCATTGTTGGCAGAATAGATGGATGCAGATCAATGCATGATGCATTTAATTCACCAATACATTTGTTGGTAGTCCCAAAAATATAGCTATGAGGTTGTTAATCACAGCTGTCCTGGTACATTGTTTGCAGCCTCCATTCGAGATGCCCTTTTTCAGTTTCAATGACTCAATATTCTGGGCAAAAACGGACGAATGGAACTAAGGCTGGGAATATCGATACAATCAAACTGGCAAGGGCAATAGTCACAGGTCAGTCACAACAAAGCTAATAGGCTAGTATATATGTATTTATGTAGCAAGATAAAAACACATATCCTAATGTTAGTTAGCTAGCTAGTGTCATGACTCTCCTGTTCAGATTTGAAGGATCAGGTTACATTGGGTCCACTCTGCAGCGCCCTCTCTCTCCCGCAGAGGGGAAGAGGGGTGAAGTTGGCCGTTTTATGACGGTCATGAATACCTGCAGGGAAAGCCTAGAATCTTGCTAATCCAACTGCGTTGTCAGATTTAAAAAAGGATTTACTGTGAAAGAATACGATATGATTATCTGAGGATAGAGCCCCATAAAAAAACAACTACTTCAACCAGCACAGGCGTAACAAAATCAAACTGCAATAAAATAAATTGTTTACCTTTGACGATCTTCCTCTGTTTGCAATCCCAATGCTCATTGTTACACAATGAATGGTCTTTTGTTTGATAAAATCCATTTTTATAGCCTAACACAAAACATTTTGTGAACCGCTTGTGTCGTGAATTCTGTCTAATTCCATTTTCGACGACACATTCGATGTAAATACACACACGAAACGTGACTTTTCCAGTCATGTTTGGTTTCATTGCAATTTGTTTGTAACACAACCAAACCTGATGGGTCATTTCGCGGGACGTATTGACTGAAAGAAACTGATTTGAAGACAACAAGTAATGACATCATTGCGCATCAATGATATGACCGCTGTTTCGTTGATTGACAGTATTTTAACCCAATGACCACTGATTGTCTTGAAATCTAGCTGGGTAGATAGCCAATGAGCTGAGGTAAACGGCAATATGTAATGTTTATGTGTTGGAAGACCAACCCATGTAGTAAACTCCGGCGTAAAGAGGGTCATTCGCCATTGAAGTTTCATACCGGAAGGAGCAATGCATGTTACGCACAGCATTGTTTTGGTCAAATGCAGATTCAGCTGTTTATATATCAATCAGTATGGCGACTAAGTCAAGGAAAGCTAAATCTAAGTCTAGATATATAGATGTACACACAATTTTAAAAGAAATTGATCAGGAAAATGAGACAGAGATTGTTGGAGGACGATTCATTTAGCAATTCCCAAATGGAGGAAAACATTTTGAACGGAGAGGACACCGTTTTGGACTGGCCTCCTAATTGTCCCTAGAATTTCTAAGCAAACAGCTGGAGGCAGGGCTTTCTCCTATAGAGCTCCATTTTTATGGAATGGTATGCCTACCCATGTAAGAGACGCAAACTCGGTCTCAACCTTTAATAAGTCTTTACTGAAGACTCATCTCTTCAGTGGGTCATACGATTGAGTGTAGTCTGGCCCAGGAGTGGGAAGGTGAACGGAAAGGCTCTGGAGCAATGAACCGCCCTTGCTGTCTCTGCCTGGCCAGTTCCCCTCTTTCCACTGGGATTCTCTGCCTCTAACCCTATTACAGGGGCTGAGTCACTGGCTTACTGGGGCTCTTTCATACCATCCCTGGGTGGTCACTGATGTGATCTTCCTGTCCCTTGGGTTGTGCCGTGGCGGAGATCTTTGTGGGCTATACTCGGCCTTGTCTCAGGATGGTAAATTGGTGGTTGAAGATATCCCTCTAGTGTTGTGGGGGCTGTGCTTTGGCAAAGTGGGTGGGATTATATCCTTCCTGTTTGGCCCTGTCCGGGGGTGTCCTCGGATGGGGCCACAGTATCTCCTGACCCCTCCTGTCTCAGCCTCCAGTATTTATGCTGCAGTATGTGTCGGGGGGGCTAGGGTCAGTTTGTTATTTCTGGAGTACTTATCCTGTCCTATTCAGTGTCCTGTGTGAATTTAAGTGTGCTCTCTAATTCTGTCTTTCTCTCTTTCTTTCTCTCTCTCGGAGGACCTGAGCCCTAGGACCATGCCTCAGGACTACCTGACATGATGACTCCTTGCTGTGTCCCCAGTCCACCTGGCCGTGCTGCTGCTCCAGTTTAAACTGTTCTGCCTTATTATTATTGGACCATGCTGGTCATTTATGAACATTTGAACATCTTGGCCATGTTCTGTTATGATCTCCACCCGGCACAGCCAGAAGAGGACTGGCCACCCCACATAGCCTGGTTCCTCTCTAGGTTTCTTCCTAGGTTTTGGCCTTTCTAGGGAGTTTTTCCTAGCCACCGTGCTTCTACACCTGCATTGCTTGCTGTTTGGGGTTTTAGGCTGGGTTTCTGTACAGCACTTTGAGATATCAGCTGATGTACCAAGGGCTATATAAATAAATGTGACTTGTTTTGATTTGATTTGACTGGTAAGTTTTTCTCATGCCAATGCCGTTGTTTGAAATTAATAATATAAAATATTATTTGTGAAATGAAATAGCCTATTTGAGGCTGTTGAGGGGAGGGCAGGCCCACAACAATGGCCAAAATTAAATGGAGACAGTAGATACAGCTGGTCTGTTGTAATATAATAAAGACAGTAGATCTATCTGGTCTGTCATAATATAATAGAGACAGTAGATCTAGCTGGTCTGTCATAATATAAATGAGACAGTAGATCTAGCAGGTCTAATAATATATTCAACCTTATGTTCCCTGTACTCTATATATATATATATGTTTATTATACCTGTTGATACAGGGCTCATATGTGAAACTATTCTAACTGAACATTTTCTTTCACAGTGACACTGACTCCGAATGGGAGCCCCCAGTGCCAAGGTGTCCATCCCCCACTGAAGCTGGTTCATCCAGCTCCTGGCACAAGTGGTGTTCATCTGCCAAAATTTATTTCTGCAGGCATGGATGTGCCTCAGGGCCAAAAGGGCACAGCATGGAGGCGTCACTGTGTTCTTTGCTAAATGAAGTACCCCATCACCTGCACCACATGCTTGGTGACCCTCTGCTTTACAGCAGAAAGAGACTGCTATGGCACCTGGCATCAGCAGCACAATATTGTGTAGAGGTCTGAGGGTCTTCCAAATATTGAAAGTGTTATTTTGTAAATGTATATATTTTTTTAATGACAGTAATCAACACTGTGTGAAGGGGTATAGGGAGTGTCATCTCTTTAACAAAGGAACTGGAAAAGTTGCTAGGAATTGTTGGTATTGCCTCAAATATAGCCTAGTATATAGAACAAAGGACAAAATGTAGGCTATTAATGGCTATAAACTGTAAATTATTAGATGTATCACTTTTGTGTCATCCTCAATTATTTGTTATGCATTGTGTCCTTGTGTGTGGTTGTTTTGATTTTAAGTTGGCAAATAAATCAAAAACAATTTTAATCACAAAAGAATGTAGGCTAAGATTTTTAGATCACAACAAAAACAGCTTGCAGACTCTGGCTGGCTGTGGTTAGCTGCAAGGTGGCAGGCCGAATTTGAGATTTGAGAATTTCCTGGCTATTGTTGTTCAAATTAACTCATGGCTAGATGGCTTGCCTAGGGTGTATAACTGTTCTTTGAGTGGAGGTTAAAAGCCAGAGATGAAAAAGTGGCCTACCATGGGCTTAGAGCGGTCCTTTGAATGGGAGCTACCCGCCAGAGATGCAAATCATGTCTTAAGGGACAAACGCCACATAGCCTTGGGCATAGGGTCAGTGGGAAATAGCAAGCGGGAGGAAAATGTTTGCTATCTGGGAAGTACAAAGTAAAAATACGTGAAGTATTGCTTGTTCATCCTTGACCATCTCCTTGTACCTATGGTAGGTTCATGGTGAGAGAATAATTTCAGAAAAATAGGTTAAAACATTAATTAATTAATCCCCTATAGCTTGTTATTGCCTGTTGACTGTAAAATTTTGAGACAGTCATTGTTGAGAGTAACCAGTCTTATGCTATCTTACACACATAACATTGACTGTTACAGCTGTTGACTGTTTGACTGCTACACTCAACCTGCTTCCAGCCAATCAATGGCAATGAAGATAACTAGCAACATTTAGCTTCATAATTAGCAGCTGGCTAATTCATCTATCTGGTCAGCTAGTTGAATATGCAAAAAAACTACCTTGAAATCTATAATCCAATCGCTAACTATTTAGCTTCATTTCATCGCGACTAGCTAGCAAGCCAACTTAGCATGTCTCCTAATCACTTAAACCTGCACTGCGTTACTACATGTGTACAGATGTTTTTTGAGCCCTTTCTTGCAAGAATTCAGTATTTTTCTTGTTTTTAAAACAATATCTCAGAAACACAAGCTCTCGTTGTTTGTTGCCGTTGGGATTACGTAGGCTACACGTCCACTCTGAAACTTTGTTATTGTGTTATCTAGTGGAAACCCAGTGTAGCGAATTTTGACTTTGTGGCTAAGGTAACTAGTGACAACCAATAGGAAATTTGAGACGGTGGACCCTGAGGCGATAACAGTTATGGACAAGATTGAAGAGCAACAATGTCTTCAGAACAGTTACTAAAAATGTTATGTTATAATATGTCAGCTAGAAAGTTACCAATGTGAAGGTTAGTACCTAATTTAGGTAATGTGAGCAGACCAAGTAATTGGGCATCACTCTAAAGCGGGAAGGTGGAATAAACAAGTCAGGAGTAGGTTTTCTTGATTGAACACAGTTCTCTATTGAGGGCATTTGGTCAACACCAACACTCCAACATAATCAATGAAAATCTCCCAAGGAAAAACATACATCTTCTTCTCCAGATGAAACAGGAACACAATACAATTATCTTTAAACTACAACAAAAGTCACGGGATTGTCACTGTCTAAGTGGTTCTTCATGGATAGCTCCTCTGTCTCGGTGGCCATCTTCCAGGGATAGTTTTCCCCCCTCTCTCTGCTGGTTCCATACTCTCTCTTATAGGGGAAGGAGAATATGTCATTAGTACCGTCAGCTGTGCTTAATTGCCTCTGGTTACCTTGTCTCCCATGCCTTGTTGGGCTACTGTGAGCCCAGCCTGCCCTCTGGTGGTCCTTCCACGGTAACTACATGGTTGATAATAGCTACCGTGAATTTACCAGCCTTGTACTAGATAGCAATATGATGATAGATTTAGTACATTGGTTATCACACTTGTGTAAAAAAAGCAATGTAATATAATGCATTTTGACTATCATAGCACTGCATTTATGAAAAATAACCTTGGCTTTGGCAAGTCCTTTGCTAATTACATTACTGGGATGGCCTCTTGATTCTTGAGAGCTATGGCTAAGAAGATGGATTGTAGAAGTGTTACACTCGACTCTTCTGCCTGAAAATCCTTATTGGATGTACATAAAATACCATGCAGAGAAAGTTACAATCCTATAACGTGTGTAGACTGTTTTGCGGAAATTCTAATCAATAATGAGAAGAGAAAAGTCCATCACCAATCAGGATATTACTTTATTTTTTTAAAGCATGTTGTTGGTCATACAAAATGTATTTACAAAATCAAGCACTCCCATCTTTGACACATGATACTCACCATGTCAGGGAGTCCCAAACAGGGAGAAGTAGTCATGAGTTGTTTTAGTCTGGTCAGAGCAGTCAGTCCCTCTGGTGTCCACTTAATTTTGTCATTCATAGCCATAAATAAGATCAGAATGCGGGTGCACCACCTCAGCATAGTCAGGTAATCACGCCATACCAGTCAATGACATCATGTGTTGTTTAGTAACCGGCTGTGGGACAGAGAGAATAGCTTGTATCCTCTCTGTACACAGCTGCCTGCCATAGGGAGCAATGTAATGACCTAGATACTTGACTGTCTGTGAAACCAACTCTAACTTCTTCTTTGAAACTTTGTGGCCATTCTCAGCGAGAAATATCAACAACAGAACACGAGTATCAGTTTCACAAGCTTCCATTGAGCTGGTGCACAACAACAAATCATCCACAGACTGAATCAGAGTGCTGCCCTCAGGGGGTATAAAATCCTCCAGATTTTGTGCTAAACCCGCTGAAAAATAATATGGGGGGATTCCACGTACCCCACTGTCCATGTACATCTCTTATTGAGAATTGTGAAGGTGTACCAGAACTGAGATTCTGTTGCCACAGGAATACTGAAAAACGCATTAGCCAAATCAATCATAGAGAACCACTCTGCTGTGTGTGGTACCGCCCCCAACAGAGTAGTAACATTAGGAACCACAGAGGCATGGAAAAAACTGCATCGTTCACAGGCCTTAAGTCCTGGGCAAATCTCCAGCCAACAGGCAAGTTAGGGGTGATTCTGGACAGGGAATTAAAGCACCATTAGCTAACATAGATGCATGAACATGGGTAATACCTGCTATTACCTCCCTACTGAGTGAATACTGTGCTCTAAATGGGCGCCTGGTATCTTTAGTGACTACCATTTACTCAGTTCCCTTCATTCTCCCAAAATCATACTTGTCCCTTGCCCATAGGCATTCAGGGACCCCTCTCAGGAGGGGTGAGTCTTCACTCAACAACATGATATTGGTAGAAAACTGGGTGGGTAACAACTTGTGTGCTAGGTGAATAAGTTGACCCATCAGGGCGCATCTCCATGTCAATATCATCAACCAAGCATTTCATCCACATACCAGTATGCGCCCATTCCACTCTGATTCGTCACAGACACATGTGGTCCACTATCCTCAAACAGGTAGAGCTCTTTCTGTGGAAGGGTTAGATTAACCCCTAAAGCACAGAGATCACTGCTACAGTATAAACCTTCACACAGTACTGATTCATCTTGTAATGTAGCACACAGCCATTGTTTCACATAATGGTGATATCTTGTCAATGGTGAAAAATGGGAGGTGCAATGTAAGGCTGCTTCAGACATGAAACTGCCCTCGTGGCCCCAGTGGGTTTTAGTAATTGAGAAAACAAGAAATATTGGGCATCATTATCAACATCCCATGCGTAATACCAGTCACAAAACTCAGACATTTTAACATCAATTTTTTCCCCCTCTTCAGGAATAACGGTTAAACCGGTTTGGCCACATGTTATGTTTACACAGGACGTCCCTGCCCATCAGATTGTCAGACAGTGGTCAGAGTAGAGAAATTGATGTTGACACTTATCCTCACAAAAGGAGACAGGCAGAGGCATAGTTATATGCTCTCTGAATGGGAGGCCACTGCAGTTTTGACTGTTTCACTAGACATGGGAGGTTTTGTCATCAGCTTGCAGTTAATGACAGACATGGGAGCCCCAGTATCAACAATAAATATTATTGACTCACCATTGACGCAAGCCTCCACGGTGGGCTCTACTCTGGGAAGGGTGTGACTCTTTAAAAACAAATGCTCTGGTTGCTCTGACAATTTTACCTCATTTGTCCCTGTCTCTTCAGCATGTCAGTATTCTTCCTCCTGTTCTTGTCCTGGATTGTACAGGGTCGTCTGTGCAGGTGGACCCATCTCCCATTGCCCAGATTGGCCTATGTACTGTGGGCCCCCCTTGTGGTCCTCACAGTGGCAGAGAGCCCCCCTGTGGGGGTGGCCCTGGCCATTGGTTGGGTGGCGGCTGCCATGGCTGTTGAGCAAGGGGATACCACAATCCTTCTCCTCCGGGTGGACCTCCTCCATGAAAGGCCCCCCTTGGGGCTCCTCTGCCTCTTGGTCCGCCCCTGCCTCTTCCCCTCAGCTGCTGGGCTTGATTACATTGTGCTGCGAAATGGCCTGGCTTGCCACAGGTGAAGCAACTTCCACGTTTTTTTCCCCCCACTTGCACGACCTCCCACTCCAGCAGGCACCTGCCCCTGGTAGAATGTCAGCTGGGCAACGTTCTGAGTCTTCACTTTTTCTTCATCCCTGTGAGCACATTGTCGTCGCTCAGCATGTTTGTAATGTTGTACCACAGTGACCAGGGGTTCAGTTTCCCAACTGATACAGGTGGTTTTCACTGCTTTCTCCAGGTCTAGTGTCAGGCCCCTCACCAGGGCGTCCAATAGATCTCCATATGCAAGATCATTAGGTCTGATGCCGCTGTGCAGCCTGAAACAGGTTTCCAGTCTCCTTCGATACGCTTCCAAGTGCTCATCCTTCGCCATGGTGCATTCTCTGAGGGGGATACAGTGCTCCTATTCTTCCCAGCACGGCCACCAGTTTGTCCTGATGTAGGCCATTCTCAACCCAGAGCTGGTTGTAATAAAAGTCCCCTTCTACATCAGCCCACCTAAGCTCCAGTTTCTTCTTACAGACATGGGCTATCTCAGCTGCAGATGACTGGTACTGTCCTACCAGAACCCTAATTTCTGCTGCAAACTTAACCGTTGATGGGGTCAGGCAGATCCTCAACAATGTCTTTAATTTCATTGTGTCTCCATGTCCTCTGGATGTACACAATTGGATGCCAGGCAGCCAAATCAGCATGGCCTGCAGCTGGTTGTGGCTGAGGGTTAGGGCATGACATCAAAGGATACTGTTGAACAGTGCCTTGCGAAAGTATTTTGCCCCCTTGAACTTTGCGACCTTTTGCCACATTTCAGGCTTCAAACATAAAGATATAAAACTGTATTTTTTTGTGAAGAATCAACAACAAGTGGGACACAATCATGAAGTGGAACGACATTTATTGGATATTTAAAGCTTTTTTAACAAATCAAAAACTGAAAAATTGGGCGTGCAAAATTATTCAGCCCCTTTACTTTCAGTGCAGCAAACTCTCTCCAGAAGTTCAATGAGGATCTCTGAATGATCCAATGTTGACCTAAATGACTAATGATGATAAATACAATCCACCTGTGTGTAATCAAGTCTCCGTATAAATGCACCTGCACTGTGATAGTCTCAGAGGTCCGTTAAAAGCGCAGAGAGCATCATGAAGAACAAGGAACACACCAGGCAGGTCCGAGATACTGTTGTGAAGAAGTTTAAAGCCGGATTTGGATACAAAAAGATTTCCCAAGCTTTAAACATCCCAAGGAGCACTGTGCAAGCGATAATATTGAAATGGAAGGAGTATCAGACCACTACAAATCTACCAAGACCTGGCCGTCCCTCTAAACTTTCAGCTCATACAAGGAGAAGACTGATCAGAGATGCAGCCAAGAGGCCCATGATCACTCTGGATGAACTGCAGAGATCTACAGCTGAGGTGGGAGACTCTGTCCATAGGACAACAATCAGTCGTATATTGCACAAATCTGGCCTTTATGGAAGAGTGGCAAGAAGAAAGCCATTTCTTAAAGATATCCATAAAAAGTGTTGTTTAAAGTTTGCCACAAGCCACCTGGGAGACACACCAAACATGTGGAAGAAGGTGCTCTGGTCAGATGAAACCAAAATTGAACTTTTTGGCAACAATGCAAAACGTTATGTTTGGCGTAAAAGCAACACAGCTCATCACCCTGAACACACCATCCCCACTGTCAAACATGGTGGTGGCAGCATCATGGTTTGGGCCTGCTTTTCTTCAGCAGGGACAGGGAAGATGGTTAAAATTTATGGGAAGATGGATGGAGCCAAATGCAGGACCATTCTGGAAGAAAACCTGATGGAGTCTGCAAAAGACCTGAGACTGGGACAGAGATTTGTCTTCCAACAAGACAATGATCCAAAACATAAAGCAAAATCTACAATGGAATGGTTCAAAAATAAACATAACCAGGTGTTAGAATGGCCAAGTCAAAGTCCAGACCTGAATCCAATCGAGAATCTGTGGAAAGAACTGAAAACTGCTGTTCACAAATGTTCTCCATCCAACCTCACTGAGCTCGAGCTGTTTTGCAAGGAGGAATGGGAAAAATGTCAGTCTCTCGATGTGCAAAACTGATAGAGACATACCCCAAGCGACTTACAGCTATAATCGCAGCAAAAGGTGGCGCTACAAAGTATTAACTTAATGGGGCTGAATAATTTTGCACGCCCAATTTTTCAGTTTTTGATTTGTTAAAAAAGTTTGAAATATCCAATAAATGTCGTTCCACTTCATGATTGTGTCCCACTTGTTGTTGATTCTTCACAAAAAAATACAGTTTTATATCTTTATGTTTGAAGCCTGAAATGAGGCAAAAGTTTGCAGAGTTCAAGGGGGCCAAATACTTTCGCACGGCACTGTACATATCTGGTGTTGGATCATATGGTGGATCATTGGCGGCTCTTGAGCAGAGGGGAAGACAGTAGGGGAGCTGTTGCTCCGTTCTGAGAGGACGTATGACTGCAGTCATCATCATCCTCCACAGCGATGGCAGGGGATGGTTGTTGTGAGAAGGGGATGTTGCTCTTCCTACCTGCTGCTCTGGCTCCTCCAGCTGCACCATTTCTGGTTGGTTTTGGAGTTAACGTTGCACCCAGCATAACCAGTCCAGAGAGCAGTTTGTCCACCACTGCTGCTAGGGGAGATTAATACGGGAGGGGAGGCACAGGAGTGAGCTGTGGAGTTGGGGGAGGAGACACAGCAGAGTGCAGAGTTAGGGCGTCCACTGGGTTGTTTGGATCAGGCGGAGGCCAGAGAAGGAGGTCGACAGCTGTAGTTACATGCACCGGCAGCGCTGGTAGAGATTGTGAGGAGAAAAATAGGGAGGAGCGCTGTTTTTAAATTTAAAACTCTGTCTATATGAACAGGGTAACCCATAACACTATGAAGATGATTGCCTAATTAGTGGTCTCAAAATGTGGTGTTGTCTTCCCACTGGAATATCACCTGCTGCGATTACCGTGGTACAGATTCTCTTATGTCTATCCAAATGTGCAAAACTACCTACTGAGAACCTGTGTCTATGTAATTGCGTAACACGATCCTCAAAAATCCAATCTTGCCTAATCTTGCGTATATTCTAACCTCCACCTCCGGTGCCAGGAATAACAAAACACTTACAATAATATATACCAATAGTAACCCAGGGCATACCTGTTACTTTGTTTATCAAAACATTACAAGTTTTAATTTGAACTTCACCAAGCCAGATGCCCTGGCAAGGCGTCACCTGCACTCTAATTCCTCGTTCAATACATTAACCTCACCAGTCCTACTGTGATCAACCCAGTACCACGGATCTGGACTTTGGTAGCCCGCAACTGGTTAATTAACAATCATGTCCAAGGATACCTCATTTAAGAACACTCTTATCAACTCAGCTCAGTCCTGCTAGTTACCCCAGCTGTGGCCATCTTAAGGAAGACCTCGCTCTGAGCATACCCAGGGGCTTTTTTTCACGACTTCCGCCGAAGTTGGCTCCCCTGCCTGTTCGGGCGGTGCTCGGCGGTCGTCGTCACCATCCTACTAGCCGCCACCGATCCCTTTTTCGTTTGTCTGTTTGTTTTGTCTTATTAGTTTCACCTGTGTTTCTGTTTGGTTTAATGAGCTTCCCTATTTTTAGTAGGTAGACCCGCCCTTGTTTTGTGTGGGATTGTCTTTATTTTACGTGTGTGCGTTTTAGGTAGAGGTGGATTTATTTTCTTAACTTGGCACCCTGTGTATTTTGGGTTGTCATGTTGTTGTCCGCGTCCTGTATTGTTGGGCTTATCATTTTGTGTGCCGAAGTAAAGAGCACTTTTCCCCAGTGGAACTCTCTGCGTCTAATTCCTTCACCCACCTAGTCCCGCGTGACACTTTTGTTATTGTTTTTATTTTTAATCACTTATTGATAGTACTGAGAGAGGTGAGCTTGGACAATCTATGTTCAGGATCTGGCATCCACCCATGCACTCTTCCTCTCAGATCATTAGGCGGGACCAGCTGCTCAATAATGAGTGTGGTATTCCCTGGGATCCCAATTTCTGATCCCCTGTGCACAGTTTACCCTGATCTTCAGGGGCGGTCAACAGATGAAGTTGCAGAAATTCTAATCAATATTGAGGAGAAACAAGGTCAATCAACAATTAGGATATTGGTGTATTCAAAATGTATTAATTAGGAACGCATAGAGTAATTGCTTCTATAATAATGATGCTGGTCAGCTCAACACTCCCAAGCGTTGTGGTGAGCAGCTCTGAATACAAATATATTTTATTGCAAAGATACGCCCTCTTAGTCTACATAACAAACAGGTGTATGGAATGGGTCATAAGGTGAAATTTGATATATGAAAAAGGAGTATCCCGCAGCCAGATAGATATGAAAACTGTTCTTATTGTTCAGACTTTGGCCCCTAAGAAGAGAATCCGATCTCATTCCTGGTACTTCATAGCACAAAAACACCAACTCATTCCATGACATAAATCAATTGTCAACTCCAGATACTCCCATCTCAAGTAAAACCACTTCTTGACTACACGCCTGGACAAGTTCACTGAGGGGAGTGAGCCTCTAGGTCATACACTATTCCAGGATAGGTGCAACATCAGAGATGACATACAATAGTTCCAGACACTACCCCACACATCTTTTCTCAGACCTTATCTCCCCCAAGGCCAAAGGAGGGAGTGACAAGCACACAGACATTGTGGAGACAAGTAATTGGTTCCCCATTAATCAGGTCATCCCTTGACATGGTTTAAAATAGGTAAAGAGACATTCACATATGAAGACAATGTTCCCTCCTGTCCTTTTTCTGATACTCTGCATAGCACCTCTGACATGTGATGGACAAGCTTAACTTCTCCCCTCCCTGGGCTCCAGGTGACTGAGGCCAAGCTGAGGGAGGAAGTGCAACTGCCAACACCAGAGTCAGAAGAGATACATTTTAATAACAAGAGTTCAACCGTTCAATCATATTATGCAGATAATACATCTTAATTATCTATGTTACCTAACTAATTCTGATTATTCTGCAACAAGATAGTTTTTCAGTAGGATTCCTGTTTTTAAAACCTTGAAATGGCTGTCCCGACTGCAAGAAGAGAGGCTGGCCAAGAAAGGGAAAGGGGGATACATAGTCAGTTGTACAACTGAATGCATTCAACTGAAATGAGTCTTCCACATTTAACCCTGAATCAGAGGTGGGGAAGAGTGGGTTTAACAGACATATTTTTTTACCTTGTCAGCTCTGGATTTGATCCAGCAACCTTACTGTTACTGGCCTAGCGCTATTTCCTATATTGATCTATTTCTGTGACATGGTGAGTTTTGACCCAGGTGCAGAGAAGAGACCGAACAAGGAATTAGTGAATAAACATAATACTTCACTGAGATACGGTGGCCGCAGTATCACAGTACACTTGAAAAACTAAGTCTCAAAAACTAATTCAGGAAACGAACGCACATGGTAAACAATTAAACTTCTTCAGGCTAGGGTGCAGTATTCAGAAGTTTGGATGAATGAGGTGCCCAAAGTAAACTGCCTGCTACTCAGGCCCAGAAGCTAGGATATGCATATAATGGTATTGGATAGAAAACACTCTGTTTCCAAAAAGTTTCCAAAACGGTTAAAATAATGTCTGTGAGTATAATAGAACTGATATGGCAGGCGAAAACCCAAGGACGATCCATCCAGAATATTTTTTATCAGCTCACCACTGATTACAATGGCTTGGAATGGAAATATAAAAGGAAGTCCTCCCAGATTGCAGTTCCTAGGGCTTCCACTAGATGTCAACAGTCTTTAGAAAGAGATTCAGGCTTGTTTTTTGAAAAATGAGCTAGAATTTGTAGTTTTTCTAAGTGGCTCCCATTTTGGCTGTAGTGTTTGCAGCGCGTTCCGGTGAGCGCGCGAACACTCGTCTTTTATCTCTGGTGATCTCTGTCTTAAATTTGATAGTTTATTTACATAATAGGGTACCTGAGGATCGATTAGGAGCGTTGTTTGACTTGTTTAGAAAAAGTTTATTGGTAACTTAACCTCGCTGGGATAGGGGGGACACTTGCGTCCCTCTTGGCCAATAGCCAGGGAAAATGCAGAGCACCAAATTCAAATAAATACTATAAAAACCTAACTTTCATTAAATCACACATGTAAGATATCAAGATAAAGGTACACTCGTTGTGAATCCAGCCAACATGTCAAATTTCAAAAAGGCTTTCTGCGAAAGCATAAGATGCTATTATCTGATGATAGCACAACAGTAAACAAAAAGAGAAAGCATATTTCAGCCCTGCAGGCTCTACACAAAATGCATAAATAAAATATAAATCGTCCCTTACCTTTTTTGATGTGCTTCTTTTGTTGGCACTCCAATATGTCCCATAAACATCACAAATGGTCCTTTTGTTCGATTCATTCCGTCAATATATATCCAAAATGTCTATTTATTTGCTGAGAAAAACACAGCTTCCAAATTGCGCAACGTCACTACGTAAACTTTGTAATACAAATGTAGGTATTTTTAAACTCTAATAATCGATCGAATTGAATACGGGACAATCTGTGCTCAATACAGGAAGACAACAAACTCACGCTACTTTTCAAGTCTCTCAAAAAGTAGACTTCAAGTGACACTCATTCGTACTTCTTCATTACACAAAGGAATAACCTCAACCAATTTCTACAGACTGGTGACATCCAGTGGAGCCATGCCCCCCCCCCCCTTCTAGAAGCTGGAGATAGTAGGTGACCGGGATGATGTGACTCAGGATCTTGAATGGTCCTATGTAGTGTGGAGTAAGCTTCCCGTGAGTCCACCCTTAAGGGAAGATTACGGACGGATAGTCGCTCCCGTTGACCCGGTCAGATGAGCCGAAGAAGCCTTCGGTGCCGGTTTGCCTGGCATTGGTGTTGGGCAGAGGAGTAGAGCAAGGAGGATCGCACTCTGATCCAGGTCCGGCGACATCGTCAAATGAACGCTTCGGCTGATGGCACTCCTGCCACGGCCTCTTGTTCAGGAAACACAGTGGGGGGGTGAACACGAACTGACACTCGAACGGTGAGTGTGTTATGAGCATACTCTGGCCAGATGAGGAACTTGCTCAAGTTGCTAACCTGGGTGGAGATGAACCAGTGGAGGCACTTCTCCTGCTCCTGGTTGGCACGCTCCGTTTTCCCATTTTGACTGTTGGTGGAACTCAGAGGAGAGACTCACTGACGTACCCAACAGGGAGCAGATGGCTTTCCAATACCATGTGACGAACTGGGGCCCACGATCCGAGACAATGTCCTGGGGTAGTCTGTGTTTAGTCTAGTCGTAAGACATTGGTAATCATGATCAGCAGTCTGCTTCGCTGAGTGCATCTTGGGTAAGGCGATGAAATGAGCTGCCTTTGAAAACCGATCGACAACCACCAGGATGGGCAGATGTTGGAGCAACCAAGCTGGTTGGTGTAGTGAGGACTTGCTTTGGTCACAGGTGGAGCAGGCCATAACGAAGGATCTCACATCCTTAATCATGTTGGGCCACCAGAATTTCTGCCTTAGGAACTCCAGTGTCCGATTAACCCCTGGATTCCCAGTTAATTTAGAGGAGAGTCCCCATCGTGGTACTTGGGAACGGGCTAATTGCGGAACATAAAGTCCTTTAGTGGGACAGGTTCTCGGGTCTGGGCTTGTAGGACAATGGTCTCAATACTCCATATCACGGGGTCCACAATGCGGGAGCTTGTGTTGATGGGCTCAGAGTCCCTCTCCTCATTAGAGACATCGTGTTGACGGGGCAGGATGTCTGCTTTCTGATTCTTGGATCCTGGGTGATAGGCTAGTGTGAAGTTAAACCTGTTATAAAAACAGAGCCCACCTATGCTGGCGAGTGTTCAACCTCTTGGCATCTTGAATGGAGACCAAGTGCTTATGGTCCATCAAGATCACGAAAGGATGAGGTGCCCTCTCCAACCAGTGTCGCCACCCCTCAAGAGCCCACTTAACTGCCAAGAGATTCCGGTTGCCTACATCGTACTTGCATTCCACCGGCGAGAACTGCTGGGTACAGTTTCTTGTTCCGCTGAGAAAGGACGACCTCTACTCCGGTGTACGAGGCATCCACCCCTACACAAAGGGACGGATAGGATCATGATGGACGAGGATGGGTGTGAAACGTCCCTTGAGCTACCCGAATGCCCTGTCAGCGTCTGGGGTCCAGCAAAAAAAGTTCTGGTACTGCGGGTTAGGGCCATGAGAGGCGCTGCCATCACACCAAAGTTGCGTATAAAACATCTGTTGAAATTGGCAAACCCGAGGAACCGCTGCACTTGTTTGAGTGAGGCGGAACAGGACCAGTCGGTGACCGCTCTCGCCTTTACGGGGTACATTAGGATGCCGGTGGTGGAGATAATGTGGCCCAGGAAAGAAACTTGGGCTACATGGAACTCACCCTTCTCTATCTTGATGTACAGTTGACTCTGCAGGAGGCGTCTCAGGACTTGGAGGACTTGAAGGATGTGTTCCGGAAGGGTCTTGGAGAAGATCAGGATGTCATCGAGGTAAACTAAGGCGAACCGATTCAACATATCCCTAAGCGCGTCCGCCCGTCACGTTCCTATGGGCTCAGACATGAGCGTCTCAGCTGCCTGGGCTCCTCAATGCTGGGCTTGAGGGTCTTGGTGTGCTCTGGAGACCGGGATATGGGGGTGGTGTCAAAAAGATGCTGTCTCACAAGCTCTGCGGTTGTCAATTTTTATGGACAGTGTTATCAGGGACTCGAGGTCCTCTCCCAGTTCTGGAGCAGCCAGTTCATCCTTGATATAGTTACACAGACCCTGGTGGAAAGTGATGACCAGTGCCTCAGTATTCCACCCACTCTTGGCAGGGAGGATGCGGTACTCAATGTCGAAATCAACCACTGGTCTGGCCCCTTGGCAGAGGTTGAACAGTCGGCTTTCCGCTTCTTGTCCGCCAACTGGGTGGTTGAAGACTCGTTGCAGCTCGGCATTCAAGGCTAATATGGAGCTGCAGGATGGTGGCTGATGATGCCTCACTGCCATTGCCCATGCCAGGGCCTTTCACAAGAGTAGAGAGATAATGTAGGTGATCATTGCCCGATTGGTGTGGAACGAGGAGGACTGCAGCTCAAACACCAGAGAGCCCTGAGTGAAGAACCCCTTGCATCCGCCAGGGTGGCCGCCACACCGCTCACAGGTTGGAATCTTGGGTTCCTGTTGCAGGTTCCGCGGAGGAACTACGGCGATGCCTGTAGCACTTGGCGATGAGACTTGGGTATTGGCTCCTCCTGGGTTGGGCCGTGGTTGGAAGGGATGTTTAAATACCCGGAGGGTCTCTGATATTTGGGAGACTTGTTCTTGCTGCTGCCCCAGCAGTGCTCCTTGGTGGATTATAGCATTCTGGATCTGGGTGATCTTTGCTGGATCCGAAGCTCACTGTGACATGGTGAGGTTGGACCCAGGTGCAGAGAAGAGACAGGAATTAGTAGTTAAGGATAAACATAACACGGTAGACGCAGGATCACAGTACATTTCAAAAACAACAAACGCTGAGTCTCAAACTCACGCAGGAAACGAACCCACACAGTTCAAGTTTCTGCAAAGGACAACAGAAAACACCTCTTTTAACAGGGAAATCATAACAAGTAAATAGGACACTGACCCCTCCTGTCTCAGCCTCCAGTATTTATGTTGCAGTAGTTTATGTGTCGGGGGGCTAGGGTCAGTTTGTTATATCTGGAGTACTTCTCCTGTCCTATTCGGTGTCCTGGGTGAATCTAAGTGTGCGTTCTCTAATTCTCTCCTTCTCTCTTTCTTTCTCTCTCTCGGAGGACCTGAGCCCTAGGACCATGCCCCAGGATTACCTGACATGATGACTCCTTGCTGTCCCCAGTCCACCTGGCCGTGCTGCTGCTCCAGTTTCAACTGTTCTGCCTTCTTATTATTCGAACATGCTGGTCATTTATGAAAATTTGAACATCTTGGCCATGTTCTGTTATAATCTCCACCCGGCACAGCCAGAAGAAGACTGGCCACCCCACATAGCCTCGTTCCTCTCTAGGTTTCTTCCTAGGTTTTGGCCTTTCTAGGGAGTTTTTCCTAGCCACCGTGCTTCTACACCTGCATTGCTTGCTGTTTGGGGTTTTAGGCTGGGTTTCTGTACACCACTTTGAGATATCAGCTGATGTACGAAGGGCTATATAAATACATTTGATTTGAATGTTGTATAATAATATCACACAACATTTGGCTGCATTCTGTAATTTCATGTTGCTTCTTTTAATTACAGTCTAAATTGCAAGAGCTGTTCTTTGAAGGAAGGGGAGAGGTGCTGAAGTGATTTCTGACATCATGGAGTCCCGGAGAGCTATACCAGGGTCTCCGGACAACCTCGCTGGTGAATTGAAGGAGACTCCTGCACCTTACAGCACACTACCGCTGCCATTTCACCACTGCAATATTCCATTTAGAGTGGTGCAAAAAGTATTTAGTCAGCCACTAATTGTGCAAGTTCTCCCATTTAAAAAGATGAGAGAGGCCTGTAATCTTCATCATAAGTACACTTCAACTATGACAGACAAAATGAGAAAAAAATCCAGAAAATCACATTGTAGGATTTTTAATTTGTTTAATTAGCAAATTATGGTGGAAAATAAGTGTTTGGTCAACTACAAACAAGCAAGATTTCTGGCTCTCACAGACCTGTAACTTCTTTTTTAAGAGGCTCCTCTGTCCTCCACTCGTTACATGTATTAATGGCACCTGTTTGAATTTGTTATCAGTATAGAGTTGATCAATCCTGACCTAGATCAGAGAGAATTCGCTAGTTTTAGAATGTGTTGTACAATAGCTGACTAAAGACAGGGCATTCAGATCAAGACCACGAGATGTGCAGTTGAGAAAGTTTCTCTGATAACGTTGCCCCTTTACTTTTCCTTGATGACACAATGAAACAAAGTTGCCACTTGTTGTAGCAAATGAGTGTCATTAAATACATGCACCAGAAACAGGGTACAGATTTTGACTTTGACTAAATGTCAGCAAGCCAGGCTAGCTATGTACAGCAAAATAGCTAGCTGCTAAGCAGAACACAATGTTAGGGCACTGTTTTTTGAATGGCTAAATGGATCTGTCTCGTCGCAAGACTTTGGCAAAAGTTGACATGTTGAATCTTGAGTACTAAAGCCAACATCATGAGATGTTATTAAACTAGACCTTTAAGCTCAAACTGTCGCATTGTGTCTCATCTTGTGTATCTGAGCTGGGCATTGTGGCTATTCCGTGCCAGTACACTTGTGTGAACTGTTGTCAGCTAGCTAGCCAATATCAGCATGGTTTTCAGACCAGACATCAGAAATGTAACACAAGGTCAAATAATGTTATACACATAAGACTAACTAGTGAAGCGACATCTTATTTTCAAATTAAACAAACCAATGTCCCAGTCTACTCACAAGCTACTTGCTAATATGAACTATTGAACACATAGCTGAAAAAACTAAATTGCAACATTTCACTTTATCTATCAAGATATATTATCTAGCTAGCTATGTCTTACCTTTTCATAACACATTCTAATTCTGGGTCAGTTGTGAATCCCTTAAACTCCCTTGGTTCTCTCCGCTGTGTAAACGCAAATCCAAGGCTTACTCTTGTCTTGGCCCAGGCTCTATCGCTTTCCCCTTTTGCCTGTCTACTCTCCAAGTGTCTCTGTTCCTCTGGCTTAGATGGAGGAGTAGTTGCAGCTTGGTCAGAAAATGAATACCAGTGAATACAGCAGTTCTCTGGCAGGCTTGGGGCACACTATTGTTACTGTTGCATGACATTGGTGCTTTTGAACATTACAAAAAATACACAAAGTTACATATTGCAGCTTTAACAGGATGTTTGATTAGCTTGCTAATCGATTAGCATTCACACAACAGTGGCTATTTTGCACATCATCAAGATTGAGTGACTTCCCCCAGAATGGCAGATTCCTAGATGCTAAGTACAGTGTCAAATCCAAAATGCTTTCTAGAAGTGCTCGGTTTTTATACATTTCTGACTGGATTTGTTTCTGCAGCTGACTGTCTATACCTGTAGCTGTTGTTACGGTATGCTGCAGATTTTTCCATTTCCAGTAACAGTTCTTGTGAGACACACCATCCTCGTGCTCTGGAAGTTTGTCATACATTCTCCACCATTTCACTGATCTTATAGCCATCCTTACTATTCAGATAACTGGATGATGGTTTACAGTGGCTTGCAAAAGTATTCACCCCCCCTTGGCATTTTTCCTATTTTATTACATTACAACCTTGAATTATTTTTGGGGGGTTTGTATCATTTGATTTATAACAACATGCACTTGCACAACAACACTTTGAAGATGCAAAATATTTTTTATTGTGAAACAAACAAGAAATAAGACAAAAACATGGAAAACTTGAGCGTGCATAAATATTCAGCCCCCCAAATTCAATACTTTGTAGAGCCACCTTTTGCAGCAATCACATTTAACCACTGGGATTTTTGCTTGTCACATTTAACCACTGGGATTTTTGCCCATTCTTCAAGGCAAAACTGCTCCAGCTCCTTCAAATTGGATGGGTTCCGCTGGTGTACAGCAATCTTTAAGTCATACCACAGATTCTCAATTGGATTGAGGTCTGAGCTTTGACTAGGCCATTCCAAGACATGTAAATGTTTCCCCTTAAGCCACTCAAGTGTTGATTTAGCAGTATGCTTAGGGTCACTGTCCTGCTGGAAGGTGATCCTCTGTCCCAGTCTCAAATCTCTGGAAAACTGAAACAGGTTTCCCTCAAAAATGTCCCTGTATTTAGCGCCATCCATCATTCCTTAAATTCTGACCAGTTTCCCAGTCCCTGCCGAAGAAAAACATCCCCACTGCATGATGCCACCACTATGCTTCACTGTGGGGTTGGTATTCTTAGGGTGATGAGAGGTGTTGGGTTTGCGCCAGACATAGTGTTTTCCTTGATGGCCAAAAAGCTAAATTTTTGCTTCTTCCATATGCCTTTTGCGAACACCAAACATGTTTGCTTATTATTTTTTTCTTTAAGCAATGTGTCATGCCCTGACCATAGAGAGCCCTTGGTTCTCTATGGTGTTGTAGGTCAGGGTGTGACTAGGGAGTGATCTAGTCGATGCATTTCTATGTTGGTGCTCTTAGTATGGTTCCCAATTAGAGGCAGCTGATACTCGTTGTCTCTAATTGGGGATCATACTTAAGGTGTCCCTGTTCCCACCTGCATTTGTGGGATATTGTTTTGTTGAGTGCGTGCTGTTACTTCACAGTCATTGTTTGTTTATTGTTTTGTTTACATTTCACTAATAAAAGATGTGGAACACGAATCACGCTGCGCCTTGGTCCGTCTATCATAGCAACCATGGCAGAATATCCCACCAATCAAGGACCAAGCAGCGTGCTTGGGAGGGTGAAGTGAATTGGACCTGGGAGGAAATCCGGGGAGGATGCGAGACCCTTCCTTGGGGATAATCGCAGAGAGAATCCGTCTATCATAACAACCATGACATAATGGCTTTTTTTCTGGCCACTCCACAAAGCCCAGCTCTGTGGAGTTGTACGGCTTAAAGTGGTCCAATGGACAGATACTCCAATCTCCGCTGTGGAGCTTTGCAGCTCCTTCAGGGTTATCTTTGGTCTCTTTGTTGCCTCTGATTAATACCCTCCTTTCCTGGTCTGTGAGTTTTGGTGGGCGGCCCTCTCTTGGCAGGTTTGTTGTGCTCCATGGGATGTTCAAAGTTTCAGATATTTTTTTATAACCCAACCTTCATCTGTAATTTTCCACAACTTTGTCTCTGATCTGTTTGGAGCGCTCCTTTGTCTTCATAGTGCTGTTTGCTTAGTGGTTCCCCTTGCTGAGTGGTGTTGCAGACACTGGGGCCTTTCAGAACAGGTGAATATATACTGAGGTCATGTGTCAGATCATGTGACATTTAGATTGCACACAGCTGGACTTTATTTAACAAATGATGTGACTTCAGAAGGTAATTCGTTGCACCAGTTCTTATTTAGGGGCTTCATATGCACCCACAAATTTTCCGTTTAATTTTATTGATTGCAAGATATCGGGCTAGCTATATTGGCTTGCTAGGCTACTCCGTTCGGCAGGCTTTGCACATTTGAATACATGCGTGTATGTGTGTTTACTACATGTGTGACAAAACTTGCAAACTCCTATGCCCTTGTCATGACCTGGCCCTTTTTGGGTATAGCTAATGGTTTCCACCTCTCTCTCTCTTCTACACCCAGGTTCTGTTATATCAGGTCATGAATTCCTGGAGGAGACTCTCTCCCCCTGGCCATGCAGAAAGAGACACATAGAGAGAACAAAAATGGGGATTTGATACAAAATGTCAACTTGTGGGAATGGTCCGTGGACACTTAAGGGATGTGTATGACGAGTGTGTTTCATTTTGTTACCTCAGAGATGACAGGAAACACACATGACTATATCTCTGAATATGTACATTTCTCAATGATGGGTTTTGCATCTAATTATTGTATAAAATGAATGAGTAAAGATGAAACTATGTAAGGTGATGTTAAACCTTTAATGAGAGAGAATTGTAATTCCCTTTAAAGTTTAACCAAGTCATTGGCCCGCCCCGTGAACATAGACATGATCTGGCGTCATGAAACCGCCCTTGTCTACTGTTATGAATAAAAAACCCTCCTGAGGAAATCCTCTTCAGACAATGCATACCTTGATGAACACCGAGGGGCACAGGTTGAGTTTAGACCACAAAAACCTCAGTGTCCCCTAAGGTTACAATGGTTGTTGAAATCCTAACCATACCATGTGGATTATTGGCTACATGGTTGGAAATGGTTCAACTCTGAGACTATCGATCCCGACAGAATAAGAGCAAATATTAGATACTAATTACTAGTTGCAGCTAGAAATGTCAACCTAGGATGTGAAGACCGACAACCACCAAAATATCTATCTATGAGAACATTTCTGAATGGTACTCTGAAGTACCCATTCTAACCACAAAATACTTGATCTTCAGGGAGGCAGAGAGAGAGAGACGATGATGAACTGACTCTCCAACAGAAGGACGGACGATTCCAACAGAGATCAGGACGACAGACTGGGTGTAAATATATTGATAGCAATTATTCCTGAATGAGTGAGCGTTCATGTGCACAGGATTAGCATTTCAATTAATATAATTATCAACTGTGTATTGACTCCTTTTGTCTTCCCAGCCTTTTTTAGTCCACACCCACTTCCCATTGTCCACCAAGCTGTCATATCGGTTTAGCCCACTAGGGAACCTCCCCTATCATTTCCTTGTAACAATATCTACTGTGTTGTTTGTTTATGCATTTCAGTGATTGTTTCTTTAGTTAGTAAATAAATTATGTATGGTAATTCATAGTAAAGACTGGGTTCGTGCAGATAACCAACAATTTACAACGTTTGGAATGAGACTAACGTGAGGTAAAGAATAATTGATCTGATATTATAATTCTTGAAGAGTTATATTAGGAAAATTATAACTTTGTAACCTGAAGATTTTCCTTGGTGCCCCGAATTCCTAGTTAATTACATTTACATGATTAGTTTAATCACGTAATAAAAATGACAGATAAATTGATTTGATAAAATAACATTCTTCATTTTAATGATGCCAAAGACACGACACCCTGCACACAAGTGTTTTTGATTTGAACTATCAGTGTGTAGTTGGTGCTTTGTGTGCTTATTCAAATGACGTTTTGTGTTCTGTATTGATGCAAAAACACAATTTTTTTATGAGTTTGAAGAGTTTTACAAGAATTGTATAATATTTTTCTGGTTTGGTGTAAGGTTTTGTGATAGTGTGTAAAGTAGCAAAAATAGCCTATAGTTTCAAAGATAGTGCCTAACCAATCAGAAAAACCAACAACTTCCAAATCTGCAGACTTCCCCAACTTAGATTGCTTGAGAAAATATTTTTGATAGCGTTAATACTTTTTGCACTACAATAATATTTAAATGAGCTCCCAATGCATTTTAATGGCAAAAGAAGTGCCTTAGATGTCACACCCTGATCAGTTTCACCTGTCTTTGTGATTGTTTCCACCCACCTCCAGGTGTTACCCGCCTTCCCCATTATTCCCAGGGTATTTATTATTGCTTTTTTCTGTTTGTCTGTAGCCAGTTTACCAGTGTGTTTTCTGAGTTCCTATTTTTCCTACTCAGTTTTTTCTAATCCTCCCGGCTTTGACCTCTTGCCTGCCCACAAGGCTGGAATGGGCTACAAGACCATTGGCCAAGCAGCTTGGTGAGAAGGTGACAACAGTTGGTGTGATTATTCGCAAATTGAAGAAACACAAAATAACTGTAAATCTCCCTCTCTCTAGGAGACAGAATGCATCTCCTTCCTGAGCAGTATGACGGCTGCGTGGTCCCATGGTGTTTATACTTGCATACTATTGTTTGTACAGATGAACGTGGTACCTTCAGGCGTTTGGAAATTGTGCCCAAGGATAAATCAGACTTGTGGAGGTCTACAATTTTTTTCTGAGGTTTTGGCAAATTTCTTTTGATTTTCCCATGATGTCAAGCAAAGAGGCACTTTGTTTGAAGTTAGGCCTTGAAATATGTCCACAGGTACACCTCCAATTGACTCAAATTATGTAATTTACCCTATAAAAAGCTTCTAAAGCCATGCCATCATTTTCTGGAATTTTCCAAGCTGTTTAAAGGCACAGTCAACTTAATATATGTAAACTTCTGACCCAGTGAATTATAAGTGAAATCTCTCTGTAAACAATTGTTGGAAAAATGACTTGTGTTATGCACAAAGTAGATGTCCTAACCAACTTGCCAAAACTATAGTTTGTTAACAGGAAATTTGTGGAGTGGTTGAAAAATGAGTTTTAATAACTCCATAAGTGTATGTAAACTTCCGACTTCAACTGTACATGCAGAGCAGTGGAGGCTGCTGAGGGGAGGACGGCTCATAATAATGGCTGGAATGGAGTCAATGGAATGGTATCAAACACAAAGATGTGGTTTCCATGTGGTTGATACCACTCCATTGACTCCATTCCAGACATTATTATGAGCCGTCCTCCCCTTGGCAGCCTCCACTGATGAAGAGACCCAGAATCAATTGACGTGGGATTTGAATTCAATTTCATCCAATTGTTCTCACCGGTGCTCCATGAACCATATTGAATTAGAATCAGATTTAAATACGTATAGCAGTTGTCCCTACTTTAATCCTTAGAGGAAACTGGACAATTTAGGAAACGTGATGACACTAAATGCACTCGCTGACAGCTTCAAGTTGCTTAGAAATGAATTAATTTACCCAGGGCCATGCAGTTTCTTAACATATAGATTCATTTTGGTGTCTTGTTGATGCCAGCTGGGCTCCAGTGAACCTGAAAGATCAGGCATAGAGTTGAGGATTAGAGGGCATTGGCACGGCCTGAGCTAATGTGTCCATATGGTGGGAGGCATGTCTGCATGAATATGCAGCACATCAACGTCAGGGTTCCAGCAGGTTCACAGCAAGACGATTACGGCCGTAGTAGACATTTAACACTGATTACACAGTCCATTTCTTCCCATTGAATGGAGGCACTCTTGTATGCCAGCTCGGGGTCACAAGATACCCTCGAGGCAGCAATAACCTTTGTTGCTTTGAACAAGTATCACGCTGGAAAGTTGAATGCATCTGAATGAGTTGAAGTCCATACAGCACTCTCTATGCTTGTAACTGTATATTGACTATATTGACTGTTGATGACTATGAGATAAGCCATCATTTTTTGGGATGTTGTTGGTGGAAGAAGACAATGCTCATCACCATAATCTTTTGTATGTGTTTATTTTCAAAGGATGAAGCTAAGAACTTTATAACAATATGGAAGACAGTGAAACTTATTCTACAAGAACCAATATCACTCCCTAAAAACACAACCCGTGGAAAGCTTTTCAGAATTCACCAATAAATTGGTCTACATGGAAAACTAAAGGCGTAGAAACCGTAAATGACTTGGTGACAGGAAATACGTTTATTTCCATGACAGAGTAATTCAGAAGCAATTTTGGACTGACCAATGTTGATCGTTTCAAATACACTGAACAAAAATATAAGTGCACCAAGTAAATGATTTCCCGCCAATATCCAGCAACTTCACACAGCCATTGAAGAGAAGAGAGACAACATTCCACAGGCCACAATCAACAGCCTGATCAATTCTTTGTGAAGAAGATGTGTCACGCTGCAAATGGTGGCAACAGCAAACAATGACTGGTTTTCTGATCCAAGCCCCTACCTTTTTTAACGTATCTGTGACCAACAGATTTTAAAACTATTTTTAAACCTTTATTTAGCAGATGCATATCTCTATTGTGAAGTCCATAGATTAGGGCCTAATTTATTTATTTCAATTGACTGATTTCCTTATATGAACTGTAACTCAGTAAAATCTTTGAAATTGTTGCATATTGCATTTATTTTTGTTCCATATACATGGCACTTAAAAGTTAATTTATTTTTTAAACCAGTTAAGCTGACATGCTCATAACTGTAATTTTGATAATTTTCTGGGAAACTGCCATGCCAATCATGCTGTTGATTTATCTGTATAAATTATTAATTAAAAAGTGACTTGACTGCTAGCACTGTTGAAATGCACAAAAAACTTCCCACTGAGATAGGATCAACCTACCCACATGTGTCACTGAGAGATAACTAAGCTTGTCTGCTTTTAAGGGCACGGAAAATGTGTAAACCTCAAATTGCACAATACGATTTTAACAAGCACGGACTTCCTTAAAGAATTATGTAGGCATGTGTCTTAGCACTGTGGGGCTGAGGGAAGGGCTGACTGAGCTTAGTTTACATATTATGTGAACCGCACATCAGACATGGGTGGTTGACATGAATGTAATACGCTTCACCTAATGTTACTAACCTAAAGATACACAAATGACATTACCTAACTACTATAATTCCACCTCACATTACTAGGACCAGTGGCTCAGAATTATTCGTCCTCATTGCATCATGTCGGAGGTGGAATTATACCATTATACCTAAAGCGGACATTGCCATTGTTCCCTTGTTCGAACACTGGGATTTGAGATGTAATCTACACATTGATTAGGCTGATAGAAATCCTCATTATTTCATTTAATGATTTTTAATTTGAGTATCATTATTTCTACATAGCCTACACTTTCTCGTTCAGAACTTCTGGGACGGTGTAGCTTTGTGACAATGATCACAAGAGCTGTTTACCGATTTGATAGCTCCAATGCAGTTGCACCTCTGACACCACCAAAACTTCAGCTATGCAGGTGTCGCTATCGCCGGTTAACGTTTGATATGACTAAATCTAGGCCAAGAAAATAAGTTATATGGCTATGGCTTGTAGCCCGCATTCATGGACTGATTATCCATGTGTTTACTCTGGCATTGTGTAAAATGAAATGTGAGCCCATGCGTCACCAATATGTTTTTCCTTGACCTTCCCTGCTTAGCTGTGCCAAATGAATAGCCAAATAAATCAGGCCCATGGTTTACCTGGTGGCACAGCCATTTGGAGGGACCAAGAGCTCACTTCACTCCATTACTTTGCAGTTAATTTCCCAGTGTCACCTGGTCACGACACCTGAATAGATTTCTCTGCATTTTTCTTCAACTTGATTAATTTTGATCTCGATATGAATAGATTAATTTGCTCCCCCAACACATATTTTTATTTTTAAAATTTTATTTCACCTTTATTTAACCAGGTAGGCTATTTGAGAACAAGTTCTCATTTGCAACTGCGACCTGGCCAAGATAAAGCATAGCAGTGTGAACAGACAACAACACAGAGTTACACATGAAGTAAACAATAAACAATAAACAAGTCAATAACAGTAGAAAAAAAAATCTATATACATTGTGTGCAAAAGGCATGAGGAGTTAGGCAATAAATAGGCCATAGGATTGAATAATTACAATTTAGCAGATTAACACTGGAGTGATAAACGATCAGATGGTCATGTGCAGGTAGAGATACTGGTGTGCAAAAGAGCAGAAAAGTTAATAAAATGAAAACAGTATGGGGATGAGGTAGGTAAATTGGGTGGGCTATATACCGATGTACAGGTTAGCTGCTCAGATAGCAGATGTTTAAAGTTGGTGAGGGAGATAAAAGTCTCCAACTTCAGAGATTTTTGCAATTCGTTCCAGTCGCAGGCAGCAGAGAACTGGAAGAAAAGGCGGCCAATTTTACCTGGGTAAGTTTGGCGGCGTGAGTGAAGGAGGCTTTGTTGCGAAATAGAAAGCCGACTCTAGATTTGATTTTGGATTGGAGATGTTTGATATGAGTCTGGAAGGAGAGTTTGCAGTCTAGCCAGACACCTAGGTACTTATAGATGTCCACATCTTCAAGGTCGGAACCATCCAGGGTGGTGATGCTAGTCGGGCATGCAGATGCAGGCAGCGAATGGTTGAAAAGCATGCATTTGGTTTTACTAGCGTTTAAGAGCAGTTGGAGGCCACTGAAGGAGTGTTGTATGGCATTGAAGCTCGTTTGGAGGTTAGATAGCACAGTGTCCAAGGAAGGGCCAGAAGTATACAGAATGGTGTCGTCTGCTTAGAGGTGGATCAGGGAATCGCCCGCAGCAAGAGCAACATCATTGATATATACAGAGAAAAGAGTCTGCCCGAGAATTGAACCCTGTGGTACCCCCAGAGACTGCCAGAGGACCGGACAACATGCCCTCCGATTTGACACGCTGAACTCTGTCTGCAAAGTAGTTGGTCAACCAGGCAAGGCAGTCATTAGAAAAACCGAGGCTACTGAGTCTGCCGATAAGAATATGGTGATTGACAGAGTCGAAAGCCTTGGCCAGGATGATGAAGACGGTTGCACAGAACTGTCTTTTATCGATGGCGGTTATGATATCGTTTAGTACCTTGAGCGTGGCTGAGGTGCACCCGTGACCGACTCGGAAACCGGATTGCACAGCGGAGAAGGTACTGTGGGATTCGAGATGATCAGTGATCTGTTTGTTAATTTGGCTTTCGAAGACCTTAGATAGGCAGGGCAAGATGGATATAGGTGTGTAACAGTTTGGGTCCAGGGTGTCTCCCCCTTTGAAGAGGGGGATGACCGCGGCAGATTTCCAATCCTTGGGGATCTCAGATGATACGAAGGAGAGGTTGAACAGGCTGGTAATAGGGGTTGCTTCTTCCTTCATTGTTTTCCTCAAAATAGCTATTCCATGGTTCTCCAGTGTATCTCGCAGAAGGTCCCTCAAAGGTATTGACAAAAATAAACGTTTTGTTTCTCTGATGAAAGACGTTCCACAATGTGAGCAATTTTTGTCTTCATTTTGCTTTCCTAAGCAATTTTTGCATTCATCACAAAATAAATGAGAGACAGCTGTCAGGGCTGTATTACCCAAAACCTTTTGAAGAGATATTTAGATGTTGAAACCAAGTTGGGGACAAGCAAATTAAGCAAGGCAAGTAGGTCTATCAGGGCAGTTCCAGTCAGGTGATGACACAGAACAAAGAGCATTATTGCCATAAGACATTGCCCCTTTGTTACTGATGCCCCAGGTTAAATCCTTTCTTTGTTCTGGAAAGTGTTAGATACAAGGTACATTTAGACATTTGTTTAAGCCAGAAGGAAATGTATAATACATCTGCAAAGGTAGAACAGATTGCTATGGCCTGAGAGTTGTGTGTTTGTGCACCTGACACTAACCATCTCAGGGGCATCATCACGGTCTAAATCATCAGAGCCAGGTCGACTGTGGTGTGCCAAGGGGTCCTAAATTAGGAATACATGGAGAAAACCAACACAGAACATTATCTAACTAAAATATTGTATAGAATGTATAACACTGACTTCACAAGGGTGAGGCTAAGAAACTGAATGTCTGTCTGCGTGTGTGTGTGTGTGTGTACAACATGTACTTGATGTCCCCACATGTACAAAAAACGGACAAATTGGACATTTAGCAAGTCCCCATGAAGGATTTCATATTTTTGGCTCAGGTGTTTAGCTTAAGGAAAAACGTACATTTGGGCATAGGGTTACTATTAGGTTTAGGCATTGCGGGTTAAGCTTAGGGTTAGGCATTAGGGCCAGGTGTATTGTAGCCTTAACATTTAGGTTATTGGTGTTAAGGTTATGGTTAGGTTTAAGATAAGGGTATGGTTAAAGCCAAGGTTAGGATAAGAGTTAGGGTTAGGGATATGTTTAGGGCGAGGGAACATGTTTTTTGGGGTCAAGTTTAGGTCTTAAGTCCCCACAAGGATAGAAAAAAAACATGTATGTGTGTGTGTGTGTGCTTGTGTACCTGACACTTACCATCTCAGGGGCATAATCATAGTCTAAATCATCAGAGCCAGGTTGATTGGGGTGTGTCAGTGGGTTCTAAATTAGGAATACATGTATAAAACAAACAGAGAACATTATGTAACTAAAATATTTGATAGAATACATAACACTGACTTCAAAAAGGTGAGGCTAAGAAAGTGAATATCTGTGTGTGTGTGCGCGTGTGTTTGTGGACCTGACACTAACCATCTCAGGGGCATCATCACAGTCTAAATCATCAGAGCCAGATTGATTGGGGTGTGTTAGAGAGTCCTAAAAAATGAACATAGAAAACCAACACAGAACAATATATATTTAAATTATTAGCTAGAATACATGACACTGACTTCACAAGGGTGAGGCTAAAAAACTGAATGTGTGTGTGTGTGTGTCCGTGCGTTTGTGTGTGGGTACCTGACATGACTAAATCCTCATTAAGCTCTAAATAATCAGACATGTTGATTACCTCTCTGTGAAAATGCAGAGCGCCAAATTCAAGTAAATTACTATAAAAATCAAACTTCCATTAAATCACACATGCAAGATAGCAAATTAAAGCTACACTTCTTGTGAATCCAGCCAACGTGTCAGATTTCAAAAAGGCTTTTCGGCGAAAGCAAACGATGCTATTATCTGAGGATAGCACCATAATAAACATAGAGAAAGCATATTTCAACCCTGCAGGCGCAAAACGAAATACAGAACAAAAAATATAATTCATGCCTTACCTTTGACGAGCTTCTTTTGTTGGCACTCCAATATGTCCCATAAGCATCACAAATGGTACTTTTGTTCGATTAATTCCGTCGATATTTATCCAAAATGTCCATTTATTCGGCTCATTTGATCCAGAAAAATACCGGTTCCAACTTGCTCAACGTGACTACAAAATATCTCAAACGTTACCTGTAAACTTTGCCAAAACATTTCAAACTACTTTTGTAATACAACTTTAGGTATTTTTTTAACGTAAATAATCAATAAATTGAAGACGGGATGATCTGTGTTCAATACAGGAGGAAAACAAACTGAAGCATGCTTTCTGGTCATGCACCTCTATCTAACAGTACACTTCAAGTGACCATCGTTCAAGATGGCCGTGCTTCTTCATTACACAAATAAATAACCTCAACCAATTTCTAAAGACTGTTGACATCCAGTAGAAGCGATAGGAACTTCAAGAAGGTCCCTTAGAATTATGTATTCCCAATGAAAACTCGTTGAAAAGAGAGTGACCTCAACAACAAAAAAACTGAATGGTTTGTCCTCGGTGTTTCGCCTTCTCACAGACATGATTCAAACAGTTGTGTTTTCTATCCAAATCCACTAATAACATGCATATCTTATCTTCTGGGGATGAGTAGCAGGCAGTTGAATTGGGGCATGCATTTCATCCAGATGTGAAAATACTGCCCCCTGTCACCAAGAAGTTAAGGTTTGTAAGTAGCTAGCTAGAAACTAGATGCTGAATACAAACACTGACAATGTACCATCTAGCTAGCAGGTTAACTAGCTACTGTATCTAGCTAGCAGATATACAGCTAGTGTATACATACCAATAACCACATAGCATAAGCAATTGAACACCCCAACAGTAATATGGTTGTAGCTACATAAAAAAAAGAATCTAGTTTTCTAGAGCTCGCAACTAGCTAAGGCAATATAACAACAACAATACCTTAATATACCTGCTGGACCTGGTCTGTCGAGGAAAAGGGAAGTTTTCATATGGTCCCTTATCACTCAGACTGGAGGAGTTTCTTACAAGGGTAAGCAAATTAGCTAATTGTTGAAAACTGCTAATGAAACTGACTCCGTAGCTAGCTATAAAAAAAACTTTGCAAAAATCTATTCACTTGTGTATTTTTTGAAGAAGGGACATCAGAAATTGTTCCAGTGGAAAATATTGAAGAGTTTGATGGGACGTGATAAGATGGGACGGGGAAGAGATATCCCGCTTATGTTATGGCTCTCTATGGTAAGCTAACTAGCTAGCTACCCAGCTAATGACATACTATAATGTAGCTAGCTAACAAGATATGGTTAATGAATAAAAAAAAGTAATACAGCCAAGACATTGGCTATAACAACTAATTATAGCTAGCTAAGGAGCTAGTTATATCCCTTAAATGTACTAGTATGTGTAGGTAGCATGCTAACTGCTGGCTAGTTAGCTAACTAGCTGCTGGTAAGAATGAAAGCTAGCTAACACATACTAACTGGGCTGATTGTCAGGCTGTTGTTGTAAATAAGAATTTGTTCTTAACTGACTTGCCTGGTAAAATAAAGGTAAAACAAAAATAAAAGATATAGCTAACTAAGTTGCAAACACAGCATAATGATATTATGGGGTGAGGGGGGTATGCAACATGGTGAGTGATGTGAGCCGCTCCTAGCTATCGCCTAGCTAATAATGTTCATTTTTACTTTATAGAAGATCGCAGGAGACTAGTAGAAATGTAAAATAAAATAAAAAAAGGACCAGGTCAGAATGTGCAAGAGAAGAAAGGGGGAGGAATGAGGGAGAAAAGAAAGAACCCGCATTATGTGGAAGAAGCAGAAAATACTACTCAAAAGGTATGCTTAGTTGTGAAATTGACTAGCTACATGTATATATTTGAGCAAAACCTATAATTTCCTGACTGTAGCTATGTCACTCTACCAGAGTGTATCCTAGAGCGAGAAGAGGGCAGAGTCTGAAAAATAAAACCATCAGACAGAACTAATGGCCAGTGTATCATGTCAAGTAAGTTTCTAACACTTTGTAGCTTTAGTTTAGCTATTTAAGTTGATGCATTAAAAAGTGAATTTAATCTTATCTCACCTACGTAATGTACTAATCAGCAATATTAGCATAACATCTCATTTCTCCTCAACACAACCAAATACATTTTTTAAAAATAGTTATGCGGTTAATTATTATGTCTGAAACACCTCCAATCATTGAGACTAAAATTGTGTAAATTGGTGGATTTTGTCTCCTATTCATGTCTAAATGTGTAAGTTGTACAAAGAATCTTTGTCCTTCCAGGCCAGACCTCAAAGGGACACAGAGAGTGAGGAGGACATCACCTTAGTGTCAAAACAGGAAATGCAACTACTGCTAACCACCGCAAACTTTCAAATAAGGGTGCTCAAAAGAAAAAATGCAGCACTCAGACAATCATTCTCTGTGATTGAAGTTAAGCTTTCCTGTTTGTGGATGGTCCCACTGAATATTCTCACCCTGCATGCAAGTACAGGTTTAGTTGTGTTAATAACCATAGATACTGTGATTAGGTTCAGTTGTAGGTGTATCTGTGAGTAGGTGCAGTTGTATAGTGTCTACCAATCTATTAGTTCAATGTATATTGCATGCAAGTGTAATGATAGCACATTATTGTCTATATTTTCAGAGTTGTCAGGTTTGCTCCAGGAGGTGAAAAACCAAGAGGGAGAGAATGAGACACACAACTTCAAAGGGTGTCTGTGTGTTTGGTTTAAGCATGATGACCAGAATATGAGGAGTAGAGATTGAGAGTAAGAAATATGATTAGAAGTTGGAAGGAGGTGGTTGAATGAATCTGTATTAACTTTCTCTAACTGTCTGTCATATTGTGTGTTCCCAGACATCATGGCTGGTGGATCCACACCCATCTTTCAAAACTCACAATAGTGAGAGAGGAAACACAGTTTCTAATGTTGTGTGTGTTTGGTTTAAGCATGATGATCAGAATATGAGGAGTAGAGATTGAGAGTAAGAAAAATGATTGGAAGTTATGAGGTGGTTGAATGAATCTTTATTCACTTTCTCTAACTGGCTGTCATATTGTGTGTTCCCAGACATCATGGCTGGTGGATCCAAACCCATCTCCAAAACTCACAGTGGTGAGAGAGGAAACACAGTTTCTAACAGTGTGTGTGTTACTGTTGTTGTTGGTTGATGACCAGAATATGAGGAGTATAGATAGAGAGTAGGAGGGATGATTAGAATTTGTAAGGAGGTGGTTGAATGAATCTGTATTACATCTCTTTAACAATCTGTCATGCCGTGTGTTCCCAGACATCATGGCTGGTGGATCCACATCCTTGCACCAACCCGAAAAGCAGCACTCCAAGACATAGCCATCACAACCCTACCAGACAGCATGGTAGGGTGACAAACCTTGAGCTTTAAATCAGGTGTTCACCACTATTCACAATTTGAGTACAAAAGCAGGTGTATTGACATTTTAACAACACAGCAAGCAGAAAAATACTGTATGCCTGTGCAGTTTTGCTCAATTTAACGTAAATGTTTAATGCATATTGTAGTACAATGATAATTTGTCTTAGAAGTCTTTTAACTTATAGAGTGCCATATAGGATTATGGAAAACATATTCACGAAACTATTTCTCGTTAATTAATAAAACGAACTAACGGAGTTATTAGCAAGCAAACAACTTGAGTCATGGCAGAAAGGACTACGAGAATTGTTTTATAACTCAAATACATTTACTTAAAAGGGGTAGTTCATCGGAAAATACTTTTAACCTCAGAACATTTGCCTAGGCTTTAGCCTTTACCAGAAAGAGTTTTCAGGTTAAGTTGGATCAGTATTTAGACTTCAGCAATTTTATTTCAAAATGTATGAAAAACTATATGTATTTATCCTCATTTTATGGAACAAATGTTGTCTCGTCATTGAATTGCCCAAAAACAATCTGTTTTGCTTTAAAACATGTAAAAAAAAATCTACCTGCTAGAGCTAAAATTTTCTTCAGTTTGTGTCATCTGCTTGATACTCTTCCTCTTGGTTCAAAGATTTGTAAGTAAGTTCTGACTCTGACCCAAGTCGCAGCTCGGCGCGGATTAATCGAAAATTGCTTTCTGGATTTTAATGAAAAAAAATTACGATATCATTGGGAAATATCAGGCTAGGTAAATATTTTAGCAAAGTAATCTTATCGCAATTTTAACTACAAGGGCTATTGCAGTGATTGGAGGCACCGGTGGTGTCTTTCAACGGTATTTATGATACATTTTGACATTAAATGGGGTTTCTATGGGAGGGAGAAGAATTCGCTGATGAGCTAAACTAAATACTGATCCGAACAACCTAAAAACTGTCTCTGGTGAAGGCTAATGCCTAGGAAAATGTTCCAGTGAGATTAAACGTATTGTTGATGAAAACATTAAACAAGGCAATACAACAGTTTACATTTCAAGATAATATTTTATGAACAAAGCATTTATCTAAACATGAATCTGAGGGATAAGCAGAAAAGATATGCTTGACAAAGTCCAAAACTCAAATCTAATATACTGTACTTAGAAAGGGGGGAGAAAGATCAAAGGGGGAGTAACAAAGCTAGGGAGACAAAGAGAGAAAGAAGGAGTGTAACAGCTTTCTTCCGCTGAAGGAGAGGAGGACCAAAATGCAGCGTGGTTAGTGTTCAACATCTTTAATATCGACGATAAACGAGAACACTACAAAACACAAAACAACAAAAGTGAAAACCGAAACAGTCCTATCTGGCACAATGACACAAAGACAGAAGACAATCACTCACAAAATACCCACAGAATATGGCTGCCTAAATATGGTTCCCAATCAGAGACAACGATAGACAGCTGCCTCTAATTGAGAACCAATCTAGGCAACCATAGACCTACAAACTACCTAGAAAGGGCCCAGCCCCATAAATATACAAAAAACCCTAGACCAGGAAAAACACATAAATCCCCCATGTCACACCCTGACCTAACCAAAATAATAAAGAAAACAAAGATAACTAAGGCCAGGGCGTGACAAGGACATAAGAGTTGTATAGTTACCACTAGTGTTGGGGGATAGGATTATATCAATCATCAATGGCGACGACGTGACAATGTCAAAAACAATGTTTTGTTGAATTTGTAGTTGACTCAAGAAATTCTGTTTTCAGAAAGTGTTCGCAATCACGGATAATGATGTTAATAAAGTCCTAATATCGGTAACATCTATGGTTTTGTCCGAATACTTGGCACACCCTTATTGAACACAGAGCAATAATATTATTATTAATGTTAAAATATTGTATTGATTTCGGATATCATTGTCACGAATCCCGTTTCCTGAGTCTGATATTTGCCAGTGTTCTGTCCTGGAGTGTTTTTTCCGGCGTCCTGGAACGCACCCTGTCTGGTTGCCGGGCAATGTAGCCAGTTGGGAGTTCTGATTACCCGCACCTGTATCCCATCAGCTATCTGCACACCTGGTCCTGATCATCATCTCTCCTCTTCATAAGCCCGGACCTGACAACCATTCCCTGCCGGATCGTTAGCCATGAACAGTATGTTGTGCCATAGTATCAGCCTCAAGTTGGATAGGATTTGTTTTGTTGTTTTGTACGTCTTGCTTGCCTTAAACTTTCCTCCGTTTGTTCTGTCTTCAGTTACTCACCCGGATCATTTACCCCATTCCCGCCTGGTCGGAGGAGGATTCCGCTTCCCCATTGGATCCACCTATTTACTCCCATCAACTCACCACCGCTGCCCGCTACGCCACCTGGATATATCTACCCATTCACATTCACTTGTAAATAAATACTCACCTTCTTCCTACTCTCCTTGTCCTGGTCTGCTTCTGGGTTCAATTTTGAAGAAACGTGACAGAACGATCCGGCCAAGGATGAACCCAGCGGACCTGGACTCCGTTTGCCATGCCATTACCCAGCAGGAGAAGATGTTGGGACAACACAACACGGCGCTACACGAGATAGCAGGTTCAATCCGGAACTTATCGGATCGATTAACGAGTATCCAGGATCAGCTCAGGTTGCCGGCGGATCATCCACCACCTGTTTCACCCATATCACCTGCCGATTCGGGAGCAGGTTCCTTCCGTGAGCCCAAGGTTCCGACACCGGAGAAGTACGAGGGAGATCTGGGAGGATGCCGTTCATTTCTTTTACAGTGTGGGTTAGTTTTTGATCTGCAGCCCTACTCTTACGCCACAGATAAGGCTAGGATAGCTTTTGTTATTGAGCTGCTGCGTGGTAGAGCTCTGGAATGGGCTTCAGCTGTTTGGGAACGACGAGACACATGCATGACGTCATACCAGGGTTTCACGGCAGAGATGAGAAAGCTTTTTGACCATCCAGTCCGAGGTAAGGACGCAGCTAAACGTTTGTTCTCTCTTTGCCAAGGAGCTCGGCAGACTTTGTGATAGAATTCAGGACATTGGCTGTGGAGAGTGGTTGGAATGAGGAATCACTACAAGCGTTTTTTTACCAGGGGTTGTCGGAGCAACTCAAGGACGAGCTGATCTCTTATCCAGAGCCTAGTGACCTAGACAGCTTGGTCACTTTATCTATTCGGGTAGATAATAGAGTCCGAGAGAGAAGGAGGCAGAAGCAGTGGGGCCCATCCAATCAATCAGCAACTCGGTTACCATTCGGTTCAGGAAGTGAACCAGAACGTATTGATCGTTATTCCCCACACGGGATTAGTGGAGGGGTCTTGCCACCAGATCCTGAACCAATGCAAGTGGGGAGACACGGGCTAACTAAGGAGGAGCGCCAACGTAGACGTGAGACCTACAGCTGTCTCTACTGTGGTAGCTCAGGACATTACATCTCCGCTTGTCCACAGCGCTCGTTAAACTGCCCGGCTCGCTAGTTTTGGGAGGAATTTTAGCGAGCCAGTTTCAACCTCTCAAGAATCCTGTCAGACCCCGTTTTCCTGCGACCCTTATGAATAAGGATCAGAGCTTAGAGATGAACGCTTTTATCGATTCAGGTGCCGATGGTAGCTTTATTGATGCCGACTTGGTGGAACAGCTGGTGCTTTCCAAGGAGCATATGCCGGAAGCCATTGAAGCAACCACTCTGAACGGCAGTAGTCTGGCACGGATCACTATGAGGACTGAACCGGTTAAGATGTTGTTGTCGGGGAATCATTCAGAATTTATCTCCTTCTTCATTCTGTCCTCGCCCCATGTTCCTCTGGTTCTTGGTTACCCCTGGCTGAAGGAACACAATCCCTCGTTTGATTGGGTGACGGGGAAGATAACTAGTTGGAGCATTGATTGTCATGCTAACTGTCTTAGGACTGCCTGTTCTCCTGCCGTTTCCAGTCAGGTCAGTGCCTCTGCTCCTCCTGATTTTGTCCCTGGTTCCAGAAACATATCACGAGTTGGGTGAAGTATTCAGTAAACAGAAGGCTCAGTCCCTTCCTCCCCACCGACCTTATGACTGTGTGATTAATCTGTTTCCTGGAGCCGCCTTTCCCAAGGGACAGTTATACAGTATCTCTCGACCTGAACGTGAGGCCTTGGAGACCTACATCAAGGAGTCTCTAGCTGCAAGTCTCATTCGGCCTTCGTCATCACCTCTGGGAGCAGGATTTTTTTTTGTGAGCAAGAAGGACGGCTCTCTTCGACCGTGTATTGATTATCGGGGTTTGAATGATATTACGGTCAAGAACAAGTATCCCCTGCCCTTGATGACCTTGGCTTTCGATTCTTTACAGGGTGCTACGGTTTTTACGAAGCTTGATTTACGTAATGCTTATCATTTGGTTCGGATCAAGGAGGGGGACGAGTGGTTGACTGGGTTCAATACTCCGATGGGACATTTCGAGTACCAGGTGATGCCGTTTGGACTGACCAACGCTCCTGCTGTGTTCCAAAGTATGGTGAATGACGTTCTGAGAGATATGATTGGTATTTTTGTGTTCGTTTACCTGGATGATATCCTCATCTTCTCGAAGGAGCTTTCTAGCCACGTTCAGCATGTCAAGCAGGTCCTGCAGCGGTTATTGGAGAACCGTCTGTTCGTGAAGGCTGAGAAGTGCGATTTTCACACCCACACGACGTCCTTCCTCTGGTACATCATCTCCAGGGGAGAGATCAAGATGGACCAAGAGAAGGTTCGGGCGGTTCGGGATTGGGTCCAGCCCGGTACGAGATTGCAGCTCCAGAGATTCCTGGGGTTTGCAAATTTTTATCGGAGGTTTATCCGTGATTACAGCCGGGTGGCCGCCCCTTTAACTGTACTGACGTCTTGCACCAGAAAGTTCTGTTGGTCTCCTGAGGCAGACCGAGCATTTCGAGATTTGAAGAGCCGATTCACCAACGCCCCGATTCTCTCTCAACCTGACACTTCCCGTCAGTTCGTTGTGGAGGTGGATGCATCTGATGTGGGGGTGGGCGCCATCCTGTCCCAGCGTAGCTCCACTGACGGTAAACTCCATCCCTGCGCCTTCTACTCTTATCGTCTTTCTCCAGCTGAAAGAAACTACGATGTGGGTAACCGGGAGCTTCTCGCTGTGAAGCTCGCCTTGGAGGAGTGGCGTCACTGGTTGGAGGGAGCGGAGCAACCGTTTGTGGTCTGGACTGACCACAAGAATCTGGCTTACGTGCAATCGGCTAAACGTCTCAACTCCCGTCAGGCCCGGTGGGCTTTGTTTTTTGGACGCTTCAATTTTTCCCTGACGTTCCAACCTGGGTCGAAGAACGGGAAGGCGGACGCCCTGTCCCGGATGTTCTCCAAGACGGAGGAGAGTGGGGCCAAGACTGAGACGATTCTTCCCCAGAACGTTGTCGTGGGAGCCGTTACATGGAGGATTGAGGAGGAGGTGATGGCGGCTCTTCGGACACAGCCCGGGCCTGAGTCGGTTCATTCTGCTGTCCTTAAGTGGTCCCACGCCAGCAAGATAGCTTATCACCCTGGTGTTGCTCGGACTATGGCGTTACTGCGCAGACGATTTTGGTGGCCTGCCATGGGAGAAGATACCCGGAGGTTTGTTGCCGCTTGTCCTGTTTGTGCGCAGAATAAGAGTACCAATCGGGCCAGCTCTGGGCTTCTTCACCCCTTACCTATTCCCCGGCGACCTTGGTTGCATCAGCGCCCTGGATTTTGTCACGGGGTTGCCCTCTTCTGTTGGTAACACGGTTATTCTGACCATTGTGGATAGATTCAGCAAGTTTGCCCACTTTGTTCCCCTCTCCAAGCTGCCTTCTGCCACTGAGACGTCCGAGATCCTGGTTAGGGAGGTGTTCAGGGTCCACGGGTTGCCCTGTGACATTGTTTCTGACCGTGGTCCTCAGTTTACCTCTGCTGTCTGGAAGTCCTTCTGTTTGGCCATTGGAGCTACAGTCAGTCTCTCCAATCTAATGGTCAGGCGGAGAGAGCCAACCAGAAGATGGAGTCCATGCTGCGCTGTCTTGTTTCCTCTGATCCCACCTCTTGGTCCTCTCAATTACCCTGGGTCGAGTATGCTCATAATACTCTACCTTCATCTGCCACTGGGATGTCTCCCTTCCAGTGCCTGTACGGTTACCAACCTCCCTTGTTTCCTTCTCAGGAGCGGGATCTCTCGGTTCCTTCTGTCCAGACCCACATTCGTCGTTGCCACCGCACCTGGCATCGGGCCAGGAAGGCCCTCCTTAAGGTTTCTGACCGGTATCAGATCCAGGCGAATCGTCGCCGTATTCCTGCCCCCGCTTATACCATTGGAGATAAGGTTTGGTTGGCTACACGGGATCTTCCTCTATGGACTGAGTCGAGGAAACTGTCACCGAAGTTCATTGGTCCGTTTGTAGTGGAGAAGATCATTAATCCTGTTGTGGTCCGACTCAAGTTGCCTGCTACACTAAGAGTACATCCCACCTTTCATGTCTCCTGCCTCAAACTCAGTCCTCTGTTGCCTCCTCCTCCTCGGATGATCGGAGGTGGTCCTGTCTACACGGTGCGCCGCATCATGGACTCCAGACGGCGGGGTCGAGGGTTCCAGTATTTAGTGGATTGGGAAGGATATGGTCCTGAGGAGAGGAGTTGGATTCCTCGGCGTCAGATCCTTGACGATGACCTGCTTCGTGACTTTTACCGCCTCCACCCTGGCGCTCCGGGTAGTCCGCCCGGTGGCGTTCGTCGGAGGGGGGGTACTGTCACAAATCCCGTTTCCTGAGTCTGATATTTGCCAGTGTTCTGTCCTGGAGTGTTTTTTCCGGCGTCCTGGAACGCACCCTGTCTGGTTGCCGGGCAATGTAGCCAGTTGGGAGTTCTGATTACCCGCACCTGTATCCCATCAGCTATCTGCACACCTGGTCATCATCTCTCCTCTTCATAAGTCCAGACCTGACAACCATTCCCTGCCGGATCGTTAGCCATGAACATTACTCACCCGGATCATTTACCCCAGTCCCGCCTGGTCGTCGGAGGATTCCGCTTCCCCATTGGATCCACCTATTTACTCCCATCAACTCACCACCGCTACCCGCTACGCCACCTGGATATATCTACCCATTCACATTCACTTGTAAATAAATACTCACCTTCTTCCTACTCTCCTTGTCCTGGTCTGCTTCTGGGTTCAATTTTGAAGAAACGTGACAATCATTTAAAAAAATAAGTTTATGTCCATCACAAAGGAACGTTTGAATACATTGTTGATAACTACAAAGAGCACATTGACCATAGCTTCTAAAGTCCCAAAATCATGTGTAACTGGCTTATTTTTTAAATGTATTTTATTAAAGTTATTGTTTTATGATGTTTTACAGGTGGAACTGTCAAATGGTGTTAAAATCCAGACAAACATTTTCACTCGGCTGAGCAAAGAATCATCAAAGTGCATGACAGCTCTGTTTCCCAGAGAAGTGAGGGTCGTCTCTTCATTGACAGGAACAAATTTGATTGCATTCCGGGACCAGGAGGCAAAGAAACAGCTGTGCCCAACCTAAGTGTCCCAACCATTTGCCTTAAGTTGCTTAGTATTTTTTTACGATAAATACTGTACAATAACATGTAGTATTATGAAAGATAAGACTTTTACTTCAAGATACAGCAGAACTACTACTACTGTAAATGGCCAAAAAGGGGTTTGTAGTTTATTTTATTATTTTATTTTATTATTTACTTATTACAAGAGTGTGAAACTGTGTGTGTAACCTGATCTCAGGTCTATTAGTTTGTGCCAAGATTGTTGATTAATTTGGAGTTAGGCAGGCTATTCTGTACTCAAAGCAAATTTGTTAAAACCCTCGTTTCTTTTTCTCCGTAGCCTTTTTAATTAGGCAAAATCAGATGGAGGAGAATGATGTCTTTTAAAATAATTTGATCGACACTTAACAATGAGTCGAAATTGCTTAAGAAGTCAAAGATTTATGTTTAAAACATTGGTTTTTTTTTACTCAAAGGGAGTAACTTGGAGGCTAAGGGCTAACTTTTTGATTTGTTAACTCAGTAAAAAGTTTTAAAATTCATATTTTTGCAAATATGATGTCCTCGTATCTGTCAACTTCTTAATGTACACCGAACAAACATTTTTCAAAAGTCTACTGTAGTTATTGCTGTAGTATCACTATAAAATTGCTATCATATTACCATAAGATATACCATTAGCGTATATTTGTATATTGGTGTAGTAGTGTATAATGTTAGTTATTGCTATAGTATCACTATAAGAAGATGTTATAGTATTCCTTTAAGATTTTACCATAAGAATACTATACTATAATTTTTTAAAGGTTTTCTATAATATTTTTCTTTAGTAATCTATTAGATCACTATAATATTGCTGTAGTTATTCCAATTTGTTTACTATAGTATGTTTGCATTTACCACAATAATGCTATACGTTCTTTTGTGATATTTGAATAATACTATTTTATAGTAATCCTATAGCGCTTTTTTATAAGGGCAGAGTGCAGGTATTTATTCCTGTCCAGCAGTAACACACCTGATTCAAATAATGCCAATAAGAGTCTTGAATTTAGACCAAAGGGTTGCCCACCCCTGTAAAGGAACATAACCAGCCGTGTTATATTACCCAACATCCCTTTCATTCAATACTGCTATTCATCCAGAAAAGCCGAGCGCTGTAGGGCACACTTTACGTACTTTGTGTTGAGAGAGAACAACAGTGGTGTCAGCAAAAAAACTAAGGTACTGAGGGGCTATAACTATGTGGTATAATATAACATGACTGGTCTTGGGTTCACCACATGTTTAGACACCGTCCATCTCAGAGCTAACCAGGGACCCTTGCTTCCTCACTTTATCACTTCAGTCTGAAGTGGCAAGTAACTCCTCAGTCTGCAATCGAAATAGTACCCTATTCCCTATATAGAGCACTACTTTTGACCAAGTCCCATTGTGCACTGGTCAAAATTGGGTCCCATATCGGACACAGATAGAGAAGCAGAGAGTAAGCCAGGACAAGGTGATTACAGCCAGCCAGCTGTGTTAATAAATGCAGATCCTGAGGACATACAACATGGTGCACTGGTCAAAATTGGGTCCCATATCGGACACAGATAGAGAAGCAGAGAGTAAGCCAGGGCAAGGGGATTACAGCCAGCCAGCTGTGTTAATAAATGCAGATCCTGAGGACATACAACATGGCTAATTCCCTGCTAGTGCCATGCACCTTGAACGTTTCCATGCCGTCTTAGGCGTTGTCCCAAATGTTATCCTATTCCCTATATAGTGCACTACTTTTGACCAGAGCAGGAATAGGTTACCATTTGGGATGCACCTTACTCACTCACATTATCTTCTAGAAGCTATTGCATATGCAGTACTGTTGTCAGCCCCAATGGGGACAACAACCATATTGAATAAAACAATTAGGCTAAAATGGTTTGTGGTAGGCATCTGCACCTTTTGTAGTGTCTTAATTACTTGGAAAATTGGGCTCCACTTTGGCATCATAACAGTGCATGTCTCCCCCTTAGAGCATTAAATAGAATAGAGACTGCAGCAGAACATGCTGCCTTGTTCTCTGTCCTGTTTACTGATAACTCCTCATATCTGAATCTCACCTACCACGCTACAATGCTACCACACTCACATGGCCCCTGCTTCACAACAAGAAGCTTCAATAAGGTTAGCAGAACATTGGGATGACAAATTCAGCACTTAGTGTACGAGTCTTCTTCATATACATGTGTCCTGCTTCTTTAGGGGACAACTTCGGTTATAAATGAACCCTTTACCCTGTCTAGCCTTCATGTTAAATGTATCTGCCAAGATGAGCCAAGTTTTTCCTGATCCATTAGGGGCGCAAAAAGACAATACAGACTCAAACTTTAATTGGTGTTTGACAATTCAGACTCGCATAGCATTTGGCAAGAACTACAGACTATAACGGACTACAAAGGCGAATTCTCTAAGTGGTGCCCACCGAACCCTCCCTCCCAGATGAGTATGGCTAGGGTTGAGTTACCTGAATTTCCACCTGACTGACGTGCCCAAAGTAAACTGCCTGTTACTCAGGCCCAGAAGCCAGGACATGCATAATTGGTAGCATTGGATAGAAAAAAACTCTGACATTTCTAGAACTATTAAAACCTGTTGTGACTAGGGGGCAGTATTTTCATTTTTGGAGAAAAAAAAACGTTCCCGTAGTAAACGGGAAATTTTGTCAGGACAAGATGCTTGAATATGCATATAATTGACAGCTTAGGATAGAAAACACTCTAGAGTTTCCAAAACTGTAAAAATATTGTCTGTGAGTATTACAGAACTGATGTTGCAGGTGAAAGCCTGAGAAAAATCCAATCCGGAAGTACCTCCTGTTTTGAAAGTGTTGCGTTCCAATGAGTCCCTATTGAGCAGTGAATGCCTTCTCAACCAGATTACTCTTTCTGTCTACAGCATTGTGACGTAGTTTTACGCATTTATGTTGAAGAATACCCATAAGCGGCTACATTGCGCAAGTTGTCACCTGATGCTCCCAGAGAGATTCTCGCGTAAAATACAGAGGTAGCCATTACTCCAATAGGTCCTACTGAAAAACTAATTGTCCCAATGGATGTATTATCAAATAGATATTTGAAAAACACCTTGAGGATTGATTATAAACAACGTTTGCCATGTTTCTGTCGATATTATGGAGCTAATTTGGAATATTTTTTCGGCGTTTTCGTGACTGAAATTTCCGGACGATTTCTCAGCCAAACGTGAAGAACAAACGGAGCTATTTCGCCTACAAAAATAATATTTTTGGATAAAAGGAACATTTGCTATCTAACTGGGAGTCTCGTGAGTGAAAACATCCAAAGCTCATCAAAGGTAACCGATTTAAGTTGATTGCTTTTCTGATTTCCGTGACCAGGTTACCTGCTGCTAGCTGGACAAAATTCTATGCTAGGCTATCGATAAACTTACAAAAATGCTTGTCTAGCTTTGGCTGTAAAGCATATTTTGCAAATCTGAGATGACAGGGTGATTAACAAAGGGCTAAGCTGTGTCTCAATATATTTCATTTGTGATTTTCATGAATAGGAATATTTCCTAGGAATATTTATGTCTGTTGCGTTATGCTAATTAGTGTCAGGCGATGATTACGCTCCCTCATGCGGGATGGGGAGTCACTAGAGGTTAATCTCTTGAAGCTAGGGGGCACTATTTTTATGTTTGGAAAAATAACATTCCCAAAGTAAACTGCCTATTTCTCAGGACCAGATGCTAGAATATGCATATAATTGACAGATTAGGACAGAAAATACTCTAAAGTTTCCAAAACTGTCAAAATATTGTCTGTGAGTATAACAGAACTGATATTGCAGGCGAAACCTTGAGAAAAATCAAACCAGGAAGTGGCCTCTATTTTGAAAACGTGAAAATTCCATAGCCTCCCATTGCTCCATTTAAAGGGATATCAACCAGATTCCCTTTCCTATCGCTTCCACAAGGTCTCAACAGTCTTCAGACATAGTTTCAGGATTTTATTTTGAAAAATGAGCCAGAACGATAACATCGTGTCAAGTGGTCACATGAGTTTTGCAGAATTTGGACAGCTATTGTTTTTCCCTCTCCTACTGTGAAAGACATTTGCGGTTGATATATTATCGATTATATATTTTAAAAACAACCTGATGATTTATTATAAAAACCGTTTGACATGTTTCTGTGGACATTGCGGATATTATTTGGAATTTGTCTGCGTTGTCGTGACCGCTCTTTCCTGTGCATTTCTGAACATAATGCGCCAAACAAACGGAGGTATTTTGGATATAACAATAATCTTTATGGAACAAAAGGAACATTTGTTGTGTAACTGGGAGTCGCTTGAGTGAAAACATCCGAAGATCATCAAAGGTAAACGATTAATTTGTTTGCTTTTCTGATTTTGGTGACCAAGCTACCTGAAGCTAAGTGTACTTAATGTTTTGTCATGCGATCGATAAACTTACACAAACGCTTGGATTGCTTTAGCTGTAAAGCATCATTTCAAAATCTGAGATGACAGAAGGATTAACAAAAGGCTAAACTGTGTTTTGCAATATTGCACTTGTGATTTCATGAATATTAATATTTTTAGTATTATTATTTGACTGTGGCGCTATGCTATTCAGCGGTTGCTGATGACAATTATCCCGCTTAAGGAATGGCTAGGGTCAAGAAGTTAATCTACACCATCATATTTTTCAACCAGAACAGGCTTCACAAAATCGCGATTAAATAAATCACTTACCTTTGAAGATCTTCCTCGGTTTGCAATCCCAAGGGTCCCAGCTACAACATGATTGGTCGTTTTATTCGATAAAATCCTTCTTTATATCCCAAAAAGTCAATTTAGTTGGCGCAATTGATTTCAGTAATCCAAAAGGAGTCCAAAAAGCTACCGGAAACTTCGTCTAAACAAGTCAAACGACATTTCTATTTCATCCTCGGGTACTCTAAAATGTAAATAAACTAAAATATTTCACCCGGAAAGTTGTATGTTCAATAGGAAAGGGAAATTCGTAAGCGCACTGAAAGAATGATTTGGATTTTACTTTTTCAAAAAAGAGGCATGAAATCTTAAATAAAGACTGTTGACATCTAGTGGAAGCCATAGGAATTGCAATCTGGGTGACGGAGGTACATAGAAACAATAGGTTTCCATAATAAGAGCCTGGGAGCTGAAAAATATATATTTCTGGTCGGATTTTCTTTTCGCCTGCCATATCAGTTCTGTTATAGTCTCAGACATTATTTTAACAAGAAGTTAAGCCTTTAAATGATATAAGACACTTGTATGTTCATGAATGTTTAATATTACAAATATTATTTTGAATTGTACTTAAAGTTATACTTAAACCCAAAATGGCTCTCTAGTAGATTATTAAGAAAGGCTCATCCTTTGTTTAAAAGAAATGCCTTTATGCCTTTATACAGATTACAACTTCTCATTTCCGACTAATTGAAAATGACATTTAATTTAAAAGATCACCCTTCCTTAAAGAAGCCACACAAAGCTGGTTACAATTTCAGTTCTCCTCCAGAAAAGATTTTTTTTATGCTTAAACTCAAATGTACAGATGAATAAAAAAACATTCTTCATGGATTTTTAAAAATGTATTAATGATATTATGAATTTAAGCTGTGTGTAACGGTTGTCGTCGGTGGAAGGAGGAGAGGACCAAAGCGCAGGGTGGTTAGTGTTCATGCTCTTTGTTTCTCTTTTCTTCCACCAGATCTACTGTGTTATATTCTCCTACATTCAATTAACATTTCCACAAACTTCAGAATGTTTGCATTCAAATGATACCAAGAATATGCATATCCTTGCCTCTGGGGCTGAGCTACAGGCAGTTAGATTTGGGTATGTCTTCAGGCGGAAATTGAGAACAAAAGGTTGCAGCCATAACATCTAACTGCAGTGAACTCTGAATATTGTTCCACAAAAAAACTGAATGCAGATTTGTGTAGGAAAACGAGAAAATCGCCGGTCTTGGCTTTCCCAGATGTCTGTGAAAAACAGCATGTGAACGGCAGAGCACGGCTGCCGCTTGACAAAGTGGCATATCACAGGCTCCCAGCGAATGAGGTGATAGACAAAATAGCTCTTGTGTGGAGCGTGACCACTCTGGAAAGACACCGCCCACCCAATTGCTCAATGCCAACTGGATTTGAGATTATTGCTTGAATTTGTGGGTCAATGAGTGTTATTTCTGCTATGCAAAGTCTTAATGTCTTGTCTATTTTTGTCTGCTTTCCTCCTTTACAGCTTAAATTATCTGGAGCCTGGTGTTGTTGCGCCAAGGAGCTTTCACTTGGATGGAATCAGGTTTCTGTAATGAAGATGCAGGGAGTCAGGAAGCAGGTGCAGTCGGTGTGTTTAATACGACCAAACATAGTGACTACACGAACAAGGGTAGCGTCTGAACATGAACACATAAACAATACTGCCTGACGAGTGGTAGATAAAGGGGGAGTAATCAGGGAAGATGCCTAATGATGAGGCGCAGGTGTGCGTAATGATGGTTGCAAGGTGTGCATAATGATGGGTTGCCAGGACCGGTGGTTAGTAGACCTGCGACGTGGAGTGCCAAAGTGTTGTAGCGAGAGTAGACGTGACAGTTTCAGCTGTTATGCAATGTTGACGTCCTTCCTCCCAGAGATGTGAAAGCATCCCCCAGACTGGTTACAAACCATTCTCTGAAATGGGATTATAAATTTGTCAATTTTTACATCAGCATCACTATATGTCCTCCAACGACAGTGTATGATATGCTATTCTGAAGCTCTGAGTCTGTACTTTTATCCAATATAAAAACACAATTTCAAATGTTGGACATAAGACTGAAAAGAGATGGTGGGTCACATTTACAGACAGAAATCACAAAGTTCTTTACGTTTTTTTAAGTATGTTATGTTCCTGGATCATCTAAAACAAAAAATAATAGAAATGTTTCTACAACAGCAAATCTCAAAAGTCACGAAACTGACATGTAGCAGTAGGATTAGCCTGCTTTGTCAGTACTTGTTAGCATGAATTACTCAAGTGGGGTGTCATGACGTTGGCCTGGGGGTAGGTTTATGACAGTCATAAATAACTCTTCCCCCCCTTTTTCCTCTCTCTACCCTACTGATGTTACATTTGCAAACCCCTTGGTTAACATAGAGATTCAGGGAACATCAGAAATTGGGGGAAAATGAACTATATTCTGGTAATCCGACCAATTGAACATATGCAGTGGTACTTAATGAATATGATGTCAGTTCGGTTGTCATCTGAGACATTCTCATCAATTATAAAATGACAAACTCTACAGTGTAAAGTCTACACATCAGAGTTATCGGATTCACATGGAATTGTTGTTCAATTTAAATGTTTGAATATGAAATTATTCGTGATGGGATGAAACGTGATTTTAGCTTCTAAAATGTGAGAATTGGGTTTTCATGAGTGAATTAGGCCCGACTCAGTGTCCCGCCCACGTGAAGAGACATAGGTTGTAAACTATGAAACACACCCCTTTTCTCCCTTCGTATATAAAGCCTTGACGACAATATAACCTCCTGTTCCGAGGATGTGAGGACGACGGTCCGATGTCAGAATGGTTCCGATAATAACTACAGAACGAATGCAACATGTGAGCTTTGGTTACGAATGGTATGAACTTTTAACTCTTATTCACTACAGAAGTGATACCTCCTAGCCGTTGAGTTAGCAACAGCCGCTGCAAATGAGGGTTAGGAAGGAACAGACAGAGTATCCCGTCTATCACACAATGACGTTACTACAACGTATCCAATTGACCACCCGAGACATTCTTCAAAGGACAAAGGACTCGTTTTGGCAACATGGCCTTCCATCTACCACCAACCTACCGAAGAGCAGCTCAGAGTAAATATTTTGTGCATTTTCCTTTTCCAAATGGGCGGTAATTTAGAATGCATAAGATACTGTATTTACGATAGCACAGCTTCGCCCTTTGTTCCTCAGTCTTCCTGCCCTTTCACTCAAATCCAGCCCCTCTTCTCTTGTGTAACAAGCAATCATATATGTTCCGCCTGCTAGGCAAGTTTTCCTTTATGATGTAATTTGTAATCAAGTTATGTTTAATTATGTGTATGTGTAATTCTGTGAGATTAGTTAGGTATTTAGTAAATAAATAATTAAACCCAATTTTGTATTGCTGATTCAACTTGTTAGCCAGGGTTTGTGAAGATAACTAATGTACAACTTTCAGATGAGACTGAATTAAGGTGACGATTAATATTGACCTCTATTGATGTAAAATATTACTAGGTCTTTAAGAGTTTATTCGAAAGACAACAGCTCTATAAATATTCTTTAGTGGTGGGTGCCCCGACTCTCTAGTTAATTACATTTACATGATTAGCTCAATCAGGTAATATTAATTACTGAGAAATTATTTTATAGAATAGCATGTCATATCACTTAATCCGGCATAGCCAAAGACACGACAGGGGTGTGAAGGCCTAAGCTAATGAAGAGCTTGGGAGTACAGTATATCTCACTCTAAACCTCTCACATACACATTTAATTTCAGACTGTTGAAAGAACGTCATATCACATTTAATTGAATGACGTTGCAAAGATTGAGGATTTAGTTTTCTATTGACTGGGATAAAATAATTCACGTGAATTAAATGTTTCAGTATATAACAGTAGATAGAATATCAGTTACTATTGGGAGTAAGAGCAATAGGCTAACTATTTACATAGCTGATAATTGATCAATCAGATCAAGGATGAAGTCACTTTAACTAGCTGTTGTTGCCAGTGTTTATAGAAAAAATACTTTGTTGGCAATGCCCCTGAGGATGAACATCATCTTTATTGTTCGACTACTGTAATATCTGTTTAAGATTGTTTTTGCATTCCATGGAACAAAGAGCCTCCAAGTGTGCCCTAACCCCACATTGCTCTCTGATTGCTTAGATCCCTGTGAATGCCACCACGGTTATATTTTAGAAATGCCATCATGGCTGACATTTCATTCTCTACTGTGATCATTACGACGTTCATAGGGATTACATTTGGTTGCTGCTCTCCAATAACAATTGTGGTTAATGATTTCAAACATGATTGGATTTCATTTGATAGCCTGGTGCCTGCATGTTCAATTTGGTTCCCAAATGATTGGCCATGCAATCAGCGGATGTAGTAGCAATGCAGGACTTGTAGTAGATATCAACTCAATTCCAAACCAACAGCTACCCACTCACCCTATCCCCTCTCCTTTCTAGTGAAATTCAAGGGGGTCCCAATGTTGTTGGGGTGGTATCACACTTCATAATTAATTAAGACTTTGTGCTCTGTTAGTATGAATAGGTGTTGTTGTGGGTTGCATATGTTATTATTTACATTTTTTTCACCTTTATTTAACTAGGCAAGTCAGGTAAGAACAAATTCTTATTTACAATGATGTCCTACACTGGCCAAACCCGGACGACGCTGGGCCAATTGCACGCCGCCCTATGGGACGCGGTTCTGATACAGCCTGGATAGTGATGACTTGCTGAAACAAAGTGACAAAATGTAACATATTAAAATACCTTCAAAGTATTTTCTTTAGAAAATGTTAAGTTTATTGGTGAACTAAAAGAAGCAAGCTACTGTTTTTCCATCTTCACCTTATTCTAAACAATTCTACCCATTTTGCCATGGGGCAAAGATAATAATTTTCAGCTTTTATAGCTAATATCATGGTATTCTACACAATTTGGCATGAGTCTGAGAGAAAATGCTTCTGTTTTATACATTTCCTCCAATCCATTTTGCCATGGGGCAGAGGGGAAATGTTTAGTTTTATAGCTCATCTCATGCTATTCTATACATATTGACATGAGGCTGAGAGAAAATGTTGCATTTTTAAAGATATTTAAAGCTGCAAATATAGGTAGGTGTGTTGACAGTGATAAAGGCAATGGATTATGAGCTGTCTTGTTTGCAAAATGAATTAATTAAATAGGCAGTGGCATGAAGTATATAGCCATAGAAGCACAGTGACATGCCCCAATGCAGTAATATTTGTGATTTATTGGGGGTGTTGATTTCAGTTCGTTATTTTTGGCAAATCATCCCGTTAGAATGAATGTCATTCCAGTTCATCTGTTGTTTCATATTTCATCAAATCTGACTAACCCAGTGTATAACTTACTATTAATTATATCTGATGGTGCTTGCATTTTTAGGTAAAAATACAAATAATGTCCTGTTTGGAACACTGACAAATAAAGAGCTTTTTATATATATATATATATATATATATATATATATATATATATATATATATATATATTTGTGTGTGTGTATACAGTATTTAAAACATTTTTTTTGCTCAATCTGATATCTGTGCCTACACCCACCCAGGCCCACTCGTGCCTACACCCCTGAATGCTTGTTATGCACTTTTAATTTGGACCTGAAGTCAGGTATATGGTCGACTGTGCAACTTTCTCTTGTGGCATGCACTAATGATGTGAAAGGGAAAAAGATAACAGATGAGAGGCCGGTGCGCATCTCTCTGTCTCCACTTGAGTGTCCCTGCTAATAACCATTGTGACAGTTTAACTCGACAGCACAATTATGCCAAACTGGTGATACACCTTTGGGTGGCTGACACATGCCAAAGTGCTTCCTATCCCCTATGCAATAAGTGACACTGATGCTGTATGATGTACTGCGTCATCTCTCTCTGCCTATTAGGTGTGTGGTACTGGGTGTGTGTCATGGATGTGTCCTAATACTACCAGGTGGCAGTAGACCATTACCAAGGTACACTCTACTCACCCCTACAGGGACATACTGCAAAAGTTTCTCAGGACACAGACGTATGTTACAGAGGAGGAACAACTAGAAGAATCCAATTAGACTTTGTTTATTGACAGCACCTGTAAGTATATATTATCGAGTGTGAGTAACACTAAAAGTAAAATAACCACAGAAGTCAAACTCAAGAAATTGATTATATGTGATTTGCCAACACTCATCAAGAGAATAAGGTTATAGCCTGATCACAGAACACTGCCTACACAATTAAGGAAATGTTGTTGTTCATAACTATTTTCTTTTGGCAAACTTTTTTGGCTATAGAGACTCAACTTGCTGGCATATGGAAATCCAAAATTCAACATGATTTAAAGCAACATTTCAAGGATTCTGAATGCATAAATCCCATTCTGCTTTCCTTTTGCCTTGTAAATGGAATGGACTTACTCGCTGTGTAATGCAAAAAAAAGTATACCTGCCATGAGCATACTGTAGGTCTGTAATAACCATCAGGCTGTTCCGATAGAAACATGCAGCTGAGTTAATAAAGTAGAATCAATATGTCACGCTTAGATTCTACTCACATTTCTAACAATCACATCTCCATGTGAGGATAAATCCCTGTGTGTACCTTTAGGTTGGACAGACATTTTAAAAAGCCAAACCTATTACAAAAGAAAACGTTATGTGCTATTTTGGAACACAATGACTCAAAAAACGGATAGTGAGGAAGCAGCTCCTCCATGCAGTTCACCTTAATGTACAGATACAGTGCTGCCTCTGACAGGCATATCAGATAAGGCAACTCAGACACACCTGTGCTTACATTCTAAGGGACATCCACACCAAGGACTATAACTATAACGATCAATTATACTTACCTATAAACATTGGCGAGCATCCATACCAGTAGACCTATTAAACAGACCATTCAGTGCTTCAGGGTATGTTCATTGTCATAGTGACAATCCAAATAATAATTCAATGTACATGTAGACATAATGAAAAATAATTTAGAAACTCATATTTAAATGTAGCAATTGAACAACAAACGCTGAACAACAAACGCTGTTTATTTTACATTATGTCATTTCTTGCCTCATTGCTCAAGTGGTTTCCATTTTTCTAATGATTGTCAATTCGTTTAGATCTCCTTTTTTTAGCCTATCTTATCTCTGCCTGTCCTGTGCAACCCTTTGCAATGCATCAGTGCAAAAATGTTATCATCATTGGCCAAAGTGATCACACCAATACATTCTCTTTCAACTTTCCCAGAGAGTTCATTTTGCCTAGGCCTAATTGACACTAAGTACATTAGCCAGAGCAAGCCTGCCTCTGTCCACAAAAAGGCTGTTAGGCCTAGTATTAAAAAGGCTAATAAATACATGTCAAATCAAATCAAATCAAATGTTATTTGTCACATACACATGGTTAGCAGATATTAGTGCGAGTGTAGCAAAATGCTTGTGCTTCTAGTTCCGACAATGCAGTAATAACCAACAAGTAATCTAGCTAACAATTCCAAAACTACTACCTTATAGACACAAGTGTAAGGGGATAAAGAATATGTACATAAAGATATATGAATGAGTGATGGTACAGAGCGGCATAGGCAAGATGCAGTAGATGGTATTGAGTGCAGTATATACATATGAGATGAGTATGTAAACAAAGTGGCATAGTTAAAGTGGCTAGTGATACATGTATTACATAAGGATGCAGTAGATGATATAGAGTACAGTATATACATATGCATATGAGATGAATAATGTAGGGAACATTATATTAGGTAGCATTGTTTAAAGTGGCTAGTGATATATTTTACATCATTTCCCATCAATTCCCATTATTAAAGTAGCTGGAGTTGAGTCAGTGTGTTGGCAGCAGCCACTCAATGTTAGTGTTGGCTGTTTAACAGTCTGATGGCCTTGAGATAGAAGCTGTTTTTCAGTCTCTCGGTCCCAGCTTTGATGCACCTGTACTGACCTCGCCTTCTGGATGATAGCGGGGTGAACAGGCAGTGGCTCGGGTGGTTGTTGTCTTTGATCTTTATGGCCTTCCTGTGACATCGGGTGGTGTAGGTGTCCTGGAGGGCAGGTAGTTTGCCCCCGGTGATGCGTTGTGCAGACCTCACTACCCTCTGGAGAGCCTTACGGTTGTGGGCGGAGCAGTTGCCGTGATACCGCCCGACAGGATGCTCTCGATTGTGCATCTGTAGAAGTTTGTGAGTGCTTTTGGTGATAAGCCGAATATCTTCAGCCTCCTGAGGTTGAAGAGGCGCTGCTGTGCCTTCTTCACGATGCTGTCTGTGTGGGTGGACCAATTCAGTTTGTCCGTGATGTGTACGCCGAGGAACTTAAAACTTACTACCCTCTCCACTACTGTTCCATCGATGTGGATAGGGGGTGTTCCCTCTGCTGTTTCCTGAAGTCCACAATCATCTCCTTAGTTTTGTTGACGTTGAGTGTGAGGTTATTTTCCTGACACCACACTCCGAGGGGCCTCACCTCCTCCCTGTAGGCCGTCTCGTCGTTGTTAGTAATCAAGCCTACCACTGTTGTGTCGCCCGCAAACTTTATGATTGAGTTGGAGGCGTGCGTGGCCACGCAGTCGTGGGTGAACAGGGAGTACAGGAGAGGGCTCAGAACGCACCCTTGTGGGGCCCCAGTGTTGAGGATCAGCGGGGTGGAGATGTTGTTGCCTACCCTCACCACCTGGGGGCGGCCCGTCAGGAAGTCCAGTACCCAGTTGCACAGGGCGGGGTCGAGACCCAGGGTCTCGAGCTTGATGACGAGCTTGGAGGGCACTATGGTGTTAAATGCCGAGCTGTAGTCGATGAACAGCATTCTCACATAGGTATTCCTCCTGTCCAGATGGGTTAGGGCAGTGTGCAGTGTGGTTGAGATTGCATCGTCTGTGGACCTATTTGGGCGGTAAGCAAATTGGAGTGGGTCTAGGGTGTCAGGTAGGGTGGAGGTGATATGGTCCTTGACTAGTCTCTCAAAGCACTTCATGATGACGGAAGTGAGTGCTACGGGGCGGTAGTCGTTTAGCTCAGTTACCTTAGCTTTCTTGGGAACAGGAACAATGGTGGCCCTCTTGAAGCATGTGGGAACAACAGACTGGGATAGGGATTGATTGAATATGACCGTAAACACACCAGCCAGCTGGTCTGCGCATGCTCTGAGGGCGCAGCTGGGTATGCCGTCTGGGCCTGCAGCCTTGCAAGGGTTGACACGTTGAAATGTTTTCCTCACGTACTCTCCGCATGTTTTAGTTGCGGGCAGTGTCAGTGGCACTGTATTGTCCTCAAAGCGGGCAAAAAAGTTATTTAGTCTGCCTGGGAGCAAGACATCCTGGTCCCGTGACGGTGCTGGTTCTCTTTTTGTAATCCGTGATTGACTGTAGACCCTGCCACATACCTCTTGTGTCTGAGCCGTTGAATTGAGATTCTACTTTGTCTCTATACTGACGCTTAGCTTGTTTGATTGCCTTGCGGAGGGAATAGTTACACTGTTTGTATTCTGTCATGTTTCCAGTCACCTTGCCCTGATTAAAAGCAGTGGTTCGCGCTTTCAGTTTCACGCGAATGCTGCCATCAATCCACGGTTTCTGGTTTGGGAATGTTTTAATCGTTGCTATGGGAACGACATATTCAACGCACGTTCTAATGAACTCGCACACCGAATCAGCGTATTCGTCAATGTTGTCGTCTGACGCAAACCGGAACATATCCCAGTCCACGTGATGGAAGCAGTCTTGGAGTGTGGAATCAGATTGGTCGGACCAGTGTTGAACAGACCTCAGCGCGGGAGCTTCTTGTTTTAGTTTCTGTCTGTAGGCAGGGATCAACAAAATGGAGTCGTGGTCAGCTTTTCCGAAAGGAGGGCGGGGCAGGGCCTTATATACGTCGCGGAAGTTGGAATAGCAATGATCCAAGGTTTTTCCCGCCCTGGTTGCGCAATCGATATGCCGATAAAATTTAGGGAGTCTTGTTTTCAGATTAGCCTTGTTAAAATCCCCAGCTACAATGAATGCAGCTTCCGGATATATGGATTCCAGTTTGCAAAGAGTCAAATAAAGTTAGTTCAGAGCCATCGATGTGTCTGCTTGGGGGGGAATATATACGGCTGTGATTATAATCGAAGAGAATTCCCTTGGTAGATAATGCGGTCTACATTTGATTGTGAGGAATTCTAAATCAGGTGAACAGAAGGACTTGAGTTCCTGTATGTTGTTTTGGCCACACCACGTCACGTTAACCATAAAGCAGGTTTGCCCCTCTTCTTACCAGAAAGATGTTTGTTTCTGTCGGCGCGATGCGTGGAGAAACCAGCTGGCTGCACCATCTCCGATAGCGTCTCTCCAGTGAGCCATGTTTCCGTGAAGCAAAGAACGTTACAGTCTCTGATGTCCCTCTGGAATGCTACCCTTGCTCGGATTTCATCAACCTTGTTGTCAAGAGAGTGGACATTGGCGAGGAGAATGCTTAGGGAGTGGTGCACGATGTGCCCGTCTCCGGAGTCTGACCAGAAGACCGCTTCGTTTTCCCCTTTTTCGAAGTCGTTTTTTGGGGTCGCCGGCTGGGATCCATTCCGTTGTCCTGGGAGAATGGCAGAACACAGGGTCCGCTTCGCGAAAGTCATATTCTTGGTCTTACTGATGGTGAGTTGACGCTGCTCTTATGTTCAGTAGTTCTTCTCGACTGTATGTAATGAAACCTAAGATGACCTGGGGTACCAATGTAAGAAATAACACGTAAAAAAAACAAAAAACTGCATAGTTTCCTAGGAACGCGAAGCGAGGCGGCCATCTCTGTCGGTGCATCTCTGTAGCCTATAGCCTAACTATGCAAGACTGAATCTGTGATTGTCTTGAAGTCAGAGCCAGAGCGCAAAGGAATATTTTGGAATTATTTTGGCATAGGTAGCCCACGAGTGGTCTTTCAACTGACCTGAGCCCTAGGACCATGCCCCAGGACTACCTGACATGATGACTCCTTGCTGTCCCAAGTCCACCTGGCCATGCTGCTGCTCCAGTTTCAACTTCCACCTGACTGTGCTGCTGCTCCAGTTTCAACTGTTCTGCCTTATTATTATTCGACCATGCTGGTCATTTATGAACATTTGAACATCTTGGCCATGTTCTGTTATAATCTCCACCCGGCACAGCCAGAAGAGGACTGGCCACCCCACATAGCCTGGTTCCTCTCTAGGTGTCTTCCTAGGTATTGGCCTTTCTAGGGAGTTTTTCCTAGCCACCGTGCTTCTACACCTGCATTGCTTGCTGTTTGGGGTTTTAGGCTGGGTTTCTGTACAGCACTTTGAGATATCAGCTGATGTACGAAGGGCTATATAAATACATTTGATTTGATTTGATTTGATTTCAACCACCCGGAGTGAATGCGCTTTTCAGATCAGTTCAGAGCACAGAGCCTCACGTGTGTATATTTGTTGATAAACTTCGATAGTTAGCGAGTTATTAGCCTTGTTATAGATACATATAGGTCAGCATGGGCAGTGGTGTAAAGTACTTAATACTTTTTGGGGGGTATCTGTACTTTAGTATTTATATTTTTGGTTACTTTTACTTCACTAAATTTTTTAAGAAAATATTGTACTTTTCACTCATTTTCCTTGACACCCAAAAGTACTCATTACATTTTGAATGCTTGAATGCTTAGCAGGACAGGAAAATAGTCAAATTCATGCACTTAATTCATACACCAAACATCCCTGGTCATCTCTACTGCCTCTGATATGGCAGACTCACTAAACACACATGCTTCATTTGTAAATTATGTCTGAATGTTGGAGTGTGCCCCTGGCTATCCATGAATTTAAAAAAACAAGACAATGATTCCACCTGGTTTGCTTAATATAAGGAATTTGAAATTATTTATACTTTTACTACTTAAAAGTACACTGTATAACTGTTGCCAGCTTAATACTGTAATTTTGCTAGTACTATTTTCCTTACTGTAAAGACATATTACATTATCCTTGCTGTTAATTTACAGGGATGCTGTAATGTTTTACTGAAAGGAAAATAGTACTGTAGAGCAAAATTACAACAAAAAAACAACTCTGGTGCCAGGATAATGCTGTACATTTACAGTGAAATTCTAACTGACATCTAAATGTAAGAAAAACAATTAATTTATTCTATTGATAACAACATTAAAAACAAATTAACAGCAGAATTGACAATAGAAGTAACAAGAAGTTAACATATAACCAAATAAGAGAATCATTACCACTCTAATGTAAAAAACTATTTTGTGTGCCTGTCCGTGTGGGCTGTGTGGGACAGAGAGACAGAGAGAGAGGGAGACTGAGTTAAAATTGGGATTGGGTACAATCCTAGATCTTGAGATTCAGAGCTCCGAGCTCCAACATGCAGGACTAGTGAAATAAAACAATGAAAATGGTACTAAGAAACATATAAATAGTACTATATACATAAACTGCAGCAGTGATTAATAAATAAACGTCCATTAGGGTGGACATTGACCATATGGGGAGCAGCAGTGGATCTAAATGACCATTGAGGGGGTGTAGGGACCAAGTGAAATAAAACAATAAGTTAGTGGTGGCTATTCAGCAGGCTGGTGGCCTGGGGGTAGAAATTATTGGCCTGTCTTCCAGTTTTTGCCATAATGCTCGTGTGCCACCTGCATCTGAGTAATGGAAAAGGGGAGAACAGGCCATGGCCGAGGTCCCTGATGATCTTCTTGGCTTTCCTGCGACACCTGGTGTTGTAGGAGTCCTGGAGGGCAGGCAGTGTACACCCAATAGTGCGTTCGGCTACACTAACCACCCTCCGAAGTGCATTGTGGTCTGCGCTGGTGGAATTGCCATACCAGGCTGTGATGCAGCCCAATCTTTGATTAGGGGGAACTCTGTTTGGGGTAAGGGGGTCCAGAGGCAGTGAAACACACAACAGTACATTTGGGCCGGAGAGCATCCAGGAGAGTAACAGGTGTTCCTCATGGGGCTCGTTAACAAACCTCCATTCTGAATTGTCAGCTCTTCTCACCCCTAGGACAAGCATAAAAAAATTATGAATTGAATGAGAGACAGAGAGCATCAGGGCTGTTACTCTGTGGGTAAAAATACAGGGTACAAGAGACATATCAAGCTGGTGTTGTGTGTGTGTGTGTATGTGTACTTACCTCACAAGAGGTCTTCATTCAAACTCAGTGAGCTCTTGGAAGAATGGGGCAAGATAGGGATTGAGAACAAACAGCTGGCTTCCTCTGGGCCATCTTAGCATGCACTTTGTCCCATCTTCAAGACTCATCATCTTGGGTGTATTCAAACCTACAGCAGATATCCAATATTGTTTATGAAATCAATTGAGGCATTGAACAAATACAAATAAGACCGCTATATACACGCACTTCAGTCCCTAGCAAACTACAATGCTAGGTAGGCTGCTATCCTACTTTAAATACTGTATAACCCTGGGAGGGGGAAAAATGTGTTGCTTTACTAGTTTCCACCACTGACACTGTGTTAGGCTACAGCTGACCAGTGGCACTGCACCTTAGGTCGGCAGGCACCTCGATACAACATGGTGCACTGGTCATTGGCATCAGCTTTAGCGGCTCGCGGGTACGGCCCACAACACGTTTTATGTGTAAAATGTTGCCTGTCAATCCCAAAAATATATGTGTAATCTTTTGACCTGCTAGAATCAAGCCATTTTCTCTGTAGTAATGGAGGAAACACATCTGCACTCAGTGTATTCTCTATGGCACTCAGAGACTGCTATACAGCCTATAATCACAATATTCTCTGTGTGATGTTTTTCTAGGTTGCACAGCTAGATATTTATGAGCAATTTAGAGCAGACCGAAATGGCTTTTGTCAATTTCAACTAGCCAGCTATCGAGCTAGGTTAGCTGAGGAAACATGCAGTAGTTCAACGTTGGCTAGAAATAAATATACTTAGAAATAAGGCAATGTACCCACCCAGCAGCTGCTGAAAATATGAATTCACTTCACAACTGCTTCAAGAAGATGTTTACTAAAATAGTCTCAGCTTCATGTGTCTCACCAGCATGACGTTGGCATCTGAAATGGGTCATTTGAATCTACAGTAGGCATGAGCTATTAAAAGAAATACAGTATGTTAGAGGAATTTTTACAGGAGGCTTCAAAATTAAAGTTAACAGTATTCCCAAAATGCAGTGCAATCTACAGCATGGATGCTGTAAAACACATGTATGGTATTATACTGTGCATCCTACAGTGTTTTACTGTTAACATTCCAGAAAAGTCTGACAGTATTTATTTGATCAATTCCATTTACTTTTGATACTTCAGTATATTTTAAACCAAATACTTTTAGACTTTTACTCAAGTAGAATTTTACTGGGTGACTTTTACTTGAGTCATTTTCTATTAGGGTATCTTTACTTTTATTCAAGTATGACAGTTGGGTACTTTTTCCACCAATGGCAATGGAGAGTTACTGCTTCCTACAAGAGAACAAACATATAGGCTTAGGCAAATACGCCAATAGGCAGAGGGGTAGCCTACATTGTCTAATTAATTGTATTTTGTAAAGTGGTTTCTTCTCATCATACAACACAGTCATCTGTTTGCCCAATGGTTTTACAGACCAAGTAAAAAATAATTAATTAATGTCAAGCCCTTAATAATGTAAAAACATTTTTCAAAGTCTCATGCAATGTAAGTCTGCATATAACACCACATATAGGCTACTGTGGGCTATACAATAGAAATCCAATGCTATTCCATATGAAAATGTTATGGGATTTGCTCCTTTGGTTTTGTTGGTAAGCCTACTCAAATATCCACAATAGCATATTTGACTACTGTCTAAAACTGTAAATACAAACGGAAGTTCACAAAATTCTCACAACTTTCAAGTTATAAGTTAACATTATCTAAAATGTGCTTGGGTCTATGCTTGCTTTATATACGGTATTTAGACCCTGTCACGAATCTCGCCGAAGATGGTGCCTCTTCCTGTTCGGGCGGTGCTCGGCGGTTGTCGTCGCCGGCCTATTAGCTGCCATCGATTCCCTTCCCGTTTGTTTCTGTTTATTGGGTTTAATTGGGTACACCTGTTTTGAGTTAGTCTTTGTTTGTAGGCTATTTAAGGGCACTAGGCCCGCTGGGTATTTGTGCAGGCTTGTTCTCTGTTGTTTTGGTGTTGGTGTATAAGTGTATTCTTGTGTTGGCATGTCCATGTCTCCGCTGTCGTTGGAATTAATAGATTCACGTACGATATTACCTGCTCTCTGCGTTTGACTCCTCCACCGCACCATTTATAGAAGTCGTAACAGACCCCTTGAATATTTCCACATTTTGATAGGTTTACAGCCTTATTCTAACTTTGATCAAATATTTTTTTCCCTCATCAATCTACACAAAACACCCCATAATGACAAAGCATAAACAGTTTTTTAAAAACATTTTTGCTAATTTATAAAAAATAAAAAAACGGAAATATTACATTTACATAAGTTTTTAGACCCTTTACTCAGTATTCTGTTGAAGCATCTTTGGCAGCAATTACAACCTCAAGTCTTGGGTATGACGCAACAAGCTTGGCACACCTGTATTTGGGGAGTTTCTCCCATTCTTCTCTGAAGATCCTCTCATGCTCTGTCAGGTAGGATGGGGAGCATTGCTGCACAGCTATTTTCAGGTCTCTACAGAGATGTTCGATCGGGTTCAAGTCCAGGCTCTGGCTGGGCGACTCAAGGACATTCAGAGACTTGTCCTGAAGCCACTCCTGCGGTGTCTTGGCTCTGTGCATATGGTCGTTGTGCTGTTAGAAGGTGAACCTCACCCCAGCCTGAGGTCCGCGCTCTGGACAGGTTTTCATCAAGGATCTCTCTGTACTTTTCTCCGCTCATCTTTGCCTCGATCCTGACTAGTCTCCCAGTCCTTGCCGCTGAAAAACATCTCCACAGCATGATGCTGCCACCACCATGCTTCATCGTAGGGATGGTGCCAGGTTCTTCAGACGTGACGCTTGGCATTCAGGCTGAAGAGTTCAATCTTGGTTTCATCAGACCAGAGAATCTTGTTTCTCATGGTCTGAGAGTCGTTAGGTGCCTATTGGCAAACTCCAAGCAGGCTGTCATGTGCCTTTTACTGAGGAGTGGGTTCTGTCTTGCCACGCTACCGTAAAGGCCTGATTGTTGGAGTGCTGCAGAGATGGTTGTCCTTCTGGAAGTTTGTCCCATCTCCACAGAGGAACTCTAGAGTACTGTCAGAGTTGCCATCGGGTTCTTGGTGACCAAGGCCCTTCTCCCCCGATTGCTCAGTTTGGCCGGGCAGCTAGCTCTAGGAAGTGTCTTGGTCATTCCAAACTTCGTCCATTTAACAATGATGGAGGCGATTGTATACTTGGGGACCTTCAATGCTGCAAAAATGTTTTGGTACCCTTCCCCAGATCTGTGCCTCGACACAATCCTGTCTCAGAGCTCTACGTAAAATGTCTTTGAACTCATGTCTTTGTTTTTGCTCTGACATGTACTGTCAACTGTAGGACCTTATATAGACAGGTGTGTGTCTTTCCAAATCATGTCCAATCAATTGAATTTACCACTGGTGGACTCAAGGATGATCAATGGAAACAGGATGCACCTGATCTCAGTTTCGAGTCTCATAGCAAAGGGTCTGAATACTTATGTAAATAAGGTATTTCTGTTTAGTTTTTTTCCTGTTTTCACTTTAATTGTGTGTAGATTGAGGATGTTTTGTTTATTTAATCAATTTTAGAATAATGCTGTAACAAAACAACATTTTGAAAAAGCCAAGGTGTCCTGATACTTTCCGAAGGCACCGTATATATATTTATATATAGACACACTGAACAAAAATATAAACGCAACATGTAAACGCATGATGTCAAGGCCTGCATACTCACCAGACATTTCACTCATTGAGTATGTTTGGGTTATTCGGATGTCGAGGTTCTGGGCTGGCATGGTTACACGTGGTCTGCGGTAGTGAAGCGGGTTAGACGTACTGCCAAAAGCGCGAAAACGATGTTGGAGGCTGCTTATTTGAGAGAAATTAACATTACATTCTCTGGCAACAGCTCTGGTGAACATCGTCTGTGGCATTGTGTTGAGTGACAAAACGGAACATTTTATAGTGGCCTTTAATTGTCCCCAGCACAAGGTGCACCTAATGATCATGCTGTTTAAAAGGATCAGACCCTTAATCTCAATTTCTACCTAAAATGACATGCCCAAATCTAAATGCCTGTAGCTCAGGACCTGAAGCAAGGATATGCATATTCTTGATACTATGTGAAAGAAAACACTTTGAAGTTTGTGGAAATGTGAAATCAATTAGATATGGTCAAAGATAAAACAAACTAAAAAACTTGCATTTTATTTTTTATTTGCATCAACTGTGAAATGCAAAAGAAAGGCCATTCAATGACCTAGGATTATGGGTGTAATTTAGATGTTGTCCACAAGAAGGCAGTAGTGGGTGTGCAAAGTTTCAGAGTGATACTTTCAAGAATGAGAGCTCTACATAATATTTTGTGTCAAGTCTCCCAGGTGTCCCTCATGAGTTTGCGCAAATGTACCCTAGTGGACGAATTGGTGAATTGATACATTTCCAATTTCACAACTAAAGAGAACATACCAACATGCTATAGTAATGCTTTTTAATCACCCCCTGGAATGCCTTACATGATGGATCACTAGCTGTTATGGCCACTCCAATACCTTGGCATTGTTGTCCTTAAGCAATTTGGCCACAACTTTGGAAGTATGCTTTGGGTCATTGTCCATTTGGAAGACCTAGTTGTGACCAAGCTTTAACTTCCTGACTGAAGTCTTGAGATGTTACAGCAATATATCTAGGTAATTTTCCTTTATCATGATGCCATCTATATTGTGAAGTGCACAATTTATTTTCTGTGGTCTTGGATGATTTCTTTAGATTTTCCGATGATGTCAAGCAAAGAGGCACTGAGTTTGAAGGTAGGCCTTGAAATACATCCACAGGTACACCTCCAATTGACTCAAATTATATCAATTAGCCTATCAGAAGCTTCTAAAGCCATGTCATCATTTTCTGGAATTTTCCAAGCTGTTTAAGGCACAGTCAATTTAGTGTATGCAAACTTCTGACCCACTGGAATTGTGAAACAGTGAATTATAAGTGAAATAATCTGTCTGTAAACAATTGCTGGAAAAATGATTGTGTCTTGAACAAAGTAGATGTCCTAACCGACTTGCCAAATTTTTTGTTTACAATAAATTTGTGAAGTGGTTGAAAAACAAGTTTTAATGACTCCAACATACGTGTATGTAAACTTCCGACTTAAACTGTATGTGGCAGGGTCTACAGTCAATCACGGACCAGCCCCGTCGTGGACCACGATCTTTTGCTCCCAGACAAATTAAACTTCTTTGCTCGCTTTGAGGACAACACAGTGCCCCTGACACGGCCCACTACCAAAATCTGCGGGCTCTCCTTCACTGCAGCCAACGTGAGTAAAACATTTAAATATGTTAACCCTCGCAAGGCTGCAGGTCCAGATGGCATCCCCAGCCACGTACCCAGAGCATGCGCAGACCAGCTGGCTGGTGTGTTTATGGACATATTCAATAATCCTTATCCCAGTCTGCTTTTCCCACGTGCTTCAAGAGGGCCACCATTGTTCCTGCTCCCAAGAAAGCGATGGTATCTGAGCTAAATGACTTTCGCCCCGTGGTAGTCACTTCCGTAATCATGAAGTGCTTTGAGAGACTAGTCAAGGACCATATCACCTCCACCCTACCTGACACACTAGATCCACTCCAATCTGCTTCCCGCCCCAATAGGACCACAGACGACGCAATCACACTGCCCTAACCCATCTGGACAAGAGGAATACCTATGTAAGAATGCTGTTCATCGACTACAGCTCAGCATTTAACACCATAGTACCCTCCAAACTCGTCATCACGCTCGAGACCCTGGGTCTCGACCCCACCCTGTGCAACTGGGTCATGGACTTCTTGACGAGCCGCCCCCAGGTGGTGAGGGTAGGTAACAACATCTCCACCCCGCTGATCCTCAATATTGGGCCCCCACAAAGGTGCATTCTCAGCCCTCTCCTGTACTCCCTGTTCACCCATGACTGCGTGGCCATGCACGCCTCCAACTCAATCATCAAGTTTGCAGCCGACACTACAGTGTTGATCGTGGACTTCAGGAAACAGCAGAGGGAGCAGGCCCCTATCCACATCGACGGGACAGTAGTGGAGAAGGTGGAAAGTTTTAAGTTCCTCGGCGTACACATCACGGACAAACTGAAATGGTCCACCCACACAGACAGCGTGGCGAAGAAGGCGCAGCACTGCCTCTTCAACCTCAGGAGGCTGAAGAAATTCAGCTTGTCACCAAAAACACTCAAACTTTTACAGATGCACAATTGAGAGCCTCCTGTCGGGCTGTATCACCGCCTGGTACGGCAACTGCTCCGCCCACAACCGTAAGGCTCTCCAGAGGGTAGTGAGGTCTGCACAACGCATCACCAGGGGCAAACTACCTGCCCTCCAGGACACCTACAACACCCGATGTCACAGGAAGGCCAAAAAGATCATCAAGGACAACAACCCCCCGAGCCACTGCCTGTTCACCCCGCTACCATCCAGAAGGCGAGGTCAGCACAGGTGCATCAAAGCGGGGACCAAGAGACTGAAAAACAACTTCTATCTCAAGGCCATCAGACTGTTAAACAGCCATCACTAACATTGAGTGGCTGCTGCCAACAGACTGACTCACCTCTAGCCACTTTAATAATGAACAATTGATGTAATGAATACACTGCTCAAAAAAATTAAGGGAACACTAAAATAACACATCCTAGATCTGAATGAATGAAATATTCTTCTTAAATACTTTTTTCTTTACATAGTTGAATGTGCTGACAACAAAATCACACAAAAATGATCAATGGAAATCAAATTTATCAACCCATGGAGGTCTGGATTTGGAGTCACACTCAAAATTAAAGTGGAAAACCACATTACAGGCTGATCCAACTTTGATGTAATGTCCTTAAAACAAGTTAAAATGAGGCTCAGTAGTGTGTGTGGCCTCCACGTGCCTGTATGACCTCCCTAAAACACCTGGGCATGCTCCTGATGAGGTGGCGGAATTTCTATCAGCATGTTAAATGTGCAACCAGACGTGAAACAATTCTAGACCACCTTTACTCCACACATAGAGATGCATACAAAGCTCTCCCTCGCCCTCCATTTGACAAATCTGACGATAACTCTATCCTCCTGAGAGCAAACATTTAACCAGGAAGCACCAGTGACTCGGTCGAAAAGTGATCAGATGAAGCAGATGCTAAACTACAGTGCCATGCGAAAGTATTCGGCCCCCTTGAACTTTGTGACCTTTTGCCACATTTCAGGCTTCAAACATAAAGATATAAAACTGTATTTTTTTGTGAAGAATCAACAACAATCATGAAGTGGAACGACATTTATTGGATATTTCAAACTTTTTTAACAAATCAAAAACTGAAAAATTGGACGTGCAAAATTATTCAGCCCCTTTACTTTCAGTGCAGCAAACTCTCTCCAGAAGTTCAGTGAGGATCTCTGAATGATCCAATGTTGACCTAAATGACTAATGATGATAAATACAATCCACCTGTGTGTAATCAAGTCTCCGTATAAATGCAGCTGCACCGTGAAAGTCTCAGAGGTCCGTTAAAAGTGCAGAGAGCATCATGAAGAACAAGGAACACACCAGGCAGGTCCGAGATACTGTTGTGAAGAAGTTTAAAGCCGGATTTGGATACAAAAAGATTTCCCAAGCTTTAAACATCCCAAGGAGCACTGTGCAAGCGATAATATTGAAATGGAAGGAGTATCAGACCACTTCAAATCTACCAAGACCTGGCCGTCCCTCTAAACTTTCAGCTCATACAAGGAGAAGACTGATCAGAGATGCAGCCAAGAGGCCCATGATCACTCTGGATGAACTGCAGAGATCTACAGCTGAGGTGGGAGACTCTGTCCATAGGACAACAATCAATCATATTGCACAAATCTGGCCTTTATGGAAGAGTGGCAAGAAGAAAGCCATTTCTTAAAGATATCCATAAAAAGTGTTGTTTAAAGTTTGCCACAAGCCACCTGGGAGACACACCAAACATGTAGAAGAAGGTGCTCTGGTCAGATGAAACCAACCATAAGGTCCTACCAACCAGCTCATCACCCTGACCACACCATCCCCACTGTCAAACATGGTGGTGGCAGCATCATGGTTTGGGCCTGCTTTTCTTCAGCAGGGACAGGGAAGATGGTTAAAATTGATGGGAAGATGGATGGAGCCAAATACAGGACCATTCTGGAAGAAAACCTGATGGAGTCTGCAAAAGACCTGAGACTGGGACGGAGATTTGTCTTCCAACAAGACAATGATCCAAAACATAAAGCAAAATCGTTGTAGAGTGGGGAATCCAGGACAGAGTAGCAGGATGATGAGATGTGGGACTGGAGACAGGGACCAGAGTCAGAGTGGGCAGAATGAGCAGAGATTACTCAGGGCTGAGTATTTGCAGATTATGGAACAGGTTGCAGCTGGTGGGCATCTGCTCTGACTCCGCCCACACAATCAAACATACACAGAGAGGGAGAGTGAGAGAGTACTGGGGGAGTGGCTGCAGGTCAAGGAGACACAGGAAGAGCAGGAGAGGGTATTGCAGGAGCAGATGTGACACCTACTTCAATTTGCATATTGCTCCAACAGATCCACAGATGATGCAATCTCTACTGCATCGAGAGCATCCTGTCGGGTTGCATCACTGCCTGGTATGTCAACTGCTCGGCCTCCGACCACAAGTGTACATCACTTGGGCCAAGCTTCCTGCCATCCAGGAGGTGTCAGAGGAAGGCCCTAAATATTGTCAAAGACTCCAGCCACCCCAGTCATAGGCTGTTCTCTCTGCTACAGCACGGCAAGCGGTACCGGAGCACCAATCTAGGTCCAAGAGGCTTCTAAACAGCTTCTAGCCCCAAGCCATAAGAGCACAAAGTTTAGATCCAAGAGGCACACCACTCCCACACTGCTGCTACTCTCTGTTATCATCTTATCATAGCCACTTTATGTACATAATTACATAATTACCTCGACACCGGCACATTGACTCTGTACCGGTACCTCCTGTAAATAGCCCCACTATTGTTATTTCTTCTCTTTAATTATTTGTTTTTCTTATCTCTTACTTTTTGTTGTTGTTGGTATTTTCGGTTAAGGGCTTATAAGTAAGCATTTCACTGATGCTAAATATACCTGTTGTTTTCTGCACATGTGACAAAGAACATTTGATTGATTTTGTTCCATATCACAAGGACATTGTATTAGTACACATCAATTATGTTATTTTTTTTAACCTTTTGACAAGTCAGTTAAGAACAAATTCTTATTTTACAATGACAGCCTACCGGGGAACAGTGGGTTAACTGCCTTGTTCAGGGGCAGAACAACATTTTTTTTGACCTTGCCAGCTCAGGGATTCAAACCAGCAACCTTTTGGTTACTGGCCCAAAGCTCTAACCACTAGGCTACCTGCCACTCCAATATTACCAGGGGCCAGCGGGCAGTCATCCTCCTGCAGCTGTACATTCCAATCACCTTGTCCAGGTTGTCCACGCCTCCTTTGTTGTGGTTGTAGTCCAGGATGATGGCTGGCGTCCTGTCCTCACGATCACTGATCTCAACCGCTTTGTGCAGTGTTCTCAGGAGGACCACATTCTTGTTCCTCTTTGGGAGATAAGAAACTAGAGTGGCGGTGGGGTTGAAATCAAACTTTTATGAGAAGGCCTCTCGCCCCCTTGTTGTGAGGAGTGCAGGGTGGAGTTCAGGCTTGTTCTTTCTAACTATGCCAACCATGGTGCTCTTCCTCTTCAGGAGCTGCTGACTGAGTTCATCAGAGGTGAAGAAATTGTCACATGTGACATTGTGCCCCCTCAGTCCATCTGTCACATCAAGCACAACCAGCATCCCCTGGTTCATCTCTGGGCCTCCACTGGTCGGCTTTCCTGTGTAGACTTGCATCTTCCAAGCATAGCTGGATTTTTGCGTCACAGGCCACCCATATTTTGATGCCAAACTTTGCTGGATTGCTGGGAATATACTGCCGGAAAGGACAGCGACCTTTTAACAAAAGAGATTACGATCAGTAATTAGTATCAGTGTAACAGAAAACAATCACATAAATCAATGATGTTACAGCAATACATAATAAAATTAACAGTGAAATCACTTACATTACAGATATGAAAATAAAAATGTACCTCCTAAATGGAACCAGTTGCTCATCCCCTGTTACTTCAGGCCAAGGGTTGTAGAGGTATGGCATCACAAAGCACTGACCTCAATCCTATAGAAAATGTGTGGGCAGAACTGAAAAAGTGTGTGCTAGCAAGGAGGCCTACAAACCTGACTCAGTTACACCAGCTCTGTCAGTAGGAATGGGCCAAAACGCAACTTATTGTGGGAAGCTTGTGGTATGCTACCCAAAACATGTGACCCAAGTTAAACAATTTGAAGGCAATGCTACCAAATTAAAGCTGAAATAAATAATTCTCTCTACTATTATTCAGACATTTCACATTCTAAAAATAAAGTTGAGATCCTAACTGAACTAAGACAGATAATTTTTACAAGGATTATATGTCAGGAATTGTGACAAACTGAGTTAAAATGTATTTGACGAAGGTGTATGTAAAGGCTGCAGGGTCAGACGGATTACCAGCAGACGGACTGGCAAGTGGCAAGTGTCTTCACTGACATATTCAACCTCTCCCTGTCTGAGTCTGTAATAACATCATCTTTCAAGCAGACCACCATAGTCGATTACTTGGTCCAACCTTCCTGCCATCCAGGACCTCTATACCAGGTGGTATCAGAGGAAGGCCCTAAAAATGGTAAAAGACTCCAGCCACCCCTGTCATAGACTGTTCTCTCTGCTACCACATGGCAAGTGCTACCGAAGCGCCAAGTCCAGGTCCAAGAGGATAGCTTCTACCCCGAGGATAGCCCCTACCCCTAAATAGCTTCTACCCCCAAGCCATAAGACTCCTGAACAGCTAACCAAATAGCTACCCAGACTATTTGCACCCCCCCCCCCCCCGGAACGCTGCTGTTACTCTGTTGTTATCTATTGTTATCTATAGTCACTTTAATAACTCTATCTCTAACTTTTTGGGGGGGTATTTTCTTAAAACTGCATTGTTGGTTAAGGGCTTGTAAGTAAGCATTTCACTGTAAGGTGTTGTATTCGGCACGGCACGTATGACAAATACAATTTGATTTGATTTGAAATGTGCACACCCTCTGAGGAGGGTAATTTACATTAGGCCTCAGTTTCCCTCATCTCATGATGCCAACATTATCATTAAGATAGTCAGCATTTGTACTCATAAGTAGAGACGATGATGATATATTTCATCAAATTAAAAAGACGTCACAATCCAAGCCCATTTTCTCACTTAACAACTCCAAAGACATTTATTCCATTAGATGCATATTCATATTTTATATGTGTCAGTTCCCACAACTAATACTGTGATACAGACTAGCATTTTGTCTGCCGATAAGGAATCCCACTGTAGCCTTGAGGTAAGTTCACTAAAGAGTAATACAACTAAATAAGAGTCTGACCCATGTAAAGGGTACCTGCAAGCATCATTCCGTTTATTCCTATACATATCATTAATGATATGCATATCTAATCAAGCTTGGTGTCCTCAGATAACATTTTTAAAAGGATTGAAATCACAACCTCCATCCCTTCCCGGGCATGGTCATTTAATATCTGTCCCCATCACCTATCCCTCTGTGTGGGTTATAAATAGACATCTGTTTAGCATGTCAAAGAGAGAGGCTGGAGAAAGAGAAAAAGTAGAAGAAAATTAACGTGACCCCCTGTACTCCAAGAGCAAATACTGTCACTCTGCTGAACACAAGACTTTCTGACGCAGCCTAGTTCTACCTGCCTACCTACAGAGAATTACCTGAGCACAACAGCTGCACTACACACATCCCGTCAAGGCTCTGCTGCTGTTACTTCATACCCTGTTGAAGAGGAAAGATATTAACAAATGTTTCTGCAACCAGAGGCGTCATGACTCATGCACATAGGGCACGTCCCCCCTCAGATTTGTCTTGTAAATTAAAAAATAAAATACAAATGTTGTTTGTTTTTAAATTATCTGTAATACTACTAGCCACTTAGTAGTTTAATAAAGTTGGATCCAGCTATCCCAGATAAGTTCCCAATCTCCCAACCTCATAACTAGCTACCAAGAAGCAATTTCAGGCTATCAAGTTAGAGCAGCGAGCTTCTCTATGTATCTTAGCTGGTATGTCCCCTGTCAAGGTTGGTAGGCTTTAGAAAAGCAAGCAATAACTAAATGTACTGAATAAAACTCATATTCCTTTGACTCTTTTACACAGATTTTATCAGAGCTGCAGAGAAGCATATATAGTTTCATAAAAAAATAACCACCAGCCAGGAGGATACAGACAGCTCAAGAGTTATGCTTACTGTAGAAATGCAGAAAAATATACATATTTTTTACTTTTAATTAAGCATAATGATGGCTCTAGATTGCAGGAAAAAGCGGTTTCATCTGTTAGAAAAATATGGACAGGGGGGAGTAGCCCCCCTATGGCAGCCCCAAAGCCAACCTCAGGTACGTTGTCCTCCTCAGATTTTCGGGTGCATGACGCCCCTGTCTGAAATAACAGAGTACATTCCATGCCTCAAAATGGGAGACTTCGAGAAATGTTATGTTAAATAAATAATGAGATATCAAATACTGTTGATTTAAGCAAAACAATTGGTATGCAAGCAATTACTTTCCTTCCACTGCTTGACAGTGTAAAATATACACAAGGCTCGATCTGGAGTAGTCTACTAATACACTTGCATTATGTAGGCCTGTTGCTGACGTTACTGAGTCTATAGGCTCCATAGACAATCCAGTATTTGGATTTGGCTTCATAATGATATCATAGCCTTATGCACTTAAATTTTTTTGTTGTTGTATAATTGTAGCATAGCCTACATTACAGTCAACAATCAAGAGTGTAGTCTGTACTGCAGGCACATGCACAGACAGAGCCCTAGGGGTGCTGGAGCACCTGCCCTTTTGCCCTCCTATGAAAAAGTACCCTTTTTAGTCTCTTTTCTCTGTTGTAAGTTTAAATGCAACAAATTGCCCATCAAACTAGATCATTTCTCATTAATTATGAAAAAACTCACACTGCAATATAAATAATCCACTACTGGAGTTATCTTCTGAAGTGGCAAGGGAACTTCATAAAAGGTTATCTAACAATGGAGCATCGCTCCCTACAAGTCCAATATGGAACAACCCCTTGTGGTGGAAAGACACTGACTAATATTACCTGGCAATGCCAAAACATCAGTCAGGTGGGGCAGGTTGTAAGGGAAGGATATGTTATACCATTCCAAGAGCTGATCTAAGAGTTTTGCCTGATGTGTATTTCCTCAAAGGGTATTGATGTGGGATCTAAAAGTGATTTAGACAACAAACTGAGGGATGTTGCTATTGGGAAAGGAACAGTTTTCGCCCTATACAAGCTGGTGGGCCTCTCTCCCCAAACAGCAAAAACCCTGCTAAGTTACGTTGGGAGCAGGACATGGGTGTAGCCTATTTATCACTGCAGCACAATGGGATGCAATATCTAAAAATATGATATCAATATCCAAGTGTGTTAGATATAAGATTATTCAAATGAAGATCTTACACAGGGTATACATCACACCACACACGTAGAAAATGATGGATCAAAGCTTTTTAGACTTGTGGTGGGTGAGGTTGGTACACTAATGCATCTGTTCTGGAAATGTCCAGCCATCAAATGATTCTGGACTGAGGTAGTTTATATGTTGAATGTATCTATCCATTGTTTCCTGTAGGGTGGGTAATATACAACCTAGAACCACGCAACACATCAATGCTCTGGCCCACCTATCAGTCAAACGGACAATATTTATGAGTTGGAAAGGTGAATGGAGGTGTTTTCCAGACTGAGTTTTAATGATTGTTCACGCGTGCAGTTTTACGACAGGTCTGATTTATAAGGACAGTCGCTGTTCTCCTTGGCATGTGCCAAGTTTATAAATCTCTATGTTTTTGTATGTGAATAGACTCTTCATAAATGGTGCACTCAGAAATGTTGTGTGACATTTACTGAACGTTATAAATAAGACCCCTGGGCTGTCTGGTGGGGCCTGGTCCTTCCAGTCCTTAGAAAATCCTTTTGAGCCGGGGGCGGGGGCTTCGCCCTGCCGGCGGTTCGGAGCCGTTGGGGAGAGAGCGCAAATCAAAATCAAATCAAATTTATTTATATAGCCCTTCGTACATCAGCTGATATCTCAAAGTGCTGTACAGAAACCCAGCCTAAAACCCCAAACAGCAAGCAATGCAGGTGTAGAAGCACGGTGGCTAGGAAAAACTCCCTAGAAAGGCCAATACCTAGGAAGAAACCTAGAGAGGAACCAGGCTATGTGGGGTGGCCAGTCCTCTTCTGGCTATGCCGGGTGGAGATTATAACAGAACATGGCCAAGATGTTCAAATGTTCATAAATGACCAGCATGGTCGAATAATAATAAGGCAGAACAGTTGAAACTGGAGCAGCAGCACAGTCAGGTGGAAGTTGAAACTGGAGCAGCAGCATGGCCAGGTGGACTGGGGACAGCAAGGAGTCATCATGTCAGGTAGTCCTGGGGCATGGTCCTAGGGCTCAGGTCCTCCGAGAGAGAGAAGGAGAGAATTAGAGAACGCACACTTAGATTCACACAGGACACCGAACAGGACAGGAGAAGTACTCCAGATATAACAAACTGACCCCAGCCCCCCGACACATAAACTACTGCAGCATAAATACTGGAGGCTGAGACAGGAGGGGTCAGGAGACACTGTGGCCCCATCCGAGGACACCCCCAGACAGGGCCAAACAGGAAGGATATAACCCCACCCACTTTGCCAAAGCACAGCCCCCACACCACTAGAGGGATATCTTCAACCACCAACTTACCATCCTGAGACAAGGCTGAGTATAGCCCACAAAGATCTCCGCCACGGCACAACCCAAGGGGGGGGCGCCAACCCAGACAGGATGACCACAACAGTGAATCAACCCACTCAGGTGACGCACCCCCTCCAGGGACGGCATGAGAGAGCCCCAGCAAGCCAGTGACTCAGCCCCTGTAATAGGGTTAGAGACAGAGAATCCCAGTGGAAAGAGTGGAACCGGCCAGGCAGAGACAGCAAGGGCGGTTCGTTGCTCCAGAGCCATTCCGTTCACCTTTCCACTCCTGGGCCAGACTACACTCAATCATATGACCCACTGAGTCTTCAGTAAAGACTTAAAGGTTGAGACCGAGTTTGCGTCTCTGACATGGGTAGGCAGACCGTTCCATAAAAATGGAGCTCTATAGGAGAAAGCCCTGCCTCCAGCTGTTTGCTTAGAAATTCTAGGGACAATTAGGAGGCCTGCGTCTTGTGACCGTAGCGTACGTGTAGGTATGTACGGCAGGACCAAATCAGAGAGATAGGTAGGAGCAAGCCCATGTAATGCTTTGTAGGTTAGCAGTAAAACCTTGAAATCAGCCCTTGCTTTGACAGGAAGCCAGTGTAGAGAGGCTAGCACTGGAGTAATATGATCAAATTTTTTGGTTCTAGTCAGGATTCTAGTAGCCATATTTAGCACTAACTGAAGTTTATTTAGTGCGTTATCCGGGTAGCCGGAAAATAGAGCATTGCAGTAGTCTAACCTAGAAGTGACAAAAGCATGGATTTATTTTTCTGCATCATTTTTGGACAGAAAGTTTCTGATTTTTGCAATGTTACGTAGATGGAAAAAAGCTGTCCTCGAAATGGTCTTGATATGTTCTTCAAAAGAGAGATCAGGGTCCAGAGTAACGCCGAGGTCCTTCACAGTTTTATTTGAGACGACTGTACAACCATTAAGATTAATTGTCAGATTCAACAGAAGATCTCTTTGTTTCTTGGGACCTAGAACAAGCATCTCTGTTTTGTCCGAGTTTAATAGTAGAAAGTTTGCAGCCATCCACTTCCTTATGTCTGAAACACATGCTTCTAGCGAGGGCAATTTTGGGGCTTCACCATGTTTCATTGAAATGTACAGCTATGTGTCATCCGCATAGCAGTGAAAGTTTACATTATGTTTTCGAATAACATCCCCAAGAGGTAAAATATATAGTGAAAACAATAGTGGTCCTAAAACGGAACCTTGAGGAACACCGAAATTTACAGTTGATTTGTCAGAGGACAAACCATTCACAGAGACAAACTGATATCTTTCCGACAGATAAGATCTAAACCAGGCCAGAACATGTCCGTGTAGACCAATTTGGGTTTCCAATCTCTCCAAAAGAATGTGGTGATCGATGGTATCAAAAGCAGCACTGAGGTCTAGGAGCATGAGGACAGATGCAGAGCCTCGGTCCGATGCCATTAAAATGTCATTTACCACCTTCACAAGTGCCGTCTCAGTGCTATGATGGGGTCTAAAACCAGACTGAAGCATTTCGTATACATTGTTTGTCTTCAGGAAGGCAGTGAGTTGCTGCGCAACAGCCTTCTCTAACATTTTTGAGAGGAATGGAAGATTCGATATAGGCCGATAGTTTTTTATATTTTCTGGGTCAAGGTTTGGCTTTTTCAAGAGAGGCTTTATTACTGCCACTTTTAGTGAGTTTGGTACACATCCAGTGGATAGAGAGACGTTTATTATGTTCAACATAGGAGGGCCAAGCACAGGAAGCAGCTCTTTCAGTAGTTTAGTTGGAATAGGGTCCAGTATGCAGCTTGAAGGTTTAGAGGCCATGATTATTTTCATCATTGTGTCAAGAGATATAGTACTAAAACACTTGAGCGTCTCTCTTGATCCTAGGTCCTGGCAGAGTTGTGCAGACTCAGGACAACTGAGGTTTGGAGGAATACGCAGCTTTAAAGAGGAGTCCGTAATTTGCTTTCTAATAATCATAATCTTTTCCTCAAAGAAGTTCATGAATTTATCACTGCTAAAGTGAAAGTCATCCTCTCTTGGGGAATGCTGCTTTTTAGTTAGCTTTGCGACAGTATCAAAAAGGAATTTCGGATTGTTCTTATTTTCCTCAATTAAGTTAGAAAAATAGGATGATCGAGCAGCAGTAAGGGCTCTACGGTACTGCATGGTACCGTCCTTCCAAGCTAGTCCGAAGACTTCCAGTTTGGTGTGGCGCCATTTCCGTTCCAATTTTCTGGAAGCTTGCTTCAGAGCTCGGGTATTTTCTGTGTACCAGGGAGCTAGTTTCTTATGAGAATTTTTTTTAGTTTTTAGGGGTGCAACTGCATCTAGGGTATTGCGCAAGGTTAAATTGAGATCCTCAGTTAGGTGGTTAACTGATTTTTGTCCTCTGGCGTCCTTGGGTAGGCAGAGGGAGTCTGGAAGGGCATCAAGGAATCTTTGTGTTGTCTGTGAATTTATAGCACGACTTTTGATGTTCCTTGGTTGGGGTCTGAGCAGATTATTTGTTGCAATTGCAAACGTAATAAAATGGTGGTCCGATAGTCCAGGATTATGAGGAAAAACATTAAGATCCACCACATTTATTCCATGGGACAAAACTAGGTCCAGCGTATGACTGTGACAGTGAGTGGGTCCAGAGACATGTTGGACAAAACCCACTGAGTCGATGATGGCTCCGAAAGCCTTTTGGAGTGGGTCTGTGGACTTTTCCATGTGAATATTAAAGTCACCAAAGATTAGAATATTATCTGCTATGACTACAAGGTCCGATAGGAATTCAGGGAACTCAGTGAGAAACGCTGTATATGGCCCAGGAGGCCTGTAAACAGTAGCTATAAAAAGCGCACCCACTGATGAGAGCATCCGTTTGTATTGAGACATCTTAGCTCAATTGTTTTGTGCAGAAAATAACGAACTATGGTTTGTCCCCCAATTTTTTTAAAATGATTTGGCTAAGTCATTTTAGGAGGCATCTGCGGGCTGTGCACCAGGCAAAATCTGATCTATTATATTTGCAAGATGGTCGACTTACCGCTCTAAAAATAGAAATACATGTCCACAAAGGTGAAAGGCAGGCGGGAGGAGGTGATATTCTATGCAATTATATTTTGTAGAAAACATATCAATACACTCGTAACAACCTAAGCATTATGAAACTTCTATTCAATCAAATAAGTCTCACCTATCAAAATAGCAATTCACTTTTATCTTGACCAAATTCTACACTATCTCATTGCCCCTATCCTTAATCTGTGCAGACAGATTTTGGGTGGAGTCAACCATCTTGCATCACCTCTTCCTCTCTGATCAAGTTTATAAGGTGGGTGAAAATTGCTTTCAGCCAGAAGAGGGAGCTACCTTTTATTTCTGCACGTGTGAGAAATATCTCCAACCATACAGTAACATCCTGCCCTTGACTTGGGTTCACTCGCTTGCACAATCCGTACCACCTAACCTCATATCAAAACTAACTTAGATGGGAAAAAATAGTTTACATTTACATATTTTTTTTACAATAGCATACTTTCACTATTACTGTGTCATCCTGAATTTTCCAATTGTTTCTGTCTTTATTGTTCCTCCTCATATTCTACAAAAAAAGAAAGCTTTTAGTGATTTGTCACTGTGCCATTGAAACGTAGGAAGAGCTATTTGCGTTTCACACATTTAGAGCTATTCACATTGTCTATTTGAACAAACAGGTAAAGTCTAGGCTACCATTGAGTGGTCTATTTTTGGTGTCACGAGGGATTTCGCAAGTGCGCACCTGTTGTCTGAAAACTAAAGTGAGGCTGAATGGCAGTTAGCATCTAATGGCAAATCCATGCATACTACTCAAAAACACATTTGAGAGGTATTGTTTTTTTAACTTCCTTGAGCAATGCTGGCTTTGCTTTGACTGCAGTCCACCTTGAATAAGATTCCCCATTAGAATGCTGCTCACGTTCTGTGCCATTTTAAAAACACTCCAATCATAAAATAGAATGCCAGGTGCCAAGCCCTCTTGAATTGTCAGGTAGGCCTACCTTACATTACATTCAACCATTAGGCTATATAGCAGAATGAGATATGGGTAATGATCATATAAGGTTAAGAAACACAAGTACACAAATCTTTTAAATTACTATGTATCTACTTCTTAAAATATACATTTCAAGGCCTGAAGTTCCCCGTGTGGTCTATGAGACCCCCTCTCCTCACTCATCTCTCTCCCTGCATCTCTTTTCACCCCCTCCCCTCCTCCCCCATTCTCTCTGCATCTCTGCATTCTCTCCTCCCACAAGTCGTGTGGGAAGCTCAATGCAGCTGTAAAGCAGCATACCAATGACACAGGCAGGTATCTTCCCACTTATCCGGATCCCTGATGACTGTTTTATCAGTAGTCTATTTGAACGTAGTTTCTTGATTTGGTGGAATATTGCCCGCATCTGACTAAACTGAATGATACATTTTTCGCGACAGTCGCTGTTCTGCTTTTTTTCCTGAATATCAGTGTGTTTCTTCCCCTCATTTTCTTTGCCTTGGTGTAAAGACTGGCTGAACCTCAGACATCACTGGTAGGTAGCCCTGTGAACTACATGATTCGAAAAGAGACGAGATGTAATATTTTTTGAGGTGAGTAAACCCGCGCATGATATATTTCGGTTTATCGAGTGGGTAGCCTATTGCTGTTTTGTTTTTGCCTGAACTAATCAATCCAACTTCAGCGAGCATCTCTATGGACTGGGGGTGTTGGAGCAGCACAATTCGTTTCCTTCTCCTCTCTCATTAACTGGAGAGCATGCTGAAGTTGCTTTGCAGTCACTTCAGCTGTTTGCCTTCAGTCCCTTCTGTCTGAACGCAGAGGTGGGCACCTTGTCTTTAGTTCATTCCGCACTGAAATGCTTCATGGATATACAGCAACACTGGGGACCATACGAGAGAAATCATGTTTTAAACAAGTGGAGTCTGTCAAGAAGAGATGCATAGGCTGAAATCTGAGCCCACTGCGATTCTGACGTCTGAATGGGAGCAATGTCTGTCTATCAAGAAACCACATTTACAAACGCTTAAGGTAAGAAAGACAACGTTTTTTTTATACATGGTTGGAAAGATTTAATATCCATTCTTTACATTGTTCATATTTTTTTATTATAATATGGTTTGATCCCTTTTGGGGCAGAGGCTTCATGGGATGTTTTAGCCCATAATATGTCACCATACAGTAGGGTGCAGTAGCCTATATAATTTCTCCTCTTTTTGTTGAATAACCTGGTATATGCCCACACAATTGGCCCACTTGCTATATAGAATGATTTATTCCTCTGGTGATTTTATGTTTGGTAACATCAGAAGGAAATGATGATTATAAGGCTGATCGGGCAATTATTATTAGTCTATTATTAGGTTATTATTATTAATATGAGAGAAAGTCATATTTTTTCAGGATAAAATAGTACTTGGTAGCTGTATTGCTAAAGAGAAATGGGTTGATTTGTGTACATTAATGTAGCCTGATGTGTAGCCAAAGCATTACTAACATCAGCAGTAGGCTATTAACTACCCATTTATGAAATACTGTTTGTATGTATAGTACAAATTTGTGTTTTGATTGTTTGTTTGTTTGTTTTTCCTCTCAAAGGTTACTAAATGGTTTTCTGGGGGATTTATAAAAGGCAAAATGCTGCTTCTTGTTCTTTTGGCCTTTTCCGTATCGAATACGTTTTCTGACTTGGATTCTGACCTCTCAGCGGAGACTTGCAGCGCCTGTTCTTGCATGTCCATCGAGAACGTCCTCTATGTGAACTGTGAGAAAATAACTGTGTACAGACCTACTCAGCTGCTGCCCCCGGTCTCTAGCCTCTATCATTTGAATTTCCAAAATAACCTATTGATCATCCTTTACCCCAATTCCTTTCTCAATTTCACACACGCAGTCTCTCTTCAACTGGGAAACAACAAATTACAGAACATCGAGGGAGGGGCCTTTTATGGCCTTAGTTCATTGAAACAGCTGCACTTAAATAACAATGAATTAAAAGTGCTCCGAGCTGACACTTTCTATGGGATCGAAAACTTGGAATACCTCCAGGCTGACTACAATTTGATCAAGTATATTGAAAAAGGATCATTCAACAAATTGCATAGGCTGAAAGTTCTCATCCTAAATGACAATCTCGTCCAGATCCTTCCTGATAATATTTTTCGCTTTGCCTCCCTTACACATTTGGATATAAGAGGAAACAGGATTCAGAAGCTACCATATCTTGGAGTTTTGGAACACATTGGACGTATAGTGGAATTGCAGCTCGATGACAACCCATGGAATTGCACTTGTGATTTGTTACCCTTGAAAGCTTGGTTGGAGAACATGCCCTATAACATTTTTATTGGGGAGGCTATATGTGAAACCCCTAGTGACCTGTATGGACGCCTGTTGAAAGAAACAAATAAACAGGAACTGTGTCCCATGGGAACAGGTAGTGACTTTGACGTAAGGATGCCCCCTTCACAGCCAGATAATGGCCAAACAACAACCGACACTGCACCCACTACGATACCCCCCATAACAACAAACCCATCTAAAATGTATGGTAACGGGATTGTTGGTTTACCTGGTTTGAATAAACATATTCCAATTATGTCCTATCAAACAAGAACCCCACCTCTCTCCTGCCCACAGCCTTGCACGTGCAAAGCTCATCCCTCAGACTTTGGCATTGGTGTGAGTTGCCAAGAGAGAAGTATACACAATCTAGCAGATCTCATTCCCAAACCACCAAATGCCAAGAAGCTACACCTGAGTGGTAATTATATACAAGATATCAGTCCAGTTGATTTCCAAGGCTTTGAGGGTTTAGATTTATTACATCTGGGCAGCAATCAAATAGTCACAGTTCAAAAAGGTGTCTTTGCAAATCTGACCAACCTCCGTAGGCTTTATCTCAATGGAAACCAACTAGAGCAGCTGCATCCTGAGATGTTCCTTGGGCTCAGTAACCTCCAATACTTGTACTTGGAATACAATGCCATAAAAGAGGTGTTAGCAGAGACCTTTGACTCCATGCCAAATCTGCAGTTGTTGTATCTGAACAATAATGTGCTAAGGAGCCTCCCTGCCTATATCTTTGCTAGCGTTTCCTTGGCTAGGCTAAATCTTAAGAACAACCATTTCATGACTCTGCCTGTGAGTGGCGTCCTAGACCAGCTGAGGTCTCTCACTCAGATTGATCTGGAAGGCAATCCATGGGAATGCTCCTGTGATTTAGTGGCTCTGAAACTTTGGCTGGAGAAGCTGAATGATGGAGTGGCTGCGAAGGAGATCAAATGCGCATCCCCAGTGCAGTTTTCCAATATAGAGTTAAGGCTGCTGAAAAATGAGATCCTATGCCCCAAACTCATACCTAGGTCCCCTTTCATCCTGACCAGTGCTATTCCGGTGGTGAACTCCTTGTCCCCAGCAGGGGTGGGCAAAGCCCCTCCGGGAGGTCCAGTTCCCCTATCCATCATGATCCTCAGTATCCTGGTGGTGCTCATCCTCACAGTATTTGTTGCTTTCTGCCTCTTGGTGTTTGTGCTTAGGCGCAATAAAAAGCCACCCGGACGCCAGGAGGGCATGGGGAATCAGGAGTGTGGCTCCATGCAACTCACGCTCAGAAGACACAACAAATCTAGCAAGAAAGATGACCTGGGAGGGGAGACGTTCATCCCCCAAACTATCGAGCATATGAGCAAGAGCCACACCTGTTCGATTAGAGACTCTGAGTCAGGCTTTAGATTTGCTGACTCCCAGAGACAGAAAATAATAATGCGCAACAGCACTGACCAAGACAAGGACTCACTGTCCCCCCTGGACCCCCGAAATAAGAGACTGAGCACCATTGATGAGCTGGATGAGTTCCTGCCGAGAGAATCCAACATGTTTATTCAAAACTTTTTAGACAGTAAAAGGCTGGATTTCAACAGTATAGGGGTGAGTGGGTTTGAGATCCGTTACCCAGAGAAACCACATGACAAAAATATGAAAAAGTCACTAATAGGGGGAAACCATAGTAAGATAGTAGTGGAGCAAAGGAAAAACGAGTATTATGAACTTAAAGCAAAACTTCAAGGTACACCTGACTACCTTCAAGTTCTGGAGGAACAGACTCAAATGAGTAAAATGTAGGCTATGTATCCACTCAACCCCCCCCCCCTCCCCCAATTACAAAAGTGCCTTGTGGAAAACCTTAATGACCAATGGATAAACTGGACAGCTGGCGCCAGTCAGATAACCAGATTTCTTGGGAATCAGTGGCTCTCTTGCAAATACAGACTTTTCCCCTGATGCCATTATAACATGTATGAATAACACATCATACCACAAGACATCCTTAAGAGACAATTGTAGTATTTTGCTGCTTCTGAAATTGGTACTTTTTTTCAACCAAATCATTGAGTCACGGAAACAATGTTGAGTGTTACTCATATTGATCCTTCCACAGTGTTTTTGTGGAAATATCGAATCAGTATTTTGGATGAAATAACTATCAGAAATTGTGACTTTGCAGTTCTCCTGGGAATATAACGTTGTTGGGATCCCCCATTTACAGACACTTACGATCTGCCTGGATTATAACTGATCACTGCTGGTCGCTGCTGTGGGCCCTGATGCCTTGTTTTCACTATGAAAAGGCGCTTACAAACCGAATAGCAGATATGGAATGATTATTTTACGTAAAGAGCCATGTTAATAGGGTTTGAATGAAATGTGGTTCCTCTTGATATTTTTGGGTATGGCACATGTCTGTATTTTTTTAGGCCCAAGGAAACAGCTGCTTGCCATGTAAGCGTACCTGAATTTATTTTGTAAGTCTGCATTATTTGTATCTGTGAGACAGTTTGTAAATTACAACAGAAGACAAAACAACTATACCGATTAAAAAATATATATAATAAATAAAAAACAATATATGATTGATGACCCCTGTCAACTGTTAATTGGTAGTGCATTTAACTACATCATTTATTTATTTTTCAACGCAGGATTATTTAAAGATTATTGGTACTATTTAAAAGTGAAATGGACATGTAGAATACTTGAGCCACAAAATATTTATCAGTCTAAATCTTTCTGTTTTCTGAGTTTCTTCAAGAACTCTACTGATGGCCTGAATGAAAGGGGAATAGTGATGATGTTGCACGAACTGAGGTCTAATAGTATTTGAAGTTTAACAAATTCCTTATTCTTATATACCACAGTATCTTGTAAAATGTTTGTTATTAACATTATGCAACCAAAATAAATGTGCATTAAAGTGAAACGATTCTGGATTGTTTGACTGTGTACCCTGGGAATGGAATAGAAAGCAGAGAAAGGTAGTGTATGAGATGAGTTCAATTTAACTTTGGAAGACAATTGTGTGGCTAAGAATTTGCTTTATATAGCTAACTGATCTGGACTGAATCACATCAAACACCATGTGCAATATTAATATGCTCAATCATAATAGCTTAAATCTTTTATCTTGTTTATTAGTTCAAGGTTATATTGTGGAGACATTTTATATTGTTATTTCAAATTATTTTATTCACTTTATTTGACCAAGTCCTTATTTAAAGTATTGTTAAGTTAATTAGTGTTTGAAATACCAATGGATAGAATGTACCATGTATAATAAATAACATTTTCTATCAGACAGCAGAATACTGTATATTGGTTAGTTTTAAATTGTATAACCTGTTTAAGTCAAGGTATTAAAAGCAGCACCTGTGTTTTTCTTTTCCTCAAGAAAATGTAATCTTGTTTCCTCAGTCGTTTAAGTTGCTTTATAAATAAAGCCTTGAATGTTCATGAAGAAAAACCTGAGAATAGTTGACTATTTGAACACAAAATCTGTTTTAATACTGTGTGACATGAATCTCAATTCAGCAATCAACAGATACACATGATGTAACCCCATCATCAATGCTGTGTGTTTTCTTATTTTTTTATCATGTCACATTAGACTGATAAAATAATGTTTAGGGCATTATTCTTTCATTTTGTTTTAAGGCCATTACAGTATTCCTTTATAGGGGAGGAATCAATTAGTGAGTAAAAGGATGATATGGTGTCATAACCTTTACGGATGTTCTGGTGCATATTTGGTGAGTCTTGTTCTATGATAAAACAGGGAGTAACGTTTTAAAGATGTGGGTGAGAACTAAGCTAGTGTTAGGATGTTTGTGAAGGGACAGGTCAAGTGAACTTGAATTTGATACTATGTAATATACTGTATGCACCTGATGCTATATGGATCTAGTGGTTATCGGCAGTGTCTACTTATTTATTTAGTTTATTTTTTGTTTAGTTTTGTTAGTTTTCTTTATGTACTTTAATAGCATTTCATGGTTGCACTTCTCCCACAAATAAATGTTTATGTCATTTTAGTTTTCCTTTTGTCTAATATGGTCTTTTATGAATGAAGTGTTTCTTGCCAGTAAACATTCATGTTATTAATTTGTCATATTCACTTAGAGAGACATGGGTTCATGTACTGTACAGTAGTAGATGGATGTCTCATCGTTTTGCTTTCATTGTCTGGCGCAAACTGCAGTGTGGGCCCATAGTCACTGCCTGGTGTTGCCTGTAGTCTGTTTCTGTTTTATTTTCTGTATTTTTGTATGAAATGTCTTTCTTACAAACAAGCCTTGCCAACATAGCAGATTTTAAATTGATAAGTGAATACTCAGGTTATACTTATGCCATAATTAATCTCATTGTCTACTGAATGTTTGTGTATTTGGTCTGTTTGTTATGTTGTATTTTCTTGTTTACATTCTTACAGTGGTGAACTCATTTGGTTAATACAAAATGTGAAACAACCCTTGGAAATCTTTTTAGACTTCCAATCATCCTCAATATTGTTTTTCTGAAAAAAGTAACCTATATTGTAGCATACTAATTTGCTCTAAATGACTCATGAATGTGGGCACTGCATGCTGATGTCAATTTCACATGATGTGTGTGTGTTTGCATGCATTTGCATTTTGACTGTAAACATGTTGGCAGAGCCTAGCTCTTTCATTGCATTTAGCTGTTTTGCCAGATATCTTTATTTTTTTTATAGTTATACACTTTGATCTAATGTGTTGCCTGGTCTGAATGTTGACTACAGAAACGGCTGATAGAGATGACAAGGTTTGTACATTATGCACTGAATGTACAAAACATTAGGAATACCTGCTCTTTCCATGACATAGACTGACCAGGTGAATCCAGGTGAAAGCTATGATACCTTATTGATGTCACTTGTTAAATCCACTTCAATCAGTGTAGATGAAGGGGAGGAGACAGGTTAAGCATTGGAATCAAGGGTACCTGTAGGCCAGTATCCCGGTGGAACGACGCCTTGTAGATTCCATTCCCTGACAAATTTAAGCTGTTTATCACACGATAAACTGATGGAGTAAGAGATTCTGCAACTGACTAGGTATCTCCCTTTCCAATCCATATCGATGTCATCATTGGTTTGACAAAACACAGCAATGCCCTTCCTATGCAATTCCACAAGGGACAAAATTAACACATGACATCACAAAAGCAGGAGGTCTTCCTTATGTTTGGTATACTCACAAAAGAAGGTGGAAGCAACAGCATTTGAGGGATTATACACTGGTATAATCCCTCAAATGCTGTTGCTTCCACCTTCTTTTGTGACTTCATGTGTGAATTTTATCCCTTGTGGAATCGCAAAGGAAGTGCATTGCTGTGTTTTGTCAAACCAATAATGGCATCCATGTGGATTGGGTTTCCTGTGATGTAATATTCAAAGCAGAATCTCTTACTCCATCAGTTTATCATGTGATCTTATAGACATTGAGATTTTCACATTATTGTTTCATATGGGAGTTGCCTTTGTGATATATTTTTTTTTTGATGCATCCTCGTCCTGTAATGCCCCAAGAAATGGATTTCTTGGCTCTTTAATGAGGCATATTACATATGGTTGAACCCATCACCAGGGTTTACAATATGATTTACATGTACAGTGCCTTGCGAAAGTATTCGGCCCCCTTGAACTTTGTGACCTTTTGCCACATTTCAGGCTTCAAACATAAAGTTATAAAACTGTATTTTTTGGTGAAGAATCAACAACAAGTGGGACATAATCATGAAGTTAAACGACATTTATTGGATATTTCAAACTTTTTTAACAAATCAAAACCTGAAAAATTGGGCGTGCAAAATTATTCAGCACCCTTAAGTTAATACTTTGTAGCGACACCTTTTGCTGCGATTACAGCTGTAAGTCGCTTGGGGTATGTCTCTATCAGTTTTGCACATCGAGAGACTGACATTTTTTCCCATTCCTCCTTGCAAAACAGCTCGAGCTCAGTGAGGTTGGATGGAGAGCATTTGTGAACAGCAGTTTTCAGTTCTTTCCACAGATTCTCGATTGGATTCAGGTCTGGACTTTGACTTGGCCATTCTAACACCTGGATATGTTTATTTTTGAACCATTCCATTGTAGATTTTGCTTTATGTTAAGGATCATTGTCTTGTTGGAAGACAAATCTCCGTCCCAGTCTCAGGTCTTTTGCAGACTCCATCAGGTTTTCTTCCAGAATGGTCCTGTATTTGGCTCCATCCATCTTCCCATCAATTTTAACCATCTTCCCTGTCCCTGCTGAAGAAAAGCAGGCCCAAACCATGATGCTGCCACCACCATGTTTGACAGTGGGGATGGTGTGGTCAGGGTGATGAGCTGTGTTGCTTTTACGCCAAACATAGCGTTTTGCATTGTTGCCAAAAAGTTCAATTTTGGTTTCATCTGACCAGAGCACCTTCTTCCACATGTTTGGTGTGTCTCCCAGGTGGCTTGTGGCAAACTTTAAACAACACTTTTTATGGATATCTTTAAGAAATGGCTTTCTTCTTGCCACTCTTCCATAAAGGCCAGATTTGTGCAATATACTACTGATTGTTGTCCTATGGACAGAGTCTCCCACCTCAGCTGTAGATCTCTGCAGTTCATCCAGAGTGATCATGGGCCTCTTGGCTGCATCTTTGATCAGTCTTCTCCTTGTATGAGCTGAAAGTTTAGAGGGACGGCCAGGTCTTGGTAGATTTGCAGTGGTCTGATACTCCTTCCATTTCAATATTATGGCTTGCACAGTGCTCCTTGGGATGTTTAAAGCTTGGGAAATCTTTTTGTTTCCAAATCCGGCTTTAAACTTCTTCACAACAGTATCTCGGACCTGCCTGGTGTGTTCCTTGTTCTTCATGATGCTCTCTGCGCTTTTAACGGACCTCTGAGACTATCACAGTGCAGGTGCATTTATACGGAGACTTGATTACACACAGGTGGATTGTATTTATCATCATTAGTCATTTAGGTCAACATTGGATCATTCAGAGATCCTCACTGAACTTCTGGAGAGAGTTTGCTGCACTGAAAGTAAAGGGGCTGAATAATATTGCACACCCAATTTTTCAGTTTTTGATTTGTTAAAAAAGTTTGAAATATCCAATAAATGTCGTTCCACTTCATGAATGTGTCCCACTTGTTGTTGATTCTTCACAAAAAAATACAGTTGTATATCTTTATGTTTGAAGCCTGAAATGTGGCAAAAGGTCGCAAAGTTCAAGGGGCCGAATACTTTCGCAAGGCACTGTATCTATCCATAGCGTGTTTTATCCAGATAAAAAAAGTTTGCTATCTTTGCTATGCGAGGGGTTGAATGATAAAGTGTGTCTGTATTTGCATTAGTAATCTGCTCAAAGTATGTGTGACTGTGCACGTGCATTCACAGCTTTTATTGTAATGATTAAGCTCCCAATCATATTTCTGACATTACTTCTGGCTGGTACTGTTGTTTTCCTTTGTTTGCATTTCTGTGACACTAACTATTTGATTCTGTTGTGGCTCTTGGAACAGATCATGTTTGGTTGTAAGGGGGGATTCATTTGAAGGAATTTTTAAAAATGTAACTGAGTGATCTTAATATACACCCCTCGAGTCTCTTCCCCTGTCCCTGAACTCTCAACTTTGCTACACTGTCCTGTATGACCGGCAGGCCCTCCAACCCTGCCCCTCACCCTGCAAGCCAAGCCCTTTCAAGCCTTTCTAAATGATGCCATGGAATGGCAAATCATTTATTCATGTATTTTTGCTACTGTCAATGTCACATGCTCATTAGGCAGCACACTTCCTGCAGCACACTTCCCGGTGGTACAGGAGTGCAGGGCTGCATGCACAAGCAGACACTGTGGCACTCAATGGTTTTCCATTTCAACCACAGAGCTATAAGGAGAGCCGAGTGTGAGCTGTGATTGGCAGATAAACGGGGATGGATTAAATCTCAGGGTCTTTGCCTCTCCTGAATAATGTGGTCAATGGTTTGAAGAAAGAAAGGCAGAGCATGGCACGACAGTATAGGGCTGTGTGCTTCTCTATGTCAAGACAAGTTTAACAATAGAGAATTGCCCATGGCTTGTGAATAAGTGTGCAGTTAAATTGGTAAAATGTTGATGAAAATAATTGTCTTCAGCAGTATTGAAATAAAGAGAGTTGTTTGTAACATAAAATTGATTACTGCATCTTCACATGCTCCACAGAGATGTTTTATATGTTGCTATGGTAATTTATGCCACTGTGTGCCCATGCTACTAATCATGTAATGTGCCTGTAGTGGTGTGTCTTATGATTCTCCAGGGAGGTTGTTGAGCATAGAGAATGTGTTAAAAATACTTTATGTACTGGACATTTTAAAGTGGCCCATGTGGGAGGGTTGCTTTTACTTGTGTGTATGTTTGCTCTAAAACTTTGTCTGCCTTGAACTAAAAGGTAGTGCTCGCTTCCTCCATAATGTTTTAGCATTTCTCAGTTGAGCAGATATGAATATAACAAAATAAAAATCATTAATAAGTTATGTATATTGCATTTTTATTCTGGAAATTGAATTGTCAGAACATGTTGTCATGATGAAAAACAGTCATTGTTTCACTCTCGAGACAGGTTTCAATCACAGGAGCATAAATTAAGATAAAACATACAAAACTAAGTAGGTAATCTGCCCCCATGCTTAGTTTAGTTACAAACAAACAATTGTAGTGCAACATTTGTCATAGACCTTGTCTCTCTCCCATTTAGATTGCGTAATGGATGTTTTACTTTATTAAATGTTTAATATGAAAGAATCCTAGGAGTGGGAGTTTGGGGACAAAAATGTCCCTGTTGGCAGGCATACACAAACAACATCAGAAACAACCTGAGCATCTTAAACTCCCTCTGTGCTGGTGCAGCTGCAACAGTGACATGACAAGGATTTTATAGTGCTGTTATACAGGAAGGATTCTTGCTGTCTATCCTGGCTAGGAGGAGGACATAGGGGGGAGGCCAATGATGGTATGATGACAAAAAGAGATAAAAAATACAAACATCATATTTTGACTGCGACAATCCCTCAAGCGTTGTATGTATTTTCACATAACCAAATCAATCAGCTTAGAGTGCAGGTTCTTAATACAGTTGAAGTCGGAAGTTTACATACACCTTAGCCAAATACATTTAAACTCAGTTTTTCACAATTCCTGACATTTAATACTAGTAAAAAATCCCTGTCTTAGGTCAGTTAGGATCACCAATTTATTTTAAGAATGTGAAATGTCAGAATAATATTAGAGAGAATGATTTATTTCAGCTTTTATTTCTTTCATCACATTCCCAGTGGGTCAGAAGTTTACATACACTCAATTAGTATTTGGTAGCATCGCCTTTTAAATTGTTTAACTTGGGTGAAACGTTTTGGATAGCCTACCACAAGCTTCCCACAATAAGTTCGGTGAATTTTGTCCCATTCCCAGAGCTGGTATAACTGAGTCAGGTTTGTAGGCCTCCTTGCTCGCACACACTTTTTCAGTTCTGCCCACATATTTTCTATAGGATTGATGGCAGGGCTTTGTGATGGCCACTCCAATACCTTGCCTTTGTTGTCCTTATGCCAAGTGTGCTTGGGGTCATCTATTTTGTGAAGTGCACCAGTCCCTCCTGCAGCAAAGCACCCCCACAACATGATGCTGCCTCCCCCTTTTTCCTCCCAAAAAAACGATGGTCATTATGGCCAAACAGTTCTATTTTTGTTTCATCAGACCAGAGGACATTTCTACAAAAATTATGATCTTCGTCCCCATGTGCAGCTGCAAACCATAGTCTGACTTTTTAATAGCGGTTTTGGAGCAGTGGCTTTCATGTTATGTCAATATAGGACTCGTTTTACTGTGGATATAGATACTTTTGTACCTGTTTCCTCCAGCATCTTCACAAGGTCCTTTGCTGTTGTTCTGGGATTGATTTGCAGTTTTCATACCAAAGTACGTTCATCTCTAGGAGACAGAACGTGTCTCCTTCCTGAGCGGTATGACGGCTGTGTGGTGTTTATACTTGCATACTATTTTATACTATTGCATACTATATACTAACGTGGTACCTTCAGGTATTTGGAAATTGCTCCTAAGGATGAACCAGACATGTGGAGGTCCACAATTATTTTTCTGAGGTCTTGGCTGATTTCTTTTGATTTTCCCATGATGTCAAGCAAAGAGGCACTGAGTTTGAAGGTACACCTCCAATTGTCTCAAATGATGTCAATTAGCCTATCAGAAGCTTCTAAAGCCATGACATAATTTTTATTTATTTTTCAAGCTGTTTAAAGGCCCAGTCAACTTAGTGTATGTAAACTTCTGACCCACTGGAATTGTGATACAGTGAATTATAAGTGAAATAATCTGTCTGTAAAAAATTGTTGGAAAACTGACTTGCATCATCCACAAAGTAGATGTCCTAACCGACTTGCCAAAACTATAGTTTGTTAACAAGACATTTCTGGAGTGGTTGAAAAACGAGTTTTAATGACTCCAACCTAAGTGTATGTAAGCCTCTGACTTCAACTGCATATGTTGGCTGTGTTTATAGTGTGCTGAGAGGTGCCTAGCGTATGCATCACCACACTTTCCCAGTGTCATTTGCCGGGAGAACATAGGGAGTGTAGGGAGAGACACTTGTATAATAGCATTTTAAATATTTTGTATTCTGAGCAAGGCAGTAAGTTTTAAGCCACCATTGGTGTTATACTAAAATATAGCTGGAGTTTGGGTTAAGTTGTCCAAAAAAGTATATTAATTCACGCATGCATCCTGGCAGAAGTTGTCAAAGTAAATTACCTTTTCCATGGCTAAATCCCAAATCCTCCTCAAAAGAGTGACAAATTGACAGATTAGCAAACAAAATCCGGTATTATTGTAACTTTCTGACTCACTATATGTCTTTGCATTGCTATATTATTTTCTCTATGCTCTAGAAAGCAAGCTGAACTGATGTATGCTATTCCTACAGCAACCTTACATTTATGTAACACAATCTCACATTTCAGCAGATTTTGTGTTTTTCTTTTTTTTTTGCGTGGCTTAATTGTTCTGATAATACATACATTTTTGGGGGGCAAACTAAGGAACAATCTTTTGAAAGTTATTGGAGCAATGTATTTTTGGCAATTATGTTCTACACTGCCTTTTTTTGTTTCCCACATTTATTTATATATATATATATATATATATATATATATATATATATATATATATATATATATATATATAACGACCGATGCCATGTTTATATATATATATATATAAAACAAACGTGTTAACACCCTAATATTGTTATCCAGGTTGTCACTGAAATACTTATATTGGTAGCTTTACGTTTTATTTTATTTTAAACAAGTTAATGTAAAATAATGAATTATGTTGGCTTACATTTATGGCACTTCCAAGGCCATTTCATGATGATTATTACATACTTAGGATATTGTAACGAGGCATATGTCAGCATTGTAGGCCTACTGTCTCTTCCCAGAGGTCTACTAGGCTTTCATGGCATCGGTCGTTACAGCTCACTTTGCCACATATGAGCCCTGGATAGAGTCTCTCTTGCAGATTAGACTTTCTTCTGCTACATTGGCGGCAGTGTTGAGATCGTCCATCTCACGCATAGTTATGTGATCTAGAGGTGGGAAGCATTCTGTTTTTCAACATTATGTTGGGTGTAATTACATTGATTTATCTAGTGAACAATGGGCGTAACCGATAGAAGTAGTCACTACAGGTGTGATCAAGCCTTACATCAATGTAGCCTGAAGCTGAATGGAAAGTGCCATGCCCTGACCAGTTATTCCAAAGAAAATTACCAGTGTGGACCCAAAACAAACACTTTCTACACATTTACAAACAACCTGTTTAAAGTGTTATTATAACCATGGTGTTCTGTTGTTACTGAATCTTATATATCAAATAACCTGACAATGATCCACATCATATGGGTTGACACATATTGTAAGTGTGTTATGCAGTAGGTTGCAAACTGTAATATGAATCACTGTTGATCCATCTTGTTCTCATCTGATGAGATGTATAATTATGATACGGTTGTGAAACCCATAGCTGAATGGCTTCAGACTGAGCATTTCTCACTGGAAATTGCTGCTGACATTGGACATAGCTTAGGTTTAGGGTATTTAATTAATTACAGACTTTCCTATGTCACTATTCCCAACATATTATTCCCCATAGGATGTAAATAAATCATTTTAAAGGTGATATAACTTGTATCATTATTATAGGGTAATGAAACCCATAGCCAAATCGGTCTTTTTTCTCCAATCTGGCAACTCTCATAAAATTTGACATAGCCTTGTATAAAATGCATTATGAAGAAAATTGTGTAGGCCTAGTTGCCTACACGAAAAACAAAGTATTTTCTGACTATACCAGTGTCCCAAAGTATAAAGCGAAAACAAGCATGGAAAACAGTATTGGCATTAATACAAATAAAAGAACATCATAAGGCTAATATTATATTATAATTATTTCAGTGTTAACCTGGTTGATTAACAATATTGGGTTGTTAAAACATTTTTTTAAATGTAAATAAATGTGGAACACAAAAAGGCGGTGTAGAACAACATTGCACATCATGCATTGCTCCAATAATTTTCAAAAGATTGTTCCTAAGTTTGTGTAACGGCGTTCTTCGTTTGTTGAAAGAGAGTCGGACCGAAATACTCATGTTTTTAATAAAAAAAGTGACGGTACATGAAATAACGAATAAATACAAAAACAACAAACGGAACGAGAAACTTATTACAGCCTATCTGGTGAACACTACACAGAGACAGGAACAATCACCCACGAAAGACAAAGCGAACTCAGGCTACCTAAATACGGTTCCCAATCAGAGGCAATGAGAAGCACCTGACCCTGATCGAGAACCGCCTCAGGCAGCCAAGCCTACACTCGACACACCCCTAATCAACCACAATCCCAATGCCTACAAAACCCAATATGAATACAACACGTAAACCCCTGTCACACCCTGGCCTGACCAAATATATAACGAAAACACAAAAACCTAAGACCAAGGCGTGACAGTTTGCCACCCAAAAATGTATTTTTCTATGAATTAAGTTGCACAAAAATGTGTGTCTTTTTACATTAATTAAGCCACACAAAACGCACAAAAACACACAAAATCTGCTGAAATTCCTTTTGTACATAGTTGCACGAATTGAGTGTGAGATTGTGTTGTTTTATGTTTGGTAAGTTTGGATTCAGTTAAAGCAGTTCCTATGATGTTATGAAAGTTGAATATAGTACAAGCAATATTGGGTTTCTTTGAATAAAAACCACTGCATCAGAATATTAGTAATTGAATACCAGTAATTCCAGTAATTGTATTTACCCTGCAACCCTTTTAGAGTTAATCTAAATCAATACAGTATGTGCAGGAATAAATATACAGCCCTTATTTGACAGATAAAGACGGAAAAGGTGACAACCCTCTTATCAAAATAGTGACGGAGAAGAAACGCTTTGGAATAAACTCTAGCCCCTATAACACTGCAGTTTATTATTTTCCTCTCAGGTGGATTCCCAAGCTCCCTGGTATTGCTCTTTTGAGGTCTTTTATATTTGATCTGTCCTGCGCCCACAAGTGCACAGAATCTAATTGTGCTTTTTTGGTTTGGAATCTCACCCAGTGATTTCCCTCGGGAAAAGGACAATATATCTTCAGAATAAACTATTTGTTGTTACATTTCAATTGAAAATAAATGAATAGATAATAAATGAACCCAAACAAAAGGTGCAGAGCTTTCAAAACATGTCTGAGGTCAATAGTATATTGGCATACCCAGTGGAGACACATTGTACAACACCATCATGTGAATGTGATACAAAATTACCTCAAAATGTTTAATCCTTGAGGTGAATGATGATGAAATATCTACATTCAATGTCATTGTCTGATGGAGCTAATGATATATTTTCTGTATCCTACATCTGATAATGATGTGATGTGTCTATAAGGTGGTGTGAAAAAAAAACCAGGCTGTCAGAATCTATTATCACTTGTGTCAGTAAATGCACTCTTAATTGATGTAAATTAACACATTTTCACCCATAGACCTGCTGAATGACCTTCAGAGACTGATATTCCTAAGTATAGTTATGCATGCATGCGTTCTAAACACACCCAGAATGTAAAGCATACATTTTAATTAGTGATGCACCGATAAAAAAAATTGGCCCGATACTGATATCCAATAATTTCCTTGCCCCCCCAAAAAATGATAATGATAACTATGACCAATATTTATCATTTTAGCAGCCTTTTAAAACCAGTTATGCATTAGGGGGCGCTATTACAATTTTGGGATGAAAAATGTTCCCGTTTTTGTCACGAAAAGATGCTCGACTATGCATATAATTGACAGCTTTGGAAAGAAAACACTCTGACGTTTCCAAAACTGCAAAGATATTGTCTGTGAGTGCCACAGAACTGATGTTACAGGCGAAACCCAGATAAAAATCCAACCAGGAAGTGCCGCATTTTTTAAAACTGCCTCATGCCAATGACTCCTTATATGGTTGTGAATGAGCTACGAATGAGCTTACGTTTTCCACGTATTCCCCAAGGTGTCTACAGCATTGTGACGTCTTTTTACGCATTTCCATTGAAGAATAGCCGTAAGGGAGCAAAAGGCTATTGTCTTACTGTGCCAGAGCGCAGAATAACTGATACATTTTTGAACGCTCAACACCATTGAATATGTCCGGTGTCAGTAAACGGCAAAAAAGCGTAACTCAATTGTTGCCTGCAGCACTGTCACAGTCACCAACGCTCTGGGTAACATGAGAACTGCCTAACCAACTCTGCTAGCGGGAGTAAAATGGTCAGAGTGGGGTGTTCTCTCATTATGTGTCTGGAAGTAGCTAGCCAATGTTAGCCAGTTAGCTTGGGTGCTTGACTGCAGTTGTGAGGTCAGAGCTTTCAGAACAACCCTACTTATTGGCCAGAGCGTCCAGTGTGTGCTCTGAAAGCAAAACGCTCTGAATTTATGAATGGACAATCTGACAGCACAGATGCAGTCACCAACGCTCTGGATAACATCCTGTAACAACCTAACCAGCTCTGCTAGGGTGAGTAATATTCAGTGATCTGTTCTCTCTCTCTCTCTTAGATGTCTGGAAGTAGTTGGCAAGTTAGTACAGAATGCTCGGATCAACCCTTAAAGAGATGGGTGGGGCTAAAGCTTAAGAGGGTGTGAATAATGCGGAATGGGTGCATTCCAATAGTAGTAGGGCTCCCCAATAGTAGTACCAAAACATTGAATGACGGGTTTCTCAAGTGAGTTTACAAGTTGATCAACTTTGAAAGCAGAGTTCCTTTCCCATTGTTTCATCAAATGCAGTGTATGATATACCATTTTGTAGCTCTTAGTCTCTACCTTTATCCAATGTAAAAAACAGACATTCAAATGTTGCTACATCAGACCGAATCCAGGTGGGGAGTCACAAATGTGACCGACTGGCTCAAATTGGTCTTACGTAGCAAAATTGGAAATTGTTTTTATATTGGATCATATTTATATTGGATAAAAGTAGAGACTCAAAGCTACAAAATTCTATATCATACATTGCATTTTTGAGGAACAATGGGAAAGTAATTCTGCTTTGACTGGTGATAAACTTGAAAACTCACTTTTGAGAAAAGGGGATTTGAATGTGTTGGTACCAACTGGAAAGCTCTCCTTTGTCTACACCCATTCAGCATTGTTCATACCCTCTTAAGTCAGCCCCACCAGCCTAAACAGTGAGTACTGTAGTAAAGATTAAGATAAAACCTTTTAGTAGCCTACAATAAGGAAAAAGTCCAGGTCAAAAGAAAGTGTCCAGATAGAAATATTTGATAAATATTAGATGACCCAGACACACTTGTAAAAATTGATGGGTCATGTCAAAGAAAATGCTTTAACCCCCAGCCACATCCAGTGTTGGAAAAAGTGTTAAATTGTCATACTTGAGTAAAATTATAAATAATTTTCAGATTCCTTATATTGAATCAGGGGCACACGCAAAACTCTGACATAATTTACAAAATAAGCATTTGTGTTTAGTGAGTCTGCCAGATCAGGTGCAGAAGGGATGACCAGGGATGTTCTCTTCATAAGTGTGTGAATTTGACTATTTTCCTGTCAAAATGTAACGAGTAATTTTGGTGTCAGGGAAAATGTATGGAGTAAAAAATACATTATTTTCTTTTGGAATGTAGTGAAGTAAAATTAAAAGTTGCCAAAAATATAAATAGTAATGTACAGATACCTCCAAAAAAGTAGTACTTTACACAACTGCCCAAATGCCTTAACAGCAGTACATTAGCATACTTAATAGACTGTTACACACGCACTTATCACATAGTATTCCAGACAGAAGTTAAAAGGCCATGCAACCTGAGTTGAAACCTGAGAGAGGTGGACATGTACAGTACATGAATAGATGCATGCTGTCGTGGAAATTTCCTGTATTACCAAATCATGAGAGAGCAAACCACACACAAGTCAGAGTTATCATAAAGTCCATCTTTAATTATATGAGCTTCACCATAGCCCTGTGACTCTCAGATCAATTCAGTGTCCATAAATTAATTCTCTGAGATTGTCAACATAATGGCAACTGAGATCCTTTATAGCAAAGATCCACCCCCTAGTCGACATGACAAACCACAGGTCTTTAAGAACATTACACAAAGAAAGACTTTACTCCAGAGAGGATTATCCCATAGCCAGACATCATTGGCTAGAAATTATCGTTCAGTTTGGTCTCCTAAACAAAGCTCTGATCTCGTTCTTGGTACCACTTAGGACCCAGACATTACCTCATCCAATGGCATATATCAATTCTCAATTTCTAGACACTCCTATAAAAAATACAACCCCTCCTGGACAAGCTTACAGAGAGAAGTGACTGGCACACAGACATTGTGGAGCCAACCTAACTGGTTCCCCATTAATCACACCATCCCTTCACATGGTTTAGGAATAGTTACAGACACATTCACAGATAAGACTAACCCGACCTCTCCCCTCTCTGGGCCCAAGTAACTTTCCCACATTAGCATGCTTATGAAAATGAATAAAACATCTTATTTATAAATGTTACCTAAAGGATTCTGATTCTGCCACGTCAATGCGCCATATATTTATGTGGTGGACTCATGAGTCGGTCACATGATATTGTTGTGGTATGTCACAAAATCATGGTATGACCAAACATATCAATATTCATTTTATATATTCATATTTTGCATTCGGAGAGCCTGTTTCTGTCCTGTCCTTGACTTTGGTGCAGGGCATGTGATGTCCATAGTCTATTCGTCGCATGTGATGTCCATAGTCTCTTCCTCTTCCAGTCCAGGTGGTGCTTGTACAGGCCGACCATCTATGGGAAGAAGGATGTCCGCATTGGCGACAACAACACCATGCTGCAGCGCATTGAAGCTGTAAGACAAGAAATAAAAACAACAAGAAAAAAATCTGAAGACATTGCAACCTTGCCCAACATCAATTCACCTCCCAAGTATATATAAGAACTATAACCTCATACAATGAAAATTATTTTCACCTGAATTGTTGTTACTGCTTGATCTGTGGCAACGGCCTGAAGTATAGAGTCAGCTGTTGTTGCCAGCCATAGCTTTCCACCAGCACTGTATCACCCCTTTCACAGTGCTGTCCTTCACAACACCAGCAGTCTCAGACAAAGTGTTTACTGGTCATTCAGAAGTGCTGCTTGGTGAGGCCGACACACCAGTCGGGGGCAAACTTGATGTGGCCTGTGATCAGGAAGTGAAGGTCCAGACTGTGGTGGAGCTTGCGCATGGTCCGCTAGGTACAATACCAGAGCACAAACGTGTTCTTGTTTTGGCCACTGCAGTTATCACAATTCAGGTCCACACGTGTTTTCCCAACTCTGTAGTTGAAATGGTGCATGTTGTTGATGACTGCGCTGCTGCCTTTGCTGGATGACATGCTTTGATCAATCAAGTAGTTGACTTGTTGTAGTATTCCTTCACAGCAGACACCAAACAAGCCATATTTGCGAGGAGTTAAAAAGTAGATGGGACCTGGCTGCATAGGATCAGAAGGTGCACCTGTAAACAACAAAACATTTTAAGATAAATTACAATTAATTGTCTCAACCCTGTCAGTCTGTCTTTACACAGCTCAGTGAAAGCTATTTGCCTGCCTCCCGTGTATATATATCTATCTATCTATCTATGTCCTTTATCAGTATAACGGATGAAATGTTGCTTACTTGTTGAGCAACATCAAAGCTGTAATGCATCCTGATGTCTTTGCTTGCTGGTCCGGTAGTGGCCCCAAGAGACAACTGCAGGTATGGACAGGTGGTATTATAGTCAGCAACTGTCTTCTGGTAGACAGACCGCTGACTCTGAACAAGCAGGAGATGCTGCTCTTTGCTTCTTCAGCTTGCCTGACTTAACCTCTCTGGGATATGTGGGCTAGCATCCCACCTCGCCAACAGCCAGTGAAATTGCAGAACGCCAAATTCAAAACAACAGAAATCCCATGATTAAAATTCCTCAAACATACAAGTATTTTACACCATTTTAAAGATAAACTTGATGTAATTCCAGCCACAGTGTCCGATTTCAAAAAGGCTTTACGACGAAAGCACACCACACGATTATGTTGGGTCAGCACCTAGTCACAGAAAAACACAGCCATTTTTCCAGCCAAAGAGAGGAGTCACAAAAAGCAGAGATAAAGATATAAAATGAATCACTAACCTTTGATGATCTTCATCAGATGACACTCATAGGACTTCATGTTACACAATACATGTATATTTGTTCAATATAACAACCGCTGTGTCAGATTTTTTAAAAACTTTACGGAAAGAGCACACCATGCAATAATCTACAGCGCTCAGACACAAAAACAAACATACAGATACCCGCCATGTTGTGGAGTCAACAGAAGTCAGAAATAGCATTATAAATATTCACTTACCTTTGATGATCTTCATCAGAATGCACTCACAGGAATCCCAGTTCCACAATAAATGTTAGTTTTTTTCGATAAAGACCATCATTTATGTTCAAATACCCACTTTTTGTTTGCGCGTTTAGCCCAGTATTCCAAATTCATGAGGCGCGAGCACAAGGTCCAGACGAAAAGTCAAAAGTTCTGTTACAGTTCATAGAAACATGTCAAACGATGTATGGAATCAATCTTTAGGATGTTTTTAACATAAATCTTCAATAATGTTCCAAACGGAGAACTCCTTTGTCTTTAGAATTGCAATTGAATGCAGGTCGCTCTCACGGGAGCGCGCCTGAATGATCTCATTGCACTCTGCCAGACCCATGGTTGAAACAGCTCTCATTCCCTCCTCCTTCATAGTAGAAGCCTGAAAAATGGTTCTAAAGACTGTTGACATCTAGTGGAAGCCTTAGGAAGTGCAACATAACCCCATAGACACTGTATATTCGATAGGCAATGACTTGAAAAACTACAAACCTCAGATTTCCCACTTCCTGGTTGGATTTTTTCTCAGGTTTTTGCCTGACTTATGAGTTCTGTTATACTCACAGACATCATTCAAACATTTTTTGAAACTTCAGAGAGTTTCCTATCTAAATCTACTAATTATATGCATATTCTAGCTTTTAGTTCTGAGTACAGACAGTTTACTCTGGGCACCTCTTTATCCAAGCTACTCAATACTGCCGCCAGTCCCAAAGAGGTTTTAACAGCTTCTGGAGAATACAGAAATAATGTGAGATGAATAAAAGTAGTGCCAATCATGTTGGAGGTCAATTAAATAATCAAAACGTTGTTATGCTTTACATACCAAGTGTTGTCATCGATTCCTTGTAGAGACGCCACACTGCTGCTTTTGTCACATGGGATGACAGCAGCTTTCCACCAAAGCGTTTGTGTCCTGGGTGGCGTCCTGGTAATATTATTGCATTAGCCTCTGCATAGTTGTTGATGGAGTTCACCACTCGCTGCAAGTCCTCATGCTTCAGATGTAACCTGTGCTTGCTTGGGCCAGCTCTCTTTTTGATGGGATATTATTATTTTTGTATGACTGGTGGAGGAGAGTCAGGCATGTTCTACTGATGCTGAAAGACAAATTCCAGATACAAATATTTTAGCATTATTACACAATAGATGCGAAATGGCATTCTGAGAACATCCCTACACACAGTTCGTACACGTAATGTTAACTAGCTAGCCAGCCATCTAACGTAATTTAACGTTAGCTAGCTGACAGCATGCTTTAACTTGGGTTATTTTGTTTAGACATGTAGCTAGCTAGCTAGCCAGTTAAATAATTAACCATAATACCAATCCATGGAGTACTGTAGTTAGCTAACACTTTTGTATATTGCGCTGTAATGTACAATTGATCTTATTTTAGCGCCCAAAAACGGAATACTTCCAGGTCAACTGTAATATGAATACAATTGTAAAGCGCAATTTCTCCCCTTTCCAGCTAAATCTTTGATGAGACCTTCATGCTGCCCATCTCTGCATGATTGAAGAAGGCAATGAGCTCTGTCTGGTCTTTTTAAAAATGGCGGGTGGGGAAGAGAAACCTACTGCGTGATAGGGAAAGGCGGAGATAAGCTGTATGTGGAAATTGCTTTTTTCACCCGATCTGTCCAAAATCACCTCTAAAATGTCAATAAAACACTATAAAGAGTTTATATAATGTGTCATCTCATACGTATTTGAAAGGTTTGTGTCAAATTTGAGTCTGGTTTTTAGGACGTGTTTTTAGGGCGGTGCTGAAGTTATCTTCAGAAGTAAACAGCGCCTGTCACGGCTTTTGATGACGCAAAAATGTATGCATTCAGTTGTACAATTAACTAGGTATCCCCCTTACCTTGTCCCTTTCTTGTTTTTAAACTGCAACAGAAGCGCTACACCTGGTGGAGAGAGGCTTTACGACACAGAATGATTTGCATTATGCGTGTTGTACGTTACGTCACGACACGTCACAATTTAACGTACAGCATCAGAGGGGTCAGTTTTTTCAACTTTTCTCCAATACTTTCGGGACATTACCATGTCAATCATGGTTTCATGAAATAATATATCCTGTGTCGTTTCTGTTTTGAATGTACAGCTTGCTTGGCCCATTGTTGCTGTGTCAAGTCCCTCTGGTTCACACTGACTGTGTGTAATGCTATAAGAAACATCTTAAGCTTTAGCTCCCACCCAAACTCTGACCATTTTACTCGCCCTAGGAGAACTGGTTAGGATGTTTTCATGTTATCCAGAGCATTGTTGACTGTAATTGTGCTCCTGGCAACAATTTAATTTAGCTTTTTTGCTGACGTTTACTGAAACAGGCCATATTCAACCGGTGTTGAGCATTCGTAAATTCATCAGTTATTCTGCGCTCTGGGACAATCAGAAGAGAGTGAAACAGTTGTTGCAGTGATCTATTGAATTGGATACTTGCATACTGGAGTCTTACATTAAGTTTTAATACGTAATACATAAAAAAGCAGCGTTAGACAGGATTAACCTACACATACTGACCAGCTCAAATAGACAGAAGAATGCTATATGGCAGACCAATCCAAACTCATCTCTCAGCATGTCCAGCACACTCATTATCTCAGCCAATCATGGCTAGCAGGAAGGTTGCTCCCTTTTTTCTGTGGCTTAAACAAATAGGCACCTAATTTGACAATTTGATTCGTATTTACAGATAGCATAAACATTTTACATGTTTGAGAAGGCATTTCTGCCAAAAAACGCATTTTGATTTAAAATATTTTTTACGTTCAAACGGCTATACTGTGAAGGCGACTTGACGTCGACCGATTATGATTTTTCAATGCCGATACCGATTATTGGAGGACGAGCGCGTGACGCGTTTTCCCGACACAGTTAGCTCTTGTTCCAGTGCTTTTCTTCAGACATAGGAATTCTCCGGGTGGAACATTGTTTCTACGACCTGTAACTGAACGTTTCGAGTTTTTGTCTGGACGAAGTGCTCATGCCTCATTAAGATGGATTACTGGGCTGAACACGCTAACAACATGTGGCTATTTGGACATAAATTATGGACTTTATGGAACAAATCATTCATTTTATTGTCGAACTGGGATTCCTGGGAGTGCCTTCTGATGAAGATCAAAGGTAAGTGAATATTTATGGTGTTATTTCTGTTGACTCCAAAATAGCCGATATTTGAGCGATATGAGCGCCGTTCTCAGATTATGCTTTTTCCGTAAAGTTTTTAAAAAATCTGACACAGCAGTTGCATTAAGGAGAAGACTATTTTTAATTCTGTGAATAATACTTGTATCAATGTTTATTGTGAGTATTTCTGCAAAATCACCAGATGTTTTGGAATCAAAACATTACTGCGCATAACACGCCAATGTAAACTTTTTGGATATAAATATGCACATTATCGAACAAAACATACATGTATTGTGTAACATGATGTCCTATGAGTGTCATCTGTTGAAGATCATCAAAGGTTAGTGATTCATTTTATCTATATTTCTGCTTTTTGCGACTCCTATCTTTGGTTGGAAAACGGCTGTGTTTTTTTACTTGGCTATGACCTAACATATGTTATGCTTTCGCTGTAAAGCATTTTTGATATCGGACACGATGGGTAGATAAACATCTTGTTAATCTTTAATTTGCTGTTTTGGACTTGTTAATGTGTGAAAGTTACATATTTCAAAAAAATATTTTTTAATTTCGCGTGCTGCCTTTTCAGCGGAATGTTGTCGAGGGTTCAGAACTTAATTAAGAACATATGAAAGCTGGTGGTTCCTTTTAACATGAGTCTTCAATATTCCCAGGTAAGAAGTTTTAGGTATTATAGGACAATTTCTCTCTATACCACTTGAATTTCATATACCTTTGACTGTTGGTTATTCTAACAGGTACTTTAGTATTGCCAGCCTAATCTCAGGAATTTATAGGCTTGAAGTCATAAACAGCGCAATGCTTGAAGCACAGCGAAGAGCTGCTGGCAAAATGCTTGAAAGTTCTGTTTGAATGAATCCTTACGAGCCTGCTGCTGCCTACCACCGCTCAGTCAGACTGCTCTATCAAATCATAGACTTAATTATACTATAATAACACACAGGAATATGAGCCTTAGGTCATTAAAATGGTCAAATCCAGAAACTATCATTTCGAAAACAAAACGTTTGTTCTTTCAGTGAAATACGGAACCGTTCCGTATTTTATCTAACGGGTGGCATCCATAAGTCTAAATATTCCAGTTACATTGCACAACCTTCAATGTTATGTCATAATTATGTAAAATTCTGGCAAATTAGTTCGCAATGAGCCAGGTCGCCCAAACTGTTGTATATACCCTGACTTTGCGTGCATTGAACGCAAGAGAAGAGACACAATTCTTCCTAGTTTAATATTGAATATAATCGATGCGGTGCCTGCTAATTTATCATTGAATCATAGCCTATTTCGCCAAACGGGTGATTTAATAAGCGCATTGGAGAACAAAGCACTGTCGTTACACCAATGTGTACCTAAACATAAACATTAACTCCTTTCTTAAAATCAATACACAAGTATATATTTTTAAACCTGTATATTTAGTTAAAATTGCCTGCTAACCTGAATTTAAACTCAAATACACTACAAGATTTGCATTTTGTGCTGTGCAGTAAAATTCTCAGCAACAAAAGAGTGATTCAATTAAGATCATACATCTGTACCTGGAGCTACAATGTGTTGTTTGGCTTTCTAACTGATAACAACCTAGTTTTTCTTAATTTCCTACATTTTGTCCTATAGCTTTGAAGCTATGTAGAAGCATGCCATGTAAGAATAGTGTATCAGACTTTTTGCTTCATAGCTGGATTTCTTCTTAGGTGCTTGTCGATTAACAAAGCACACATCGTTGCATTGAATTTGATTTGATTTAGAAGAGGGTACAAGTGATATTCTGTTTTGAAGCAGGTTTGTGAGTAAACTAAGGCTGATCATGCAAACATGGATTTTATTTACATGTAACACAATATTAATGTTATCATTGGATTCTTAAAAATCTTGTGTACGAGGGCTTCCGTGAAGACACTAGCCTGCACGAACATTGTCTGACTGTAATTATTATTTAATTAACCTCAAGCCATCCTCGCTTGCCTTACTGTAACATAAACAATGCATGTCCTCAGATTACAATCTGATAACATTTTAAGGGAATGGACTCCTCCGTTATCTTAATGTTCCTCATTTACTAGTTGTGCAGGGGCAGACAATGACAATGCTACTGTACAGCAGCAACACCAGCAGGACAGCGTTGCAGTTTAATTGTGAAGAAATTATCCCTTTTCATCCCTGAAGTTTGCCTTTTATTTGGGCTCCTTTACTTTGGATTGAGGGAAAGGGGGATCTATTATTAATTACATCTCCCCCTGTGCCAGGAGTCTGGCCCAGGTTTCACTGGGTGTGAATTATAGTCAATTGGTTGCATAATCAACCACCACATTAATCATGAATGCCATTCCCCATGGCAACTCTTTTAAATAAATTAGGCATTTTTTCCCTACATGACCAGGCTGGTGAATCTAATGTAGATGTATTAATGTATCTTACTGGACTCAGAGATATCAATTCAAATTGACAGGTTGGTTGTTTTTATTAAAACATTTTATTTAACTAGGCAAGTCAGTTAAGAACAAATTCTTATTGACAATGGCAGCCTAGGAACAGTGTGTTAACTGCCTTGTTCAGGGGCAGAACAACCTATTTTTACCTTGTCAGCTCAGGGATTTGATCTAGCAACCGTTTGGTTACTGGCCCAACACTAACCACTAGGCTACCTGACTGTTAAGCAACAAAAGTGGCACTTGCGCAACTATGGGGCAAAACAGACGGGGTTGGCTTAGATTGTTGACAACATGTAAACTATATTTCTTCTCCAATGTTTACTGAAAACAGAAATACATTTGAGCAATGAGCACTTGTTGTCTCTTAAATACAACGTTACAGTTGTTGGTTAAAATACTTCAAAACAAGACCTGGTATCAAGAACAAGAGGAATCTAGCTAAAACGAGTCACTTACGATTCCCCACATGGCAGTTTCTTGTCATTTGTTGGTAGCTTTCTGACTATCCAGAATCACAAAAGCTCCCTGTCTTCTGCCCCTTAGAAGTGTGCACATCGTTTTTGTGACATTGTCAGCTAACCCATCTATTTGGATGCCGGACATCACTGTTGGCATTTATTTATATTTTTATGTGGGCTTTGTAGACGTTTGAGTGTGAAATCTCCCCAGATGTAAATTAGACAAAGAAATGAAGCAGGCCAAGCAAACCATTGCAGTTCAACAGGGTTGGTCAATTTGCCACTGCAGAAATATGTATTTTATGTTTATGTATTCCTGTTGTTTGGTTGAATTTACATATCAGTAAGGTGTTATGCAATTGGTCATGCTTGCAGATAGAGGGAGATCGCAAACATCAATTCTTCCCAGTCTGATATTTCTATGCAAGTGTTAGGTCACGTTCTGGAATACTATATTCTATTTTCATATTTACAATGTGTACAAGTTCACTATGTACATTTGCTGACATGTATATACTTTATATGAGTACAGTACCTGTTTGATTTTGGGGGTTTCCTGGGATGTGCTTTTGTATGTTATTGCTTTAATTGTCATGGTCGCATTAGCTCCCAGCTAATTCACAGTTATCTCCATGCTAACACATGAATTATGAATCTACAGCCATCAACACTCTATGTTATCCTGCACATTTAATGTGCTTCTTTGTGCCTATCGTCAGAATAAACAACAATCAACTTTGATTGCAGTCTGGACAGTCCTTTCTTTAAAAGCACAACGCAAGAGAGTTACGATGCCATGATCCAGATTCTTGTCTTCATGGGACATCAGTTACAGCAGCATGAAGTCCCTCTCCGTGGCCTGAGAGTGTGTGAGATTGTTTTATGCTGCATATCAATGCAGTGCCATGTAGGATCAGCAGAAGGACAGTGGTTCCTGTCACTCAGTTGTCACAAACAGCGTCACTCTGCTGGGGACTGGGCACTGCTCTATCAGGGACTCTCTCTTTCTGTCCTCTTGTGCCTCACCACACATCATTCTATATTATATATTGCATTCCTTGCCTGCAGAGTGGAGACAGAGTAAAGTGCCTCTTAAACTGGTTCAAATGGGTCATTAGTTTAATCAGAGAAAAGCAGGAGAGTGACTCAGTCCATTAGGGGATGGCGTTTCTCCCTTTCTGTAACCGCAGCGGTCTGATTTGTGCTGTTTCAACAGAAAACGCTCTGTTTAGAACCCAGGATCGTGCTCTTTGGCTTCCCACATCAAGCCAAACAGTCCTCTGTAAATCCATCCAAAGCAATGATGACTAAATTAAAATACTAACTTACCAAATGTATAGTGGATTTTTCAAGACCAGTTGGTATGTATGTTGTTGGATTTTGAGAGATGGGGTATCTCTCTCTCTCAGGGGACAGCGTTGTTATATAGCCTGTGGTAGTCGGTGAGGAGGTTAGGTAGAGGATGTTTATTAGGGTAGCAGTGGTAGAGTATGGTGCTCACTGCATGCTGAAATGTGATCACTCTCCCAGGCAGGTGATATTAATTTATCTGTTAATAGCTACTGTTATCAGGCCCTCAGAACACTGCAGGGCCTTCCCCTGATCCATCACTCTTCTCACTGTTAAATCCCTCCTTATTTAGCCTGATAACATAGACTTGGCTGAAGGCATTTGCTTTTTGGTTTACCCTCCATGTTATCTGTTCTACAGTCAGATAACTCTGGAGTCCCTGTGGCTGCGTGTTTAGGGGACTAACCAGCTGGTCCCATGCCAATTTGAGAACAGTAGATTTTCAGTGAGTGTCTGTTTGTCCGTTTGTTTTTCCTTTCCTGCAAACATGCCGGTCCCTGTGGTTAGTGAGCCTGCCCTACTGCATTAATTCAACTCACCCAGCGACAATACCTCTTTTATAAAACACAAACAAATATATTTTCTTCCACTAAACCTGCTATCACAGCACAGTCAGCAATATTTACAAACGGATAAGGGACAATGTTTTTTTGTCAACTAAAGCGGATTAAGTTCCCACAGTGTGATATTTGCTAAGGAATCTCCCCTTGCAACACATGCCTCCTTGCCTTGCAATTATTTAAAAAAAATGACATTTCTGAAGCAGCATGCCCAAACCAGTGATGTCACAAGCTGTGCAAGAACCTTGCCAAGTATATAGGGAAACCTTTTTTTTCTTCCTTGTGCCATGAAGCTGCAAATATCAGCAAAAACTGAGACTTGAGGAATAAACTTTGTTCATGTTACCTCCACCATTGTGTCTCCACTTTGCTTTAGTATGCACATTCCACACACAATTTATTCCCAGACGGTCCTCTAAATTATAATTTGTCAGAGGCGAGTGGGGACCCCCAGGCTTTCCAAACTCAGGATTGGATGACAATTATGCAGATTGTATTCATAAATCCATTCCCAGAGCCTTGCTTCTGCTGGGACACAGATCAAGATTACTGTCAGTCACAGATTAACCTTTCTAGGGTGGGCTAGGGGAACCCCTCGATTCCGCTGAAAAGGCACTGCGCAAAATTATGATAATTTCTTAAATATGTAACTTTCACACATTAAGTCCAATACAGCAAATGAAAGATAAGCATCTTGGTAATCTACCCATCGTGTCCGATTAAAAAAATGCTTTACAGAAAAAGCACCACACATGGAAAAGAAAAAGCACCAAATACTACCATTCAAAAGTTTGGGTCACTTCGAAAAGTCCATGTTTTTTTTTTTAAGGAATTTTTTTCTCCATTAAAATAACATCAAATTGATCAGAAATACAGTGTAGACATTGTTAAAGTTGTAAATACCTATTGTAGCTATTGCAGATTTTTTATTGAATATCTACATAGCCATACTATCAGCAACTATCACTTCTGTGTTCCAATGGCACGTTGTGTTAGCTAATCCAAGTTTATAATTTTTTCCAAGTTTATAAATTGAAAAAACCCTTTTGCAATTATGTTTGCACAGCTGAAAACTGTTGTTCTTATTAAAGAAGCAATAAAACTGGCCTTCTTTAAACTAGTTGAGTAGCTGGAACATCAGCATTTGTGGGTTCGATTACAGGCTCAAAATAGCCAGAAACAAAGACCTTTCTTCTGAAACTCGTCAGTCTATTCTTGTTCTGAGAAATGAAGGCTATTCCATGTGAGAAATTGCCAAGAAACTGAAGATCACGTACAACGCTGTGTACTACTCTCTTCGCAGAACAGCGCAAACTGTCTCTAACCAGAATAGAAAGAGGAGTGGGAGGCCCCGGTGCACAGCTGAGCAAGAGGACAAGTACAATAGAGTGTCTAGTTAGAGAAACAGACTCCTCACAAGTCCTCAACTGCCAGCTTCATTAAATAGTAGCCGCAAAAGACCAGTGAAGGGGTGACTGCTGGCCTTCAACAGTGAAGAGGCGACTGCTGGCCTTCTAGGCAGAGTTGCAAAGAAAAAGACATATCTCAGACAGACCAATAAAAATAAAAGATTAAGATGGGCAAAAGAACACAGACACTGGACAGAGGAAGTCTGCCTAGATGGCCAGCATCCCAGAGTCGCCTCTTCACTGTTGACATTGAGACTGTTGTTTTGTGGGTTAAAACAATTGGAACTACTTTTATGTAACACAATCTCACATTTCAGCAGATTTCGGGTGTTTTTTTGTGTGGCTTAATTGTTCTGAAAATACATACATTTTTGGGGGGCAAAGTAAAGAACAATCTTTTGAAAGTTATTGGAGCAATGCATTTTTGGCAATGATGTTCTACACTGCCTTTTTTTGTTTCCCTCGTTTATATACTGTATATATATATAAAAACAAACGTGTTAACCACCCAATATTGTTATCCAGGTTGTCACTGAAATACTTATATTGGTAGATTTACGATTCTTGATTTTTTTTTATTAATACCAATGCTGTTTTCTATGTTTCTTTTCACTTAATACTTTGGGATATGTCATATTTTATGAGTGTTGCCAGACTGGAGTAAAAACTTTATTTTTTTAATTTTTTTTAAATTCGGTGTCGATCAAGATATTTGATTGTGGATAGGGATACATTTTCATGGTGGGGGAATAAAATATGTTTGGTTTAAATTGTGCAAATGCATGGTATTTGCAACTATAACGACTATTATCAATTAACCCATATACCAATGCAGTTAAACAAATTAATGTAAAATAATGAATTATGTTGGCTTACATTTATGGCACTTCCAAGGCCATTTCATGATGATTATTACATACTTAGGATATTGAAATGCGGCATATGTCAGCATTGTAGGCCTACTGTCTCTTCCCAGAGGTCTACTAGGCTTTTGTGGCATTGGCCGTTACAGCTCACTTTGCCACATATGAGCCCTGGATAGAGTCTCTGTTGCAGATCAGACTTTCTTCTGCTACATTGGCGGCAGTATTGAGATCGTTCATCTCACGTAGAGTTATGTGATCTAGAGGTGGGAAGCATTCTGTTTTTCAACAATGTGTTGGGTGTAATTACATTGATTTATCTAGTGAACAATGGGCGTAACCGATAGAAGTAGTCACTACAGGTGTGATCAAGCCTTACATCAATGTAGCCTGAAGCTGAATGGAAAGTGCCATGCCCTGACCAGTTATTCAGAAGAAAATGACCAGTGTGGACCCAAAACAAACACTTTCTAAACATTTACAAGCAACCTGTTTAAAGTGTTATTACAACCATGGTGTTCTGTTGTTACTGAAGCTTATATAACAAATAACCTGACAATGATCCACATCATATGGGTTGACCCATCTTGTTCTCATCTGATGAGATGTATCATTATGATACGGTTGTGAAACCCATAGCTAAATTGCTTCAGACTGAGCATTTCTTACTGGAAATTGCTGCTGACATTGGACATACTGTACATGTATTTTACACTATTTTAAAGATACACTTGTTGTAAATCCAGCCACAGTGTCCGATTTCAAAAAGGCTTTATGACGAAAGCAAACCAAACGATTATGTTAGGTGAGTGCCAATTCACAGAATAACACAGCCATTTTTCCAGCCAAAGATAGTATTCACAAAAAGCAGAAATATAGATCAAATTCATCACTAACCTTTGATGATCTTCATCACATGAAACTCATAGGACTTCATGTTACACAATACAAGTATGTTTTGTTCGATAAAGTTCATATTTATATCCAAAAATCAGAGTTTTCATTGGCGCCTTAGTTCCAAAACATCCTTTGATTTTGCAGAGAGCCACATCAATTTACAGGAACACTACTATAATAATAAACATTGCTAAAAGATACAACTGTTATGCATGGAATTTTAGATGCACTTCTCCTTAATACAACCACCGTGTCAGATTGCAAAAAATCTTTACGGGAAAAGCAAACCATGCAATAATCTGAGTCCGCACTCAGAGCCCAATCAAGACACAAATATATCCTCCATATTATGCAGTCAACAAAACTCTTAATAAATATTCACTTACCTTTGCTGATCTTCATTGGAATGCACTCCCAGGACTCACACAAGAAATGTTTGTTTTGTTCGTTAATGTCCATCATTTATGTCCAAATACATACTTTTGGCGTTTGGTAAACAAATCCAAAGTCACGAAGCGCGTTCACTAAAAGCAGACGAATTGTCAAAAAGTTCCGTAACAGTCAGTAGAAACATGTCAAACGATGTATTGAATCAATCTTTAGGATGTTTTTAACATAAATCTTCAATAATGTTTCAACCGGAGAATTCCTTTGTCTTCAGAAGTGTGATGGAACAGAGCTCCCTCTCATGTGAACGCGCATGGTCAGAGCATGGTCAGCTCATGGCAGACCTTACTCATTCCCTTCTCCTTCGGCCCCACCTCACAGTAGAATCATCAGAGAATAGTAGAATCATCAAAGGTTCTAAAGACTGTTGACATCTAGTGGAAGCCTTAGGAAGTGCAACATTACCAATATCCCACTGTATCTTCAATAGAAACTGAGTTGAAAATCGACCAACCTCAGATTTCCCACTTCCTGGTGGGTGTTTTTCTCAGGTTTTTGCCTGCCATATGTGTTCTGTTATACTCACAGACATAATTCAAACAGTTTTAGAAACGTCAGAGTGTTTTCTATCCAAATATACTAATAATATGCATATTCTAGCTTTTATGGTTTTGTAGCAGGCCGTTTACTCTGGGCATGCTTTTCATCCGGACGTCAAAATACTACCCCCTACCCCAAAGAAGTTAACAAACTATAGTTTTGGAATGTCGGTTAAGACATCTACTTTGTGCATGACACAAGTTATTTTTCCAACAATTATTTACAGATTATTTCACTTATAATTCACTGGATCATAATTCCTTTGGGTCAGAAGTTTCCATACACTAAATTGACTGTGCCTTTAAACAGCTTGGAAAATTCCAGAAACTGATGTCATGGCTTTAGACACTTCTGATAGGCTAATTTACATAATTTGTGTCATTGGAGGTGTAACTGTGGATGTATTTCAAGGCCTACCTTCAAACTCAGTGCCTCTTTGCTTGACATCATGGGAAAATCAAAAGAAATCAGCCAAGACCTCAGAAAATAAATTGTAGAGCTCCACAAGTCTGGTTCATCCTCGGGATGTACAAACAATAGTACGCAAGTATAAACACCATGGAACCACGCAGCCGTCATACCACTCAGGAAGGAGACGTGTTTGCAAATCAAATACCAGAACAACAGCAAAGAACTTTTCAGTCTCCTGAGGGGGAATGGGCTTTGTCTTGTCCTCTTCACGACTGTCTTTGTATGTTTGGACAATGATAGTTTGTTAGTGATGTGGATACCAAGGAAATTGAAGCTATCAACCTGCTCCACTACAGCCCCGTAGATGAAAATGGGGTTGTGCTCGCTCCTCCTTTTCCTGTAGTCCACAATCATCTCCTTTGTCTTGATCATGTTGAGGGAGAGGTTGTTGTCCTGGTACTACTCTGCCAGGTCTCTGACCTCCTCCCTATAGGCTGTCTTATCGTTGCTGGTGATCAGGCTTTCCACTGCTGTGTCGTAGGCAAACCTAATGACGGTGTTGGAGTTGTGCTTGGCACTTCCTGGTAATCCATCTGGCCCTGCGGGCTTGTGAATGTTGACCTGTTTAAAGGTCTTATTCACATTGGCTGTGGAGAGCGTGATCACACAGTCGTCTGGAACAGCTGATGCTCTCATGCATGTTTCAGTGTTACTTTCCTCAAAGCGAGCATAGAAGTAATTTAGCTCGTCTGGTAGGCTTGTATTACTGGGCAGCTCGTGACTGTGCTTCTCTTTGTAGTCTGTAATAGTTTGCAAGCCTGGCCACATCTGACGAGCATTGGTGCCAGTGTAGTACAATTCAATCTTAGTCGTACTAATAATGTTTTTCCTGTTTGATGGTTCGCTGAAGGGAATAGCGGGGTCCCACACCTTGAAAGTGGCAACTCTACCCTTTAGCTCAGTTCGGATGTTGCCTGTAATCCAACATCAGGCTAAAGATTTGAATATTGGTTTCATCAGACCAGATAATCATGGTCTTAGAGTCTTTAGTTGCCTTTGGGCAAACTCCAAGAGGGTTGTCATGTGCCTTTTATTTGAAAAGTGGATCCTTTCTTGCCACTCTACAATAAGGACCTGATTGGTGGAGTGCTGCAGAGTTGGTTGTCCTTCTAGAAGTCTTCTCCCATCTCAACAGATGAACTCTAGAGCTCTTGGTTCTTGGTCACCTCCCTGACTAAGGCCCTTCTCCCCCGATTGCTCAGTTTGATCAGGCGGCCAGCTCTAGGAAGACTTGGTGGTTCAAAACTTCTTCCATTTAAGAATGATTGAGGCCACTGTGTTCTTGGGGACTTTCAATGCTGCAGCATTCTTTGGTACCCTTTCCCAGATATGTGCCTCTACATAATCCTGTCTCGGGGCTCTACTGCCAATTCCTTTGACATTGCTTAGTTTTTGCTCTGACGTGCACTGTCAACTGTGGAATCTTATATAGACAGGTGTGTGCCTTTCCAAATCATGACCAATCGACTGAATTTACCATAGGTGCACTCCAATCAAGTTGTAGAAACATTTTAAGAATGAGCTCAATTTCAAGTCTCATAGCAAAGGGTCTGAATACATATGTAAATATGTAAAGTAATTAGATTTATTTATTTTATAAATTTGCAAACATTTCTAAAAACCTTTTTTCACTTTGTCATTATGGGATATTTTGTTTAGATTGATGAGGAAATGTTTTAATTGATTCTATTTTAGAATAAGGATGAAACGTAACAAAATGTGAGACAAGAGAAGGGGTCTGAATACTTTCCGAATGCACTGTATTACTATTTGTCATATACTTTTTGTTAATGTGAACCTTAATGATATAAACAAACATTGATAACATGAACCTTGACAGATTTACAAAAGAAAATGCACAAGTATCCTTATATAATCTGATACATTTTAAGAGCGTCTCTTCCAGGTAACTTACCATGATGCAATGTTTGTGCAAATATGTATAAAAATAACCACTCATTTAGATTCTGGATTGTGTGGTTCTCAACTTGAGGTAGGTAATTAAGAAGTGTTCTGTGTTGTGATCCTTCACTTTACACCTTCCTACCTCCACACCCCAAATTGATCTGCAGTGTGACTGGGTATATTTCTGTATGTTACATCACTTGTGTTCCTTCCGTTTGTTAGTAAATCAAGTATGATATTGTTCTTGCTCCATATTCATTCCATCACATGTAATAAATTATAACGTTGTAGGCTTTGTTGTGTTCGTTGGATATCATGCGCAGAGAGAAGAAAGACGTATGTATTTACCCAATCAGATTACATACAGTATGTGTACAGTAAAGCATTGAAGTAATTACATGGATATGTGTAGATATACAGTTGAAGTCGAAAGTTTACATATACTTAGGTTGGAGTCATTAAAACTCGTTTTTCAACAAGTCCACAAATTTCTTGTTAACAAACTATAGTTTTGGCAAGTCGGTTAGGACATCTACTTTGTGCATGACATCTACTTTGTGCAAGTCATTTTTCCATCAATTGTTTACAGACAGATTATTTCACTTATAATTCACTGTGTCATAATTCCAGTTGGTCAGAAGTTTACATACACCAAATTGTCTGTGCCTTTAAACAGCTTGGAAATTCCAGAAAATTATGTGGTCTGGTTCATCCTTGGGAGCAATTTCCAAACGCCTGAAGGTACCACGTTAATCTGTACAAACAATAGTATGCAAGTATAAACACCATGGGACCACGCAGCCGCCATACCGCTCAGGAAGGAGACGCGTTCTGTCTCCTAGAGATGAATGTACTATGGTGCAAAAACTGCAAATCAATCCCAGAACAACAGCAACGGACCTTGTGAAGTTGCTGGAGGAAACAGGTACAAAAGTATCTATATCCACAGTAAAACGAGTCCTTTATCGACATAGCCTGAAATGATTCAAAACCGCCATAGAAAAAACAGACTGGTTTGCAATTGCATATGGGGACAAAGATCGTACTTTTTGGAGACATGTCCTCTGGTCTGATGAAACAAAAATAGAACTGTTTGGCCATAATGACCATGTTATGTTTGGAGGAAAAAGGGGGTGGCTTGCAAGCTGAAGAACAACATCCCAACCGTGAAGCACGGGGTGGCAGCATCATGTTGTGTGGGTGCTTTGCTGCAGTAGGGACTGGTGCACTTCACAAAATAGATGGCATCATGAGGGAAGAAAATTATGTGGATATATTGAAGAAACATGTCAGGAATTTAAAGCTTGGTCGCGAATGGGTCTTCCAAATGGACATTGACCCCAAGCACACTTCCAAAGTTGTGGCAATATTACTTAAGAACAACAAAGTCAAGGTATTGAAGTAGCCAACACAAAGCCCTGACCTCAATCCTATGAAAAATGTGTGGGCAGAACTGATAAAGCGTGTGCGTGCAAGGAGGCCTACAAACCTGACTCAGTTACACTAGCTCTGTCAGGAGGAATGGGCCAAAATTCACCCAACTTATTGTGGGAAGCTTGTGGAAGGCTACTCAAAATGTTTGACCCACGTTAAATCATTTAAAGGCAATGCTACCAAATACTAATTGAGTGTATGTAAACTTCTGACCCACTGGGAATGTGATGAAATCTGAAATAAATCATTCTCTCTACTATTATGCTGACATTTCACATTCATAAAATAAAGTGGTGATCCTAACTGACCTAAGACAAGGAATTTTTACTTGGATTAAATGTCAGGAATTGTGAAAAACTGAGTTTCAATGTATTTGACGAAGGTGTATTTAAACTTCCGACTTCAACTGTATGCACTTAAGTGAGAGCGTTACATTTTGATCAATTTGTGGTCTATCTACCACATTATTATTATACGCTTTATTAAACACCTTAGAAAGAAGTCCTGACTTAAGTGGCACACATTTTTTCCTTATCCTTAGAGTTGTGAAGGAGGTCATGATAACTGACCGCTGCCTCGCACCACAAGTATTTTAGATTCCTGTATTTGGCGGACACTACACCTCCGGCTTCCAAACAGTCTGGGGTGGGGTTTGATTTCAATGTTATGCCACATCCAGTCTGTCACCAGGGCTCAGCTAATTTTGATGCTTGTGGAGAGGGAAATCAGCCTGAATTCATCAAAGGACGGTTGCAGGGTCTTTGGGAGTTGAATAACCACATACTACTTCAATTAACTGGGAAGTATACTGAAGCTTCCTGGAAATTATTTTGAGGACATGTTTTCTGGGCTAAACGAGTCAGAGATGTGTTCTTTTGAACATCTAACTGACTAGAGACTGTGATCGATCTTGATCTCCTCTATTGATGAACAGAGGAGACCTGGCTGTCAGAACCTGTTGTGTTTTGTTGATCATTATTGGTGGTTTATTATTGTTAACAATATATTAATTATTTATTGGAAAGTATTGCATCCTACAATAGCATGCATCTTGCACTGAGAGGTACTGATTGAGTGCACTGTGTGATGGCAGGTCCTATCCCTTCCAATATGAAGTGCCCATCGTTTTCATGTCTACAGTCCTCACATGAACTGGTGCGTATAGAACCGGAATGAATAAGAAGGTGTAACTTTCTATAAATGTTTTTGTAAATCATGTTATTACTACAGTGCTCCAAAATTTAAGGGAACACTAAAATAACACATCCTAGATCTGAATGAATGAAATGTTCTTATTAAATACTTTTTTCTTTACATAGTTGAATGTGCTGACAACAAAATCACACAAAAATTATCAATGGAAATCAAATTTATCAACCCATGGAGGTGTGGATTTTGAGTCACACTCAAAATTAAAGTGGAAAACCACACTACAGGCTGATCCAACTTTGATGAAATGTCCTTAAAAAACAAGTCAAAATGAGGCTCAGTAGTGTGTGTGGCCTCCACATGCCTGTATGACCTCCCTACAACGCCTGGGCATGCTCCTGATGAGGTGGCAGATGGTCTCCTGAGGGATCTCCTCCCAGACCTGGACTAAAGCATCCGCCAACTCCTGGACAGTCTGTTGGTGGATGTAGCGAGACATGATGTCCCAGATGTGCTCAATTGGATTCAGGTCTGGGGAACGGGCAGGCCAGTCCATAGCATCAATGCCTTCCTCTTGCAGGAACTGCTGACACAATCCAGCCAGATGAGGTCTAGCATTGTCTTGCATTAGGAGGAACCCAGGGCCAACCGCACCAGCAAATGGTCTCACAAGGGGTCTGAGGATTTCATCTCGGTACCTAATGGCAGTCAGGCTACCTCTGGCGAGCACAAGGAGGGCTGTGCGGCCCCCCAAAGAAATGCCACCCCACACCATGACTGACCCACCGCCAAACCGGTCATGCTGGAGGATGTTGCAGGCAGCAGAACATTCTCCACGGCGTCTCCAGACTCTGTCACATGTGCTCAATGTGAACCTGCTTTCATCTGTGAAGAGCACAGGGCGCCAGTGGTGAATTTGCCAATCTTGGTGTCCTCTGGCAAATGCCAAACATCCTGAACAGTGTTGAGCTGTAAGCACAACCCCCACCTGTGGACGTCGGGCCCTCATACCACCCTCATTGAGTCTCTGACCGTTTCTGACCGTTTGAGCAGATACATGCAGATTTGTGGCCTGCTGGAGGTGATTTTGCAGGGCTCTGGCAGTGCCCCTCCTTGCACAAAGGCGGAGGTAGCAGTCCTGCTGCTGGGTTGTTGCCCTCCTACGGCCTCCCCCACGTCTCCTGATGTACTGGCCTGTCTCCTGGTAGCGCCTCCATGCTCTGGACACTACGCTGACAGACACAGCAAATCTTCTTGCCACAGCTCGCATTGATGTGCCATCCTGGATGAGCTGCACTACCTGAGCCACTTGTGTGGGTTGTAGATTCCGTCTCATGCTACCACTAGAGTCAAAGCACCGCCAGCATTCAAAAGTGACCAAAACATCAGCCAGGAAGCATAGGAACTAAGAAGTGGTCTGTGGTCACCACCTGCAGAGCCACTCCTTTATTGGGGGTGTCTTGCTAATTGCCTATAATTTCCACCTGTTGTCTATTCCATTTGCACAACAGCATGTGAAATGTATTGTCAATCAGTGTTGCTTCCTAAGTGGACAGTTTGATTTCACAGAAGTGTGATTGACTTGGAGTTACATTGTGTTGTTTAAGTGTTCTCTTTATTTTTTTGAGCAGTGTATATTTGGTTTATAAAGCAATGATTTTTAACCTCATCTTGATGTCTCCATACATAGATTATTCTAAACATTATGGCACTCTTTGGCCATTACATAGCAGTGAATGTTCTGTGTTGGGTTGGTAATTATTAGAAATTACAATTATAGCACTTACATTCAATTTCTTCCTTTCCTATGGTTAGACAGATTTAGAGCAGGTGTAAAAACTATGACTTGTGTGACGCTAGTCATAAATAACAATGATTTGGTCTTTAGAAGACCAAATCAATTTCAGCCTAAAATGGCATACCCAAATCTAACTGCCTGTAGGTCAGGACCTGAAGCAAGGATATGCATATTATTGATACAATTTGAAAGGAGAATGAAGGAGAATATAACCCATATCTGGTTAAAGGTAATACAAACAAAAAAACATGTGTTTTTTGAAATGCAAGCGAAAGGCCATAATATCATATAGGAGTTCAGGCACAATTTAGATTTTGACAGCAGGGGTTCAAACTGTAGAACCCAGTTCCTACATTTGAATATAAAAATTGAATTTATCAAACAAAACTGTGCTACATTTTATCTCTGGGATCCTCAGGATGACAAATCAGAGCAAGATTACTGAATGTAAGTATATGATTTAACATCAGAGGTCAATGTATCAAACCAGTTGCCGTGATAATTTTTGTTGTTGTTGTTGTGCACTCTCCTCAAACAATAGCATGGTAATTTCTCACTGTAATAGCTACTGTAAATTGGACACTGCAGTTAGATTAACAAGAATGTAAGCTTTCTGCCCATAAAATATATGTCTATGTCCTGGAAATGTTGCTGTTACTTACAAAGTCATTCTAGGCACATTAGTGCACATTAGCAACAACCGTCGCAGGATAGGGACACCGATCCCGTAGATCTTAACCACTCCATAAAAGTGTGCTGGTACTTTTGAATTGAACTGAAATAACCTTGTGACACATTATTTCCTTTGACAAATGTGGAGTATACCGTGCTACATAACCTTTTGCCACTGACTGTTAACCAAGGTGCATCTTTTAAAAGGTAATGTTCCCGTGTTCCCGGAGATCGCATTCACCGTAAACCAGCCTGTCCTCAGAGCAATACTAAACATATTTTACATATTTCTGAGCTCCTCCAAGAAGTATGATACCTACTAATGGTCTTGTTTCTTTAGACAGAATTTAAAGTAGGGCGGTTGGTTGGAGAGGATGGATCGGTGTAATCCGCAACCGTCTAGTAATCCCAAGGTTGAGTGTTTGAGTTGCACTTTCCCCTTATTCTAAACTTAACCCAATTCACATAACCTGGAGCATAAATGAACCTAACTTTTGTTGTTTCAGTTCTAACCATTCACGTAAATTTTCATAACCTTTGTCCGTTAGTTCACCAATCCACCAACGTAAATTCTCCCTGTGATCACGTTGGGTAAACAATGCACATGTCCGCTCAATATGAAAATGACCTTTAAATGTCAAGCGCGCTACAACATAGGATTGGATTGAATCCCTGCCCAAATGAAATACTACAGGGAAAAAACGGCAGATTGAGGGATAATACCGGCATTTTAAAATAGTTTCTCTTCAACTTTCTCCCAGTGTCACAAGTGTTTACTTTAAAATATTCTTCGATTGAAATTAACCCTGTTTTAATCAATAATTTTAGTCAAAATTCATCTCAACATCCCAGAGATCGATCTGTCCTCAGATAGATCTCTGAGGACATTCATGCTTGTTTGTTTCCATGGCACAAAGCTCATCATCACTGCCATGGTTCACTCAGTGAGAGAAGGGCGTTGAGACAGGAGGTAATGTGTTTTGGGGGAAGACAGGTTAGACAGGATGGACGGAAAGGGAAAGCAGTCCTTGACTCCTCATTCAGGCCTGTGACAAGAGTAAGCCAATGCGACAGAATCATTCCTCTTACTCTCTTCCCACCTTTCATCCAGCCAAGGATGAGCGGATAGGAGATGGGTAATTTGTGGAGCAACTGAAGTGCTCTGCAGCATATTGATCCCTGTCTCACTGTGGTGGCATCCAGGACCAAAAGGGCTGCCAGTAACGCAATGTGGCACCAACCAAAAGAGTGGATGAAGAGGGGTCATATCTACCACATAGTCTGTGTAGAAATGATAATAACCTACATTTGTAGTCTTTTTACTCTGTCCAGCTTGCTAACAGTCATCAAAACAAAAGCTAGACAGTCAGGGTGCATCAAATAGTGATGGATAGAGTACAAGCATTTGCAAATTTTGACTGAGGAACTATAACCAATTTTAAGTGGTTTCCTTTTCACTACATTTAACACCTGATTTTCATCTCAAAAGGTCAGTGGAGTCTCCTCAGAGGAAAAAGGAGAGGAATTTTTAAATTAAACTATACAAAATATTTTCACGTCACCAAATACCTGATTAAAACACATTGGCTTGGAATGAAGGTCTGCAGTAGTCTCAACAGCACCCACCTGGTTAGGATCATGGAGTAGCCGGAGGACAGCTACTTTCTGTCCTCTTATGGCTACATTGACTTCAATACAAAACCTACGAGGCTTGTGCTCCTCACCCCCATAGACTTACATTGTAATTATGGCGACATCCAGAGGACGATCTCCAACCGTGCAGCTAAAGTTAAAAGGGAAAAATTCAATAAATGGCACTATATCGACACAAAATATAATATAAAACATTAACATCTTCAGCTGTGAGTGATGGAAAAAATCCTCAGCAACAATTATTTGAATAATTCTATGGATGTTTTATGCACAAAGGTGATGACTAAGTGTCTTAATAGTAATTTTCAAAACTGACATTCCTATGGGAGATGTCTTTCTGAGCCGGACGTCTCTTAAACTGCAGTACGGAATCGAACGCGTTCTTCCAGAATGTAACCCTGGCCACTTATCCCAGCTTTGATGCACCTGTACTGACCTCGCATTCTGGATGATAGCGGTGTGAACAGGCAGTGGCTCGGGTGGTTGTTGTCCTTGATGATCTGTTTGGCCTTCCTGTGACATTGGGTGCTGTAGGTGTCATGGAGGGTAGGTAGTTTGCCCCCGGTGATGTGTTTTGCAGACCGCACAACCCTCTGGAGAGCCTTGTGATTGAGGTTGGTGCAGTTGCCGTACCAGGCTGTGATACAGCCCGACAGGATGCTCTCAACTGTGCATCTGTAAGAGTTTGTCAGGGTTTTGGGTGACAAGCCTAATGTCTTCAGCCTCTTGAGGTTGAAGAGGTGCTGTTGCACCTTCTTCACCACACTGCCTGTGTGGGTGGACCTTCAGTTTGCCTGTGATGTGTATGCCAGCAACTTAAAACGTTCCACCATCTCCACTGCTGTCCCTTCGATGTGGATAGGGGGGGGTGCTCCCTCTGCTGTTTCCTGAAGTCCACGATCATCTCCTTTGTTTTGTTGACGTTGAGTGAGAGGTTGTTTTCCTGACACCACACTCCGAGTGCCCTCACCTCCTCTCTGTAGGATGTCTCGGCGTTGTTGGTGATCAAGCCCACTAATGTTGTGTCATCTGCAAACTTGATGATTGAGTTGGAGGCATGCATGGCCACGCGTAGGTGAACAGGGATTACAGGAGTGGGCTGAGCACACACCTTTGTGGGGCCCCAGTGTTGAGGGTCAGCGAAGTGGAGATGTTTTTCCTACCTTCACCACCTGGTCAGAAAGTCTGGGACCCAGTTGCACAGGGCGGGGTTGAGACTCAGGGCCTCCAGGTATTATTTTTATCCAGATGGGATAGGGCAGTGTGCAGTGTGATGGCGATTGTGTACAAACAACCCAAGAAGGCAAAGTTAACTGAACTAAATGACTACCGCCCCGTAGCACTCACTTCTGTCATCATGATCATATCACCACCACCTTACTGGCCACCCTAGACCCACTTCAGTTGTGATCATGATGACAGAAGTGAATGCTACGGGGCGGTAGTGATTTAGTGCAGTTATCTTTGCCTTCTTGGGTACAGGAACAATGGTAGCCATCTTGGAAGCGTGTGGGGACAACAGATTGGGATAGGGAGTGATTGAATATGTCCCTAAACACACCAGCCAGCTGGTCTGTGTCTAGGGATGCCGTCTGGGTCAGCAGCCTTGCGAGGGTTAACATGTTTAAATGTTTTACTCACGTCAACCACTGAGAGGGGGGGGGGGTGCAGGTAGTCTTTGTTAGTGATCTGCAACGGTGGCACTGTATTATCCTCAAAGCGGGCAAAATAGGTGTTTAGTTTGTCCGGAAGCATGACGTCGGTGTCCGTGACGTGGCTATTTTTGGTTTTGTAGTCCGTGATTTCCTGTAGATTCTGCCACATACGTCTTGTGTCTGAGACGGTATTTTGCTTGTTTGGTTGCCTTGCGGATGGAAAAACTACACTGTTTATATTCAGCCATATTTCCAGACCTCTTTCCATGGTTAAATGCAGTGAATCGCACTTTGTTTTGCTTTCAGATTAGCGCAAATGCCGCCATCCATCCACAGTTTCTGGTTAGGGTAGGTTTTAATAGTCGCAGCGGATACAACATCTCCAATGCACTTCTTTATAAATGCACTCACCGGGTCAGCGTATAGGTCAATGTGTTTCTCTTAGGCTGACCGGAACATATTCAGTTTGCGTAATCAATACAATCTTGAAGCATGGCTTCCGATTGGTTAGACCAGCATTGAATGGTTCTCATTACTGGTACATCCTCTATGAGTTTCTGCCTATAAGACGGTACGAGCAAGATGACGTCGTGTTCAGATTTGCCGAAGGGAGGGCGGGGGAGGGCTTTGTATGCGTCGCGGAAGTTAGAGTAGCAGTGGTCGAGAGTATTAGCGCTGCGTGTCGTGCAATCAATATGCTGACAGAATTTAGGACGCCTTGTTCCCAAATTTGCTTTGTTAAAATCCCCAGCTACAATAAATGCAGCCTCCTGATATATTGTTTCCAGTTTACATAGAGTCCAGTGAAGTTCCTTGAGGGCCGTCTTGGTGTTCTCTTGAGAGGGAATGTGCACATGTGACTAACTGATGAGAATTCTCCCGCACTTCCTCTTCCCAGAGAGGTGTTTATCTCTGATGGCGCGATGCATGGAAAAGCCGGTGGCTGAACTGATTCCAACAGCATATCCCGAGAGAGCCATGTTTGCAGTGTTTTAAAAATATATATTTTTACCCTTTAGTGTGTGTACTTTACTGTATTTACACATGAATTGCTGGAGAACGTCTTTATGTGCAGCCATCCAAACCTAGATGAACACCGAATGCGCACCGAAGGGCAAAATTAGTTTGACACCTGACCCCTGCTCTAAACAAACTGCATGATGTCATATGGTGATCACATGTTGTGGTACTGTCAGTTGCTATGGCAAACACTAGCTAATGTACTTGGAAAACACAACACCACTTATCTCATGATATATCCAAGGTTCATTTTCTGCTAATAATTGTATGGCAAATTTTCTTGGAATATTCACGTCAGAGCTGTGTTGGTTATTGACATAGCAATTCATGGCTGTATCACCAGAGTAACTGACAGGACATCTGATTATCTTTTAATACAGTAGCCATCTAAACAATATAGGGGGCATATGTAAAATGTATTAGTGTCAGTCTATTTATTATCATCTGGTAGCTCCAGCATTGTGTATTTCTGTAGCAGCAATACTGTCACGGTCGTCATATGGAGGAGAGCAAGGCGCAGCGTGGTAAGCGTACATACTTCTTTAATAAAGAAAGAACACTGAACAAACTATACAAAACAACAAAACGAACCGTGACGCTAATATGAAAAGTGCAGAACAGGCAACTAAACATAGAATAGAACCCACGAAACCAAAAAAATCTGAGATTTGATTTAATGTAGAGGACCTGGCAAGCCAGAATATTCTATATTAAATCAAATCTCCGAATTTTTTCTCTCCAACCTAACTTGGTCATTCTAAATGTTGATGTGATAACTCCAAAAATAGAAAAGTGAGGTGTAACTTTGCATTGGGACTTTTGATGCATATAATAATGCAAATCCATATGTTACATGTGGTTACATTTATGCTACCTACCCTTTAAGCCTGTACTCGATTGAACTTATCTTGCATGACAATAAGATGACAGTGGCGAGCGAGAAAATGTAACTCCATCCCTATAATGTAAACTCCAACAGAAATAACTTCAAATGTACACTACCGGTCAAAAGTTTTAGAACACCTACTCATTCAAGGGTTTTTCTTTATTTTTTTTAAATTTTCTACATTGTAGAATAATAGTGAAGACATCAAACTATGAAATAACATGTAGTAACCAAAAGTGTTAAACAATCAAAATATATTTTATATTTGAGATTCTTCAAATAGCTACCCTTTGCCTCAATGACAGATTTGCACACTCTTGGCATTCTTTCAACCAGCTTCACCTGTAATGTTTTTCCAACAGTCTTGAAGGAGTTCCCACATCTGAGCAGTTGTTGGCTGCTTTTCCATCACTATCTCATCCCAAACCATCTCAATTGGGTTAAGGTCGGGTGATTGTGGAGGCCAGGTCATCTGATGCAGCACTCCATCACTCTCCTTCTTGGTAAAATAGCTGTTACACAGCCTGGAGGTGTTTTGGGTCATTGTCCTGTTGAAAAACAAATGATAGTCCCACTAAGCCCAAACGAGATGGGATGGTGTATCGCTGCAGAATGCTGTGGTAGCCATGCTGGTTAAGTGTGCCTTGAATTCTAAATAAATCACAGACAGTGTCACCAGCAAAGCACCCATGCTTTACGGTGGGAACCACACATGTAGAGATCATCCGTTCACCCACACCACGTCTCACAAAGACACGGCAGTTGGAACCAAAAATCTCAAATTTGGACTCCAGACCAAAGGACACATTTCCACCAGTCTAATGCACATTGCTCATGTTTATTGGTGTCCTTTAGTAGTGGTTTCTTTGCAGCAATTTGACCATAAAGGCCTGATTCACACAGTCACCTCTGTTACTTGAACTGTATGAAGCATATTTGGGCAGCAATTTCTGAGGCTTGTGACTGTAATGAACTTATCCTTTGCAGCAGAGGTACCGCTGGGTCTTTCATTCCTGTGGACCGCCACAGGAATGGCGGTCCAGAGCCAGAGCCAGTTTCATCATAGCGCTTGATGGCTTTTGTGACTGCACTCGAAGAAACTTGAAGTTCTTGAAATGTTCCATATTGACTGATCTTCTTGTCCTAAGTAATGATGGAATGTAATTTGCTTATTTGAGCAGTTCTTGCCATAATATGGACTTGGTATTTTACCAAATAGGGCTATATTCTGTATACCACCCCTACTTTGTCACAACACAACTGATTGGCTCAAATGCATTAAGGAAAGAAATTCCACAAATTATGAATGCATACCTGTTAATTGAAATGCATTCCAGGTGACTACCTCATGAGCTGGTTGAGAGAATTCCAAGAGTGTGCAAAGCTGTCATTAAGTCAAAGGGTGGCTATTTGAAGAATCTCAAATATGTCACCGGCTTTCTAGCCATCACCGCTCCATTTATCCATTTGTTTTGTCTTGTTCCCTGCACACCTGGTTTTCTTTCCCCAATCACACCACATGTATTTATTCCTCTGTTCCCCCCCATGTCTTGGTGTGAGATTGTTTTGTGTTACGTGTCTATTTTGAGGTGTTATACTGGTATGCGTTTATTTCCGTGTTTTATTTCACGAGGTATGTTTATTTGTTTGTACATAATTGTGACTGTTTGTGCGGTTTGCACTTTTACCAATTGGCTGGAGGTTTCGACGCAGTGGCGTCCGTCTGTTGGTTACTCCTGCCCTAATAAAGTGTGCGCCTGTTCACAACTTTGCACTTCTGCACCTGACTCCACTCCCAGTTCCCACACCATTGACAAGTAGTGTATATATTCAAATGAAACCAAAATTGACGACTGGTTTAAATTGTATGTTCAGCCAACGTACAAGAAGATACTTTATGAATGTATTGTTACAATTAACTTGCAATGTTGCTAGCCAAAATGCCTTCTAACGTTAGCCCTACTAGCCTGTTAACTATAATTTAGCACTGAAGGAGTCAGCCAATTGCTATTAACACTTAGCTTACACCTACATTAAAGCAAACCAAAGTTTTGGAAATACATAACACCATCTAACCATTTATCAAAGAATGCCAGCTATCTAGCCAGCCAGCTTACACTAGCGATTTAGCCAACTAGCTATTAGCCTAACCAGCCTAGCCAAGCAACATTGTTATTGTCGGCAAGTTAACGCCCAACTACTGGAGACCAGCTAGAACATAACTAACACAACACAACTAAAACATAACCACAGATTGAAAGCAAAGAGAGAGCAGACACATACAGATTGATGGTTGGTGACCATCCTATGGTAAAACTTTTAAAAGAGTGCAGGCTGAGTTAACTACCAAAGCCATGGGGAGGCAGGCCCGAAATCTAAAATAGATCGATTCCAGATGTCAGTCAGCTAGCGCGCTAGGCCAAGGTAGAAAATTTGACAAGACTTCACAGATAAAATGCCGTAAAGTTGACAAAACAAAAAGGAAAACAGATGTAGTAACACACTATAGAACAAGCATGTATGATTTTCTCTTTTCTTTTGAGGCCACGGCAAGAAAGCACCAGAGTCTGCCATGCTAACAAAGTCTGTGACTAACATGAGGTGTGGCTAATGCTAGCCAGCTTGAGCTATTTACCGAGCATACATACAAACGTGGTAGCACAGATCCCCCATATGACATTGCGAAATAATGCATTGTGGGTAGTTTAGAAGTTACCCTGAAATAAGTTAATACATTTGTCATAAAACAAACTGTTTATACTTATAGGTAACCAGATCGTGACTACAACTACGTTTCTAAGTCTTTGAGCACACTGTGTTGTTTCATTGGTGAGTAAAAACGTATGCATCCTACCCATTTTTATTAAATGTTTTATTTATCCGTTATTTTACCAGGTAAGTTGACCTAGAACATGTTCTCATTTACAGCAACGACCTGGGGAATAGTTGCAGGGGAGAGGAGGGAGATGAATGAGCCAAATTGTAAACTGGGGATTATTAGGTGACCATGATGGTTTGAGGGCAAGATTGGGAATTTAGCCAGGACACCGGGGTTAACACCCCTACTCTTATGATAAGTGCCATGGGATCTTTAATGACCTCAGATAGTCAGGAGACCCATTTAACATCCCATCCGAAAGACGGCAGCCTACACAGGCCATTAACTGAATGAACAACAAAAACGGAATGCAATGCAACATTTGATTAAATAGTTTGGGGAATGGCGTCGTAAAATGATGTGATTGCAGTTAGTCCTATGCGGGGCTGCAGGTATTGACCTCCCCCCCGCCAAGAGTGAGCCGATAGCTTAAATGGTAGGTGCGAGGAATGTGCATTATTATGCCATGCTTATAGGCTCTCAGTTAAATAGGCACATGGCTTATAGGAAAGAGGGGGGGAAACAAGATGCTATGCTGATACATTTGTATTTGTTCCCACTATGCCCGTAGAATAGGAAACTAAGTGTATTATGTTATGCTTACTGGATGAAGTTAAACGAGCATTCTGACCAGCCTTTCTGATTGAACTTTCGTAAGTGACATTTCACACGAGTTCAGGCTTCAGTGAATGAACAACAAAAATTAAATGCAATATAACATTTTACTAAATAGTTTGGGGGCCTCATCTCCGAGGGAAGATCATCTGAGCCAGATGATATGATGGCAGGTAGCCCTATGCAGGGCTGCAGGCATAAAAAAGAACACAAGTTACTTACCAGGGAAAAGGGACTCAACAAAGCGACAATTGGATCTAAAGATTGAAAATGATAATGAATTACATGTAAAAGAGATGCATGCAAGGAATAGAATAAAAGTGAGATTATCCATGCATTCTAATATAATTAATATAATGATAGCTAGGAAAGCACAACACGTTAAGGGAAAGACTAGGCCCGTGGGCTACACACATGAAACCAAAAATATAGCCTATACTGCAAATGCATGCTAGATCCATGCAACATCAACATGACATGGTAAAAATAGACCTATGATGAGTGAATAAGATTGACATCAGTAAGCATTTAATTGACCTGTGAAGCCTACACCATGTATTTCACAGGAGGCTGGTGAGGGTAGGACAGCTCAATAATAGTGTTGTGAATGGAATGGTATCAAACACGTTAACTGTGTTTGTGATGTGTTTGATACCATTCCATTCACTCCGTTCCAGCCATTACTAAGAGCCCGTCCTCCCCAAGTAAGGTGCTACCAGCCACGTGACATCTGTCCTGTACATATGACAAGAACTTTCATATTGATCGATTTATGCAGGCATGATAGCAGCTACAATTGAGGCTAAATTATAATAACCAGAGCCGCAGGAAAAAGTGTGGCGAGACACCCTTTGCCCCAGTAATTAGTCATTTATTAGTCATTTAGGTCAACATTGGATCATTCAGAGATCCTCACTGAACTTCTGGAGAGAGTTTGCTGCACTGAAAGTAAAGGGGCTGAATAATTTTGCACACCCAATTTTTCAGTTTTTGATTTGTTAAAAAAGTTTGAAATATCCAATAAATGTCGTTCCACTTCATGATTGTGTCCCACTTGTTGTTGATTCTTCACAAAAAAAATACAGTTTTATATCTTTATGTTTGAAGCCTGAAATGTGGCAAAAGGTCGCAAAGTTCAAGGGGGCCGAATACTTTCGCAAGGCACTGTAACACTCTGTTTCTGCATTGTCTGATAATTTATTTACAGAACAAAACACGCAATATGCATGTTTTTTGCCTATTTCTTTATATCCTGGGATAGTCACTTGTTGAAGTGTCCATGGGTAAGGAATGTTTTTGGGGGATTTCCTAGGCCCGAAGTAAAGCACCTGATTCCTGTTTTGTTTTCCCTTTTTTATGTCTCTATATTAGTTTGGTCAGGGCGTGAGTTGGGGTGGGCATTCTATGTTGTTGTTCAATGTTTTTGTATTTCTGGGTTTGGCCTAGTATGGTTCCCAATCAGAGGCAGCTGTTTGTCGTTGTCTCTGATTGAGAACCATACTAAGGCATCCTTTTCCCACTATGATTTTTGGGTAGTTTTCTGTCTTTGTTTTAGTGACCAGACGGAACTGTTTCGGATGTTCTTTTTGTTTACTTTGTATTGTGGTGTTCAGTTCAATTTAATAAAATGACAAACACTTACCATGCTGCATATTGGTCCGATCCTTCCTACTCCACCTCAGAAGAGGAGGAAAACCGTTACATCCGCTGAAACAAAATTATTTTTTTGCTAGTTATACCCATTTGGATTGTGTACTGATCTACTTTTAATTTAAAAAATCACTACAGAATACCTGGAGACATTTCACAGTTCCCTGCTACAATATTCTCCAAATGAAAGCATTTTGACTGCACTTGCATGAAACAGCGGACACAGATTGCAGTACTCGACCACAACGATAACGTGAGACTCAAGCAACAACATTTGATTGTATTTCCATACCTCACCTATACTGTATTCTCACACAGAAACATGAATACGTTTCATCTACATTGGACATCACTGAGAATTCCCAATTGCCCTGCTCTTCCCTGTGCTAAGCCAATTATCTCACCATTGGATTTCTATTTTTACAGGACAGCCCAGGTTCAGCCAGGTGTTCTGCAAATGGTCCAAGCAGTGGGTTGTGAGGATAGAATGTGAGCCAAAAACAAGCCACTTCCGTGAGACCATTTGTACATTTTTTATTTCACATATATTTAACCAGGTAGGCTAGTTGAGAACAAGTACTCATTTACAACTGCGACCTGGCCAAGATAAAGCAAAGCAGTGCGACACAAACAACACAAAGTAAACAAACATACAGTCAATAACACAAGAGAAAAAAAAAGACTATATACAGTGTGTGCAAATGAGGTAAGATAAGGGAGGTAAGGCAATAAATAGGCCATAGTAATTACAATTTAGCAATTAAACAGATAGATATGATAGATATGCAGAAGATGAATGTGTAAGTAAAAAATAACAGTATGGGGATGAGGTAATTGGATGGGCTATTTACAGATGGGCTATGTACAGGTGCAGTGATCTGTGAGCTGCTCTGACAGCTGGTGATTAAAGCTAGTGATGGAGATATGATCTCCAGCTTCAGTGATTTTTGCAGTTTGTTCCAGTCATTGGCAGCAGAGATCAGGAAGGAATGAAGGAATTGTTTTTCGGGGGTGATCAGTGAAATATACCTGTTGGAGCACATGGGTGCTGCTATGGTGACCAGTAAGCTGAGATAAGGCGGGGCTTTACCTAGCAAAAACCTATAGATGACCAGGAGCCAGTGGGTTTGGTGACGAATATGAAGCTAGGTCCAGCCAACGAGAGCATACAGGTCGCAGTGGTGGGTGTATATGGGGCTTTGGTGACAAATGAGATTGCACTGTGATAGACTGTATCCAATTTGCTGAGTAGAGTGTTGGAGGCTATTTTGTAAATGACATCGTCAAGGATCGGCAGGATAGTCAGTTTTACGAGGGTATGTTTGTTGCAGGATGCTTTGTTTGCAAAATAGGAAGCTGATTCTAGATTTAATTTTCGATTGGAGATGCTTAATGCAAGTCTGGAACAGTCTAACCAGACACCTAGGTATTTGTAGTTGTCCACATATTCTAAGTCAGAACCGTCTAAAGTAGTGATCCTGGAAGGGTGTGCAGGTGCGGGCAGCGATCGGTTGCAGAGCATGAATTTAGTTTTACTTGTATTTAAGAGCAGAGTCTGGAGGTAAGTTAACACAGTGTCCAAAGAAGGGCCAGAGGTATACAGAATGGTGTCGTCTGCGTAGAGGTGGAACAGAGAATCACTAGCAGCAAGAGCGACATCATTGATGTATACAGAGAAATAAGTCGGCCCGAGAATTGAACCCTGCGGCACCCCCATAGAGACTGCCAGATGTCCGGACAACAGGCCCTCCGATTTGACACACTGAATTTTGTCTGAAAAGTAGTTGGTGAACCAGGCGAGGCAGTCATTTGAGAAACCAAGGCTGTTGAGTCTCCCGATAAGAATGTGGTGATTGAAAGAGTCAAACCTTGGCCAGGTCAATGAATACAGCTGCACAGTATTGTCTCTTATCGATGGCAGTTATGATAATGTTTAGGACCTTGAGCGTGGCTGAGGTGCACCCATGACCAGCTCGGAAACCAGATTGCATAGCGGAGAAGGTACTGTGGGATTCGAAATGGTCGGGCATCTGTTTGTTAACTTGGCTTTTGAAGACCTTAGAAAGGCAGGGTAGGATAGATACAGGTCTGTAACAGTTTGGGTAGAGCGTCTCCCCTTTGAAGATGGGGATCTCAGACGATACAAAAGAGAGGTTGAACAGGCTAGTAATAGAGGTTGCAACAATTTAGGCTGATAATTTTAGAAAGAGAGGGTCCAAATTGTCTAGCCCTGCTGATTTGTAGGGGTCCAGATTTTGCTGCTCTTTCAGAATATCAGTTATCTGGATTTGGGTGAGGGGGAAATGAGGGAGGCTTGGGAAAGTTGATGTGGGGGGTGCAGGGCTGTTGACCAGAGTAGGGGTAGACAGGTGGAAAGCATGGCAAGCCGTAGAAAAATGCTGGTTGAAAATCTCAATTATTGTGGATTTATCGGTGGTGACATTGTTTCCCAAATGCAAATGAATTACTTAAAAATCATACAATGTGATTTTCTGGATTTTTGTTTTAGATTCCGTCTCTCACAGTTGAAGTGTACCTATGATAACAATTACAGACCTCTACATGCTTTGTAAGTAGGAAAACTGCAAAATCGGCAGTGTATCAAATACTTGTTCTCCCCACTGTAGCTGACACTAACAATGCTTATGTCATGGCTGGTTCCACCACTCCCATGCAGACCAAGGGCTCCATAAACCACCATGTTGTGGTTATCTGCACCTGGTGTTGTTTTAACCCCCAACCTGGCTTAGTTTCCCATAACAAGAAAGATTTTGAGACAATGATCGATTGTTTTAAACTCTCCCAGGCTATCTCTATCTCAATTACACCCACCACATCTTGTCTATGTAATGCAGTCTTTAACTAATTTGTCAGCTCAAGCCATCTCTAGTGACCATACGCCTAGATTGGGAACTAGAGCAGAGTCCATAAAAACACAGCATTAACACGACAGAAATGTCTTATGTTCGTTACATTTTAATTGCTAACAATTAATCAGGTAAATACGTAATTTTTCTATTATTTATAGACTCACCTCAGCTCTGTTGGCTTGGGTAAACACAGCGTTCAACCACTCCACTCTACCCTACGCACGAACAACATAGTAGCATTGTACAGTCATCTAGGTAGATGCAATTAACTGGAAATCTAGAAGAAACTCTTTAGATTTAAAGCAGCCTATAATCTATGCAGGCAGATGATAGTGTGTTATGATTATGTAGAATCACACAGGGACACTTATCTCCTTATCTTTCACTCTAACACCTGCACACACAGAGTCACATTCTACTTACACTTTTGTTCATAAAGTTTATAAATGGCATCATCAGTGCATATGGCTTTTTCTAGCAATCACAAAATGATCTTCAATTAGCTTAGAAATCCACATTTTCCTGTTGCATTCTTGATGAAGCATGCCACTATGACAATAGAAATGTGAGGAACAATTAGTTCCCATTGGTGACACGAGGAGCTGTCCTGTGACAGGTGGAGACATTTAAAACACTTTGAAAATGCCAACCAGGGGTGAAGAAAAACAAGATGAAGGCTTCATAAAAGGTGAGCGATGGTTCTTTTTCCTTCAAACATCTTCATCTCATTTTGAATGTGTTGTTTATTATCATAATATGACGTATTTGCTTCAGATGCATTCTGATGGTTGACAGGGGTGGGGTATGGGGTAAGAGATCAAAGTGAGAGAGTTTGTCTCTGAGCTTTGGGTGCACAAAAGACCCATCTGTCTCAATTAAAATATTCTCTCTGCTTTAGACCAAGCCGCTCCTGAAATGCTCGGGGAGTGTGTTTGTTTGGTTGACCATATTGTACCCTCTTCCTGACTTTATGCATAGAGTTTGATTGATCTTTCCTGATACAATGGGACCGATGGAATAGTCCCCAAAGTGCAAACCCTACCATTCTGGTAATTCCAGACAGGCTCAATAAAATGTGCAAAATAAAATAAATCCTATTTGAACCCATGTGTGTTGTTCACAGTATACAGTTTGTGTATCTGTTGCCTCTGGACACCATTGCAATTAGATGACTCATCTCAAGGGGTTTATCATGCACATTGTCTGAAATAAATAAATAAAACTGTAGCCACATGTACAGTGTAAAGAGGCAATCTGGCAAAGATAATATACTTGCATGCTTCATGAGAAAGCCTAACAGAGTGTAACAATATTCATGGAACTGTAAAGTGATGGAGAGGGAAAGTGATTAAGAGAAGTAGACCAAATATTTATGGTACAGCTTATTAAGATATGAAAGGTAAATGCAGTTACCATGCTGCATTTTAAACATGCATGTGTCATTGGTGAAAGATGCAACATTCTTCATGTGTGATAGCAGATTTGTTAAAAGACATATTCATTTTCAAAATATCTAAAAGGTTTCTGAATTCTTGCGACTATCAATCCCGGATCCGGGAGCGTAATCATAGCCTCAAACTAATTAGCATATAACGCAGCGGACATCAATCTTCCTACAAAATCTTCCTATTCATGAAAATCACAAATGAAATATATTGAGACACAGTTTAGCCTTTTGTTAATCACACTGTCATCTCAGATTTTCAAAATATGCTTTACAGCCAATGCTAGACAAGCATTTGTGTAAGTTTATCATGGCATAATGCTATGCTAGGCTCTGCTGAGAGCAGGCAAGATTTTTACGAAAATAAGAAAAGCAATCAAATTAAATCATTTACCTTTGAAGAACTTGTTTTCACTCAGGAGACTCCCAGTTAGATAGCAAATGTTCCTTTTTTCCAAAAATAGGCGAAATAGCTCCCGTTTTTTCATCAAGTTTGGCTGAGAAATTGACCGGAAAATGCGGTCACTACAACGCCGAACTTTTTTCAAAATTAGCTCCATAATAGACAGAAACATGGCAAACGTTGTTTAGAATCAATGCTTAAGGTGTTTTTCACATAACAATTCGATAATATATCCGTCGGGACAATTGGTTTCTCATAAGAAGTGATTGGAAAAATGGCTACTTGTGTACTTTACGCAAGATTTTATGCGGGAGCCATCATGTGACCACTTGCTAAATGTGGTCCCTTACGGCTATTCTTCAACATAAATGGGTAAAAAGACATCACAATGCTGTAGACACCTTGGGGAATACGTAGAAAATGTAAGCTCATTCGTAGCTCATTCACAGCCATATAAGGAGTCATTGGCATGAGGCGGTTTCAAAAAATGCGGCACTTCCTGATTGGATTTTTATCTGGGTTTCGCCTGTAACATCAGTTCTGTTGCACTGACAGACAATATCTTTGCAGTTTTGGAAACGTCAGAGTGTTTTCTATCCAAAGCTGTCAATTCTATGCATAGTCGAGCATCTTTTCGTGACAAAATATCTTGTTTAAAACGGGAACGTTTTTTATCCAAAAATGAAAATACTGCCCCCTAGTTAGAAGAAGTTTTAAAGGCAATGCATCTCCTCTGTAGTTTTTGCTTGGTTTATGTAATCATTTAGTTTTTGGTTGATTTTGGATCCAATGAATGTGATAGCTAACAGGGGTCAGGATTATGTAAAAGTAGGACTCAGGTGCAAAGACAGAGATTTTGCTTTGTGCTGCCAGACAATCCAGAGGGGGAGGTAAAACCGCAAAACTCTCTCTCGAAGTCAGATTTGGCAAACCCGATACATATATTGTTAAATTTTGCATGCACCATGATGCCTTCTTTAATCCTTTTGTTTTGGAACAGGAGATGGTGAGAGGCGTGACAGGCTTGATCCGATCCGCGATGTGGGTTTGTGTGGGAGTGTTAGCATGGGAGTATGTGTTCACTGAAGTTTACCCTGGAGTGCCAGTACCTGCTTGCCAGTGCCCCTGACTGAGTTTAAGGCAGGTTGCCTCCTCATTCACTGCTTGGGGTATAGAAATAGGAGAGGAGAAAGGAAACAAATAATGTTTTAATTAGAGTAAGAAAAACAAATCCCCTTCGTTTCAGCAACATGAGAAACTCTGATAAGCACACTGAGTGATTGCTGATGGAGTCCCCATTAAATTGTAGTGAGCTCTGCACTGTACGGTAATTTACTCCTGAAGCCACAGGCATCTCTTGGGTTTTATGTTGGAAAAACTTAGGATGTTTTCACATACAGTGGGGCAAAAAAGTATTTAGTCAGCCACCAATTGTGCAAGTTCTCCCACTTACAATTATGAGAGAGGCCTGTAATTTTCATCATAGGTACACGTCAACTATGACAGACAAAACGAGAAAAAAAATCCTGAAAATCACATTGTAGGATTTTTAATGAATTTATTTGCAAATTATGGTGGAAAATAAGTATTTGGTCACCTACAAACAAGCAAGATTTCTGGCTCTCACAGACCTGTAACTTCTTCTTTAAGAGGCTCCTCTGTTCTTCACTCGTTACCTGTATTAATGGCACCTGTTTGAACTTGTTATCAGTATAAAAGACACCTGTCCACAACCTCAAACAGTCACACTCCAAACTCCACTATGGCCAAGACCAAAGAGCTGTCAAAGGACACCAGAAACAAAATTGTATACCTGCACCAGGCTGGGAAGACTGAATCTGCAATAGGTAAGCAGCTTGGTTTGACGAAATCAACTGTGGGAGCAATTATTAGGAAATGGAAGACATACAAGACCACTGATAATCTCCCTCGATCTGGGGGTGGAACCATCATGCTTTGGGGCTGTTTTTCTGCAAAGGGACCAGGACGACCGATCCGTGTAAAGGAAAGAATGAATGGGGCCATGTATCATGAGATTTTGAGTGAAAACCTCCTTCCATCAGCAAGGGCATTGAGGATGAAACGTGGCTGGGTCTTTCAGCATGACAATTATCCCAAACACACCGCCCGGGCAACGAAGGAGTGGCTTCGTAAGAAGCATTTCAAGGTCCTGGAGTGGCCTAGCGAGTCTCCAGATCTCAACCCTATAGAAAATCTTTGGAGGGAGTTGAACGTCTGTGTTGCCCAGCAACAGCCCCAAAACATCACTGCTCTAGAGGAGATCTGCATGGAGGAATGGGCCAAAATACCAGCAACAGTGTGTGAATACCTCGTGAAGACTTACAGAAAACGTTTGACCTCTGTCATTGCCAACAAAGGGTATATAACAAAGTATTGAGATACACTTTTGTTATTGACCAAATACTTATTTTCCACCATAATTTGCAAATACATTTATTAAAAATCCTACAATGTGATTTTCTGGATTTTTTTTCTCTCTCATTTTGTCTGTCATAGTTGAAGTGTACATATGATGAAAATTACAGGCCTCTCATCTTTTTAAGTGGGAGAACTTGCACAATATGTGGCTTACTAAATACCTTTTTGCCCCACTGTATAGTCCTCTTTAAAATAACCGATCTCATTTCTTTTTAAAGTGAACTCTGGGGTAAAAAAACACAAAATAACTCGCACTGTATTCAGTCTTCACACTGCCCTTGCCTTTTCAATAATTTTTTTTAACCTTTATTTAACCAGGCAAATCAGTTAAGAACAAATTCTTATTTTACAATGACGGCCTACCGGGGAACAGTGGGTTAACTGCCTTGTTCAGGGGCAGAACGACATATTTAAGCTTTCTGCCAATATCAGATATGTCTATGTCCTGGGAAATGTTCTTGTTACTTACAACCTCATGCTACAACCTCATGTATCCCATGGAGGGGCACTGATCCCGAAGAAATAACAAATTCTTATTTACACTGATGGCCTACCGTGGGCTAACTGCCTTGTTCAGGGACAGCAGACATATTTAAAATGAGGACATTGAAAGAGGACTTTTTGCCAGCTCACGTCACCTATTTTGTGGTCCATGTCCTCTTTGCATTCACATTGCTATGTTTAGAAAGGAACCAATATCTTTTTACAACATTCACTCAATGCACTCTGGGTTTTTATAAGGTGCAGGAGAAGCCATTCCATCAGAATGTATTATCAGACAGCTAGATATAACTAAGCAAATAAATTGCAAAAGGTGAGACATAATAATTGTAAACAGAAGATACTATTAACATATAAATATTATTGGTAACTGAGTAAATAGTAGAAGAATAACTGAAGATTAAATAATGCTGTAATTGAAAATGGTACACCCAATGTAGGCTACTGGCCCTTTAAGAGCTATAATTAATTTTGTGGCCTATGTTGTGATTCTCAGCAAATATGTTGTCTTCTCACACTGTTGAAACCCAACAATGGAATGTTTATATAGCTCTCTTAGCCTACAGAGCAAATATTTAAAAAATCGGAACTAAAAACTCGACACGTTTTGGAAATTTGGTGTATCCTTGACAATCACTAATCAATATCCAAATATCCAAAATCATCTTCTCTCGTTTGTGGCACCAATGTAAAGGGTTAAGGCAGGGGAAACATTGTTGCACTAGTCTAATGTGTGTTGTGGGAATACTGACAAGCGCACCTGGGTAGCTTTGTTTTCACATTTCCCTAAAAAAAAGTGAGCGGGACCGCGGAATTCAAGCCAGCCGATCTCAGACCACCTCTCGAGTTCGCTTTGGGGTCTGAGTTCTTTTGAAGTGTTCATGCTGCACAAAACATTTAGCGAAACAAACTGAAAGGGACCAAGCATAGAAACACCCTTTAAAGAGGACTATGTGAAAACACCCTGTAGTTACAATCCAACAATTCTTAATGTAACAGAATTTCTTCAAATCACCTTTCTTCATGCCCTGGAGGATTCTGTGACAGGACAGTGATAAACCCTATTCACCATAACATTTTCTTCTTCAACTTCCATTTCTGTAGGCTTACCACAGAACATAAGTGACTGTAAGTTTGGTCCTTGGCATTTCCAACAAAGCAAGATGACACATGCAGCTCCAGGACCTCTGACCCATGGTTGCCAGGTGTCTTTATGCCACATGCTATGATGATAAAAATATTGTACTGTGCAGCCTTCATGCTGACTGACACAGGCATACAGCCAGGCCAGTGAATAGGTGTGTGTGTTGTGTGTGTGTGTTTGCTTCCCCCCTTTCTCTCTGTGGTCTCTCACTCTCTCCATGTGAGGCCATTTTATTAGGAGGTTTGGCTGTTATAGGCTGTTTCCCAGGGCTCTATGGCTCTGTCACAAAAGATTACACTGTGAAGGGACAGGCAACATGAAGGCCTTTCCCTGGTCCCAGTGGTCTAACCATCCCTCTCTGATGGGCAGGGACAAAATGGAACGCTCTCTCTCAATTCCGCTCACAACCCTTTATGCTTCACAGCTCGCAGGCTGGATAGAGAGAGAGGAGAGTCCCTCACCTGCTGTTGGGGTACAATTGACAGGCATCTCTGCAAGACAACCACATGTCCACATCTCTATTGCTAGGGCTAGGGTCTCATGAGCTCTATGTTTCACATGCCGTGCAACGTTAGCACACTGTGAGTGAGTACACTATAGATAAAAAAAATGTTTACATTGAAACATCTCCCAAATGATTTGAGACAGGAAAATACAGATTCTACAGTATTTGTGTCCCTTGCATATTTACACACTGATTTCAGGGATAGTGAAAATGTCTTAAAGCTTCTTATCTTAAATCTATAATGATATATAAATCAAGATGTATCAATCCATTTTCCTTGAATATATTTTGGGCTGAAACCCTTTATCCCTTGCTAGTGTAAGTGAAGTGTGAGCTTCACTTACACTGGTGAATCTGCGATGATGGATGAGTTAAACATGGATATCAGCCCTGTAATCTCGAGATACCCCTTAAATACCCACAGAGAGACGGACAGCCTCCAAGGCTCACCTCCACCTAAGGAAACCTCATTTTCATACACCAATCTCTCCTCACATCAATCACCAGGCTCTTTGCGTTGTGCTCGTTCATTATGTGTGTAATGACTCTTGGCATATTGAAACATATTAGATGTTTAATTTCCCCTTGCAAATACAACTAAAGGGACCTCCTTTTGAGTTAAGGTATCCTTGCCATATCAATATGTTTAACTCAAGGAGATTAATAGCTGTAGAACATACTTTAATCAAAAAAGGCAACCTTGAGGACGCAAACTATTTCTACTAAGTTGTATTGCTTACAACTTTGTGGTGAAGCAGGAGGACCATTCTCGAGGCCAATTCTTCCCATTTTCTCTTCAGGAGTGAACATTAAATTGAAATTCAAGCACACTCTGCAGCAAAGATGTTGATACAATCAAGTGCTTTACTTGGCATTCGTGCGAAGAGGCTATAAGCACGCTCCATGCTGTTAAATGTTTTATGCCATAGATCCACAACTTCACCCCGGGCGATCAAACGGCTCACAACTCAAACCTAAAACCGTGAGAGTGATCTTTTTCGGTTGGTGTCCAGACCCTGACCCCGCCCAGTCTTGTTTAGGTAAACATGACACGGAGTGAACTCATTCAGCTTGTTTATAGGCCACAAACATCAGAGGATTGAAGGACATTAACAAAGGCATGCCTGCTTTTCACTATTTCTCCTCGTTTATATGTTTCAGGGGAGGACCGCCCAGTCATTGATCTTCAGTGGGGGAGTTTCTCCTCTCAACATGCAAAGGGAAAACAGATATACAGTTATCACAATCAAGATATAAAAGCAGAAAGCTTGAAATACTTTTCCCCAACTATTTAATACATTATAACCGCTGTTCACCTTCTAATAGTTGGCATTCCTACCCGCTTTGATATTTTGATTAATTTAGAATAAAAAAATACTAATGGATTTACACATAATTTGAGTCAATTAACATTATTTAGTATTTACTTCTTATCAAGTTCAAATTAAATATTTGTGCACTGATAAGCATCTAAATGGGTACGCAGTGGCTATACAGTCAAATGTTATAAATGATGTCAGACCTCAGCCTCTGTGCTTCACAGCGCTGTAAGGATTTTGAATGACAGACATGCTGAACTTGAGCGCCAGAAGTGACAGGTTCCCCCATCCTTCCTGTTAATTGGGCCACTTTTGCAAATGTTTTGTTGCCTGAGTAAGGGAAATTCTGTAAAATTCTGTAAGAATCAGGCTGTAATCAATTCTGTAAAAATCAGGCACTGCGCTTCACAGCGATGTAAGGATTTTGATTGACAGCCATTCTGAACTTTAGCACTGCGCACGAAAGCTTCCCCCATCCTTCTCGCTAATTGGCAACTTTTGCAAAGGTTTTGTTGTCTGAGTGAGATAAATTCTATCAATTAAGAAGACTCAATGTATTATGAAAGATGAGACGTTGAGGATTAATAATAAATGCAGATCTGATGTCATACAAGCAAGCCAAACACCAGTGAGTCCAAATGTGCATTTCACATTTCCATATCATAAAGCTCATGTCATATACAGTGTCAATGCTTATTATTACTATAATTGATGTACAGTTACAAGGTGACATATAAACGGTTCAGAACAACCGAGGGTATGTGTCTATTGTGAAGAAAATTCGCCACAGAACACGCACCTGAATGCACGCACGACACCTTTCAATGCACACCACAATTACAATCTGTTTCTCTGAATGCCTAACACTTTAAGATCATATTTTATAACTTAACTAGTCATGTTGGCAATAGAACAAGCTTTCAAATAATGCCCACCTGACCCAGACTGTGAATAAATAATGTTATTTTGTGATGGCGGGGATGCAGGGTTGTGTTTCAAACAAACTACAAGTGTGCTTGCTCTAGTTCCTCAACGGCACAGCTATGAGAGCTCAAAAAAGCACTGTATAGTTGAAGACCTCCTTGAGTCATAAAAGTTGATTGAAATTACTTAGGAACTGTGCACACTTGGGGGGGGGGGGGGGGGGGGGGGCACATGGAGACACCAGTTCGTCCTCTCACTCAAACGCTTCTCATTATGTTGTCTTATGTTGCACCTACCCAACATTTTTCAGGAATATTCATATTCCTATCATGTTACTGAATGTATCCAGAGTATTTTCAGATTTCATTATCAACAAATGCAGTGAAAAGTATACTAAATGTAATACCCACATAAAGTCAACAGTGTAATGTTTGGATTCAGTCTTGTGTCAGGTGAACTGTTGTGTTCTCAAATTTGGTCTAATACATTTCCCATAATCTCCAAACTTTTCCCTTTCAATTGCTACTATGCTTATGAATATTCTTTTCATACAGTATTTCTTCTGTAAGAAACATTTCAATTTAGCCCTATCCATATAAGACAATTCCCACAAGTGTAAAGGTTTAAGGTTGAAGAGTTCTGCATATCGCATAATCCCATTTATTTGGATGCTGTAAGGTCAAGTACTCATGGGAGGTTTCAGATCAAACATTTATTTTAGAGAGAATCTCTGAATCTGACTGTACAGGAGATTATAGATGAATAACTGTAAAGGCGATGATAAATGATTAACCGTGAAGTTAAGTGGTATATTGATGAGGATCATTTTGATCCTGTTCGGAGTGATGTCTCTTGTGTGATGGTGTTGCACAGGTAACATTTGCCCACAGGTTTGAAATAGATCAGTCCGGCGAATTAGCGAATAGTATGATGATTCATTTACATGTTTAAACCTATTAAAACTATTTTTCACTGCTATTCTACTTATGCATTGTAGACAATAGCATATCATTTCCTTTGTGTGGATAAATTAGATGACTTTCTCTTTGAAGGAAACATAGTGAGCATTATAAATTGAGGCAACTGCTCCCTACAAATATAATGGGTATATCCATGTGAGGGCTAGTTAATTACAAAATAGCATTACTTGAGGAACATCAAATAAAAAAAGTTATATTTTTTGATTTCTTAGAAGTCATCAATACCTTAACTTTTGAAAGTGTTTTGCCTTGTTTTTGTTATACTTGAGTTGTGACAAAAACATCACTGTTGCTGTGTACAATATGAATGTGTAGAGCGTGAGAAATAATGTTACTGTATCTGAGGCACAGTGAGCATTTTCTTCCCAGGATTCCTCAGTGTATTATATTGGAGACTGACAAAGGGCATTAACCAACATTGGCCCCATAGCCCAGGCAAGGGCATATCTCTCTCATTGAAATGTTTGCTGCAGTCGAGTAATAAATCACAAGGAGCACTCTGCCTGCAGATTGGCTAAACAACATAAACACAAGTGGGAATGGGCTATCTCTGCAACATCACACATAAACGGTATTCCCATGCTCTTACTGAAGTATAGCCTATCTTTAGTCAGACAGGTAAAGTGAAAAGCAAATTGTTTCTTCTAAACAACCACTATTCGATTGGAACAATCATTTATCACTCCCCAATGATGGTTTTACCATCATTAAAATAAGATTCTAGGTTTTCTATTTCTTTGTTTTTGGCCGAGTGTGGTTCCCAACCAGAGGCAGCTGTCTATCGTAGTCTCTGATTGGGAATCATACTTAGGCAGCCTTTTCCCCCACCTATATTGTGGTAATTGTATATTTTCCATGTGTGTTTGTGTGCGCCAAGTTCGCTTTCTGTTCACCTGTTTTTTTGTGTGAAGGTTTCACTTGATTAAAGATGTGGAATTATATGCACGCTGTGCCTTGGCTCATCTATGACAGGGAGTTTGAAGACAGTGAACATGACAGGGCATTGGGTTGTTTTGACTTGTAAACAAGTCTATAATTGCAAGATGTCTGGTAAGCACATTTTGCTAGAGGAGATTGTGTAATAACCACTTGTTGCATGTAGGGTATATGAAGATAGATTGTAAAATTCGGCAGCATAAAATATATTGCCAAGATTTAACTTCAGATACTATTTCTCAGCCAGAAATAAATCTGAATAATTCAGTTTTAAAGCTGAAAATGTCAACATGTTTGTTTATCTCTCAACATCATTTCATTTTAGTGTGACATGGATAATCAATAGCTGCCATCAGTAGTGGGTGTAATGCTGCTAGCCAATGAACAAAATACCACTTAATTCAGATTTAAAGGTTTGGGTAAATCTGTTCTCCATTTCCACTCAGGGTCTGTTATGTTAGGTGAAACACCATGTTTAAAACACTAGGTTTAACTTTCCAAGTGGGTGTGTGTTTATGTGGATGCGAGGATGCGAGTTCACTAAAATATTAATGTGTTCATGCTCACCAGGGAAAACTAGAGAAATCCTCCCCTTGTGTGTTTACAAGTAGACAGAGGAATATCATTTTTGTGCAGTGTAGTTTGCATTTGTATGCATAAATGCATGCTTTGTCAAAACACCTGCAGGTTATTTCAGAAGAAGTGCAGAGGCACAAAACAATAACAGGAAGCGTAGCTTATTTCACATTTAATTTGCATCTTCTTTCATTCAGCCCTGCCTCACCAAGATATCGGCAGCTCTCTTTTTCTTTAGCTGTGACTGAAATAAGATAGCAGCTGCCCTTTCTGGACCAAGACAAAAATCCATACGTTGCTGTTTCAATTATTGGCAATCAATGTCTATTTGGCTGTAATTCATGAAGACTGAGTTTTTTTATTCATACGGTAAAAGATTACCTTTTGGGTTTTTATCCAAAACAATGGCACTTATGAAGAGGATAGATTTTGTGACATGTAAAACATTTCCTGTAATTTTACAGTAAATACTGGCAGCAAAGTAGCCAGTATATTACTGTAAATGTACAGGACCTTTACTGTCACACAAATTTAAAGCATAATTACTGGAACACGACTACAGTAACATGCTATATTGTTAGAATTTACCATGCATTACTGGATGCACAGTGGTTAGTACAGTGTTGCAGATTTACAGTGCAGGTAGCTAGTGCCAACGACAGGCAGTTTTTCTGTTACATGTATTTGATATAGGTATTTCAATATTTTCAATAACTGTTTTGTAATTTGTATTTAACTGGCCTGATCTACAATTCATGTAGCCTATATTGTAAAAGTTAAATTAGAATACATATTTTGTATTGTTTAATACAAATACTTGCAAGTGTATGAATATAATCAATAAGTCATCCTTCGCTGAGAACAGTAAGAATCCCCCCACCCCTGTGGCTCCCCCACTACCACTCCCTGTTTTGAGAGGGTCTTTTCACTGCAGCATGGTGGACCTGCAGGCCCAGCCACAGCCACGACAGGCACAGAGGTAGTAATTAAACTGGTCAGGAGCAAGAGGCCCTGTGGAATTAAAAATTTAAAGGATTTCATAATGAAAATGAAAACCAATTACCGGTCATCTCTCAGTGCCTAAAATAGACGGGTATGCCGGATGAAGGGGATGGGGTGACTTCTTACCAGGATGCCCCTTAATATCACACACACGTTAAATATAGACGATGGGGACTCATTAATCACATATCTGCAGTCGATCACTATTAGGCATCAGTTATTCCTGTCCACTGCATGCTATGATCCACTGAGTGTCCATCATAGAGATTCACCTCAACAAGCTGCATCACTACAGGTGTGTAAGTCACTGACAACGTGTTACGGCTCAATTTTAAACTAGGGGGTGGCATCAATTGTCATATTTTTTAATTAATACTCTGACCCCTCTCTCAATATTGATGGGGGTGGGGGCATCCACATCATATGTCATTAACTATTGTGTTCCTGGCCCCTCATAAATCAATACACTCATGAGTTGATGATCTGTTGTATGAGTGTTTAGGTTATACTGCATGGCCTTTTGAACCTTCACGGACAGAGAGCAGTAAAATGTGCAGTGTTCAGCATTGTTGCACTCTTATAGCATTTAGATATGAAGTGGTGATATTAAATAGCCTGCACTACGTCACATCCAGTGTTTTTTATGCTGCCATTTTCTCACTGAGAGTTTAAATGAATGTTTTCCCAGTCCTTTCAAAATTATGTTATAGGTAAAGGTTAAGTTACTGAGGGCCACAGTGGAACTTTTACAGTAGCCTTTCTTTACACACAAACATCAATATAGCTGGATATTTGTTGAAGAGAGAAACAGCATAACATATATTTAACCAAACTAAGTCCCTCTTAAATATTTAAGACTCACTTACATTTTACATTAAGAGGATGCCATTGTAACGAACCATCTCAATGCCCTTCTCGATTGGTTTTTGGATTTCCCTTAATCATGCTGACAACTAAATTAGGGGAGGTAAACTTGCTCAAATCAATTATTGTTGCCGGAGCTAATTGCTGAACTTTGAGTGGATGGAGCTGAAAATGCTTCAGGGCTGTTTGGTAAGCAGAACCTTCACATGACAAATGGAGCCATTCCCTCCTGCTCAATATGCTATGGCTCAGAGAGCAGGCCAGCTAATTGGCAAGCAGTGCTAATTCTATCGTCATTAGTCAGACAATCAGGAAATGCTGCTGCATAATTACAGATCCCATAAACCCCACATATTCTTAACCTGCCAATAATCCTGAAGGGATTATTGTAGCAGATAGCTCGACCATATCACCTCTGTTGCTGACAGGATGTTGATGCTTTGGCTTGTTCCTGTTTCTCAGAACGTGTGGACTTCTGGGTACTGAGTGCTCCCGCTGACCTTGTGTTTTTTCCCCTCTGTGGGAGATATTCTGTTTAACCAGAATCAGAACTAGCTAGGGCCTTTATCAGCACTATGGAATTGAAATGTTCCCTCAGAATATTCGGTACCTTTTTGCATTCTAGAACAAATAGATTTCAGAATCAATTGGGAGTCATTCCTGGGAAGGATGGGAATTCCTGGAGGGAGTGATAGCATCAAGGTAAAAACATTTTCCCCTTGCCTCCCAAAGACTGACTGCAGCCTGCTTCAGTTTAATACATACATTTAGTGATTACTCTTTCCTGCCTGTTCAGCATTAATCAATACAAATGTAATAGTTGTCAATAGCTATGTCAGTGAAACTATGTGGGCACTGTGCTAGGTTATTATTAATGTTTTAGAAATCGAATAGAGCCTTTCACATTATACCGTGTATTATTAATGCCTTTTTAAAATAAGGCACATAGAGCCCTGATAAATATAAAGGAATCGACATGACTAAAAATTTTGTTTTTAGGAAACTCTTTTTCATTGGTTCCTATCCTTTGGTTCCTTTCTGCATGTGAATTGCATATCTTGGCTCACAGGGGAATGTGGCATTTGTGCTTCTCTGCATATTCAGGTACTCTGCTGCTGAAATTAGTTCACTGTAGAAAATGCATCTACAGAAAAAGAGACTATTTCTGTTTCAAGGCACAGGCCTGTCTCATCACCCCAGGTATGCTAGATTGGTTTTGGCAAAGAGTAATGCAGTAGAAAAATTGATAACAGACCAGTGAATATAAATGAACAAGATCCTGACCTCACTTTGATTCCTACCTCTCCTCCCATCCCCAAAAGGAAAATAAACCTGGTTGGTTTTGTCTACTCTACATAGGCGTGTCTCTCCTGTCTTTTCATCTCTGCAAAAGAACAATGGAAGGAAAAAAACTCTGGGATGCTTATCTGTAACAATGGCAAAGATGCTGAAATAATGGGCTGCATAACAAGAGCTCTCTGACTGCATCAATTCCACAAATAGATGGTCGAAAGGTAAGCTCTCTCATCATTTGAGTCTACTGGTGCTCAAATGGAACTGGGGGACATCTTAGCGATGACAATAAATCAAATCAAATTTTATTTGTCACATCCTTACGTGCCCTTTCCCAATAAGGAAGAGTAAAATTGCTACATGAAGTGGAACGACATTTATTGGATATTTCAAACTTTTTTAACAAATCAAAAACTGAAAAATTGGGCGTGCAAAATTATTCAGCCCCTTTACTTTCAGTGCAGATCTCTGAATGATCCAATGTTGACCTAAATGACTAATGATGATAAATACAATCCACCTGTGTGTAATCAAGTCTCCGTATAAATGCACCTGCACTGTGATAGTCTCAGAGGTCCGTTAAAAGCGCAGAGAGCATCATGAAGAACAAGGAACATACCAGGCAGGTCCTGTTACTGATACTGTTGTGAAGAAGTTTAAAGCCGGATTTGGATACAAAAAGATTTCCCAAGCTTTAAACATCCCAAGGAGCACTGTGCAAGCGATAATATTGAAATGGAAGGCCGTCCCTCTAAACTTTCAGCTCATACAAGGAGAAGACTGATCAGAGATGCAGCCAAGAGGCCCATGATCACTCTGGATGAACTGCAGAGATCTACAGCTGAGGTGGGAGACTCTGTCCATAGGACAACAATCAGTCATATATTGCACAAATCTGGCCTTTATGGAAGAGTGGCAAGAAGAAAGCCATTTCTTAAAGATATCCATAAAAAGTGTTGTTTAAAGTTTGCCACAAGCCACCTGGGAGACACACCAAACATGTGGAAGAAGGTGCTCTGGTCAGATGAAACTAAAATTGAACTTTTTGGCAACAATGCAAAACGTTATGTTTGGCGTAAAAGCAACACAGCTCATCACCCTGAACATACCATCCCCATTGTCAAACATGGTGGTGGCAGCATCATGGTTTGGGCCTGCTTTTCTTCAGCAGGGACAGGGAAGATGGTTAAAATTGATGGAGCCAAATGCAGGACCATTCTGGAAGAAAACCTGATGGAGTCTGCAAAAGCTGAGACTGGGACAGAGATTTGTCTTCCAACAAGACAATGATCCAAAACATAAAGCAAAATCTACAATGGAATGGTTCAAAAATAAACAAATCCAGGTGTTAGAATGGCCAAGTCAAAGTCCAGACCTGAATCCAATCGAGAATCTGTGGAAAGAACTGAAAACTGCTGTTCACAAATGCTCTCCATCCAACCTCACTGAGCTCGAGCTGTTTTGCAAGGAGGAATGGGAAAAATTTCAGTCTCTCGATGTGCAAAACTGATAGAGACATACCCCAAGCGACTTACAGCTGTAATCGCAGCAAAAGGTGGCGCTACAAAGTATTAACTTAAGGGGGCTGAATAATTTTGCACGCCCAATTTCAGTTTTTTAATTGTTAAAAAAGTTTGAAATATCCAATAAATGTCGTTCCACTTCATGATTATGTCCCACTTGTTGTTGATTCTTCACAAGCCTGAAATGTGGCAAAAGGTCGCAAAGTTCAAGGGGGCACTGTATCATTCTTTATTATTGTCAAATTATTGCTTCGATGCGAGACACCATCTGTAGTTACCTTTGCCATAACCTTGAGAGAGGACAGACCAGAACAACAGTTTGGTTTAGGGCATTTCTGATTAAGGAAATCCTCACAAATTATTTCTACTACTTCTTAATATAGATTTCAAAACAAATGTCAAGGAGATTACCAACTCAGTTTATTTTAACATTTTATTTAACAAGGCTTAACCTTATTTAACTAGGCAAGTCAGTTGTCAACCACTACCAACATATATTTTTTATTTTAACAGGCAAGCATGTGTAGAAAATCAATTTGCATATTTACCAAATCGCTCTAGGGGACTGGTAATTCCCCCTTTGGACACATGACTCATATAGTGATTCATTCATCAACCGCTGTGTCAGATTTTTTAAAAACTTTACGGAGAAAGCATAATCTGAGAACAGTTCTCAGAACCCAAAACAGCCAGAGGAATATCTGCCATTTTGGAGTCAACAGAAGTTAGAAATTACACCATAAATATTCATTACCTTTGATGATCTTCATCAGAAGGCACTCGTAGGAATTCCAGTTCGACAATAAATGACTGATTTGTTCCTTAATGTTCAATCATTCATGTCCAAATAGCCACTTGTTGTTAGCGTGTTCAGACCAGTAATCCATCTTCATGAGGCGCAGGCACTACGTCCAGACAAACTCGAAAAGTTCTGTTACAGTCCTTTAGAAACATGTCAAATGATGTGTTTAACATAAAACATCAATAATGTTCCAACCGGAGAATTCCTTTGTCTAAAGAAAAGCCATGGAACGAGAGGTAACTCTGTCGGGAGCGCGCGTCATGACACCAAGGCACTCTGCAAGACCACTGACTCAAAGAGGGCTCATGAGCCCCTCCTTTATAGTAGAATCCTCATTCAAGATTCTAAAGACGGTTGACATCTAGTGGAAGCCGTAGGAAGTGCAACTTTATCCATATCTCAATGTGTATTCGGTCGGCCAAGCATTGAAAAACTACAAACCTCAGATGTCCCACTTCCTGGTTGGATTTTTCTCAGGTTTTCGCCTGCCATTTGAGTTCTGTTATACTCACAGACATCATTCAAACAGTTTTAGAAACTTCAGAGTGTTTTATATCCAATACTAATAATAATATGCATATATTAGCATCTGGGACAGAGTAGGAGGCAGTTCACTCTGGGCACGCTATTCATCCAAAAGTGAAAATGCTTCCCCCTATCCCAAAAGAGTTAATGACAACAAAGTATTGGAGTGGCCATCACAAAGCCATGACCTCAATTATATAGAATATTTGTGGGCAGAACTAAAAAAGTGTGTGCGAGCAAGCAGGCCTACAAATCTGACTCAGTTAAAGCAGCTCTGTCAGGAGGAATGGGCCAAAATTTACCCAAGTTAAACAATTTAAAGGCAATGCTACCAAATACTAATTGAGTGTATGTAAACTTCTGACCCACTGGGAATGTGATGAAAGAAATAAAAGCTGAAATAAATCACAAGTCTACTTTTATTCCGACATTTCACATTCTTAAAATAAAGTGGTGATCCTAACTGACCTGACATGGAATTTTTACTTGGATTAAATGTCAGGAATTGTGAAAAACTGAGTTTAAATGTATTTTTGCTAAGGTGCATGTAAACTTCCGATTTCAACTCTATGTATTGGAAGTAGCGGAAAGCTAGTTTTATAAGAAGGCTAGAGGCCCCACTGACAATTGCCTGTAGGAATATATAAGAAAAGTGTCTTCATGGTCTGAGGACCACTGGCTGGTCATAGTAGAAGGCTGGAGTGAGGGCAGAGAGGCCCCAGAGACAATTGTCTGTAGGCATTTATAAGAAAAGTGTCTACTTGGTCCTCAGCTATCCTCAACTGGCAGCTTCATTAAATAGTACTCGCAAAACACCAGTCTCAACGTCAACAATGAAGATGCGGGATGCTGGCCTTCTAGGCAGAGTTGTAAAGAAAAAGCCATATCTCAGACTGGCCAATAAAAAGAAAAGACGGGCAAAATCGACAAAAAAAAATGTGTTTCTTTAAAAAACAAGGACATTTCTAAGTGACCCCAAACTTTTGAATGGTAGTGTACATATGAATCATAAAACACTGGACACAGTTCCACATAATGGAAACAGATTGTTTTAGATGAAATTACCTTCTTACTTAAATCACTGGTGCTCCCCAAACTATAGAATTGAGTAATACATTGTAAAAATGTCACACTCAAACAATGTTCTTTCCCCATATTGCAAGGTTATAAACAAAATAAACATTCTAACTTTCTCCGTATTGGAAGGGGTTGTTTTCATTTTAGTCTATCCTAACAATGTTACTCTATATTTTTATTACCAATCTCTGTTGGATATTCACTTTAAGCTTCACACTTATTAAATGTATATTAATTTAATAAACCAATTAGGCACATTTGGGCAGTCTTGATACAACATTTTGAACAGAAAAGCAATGGTTCATTGAATAAGTCTGCGCATACTGCTGCCCTCTATTGGCCAATATCTACATTACACCTAGATTCCTAAGTCATATATTGGCCTTTCTCTTGCATTTCAAAGATGGATCAAAAACATTTTATATTTTACCAGATTAATGTTATATATGTGCTTCTACACCTGCATTGCTTGCTGTACAGCACTTTGAGATATCAGCTGATGTACGAAGGGCTATATAAATGTGATTTGATATTCTCCTACATTAATTTCACATTTCCACAAACTTTCAAATGGTATCAAGAATATGCATATCCTTACTTCAGGTCCTGAGCTACATGCAGTTAGATTTGGGTATGTCATTTTAGGTGAAAATGGAAAAAAGGGTCCGATCCTTAAATCCTCTTAACTTCTTGCTTCTCTCAAACCCGGATCCGGGAGCGTAATCATCGCCTCAAACTAATTAGCATAACGCAGCGGCCATAAATCTTCCTAGGAAATCTTCCTATTCATGAAAATCACAAATGAAATATATTGAGACACAGCTTCGCCTTTTGTTAATCACACTGTCATCTCAGATTTTCAAAATATGCTTTACAGCCAACGCTAGACAAGCATTTGTCAAGCATTTGTCAAGTTTATCCTGGCATAATGCTATGCCAGGCTCTGCTGGCAGCAGGCAACATTTTCACGAAAATCAGAAAAGCAATCAAATTAAATCATTTACCTTTGAAGAACTTCGGATGTTTTCACTCAGGAGACTCCCAGTTAAATAGAAAATGTTCCTTTTTTCCAAAAATATTATTTTTGTAGGCGAAATAGCTCACCGTTTGTTCTTCACATTTGGCTGAGAAATCGACCGGAAAACGCCCAATTTTTTTTCCAAATTAGCTCCATAATATCGACTGAAACATGGCAAACGTTGTTTAGAATCAATCCTCAAGGTGTTGTTCTAATATCTATTCGATAATATATCTGTCGGGACAATTCGTTTTTCAGGAGGACCGTTTGGAGTAATGGCTACCTCTGTATTTTACGCGAGAATCTCTCTCGGAGCCACCATGTGACCACTTACGCAATGTGGACGCCTACGGCTGTTCTTCAACGGAAATGCCAAAACTACGTCACAATGCTGTAGACACCTTGGGGAATACATAGAAAGCGTAAGCTTGTTGAAGGTACATTCACAGCTGAATAGGGAGTCATTGGAACGCAGCGCTTTCAAAACCTGGGGCACTTCCGGATTGGATTTTTCTCAGGCTTTCGCCTGCAACATCAGTTCTGTTATACTCACAGACAATATCTTTATAGTTTCGGAAACGTTAGAGTGTTTTCTATCAAAAGCTGTCAATTATATGCATATTCTAGCATCTTTTCCTGACAAAATATCCCGTTTAAAACGGGAACGTTTTTTTCCCCAAAAATGAAAATACTGCCCCTTGGCACCAAGAGGTGCTAGGGATGATGCGTCTCCTCCTGGGCAGCTCACAGTAAGGGTCTGGTCTGGGTAGGTCTTGTCATCTTTTGGTCAGACGGGAATTTCCTTCACATTTCATGAAATGCTTCACCGGTTTCCCTCGCAGACCGCCACTGGAAAACTCCCAGGCAAGAATCAATCAACCTGTTCATTGACGACAAATTGTCATAGAAATTCTACACAGGGACACTCAAAGTCAATCTTAACTTGTATACTATTGTTTGTACAGATGAACATGGTGCCTTCAGGCGTTTGGAAATTGCTCTGTGAATTTTCCAAGCCGTTTAAAGGCACAGTCCACTTAGTCTTAATGGAATTGTGAGTTATAAGTCAAATAATCCGTCTGTAAACAATTGTTGGAAAAATTACTTGGTCATGATCAAAATATAAGTCCTAACCGACTTACCAAAACTATAGATTTTTATAACAAGAAATTTGTGGAGTGGTTGAAAAATGAGTTTTAATGAGCTAAGTGTATGTAAATCTCTGACTTCAACTGAAAATAACATTATAGATAAAAAATACTCAGCTCAGAGAACTGGTTGGGATATTCATTCAGACAAGCACTCAGTAATCTCTCATATCACATTTTTCACACCGGAGCCAGTCCCCTAACAGCTCTCATTCACTCAGTACTTAATAGCTTAAATCCTCTTATCCACATTTCAATCAATCAGTTTATTATCCAAATTTCAATAAGCTTAATTTCCACATTTCAATCAATCAGCTTTAATATCCAAATTTTAATCACATCCTTTCCACGCTCACACAACTTTCATATCCACTCTTATTATCCAAATGTCCAAAAAGCTTTTATGTCATATCACACAACTTTCACATCGAATTTCACTTACTACTATTGCCAAACACACTCTGTAATCTCCTTTATTGCCCCATGTGCATCTTCAACAATTATCTTGTCTTTACCTGCTATGCATCTTATGTATATTCGATTGTTCTCTTGCCGCTACTTCCAATACATATAAATCACACCCTGTGTTAAAAAATCTTGTGTTATTCTAGTGGCTGCAGACCAGGTAGACACTTCTTCAATAAATGCCTACAGACAGCTGTCAGCAGTGCTTTCCATGGTACTGTTACGCACTCTCTCCAGACTCCTCATAAAACTGGAGAGAGACTCTCTATAAGACTATGGTTACCTTTTTATGCGTTACTCGCCATAATTTCTTTTTTTGCATTTTTTTAAATGCATTTAAATTGACTTACTGAAATCAGTTGCCGTCCCTAAATTGTTTGCGGATGATGCGTCTCCTCCTGGGCAGCTCACAGTAAGGGTCTGGGTTGGTCTTGTCGTCTTTTGGTCAGACGGGAATTTCCTTCACATTTCAGAAAATGCTTTACCGGTTTCCCTCGCAGACCGCCACTGGAAACCTCCCAGGCAGAATCAATCAACCTGTTCATTGACGACAAATTGTCATAGAAATTCTACACAGGGACACTCAAAGTCAATCTTAAATGAATCACTATTTATTATCAGCAAGCTGGAGAGGGTCCAACCAACTCAATGCACCAAGTACACATGTCGATCAGGAGCTCTAACCGGGGCAGGCCCATTAATACTCTTATATACAGTTATATTTGCATGATTTAGCTTATTCATCATGCATCATTTTTTCATCATTATCGTTTGCTTCCTTCATATGACCAACCAATACTGGGTCATGCATGTGACAGACCAATACCTCACAAGGCTTCTTCTTTCTAAGCTGAGACCTTGAAATATCCCTTTCTCAAAACAAGGTTCTGGGCATACTGCCAAAAGGGAGATACTGATAGTGAGGATTTGTTCAATCAGTCACAGAAATTGGATATTAGAAAACACATGAATAGAATTGGTTATTAGAAATGCACAAATAATAAAATGATCTTTATACAAGGAGTCAATGTGCATGGGTAGATAGGGGTAAAGTGACTAGGCAATCAATATATATGATACACATAGTAGTAGCAGGGCATGTTGTGAGTGTGAAAGTATTTGTGTGTGTGATCAATATGCATGTGTTTGTGTGAAAGCTTATGTCGTGTGTTGGAGTGTAAGTACGTCTGAGTGTATTGGTAGAGTCCAGTGAGTGTCCATAGAGTCAGTGAAAGGGTCAATGCAATAGTCCGGGTAGCCATTTGATAAAAAATGAACTGTTCAGCAGTCTTATCGTTTGGAGTAGAAGCTTTTCAGGTGCCTTTTGGTCCCAGACTTGGTGCTCCGGTCCCACTTGCCTTGTGGTAGCAGAGTGAACAGTCTATGGCTTGGATGGCAGGGAGCTCGGCCCCAGTGATTTACTGGGCCATCCGCACCACCTTCCATAGTGCTTTGCGATCGAGGGCGGTGAAGTTGCCATACCAAGCGTTGATGCAGCCAGTCGAGATGCTCTCAATGGTGGAACTGTATAAATTCATGACTGTGCTGGTGTGAGAGGACCATGTTAAGTACTTGATGTGGATGGGACCGTGGTCGCCCCTCCGGTTCCTGTCGTCCCCGATCAGCTCCTTTGTCTTGCTGACGTTGAGGGAGAGGTTGTTGTCCTGGCACCACACTGCCAGGTCTCTGACCTCTCTGTAGGCCATTTCATTGTCGTGTCGTCAGCAATGTTCCATCAAAATGTTTTGGGACACTGAGCAAATTTCAGATCTGCAGAACGTAAACTTAAAAATTATGTGCAACTTCCAGTGCGTGTTTACTGGTAACACTGAGGCTATACCCGATTTAAGTTATAGTTTTAACATTGGCCAAGTAGGGTACTGTGGCTATTTGATCCTAATGTAGGCCTACCAGAGTGACCTACTATCAAAAACATTGGACAAAATGCATCTCAAAACATTTTAAGATGGAAATAATTATTCTATCATCCAGCCTACATCCAGCCAATGTGTGGTGTTCAATACCTACATTCCATTGGACTTGTAGGGCTTGACATTAACCTGTTTATCCACTTGTCCTTCAGACAAGGTGACTGAAAATGTTGTGTTTGACATACGATACCACTTTACAAAATAAAATTCAATATTATCCCCATACTATTATTACAGAAAATAAGATTATTATTATGCTCCACTCTGCCTATTAGCTTAGACCATCTCAAAATCGAACACTTCCCCTTTAAAACATCAATAAGCTCGTTACCTGAATCGCTTTTCAAAGATGGATAGAAATGCATGCATTTTTTGCTTTTGTAGGATGCATTCACTCCCTATTGTTGACAAGAAATTAGCTTTAACTTGGCTAATAACTCACTAACTAGCAAATAATCTGAAAAAAATATGCACAGGTGCCTACATCCAGCTCTCAATTTGATATCAAAACAAGTGCATCTATTCGCGACGGCTCATACTGAAGCATAAACACAGTCCTGTTCAAAGTGAATGGCACAGATCCACATATGGAAGTGGCTATTTGCATGTATGCCTACTCCAGCTCTGATTGGTTAAATGAAGGGGAAAATTTTAGAAAGTTGAGTGAAGTTCGATCTCGTGCTCATCTGCGCTGGCTCATATTTCTTCTGAGCGGCGGGCTGAGGGGAACATTGGTCATCAGTAAACTTGATGGTGTTGGAGTTGTGCGTGGCCACACAGACGTGGGTGAAAATGGAATACAGGAGGGGACAAAGCACACTCCCCTGACGGCCCCTGTGTTGAGGATCAGAGTGGCAGATGTGTTGTTACCTACCTGGTGGCAGCCAGTCAGAAAGTCCAGGATCCAGTTGCAGAGGGAGGTGTTTGGTCCTTGGGTCCCGAGCTTGGAGGGGACTATGGTGTTGAACTTTGAACTGTAGTCAGTGAACAGCATTCTCACAGAGATATTCCTCTTGTCCAGGTGGAGAGAGCAGTGTGGAGTGCAATAAAGGTTGCGTCATCTGTGGATCTGTTGGGGCAGTATGTGATTTGAAGTGGGTTTAGGGTGTATGGGATGATGGTGTTGATGTGTGCCATGACAAGCCTTTTAAAGCATTTTAAAGTGAGATGAAATAGTCCGGGACAGGAGGGGCTCTCATGCCTGGTTCAGGGTTGTTTGCTGCAAAGGCGGCATTCAGCTTGTTTGGGAGGTTTAGGTAACTGGGCAACTCATGGCTGTGTTTCCCATTGTAATCCACAATTGTCTGCAAACCCTGCCACTTCCAATGCACGTCGGAGCCGGTGTAGTAGGATTCTCTCTTAGTTTTATATTGACCTTTTCCATGTTTGATGGCTCGTCGGAGGTCATAGGCTAAATTGTAAGCGTCCTTGATAGCGGTAGTGCTAGCCTTTAACCCAGTGCGGATACTGCGTCTAAATCCATGGCTTTTGGTTAGGGTACTTGTCAAGGATTTCCTCCTCTTCTTCCGAAGAGGAGAGGCGAGAAGGATCAGAGGACCAATATGCGGCGTGGTAAGTGTCCATCGTTCTTTTAATACATAAATGTGCACATGAACAACTGACTACAAAAAACAAGAAACGTGTGAAAACCTAAACAGTCCTATCTGGTGCAGAGACAGGAACAATCACCCACAAACACACAGTGAAACCCAGGCTACCTAAGTATGATTCTCAATCAGAGACAACTAATGACACCTGCCTCTGATTGAGAACCATACTAGGCCGAACATAGAAATACCCAAATTATAGAAAAACAAACATAGACTGCCCACCCAACTCACGCCCTGACCATACTAAATAAATACAAAACAAAGGAAATAAAGGTCAGAACGTGACAGTACTTATGTATCGCCACTTTGGGGATTACGTTGTCAATGCACTTATCGGTGAAACCTGTGACTGATGTGCTAAACTCCTCAATATTATCAAATTAATTCCTGAACATGAAGCAGTCTTGTAGCTTAGTGTCCACTTAGTCGGACCACTTCCGTACTGAGAGCGTCACTGGTACTTCCTGTTTGAGTTTTTGCATGTAAACAGGAAGCAGGAGGATGGAGTCATGGTCTGATTTGATGAAGGCAGGGCCTTTCTGTGAGTAGAGTAAAAGTGATCAGAGTGTTAGCGCCTCTTGTGACGCAGGAGACGTGTTGGTAAAAGTGGGGTAAAACACATTTTAGTCTCCCCACACTAGAAATGCTGCATCTGGGTGTATATTTTCTTGTTTGTCTATGGCCTTGTACAGCTCATTGAGTGCCTGATTAGTGACATTCTTGTTTTGTGGTGGGCTGTAGACAGCAGTGATGGTTATACATTAAAAGTCTCTTGGTAGATTAAAAGGTCTACAATTTACCATGAGATATTGTAGTTTCTTCACACTTGAAGGAGGGCATTTGTTGTTTACAAAGAGGCACATCTCTCCTCCTTTTGTTTTGCCTGAGTCCACTGACTGGTTGTGGCGAAGCATGGAGAAACCGTAGAGTTGTGTGCAAATCACCCATCAGCCAAGTTTCTGAAGAGCGTCAAATATTACAGCTTTTCACGTCACGTTGGTAGGAAACTCTTGAACAGAGCTCATTCATCTTGTTCTCAAGTGATTGGACAGTTGACAATAAAACAGAGAGGTATTTTCACCTGCAGTGCTTGGGTAGCCAGAACAATGGAGCAGGGTCTGGTGTAAACAAGGGAACAGCTAAGTCTGAGTTGACGTAAAAGTCGAAGTTAGTACCTGTCAATTCATATCTTAAATGTTCTTGGTGGTCATAAGGGATAATGGTGTGAACTTTCTTTACAAAGAAAGTCACAAAATAGCAAAGTTGGGTTGTAGCACGTAAGATGTTGACCAATAGCCTCTACCATTCCTTCTTATCTTATGGCACTCAACCAACCACTGGGAGGAAGAAAGGGAGAGGAGAGGGAGAGAGCGAGAGAGGCTAGGTAGAAAGGGAGACAGACAGAGAAGGAGTATGTAACTAATTAATACCCTGGTTGCAAGGTGTTAGTCAAAGGCGTATTTGATCAATCAAAATTGTGACTCAGCGTATGAAACTAGGGCGTATGTCGAACATCACTAATTCACAGGAGCAGCTTTTGAAAGTAAACCAACACTTTTTATCAAAATGCGTTTTTTGGCGTAATTCCTTCTGGAATACTTTCAAGAGCCTTAATCACAAACTTGCATTCCATCCATACATATTAAAACAATTGTTAAATTATGAGCCTAGTTGGTTTAACCATGGAAAAAACAGGAATCTTCCCACTAGCCATGATTGGCTGAGATAATGTATGGGCAGGACATGCCAGGAGATGAGTTTGGATTGGTCTGCCATTTAGCACGATTCGGTCTATAATGTGAGCTGCTCAGTATGTGTTGACAATCCTTTCTACCGCGCCGTTTTTGAAAGATATAACCTTAGCCATCGAGAACTACAAATGTTTTGCTACTTTTCTCAACATTGACAGCCTGAATTTAGCAGGTGCTATTGACAGATCAGTAGGAAAAAGTGAAAAAAGCTACTTTCTGCACATGCCACGGTCAGTGTGAACCAGAGTGACTTGACACAAAGCTCGCCAAACAAGATGTAGCTAGAAACAAAAAGGAATTATGGTTCCAGTCTGCCGTGAAGCATTCATCCATGTATATGGGTAAGAGTCTAGCTACATTTTCCAGATATAAGTTTCAAACTTATTCAGAAATTATTTTTTATTGCAAGTAAAAGCATACTGCTGGCTCGCTAGATAACGTTACGAGTATGATCTGTCATTATATTATTTGAATCAGAAACCATTTGCATTGCTAGTTAACATTTAACCTAGTTTGTTAGCTTTCGCTACCTGCAGATTCATACTACAGCTATGACAGTGTTTGTATTGGTAGTAGTATGAGTTGGTGCTATGCCGGTTCATTGTTTAGGTAGCTAGCTCCATGTCTAAACGAAAGACTCCGATTCAGCCGGATTATTACATGACCCATCAAATTAACAGGTGTCTGTGGGTGATTACGGCCATCGATTGTATTTCAAGAAGATGTGTACATGTCTAAACAATAGTGACCCATCTGGCCTCCCGAGTGGTCTAAGGCACTGCATTGCAGTGCTAGCTGTGCCACCAGAGATTCTGGGTTCGAGCCTAGGCTCTGTCACAGCCGTCTGTGACCAGTTGGCCCAGCGTCGTCCGGTTTAGGGAGGGTTTGGCCGGCAGGGATATCCTTGTCTCATCGAGCACTAGCGACTACTGTGGTGGGCGTGAACAATTCTGAAAGGGTGTAGACAAAGAAGAGCTCTCCATTAAGTGTACCGTACCAAAACAATCAAGGGCCATTTTCTCCCAAAAAAGGGTATCAACTTTCAAAGAATAATTACTTTCCCATTGTTCCTCAGCTGCAGTATATGATAAACCATTTTCTAGCTGTTCAAATTTTGCTACATGCGACCGAAACTGTCGGTCACAATTATTTTAAGCAGACCTGGTAAACTTGGTAACCTTGTCAACTTTCGCATATCATTACATGTCTGCTTCTGAAATGAGGAGCAGAAGGTCAAACCTGTTTACTACTTAGAAAGAGATTTGTTTTTGAGAGCCTCTTGACATTCTGTGCAATGATTCAGTCACCCAAGATAAGTGAAAATATAGGCATATGCTACGAAAGTTGAAATTGATTTGTTCAGAGTAATTTCCATAATTGATTAATTACTATAGGAACATGTACTGTAACTATAATTATTTTGTTTAAAATCTCAATTGCATACAATGAGCAATGGAACCTTGTTGATGCAATGGCTCTCTCACCACATGCAAGCCTTAGGCCATCAGTTTGGTAAATGTGTTGAGTACAAATTTGAATAAATGTGACACACCACCTGGATTCGGTCTTACATTGGATAAAAGTAGAGCATCAGTGCTACACAATGGTATAGCATACACTGCATTTGAGGAACACTGGGAAAGTAATCATACAAAAATTGATACACTTTTGAGAAAAGGGCCTTTGAATGTCTTGGTACGTACTTGAGAGCTCTCCTTTATCTCTCCTTTATCTACACCCATTCAGCATTGTTCACACCATCTTAAGCCAGCCCTACCCATCTCTTTAAGGATTCTAATGAGGTCATGTGCTAAAGACTAAAAGTGGTAGTAGCCTTACAACAAGGAAAAATTCCAGGTAAACAGAAAGTGTCTAGATAAAAATAGATTACACTTACCCAGATACACTGGGTAACTAAATTGATGGGTCATGTGAAGGAAATGCTATAACCCCCAGCCACATCCAGTGGTGGAAAAAGTACTACATTGGCATACTTAAAGTAAAAGTGTAAATTATTTCAAATTCCTTATATTAATAAACCAGACGGCAGAATTGTTTTAATTTTTTAAATAGCCAAGCGTACAATGTACTTAAGTATCAAAAGTAAAAGTGCAAATATAAACCATTTCAACTTCCTTATATTAAGCAAACCAGAAGGCACAATTTTATATTTTTTTATTGATGGATAGCCAGAGGCACGCTCCAACACTCAGACATAATTTGCAAATGAAGCATTTGTGTTTAGTGAGTCTGCCAGATCAAAGACAGTATGAATGGCAAGTGATGTTTTCTTGATAAGTGTTTGAATTGGACAATTTTCCTGTCAAAATGTAACAATAACTTTTGGGTGTCAAGGAAAATGTATGGAGTAAAAAGTACATTATTTTCTTTAGAATTGTAGTGAAGTAAAAGTTACCAAAAATATAAATAGTAAAGTAATGTACAGATACCACAAAAAACTACTTCAGTAGTACTTTAAAGTATTTTACATCACTGCCCAAATGCCTTCACACCAGTACATTAGCAAACTTTTATACTGTTACACATGCACTTATCATATAGTATTCCATACATAAGTTAAGGCCATGCAACCTGAACTGAAACCTGAGTGAGGTACAGTGGTTCCTCCTTTAAAAGTTGTGAGTTTACATGGCGGGACTTAGAGGTACCCAGCATCATGGCTTCATTGCTCCAGACCAACACAAGGGGGGAGTTAGAGCACTCATTATGCATTTGGGTCCCAAGGTTTTTATATGACAGAGTGGTTACAATGACAAATTTGACTTGGGCCACCCGTCCATGGTGACTTCAGCAAAGATGGCTGACAAAACATTACATGATGCAAATGTAAGTAGTTACAACGTCATAGCGAGTCAGGCAAAAAAATTACAATTGAGAGGAATACATTAGTTAATGTAGAGACAAACGATTGTGCATATGTTTTTGTCATAAAGTTCATTTAGGAAAATCGCTATTTAGAAAGTTTTTTTTCAGCCATATCCAATACCAGGTGTATCAAACTCATTCATTAAACACTTAAACAGTGTTTACCATTCCTGCTCCTGGGACATCAATGATTACACATTGTAACTATGAAAAAGACTAGAAACATTGTAATGAAACAAGCAGGGAGCATGTTTCGAAACCCACAACATTCTAGTCCAAAGTCCAGCATGCTATCGACTGTGCCCAAATGTATTAATTGGGGGTGGGGTCGAGTGTGGATAAAAACACTTTATCAATTGGAATCTTTAACTTTTTTATGGCTGCAGGGGCAGTATTGAGTAGCTTGGATGAAAAGGTGCCCATTGTAAACGGCCAGCTCCTCAGTCTCAGTTGCTAATATATGCATAGTATTATTACTATTGGATAGAAAACACTCTAACGTTTCCAAAACTGTCAAAATATTTTCTGTGAGTATAACAGAACTGATATTGCAGGCGAAACCCAGAGGAAAAACTAAACAGGAACTGGCTTCTATTTTGAAAACTCCATGTTCTTTAGCCTCCCTTTGCTCCATTTAAAAGGATATCAACCATTTTCTATCCTAATCTGTCATTTATATGCATTTCTAGCATCTGGTCCTGAGAAATAGGCCGTTTACTTTGGGAACGTTATTTTTCCAAACATAAAAAGAGGTTAAACAAATTATTTAAATAATACTAAGATTCTATAAAAACCCCTTGGATATTCTCACAGATATATTATTAACCCTGTTATTAGCAGGACAATATATATTAGTCATATTGGTCATGGCTCCCGAGTGGCGCACAATGGGATTGCCTTGCAGTTCTCAAGCTGTATCCATTGAAAGTGTGCGAGGTTCAAGGCATGAGGGCAGGGGGAAAGGATGGCCCGCAGAGCCGTGCACAGAAGACGGACCTAACCCATGGGGGGTAAACTCCACCCTGCCACACTGGGTAGCACAGAGCAACACTATTAAGGGGCATTGCACTAATAACTAGCTGATGACGGAAATGTTCCCTGCTGTTCTTAGTCCCAGTCTGCACATTCAAACTAATATCAATGTAACTAAAAATGACATCTTTATGCTTTAGTTCAGAAAATAATGACAAAAATACTCTTTCAAAATGCGATGTTTATTTAGTTATGGATCCATAATGAATTACTGTGGGAATAAATATCTCTGAATTACAGAAATATTGGAACAAAGTTGTCTAATGCAGGTAAACAAATGGTTGCTTACTGGAAAATGCTCTTTCAAACACACACGGTCACATTGTAGAGCACCATTATGGCTATTAGCAAGTAGCTGGACAATAGACTTGCCTAGAAGGAGTGTAGGGGGAGAATTCTATCCTCAAATGTATCTCTTAGCTAGTTAGGCTCTATCACAACCGGCTGTGATTGGTTGCAATTTCAGTTTAATCCACCAGCAAATACAAAACAAATAATACAAAATATAAAAGTATTATTATGTTTATGTTTCACATCTGACCATGATTGGGAGTCCCATAGGGTGGCGCACAATTGGCCCAGTGTTTCTCTCCCTCTAAAAACAGAAATAATTGTTTTGGCTTTAAAAATATTATTTTTGCATTTATTCAGATTATAATCGCTCACTTTCGTTTTTTTTATATCTTTATATATTATCAAGTTGATGGCACAGTCATATAGTGGTACCTACATAAAGCTGACTGACTCACTCATTCATGGCTTTGGATCAAATTAAATAAGTGCCAACATTCTTTCTGATAGTCTATAATAAATGTATGTTTTGGTTATCCTGACCTGGACACCATGTACAGTATTATAATAGTCCATAATGGGCTATTAGCAGGACAATATACATGTAAACTTTTCAATTTGACAAAAACAATTAAATCCTCAGTTTCTTTCTGTGTAAATATACAAAACTGTATACTTATTTGTTAAATATTTATTTTAACACCTCTAACACCTCTCTGTATATTGATACTTTGTGGATGGGGCCACCCGAGTGGCGCAGCTGTCTAAGTCACCACTTTGCAATGCAAAATGCCACTGGGAGACTAATGAGGCGGCTTTTAGTTTTAATTTAGAATCCTCCAATCCTCTATATGTAATTATTGGTGGAGAGTCACGTCATATTTTTTGATATACTCTAGGAAACATGAGTCTCACTAGTGTTGAGTAATGTGCTGTTAAAAGTGGTGTAGGTATATTTATTTAAACAGCATATTGAAGTGAGAAGCAATAGGATTTGAAGCAAAAGCCTACAACTATTTTAGCAACATTTCGCGCTGCTCTGAGTCAAGCATGGGGATTGGCCTTGATAAATCAATGAGATTTCTATCTCCGTTTGGGGATTGGTTAGACTACAACTACACAATTAGCGTGTAGAAATGTTCTTGGTGTAACTATTATTTAAGTAGACAAGTCCGTTAATACTCAGGGCTATGGGTCCCGCTAGCGGGACAACTTCCGGTGAAACTGGAGGGCGCGCAATTCAAATAGATAATCATAACTCTTATGGATTTGAAACATTTATATACATTTAAGTGTTTTATATCAGCTGAAACCTTAAATTCTTGTTAATCTAACTGCACTGCCCAATTCAAATAGATAATCATAACTCTTATGGATTTGAAACATTTATATACATTTAAGTGTTTTATATCAGCTGAAACCTTAAATTCTTGTTAATCTAACTGCACTGCCCAATTTACAGTAGCTATTACAGCAAAAACATGCCATGCATTGTTTGAGGATGGCGCGCCATATCAAAATATTTTTCCACTAGCACAGGTTTCATACATTCACACATGATAAAATATTCACTTACTTTTCAAAAATCTGCCTCTGATTTGTCATCCAAAGGGTCCCAGCTCTAACATGTAGTGTCATTTTGTTAGATAAAATCCTTTTTATATCCCAAAAAGTCAGTTTAGTTAGCGCCATCAATTTGCAGGGAAAGGAATCCAGAAATCTATCCCTAAACTTTGTTTCAACAAGTCAAAATATGTTTCTATTTACTCCTCAGATACCCTAAAATGTAATCAAACTGTAATATGTCTTTCAGAAAAAAAGTATGTTCAATAGGAAACCGATTTTAGCAGGTGCGTAATGTCTTCATGGCGCGCGCAAACACAAATTTCCAAGACTGTGTCCCTGTACTAAAACTGATATTTCTTATTTGTTTTGGAACTTACAAGCCTGAAACCTTGAACATAGACTGCTGACCCTGTGGAAGCCATAGGAATTTCACACGGGGAGCTAATCTTCAATATGACCTTTCTCTTGCCTTTTTAAGAGGATGGTCTTTCTCAACAAAAACACATTCTGGTTTGTTTTTCTTTGGATTATCTCCTACATTATTTTTATATTTCTACAAACTTCAAAGTGTTTTCCTTCCAATGGTACTGATTATTTGCATATCCTGGCTTCAGGGCCTGAGCAGTTTAATTTGTGCACGTCATTCAAGCAGGAAGTGGAGAAAAAAGGGGAACACATTCTTATTTACAAGGCACAGCCTACTCCTTCCTCCCCATTGGGGAATTGAACCCCGGTCTTCCGCGTGCCCCCACAACACAGGGATTCATTAGCTAAATAGTCCAGCACTGTAGCCTACTCCCAGCCATCATGTTGTACAGCGCCAAATTGTTCCATTCCATCCTAACGGACACCCAGAGGGTATTGCTTGGAGAAATACCATAATATTAATCAAATTAAGAAAGCAAAAGTTCTTAAAATCAGTCCCATATACTCTGTTTTTACAAAAAATGGTGTTCAATTATCTAGTACTGCCACTATTGAAGATATCAAACTTTTCTCCAAGATGCCCTCTGGTGGACACACTAGCACTTAACTAGCATTAACCTCTAATGACTCCCCATCCCGCATGAGGGAGCGTAATCATCGACTGACACTAATTAGCATAACGCAACAGACATAAATATTCCTAGAAAATATTCCTATTCATGAAAATCACAAGTGAAATATATTGAGACACAGCTTAGCCTTTTGTTAATCACCCTGTCATCTCAGATTTTCAAAATATGCTTTACAGCCAAAGCTAGACAAGCATTGTGTAAGTTTATCGATAGCCTAGCATAGCATTTTGTCCAGCTAGCAGCAGGTAACTTTGTCACGGAAATCAGAAAAGCAATCCAATTAAATTGTTTACCTTTGATGAGCTTCGGATGTTTTCACTCACGAGACTCCCAGCTAGATAGCCAATGTTCCTTTTTTCCAAAAATATTATTTTTGTAGTCGAAATAGCTCCGTTTGTTCTTCATGTTTGGCTAAGAAATCGACTGGAAATTGCGGTCACGACAACGCCAAAAAATATTCCAAATTAGCTCCATAATATCGACAAAAACATGGCAAACGTTGTTTATAATCAATCCTCAATGTGTTTTTCAAATATCTATTCGATAATATATACCGATTGGAATAATGGCTACCTCTGTATTTTACGCGAGAATCACTCTGGGAGCCATCTGGGAGCCATCAGGTGACCAGTTGCGCGATGTAACTTACGGGTATTCTTCAACATAAATGCGTAAAACTACGTCACAATGCTGTAGACACCTTGGGGAATACGGAAAAAAATTATCTGGTTGATAGCCCATTCACTGCTCAATAGGGACGCATTGGAACGCAGCACTTTCAAAACATGAGGCATTTCCGGATTGGATTTTTCTCAGGCTTTTGCCTGCAATATCAGTTCTGTTATACCCACAAACAATTTTTTTACAGTTTTGGAAACTTTAGAGTGTTTTCTATGCTAAGCTGTCAATTATATGCATATTCTAGCATCTTGTCCTGACAAAATATCCTGTTTACTACGGGAACGTTATTTTTCCAAAAATGAAAATACTGCCGCCTAGTCACAAAAGGTTAATGGTACCAGTGGTTGGCACTTGCAGAGGCTTGCGAAAGTATTCACCAGCCTTGGCATTTTTCCTATTTTGTTGCCTTACAACCTGGAATTAAAATATATATTTTTTGGGAGGGTTTGTTTCATTTGATTTACACATGCCTACCACTTTGAATATGCAAAATATTTTTCTTGTAAAAGAAACAAGAAATAAAACCAAAAAAATGAACTTGAGCTTGCATAACTATTCACCGCCCTAACGTCAATACTTTGTGGAGCCTCCTTTTGCAGCAATTACAGCTGCACATCTCTTGGGGTATGTCTCTATTAGCTTGGCACATCTAGAACACTGGGATTTTTGCCCATTCTTCAAAGCAAAACTGCTCCAGGGCCTTCAAGTTGGATGAGTTCTGCTGGTGTACAGCAATCTTTAAGTCATACCACAGATGTACAATTGGATTAAGGTCTGGGCTTTGACTTGGCCATTCCAAGACATGTAAATGTTTCCCCTTAAACCCCTCGAGTGTTGCTTTAGCAGTATGCTAAGGGTCATTGTCCTGTTGGAAGGTGAACCTCCGTCTCAAATCTCTGGAAGACTGAAACAGGTTTCCCTCAAGAATTTCCCTGTATTTAGCGCCATCCATCATTCCTTCATTCCTTCAATTCTGACCAGTTTCCGAGTCCGATTAAAAACATCCCCACAGTATGATGGTGTTCTCTGGGTGAGGTGTTGGGTTTGTGCCAGACATAACATTTTCCTTAATGGCCAAAAAGCCACATTTTTGTCTCATCTGACCAGAGTACCCTTTTCCATATGTTTGGGGAGTCTCCCACATGCCTTTTGGTGAACACCAAACGTGTTTGCTTTTTTTCTTAAAGCAATGGCTTTTTGCTGGCCACTCTTCCGTAAAGCCCGGCTCTGTGGAGTATATGGCTTAAAGTGGTCCTATGGACCACTTTGCAGCTCTTTCAGGGTTATCTTTGTTGCCTCTATGATTAATGCCCTCCTTGCCTGTTCCATGAGTTTTGATGGGTAGGCCCTCTCTTGGCAGGTTTGTTGTGGTGCCATATTTATTTTTATTTTTATAATGGATTCAATGCTGCTCTGTGGGATGTTCAAAGTTTCTGATATTTTTTATAACCCAACCCTGATCGGTACCTCTCCACAACTTTGTCCCTGACCTGTTTGGAGAGCTCCTTGGTCTTCATAGTGCCACTTGCTTGGTGGTGCCCCTTGCTTAATGGTGTTACAGAATCTGGCGCCTTTTACTTAGATTGTACACAGGTGGAATTTATTTAACCTTTCTGACGCAGGCGTTCCACTAGCGACCCACCTCGACAACATCTGGTGAAATTGCAGAGCACAAAGTTCAAATTACAGAAGTAGAAAATAAATAATACAAGTGTCATGTTGTGTTTTTATGGGGAATATGCTCACTTCAATTATAATCGTACACCAATTAAGATGAGCAGAGTAAAGTGTTTGTCTAATGCCATAATCAGTTTAATATCGAATTACTGTGCATGTATGCATACTCATTGCTTCTTTTTGTATTTAATTAAAGCCACACAATGACTTTAGTATAGTATGTTTTCTTCCTTAAAACGTATTATTGAGTAGTTGATTGGACACATTTTGTCTAATTCTACACTTTATCTATCCCATTTTAAAGCCAAATTAATCCTGATCGGTATCTTCTCAGTACACTCAGTGTGGGTTTTCACAGCTATCTGCTCTCTGGAAGTTTATATCTCGATGTTTATAAAAACAAAGTTACTGTAGAATATTGTGGTTGATTCAAATTGCTCCATCAGCGTTGTATCCATTTTCTTCAAAGTGTAATTTGAGTTTGAGGTGTGAGTGAGAATTGTCAGTGGAAACATAACAATATATTGAATTATAGCCCCTCAAGGAGTGGTCTCTTAGTTCTTATCCTGTTTTGGAGAGAAAAAAAGTATTTTAAAGTCAAGCTGTGACAATGAACATTACATTTCCATATCCTAGGGTTCCAGAATAAAAACCTGCACAATCAAAATTGTAGTGTCTGGAGGAGATGGTTTGGTATCATACTACGGAGGCGGATTTCCTTACATTTGGTTTTCAACAAAATGAAGGCCTGTTTTGTCATGTGTCCGCAAGCAAATTAACCGAGAAACATTTGTTATCTGATGGGAATACATTCCAGCGTTTCTATCAGGGGAATTTCACAAATGTCGAGTCCCCTTGGTTGCCTCAAACACCTAACCACATTACACCAATGTAGTAGGTTAATCCTGACATGTTGTTGCAAAGTACTAAGACAAAGGCATGTGTCGTGGCAGAATTAGAATTATTTAGGTAACATTTATGAATAAATTGTTTTATTTATTGTATTGCATGCTTATGTGAGATATGTCATTAGAACGTCTATTTTTGGATAATACTGTTGGCCCGGTTGCAGTTATCTGTTCTCTGTCAGGGTTCAGTTACTTGGGCCGCAGGGAGACGAGAGGTCAAGCTTCTCTTCATATGTAAACATATCTTTTAAACTTTGAAGGGGTGATTGAGGGGGTACCAATTATCTCTTGGCTCCACAATGTCTGTGTGCCAGTCACTGTGTCTCCGTGAGCTTGTCCAGAATGGGTGTGTCTAAAGTGACAATTGATATATATCCTAATGTCTTGGTACTATGTTGTACCAAGAACGAGAAGTAGAACTTCGTTTTAGGAGAGCAAACTGAACGATAATTTATAGCTAATGCTGTCTGGCTATGGGATACTCCTCTCTCAAGTAAAAGTCTTCCTTTGTAATGTTCCTAAGATATGTTATTCGTCATGTGAGTTGAGATGAGATGTGTCTTGGCTATAAATGATACTAATAACTGTTTTGTAAGGACTCTCAGAGAATTCATTTATAGACACTGAATTAATCTGAGAGTCACAGGGTTGTGATGGAGCTCATATAATTAAAGATGGCCTTTATGATAACTTGTGTGTGATTTGCTCTCATGATTTGGTAAATACAGGAAATTTCCACTACACATGTATAAGGCATGTTTAAGTCATAGTATGTTGTATACTTGTGCCCGCTTCACAATTAAGAAATAAACCAAACTACAATACTATATTTCTTTTTATATTAACCGTAAAGTTTGAATGCATGGACCGTTGTGTTTAGCAGGAATCGATGGCCATAGTACAGAAGCTAAAGGTATGGTATCCATCACCATGGTGTTACAGTCTGCCAGACATGTCCAAACATGCAGTTTGTCCAAGCACTGAGCTATGCCTGCCAGGGGCACACTCCTCTCCATGTTTCTCAATCACCCTCACCCACATTAGGCTGATTCAATGGGAGAGCAGGCGGAGTTCAATCTGCATATTTGATTTATGTTAGGCGCTGTATGGGCCTTGGTCCAATCCATCAGAATAGTGTTATTACATTCTGGCTCATTTAGACAGGGAGAGAAGCAGCTTCAAATCATCAAAACAATTTCCCTGAAAGAAAGATGGCAGGTTACTGAAGTGGCCATATAAGTATCTATAGCTCTCATCATTGAGAACAGAGCACTGATATAGCCTGTGTTGTTGGTATTGTTTCCACTGCACATTGAGAAACAAAGACGTTTAAATGGTTGTTGTGATTCAGGTGTATTTTTGTAGTATCATAGTTTGCAATATTTAGAGAATTGTCTGCCTGCCTCTTAAAGCACTCTGTGGTTGATTGTGTTCAGAATATGGGAGTTTTGTTTCAGTGCTTTACAGTGGAGGTGACAGAATGGGGGCAGATGACAGATTACAGGGTTGCTTGATGTCCGTCGCTTTAAATATATTCTATTCTACACAATGCAAAGCCTTCCACCATTATGGATCTAAGTGCTGAGTCTTAGCTAAAATGGCCTCCTCTGCTTTGTTCTTATGCTTTTTGATATTGATATTTTCTGTTCACCTCTCACAGTACATCAAGCACTTACAATAAATACTATATTCATGTGTGGATTAATTTGTTTGGGCTAAGTGGTCTGTAGGGTAGCCTAGTGGTTAGAGCATTGGACTAGTAACCAGAAGTTTGCAAGTTCAAACCCCAGAGCTAACAAGGTACAAATCTGTCTTTCTGCCCCTGAACAGGCAGTTAACCAACAGTTCCTAGGCCGTCATTGAAAATAAGATTTTTTCTTAACTGACTTGCCTAGTTAAATAAAGGTTTAAAAAAAGTGTAACCCTATCATAATCCAAATGATTTAGGTCATCGGTCACTTAAATGGGAAAAGGTTATCGGACAACCTGTTTATAATTGGAAACGGTATGGACATCAGAGAAGCCATTTCAGAAGGAGGAAACAGTGACAGAACTACTTTTGAAAGAAACATGAACAATTATGATTAACCTCCATGCCTTACTGTACCGACCTACTGTGATCCATAATTGATATTGTGACATCATATCCACAGTAGTCTAGGGTTACCATACAGTTCCTTTGGAAGTCTGCAGAAGTTCCTTTTAGCCGAACTGGCTAGATTTTATTGGATGCTACATTTCAAGAACTCTCCCCCCCACATGCATGCAGATTGGGTGCTGCGTGTTATGACGTGTGTCACTGGGTGTTGGTGCTGCTCACTCTGAGGACTTTCTATTTAGTGGTTAGCAATCTAGCTACTAATTATTTGTCAGTTATCCTGTGGTCTATGCACACTATAGTGGATATACTAGGCAGTTAAACATGCCTAAATGAACAGTGTGAATTTGTTAAGGTATCAATTTTATAGTCGGGCAACATATGAGATGTGAATGGGCAAATTTTCAATCAGATGTCGGGGTTGATTTTCCTTGCATTGGAACTTCGCCCAAGCAAGGCATTTGATTGGTTTGATGTGTTGTGGGTCATCAATGATTTACACCAGGTTTCTACCCCTTTTTAGCTACTTTCTACCATTGACTAGGGAAGCAAAATAGTGTAGCCTGGTTCCCGTGGATGCTACATCCCACAGTAACACAGAGAGAGAGTGAGAGAGCTGACCTTTAATCCTGGGTGTAATGGCCAACCTCCACAAATCTGACTTTCTCAATCGCTAATCTTATTCGATTCCGTCCTTGCCACTGCAAATAATGTGTGAAAACACCCTGGCACAAATCATCTGCTGTCTGTCATTGAATAGCAGTATGGGTGGTACCTGCTAATGCAGACGTTATTAGTGCAGTAGGAGCTGATCTTTTAAAAGTAATATATGCGCAATTACACTTGTCTTCATGTGAGACTCTAAATCTGGAACTGTGTTACAACACAAGGCAGGGACCTTTTTTCTAGGACAAGTGAGTAATAATAAATTATTTTTATTTAATTTATCCAGCACATTTCCCATGCTCAATGAGCATAAGGTATAAAACAAAACAAAAAACAGCATAAATATATCAATAAGTGGAAACAATCACAATACATCAGTTTTGTGACAGTTTAGTTGCAAAAGATAGACTTTAAGCTAATAAGCATTCAACCATCAAAAGCTAGCTTGAATAGGCATGTCTTTAGTTGATTTTCAAATGAGGAAATTGAAGCTGCCTTGTAACATGTACAGGTAGAGTGTTCCAGAGCTGAGGGACCACATGTGAGAAGGCCCTGTCACCCATGCTGTGCAGCGTTGTCGCTGGTATGACCAGGCTGTTTGGGACTGACGATCGTATGGTGCGTGCAGGGGAATAGTACTCTAGAAGTCGACACCCTTGAGGGCCTTAATAGTGCAACATGTAAATGTGCGCCTAAATAGACCTACCCAAAAGTTATTATTTTTCATTAGATGGCATATAAACAAAACTGGTAATGCTGCATCGTTTTAGAAAGGTCTGGAACTCAACTTTCTTGTATGAATAATTATACATTTCTGCGATGTACTCACTTGAGGACACAAGTTCAAATATATAGTACAAATATTAAGAAAATATGAAAAAATATGTTTTATTATTCAACAAAAGTTAGGCAATACGGCTTAAAATGACAGAATGTCTGTCTAACTATAAAGGAACCAGTCAAAAGTTTGGACATAACTACTCATTCAAGGGTTTTTCCTTATTTGACTCTTTTCTACATTGTAGAATAATAGTGAAGACATCAACACACATGGAATCATGTAGTAACCGAAAAGGTGTTTATATTTGAGATTCTTCAAAGTGGCCTTGATGACAGTTTTGCACACTCTTGGCATTCTCTCAACCGGCTTCATGATGTAGTCACCTGTAATTTTATTTTTTTATTTTATTTAACCTTTATTTAACCAGGTAGGCTAGTTGAGAACAAGTTCTCATTTGCAACTGCGACCTGGCCAAGATAAAGCATAGCAGTGTGAGCAGACAACAGTGTGAGCAGCTAATGCATTTCAATTAACAGGTGTGCCTTGTTAAAAGTACATTTGTTGAATTTCTTTCCTTCCTAATGTGTTTTAGCCAATCAGTTGTGTTAGGAAAAGGTAGTGGTGGCATACAGAAGATAGCCCTTTTGGTAAAAGACCAAGTCCATATTATGGCAAGAACAGCTCATTACTTTAACACATGAAGGTCAGTAAATCCGGAAAATTGAACATTTCTTCAAGTGCAGTCGCAAAAACCATCAAGCACTATGATGAAACTGGCTCTTAAGAGGACCGCCACAGGAAAGGAAGACCCAGAGTTACCTCTGCTGCAGAGGACAAGTTCATTAGAGTTACCAGCCTCAGGAATTGACAATTAATTGCACCTCAGATTACAGCCCAAATAAATGCTTCAGAGTTCAAGAAACAGACACATCAACTGTTCAGAGGAGACTGCATGAATCACACTTTCATGGTCAAATTGCTGCAAAGAAACCACTACTAAAGAACACCAATAATAAGAAGAGACTTGCTTGTGCCAAGATACACGAGCAATGGACATTAGACCAGTGGAAATCTGTCCTTTGGTTTGATGAGCCCAAATTTTTGGTTCCAACCGCCGTGTCTTTCTGAGATGCAGAGTAGGTGAACGGATGATCTCCGCATGTGTGGTTCCCACCATCAAGCATGGAGGAGGAGATGTGATGGTGTGGGGGTGCTTTGCTGGTGACACTGTTTGTGATTGATTTAGTATTCAAGGCACAGTTAAACAGCATGGCTACCACAGCATTCTGCAGCGAATTGCCATCCCATCTGGTATGCGCTTAGTGGGATTATCATTTGTTTTTCAACAGAACAATTACCCAACACACCTCCAGGCTGTGTAAGGACTATTTGACCAAGAAGGAGAGTGATGGAGTGCTGCATCAGATGACCTGGCCTCCACAATCACCCGACCTCAACCCAATGGAGATGGTTTGGGATGAGATGGACTGCAGAATGAAGCAAAAGCAGCCAACAAGTGGTCAACATATGTGGGAGCTCCTTCAAGACTGTTGGGAAAGCCTTCCAGGTGAAGCTGGTTGAGAGAATGCCAAGAGTGTGCAAAGCTGTCATCAAGGCAAAGGGTGGCTACTTTGAAGAATCTCAAATATAAAACATGTTTTGATTGGTTGTCTCGATTCATATGTGGTATTACAAGAGCATCTGTGAGGTTCACAGACATAGCAAATCGAAGAATGATTTTCTGTGCCTGTGAACCTCGTCGCTGAGAGAGTCTGGCAGATGCAACTGTAGCAGTTTTGTGGGACAGTTTAGTTGTAAACCCAGATAGCACACCTACGTCTGCCCAACGTTGGCACAATGTATACAGTATACATCGGGAAGATGTAGTATGGAGTGTTTGCACATTGCCAAGACATATTGTGGATGTATTTAGAATGCCTACATTCTAAATTCTACAGTTCTACATTGTATATACGTTGGCCAGGCATCAAGATTCTATTCTGATGTCTCGTCATGTGCAAACGCTCTCTAAACTACATATTCCTTATGCATTTTGATACGTCGGCCAAAGGTGTGCGTGCTGACTGGGAACAACACAAACTGATTTGGCATTGGAGAAAAATGATACGTTGAACACAGGTCTCTCTCTCTGTCCATTCTTAGTGTGCAATTTGTGTGGTACTAAAAATAATTTCTGTTAATATGTAAAATGACGTAGAATTGCATTAAATGTTTATATAAAATTATTTAGAATTGAATGAAAGGTTTTTAAACGTTTTTTTTTCTTGGATCTGCAAATACGATGACAAATTCATGCAATGCTTTTAATATAATATAAAGAAATTCTTTCCACCCCGGTGGCTGCGAACCCGCAACCATCAGGCCGCAGCTTTGTGCGCTATAAAATTCCTGCATTGCCATGTAATGCTTACAGGACGAAGAACAGTTTCTAAAACTGCACATCTAAGGCTCTGTGCCCAGTTGCATGAAACACATTAAGTACATTATCTTTTCCTTTAAAAAATTCTTACATTTAAGTCAGTTGCACAAAACTTTTAAAGATGAATTTCCTCCTTAAATGAAGTGAAAAAGTTAATGGTCCCTTATCTGCTTCATTCAGTATGGATATCAATGTAAATAGTATTTGTGGAGGTGAATGTTGCTTCCTCTGCCCTGGTTTCAAAAGGAAAACATCCACCAGCTAGCTAGATAGCTACTTTGCTAAACAATGGAAGGTGCACAATCCATGGCTACAAAGCTAGCTGGCTTGTTAGCTAGCTAGCTAGTCTCTAAGTTAACTTGACGTGCTAAAAAGTAATAGACAGATTGAGAAAAAGTAGCTACAAGAAACATGGTTTATTATCTTGTGAACCAATTTGGTATAAGTTCTATTTTGCTAACTCACAAAATAAATGTGATCTCTTTGACAAGACATTTAGTCAGTGAATCAGACCGTATCCATGGTAACCAGATACTCGGTCTGTCTTACATGTCTTCAAACTACTATAAAACCCCTTATGTATCGCCTTACTTAAGGAAATATTTGATGGGGTCTATGCAATGCCCTTAAACAATTCCCTAGGTAAGGGAAAAGTATTCCTTACGGTAAACCCTTAAGGGAAACAATTAAGATGTTTGGTCCCGCTTTAAATTACATTCAGCTTATAAAAGCTTCATAAAGCCGTCATAATGCCTTCATAAGCACTACATAAACAAGGCAATAAATCTTTAACCGTATGCTTAATGAAGGGTTCATAAATGTAGCATAACTGTGTGACATAACCCACTATGTCAAATATGATTTTAACATGTGCTTTATAAAAGGCAACATGTTGTGCTGAAGTATGGCATTCTAAAGTGATGTCATGTTAGTCACATTGCACCTAATCTTGTTCCCAGACACTTCCACCCAAATGCACTCAAGGTCTGGTGGAGCAATGCATAACACTTGGCCTTCATTAGTTAGGGTTAGGTTTAAAATACAATTTTAAGAAGATATATTGTGGAAATGGGCAGGGTTTAGCAATAATATGGCGTTTTGACTGTGTTAAGTATTGACAATGACAAATAAAGTACTTTACTCGGTTAGGTCACTCCTATAGAATTCTATGGTCACTCCCACTAAGGGAAATGTTGAATGGTTGATATCCCAGTGCTATGTATCCCAGTACTATGTGCTGTGTGCGCAATAGCCTGGAAAACTCCCAAACTAAAGAAGATGAAAGTGTCTTTCTCCTGGAACCAAGTTACATGTTCCTCAGTACACAAACACAACAAAAACTAGCCATACTGTGCAGTGCTGGGCCCAGTCAGGTCTTTGACACATTTACGCACTCCCCAGCTAAAAGATCAGCCACAAAATGTTGGCACCATCTTAAACAGGTTGTAATCAAGCCCTTGTCTCTACCATGGGAACAGAAGAGGAATATCGGGTGCGGAAGTCTCTGGTTGGACTACGCCAAATCATCTTGGTTCTGACACACACACACACACACACACACACACACACACACACACACACACACACACACACACACACACACACACACACACACACACACACACACACACACACACACACACACTCTAACGCAAGCTTTGCAGGTCCATCAACTATTTAAATACCTCTCACACCCTATAGTAGCCTGTGGATCATGAGAGAACCTTTATAAATCAGCAGAACTTTGATAACCTATTTATTTTCACTTCATGTAGTGTTCTGTAATACTTTGGTTGACTCTAGTTTTTTCTTCTGGATCCCTGCATAGTCTCATTGACGATCTTGATCACTTTTCCAGCCTCTCTGGATTAAAACCCAATTATAACAAGTGTACATTTAAACTCAGTTTCACAATTCCTGACATTAAATCCTAGTAAAAATTCCCTATCTTAGGTCAGTTAGGATCACCACTTTATTTTAAGAATTTGAAATGTCAGAATAATAGCAAAGATAATTATTTATTTCAGCTTTTATTTATTTCATCACATTCACAATGGTTCAGACGTTTACATACACTCAATTACTATTTGGTAGCATTGCCTTTAAATTGTTTAACTTGGGTCAAATGTTTAGGGTAGCCTTCCACAGGCTTCCCACAATAAGTTGGATGAATTTTGGCCCATTCCTCCTTACAGAGCTGGTGTAACTGAGTCAGGTTTGTAGGCCTCCAAGCTCGCACACACTTTTTCAGTTCTGCCCACACATTTTTCTATGGGATTGAGGTCAGGGATTTGTGATGGACACTCCAATACCTTGACTTTGTTGTCCTCAAGCCATTTGGCCACAACTTTGGAAGTATGCTTGGGGTAATTGGCCATATGGAAGACATTTGCGACCAAGCTTTAACTTCCTGACTGATGTCTTGAGATTTATATATACACACAATTTTCCTTCTCATGATGCCATCTATTTTGTGAAGTGCACCAGTCCCTCCTGCAGCAAAGCACCCCCACAACATGATGCTGCCACCCCCGTGCTCCATGGTTGGGATGGTGTTCTTTGGCTTGCAAGCCTCCCCCTTTTTTCTCCAAACATAACGATGGTCATTATAGCCAAACAGTTCTATTTTTGTTTCATCAGACTAGAGGACATTTCTCCGAAAAGTACGATCTTTCTCCCAATGTGCAGTTGCAAACTGTTGTCTAGTTTTCTTATGGCTGTTTTGGAGCAGTGGATTCTTCCTTGCAGAGAGGCCTTTCAGGTTATGTCGATATAGGACTCGTTTTACTGTGGACATAGATACTTTCGTACCTGTTTCCTCCAGCATCTTCATAAGGTCCTTTGCTGTTGTTCTGTGATTGATTTGCACTTTTCGCACCAAAGTAGGTTCATCTCTAGGAGACAGAATGCGTCTCCTTCCTGAGCGGTATGACGGCTGCGTGGTCCAATGGTGTTTATATTTGCATACTATTGTTTGTACAGATGAACGTGGTAACTTCAGGCGTTTGGAAATTGCTTCCAAGGATGAACCAGAGTTGTGAAGGTCTACAATTATTTTTCTGAAGTCTTGGCTAATTTCTTTTGATTTTCCCTTGATGTCAATCAAAAAGGCCCAATCGAAGAGTTGGAAGGTAGGCCTTGAAATACATCCACAGGTACACCTCCAATTGACTCAAATTATGTTGTAAATGACTATTGTAGCTGGAAATGGCAGATGTTTAATGGAATATCTACATAGGTTTACAGAGGCCCATTATCAGCAACCAACACTCCTGTGTTCCAATGGAACGTTGTTAGCTAATCCAAGTTTATCATTTTAAAAGGCTAATTGATCATTAGAATACCCTTTTTCAATTATCTTAGCACAGCTGAAAACTGTTGTGCTGATTAATGAAGCAATAAATCTGTCCTTCTTTAGACTAGTTGAGTATATGGAGCATTAGCCTTTGTGGGTTCGATTACAGAAAAAAGCAAGAAACAAAGTCCTTTCTTTTGAAACTTATTCTTGTTCTTAGAAATGCAAAACACCAGTCTCAACGTCAACAGTGAAGAGGCAACTTTGGGGTGCTGGCCTTTTAGGCAGAGTTCCTCTGTCCAGTGTCTATGTTCTTTTGCCCATCTTAATCTATTTTTATTGGTCAGTCTGCGATATGGCTTTTTCTTTGCAACTCTGCCAAGAAGGCCAGCATCTTGTCGCCTCTTCACTGTTGACGTTGAGACTGGTGTTTTGCGGGTACTATTTAATGAAGCTGCCAGTTGAGGACTTGTGTGGCGTCTGTTTCTCAAACTAGACACCTATTCATGTAGATGGGTGGCAAGTAAAGAGGGATACCTTCAAGCCAAGGTTATGGATTTAATGTAGCTGGCCTTCTCTCATCTGAAATGGGTTGAGACGTCGACCATGTCCAATTCATGCTTTGATAGACTTGACACCACAAACATGTCAATTGTGCCACTTAAGCACTTAAGTCTGAGTTTCAGATATTCCAGCAAACAGGAATGAGCTGCCACAAAATAGGATTAATATTAGAGACAATTTTCCCGACAAAGCCTCCTCTCCTGGTCTGTCAGAACCCATGCGACCTGTAAGAAGAAGAAAACAGCCATAGAGAGCCCACCATCTTGTGTGCTTTGTTCCGGGCTCTTTTGTTGTGAAGGCAGCGATCTGTAAATGTGACTTCTGACACTTATTACTGTGACTGAGTAGGAAAACAGAAAACACCATACTCACATTGGTAATACAAAACAAACCAGTTTCTAACCGGATGGAATTGGAAGCTAAAGATAGTTGATCTTTGCCTGGCTACCCAAACTCCTTACTCCAACCAAAAGCAATTCCATGCTCACGGACGTTAGTCTCTTCTCGGCAATGAGTCTGGATCTGAGTACCTCCTCAACGATTTCTAGTACGCAAACACATTCTAACCGTTCATACAAAAAATAAACTGCAATGATACTGTAGCAGCTCAGGCTACACCTTAACACAGAATATTTAACACTGAAAAGGGAAACAGGTTGCAGTAGTGTCTTCTATCTGCCAGCCTGACTATTGCACTTGAAGCAATTGTAGCACCTCATTAGGGGAATCACTTAGTCACTAATCAGGTTGTAATCTTCAATTTAATATTGGGATCATTCACCAAAAGCTCTTAATTGATCCCCGCAATTGACTTATTAACAGGGTGACAGATATTAAAGTTAACCGGAGAAGACAAGACGAGGTCTAAGAGAAAATATCTCATTCGGAGTTGCTGACAAATGAGTGGCCAGACAACTGGTAATGAATCAAGTACAGCATAGTGTTAGCTCAGAACTGCTCAGAACTGTCTAACTCAAGCATAGAAGAACTTAGCCTGACAGCTCAAACTGAATTATTTTGGCTACATACAGTACTTCAGTCTGAGAATGCTATCGTTGAAGTCGTTTGTGATGACATCAAAATGAGGGGTGTTGTACAAAACAATGTAAGCAGCGATTGGACCATCTCTGACCAATCAGAGTATCAAAGCCAATGACGAATTGCATAATATCCGTTATGATACCCGTTTTGTCTGACTTCTCGGCAAACCCCTAGTGTCTGGGTAAGCATCATCTAATTATTCAAAAATATTTATACAATATTTTTATCTGGACACTTTCTCTTTGATATTACAACTATGCAAATATGCAAGTAACCATTTTGCTGTACCGTTTACACCTTCTGTATCTTTTGCATGTGACAAATAAACTTTGATTTTATTTGATAGAGTGTGTTTTACCAGAGACAGTAAGATGAACAATATATATATGAACAATATGTAATATGAACAAAATGACCTGCATCAATGTCAGATATATACAACATCTGGTGAAATTGGAATGCGCGCAATTCTAATAAATAATCGTAATATTAAACATTTATGAACAGACAGTTATCTTATATTGTTTAAAAGCTTAAATTCTTGTTAATCTAACTGCAGTGTCCGATTTACAATAGACTTTATAGCGAAAGCATACCATGCGATTGTTTGAGGAGGCGCCCCGCATCAGCATATTTTTCAACCAGCAAAGGCTTCATAAAATCACAAATAGAGATTAAATAATTAACTTACTTTTGAAAATATTTCTCTGTTTGCATTCCCAAGGATTCCAGCTACAACATGAATGGTCGTTTTGTTAGATAAAGTCCTTCTTCATATCCAAAAAAGTCAATTTAGTTGGCGACATCAATTTCAGTTATTCACTCGTTTCACATGCAGACGAAGGAGTCCAAAAAGCTACCTCTAAAATTTGTTCAAACAAGTGAAACTATATTTCTATGTAATCCTCAGGTATCCTGAAATGTAAATAAACTATAATATTTCATATGGAAAGATGTATATTCATTGAAATGTAAAATTAGCAGGCGCGCCTCCTCATCGTCATGCGCTGGCAGACTGATTTTCCACTGGAACTCTGTACCAAAACTCCAAATTCTTACTTGTTTTGGAAAAAACAAGCCTGAAACCTTAAACAAAGCATGTTGACATCTCATGGAACCATAGGAATTACAATATGGGAGCTAGAATTGCATAGGACCCATAGCTTTCCATTATAAGAGCCAGGAACATCAAAAATATAACATTCTGGTGTTTTTTCTTTGGATTTTCGCCGACCGTATAAATTGTGTTATAGTCTCATACATTATTGAAACATTTCTACAAACTTCAAAGTGTGTTCTATCCAATGCTACCAATTATGTGCATATCCTGGCTTCTGGGCCTGAGTAACAGGCAGTTTACTTTGGGCACATCAGTCAGGTGGACATTCAGGAATATAAGGCCCTAACTCTAAGAAGTTTTAAGTGTATTTTTACCTCGAGTTTTTCCTTATGGTAGGTTACTACTTTCACCAGTTTTAGTTTTGAAATCATTGGTTGTGTACTACACTACCTTACTCACTCTGTTTAGCACATTGCCTCACATCCTTAACTTCTTAGAACTACCCCTCCCGGATCCGGAAGAATTGTCATCAACTACACTAATTAGCATAACGCAACAGACAAAAAATCTTACTAGAAAATATTCATATTCATGAAATCACAAGTGAAATATAGTGAAACACAGCTTAGCCTTTTGTTAATCACCCTGTCATCTCAGATTTTGAAATGATGCTTTACAGCCAAAGCAAGACAAGCATTTGTGTAAGTTTATCGATAGCCTACCATAGCATTATGTCCAGCTAGCAGCAGGCAGCTTGGTCACGAAAATCAGAAAAGAAATCAAATTAAATCGTTTACCTTTGAGCTTCGGATGTTTTCACTCACGAGACTCCCAAATAGACAGCAAATGTTCATTTTGTTCCATAAAGATTATTTTTATAGCCGAAATACCTCTGTTTGTTCTTCACCTTTTGTTGAGAAATCCACCGGAAAATGCGGTCACGACAACGCCGAAAATCATTCCAAATTAGATCCATAATTTCGACAGAAACATGGCGAACGTCTTTTATAATTAATCTTCAAGATGTTTTTCAAATATCTATTTGATAATATATCAACCAGGACCATTGGCTTCTTAGTAGGAGCGAGAGGAGCAATGGCCACCTTTGTCGACCACGCACAAATCACCACTGACGCAATGTTGTCGTTCACGCTCATTTTTCAAAATAAAGGCCTGAAACTATGTCGTGTGACTGTAGACACATTAGGGATGCCATAGAAAAAGGAATCTGGTTGATATCCCTTTTCAATGCTAAATAGAGAGGCATAGGAACGCAGAGGTTTCAAAATAAGAGTCACTTCCTGATTGGATTTTTCTCAGGCTTTCGCCTGCAATATCAGTTCTGTTATACTCACAGACAATATTTTTACAGTTTTGGAAACTTCAGTGTTTTCTATCCTAAGCTGTCAATTACAGTGGGGCAAAAAAGTATTTAGTCAGCCACCAATTGTGCAAGTTCTCCCACTTAAAAAGATGAGAGGCCTGTAATTTTCATCATAGGTACACTTCAACTGTGACAGACAAAATAAGAAAAAAAATCCAGAAAATCACATTTTTAATGAATTTATTGAATTTATTTGCAAATTATGGTGGAAAACAAGTATTTGGTCACCTACAAACAAGCAAGATTTCTGGCTCTCACAGACCTGTAACATCTTCTTTAAGAGGCTCCTCTGTCCTCCACTCGTTACCTGTATTAATGACACCTGTCCACAAGCTCAAACAGTCTCACTCCAAACTCCACTATGGCCAAGAGCAAAGAGCTGTCAAAGGACACCAGAAACAAAATTGTAGACCTGCACCAGGCTGGTAAGACTGAATCTGCAATACGTAAGCAGCTTGGTTTGAAGAAATCAACTGTGGGAGCAATTAGGAAATGGAAGACATACAAGACCATTGATAATCTCCCTTGATCTGGGGCTCCATGCAAGATCTCACCCCGTGGGGTCAAAATGATCACAAGATGATCACAAGAACTGTGAGCAAAAATCCAAGAACCACACGGGGGTGACCTAGTGAATGACCTGCAGAGAGCTGGGACCAAAGTAACAAAGCCTACCATCAGTAACACACTACGCCGCCAGAGACTCAAATTCTGCAGTGCCAGACGTGTCCCCCTGCTTAAACCAGTACATGTCCAGGCCCGTCTGAAGCTTGCTAGAGAGCATTTGGATGATCCAGAAGAAGATTGGGAGATTGTCATATGTCATATGGTCAGATCAAACAAAAAATATAACTTTTTGGTAAAAACTCAACTCGTCGTGTTTGGAGGACGAAGAATGCTGAGTTGCATCCAAAGAACACCATACCTACTGTGAAGCATGGGGGTGGAAACATCATGCTTTGGGGCTGTTTTTCTGCAAAGGGACCAGGACGACTGATCCGTGTAAAAGAAAGAATGAATGGGGCCATGTATCGTGAGATTTTGAGTGAAAACCTCCTTCCATCAGCAAGGGCATTGAAGATGAAACGTGGCTGGGTCTTTCAGCATTACAATGATCCCAAACACACCACCCGGGCAATGAAGGAGTGGCTTCGTAAGAAGCATTTCAAGGTCCTGGAGTGGCCTAGCCAGTCTCCAGATCTCAACCCCATAGAAAATCTTTGGAGGGAGTTGAAAGTCTGTGTTGCCCAGCAACAGCCCCAAAACATCACTGCTCTAGAGGAGATCTGCATGGAGGAATGGGCCAAAATACCAGCAACAGTGTGTGAAAACCTCATGAAGACTTACATAAAACATTTGACCTCTGTCATTGCCAACAAAGGGTTTATAACAAAGTATTGAGAAACTTTTGTTATTGACCAAATACTTATTTTCCACCATAATTTGTAAATAAATTCATAAAAAATCCTACATCTGGATTTCTTTTCTAATTTTCTAATTTTGTCTGTCATAGTTGACGTGTACCTATGATGAAAATTACAGGCCTCTCATCTTTTTGAGTGGGAGAACTTACACAATTGGTGGCTGACTAAATACTTTTTTTGCCCCACTGTATATGCATATTCTAGCATCTTGTCCTGAGAAATAGCCCATTTACTTTGGGAACGTTATTTTTCCAAAAATGAAAATACTGCCCCCTAGTCTCAAGAGGTTAAAGAGATAGGCAGGGCTAAGCCTTAAGAGGGTGTTAATAATGCTGAATAGGTGCAGACAAAGAAGAGCCTCCAGTTGGTGTTACAAAATATCCAAGTGTCATTTTCTGAAAAGTGTGGTTACAAGTTTATTCAACTTTCAAAGCAGAATTACTTTCCCATTGTTCCTCAACTGCAGTGTATCATATACCATTTGAGGAACAATGGGAACGTAATCCTGCTTTGAAATTTATAATCTCACTTTTGAGAAAATGGCCTTTGAAGGGTTTTGGTACCTACTGGAGAGGTCTCCCTTTTCTAAACCCAATCAGCATTTAGCATTTAGCTAAACCCAATCAGCAATCCTTTAAGGATTCACGTGAGGTGTTTTTGAACTATGGATAACCAGGAATGAGATTAGAACCTTTTCTGAGGGACCCAAACTCAATGATAATTAATAGTGAATGTTATCTGGCTAAGGGATACCCCTTTCTCAAGAAAAAGTATATATTTTGTGAACAGTTCCAAAAGTCTCATGGAATGTGTAGTAGCGAAGAATGGATATATTTCTTTACTGATCTTGTGTGTTGTGGGGACTGAAGGATCATTTGACTTTCGCATACAGTTGTTATAATAATGGAGGTAATACAATTATGCAGGCTATAGGACTATCTACAATACTTACCGTATGCCTGAGACAGCAGCACACATTGGTCTGAAATGTTATTCCAACAAAGTTGTCTCAGGTCCTCTGACATCTGTTACCTCCTGTACCAGTTACAACAGTATGCATATAATGTGTGTGAATCATTAAAATATTTTGTTGGAGATAGAGGAGGGAGGTGGGCAAAATGGTCACTACCACAGGGATGCATGAGATTTTATTCTGCCACAATTCTGGCTTTCTCTAACTTCCATTCTCAAACCTTTCCCTTTACACTCTGAACCAGTCAGATAGATGGCCTATATCTTAATTGGATCCACAATGAGACAGAGAGCATCACGTGCTTCCCTTTCATTAATTGATTTGTCTGTGCAGGGGGTTTATTTATAATGGTTAGAGTACAGTACATTGGGTAACCAAGTCTACCCTCTTGACCTGTACCCTCCACTACCTGGGATTCCAATATCATTAAGATTCCATTGGACTATCTTGATTGTCCCTTCCTTTTCACTCTGTAAATACTGTGTGATAAAGGAACTCTAGCTCTGAAGCTCCATTGAAGGGAGTAACATGACTTCCAGGTATCACCAGGATGTCATTCTAGACATGACACCGTTATTATGGGATGGTCAGGAGATATGTGATTACAGCACTCCTAAAGCATTGCAATCTGTGTATTGGGGGAAACAAAGCCTATGGATTAATAATTGAGCATCACTCGATCCACAGTGCAAGCAGCTTTTTTGGGATCAGCAACAGGCTGCAGCTATTCTCCTGCTCAGCAATAAAAGGCAGAAAGAAAGGTAATGCTATTATTACGACCCTTTTCTGCTCAGCAAGGTAGGAAAATATGTGCGAGACATGGGCTGATAGACCATTCTCACTGATAGAAAGTGATGTGTATTGAGCCTACAGGATAACAATAATGCAGTATACAATGTTAGAACAAGACAAAGTTTATCCCAGGGTGGCACTCAACACATTGGTGAGAAGCCTATTATCAATTGTAATTTTTTTCCCAAATACATTATGATAGCTGAGCTATTGTTCATCCACTGGAGAGGGAAACATAACTTCCAGAGATCAACTGACTACAGGTCACATTAATCCAAACAAAACTACTCATTGGTCAACAATGAGATTTTGTATCAAGAAAAGGGTATATTTTACACAGATGTCATTGCTGCGATACAGTATGTACCGGCTTAATACTTCTGCTGATAATGAAACACTACTGCATGTTGCTATGGTTACATTGGTCACTGATTCATTTCACAATCTATGCACAAAAGGCAACACAGATAGTTTGTTTGACATAGAGTTCATAGAGAGAGAGTATTTTCAACAAGACTATGTGCTAGACACTATATGCCACATACCATTAGAAATCCATACACTTAAAATAAAGTTTCCTTTCCAGGTATCTGCAGTTGCCTATTCGTTTAGAGAGCTTTTAAACTTATGAGGAGTCCTGAGAGTTGGGCCCTTCAAAAACAATGCGGCCACCTCCTTTGTAAAAGTATAGTCCGTAGTGGACACCCTGCAAGGAATCCCAGTCATTATTGCAGTGATGTTATATCCCTTAGAGAACATCAAGAGGTCTTGCAGGGAATGGATCTCTGTGCCAATATCCATGTGTTATGCGGATACAGTGTTACTGTCTAAAGATGGCTATGATGAATAGAACACAAACAGTTATAGTTTTCTAACAACTGGTCTGTGACTAAGTATTGACCAAGTGTCTGAGCCTTGCAAATGTGTTTGATTATTAATTTCCTTCTAAAGTAAATTAAAATGCTGTTTTCAAAAACAATTTTAGGCTTTTAATTTAATACACAAAGTATTCTCATTCTGGATATTTTGTTGAACCTAATGTTCTCATAAAGTCAGCCTTCACAGTGTATTACACTCATTTGTATCCATTAAAAGTGTATTGCTATTGTGAGAGTTCAGTGACCAGTCGGAAGAAGACGACCTGACAGCACCCTCCTCAGGGGATAGGTAATCAGTATTAATCCAATTAGTACACACCCGGGTCCACTAATTGCTTTGTCTCTTCCTCTATATAGGTGTGCCAGGAGAGGCACTGTGGGACAATTGGGAGTAGAGATGGCGGCCTGTGAGGATGTTGGATTTTCCTACATCAGAGAAAGCTACTTTTACTGGGGAACCTTGGCTCTCTGTTAACCAAGGCAGGCTATAGGTATAGAGAATCGTTCCTCCTGTAACTATTGTGAAGACGATAGTCTGAAGACAGGAGTAGAGGTTTGTTGTTTTGCGTTCCGTTTGTGGCAACGGCCATTTGGTCAACGGCTTAGTTTATTTGTTTTGTTACGCTGGTGTTTCAGCGATGGACGTTACCCTGTACTGGAGTTATTTTGTTGGGAGAAAGAAGACCTGTTTAGTAATCAATCACAAGAAAAGGAATCACAACCACTGCCTCTGGTCTGTTAGGGTGTTACGGACAAGCTGAGCCATTTGCACTATATTATTAGAAAAAGCAACCATTCATTTCAGTTGAGAAAACACTCTGTACCTTTTAATGAAAATTAATATTGACAAACTGGGAAATTATTTTCTTCACAAAATAAAGTTTTGAAATTGTGGCCTAACATTGGGTGCTTTCCTTATTTTCCTATTTGTCTAATTTGCATTAGGAAACCAAAGCTATTTTGTTATGTTGCTGCTGATTTACCATGGTGCATTTTTACATGGTTTCAGTGGCATAAGACAACGATGAATGGTAGCTGGGGGTTGATTGTAAATTCAAGTCAAGGAGTGGGTTGTTAGAGGTCCCCCACTGAGCGTCATATTGCTTGGGTGTAAACTGATCCAGAGCGCTGGGTGGCTCATAGCCCTCCTGTATGTCGTTTTTAGAGCAGCAAAAGCAGGATATGGTATTAACAAAGCACTTTTCCACTCTTTCACACCAAATCCCTAGTGGGCACCTCACTGACTCACCCAGTCAAAGCAGTGTGAGTCATGCTGCTGTGAGCTTGGCTGGGCCACTCCTGGGAAGGGGAGGTGAGTACTGTAGCGCTGGGTGTGTTGCTGGTTTAAAGCATCAGGACAGAGATGAGAGAAGTCCTTCCAGTAGCTACATCAGACTGAAGCCTTTCTGCATGAAGCTTCTTTTCTTTACCCTTGGATAATGGCTGTGTGTATTAGGTCAGAGACTGACTGTTTGACTGGCTCGCTCTCTCTTTCCACCCCTTTTTCTATATCTAGCCCTGTCTCTATGTATCTCTCACCTTTACTATCTTTCTCTCTCTCCCTGTCTCTTTTTCTCTGTCTGAATTAGGGGAAGACTATTATTAAGGTGTTAAGGTGCTGCTTCACGTCGTATAATGTTTAATTAACATATTTTCAACCTGCACAGCACTATGGAAGAGCCTTTCTGTGGTCAGTAATGTCATTGTTTTACAATTACTCATTCTCCTGATAATCCCACCCACTCCCCCGGTTTAGAGCTGGTTACGCCCACTCTTGTCAGTAGACGTGCCATACCCCTGACCAGTCACACCCACTCTGTCTGGCCGTCTTTTGTTGATAACACCACAGGTTCTGCTTTCACACAGACTACACTGTGAGCCTGTGATAGCACTCTAAATTGCAATAAAATTAGGGCTGTTAACTTTAACGTGTGATTTACAGTTAACGTTAGAATTTTTTTACGCTGTAAAAAAAAAAAATCACAGTTAATCGCATCTACATTGTTTTCATCCAGACCCTTTTAAGGGCAACGCACAATGCGCTTTGTTGTGCTGTGTGCTCTCGGTCTCGGATATTGAGGTATAAAAGAACTGGAGACAGCTTCCAAGATGGACGCTCATTGTTTTCAACGTAACCTGCTCACGTTCACATCAGCCGTTTCGTGGGCCCTGCAATCTGCTTTACAGAGCGCACTAGCACTCAGTTTATAATGCCAGCGCACTAGCACTCAGTGCTCACTGGTGCAAGCGCAAGGAGACTTTGGATAAATATTAAGTGTTTAAAAATCTTCGGCTGTGAGCAATGGGAAAAAAATAGCCTTTTAATTATTATTTTTTTGGACTCCTCTATGGGTCCGTCTCTGGGAATTGTCCTTTTGGGTTGTCCAGAACTGCTGTCCAGAAAGTGCCCTCTAAGTACAATGGAAAGTATGCTTCCAGACTAGAACTCTGTCCCCCTGGTCTTGGCATCTAGCTGCTGCAGAGCTGTTTGTCTCTTGTGTTGAGGTGCTTAACAACCTCTCTGGGATAGGGGGGACGCATGTGTCCCACTTGGCCAATTGCCAGGGAAAATGTAGAGCGCCAAATTCAAATAAAATACGATAAAAAATCTAACTTTCATTAAATCACACATGTAAGATACCAAATTAAAGCTACACTCGTTGTGAATCCAGCCAACATTTCAGATTTCAGAAAGGCTTTTTGGCGAAAGCATAAGATGCAATTATCTGATGATAGCACAACAGTAAACAAAGAGAGAAAGCATATTTCAACCCTGCAGGCGCTACACAAACCACAGAAATAAAATATAAATCATGCCTTACCTTAGACAAGCTTATTTTGTAGGCACTCCAATATGTCCCATAAACATCACAAATTGTCTTTTTTTTCCGTTAATTATATATCCAAAATGTCAATTTATTTGGCGCTTTTGATCCAGAAAAACACAGCTTCGTCACTACAAAATATCTCAAAAGTTACCTGTAAACTTTGCCAAAACATTTCAAACGACTTTTGTAATAAAACTTTAGGTATTTTTAAGCGTTAATAATCGATCAAATTGTATACGGGACTATCTGTGTTCAAACAGTACACAGTCATTCAAGATGGCCGTACTTCTTCATTACACAAAGGAATAACCTCAACCAATTTCTAAAGACTGGTGACATCCAGTGGAAGCGGTAGGAACTGCAAACAAGTCCCTTAGAAATCTAGTTTCCCAATGAAAATGTATTGAATAGACAGTGACCTCAAAAACAAAAAATCGGAATGATTTGTCCTCGGGTTTTGCCTGCTACATAAGTTCTGTTATCTTCTTAAGGATGTAGCAGAATACAGTTCCGTGGCAGGAACAGCACTCAGGGGAGTTCAGAGCGCCACTTATAGTTTTTGATAAAACTCAAACTTTCATTAAAATACACATTCAAGGTAGTGAATTAAAGCTACACTCGTTGTGAATCTATCCACCAAGTCAGATTTGTAAAATGCTTTTCGGCGAAAGCATGAGAAGCTATTATCTGATAGCATGTAATATCCCAAAAGACCCGCAGGGACTTAAACAAAATAATTAGCATAGTCGTCGCTACACAAACCACACAAATAAAATATAAAACATTCATTACCTTTGACCATCTTCTTTGTTGACACTCCTAGATGTCCCATAATCACTATTGGGTCTTTTTTTCGATTAAATCGGTCCATATAGCCTAGATATCGATCTATGAATACTGTGTGAACAACTGAAAAAAATTGCGTTTTCTAACGTAACGTCATTTTTTTTAATTAAAAAAGTTGACGATAAACTTTCACAAAACACTTCGAAATACTTTTGTAATGCAACTTTAGGTATTAGTACACGTTAATAAGCGATAAAATTGATCACGAGGCAAAGTATATTCTTTAGCTGTCCGTCTGGAAATAATGTCCGGAGAAATCTCTACCAAAACCTCCGGTCGGAGACCGGAGGAAATCGGCTCCCTAGTTTCGGTTTGACCAAGAAACAAAGCCCAAGCAAATGACAAGACTCTAGACATCGTGTGGAAGCTGTAGGTACTGCAACCTCGACCTCTTTTAATCCAGTTCACCTTGAACAATTCCTGGAAGTAGCGCATGGATATTTTTTTCCATTTTCAGTGATCAGATTTTCCTGCACTTTTCGATGTAACGCACGTTCTGTTATAGTCACAGCCGTGATTTAACCAGTTTTAGAAACGTCTGAGTGTTTTCTATCCACACATACTAATCATATGCATATACTATAATCCTGGCATGAGTAGCAGGGTGCTGAAATGTTGCGCGATTTTTAACAAAAAGCTGCGAAAATTCGCAACAGCCTTAACAGGATAAACTCACAGACATGATTCAAACAGTTTTAGAAACTTCAGATTGTTTTCTATCCAAATCTACTCATAATATGCATATCTTATATTCCGGGGATGAGTAGCAGGAAGTTGAAATTGGGCACGCTATTTATCCAAAAGTGAAAATGCTGCCCCCTGTCCCGAAGATGTTTTAAACATATTAAGCAACTATTTTGAAGGAAAACGTACAGAATGTTCAACCATAAACACATCCCCAGCCTTTTCTTTCGATAGCATTTGCACATACTCAGTAGCTAGCTAGTTATGCTAAAGTTAGCTCACCAAATGAGAATGTTTACAATGCCATGGCTGAATGCCTTTTGATTCAACTCTAATTTCCCACTATGATTTTAATCATAACATGACTGACATTGTTCTCAATATGGCACAAACATGTGGCCCTCCCTCACGGACACCTCTCCAAAAACCATTTTAGCATAAGTGTTAAACCTGTCGGAAGATTCAGGGCATGGTCCATGGACTCTTGTAACCGGAAAAACACTATGTTGCATATATGTTTAGACGAAACAAATACTCAGCAGGTCTAACATAATTTAGAATGTCATTCAACAATTGATATACTGAATGTATGTACAGTTGAAGTCGGAAGTTTACATACACCTTAGCCAACTACATTTAAATTCAGTTTTTCACAATTCCTGACATTTGATCCAAGTAAAAATTTGCTGTCTTAGGTCAGTTAAGATCACCACTTTATTTTAAGAATGTGACAAGTCAGAATAACAGTAGAGAATTGTTTTTTCAGCTTTTATTTCTTTCATCACATTCCCAGTGGTTCAGAAGTTTACATACATTAAATTAGTATTTGATAGCATTGCGTTTAAATTGTTTAACTTGGGTCAAATGTCTCGGTTAGCCGTCCACAAGCTTCCCACAAAAAGTTGGGTGAATTTTTGCCCATTCCTCCTGACAGAGCTGGTATAACTGAGCTAGGTTTCTAGGCCTCCTTGCCTCGCACATGCTTTTTCAGCACTGCCCCAAATCTTCTATAGGATTGAGGTCAGGGCTTCGTGACGGCCACGCCAATACCTTGACTTTGTTTTCCTTAAGCCATTTGGCCACAACTTTGGAAGTATGCTTGGGGTCATTGTCGATTTGGAAGACCCATTTGTGACCAAGCTTTAAATTCCTGACTGATGTCTTGAGATGTTGCTTCAATATATCTACATAATTTCCTTCCTCAGGATGCCATATATTTTGTGAAGTGCACCAGTCTCTTCTGCAGCAAAGCACCCCCACAACATGATGCTGCCACCCCCGTGCTTCACGGTTGGGATGGTGTTCTTTGGCTTGCATGCCACCCCCTTTTCCTCCAATCATAATGATGGTCATTATGGCCAAACAGTTCTATTTTTTTTTCATTAGACCAGAGGACACTTCTCCAAAAAGTACGATCTTTGTTCCCATGTGCAGTTGTAAACCGTAGTCTGGCTTTTTTAATGGCGGTTTTGGAGCAGTGGCTTCTTCTTTGCCCAGTGGCCTTTCAGGTTATGTTCGTATAGGACTCGTTTTACTGTGGATATAGATACTTTTCTAACAGTTTCATCCAGCATTTTCAAAAGGTCCTTTGCTGTTGTTCTGGGATTTATTTGCACTTTTCTCACCAAAGTCTCCTTCCTGAGCGGTATGATGGCTGCTTGGTCCCATGGTGTTTATACTTGCGTACTATTGTTTGTACAGATTAACGTGGTATTTTCAGGCGTTTGGAAATTGCTCCCAAGGATGAACCAGTCTTGTAGATGTCTACAATAATTTTCTCAGGTCTTGGCTGATTTCTTTTGATTTTCCATGATGTCAAGCAAAGAGGCACTGAGTTGAAAGGTAGGCCTTGAAATACATCCACAGGTACACATCCAATTGACTCAAATTATGACAATTAGCAGAAGCTTCTTAAAATTACCATGATATCATTTTCTGGAATTTTCCAAGCTGTTTAGAGGCACAGTCAACTTAGTGTATGTAAACTTCTGACCCACTGGACTTGTGATACAGTGAATTGTAAGTGAAATAATCTATATGGGACTTAGTCTATAAACAATTGTTGGAAATATTACTTGTGTCATGCACAAAGTAGATGTCAAAACTGTAGTTTGTTAACAAGAAATGTTTGAAGTGGTTTAAAAATTAGTTTTAATGACTCCTACATTTGGTTGAAACCTGTGATTAGTATTAATCATATAGTCCGGATCTGGATATACGCCAGGAAGTTCATCTATTTCAATCTCTAACAATTGTTGTTGTTCTTGATAGGTACGACAAGCCCTTTCTCCCCCTGGAGCTACTCCCCACAGACATTGAGGATTTCCAGTCCAATGGTCCTCCTTTAGCATTACACGGTTTTCCCTCTTTGTTGGTGTATTGTCCTGGAGCTCCAGGGACAGGGTAATGTTTTACGCTGGTTTGGATCAGGATAGATTTCAGAAAAGGTAAAACACAACAGAATACCACTCCCATCACAACATTGCTCCCCATTTTCCCAGGATTGAGTCCAACCAGTCCCAGGCATGGGAATCATGTCCAGCATTGTTCTGTACTTCCTGTCATAGTCCTTTTAATTTGGTAATTGCCTTCGTAAAAATGAACCATCTGGGGCAGTGTTATTGGAGATGAAGGTGCAGCATTCATCTCCAAACATAACAAGCTCCACCTTTTTCTGCTAAGAGCCAATTCAAGGCCTGCCTGTTCTGCCATGTCACTCTGCTTGCGGCCTGTACTTGTTCTCCCAAAGCTGTCAATGCAGCGTCTGTATAATTAATGAATCTTTGTTGGTTATAGTAAATATAATTAATCCATTCTAGATTTTTGTTTGCCGCAAACCTGACTTAACCTCATCTCTTGCTTTGTATTCCTTGGGGATTCCTCTAGGTTGTCCTATTTCATCTAAATAGACCTTGGGGTCAGACCTATATTCTCTCCTTACTCTATATTTTGTAGTTTGTTGCTTAGTATCACTAGGATTCCATTCAGTGACAGTTATCTGTTGAATCCACCCAACCCTTGCAGAAAGGCCTGTCCATCATTTTGGTAATGTTGCCCTTGATCTTTTCCCTCCACATATCCAGATGAAATCTGCCACTACCACAGTATGTTCTTCATGTGGTGCAATTAATGGAAGTGCTAGAGTGTGATTTTGACATCTATCGTGAGCAATTACTTTTCCCACCCAACTTCCGGCTGCTTGATACGTAGCCCCTTTTGGTGAGTCTGCATTCCAATTGGTGTTATTAGTTAAGTGCCATGTGGTCTCACATGTGCCTCTGAACTTCCCCATCTCGTGTTGTCCTTCTGTGCTGTTAAAACTTTCATATGGATGTTTATAATATATTCAATATTTATATGGGGTCTCTAACTTCTGTGCTTCCACTCGTACATCCAATTCTTGAGACAATTTTCCCCAGCCTGTTTGGTTGTAGTATCTTTGATAGTGTCGATTACCCAAATATGACAAACATTCAGCTGGACAATAAGGCCTTTCTGATCTCAAAGCAAAAGCAAAAGTTTTGATTAAAGTCAGCACAGTCCCTATAATCATAAGGATTATAGGTACCACCACTAATTATTTCAGTGGAGAAGACGCACACAATAAGCAATTTGTCTGTCTTAATTTAGACACTGTTTATTGATACAAGTCATTTTCTTCTTCTTCATTTTTCTTCTTCTGCTCCCCCCATAGTTGTTATTTTACCAGATCCCTGTTACAGGGACATGAGAGGGCAGAGAAGTCAATGGCAGGGAAGTCCCATCCATTTCCTGTTGTTTCTCCTTCTCCTGCATCATTGCCTGCGTTTGGGGTATCTGCAGTAGATATCCCATCAATAACAGTGCACATGTCACTCTCTCCCCTCCTCTGATTCTCTGGGTGTTCAGGAAGGAGTGCCTGTTGACTCTCGGTAATTGCATTTTGGTCCTCTTCTCCCTCTGCTTCTTTCTGGCTCCTGCCTGGTGTATCAATATCCTCTGCTTCCTCATGGCTCGATGGTCACTCACCGATTCTCTCTAGAACTCTGGTGCAGTGGTTTAGATGGTACCACATAGTGCTTCCTTTCACCTGGATGGCTGTTCGTGTCGCTAGGACCACCTTGTCAAATCCACCTTGTCAAATTTGTTATTGGTCACATACACATGGTTAGCAGATGTTAATGTGAGTGTAGCGAAATGCTTATGCTTGTAGTTCCGACTATGCAGTAAAATCTAACAAGTAAATCTATCAAATTGACAACAACTACCTTATACACACAAATGTAAAGGGATGTATAAGAATATGTACATATAAATATATGGATGATAGTGTGTGGCATTGGCAAGATGCAGAAGATGGTGTAGCATACAGTATATATATATATATATGAGATGGGTAATGTAGGATATGTAAACGTTATTTAAAGTGACTAGTGATACCTTTTTATTAAGTCTGTTTATTTAAGTGGCCAGAGATTTGAGTCAGTATGTTGGCAGCAGCCTCTCTATGTTAGTGATGGCTGTTTAATTAACAGTCTGATGGCCTTGAGATAGAAGCTGTTTTTCAGCCTCTCGATAGGGACCCTCTCGCCTTTGCTCGTTCCACTTCCTCCAGAACGCTCGGATGTAGACCCGATCTCCTGGGATCACTAGATCAGGAACCTCTGGTCCTGGTTCAGGTTCTCGCTCTTTTTCCTGGAGATAAATAACTTCATGTATAGCAGTTAGTTGTCTCACATATGCTTTTAACTCCATTTCTAATCGCTCTAATGAGGGACCTTTATAGGGCCCTCTTAGAACTGACACTGGCATGGGTCGACCCGTAAGCATTTCATGTGGGGTTACAGTAGATGCGTATTTCTGTTAGTTTGCATGCGGTAACTCATTAGAGCAAGTGTTTGTGCATCCACCCAAATAAGCTTTGTGCTAGCACACATTTTATTCAGTATAGCCTTGAGGGTTCCATGTATTACTTATCTGGTTAAAATTTGTATCACTGTTCCTGATCCCACATCTGCTGATGGTACCCATCTGCTAAACCTATCTATTATAACCAACATGTATCTTTTACCATGTACCTTCTTTATAATATCCACGTAGTCTATAAGTAAATGTCGAAATGGCCCTTCTGAGACTGGTATATGACCTATGGGTGTGGTTATTCCATTTCAAATATTTGTTTTGCGTACACACCTCACATTTTGCTAATGCATCATCCACCATTGCCTGTAGGTGGGGTGACCAAAATCCTTGCCTTTTAAATGTTTCTTACCACTTCCCCCCTTGCGCAAAGCTCAAAACCATGCGCATCAGTAATTAGTAAATTATGCAACATAGTAAGTGCCACTATGGTCCCTTCATGGGATCTCCATAGTCCCTTCCTTCATATCTTTGGTTGCCCCTCTCTGGTGCCACATGGATTGCTCATAGGGCCCAGCTTGTTTCTGTATTCTAATTATGTCATCTGGCTGAGGTGTAGATTCAATGATAACCATTGGGGCTGTTAATATTGGAATGGTGCACTTAGATGCCTTTCTTGCTGCCTCATCTGCTGCGTTATTTCCTTTAACAACAAAGTAATTTCCTTTTTTTATGTGCTTGGCATTTTATTATCGCTAGCCTTTTAGGTTACATCAGTGCCATCACTCATTTTACAGTTTGTTTGTGATGCTGTATGGGTGTTCCATCACTTTTCTTAAATCTTTGTTTCCACACAGCTCCAAATAAGTGGCATACTCTGTGTGCATATGCCGAGTCAGTATATGTGTTTACTGTTTTTCTTTGTACGTAAACGCAAACAGATGTCTGCACTCCTCCGCCAGGGGCACACCAAAAAAATTATCCACGTAAATCAATCACTATAAAGGTACTTGGCATCTGGGGGAACATTGGTCAGCAGCGTGTGAGGGTTTGGAACTTCCACAAGCCAGTCCTGTGCTATGTCATTTATTGCTCTTAAGTCATGTACCAGTCTCCATTTCTTTCCATCTGCTTTAAGGACTAGCAATAGAGGTGTATGACAGCAGCTCTGTGTTTCTATTAATACCCCTGCTTCTATTAACCCTTCAATAGTCATGCTTAAACCTTCTTCCGCTTCTGGTTTCATATAGTTTTGGGCATTCCAGGGGAATGCGTCTGGTTTTACTTAAATGCACACAGGACTTGCTGATTTTACCAATCCAACATCTGTATCATGTTGTGACCATACGCCATTCGGTACACTTTCTTCCATTTCCTGCCTTTGCTGGTTATCTGGTGCTATCCCTTTTCCTAATTGTACTTGTTGGTTAGCTGTAACTTCTACCTCCTTTGGGTCCCATTCATTACTATTGTAGCCAGTATTTTAATTAAGGCCTTATCTTTAGAGTGATACATCAGTGGATTCTCTGTTTAGTTCCATTTGCTTATTTTTGCTTGTTTCATCATGAGACCTAAATCCTTTGCTATAGCTCCCTTATTTATTATCAATGTAATGTGTGGAACGGAATCAGAAATATTATAAAAATGTTCCACAAAGTCTGAACCATCCCTGTCCATTACATCCATTGCTGCCCAGTTTCCCTATAATTATGTACGGGGACATAATTGGTACTGATTTTGCATTTATAATCCAAAGTTGTTACAATAAATGATCTTGGTAGGGGTCATACTGCATTGTGCAGTGAAACTCTGGTTTTGTTCTATTAGCTTCAGATATCTTAGCCTGGGTAAACCTTCCCCATTTCTTTACAGTTTTATCTATTTCTCTCTCAATAACCCCTAACCAATACACATTTGCTGTCTCTCCTGTCATTAGCATGTTGATTTAATCCTGTTTGGTCTATAATTACCCCTTCAGGAGAGCACATCATTTGTATGCTCATTTTGCATAGAGCATCCCTTCCTAATCCTATAGTTTTGGCACAGTTTTGGCATTTACCAGACATGGGGAGATGAGAGGCATGTGTAAGTGGCTCCAGTATCTATCATCATGGGTGTGCCTCTGTTCTCTATTTGAACCTGCAGCACAGGTTCTTGAACAGCTCTTGTTGTTATCACGGTGAACTGACCCTCCCATGTTGGATTCTCTGGGCACCCCTAGTATCCCTGATTAGGCCCTGCCCATGGGTTCACAGGGCCCTGTGGTTGGTTCGGATTTTGTTGCCAGCCTGACTCTGGGCTGTTTCCAATTATTTTGGTTCCTGCTTCCCTGTTGTTGCCAGACGTTAATAGGACAATTTCTTCTAGTGTGTCCTGGCTGTTGGCATCCCCAACAGATCCTCGGTGGTCCCTGCGGGCCCCTGTTTCGTCCTCTCGGATTGTTTTGCGGAGGTCTTTGTTGCCTATTGCCATTGTTGGGGTTGTTGTGCATACACATTCACTGCTCGTGGTATGGGTTGTACTTGGGCCTGCTGGACAGGAGGCAGTTTGTAGCCCTCCAGAGGAGACTGCAGCCATTGTTCCTGCTTCAGGCACAGGGGCTATCACTGGAGCTTGGACTTTCTTTTTTCCTTTGTTCGTTAGGTCTTCCAGTTGGAGCTGTGTTAGCTTCCTCTGAATGTCTTTTCCTTGTTCCTTGAGTTATTTGTTCATCCTTTCTGTATTTTTCCACTGCATGGGATTACATGGTCACAGAATTCTTTGTGTTATTTTGAAGTCAGTCCCACTACGTCCTCCAGCCTGCTTCTCACTGGCTGAGGCATGGCTTCTATTACTGAGTTTTGCAACAGAGTTGTCATCAGTGAGTCCCCCTCTGGATTCCATTCTGTTTCCAGCCTCCATCGTTTCAGCTGTCCATGTAGATATGCAGCTGGTCCTTATCCATTTACCTGCTTCATCATGGAGATCAGGTAGGCGGGCAACCAGCCCTTCCAGGTCCTGCGAGCCCCATGTGATATAGTGCCCTTTAGTTCCTTCTATCAAAATTGGACACTGTGCACTATATCTTTCAGATTCTTTCATCTTCCTCCTACTCCGCAGCCCTCTTTTTTTCCCTTTTCCTGCCATAGATCATTTCCCTAAAACTGACTATATCTTCTCCACTCTCCGCATCTTGTTCCCTACACGCATGTTCTTTTCGCTCTTTTTCTTTTGCTCTCTCCCTCTTTTCAAGTAAGTGTTTTTCTAGCCGCCTTTGCTTCCATTTCAGCTATTATGTCCTCTTCCAGTGAATCTTCATCTTTTTTTCACTTGCATTTTTGCCAAGGCCTCACTTAATCCTTCATAAAAGTTAAACTTTTCTGGGTTCCTTCCTGCACCTTGCTCAGCCTCCCCTGTCATTTCCAGGTCCTTTTCTTTTACCTGAGAGGGCACATAGGGAGTCTTCTTCTCCTCTTCCATCTCTATTTCTCCCTTTATTTCCACCACTCCCAACACCAGGGGGTATTGCCCACTGGTGTATGGTGGTTTTGTAAACCATTCCACCTTCTTCCTGTCTGACATTTCATTGTCTTTCTTCAACATTCCTCTCGCTGTCTTTATACTTTTCAACAATCCTTCTCCTGCTTTTTTAAACATCCTCAGTACCTCTTTTTCTCTTTCTCTCTTCTTCCCTGTGTCACTTGTCTTATGCTTTTTTATACCACCTTTTTTAGACCACCTATAATTTAGCCCAAACAACTACCTCTTTTCCAACTGTATTTAATTTTAATTAATTTATTTATTTTGCTCCTTTGCACCCCATTATTTTATTTCTACTTTGCACATTCTTCCATTGCAAAACTACCATTCCAGTATTTTACTTGCAATATTGTATTTACTTTGCCATCATGGCCTTTTTTGCCTTTACCTCCCTTCTCACCTCATTTGCTCACATTGTATATAGACTTGTTTATACTGCATTATTGACTGTATGTTTGTTTTTACTCCATGTGTAACTCTGTGTCGTTTTATCTGTCGAACTGCTTTGCTTTATCTTGGCCAGGTCGCAATTGTAAATGAGAACTTGTTCTCAACTTGCCTACCTGGTTAAATAAAGGTAAAATAAATAAATAAATAAATACTTTTTTATCAGCGTCTCCGTTTCCTCACACACCGAGACATCAAACGTTCCTCTTTCTGGCCATCTCGTGCCCATTTTCTTGGTGCGTTGTTCCCATTTCTGAGATATTTTTGTAAATTCTTCCCTGCATAGGGGATCCCGGGCGCTCAAGATTTCTACTGCCGTTCTATTCATTTATACCACTTGTTTTCTTGGTCTCCCTATGGCCAGCCTCAGTTTCTCCACATTTTTCTGTTTGGTTTTATCGTTACCAATATTTTCCTTAACATGAATCTATTAACAGTCTGTGTTTCTAGTATCGTTTATTTGTTATCTACTCTACTTATCTCAGTGCTCCTGAAATTTCAACTTCTGGTTATTTTATTTGTTGTCCAGTTATTCCTTTCCCTCTCTCAAACTCCTGCTCTTCTCCCAATCTCAGCCAAGGCTTTGCTTAAGCCATTTTGCCACAACTTTGGAAGTATGCTTGGGGTCATTGTCCATTTGGAAGACCCATTTGCGATCAAGCTTTAACTTGATGTCTTGAGATGTTGCTTCAATATATCCACATACTTTTCCTGCTTCATGATGCCATCTACTTTGTGAAGTGCACCACTCCCTCTTGCAGCAAAGCATGATGCTGCCATCCCCGCGCTTCACAATTGGGATGGTGTTCTTCGGCTTGCAGGCCTCCCCCTTTTTCCTCCAAACATAATGATGGTCATTATGGCCAAACAGTTCTATTTTTGTTTAGGCTAATAGGCTATTTGACATCATTTGAGTCGAGTCAATGGGAGGTGTACCTGTGGATGTATTTCAAGGCCTACCTTCCAACTCAGTGCCTCTTTGCTTGACATCATAGGAAAATCAAAAGAAATCAGCCAAAACATCAGAAAAAAATTGTAGACCTCCACAAGCCTGGTTTATCCTTGGGGGCAATTCCCAAAAGCCTGAAGGTACCATGTTCATTTGTACAAACAATAGTACGCAAGTATAAACACCATGGGACCACGCAGCCGTCATACCACTCAGGAAGGAGACCCGTTCTGTCTCCTAGAGATGAACATACTTTGGTGAAAAAAGTACAAATCAATCCCAGAACAACAGTAAAGGACCTGTGAAAATGTGAAAATGCTGGAGGAAACAGGTACAGAAGTATCTATATCCACAGTAAAACGAGTCCTATATCGACATTACCTGAAAGGCCGCTCAGCAAGGAAGAAGCCACTGCTCCAAAACCGCCATAAAAAAGCCAGATTACAGTTTGCAACGGCACATGGGGACAAAGATCATACCTTTTGGAGAAATGTCCTCTGGTCTGATGGAAAAGAAAGAGCTATTTGGCCATAATGACCATCGTTATGTTTGGAGGAAAAAGGGGGACGCTTGCAAGCCGAAGAACACCATCCCAACTGTGAAGCACGAGGTGGCAGCATCATGTTGTGGAGGTTCTTTGCTGCAGGAGGGACTGGTGCACTTCACAAAATATATGGCATCATGAGGAAAGAAAATTAAGTGGATATATTGAAGCAACATCTCAAAACATCAGTCAGGAATTTAAAGCTTGGTCGCAAATGGGTCTTCTAAATGGACAATGACCCCAAGCATACTTCCGAAAGTTGTGGCAAAATGGCTTAAGGACAACAAAGTCAAGGTATGGAGTGGCCATCACAAAGCCTTGACCTCAATCCTTTAGAATATTTGAGGGTAGAACTGAAGAAGCATGTGCGAGCAAGGAGGCCTAAAAACCTGACTCAGTTACACCAGCTCTGTCAGGAAGAATGGGCCAAAATTGACCCAACTTATTGTGGGAAGCTTGTGGAAGGCTACACGAAACATTTGACCCATGTTAAAATTTAAAGGCAATGATACCAAATACTAATTGAGTGTATGTAGACTTCTGACCCACTGGGAATGTTATGAAAGAAATAAAAGCTGAAAAATCATTCTGATATTTCACAATATTAAAATAAAGTGGTGATCCCAACTGACAGGGAATGTTACTAAGATAAAATGTCAGGAATTGTGAAAAACTGAGTCTCTTGCTAAGGTGTATGTACACATCAAGTAAAATGTTGGTCCTATGTTTCATTAGCTGAAATAAAAGATTCTAGAAATTTTCCAGATGCACAAAAAGCTTTGATCTCTCAGATTTGTACCCAAATTAGTTTACATTCCTGTTTGAGAGCATTTATCATTTTCTAAGATAATCCATTCACCTGAAAAAATGTGCAGTTTTGTCACAACACAATGCCACCGATGTCAAGTTTTGAGGTAGCGTGCAATTGGCATGCTGACTGCAGAAAAGTCCAACAGAGATATTGCCAGATAATTTAATGTTAATTTCTCTACCATAAGCTGCCTCCAATGTTGTTTTAGAGAGTTTGGCAGTATGTACAACTGACCTCACAACTGCAGACCACGTGTATGGCATCATGTGGGCAAGCAGTTTGCTAATGTTTACATTGTGAACAGAGTGCTCCATTGTGGTGGTGGGGTTATGGTATGGGCAGACACAAGCTCCTGATTAAAAAACCACAAATTGGCAATTTGAAGGCACAGCGATACCGTGATGAGATCGCCATCACCTCATGCTTCAGCAAGATAATGCACAGACTCGTGTTGCAAGGATCTGTACACAATTCCCTGAATCTGAAAATGTCCCAGTTCCATTGAGCATGTTTGGGATGCTCTGGATTGACGTGTTACAGTTCACGCCAATATCCAGCAACAGCCATTTGAAGAGGAGTGGGACAACATTGCACAGACCACAATCAACAACCTGATCAACTCTATGCAAAGAATATGTGTCAAGCTATATGAGGCAGATGGTAGTCACACCAGATACTGACTGGTTTTCTGATCCACGGCCCTACATTTTTTTAAGGTCTCTTTGACCAATAGATACATATCTGTATTCCCAGTCATATGAAAGCCATAGATTAGGGACTAATTAATGTATTTGAATTGACTTATTTCCTTAGTAAAATTGTTGGCTGTTGCATTTATATTTTTGTTCAATATATGTGTGAGTGTGTAGGTAGAGTTCAATGTGTGTTCATAGTCAGTACAAGAGAGTTAGTGCTAAAAAAGGTTAATAATTCAGGTAGTCATTGACAATTAGCAGTCTTGTTTACCATTCGTATGGCTTGATAGAGGAAGCTGTTCAGGGCCCTGTTGGTTACAGACAGTGCACTGGTACCGCTTGCCGTGCGTTAGCAGAGATAGCATGCTATGGCTTGGGTTGCTGGAGTCTTTGACAATTGTTTTGCCTTCTTCTGACACTGCCTGATATAAAGGTCCGGGATGGCAAGAGTTCGGCCCCAGCAATGTACTGGGCCGTACACACCACTCTCTGCAGTTGCCATATCAAGCGGTGATGAAGCCAGTCAAGATGCTCTCATTGGTGCAGCTCTATAACTTTTTAAGGATCTGAGGGCCCATGCCAAATCTTTTCAGCCTCCTGAGGGGGAAAATGTTTTTGTCGTGCCCTCTTCACAACTATGTGTCTTCGTCTTGTGTTATTGTCATAGAATAGAGTTTAGTTTGTCTTCTTCCCCTATAATCAAAATATATTATACCTACAATCTAAGATGTTTTTTAAATCGATTAGATTAGGGTAAAATCTGAAAACCATGTGATTAACTCAACAAAACCACACAACGTTTGCCCCCGGTGATGCGTTGTGTTAACTCTCGCAAGGCTGCAGGCCCAGACGCCATCCCCAGCCGTGTCCTCAGAGCATGCACAGACCAGCTGGCTGGCTGGTGTTCCCACATGCTTCAAAAGGGCCACCATTGTCCCTGTTTCCAAGAAAGCTAAGGTAACTTAGCTAAACGACTACCGCCCCGTAGCACTCACTTCCGTCATCATGAAGTGCTTTGAGAGACTAGTCAAGGACCATATCACCTCCACCCTACCTGACACCCTAGACCCACTCCAATTTGCTTACCGCCAAATAGGTCCACAGACGATGCAATCTCAACCACACTGCACACTGCCCTAACCCATCTGGACAAGAGGAATAACTATGTGAGAATGCTGTTCATCAACTACAGCTCGGCATTTAACATTGTGGTATCCTCCAAACTCGTCATCAAGCTCGAGACCCTGGGTCTCGCCCCTGCCCTGTGCAACTGGGTACTGGACTTCCTGACGGGCAGCCCCGAGGTAGTGAGGGTAGGTAACAACATCTCCACCCCGCTGATCCTCAACACTGGGGCCCCACAAGGGTGTGTTCTGAGCCCTCTCCTGTCCTCCCTGTTCACCCACAACTGCGTGGCCATGCACACCTCCAACTCAATCATCAAGTTTGCAGACGACACTACAGTGGTAGGCTTGATTACCAAAAACGACGAGACGGCCTACAGGGAGGAGGTGAGGGCCCTCGGAGTGTGGTGTCAGGAAAATAACCTCACACTCAACGTCAACGAAACAAAGGAGATGATTGTAGACTTCAGGAAACAGCAGAGGGAGCACCCCCCTATCCACATCGATGGGACAGTAGTGTAGAGGGTAGTAAGTTAAGTTCCTCGGCGTACACATCACGGACAAACTGAAATGGTCCACCCACACAGACAGCGTCGTGAAGAAGGCGCAGCTTGTCACCAAAAACACTCACAAACTTCTACAGATGCACAACTGAAAGCATCCTGTCGGGCTGTATCGTCGCCTGGTACGGCAACTGCTCCGCCCACAACTGTAAGGCTCTCCAGAGGGTAGTGAGGTCTGCACAACGCATCACCGGGGGCAAACTACCTGCCCCCCAGGACACCTACACCACCCGATGTCACAGGAAGGCCATAAAGATCAAAGACAACAACCACCCGAGCCACTGCCTTTTCACCCCGCTATCATCCAGAAGGCGAGGTCAGTACAGGTGCATCAAAGCAGGGACCGAGAGACTGAAAAACAGCTTCTATCTCAAGGACATCAGACTGTTAAACAGCCACCACTAACATTGAGTGGCTGCTGCCAACACACTGACTTAACTCCTGCCACTTTAATAATGGGAATTGATGTAAATTGATGTAAAATATATCACTAGCCACTTTAAACAATGCTACCTGATATAATGTTTACATACCCTACATTACTCATCTCATATGTATATGTATATACTGTACTCTATCATCTACTGCATCTTTATGTAATACATGTATCACTAGCCACTTTAAACTATGCCACTTTGTTTACATACCCTACATTACTCATCTCATATGTATATACTGTACTCAATACTGCATCTTGCCTATGCCGTTATGTACCATCACTCATTCATATATCTTTATGTACATATTCTTTTTCCCTTTACACTTGTGTATAAGGTAGTAGTTTTGGAATTGTAAGTTTAGATTACTCTTTGGTTATTACTGCATTGTCGGAACTAGAAGCACAAGCATTTCGCTACACTCGCATTATCATCTGCTAACCATGTGTATGTGACAAATACATTTGATTTGATTTGTAATGAAAATTCAGTCTGTCAGACTTAACATTGAAAATTAGGCAAGAAAAGGAAACTTAGATGAGGAGGAGAATCAGAGTGCAGGGCCACTGAATTGTACTGTACACCTCTCCATTAAAGTGCAATTCATTTTCAAAGGATATATCTCAAGTTTACACTTGAGTATTCAACGTCCTTAGATAGAATCTTCAAACTGTTTTGATATAGCCCTAACAATATTGAAATTGTGTACTTTGCTTAATGCAACATAATTCAGTAAGTGATTCACAATGAAATCCAAAGGTATAACACCATACCTTCTTTGTAATAAATACACTTTTAAGAACAAGATGCCAAAGGGCCAGGCAGTCAGCCCAGTGGGCAGGTACTGAGTAGTGGGTAGTTGGCCTTACCAAGGTCTGTAATTATACCACTACTGTACAGGCAAGTGTTTGAGTTAAGCAATTTCTGTGAGCATTGAAAAGGAGGAAATTGACCTGCTCTCCTTTTTTCATTATCTCACCACTAATTATATTCTGTCAACACTTTCATATATGTTGTACCGCTGATGCAACATGCGTCTATACCTCTGTTATTACCTTCCAATCTCAGATTTTATTTTATTTGACATTATGTGGTTGAACGCATGCCTTTGCAATATTAATACGTTTCAATTTTCTAAGAGAACATGATTAGATATTCTTGTGTTTATTTCCATTGAATGTTTTAATTTCAACACAAGCAAGGCTCGTGATGAAGTATAAGCCTATAAACAGTATTCATGTATTTTTTGCCATGTATCATTATCATGCTGTAATATTCACACATTTGCATGTTTGCATGTTATCGTTTTATGTAATAAAAGGTGGAAAACGTGGACGGGGAATATAACCATCAAACTTCTATAGTAATCCATATAGTTACTTAAAGAGGGATATATAAATAATAAATGGAGTAAAAGACAAAATGAGGCCCAAGCTTCATTTTGGCTGTGTGAAGGGTTGCTCAGGTACAGTATAGGCCTACAATATAAAGAGCACATATGCAATGGGCTGCCAAGCACAGAATGTCCATCAAAACAATGCAATCAAGCTCTCTCACATATATATTCATGAGACTGAGTGATTTCTGTAGGATTTAGAACATTGATCTCCCCAGCGACACATGCACACATTCCATTTCAACCCAGAATGGAAGCTTGTCAACATCAGCACAGAGGTCCTATAAAATAAGGTGCCACTATTTTGAATAAACCTTTAAGTCAACAGCTGAGCCTTGAGTAAACCATGTGCCTGAGATCCTGGATGCCCATCAAATTCAGAAATGATCTGTCGTGTAGGACCACCCAGAAAACTCAGAATTAGCGTGTTAATGGGATTTCTCAAGGAAACGGGGACAGTCATCTATACTTTATGAACGGTCTGTCACGTGAAAAGCGATTACCAACATTAGTGATGATCTCTGCCACAGGGGGAGGGAGGGCTTTTATCAATCCACATCAATCCATCTGCACTGTATTTATAGATTACACATAAATGGAATGAAACTGGGGTCCCATTTCTCCCCCTATATTGTAAGAGAGTCTGAAATGGCAAGTGTCAGCACTAAAAGAGTCACATTTAAGACTGACAGCCTTGATATGTCAGAGTTAATCCCAAAATGAAATGGGGGAGTGATTTCATTGAAATAGCATCATGATTACAAATACATGCAGGGGATGATGAAATCTGAACGACACAGCTCTAGTAATGCGATCAGTCAGCTCATTAACATTTCAATAAAATAAGTTATTGATCTCCTGACACAGTGGATAGATAACGTAATGAATGGTATCTATTGCTTACTTTCCATGGCACAATAATGTCCCCTGCACTGCATAAACACATACAGTACCAGTCAAATGTTTGGACACACCTACTCATTCAAGGGTATTTCTTTATTTTGACTATTTTCTACATTGTAGAATAATAGTGAAGACATCAAAACTATGAAAGAACACCTTTGGACTCATGGAGTAAGTACAAATTACAAATTAAAATATATTTAATATTTGAGATTCACCCTTTGCCTTGATGACAGCTTTGCAAACTCTTTGCGTCATTTCCGGTCACAACTTGCAGACTTCTTTTCGAGTTGCTGTGCGTTTTGTTGCCAACCTATTTTGCTACCTGACAACTTTACGGTTTTTACTTTTAATTACCGTTTATATATATATATATATTTTTTTCCCTCAACTTTTTCACTCCGGACGCTTTATCTGGACACGATTCGTCAGGACCTCCAACAGCCGAAGCTAAGAATAAACATTAACATGATGCCTTCTAATTGCAGACGCTGTACTCGCCTTACGGCGAGGATAGCTGTGCTGCAAGCCCAGCTTCAGACGCAATCGTTAGGCAAGGGTAATTTCAGTGTAGGAAAGGATGAAACAGCGTCTGTGCCACCAGTAAGTACAGATAGTAGAATAAATCCCCTGGCACAGTCCCCGCAGCCGGACAACTTTCTCACGGTTTCTGGAAGGAGTTGCTGTAGGAACGCTCAACCGGTGTCGCTCATTCAGCCGACAGAAACTTTCAACCGGTTTTCCCCATTAAGCAGCGAGTCGGAGTCAGAGGCCGAGTCTTCTCTGGTCTCTACTCCTCTCGTTACGGGGTCTGAGACGCCGAAGCTTCCCACCATTAGCTCTGACAAATTGAAAACTCTAGTCATTGGCGACTCCATTACATTATTAGACTTAAAACGAATCATCCAGCGATCATACACTGTTTACCGGGGGGCAGGGCTACCGACGTTAAGGCTAATCTGAAGATGGTGCTGGCTAAAGCTAAAACTGGCGAGTGTAGAGAGTATAGAGATATTGTTATCCACGTCGGCACCAACGATGTTAGGATGAAACAGTCAGAGGTCACCAAGTGCAACATAGCTTCTGCGTGTAAATCAGCTAGAAAGATGTGTCGGCATCGAGTAATTGTCTCTGGCCCCCTCCCAGTTAGGGGGAGTGATGAGCTCTACAGCAGAGTCTCACAACTCAATCGCTGGTTGAAAACTGTTTTCTGCCCCTCCCAAAAGATAGAATTTGTAGATAATTGGCCCTCTTTCTGGGACTCACCCACAAACAGGACCAAGCCTGACCTGCTGAGGAGTGACGGACTCCATCCTAGCTGGAGGGGTGCTCTCATCTTATCTACCAACATAGACAGGGCTCTAACTCCTCTAGCTCCACAATGAAATAGGGTGCAGGCCAGGCAGCAGGCTGTTAGCCAGCCTGCCAGCATAGCGGAGTCTGCCACTAGCATAGTCAGTGTAGTCAGCTCAGCTATCACCATTGAGACCGTGTCTGTGCCTCGACCTGGGTTGGGCAAAACTAAACATGGCGGTGTTCGCCTTAGCAATCTCACTAGGATAAAGACCACCTCCATTCCTGTCAGTATTGAAAGAGATCATGATACCTCACATCTCAAAATAGGGCTACTTAATGTTAGATTCCTTACTTCAAAGGCAATTATAGTCAATGAACTAATCACTGATCATAATCTTGATGTGATTGGCCTGACTGAAACATGGCTTAAGCCTGATGAATTTACTGTGTTAAATGAGGCCTCACCTCCTGGCTACACTAGTGGCCATATCCCCGGTGCATCCCGCAAAGGCGGAGGTGATGATAACATTTACGATAGCAAATTTACTTTTGAGCTTTTGAGCTTCTAGTCATGAAATCTATGCAGCCTACTCAATCACTTTTTATAGCTACTGTTTACTTTTTATTTTTTATTTTTTATTTCACCTTTATTTAACCAGGTAGGCTAGTTGAGAACAAGTTCTCATTTGCAACTGCGACCTGGCCAAGATAAAGCATAGCAGTGTGAGCAGACAACAAAGAGTTACACATGGAGTAAACAATTAACAAGTCAATAACACAGTAGAAACCAAAGGGGGAGTCTATATACAATGTGTGCAAAAGGCATGAGGAGGTAGGCAAATAATTACAATTTTGCAGATTAACACTGGAGTGATGAATGATCAGATGGTCATGTACAGGTAGAGATATTGGTGTGCAAAAGAGCAGAAAAGTAAATAAATAAAAACAGTATGGGGATGAGGTAGGTGAAAAAGGGGTGGGCTATTACAGGCCTCCTGGGCCATATACAGCATTCCTCACTGAATACCCTGAATTCCTATCGGACCTTGTAGTCATAGCAGATAATATTCTAATCTTTGGTGACTTTAATATTCACATGGAAAAGTCCACAGACCCACTCCAAAAGGCTTTCGGAGCCATCATCGACTCAGTGGGTTTTGTCCAACATGTCTCTGGACCCACTCACTGTCACAGTCATACGCTGGACCTAGTTTTGTCCCATGGAATAAATGTGGTGGATCTTAATGTTTTTCCTCATGTTTTTCCTCCTGGACTATCGGACCACCATTTTATTATGTTTGCAATTGCAACAAATAATCTGCTCAGACCCCAACCAAGGAACATCAAAAGTCGTGCTATAAATTCACAGACTACACAAAGATTCCTTGATGTCCTTCCAGATTCCCTCTGTCTACCCAAGGACGCCAGAGGACAAAAATCAGTTAACCACCTAACTGAGGAACTCAATTTAACCTTGCGCAATACCCTAGATGCAGTTGCACCCCTAAAAACTAAAAACATTTCTCATAAGAAACTAGCTTCCTGGTACACAGAAAATACCCGAGCTCTGAAGCAAGCTTCCAGAAAATTGGAACGGAAATGGCGCCACACCAAACTGGAAGTCTTCCGACTAGCTTGGAAAGACAGTACCGTGCAGTACCGAAGAGCCCTTACTGCTGCTCGATCATCCTATTTTTCAAACTTAATTGAGGAAAATAAGAACAATCCGAAATTCCTTTTTGATACTGTCGCAAAGCTAACTAAAAAGCAGCATTCCCCAAGAGAGGAGGACTTTCACTTTAGCAGTGATAAATTCATGAACTTCTTTGAGGAAAAGATTATGATTATTAGAAAGCAAATTACGGACTCCTCTTTAAATCTGCGTATTCCTTCAAAGCTCAGTTGTCCTGAGTCTGCACAACTCTCCCAGGACCTAGGATCAAGAGAGACGCTCAAGTGTTTTAGTAATATATCTCTTGACACAATGATGAAAATAATCATGGCCTCTAAACCTTCAATTCTGCATACTGGACCCTATTCCAACTAAACTACTGAAAGAGCTGCTTCCTGTGCTTGGCCCTCCTATGTTGAACATAATAAACGGCTCTCTATCCACCGGATGTGTACCAAACTCACTAAAAGTGGCAGTAATAAAGCCTCTCTTGAAAAAGCCAAACCTTGATCCAGAAAATATAAAAAACTATCGGCCTATATCGAATCTTCCATTCCTCTCAAAATTTTTAGAAAAGGCTGTTGCGCAGCAACTTACTGCCTTCCTGAAGACAAACAATGTATACGAAATGCTTCAGTCTGGTTTTAGACCCCATCATAGCACTGAGACGGCACTTGTGAAGGTGGTAAATGAAATTTTAATGGCATCGGACCGAGGCTCTGCAGCTGTCCTCGTGCTCCTAGACCTTAGTGCTGCTTTTGATACCATCGATCACCACATTCTTTTGGAGAGATTGGAAACCCAAATTGGTCTAAACGGACAAGTTCTGGCCTGGTTTAGATCTTATCTGTCGGAAAGATATCAGTTTGTCTCTGTGAATGGTTTGTCCTCTGACAAATCAACTGTAAATTTCGGTGTTCCTCAAGGTTCCGTTTTAGGACCACTATTGTTTTCACTATATATTTTACCTCTTGGGGATGTTATTCGAAAACATAATGTAAACTTTCACTGCTATGCGGATGACACACAGCTGTACATTTCAATGAAACATGGTGAAGCCCCAAAATTGCCCTTGCTAGAAGCATGTGTTTCAGACATAAGGAAGTGGATGGCTGCAAACTTTCTACTTTTAAACTCGGACAAAACAGAGATGCTTGTTCTAGGTCCCAAGAAACAAAGAGATCTTCTGTTGAATCTGACAATTAATCTTAATGGTTGTACAGTCGTCTCAAATAAAACTGTGAAGGACCTCGGCATTACTCTGGACCCTGATCTCTCTTTTGAAGAACATATCAAGACCATTTCAAGGACATCTACGTAACATTGCAAAAATCATAAACTTTCTGTCAAAATGATGCAGAAAAATTAATCCATGCTTTTGTCACTTCTAGGTTAGACTACTGCAATGCTCTACTTTCCGGCTACCCGGATAAAGCACTAAATAAACTTCAGTTGGTGCTAAATACGGCTGCTAGAATCCTGACTAGAACCAAAAAATGTGATCATATTACTCCAGTGCTAGCCTCTCTACACTGGCTTCCTGTCAAAGCAAGGGCTGATTTCAAGGTTTTACTGTAAACCTACAAAGCATTACATGGGCTTGCTCCTACCTATCTCTCTGATTTGGTCCTGCCGTACATACCTACACGTACGCTGCGGTCACAAGATGCAGGCCTCCTAATTGTCCCTAGAATTTCTAAGCAAACAGCTGGAGGCAGGGCTTTCTCCTATAGAGCTCCATTTTTATGGAACGGTCTGCCTACCCATGTCAGAGACGCAAACTCGGTCTCAACCTTTAAGTCTTTACTGAAGACTCATCTCTTCAGTGGGTCATATGATTGAGTGCAGTCTGGCCCAGGAGTGGGAAGGTGAACGGAAAGGCTCTGGAGCAACGAACCGCCCTTGCTGTCTCTGCCTGGCCGGTTCCCCTCTTTCCACTAGGATTCTCTGCCTCTAACCCTATTACAGGGGCTGAGTCACTGGCTTTTACTGGGGCCCTCTCATGCCGTCCCTGGAAGGGGTGCGTCACCTGAGTGGGTTGATTCACTGATGTGGTCATCCTGTCTGGGTTGGCGCCCCCCCTTGGGTTGTGCCATGGCGGAGATCTTTGTGGGCTATACTCGGCCCTGTCTCAGGATGGTAAGTTGGTGGTTGAAGATATCCCTCTAGTGGTGTGGGGGCTGTGCTTTGGCAAAGTGGGTGGGGTTATATCCTTCCTGTTTGGCCCTGTCCGGGGGTGTCCTCGGATGGGTCCACAGTGTCTCCTGACCCCTCCTGTCTCAGCCTCCAGTATTTATGCTGCAGTAGTTTATGTGTCAGGGGGCTAGGGTCAGTTTGTTATATCTGGAGTACTTCTCCTGTCCTATTCGGTGTCCTATGTGAATCTAAGTGTGCGTTCTCTAATTCTCTCCTTCTCTCTCTCGGAGGACCTGAGCCCTAGGACCATGCCCCAGGATTACCTGACATGATGACTCCTTGCTGTCCCCAGTCCACCTGGCCGTGCTGCTGCTCCAGTTTCAACTGTTCTGCCTTCTTATTATTCGAACATGCTGATCATTTATGAACATTTTAACATCTTGGCCATGTTCTGTTTTAATCTCCACCCGGCACAGCCAGAAGAGGACTGGCCACCCCACATATGCTCTCTCTAATTCTCTCTTTTTTTCTCTCTCTCTCGGAGGACCTGAGCCCTAGGACCATGCCCCAGGACTACCTGACATGATGACTCCTTGCTGTCCCCAGTCCATCTGACTGTGCTGCTGCTCCAGTTTCAACTGTTCTGCCTTATTATTATATGACCATGCTGGCCATTTATGAACATTTGAACATCTTGGCCATGTTCTGTTATAATCTCCACCCGGCACAGCCAGAAGAGGACTGGCCACCCCACATAGCCTGGTTCCTCTCTAGGTTTCTTCCTAGGTTTTGGCCTTTCTAGGGAGTTTTTCCTAGCCACCGTGCTTCTACACCTGCATTGCTTGCTGTTTGGGGTTTTAGGCTGGGTTTCTGTACAGCACTTTGAGATATCAGCTGATGTACGAAGGGCTATATAAATAAATTTGATTTGATTTGATTTGCATTCTCTCAAACAGTTTCACCTGGAAGGCTTTTCCAACAGTCTTGAAGGAGTTCCCACATATGCTGAGCACTTGTTGGGTGTTTTTTCTTCAGTCTAATGTCCAACTCATCCAAAACCAATTCAAATTGGGTTGAGGTCAGGTGATTGTGGAGGCCAGGTCATCTGATGCAGCATTCCAACACTCTCCTTCTTGGTCAAATAGGCCTTACACAGCCTGGAGGTTTGTTGGGTCATTGTCCTGTTGAAAAACAACAGATGGGATGGCGTATTGCTGCAGAATGCTGTGGTAGCCATGCTGGTTAAGTGTGCCTTGAATTCTGAATGAATAACTGACAGTGTCACCATCACACCTCCTCCTCCATGCTTCACAGTGGGAACCACACATGCGGAGATCATCCATTCACCTCCTCTGCGTCTCACAAAGACATGGCGGTCTTTGGACATTAGACCGATTTTCACCGGTCTAATGTCCATTACTCATGTTTCTTGGCCCAAGCAAGTCACTTATTCTTATTGGTGTCCTTTAGAAGTGGTTTCTTTGCAGCAATTCGACCATGAAGGCCTGATTTACTCTGTGAAGCATATATGGGGGCTGCAATCCGAGGTGCAGTTAACTCTAATTAACTTATTCTCTGCAGCAGAGGTAACTCTGGGTCTTTCTTTGCTGTGGAAGTCCGCATGAGAGCCAGTTTCATCATAGAACTTGATGGTTTTTGCGACTGCACTGACTGACCTTCATGTCTTAAATTAATTGTGGGCTGTCATTTCTCTTTGCTTATTTGAGCTGTTCTAGCCGTAATATGGACTTGGTCTTTTACCAAATAGGGCCATCTTCTGTATATCACCCAAACCTTGTCACAACACAACTGATTGGCTCAAACGCATTAAGAAGGAAATAAATTCCACAAATTAACTTTTAACAAGGCACACCGGTTAATTGAAATGCACTACCTAATGAAGCTGATTGAGAGAATGCCAAGTGTGTGCAAAGCTGTCATCAAGGCAAAGGTTTGCTACTTTGAATAATCTCAAATATAAAATATTTTGATTTGCTTAACACTTTTTTGGTTACTAAATGATTCCATATGTGTTATTTCATGTCTTTACTACTATTCTACAATGTAGAAAATAGTCAAAATAAAGAAAAATCCTTGAATGAGTAGTTGTGTCCAAACATTTGACTGGTGCTGTAAAGATCATAAGTAATTTGCTTCTGCTAATGCAGGCTATGTACTTCATGTGTAACTACTTAGAGCAAACTGAATAGATTATTATTTTCGGTCGTCTATGTGCTACATGTGAAACTCAATTTAAGGCTTAAGTGAACAGCTTTGTTATGCCTGGACAGATTAGCTGGTTACACCTACAAAACTGTAAATAGCCTGTTGATCAAATGATTATATTAGTTATTGCTTTGTCTCAGAAAGACTGAGCAAGATGTTTGTTAAATGAATGTGACCATTGCAATAACACCCTCTTGAGAGGTCACACAATGAGGGAATGTACCCCAAGCACACTCTAAATGGGACAGATGTACGTGCATCGAGTTTCATTATTTACTAGGCTTTCAATACACATCTTAATAAGATGACATTCAAAACCATTAACAAATGGCAGTGAGGTCGCACAACCCATCGATAAAGGCTTTTGTTTTCGGGAACACTTGGTCTTATTGAGATTAAACTATTTAAAAGGATGCACTTGTAAAGAGATCCCTGTGGTGAGAAAATTAAAGGTGGTTTTACTTTTAAATGGCACGGTCCGGTTGTCATACTAGTAGCGTTTTTCTGTATTCAAACAAATTATAAATCCCCCAGTGAAACAATGCTTGTTGCCCTTTGTGATAAAGATATTGTTTTTTCTATCACAAGCCCATTCAGCTGTAAAGGTTGAATTAAGAACTTGACAAGATTGCTTCTGACAATGCACCATTTAGCTGAGTATCCTTGCTCATGTGTTTGCAGAATGGTTATTAGTACTTCTAATCCCTTTTCTTTAACCTCGTCCAGGCTTGTAAACCTGATAGATCTGATGCACACTGAATGTTTTATTGTTGGACCTTCATTTCCTTTAGAAATCCTGCACATGAACATAAAAACATAAATAACCTGAAAACGCAACATGTAAAGTGTTGGTCAAATGTTTCATGAGCTGAAATAAAAGATCCCAGACATTTTCCATACGCACAAAAAGCTTATTTCTCTCAAATTTTGTGAACAAACTTGTTTAAATCCATTAGTGAGCATTTCTCCTTTGCCAAGATAATGAATCCACCTGGAAGGTGTGGTATATCAAGAAGCTGATTAAACAGCATGATCATTACACAGGGGAACTTGTGCTAGGGACAATAAAAGGTCACTCTAAAATGTGCAGTTTTGTCACAATGCCACAGATATCAAGTTTTAACGAAGCGTGCAATTGGCATGCTGACTGCTAAAATGTCCACCAGAGCTGTTATCAGAAAATGTCAAATTTATTTCTCTAACATAATACGTCCAACTGGTCTCACAACCGCAAACCACATGTATGGTGTCGTTTGGGCGAGAGGTTACAGAATGCCCCATGGTGGCGGTGGGGTTATGGAATGGCAGGTTACGGAAAACACATTTGCATTTTATCAATGGCAATTTGAAGGCACAGCGATAAAGTGACGAGATCCTGAGGCCCATTGTCGTGCCAGTCATCCCCCGCCATTGCCTCATGTTAGTGTACGCATGATAGTGTACGGCCCCATGTCGCAAGGACACAATTCCTGGAAGCTGTAAATGTCCCAGTTCTTCCATGGCCTGCATACTCAACAGGAATCACCCATTGAACACGTTTTGGATGCTCTGGATCGATGTTTACGACATCTTTTTACAGTTCTTGCCAATATCCAGCAACTTTGCACAGCTATTGAAGAGGAGTGGGACAACCTTCCACAATTAACAGCCTGATCAACTCTGTGAAGGAGATGTGTCACACCAGATACTGACTGGTTTTCTGATCCACGCCCCTACCTTACTTTTTAAAGGTATCTATGACCTCTAAAACACATACATATCTGTATTCCCAGTCTGTGAAATCGATGGATTAGGCTCTAATTCATTTTATCAATTGTCTGATTTCCTTATATGAACTGTAACTCAGTCAAATCTTTGAAATGATTGCATGTTGCATTTAAAAAAACAAATCTGTATAGATACCTGCCTGTGTATTTTTGCACCAAGTTACCAAGCACACAAATAATTACAGTCTTAACATTATTTTATAACTTACATTTTGGGAGAAGAAAAACATATATATATTTATGAGTTTTGCAGGGTTACCTGAGTCTTACAGTATAATAAGGTCTTAAGACTTTAAGATTTAACCAAAAAAAGAAAAAGGCATCTTCTGTGCTTCATAATGCCGATTCGACCGAACTGCATAAAACAACAGCATTTCCTCAGCCAAGTGAGTAACTTAATTATATATGTCCCCTGAGATCTGGCAGTTAAACTTTAACAATGAATACTGAGCAAACCCAAACTACGGAGGAAAGATTCGTCCCGATGCTTTGACACTGTACTGCATAATTAAGACACATTATACAGTAATAATCCTGTGTCATTGCCAAACATGCAGATGAATGTTTTGAATACATGACAGCATGTTCCAGTGAGTATGCAAACCAATAGGGGCAGGCTAGGCCATCTGGCCCTAATGCCCATGCCAGAGCTCTGCTTTGGGAATAACACAAAAACTAGGAGATGATGGGTTGAAGCTAATGGTGTCAGCATTACATAGATTCCACAGACTGACGAAAGAAACAAGGAGCAAAGTGGTTAATGAGATGGTGCCATCTTGGGCCTACTGTATGCTATTGGCTTGGGGTGTTGGCAGTAGTCTATCTTGTGAGTGGGGAATGGAACATTTATGAACAAAAATGTATTCCCCCGCTTTGAAGGTAACACAATCTGATTCAACCCACAGATTAATCAGTTGCTCTCCAGGAGGAGGGTTGGCCACCCCTGGTCCAGAGCATCTTCGAGACGTATTAAAACCAACATAGTTGGGTTTTGAGGTCCGTAGACAGGGAGAAAGATCTTCCCTTCTCAACGTTCCCTGAGCATTCTTAATTGTACTTATTATCAAGGTTTTTCTTTTCCATTTTGTCCTCAGACAATTTCCCTATGCAATTTTACAATCTGTAATGAAATTGGTATTTGAAAGAACATGAGTTGTGTAACCTAAAGACAATACCTACATTTTGATTGGTTCTGCATTGTAAAGTTTTACAGACTATTTAACAGCTCTACGTTAATATTACAAATTTAAAAAACAAATGGACATGTTTTGAGTGGTGAAAGGATTTTTCTTATTAAGCATACTCATGTTGCTTTTGAGTATTGACATAGTAGAAGTTCTAAAAGAGCTCTGATAATGAATTTGTACCCATTCATTATTATCTTTTAAAGTGTTGGGGAAAGATTACTGTGGCACTGAAGATAGTTAATAAAGTCCACTCTAACAGTTGTTTTTCCCTGCATACTCAATAGTCATTTTGAGATTTCTAGTAAATCCTTTTCAACCTTAGACATTTTGGGTCTGATTATAGCTCTTATGAAAGTGTCATTCATTTCCACGTCTTGAATTTGATTGGAACCAAAGCAACTATTATCACTAGCATTAGTGTTGTATGTTCTCATTTACTTATCATGATCTTTACCCCTGAGAGGGATGCAATGCTCTGTAGATATGGACTAATTGGGAGCATGTCATGTATCAGCAGCACCATATTTGGATGCCTCTTTTTGGGGGCATTTTGAGTTGAAGACGATTTACAAGCCTCTGCTTCCTCTGAGTTCACTCTTCCCAGCCATAGTTTAAGACCAAGCGCACGGTGGGACTGTATATAATTTCATACAATCAAAGGCATGTGCTTCTTTCTGTAAGTTGTGCCACTGGGAATTGAGAATTGCCCTCTCTCCAAACCCCATCAATAATTTCTGTCCCTGAGCTTTGTGGCAGATTTTCACAACAACAATCTTCCCCTCCTTATTTTTTTCCCACTTTCAGCAGACAGTAGTTGCCATGCATCACTACCTAATGAGATATTACTTTGACAGTGGTAAGCTTTCTGTCTAAATTTTCAGCATCACAGCCGTGGGTGTTCTCTGCTCTCATGCTACACATCATTGTATTTCAATATTTTCTCTGTGATGAGAAATAGTGTTCCTGCATTCAGCCCAAGTTTTTATAATTTTTTTCTATGTTGACTAAGGAATAAATAGCTTTGACAGTACAAGTAGACAGGTATTTGCTGCAAGCACACTGCGTAATGAATACACATCAGAAATAACCCATGACGGTTTAATGTTCTTAAAGCGCAGCTAGATTGCAAGTTTAAAGTTATTGTTTTAGCTGTGTTGTTAGCTAGCTCCGCTGAACAACAGCTCCCTCACGAGATAGCACATTTTCTATGCAAGGCGAAATCGCATCTCCTTAGCTCATTGCTATGGATGTGTCAAAATAAATTTCACTAGAAAACAGCTTAAACAAAGGCAAATGCAGCTTCTGTTGTTATTCTGACTGCACTGTTTAACGTGACTCTAAGTTAGCTGTAGTTGGCTAGCTAGCAAGCAAGGGATAAGAATGCTGTCCCCCAGTATGGCAATGTAACATTTAGAACGAATGACTGAGTCGCGTCCATCGAAACAGTAACAAAAATCCTGAACGACTGGGTCGTGTCTCTGGACCGAACCGATACAACTAACTACTTTGTGTCTGTACTATATATTATGGGTAGGATAAAATAGGAATAAATTCATCAAAATAACGGTTTTAATGTAAATATGTCAATCATTATTTGAATATGTTGGTAACCCGTTGTATAAAAGTGATAATGCCCTTGAAGCCGGTGTTTGGAGGATATATTGGCATGGTAGCAACACCGATGTCAGTATATCCTCCAAACACCGGCTTCTCAGGTATTATCAATTAAATACACTTGCTACACAGAGAAACAGCAGTGCCCTGCTCTATACTTTGAAAAAAAATTGTTCAGCTCAGTGCTCTGAAAGGGTCATGACATTGGCTGCAATGTTTTTGAAATGCTTTTTGTTTAGTTCAGAAGCACGCACACACACACACACACACACACACACAGAGTAGCACTTTAACCTTGGCAATGTGAAAAGAAAATAGGCCAGTGATGCAACAATGTACCTTCCGAATGCTTCAGCAGAGTGGAGGACACTTACTGGAAGGATTTCTTTCAACGCTGCAAAATTGAGGTTTTGGCACTACTCCATACCTGACACTCGCACATTAATCTGATTTAATGTTTCCAATTTATATAAGTGTTTTCAGAAAAATAATAATAATAATACTCTACTCTCCTCAAATCACATTTTATTAGTCACATGCGCCGAATACAACCTTACAGTGAAATGCTTACTTACGAGCCCCTAACCAACAGTGCAGTTTCAAAAAAATATGGATAAGAATAAGAGATAAAAGTAACAAGTAATTAAGGAGCAGCAGTAAAAAATAATATATATAGGGGGGTGCCGGTACAGAGTCAATGTGCAGGGGCACCGGTTATTTGAGGTAGTAAGTACATGTAGGTAGAGTTATTAAAGTGACAACAGAGAGTGGCAGTGGTGTGGAGGGGCGATGCAATGCAAATAGTCTGGGTAGCCATTTGACTAGATGTTCGGGAGTCTTTTGGCTAGGGGGTAGAAGCTAGCATCCCACCTGGCCTACATCCAGTGAAATTGAAGAGGGCGAAATTCAAAAATACTAGATTCAAATATTTACCATTCTTGAAAATATGTGTTATACATCATAAAGCTTAACTTCTTGCTAATCCTGCCTCCGTGTCAGATTTCAAAAAGGCTTTATGGCGAAAGCAAACCATGAGATTATCTGAGGACAGCGCCCCGCATACAAAGACATGAAAATCATATTTCAACCAGGCAGGTGCGCCACAAAAGTCATACATAAACATAATGCTGTGTGTGACTGCTGTCTTTCCATCAGCCCTATGCAGTGTTGCCTGGAGAAGTGGCTATACTCAAAATTTGCCAGAAAGTTCCTAAACGGTATGCCCAGTGAAGGAATGGCAACCTGTGTGAAATAAATATAATGTCTTACTATGTCTGATTTTCACTCTCAAAATCACACAATAATGCTTAAACAACATCAATCGCATTGGGTGGACCTGTGTCCACCGAGGCCCATCCATGTCTGCACCCCTGATGCAAACAATTCATGATGACAATTGCATATCACAAATAGCCTGTTAAGCAACACTTTTTCAATACCTGGTTTGCATACCCGTTTTTGTCTTAGTTAGCATTTACTGGTAGATATCATTAGTTGAAACGTCTTTCCTACCCTACCGGCTACCAATGTCATTCTTCCGTGAGCTGCTCCATGCCAAAACCAGTTGAGAGCTGCACTTTCTTGCTGTCTGCAGATGGATATTCCACTGAAACTAGGCTATGTGCGACGTGCATGTAAATATTTCACGTGTTTTGCTATTGTGTAGGCTACTTTGTGCCTGATTTCTCTATTGTAATACATACTTGATAAGTCATATACTGTACATCCACTATACTACTTTGATATGCATCAGTAGGGATTAAGAAATGTGTATAAACTATAGGGTTTATACCCCCCACTACACCACCGGCCCTTTGTGTTTTACAAAAAATGTACTGATGACCTTTCAGAATCACAAACCGCCACTGTGCAATCATATCTATAATAGATAAAGCTGTTAAGATATTAATGTTTCAAGAAAGGAGTGTATATATTTGGCCTGGTAAAATGGTTTTATGCGCTGACTGAATGTAAGCTGATAATTATAAATTTTTTACTCCACTGGTCTCGGCTGAAGAAATTCTGATTTGGCTTCACAACAATAACATTACATCTGAAGGCAAATGTCACCAACAGAACATTTTTTGAATGGTTGCATCTCATTGTGTCGTTGCCCTCTGGTGGCTAGCTAGCTAGCTAAAATCATCCCTTTTCTAAATTAGCCATGGATAGGGATTTGGTTTTACTTCATTCTCTGTACTAGCCAATGAAATAACGACGATTCTAATCCATAAATTCATACATTGTGCCTGTGGCCTGAGAGGATGGAAGTTCAACATGTAGTGAGATGTATTGGGCTAATGTTAATTAGCTGGCCTGGTGCATCGTTGCCCATTAAAGGAAGTTAGGCTAGCACAACAAAACATGTAAGTGTGTACTGTATGACAAAGCATAGGTGATTAGGTAATGTTGAAGTTGAAATGGTGGAGTAGTAGATGCAGCGCCTGTTTTTTTTGCGACTTGCGGAAACTCTCCATGGTTCTAAATCAAAAGTTGTTTAGTAGACCGAAAACATTAACTTGCTTAACAATGTTGTAGGTCATGTAACTGTTTGTTACATGCAGGGGCGATTTTAGCATGCAGATCTTGATGGGGGCAAAAAAAAAAAGTGGGATGCACTTTTGAAATGTACAGCGACAGAATTCAGACATGGGCCGTTATTACAGTGTTCTCCCTGTACACCAAGTCAGAGCCTTAAGATAAATAAAGGGGGCATATAAGCAGACAATGAAAGCTATTACAATATTCAATAATTACATTTCTCTGAAACAGGTTATAGGCTACATGTCCACCACCAAGTCAGAACAGTATGCACAAAAAAAATAAGAGGGGTAAATAGACCAGATTATTAGGGTGAGGCACATGGGTTACTAACATCTCACTCCACAACATACACTTGGTATTTCTTTCTTAGCTACTATACACATATCCATGGTATATTACATCATTTATGTGGAAGCATAAAACACATGTTTTGACTCACCTTGTTGTGCTGTGCTCACTTGAACAGGAAAGTGGCACGGCGGTCCTTCGTGGGTAAATGTTGTCATCAAAGCCTTGCATTCTCTGGATTTATGGTGCTTTCAAAACAACTGAGAACTGAAAAAAAACAAGGTTGAATCATGAAGACGTCATTGTTCTTCAGGTTGTAGCTCTATAAAGAGGCTGGATTTACAATTACGAGTTGGATGATCGTTCAAAACGTATTTTCTCAGCCGAACCTTTTTATTCCTGACTTCCCAGTTTTCTTGAACTCACTGAAGTCAAGTTTTGCAGTTCTGAGATAATATTTGTCATGAGCGTGGCACAAATCATGTTTCTTTGACAGCATGGCCAATGTGTTGAATATTACTTGGAAAATAACCCCTTAATCCCAGATTTGGGACCACACAGCCACTGTCACTGATTCCTTCCAAACCACTCATTGTTGAATTTGTCCAATGGCCGATGAGCACCGATACGTTTTATCTATAATTTCTCTTAATATGACAAGGATTAAAAAGGATTTGCCAGTAGATTGTCGACTTGATTCATGATGACTGCTAGCTAAGATGTTTGAAAGAATGATGTTGACATGATCAGTCCAATCAAAGCTACTGTACATATAACATGATTTGACGTAAATCTATGTGTGGCCAATGACTTTGAGCCTTCTTGGATGGGCACTTCTAATGTAACTCTATGGCAGCACCCGAAGGGCAAATTTTTTCAAAGTCTACCCTTAGACTTGGCGGTGACGTAGTGTCCCTATGTGTGACAGAACACTGAGCCAATCACAACGCAAAACTCAGTATTTTCTGCTGGCTTGCTCCACCACCACAGAAAGCACTGAGCTAGGCTGAAACACCTGCATTTTGGAGCTGCCTTACTCAAAAAAACAAAAAAGAGACCAAGTTTGTATGCAGCTTTATAATAACCCAATGATAAAAATGTTTTTTACGTTGTTTGCAAAGAGATATGTTACACGTATTAATGCCAACATAACATGCAAAACAGGCAAGCCCCCACCTGCCCTCAATGATGTGTCGCCACTGGTTACATGCAAAATATTTTGTGGTCTTCAGCGGACAGATGTTGCTCTCAGTTTTGTGATGAAACAAAAGGTGTGGTTAAATCTATTCTGCCACTCTTCTTATTAGCTCGGCCTTAGGCCTATATATCACGGTGTCAAGGCATATGAACTAACAGGTTATAGAGCAAACAACGCAATTATCACAACACATACATTACGTGACCAAATGTTTGTGGATAGCTGCTCGTCGAACAGCTCATTCCAAAATCGGGGACATTAATTTGGAGTTGGTCCCCCCTTTGCTGCTATAACAGCTTCCACTCAGCCACAAGAGCGTTAGTGAGGTCGTGCACTGATGTTGGACGATTAGGTCTGGCTTGCAGTTGGCATTCCAATTCATCCCAAATGTTGTTTAATGGGGTTGAGGTCAGGACTAGTCAAGTTCTTCCCCACTGATCTTGACAAACCATTTCTGTATGGACCTCGCTTTTTGCACAGTGGCATTGTCATGCTAAAACAGAAAGGTCATTCCCCAAACTGTTGCCACAAAGTTGGAAGCACATAATTGTCTAGAATGTAATTGCATGTTGCAGTGTTAAGATTTCCCTTCACTGGAACTAAGGGGCCTAGCAAGAACCATGAGAAACAGCCCCAGACCATTATTTTTTCTCCATTAAACTTCAGTTGGCATTATGTATTCGGGGAGGTAGCGTTCTCCTGGCACCTGTCAAACCCAGATTTGGCCATCGAACTGCCAGTTGGTGATGTGTGATTCATCACTCCAGTGAATGCGTTTCCACTCCACTGCTCCAGAGTCCAATGGTGGCAAGCCTTGCACTACTCCAGCCGAAGCTCGGCATTGTGCATGGTGATCTTAGGCTTGTGTGCGGCTACTCGGCCTTGGAAAACCATTTCATGAAGCTCCCGGCGAACAGTTCTTGTGCTGATGTTGCTTCCAGAGGCATTTTGGGACTCGGTAGGGAGTGTTGCGACTGAGGATAGACAATTCAACATTTGTCCCGTTCTGTGAGCTTGTGTGGCTTATCACTTCGCAGCTGAGCCGGTGTTGTTCCTAGATATTTCCACTTCAAAATAACAGCACTTACACTTGACCGGGGCAGCTCTAACAGGGGCAGACATTTGACTAATTTGTTGGAAAGGTGGCATCCTATGACGGTTCCACGTTGAAAATCACTGAGCTCTTCACTAAGGCCATTCTACTGCTAATGTTATATTTGTATATGGAGATTGCATGGCTGTTTGCTGGATTTTATACACCTTTCAGCAAAAGGTGTGGCTGAATCCACTTATTTAAAGAGATGTCCACATGCTTTTGTATATATAGTGTACGTTATATACTGAACAAAAATATGAACGCAACGCGTAAAGTGTTGAGCTCATGTTTCATGAGCTGAATGAAAAGATCCCAAGAATGTTCTATACAAACCCTAACGTCTATTTCCCTCAAATGTCTATTTAACACAAATTATTAAACAGAAGGACACTCTAAAATGTGCAGTTTCGTCACACAATACAATGCCACAGATGTCTTGTGTTTTGAAGGAACGTGTAATTGGCATGCTGACTGCAGGAATGTCCACAAGAGCTGTTTACCTTTGAATGTTAATTTCTCTACCAATGTCGTTTTAGTAAATTTGGCAGTACGTCCAACCGGCCTCACAACCACAGACCAGGTGTAACCACCTCAGCGCATGACCTTCACATCCGGCTTCTTCACCTGATCCCAGCCACCCAGACAGCTGATGAAACTGAGGAGTATTTTATGTCTGTAATAAAGCCCTTTTGTGGGGAGAAGCTCATTTTAATTTGCTGGGCCTGGCTCCCCAGCCAGGGTGGGCCTGGGAGGGCACAGGCCTACCCATGGCTGCACCCCTGCCCAAGCTTGTGAAATCCATAGATTAGGTTCGAATTAATACATTTTTAATTTTCTTATATGAACTGTGACTGAGTAAAATGGTTGCATGTTGAATTTATATTTTTGTTCCGTATAATATGGTCTTGGCTTCCCCAGTGATATTTACCCATGCACGGCTACTGCCTGTTGCTTTCATGCTCAAATCAAGAGCTTGTTTGAGGAAGCTCATGATAATAAGCAGGACAGCGGGTAATGAAAAAGGATAGACTTGGACAATTTAATTGGAGAAGTCCATATTTTCAATCTGTTGATTTTATTTTATTTAACCAGGCAAGTCCTGTTATGGCTAGATGTGCCACTAGCGGGACACCTTGACAACATCCGTTGAAATTTCAGAGTGTGAAATACAAACTACAGAAATATACATGTTTAACATTCATGAAAATATATGTGTAATACATCAAAATAAAGCTTAACTTCTTGTTAAGCATGAATCAGGAGGATAGAATTGTGGTCAGATTGGCCAAATGGAGGGCGAGAGAGAACTTTGTATGCATCTCTGTGTGTGGAGTAAAGGTGGTCCAGAGTTTTTTCCCTCTGGTTGCACATTTAATTAACATGCTGATAGAAATTTGGTGAAACGGATTTAAGTTTCCCTGCGTTAAAGTCCCTGGCTACTAGGAGTGCCGTCTCTGAGTGACCATTTTCTTGTTAGCTTATGGCGGAATACAGCTAATTCAATGCTGTCTTATTAATGCCAGCATCGGTCTGTTGTGCTACGTAAACAGCTACGAAAACTACAGATAAATTCTCTAGAAAGATAGTGTGGTCTACAGCTTATTATAAGATACTCTACCTGAGCTAGGCTGAAACACCTGCATTTTGGAGCTGCCTTACTCAAAAAAACAAAAAAGAGACCAAGTTTGTATGCAGCTTTATAATAACCCAATGATAAAAATGTTTTTTACGTTGTTTGCAAAGAGATATGTTACACGTATTAATGCCAACATAACATGCAAAACAGGCAAGCCCCCACCTGCCCTCAATGATGTGTCGCCACTGGTTACATGCAAAATATTTTGTGGTCTTCAGCGGACAGATGTTGCTCTCAGTTTTGTGATGAAACAAAAGGTGTGGTTAAATCTATTCTGCCACTCTTCTTATTAGCTCGGCCTTAGGCCTATATATCACGGTGTCAAGGCATATGAACTAACAGGTTATAGAGCAAACAACGCAATTATCACAACACATACATTACGTGACCAAATGTTTGTGGATAGCTGCTCGTCGAACAGCTCATTCCAAAATCGGGGACATTAATTTGGAGTTGGTCCCCCCTTTGCTGCTATAACAGCTTCCACTCAGCCACAAGAGCGTTAGTGAGGTCGTGCACTGATGTTGGACGATTAGGTCTGGCTTGCAGTTGGCATTCCAATTCATCCCAAATGTTGTTTAATGGGGTTGAGGTCAGGACTAGTCAAGTTCTTCCCCACTGATCTTGACAAACCATTTCTGTATGGACCTCGCTTTTTGCACAGTGGCATTGTCATGCTAAAACAGAAAGGTCATTCCCCAAACTGTTGCCACAAAGTTGGAAGCACATAATTGTCTAGAATGTAATTGCATGTTGCAGTGTTAAGATTTCCCTTCACTGGAACTAAGGGGCCTAGCAAGAACCATGAGAAACAGCCCCAGACCATTATTTTTTCTCCATTAAACTTCAGTTGGCATTATGTATTCGGGGAGGTAGCGTTCTCCTGGCACCTGTCAAACCCAGATTTGGCCATCGAACTGCCAGTTGGTGATGTGTGATTCATCACTCCAGTGAATGCGTTTCCACTCCACTGCTCCAGAGTCCAATGGTGGCAAGCCTTGCACTACTCCAGCCGAAGCTCGGCATTGTGCATGGTGATCTTAGGCTTGTGTGCGGCTACTCGGCCTTGGAAAACCATTTCATGAAGCTCCCGGCGAACAGTTCTTGTGCTGATGTTGCTTCCAGAGGCATTTTGGGACTCGGTAGGGAGTGTTGCGACTGAGGATAGACAATTCAACATTTGTCCCGTTCTGTGAGCTTGTGTGGCTTATCACTTCGCAGCTGAGCCGGTGTTGTTCCTAGATATTTCCACTTCAAAATAACAGCACTTACACTTGACCGGGGCAGCTCTAACAGGGGCAGACATTTGACTAATTTGTTGGAAAGGTGGCATCCTATGACGGTTCCACGTTGAAAATCACTGAGCTCTTCACTAAGGCCATTCTACTGCTAATGTTATATTTGTATATGGAGATTGCATGGCTGTTTGCTGGATTTTATACACCTTTCAGCAAAAGGTGTGGCTGAATCCACTTATTTAAAGAGATGTCCACATGCTTTTGTATATATAGTGTACGTTATATACTGAACAAAAATATGAACGCAACGCGTAAAGTGTTGAGCTCATGTTTCATGAGCTGAATGAAAAGATCCCAAGAATGTTCTATACAAACCCTAACGTCTATTTCCCTCAAATGTCTATTTAACACAAATTATTAAACAGAAGGACACTCTAAAATGTGCAGTTTCGTCACACAATACAATGCCACAGATGTCTTGTGTTTTGAAGGAACGTGTAATTGGCATGCTGACTGCAGGAATGTCCACAAGAGCTGTTTACCTTTGAATGTTAATTTCTCTACCAATGTCGTTTTAGTAAATTTGGCAGTACGTCCAACCGGCCTCACAACCACAGACCAGGTGTAACCACCTCAGCGCATGACCTTCACATCCGGCTTCTTCACCTGATCCCAGCCACCCAGACAGCTGATGAAACTGAGGAGTATTTTATGTCTGTAATAAAGCCCTTTTGTGGGGAGAAGCTCATTTTAATTTGCTGGGCCTGGCTCCCCAGCCAGGGTGGGCCTGGGAGGGCACAGGCCTACCCATGGCTGCACCCCTGCCCAAGCTTGTGAAATCCATAGATTAGGTTCGAATTAATACATTTTTAATTTTCTTATATGAACTGTGACTGAGTAAAATGGTTGCATGTTGAATTTATATTTTTGTTCCGTATAATATGGTCTTGGCTTCCCCAGTGATATTTACCCATGCACGGCTACTGCCTGTTGCTTTCATGCTCAAATCAAGAGCTTGTTTGAGGAAGCTCATGATAATAAGCAGGACAGCGGGTAATGAAAAAGGATAGACTTGGACAATTTAATTGGAGAAGTCCATATTTTCAATCTGTTGATTTTATTTTATTTAACCAGGCAAGTCCTGTTATGGCTAGATGTGCCACTAGCGGGACACCTTGACAACATCCGTTGAAATTTCAGAGTGTGAAATACAAACTACAGAAATATACATGTTTAACATTCATGAAAATATATGTGTAATACATCAAAATAAAGCTTAACTTCTTGTTAAGCATGAATCAGGAGGATAGAATTGTGGTCAGATTGGCCAAATGGAGGGCGAGAGAGAACTTTGTATGCATCTCTGTGTGTGGAGTAAAGGTGGTCCAGAGTTTTTTCCCTCTGGTTGCACATTTAATTAACATGCTGATAGAAATTTGGTGAAACGGATTTAAGTTTCCCTGCGTTAAAGTCCCTGGCTACTAGGAGTGCCGTCTCTGAGTGACCATTTTCTTGTTAGCTTATGGCGGAATACAGCTAATTCAATGCTGTCTTATTAATGCCAGCATCGGTCTGTTGTGCTACGTAAACAGCTACGAAAACTACAGATAAACTCTCTAGAAAGATAGTGTGGTCTACAGCTTATTATAAGATACTCTACCTCAAGCGAGCAACAGTTCGAGAATTCTTTAGATATCGTGCACCAGATGTTATTTACAAAAATACATAGTCCACCACGTCTTACCAGACGCCGCTGTTCTGTCCTGCCCGTACAGCGTATAACAAGACAGCTGTATGTTGATAGTGTCGTCGTTCAGCCACAACTCTGTGAAGGATAAGATTTTACAGTTTTGAATGTCCAGTTGGTAGTTTAACTTTTTATGACTGCAGGGGCAGTATTGAGTAGCTTGGATGAAAAGGTGCCAATTGTAGTCGGCCAGCTCCTCCGTCTCAGTTGCTAATATATGCATAGTATTATTACTATTGGATAGAAAACACTCTGAAGTTTCTAAAACTCTTTTAATTATGTCTTCGAGTATAACAGAACTCATATAGCAGGCAAAAACCTGAGATTTTTTTTCTTTTTCTGGGATGGCAGATCTTCAACCCAGCTCTCATTGAAATTACAGCAAGATATGGATGAGTTTTCACTTCCTACGCCTTCCACCAATGTCAACAGTCAATAGAACTTTGTCTGATGACTCTAATGTGAAGGGGGGTCAAATGACACAGGAAATAGTCACCACTGCCATGAGTTGACCATGCATTCACTATGCGCGTTCACAGGGGAAGCACCTGCTTTCCACCGCTCATTTGAAGTCATTCTAATTCTCCGGTTGGAACGTTATTCAAGATATATGTAAACAACATTCTAAAGATTGATTCAGGACATCGTTTGCCATGTTTCTACTGACTGTTACGGAACCTTTGGAAATTGTCACGTTATAGTGGACGCACTTTGTGACTTTGGAATTGTTAACCAAACGCGCTAACCAAAGTAGCTAATTGGACATAAATAACGGACATTTTCGAACAAATCAAGCATTTATTGTAGATCTGCGATTCCTAGGACTGCATTCTGATGAAGCTCATCGAAGGTAAGGAACCATTTATCATCCATTTTCTGGTTTCTGTTGACTCCAACATGGTGGCTAATTTGGCTTCTGTTCTAAGTGCCGTCTCAGATTATTGCATGTGTTGCTTTTTCCGTAAACCTTTGAAATCTGACACAGCGGTTGCATTAAGGAGAGGTATATCTATAAATCCATGTGTATAACTTGTATTATCATCTACATTTATGGTGAGTATTTCTGTTGAAACGATGTGGCTATGCAAAAATCACTTGATGTTTTTGGAACTAGTGAATCTAAATAGCCAATGTAAACTCAGATTTTTTTATATAAATATGAACTTTATCAAACAAAACATACATGTATTGTGTAACATGAAGTGCATTGAGTGTCATCTGATGAAGATAAAATGAATCACTAACCTTGAATTATCTTTATTTCTGGTTTTTGTGAATGCTATATTTCGCTGGAAAATGGCTGTGCTTATTGTGGTTTGGCGGAGACCTAACACTCGTTTGTAGTGCTTTCGCTGAAAAGCCTATTTGAAAATCGGACACTTTGGTGGGATTAACAACGAGATCACCTTTAAAATGATATAAGACACATGTATGTTTTAGGAATTGTAATTATGAGATTTCTGTGGTTTGAATTTGGCACCCTCTATTTTCACTGGTAGTTGTCATATTGACCCCGGTATTCGGATTGCAGCCATAACAAGTTAATCGATTTTATTCTCCATAGATTGCATATTTGCTAACAGAATGGAGGGAAGTGGGGGTTTGTTCATCACCTACGAATTCTCAGAATGCAGCCCGCCCTCTGGCCCCTTTTTCACTCCCTCCTCTTCACACACATGATGCCTATCCCAGGGAAAGCAGTTTGTTATTTGCGCTGGGCTCGTCAGACTTGTTAACTTCTTGCGTCGAGCAATCCCGTATCCGGGAGTGTAATCATAGCCTCAAGCTCATTACCATAACGCGACGTTAACTATTCATGAAAATCGCAAATGAAATGAAAGAAATATATTCACTCACAAGCTTAGCCTTTTGTTAACAACACTGTCATCTCAGATTTTCAAAATATGCTTTTCAGGCCTCCCGGGTGGCGCAGTGGTTAAGGGCGCTGTACTGCAGCGCCAGCTGTGCCATCAGAGTCCCTGGGTTCGTGCTTGGTTGGGTTGTGTATCGGAGGACGCATGACTTTCAACCTTCGTCTCTCCCGAGCTGTAGTTGTAGCGTCTCTCCCGAGCTGGAGTTGTAGCGATGAGACAAGATAGTAGCTACTACAACAATAGGATACCATGAAATTGGGGAGAAAAAGGGATAAAAATTGTTTAAAAAAAATATATATATATATGCTTTTCAACCATAGCTACACAAGCATTTGTGTAAGAGTATTGATAGCTAGCATAGCATTAAGCCTAGCATTCAGCAGGCAACATTTTCACAAAAACAAGAAAAGCATTCAAATAAAATCATTTACCTTTGAAGAACTTTGGATGTTTTCAATGAGGAAACTCTCAGTTAGATAGCAAATGTTCAGTTTTTCCAACAATATTATTTGTGTAGGAGAAATCGCTCCGTTTTGTTCATCACGTTTGGCTAAGAAAAAACCCAGAAAGTTCAGTCAATACAATGCCAAACTTTTTTCCAAATTAACTCCATAATATCGACAGAAACATGGCAAACGTTGTTTAGAATCAATCCTCAAGGTGTTTTTCACATACCTATTCGATGATAAATCTTTCGTGGCAGTTGGGTTTCTCCTCGGAAGCAAATGGAAAAATACACGCAGCTGGAGATTACACAATAATTGCGACGGAGGACACCAAGCGAGCACCTGGTAGATGTAGTGTAAAATGGTCAATCTTCCAATGATATGCCTACAAATACGTCACAATGCTGCAGACACCTTGGGGAAACAACAGAAAGTGTAAGCTCATTCCTGGGGCATTTCCTGTTTGAAATTTCATCTTGGTTTCGCCTGTAGCATCAGTTCTGTGGCACTAACAGATAATACCTTTGCAGTTTTGGAAACGTCAGAGTGTTTTCTTTCCAAAGCTGTCAATTATATGCATAGTCGAGAATCTTTTCGTGACAAAATATTTTGTTTAAAATTGGGAACGTTTTTCATCCAAAAATTAAAAGAGCGCCCCTTATATCGAAGAAGTTAAAGGAAATAAAGGATTCTGAAAGTCTGTGGTGAGTAATTACAGTCCTAATGTCCAGAAGTTATTTTCAGTCACAAGAGACGAAAGCGGCAACATTATGTACAAAATAAGATACAAAATAAATTCCAAACAACGCAAATAAATAAACAAAAAAAACACAATCGGTTGGGGACACGTGGAACGTCAGCCTTCTCCGGTGCCATTTTACAATATAACCTTTAGTGGCCAACAAACAAGCAGCATAGAATTGTGAGAATTTTCTTACTGTCTACAGACATTCAATGGATTCAGCAGCTCTTATAAAGCCAGTGCTGCTTTATTCTGTCAAAGTCAACATTGTATCACAGATTATGCTGTCAGATGCGCTGATAAAATGCCTATTTTTAATGAGTCAGATGAAAAAACGGTCTCTTCAGTTGCTGAATAATTCTACTTTGAGTATGTCTTAACATGGAACATGCTCCTCCATGTGGATAATCTGAAGAAAGCTAATAAGATTTCACTTGTGTCAATATGGAGATTATTCTTGCAGTTGACCGGCATAGAGTGGTTCTTCCTTTAAAAGTTACGGCATACTGCAGCACACCTTGCGGGCTGCCGCATAATTCTATGGCACATTATTTAAGTGTCAGCCATTGGTACCATTAATGCTAGAGCTAGTTTGACCACCAGAGGGCATCTTTTAGAAGCATTTGACCGTTTTTAATATTGGCCGTACAAGAGAATTTAAAAACCTTTTTTGTAAGAACATAGTATATGGTATTAATTTGATTAATATTATGGTGTTTCTATTCCAAGAAAAAACTCTGGGTTTCCGTTATGAAGCTGTACAATGTGACCAGTCTGGTGTAGGCTACTAATAGCAAACTAATCCAAACATTTCCACACAAAATAACTTGCACAATTGGTGGCTGACTAAATACTTTATTGCCCCTCTGTATATACACACCTACATGCATATATACAGTAACCCCGCATTAAATGCTTATGCGTCGACAAGTGCCAGTTCTAAGAGGGCCCTATAAAGGTCCCTCATTAGAACGATTAGAGATGGAGTTAAAAGCATACATGAAGTTATTTATCTCCAGGAAAAAGAGCGAGAACCTGAACCAGGACCAGAGGTTCCTGGTCCAGTGATCCCGTCTACATCTGATCGGGTCTACATATATACATATATACATATATACACAATTATTATTTGATTTTTCAGAACGTTACCCATGTGTGTTCTCTTCTTTTGTACTGTTCTGTTGTTTCGACCCAATGATTAATCTGACAAACAAAACTTTGCCCACTGCAGGCCCAGGCATAGATCAAAGCTGGCGAGACATAATTCAATTCTGAGTTGAGCCCAACCCTGATGTCCCCAGAGATTAAAGCTGATAATATTCGAATTCTCTACCCTGAAATGACAGGCAAAATATATTATGACCGCGCATTGATCTAAATCCCCATGGACCTTTTCGGAGTCGGATGCCACAGCAGGCATTTTAGGGTATTTGAAAATCAATGTGGTGGACAGGATTCTTAATTATTCATACTTCAGAACTTCCCAAAGAGGATGTATGCCTTGATGCCTGCCATGGTGATATAGAAAAATAATAGATAATAAATAATGTGGAGTTTTACTCCAATGTCTTCAGGCTCGAGTGCTGCTAAAAGGGCTTGGATAAACACACCAGGTTGAGAGGCAAACTCAGCACAAAACAACATACAGTATGATCATACCAGATCACCCTGTTTATTATTGTAACATCCTCGGTACAGAAATCGCATAAAGTGTGGTTGTCTCCCTCTTCACAGAATTGATTCATTGAGCTGCATTGCAACCAAGATGTCCTGTTGTCTATAGCATTGCAATGTGTGCCTGGTGTAAGAATAGAGCAATGGACAAGTTATTTTTTATTAAATAGAATAGAACGTTTCAAGGGAGAGTGTCAATGGTGATATGAAATTCTTATTGGCTGGCTCTGTGACAATTGCATTATGTTCTTTTCAGATAAAATGCCATACACCTTTTGGAGCACTTAAAGTCATTAGATATAGGCTTACACATTGGGTTCTCCCAAACCAAATAAATTATTTTTCTGATAATGTAACACAATTGTGAATTCAATATGAAGACCCCTTTAGAAAGAGTTTCCATGTAAATGTGAGGATTTATTTCAAATTTCAGGGGCTCCCAAGTGGCCAGCGGTCTAAGGCATTGCATCTCAGTGCAAGAGGCGTCACTAAAGTCCCTGGTTTGAATCCAGGCTGCATCATATCTGGCTGTGATTGGGAGTCCCATAGGGTGGTGCACAATTGGCCCAGTGTTGCCGGGGTAGGACGTTATTGTAAATAATTTGTTCTTAGAACTTCTTTGGGCTAGGAGGCAGTGTTTTGACGTCTGGATAAAAAGCTGGCCCAGAAGCTAGGATATGCATATGATTGGTAGAGTTGGATATAAAACACTCTTAAATTTCTAAAACTGTTAAAATAATGTACAGTGGGGCAAAAAGGTATTTAGTCAGCCACCAATTGTGCAAGTTCTCCCACTTACAAAAGATGAGAGAGGCCTGTAATTTTCATCATAGGTACACTTCAACTATGACAGACAAAATTTGGGGAAAAAATCCAGAAAATCACATTGTAGGATTTTTAATGGATTTATTTGCAATGGAAATGGTGGAAAATAAGTATTTGGTCACCCACAAACAAGCACTCACAGACCTGTAACATCTTCTTTAAGAGGCTCCTCTGTCCTCCACTCGTTACCTGTATTAATGGCACCTGTTTGAACTTGTTATCAGTATAAAAGACATCTGTCCACAACCTCAAACAGTCACACTCCAAACTCCACTACGGCCAAGACCAAAGAGCTGTCAAAGGACACCAGAAACAAAATTGTAGACCTGCACCAGGCTGGGAAGACTGAATCTGCAATAGGTAAGCAGCTTGGTTTGAAGAAATCAACTGTGGGAGCAATTATTAGGAAATGGAAGACATATAAGACCACTGATAATCTCCCTCGATCTGGGGCGCCACGCAAGATCTCACCCTGTGGGGTCAAAATGATCACAAGAACGGTAAGCAAAAATCCCAGAACCACACAGGGGGACCTAGTGAATGACCTGCAGAGAGCTGGGACCAAAGTAACAAAGCCTACCATAAGTAACACACTACGCCGCCAGGGACTCAAATCCTGCAGTGCCAGACGTGTCCCCCTGCTTAAGCCAGTACATGTCCAGGCCCGTCTGAAGATAGAGAGCATTTGGATGATCCAGAAGAAGATTGGGAGAATGTCATATGGTCAGATGAAACCAAAATATAACTTTTTGGTGAAAACTAAACTCGTTGTGTTTGGAGGACAAAGAATGCTGAGTTGCATCCAAAGAACACCCTACCTACTGTGAAGTATGGGGGTGGAAACATCATGCTTTGGGGCTGTTTTTCTGCAAAGGGACCCAGGACGACTGATCCATGTAAAGGAAAGAATGCATGGGGCCATGTATCGTGAGATTGAGTGAAAACCTCCTTCCATCAGCAAGGGCATTTAAGATGAAACGTGGCTGGGTCTTTCAGCATGACAATGATCCCAAACACACCGCCCGGGCAACGAAGAAGTGGCTTCGTAAGAAGCATTTCAAGGTCCTGGAGTGGCCTAGCCAGTTTCCAGATCTCAACCCCATAGATCTTTGGAGGGAGTTGAAAGTCTGTGTTGCCCAGCAACAGCCCCAAAACATCACTGCTCTAGAGGAGAGCTGCATGTAGGAATGGGCCAAAATACCAGCAACAGTCTGTGAAAACCGTGTGAAGACTTACAGAAAACGTTTGACATCTGTCATTGCCAACAAAGGGTATATAACAAAGTATTGAGATAAACTTTTGTTATTGACCAAATACTTATTTTCCACCATAATTGGCAAATAAATTCATTAAAAATCCTACAATGTGATTTTCTGGATTTCTTTTCTCATTTTGTCTGTCATAGTTGAAGTGTACCTATGATGAAAATTACAGGCCTCTCTCATCTTTTTAAGTGGGAGAAGTTGCACAATTGGTGGCTGACTAAATACTTTTTTTGCCCCACTGTATATTAAGTTTCAAAAAGGCCAGCAAAGCAATTCCATTTTAATTACAATAAAAAACGGTTAACTTACTTGTTTTTCACTGTCCAGTTGCACCAAAAGTGGGTATTTGATTTGCGAGCTCAACACATGCGTGCTTACTGCACTACAGAAACACGCAAAAGCTAAAACGAGAATACAGAATTTGGATGACTGCACTTTAGAGTGTGTATCATCCTGCAGCACAGAAATTTTGAGAAAGTTGGGGTATGGTCATATATTGGCTATGCACGCAAGAGGGAAAGAGGTTGGACCATCCTAAAAATGTTTTAGCGTAATATAATATCGACAATTTATCAGACAATTTTATCCAAAGCGAATTAGTCATGCATGCATACATTTTTACATATGGGTGGACCCGGGAATAGAACCCACTTTCCTGGCATTGTAATGCTCTACCAAGATGCATGACAAGGTTTGTGAAGCCTCAATTTACTATGTTTTATAAAGCCTTTATTAAGCAGTGCTCATGCCACCCTTTATAAAACACAGTTTTATGTCATATTTGACATAGTGGGTTATGTCACATTTGACATTTGTGGTTATATCACACAGTTAACCCACATGTATGAACCCTTTATAGAGCATGACAAACATTTACAGATGATTTGTGACACGTATTTATGAAGGCTTTTTAAGGCCTTTATAAGATGCAGGTCATAGTGGGACCCATAGTTCTGATGAATATGTTGAAATTGGACTGATCTAACAAACTGTTAATCAGATTAAGTCGATGTATTTAAGTTGAAGTTTTCCCCTAATTTAAATGTTTACAACGCTGGTTGAAATGAGATGAAAACAGTTCTGGTTGATGACTTTTTTTCAAATCTTATGTATTTTCCACGTTGATTCCATGTCACAATACAGTGACAAATTACGCTGAAACAACTTTGATTAACCAGTGTGTGCCTAGTGGGAAATGAGTAATAATTCTAATTACCATTATCAAACTATTTCACATACTCTCATTCATTCCAACTAGCAGATTCATCATCATGAACTACTATTGTGTCAATTTGTCACAAAGTGAATGTATGGTGTTATAAATGATTCAAAAATAATCTTCACCTATATCTCCTCCCTCCCTCCTTATCGTGGCCTCTTATCATTTTCAGCACTCATGCTGGAGTACCTTTGAAATATAAATCAGGCCTCATTACTGCCAGTATTACAGTCCCCATGGTGTTAAGAAGCAAATCGAGGATATCCTTGAGAGGTAATATCTTCCAAAATTTCTGAAGAAAAAAGCCAAGACACCATAAGATGGGAGTGAGCTCCTTAGAAGGGAAAAAGGGACAGAGGTAGGAGCCATGACAGGTTTTGCAGACACAAGGACTGTGTAAAAGGAGCGGACAGGTAGGCACACAGTGTTTTTGGGAAGCAAGTGAACATTGCAGCCAGCCCTCCCTCCTGTTTCATGTTCAAAATTGTGCACTCTCCTCAAACAATAGCATGGTATTCTTTCACTGTAATAGCTACTGTAAATTCGACAGTGCAGTAAGATTAAAACTTCTTCAGGATTGGTAGAGCTAACGTAGGCTAATGCGATTAGCATGAGGTTGTAAGAAACAAAAAAAAATCCCAATTCCCCAATATTGGCAGAAAGCTTAAATTCTTGTTAATCTAACTGCACTGTCCAATTTAGATTAGCTATTACAGTGAAAGAATACCATGCTAGTGTTTGAGGAGAGTGCACAGTTTTGAACGTGAAAAGTTATGAACAAACAAATTAGGCACATTTGGGCAGTCTTGATACAACATGCAATGGTTAATTGGATCAGTCTGAAACTTTGCACGTACACTGCTGCCATCTAGAGGCCAAAATCTAAGTTGCACCTGGGCTGTAATAATACATTAGGGTCTTTCTCTTGCATTTCAAAGATGATGGTACAAAACAAATTTTAAAAACGGTTGTTTTTTTCTTTGTATTATCTTTACCAGATCTAATGTGTTATAGTCTCCTACATTCCTTTCACATTTCCACAAACTTTGAAGTGATTCCTTTCAAATGGTACCAAGAATATGCATTTCCTTGCTTCAGGGCCTGAGCTACAGGCAGTTAGATTTGGGTATGTTTGTCATGAACAAATGACCACCTTCGCACGGCAAGTGCGGGGAGCTGGCACAGGATGCACTGGGCTGTGAAGGCGCACTGGAGACACAGTGCGTAGAGCCGGCACATGATATACTGGACAGTGGAGGCGCACTGGAGGTCTGGAGCGTAGAGCTGGTACAACGCGTCCTGGACAGATACCCACTTTAGCATGACAAGTGCGGGAGCTGGCATAGAACGCGGAGGCGCTGTGGAGGCGCACTGGAGACATGGTGCATAGAACCGGAAAACATGACACCTGAACGGTGACCAACTCCACACGGTGAGTACAGGGAGTTGGTTCTGGTTCCTACCTTGGTTTTGCCAACCACCCCATGTGCCTCCCGCCCCAAAAAATTTGAGACTGCCTCCGGGGGTTCCGTCGTGGCCACGAGCCCCGGTGTCGTCGTTGTTGCTCCTTTGCTGCCTCCGTCTGCTCCCTTCGAAGGTGATCATTTCTGGCCCGGATTTCCTCCCACGTCCAGGATCCCTTCCCATCCAATATATCCTCCCACGTCCAGGATGTCTGCTCCTCCTGGGCACGCTGCTTGGTCCTGGGCTGGTGGGCTCTTCTGTAACGATCATGTTGGAAGGATTGGACCAAGGTGCGGCGTGGAAGGTGTTAATCATATTTATTAATGTGAACCAGCAACAAAATGAACGTGCAGCTTTGTAGTGCAAAAGGCTACAATACAAAAACAAGATCCCACAAACAAGAGGTAAGAAAAGGCTGCCTATGATCCCCCAATCAGAGACAACTATAGACAGCTGCCTCTGATTGGGAACCATACCAGGCCAAAATAGAAAATAAAAAAGACTACCCACCCTAGTCACACCCTGACCTAAGCAAAATAGAGAAATAAAATGTTCTCTAAGGTCAGGGAGTGACACATCTGCACCTCCGTCAGTGATCGATGTCTGATCATAAAAATAAGACAATGTCAAAATAAGCGTAAAACATAGTACATAATGCTTTGCTACCTTACATGGACATTGGTTTGAAATGCTAACTTACAGCATTCATGAGAACAAAGAAGGGAGACAAGTCAATAACACATAAGATCACAGATATCAATAGGGGCCTCATGGCTGCTGAGTAGGTGAGGAAAATTCGATGAATAAACTGAAAAGTACATTACATTGTTAGAACATACCGCTGCTCAAGGACCAAATAAACTCATTGCAGGAAAACAGAGTTGTACTGGGGCGAACTCAGTCTAGCAGTTACCAACATATCTGGTTTTCATGCCATGGAGTGGAGGCTCACAAAAGCTTATTTTTCGAAGGGGATAGGGACCAGGGAAGTCCAAGAGAAAAAATGTGTCTGCATGGTGGTTCATGGATTTCTGGTTATCTTCTTGCGACTAGCAATCCCGTATCAGGGAGCGTATTCATAGCCTCAAGCTCATTACCATAACGCAACGTTAACTATTCATGAAAATCTCAAATGAAATGAAAGAAATATATTCACTCACAAGCTTAGCCTTTTGTTAACAACACTGTCATCTCAGGTTTTCAAAATATGCTTTTCAACCATAGCTACACAAGCATTTGTGTAAGAGTATTGATAGCTAGCATAGCATTAAGCCTAGCATTCAGCAGGCAACATTTTCACAAAAACAAGAAAAGCATTCAAATAAAATCATTTACCTTTGAAGAACTTCGGATGTTTTCAATGAGGAGACTCTGTTAGATAGCAAATGTTCATTTTTTCCAAAAATATTATTTGTGTAGGAGAAATCGCTCCGTTTTGTTAATCACGTTTGGCTAAGAAAAAAAAACTAAAATTCAGTCATTACAACGCCGAACCTTTTTCCAAATTAACTCCATAATATCGACAGAAACATGGCAAACGTTGTTTAGAATCAATCCTCAAGGTGTTTTTCACATATCTATTCGATGATAAATCATTCGTGGCAGTTGGGTTTCTCCTCAGTAGCAAATGGAAAAGTACTGCAGCTGGAGATTACGCAATAATTGCGACGGAGGACACCAAGCGACCACCTGGTAAATGTAGTGTCTTATGGTCAATCTTCCAATGATATGCCTACAAATACGTCACAATGCTGCAGACACCTTGGGGAAACGACAGAAAGTGTGAGCTCATTCCTGGCACATTCACAGCCATATAAGGAGTCATTGGAACACAGCGCCTTCAAAATCTGGGGCACTTCCTGTTTGAAATTTCATCTTGGTTTCGTCAGTTCTGTGGCACTCACAGACAATATCTTTGCAGTATTGGAAACGTCAGAGTGTATTCTTTCCAAAGCTGTCAATTATATGCTTAGTCGAGCATCTTTTCGTGACAAAATATCTTGTTTAAAACAGGAACGTTTTTCATCCTAAAATTAAAATAGCGCCCCCTATATCCAATTAAGTATCCCTCCATATCTCCTCTGGCCTCAATGACTCTTAGATCTATTTACATAACCTTAACATACCTTAAAGGAACATTTTGACATTCCATATATGGTTAGTAAGAAAGTCCACATTGCAAAAGTACGGTCCCTTACTAGACGTCCGACAACGTTTCTAAAATTTGCGGATGGCGTCGGGCCGTGCAGCAGGGCCGGATCTTCCAGGAAGTCATCAAACGAACTCTCTGACATTTGGTTTCCGTTTTATAACATTTTCAAATTTTGGTAATTTTTCCGCTGTCCCGGTAAATCCCACAAGAGGGCGAATGGAATCATATTGCAAGTTTACAAAACATCACCAATCACAACGTGGCCTTTTCTCCTAAACGGAAAAGACTCCTAAACGGAAACTTGGTGAGCATAGGTTTGGCATAATGGGCAGTTGGCTCCGAACAAGTTGGCGTTGAGGCCTCAACGGTTTTTGAGTTATGGCTATTTTTCTGGGATTAAAACTTCTTGTGACTCTCAAACCCGGATCCGGGAGCATAATCATCGCCTCAAACTAGTTAGCATAATGCAGCGGACATAAATCTTCCTAGAAAATATTCCTATTCATGAAAATCTCAAATGAAATATATTGAGACACAGCTTAATCTTTTGTTAATCACACTGTCATCTCAGATTTTCAAAATATGCTTTACAGCCAACGCTAGACAAGCATTTGTGTAAGTTTATCATGGCATAATGCTATGCTAGGCTCTGCTAGCGGCAGGCAACATTTTCACAAAAATAAGAAAAGCAATCAAATTAAATAATTTACCTTTGAAGATCTTCGGATGTTTTCACTCAGGAGACTCCAGGTAGATAGCAAATGTTTCTTTTTTCAAAAAATATTATTTTTGTAGGGGAAATAGCTCCCGTTTGTTCTTCATGTTTGGCTGAGAAATCGACCAGAAAATTAACTCCATAATATCGACAGAAACATGGCAAACGTTGTTTAGAATCAATCCTCAAGGTGTTTTTCACATATCTATTCAATAATATATCCACCAGGACAATTGGTTTCTCATTAGAAGCGATTGGAATAATGGCTACCTCAGTACTTTACGGAAGATTTTCTGCGGGAGCCATCATGTGACGACTTGCTCAATGTGGTCCCTTACGGCTATTCTTCAACATAAATGCGTAAAAAGACGTCACAATGCTGTAGACACCTTGGGAAATACGTAGAAAGCATAAGCTCATTCGTAGCCCATTCACAGCCATATAAGGAGTCATTGGCATGAAGCGTTTTCCAAAAATGCGGCACTTCCTGATTGGATTTTTATCTCGGTTTCGCCTGTAACATCATGTCTATATGCATAGTCGAGCATCTCGTCGTGACAGCATATCCCGTTCAAAACGGGAACGTTTTTTATCCAAAAATGAAAATACTGCCCCCTAGTCGCAAAAGGTTAAGCAGGCGGGTGTGTGTTATGCTTCGGAGGACGCATGACTCGACCTTCGCCTCTCCCGAGCTTGTTGGGGATTTTCAGCAATGAGACAAGATCGAAATTGGGGAGAAAAAGGGGATGAAAATCAATTGATACAAATTAAAAATGATGTGTACTGTTGGGGGTACTCGAGGACTGGAGCTTGGAAAAGCTTATTTGTCGCGTCAAATTGCATTATTTGATGGGTCAAGTGTTGGAGGCGTATATATTTTGACACTCAAAGACACAAATGGTGTTACATACTGTACCCATTCCCTAATACTTCGGCTATAAATATAATCTTTATGGAACAAGAGGAACATTTGCTGTCTAACTGGGAGTCTCGTGAGTGAAAACATCCGTTTTGCTTTGGCTGTAAAGCATCATTTAAAAATCTGAGATGACAGGGTGATTAACAAAAGGCTAAGCTGTGTTTCACTTGCGATTTCATGAATATGAATATTTTCTAGTAAGATTGTTTTGTCCATTGCGTTATACTAATTAGTGTAGTTGATGACAATTCTCCCGGATCCGGGAGGGGTAGTTCTAAGAAGTTAACCCGGAAGTGCACCAATATGTAGGAGGAAAAACCAGTCAACTGACACCGAAGTCAGCCAACAGGCGCCCGGCCTACCACAAGGAAATCGCTAGAGCGCAATGAGCCAAGTAAAGTACCCTCTGCCAAACCCTCCCCTAGCCCGGATGACGCTGGGCCAATTGTGCACCACCAAGGGGGACTCCTGGTCACGGCCGTTTGTGACACAGCCTGGGATCTAACCCGGATCTGTATTGACGCCTTAGTTTTATTGTAGCCCCAAACAAGCACAACTGATTCAACTTGTCAACTAATCATCAGACCCTCAATAAGTTGAATCAGGTATGTTTGTCCGGGACTACAACAAAAATGTGTGCTGTTGTGGGTACTGAAAGAGTGGAGTTTAAAACCACCGCTGCAGGCCTAAGACTGCGTTGGTGTTGCATGCGATTATCAGTTGAAAAATGGGTTCACATGGCTGATATCCTGAAAATAAAAGAACTTCGAGAGATTACGACTAAACAAAAAGGCCATGTTCATTTGTGAATACAGAAATAGAGAAATTGGAGACAGATTGCCTCCTTGTAATCTGTGATTAATCAACATTGACACTAGTTAATCTTGAATAATAGTTTTAAATTAACAATTAAAACAAGATTAAACACTTCACCTCAAATAATTAACACCGTTTTAATATAATTTAAGTGTACAAGTAAGCTAACACATATGTAAAGTTAGATATCTTAGTAACAAGTAGGCTTTATTATTAAAGCATCTTTTCAGGTGAACAAAAAAAAGAGAATATACCAGAGGTGGCCAACCTCACTCCACTGGCCTCTAATCTAATGGGTGAACATACTTCTAGCCCAGCAATAGCACAATTGCTTATCAACGAATTACAGTTGAAGTCGGAAGTTTACAAACACTTAGGTTGGAGTCATTAAAACTTCTTATGGCTGCAGTGGCAGTATTGAGTAGCTTGGATGAAAGGTGATGTCACGATCGTCGTATTGAGTAGACCAAAGTATTTGAGTAGACCAAATGAATGCAGGATTTAATGAAAAGACGGAAAAAACACGAAGTACACAAAAAAACCTCACAAAACGACTGTGACTGCTAAAGAAACACTGTGCTAAAAAGCAACATAACATAGACAATAACCCACGAAATACCCAAAGAAGATGGCTGCCTAAGTATGGTTCCCAAACAGAGACAACGATAAACAGCTGCCTCTAATTGAGAACCAATCTAGGCAACCATAGACATACATAAACACCTAGATGGTAAACAACCCCATGAACCTACTAAAACTCCTAGAGAGTACAAAAACACATACTTCACCCATGTCACACCCTGACTTAACCAAAATATATAAAGAAAACAAAGAATACTCAGGTCAGGGCGTGACAGGTGCCCAGAGTAAACCGCCTGCTACTCAGTCCCAGTTGCTAATATATGCATATTATTGTTGTATTGGATAGACAACACTCTGAAGTTTCTAAAACAGTTTGAATGATGTCTGTGAGTTTAACAGAACTCATTTGGCAAGAAAAAACCTGAGAAGAAATCAAAACGTAACACGTCAATGAATACTAAGATTTTTTTTAGATAAATATGAACTTTATCAAACAAAACATACATGTATTGTGTAACATGAAGTCCTATGAGTGTCATCTGATGAAGATCAAAGATTAATTAATAATTTTCCCTCTATTTGTGCTTTTTGTGACTCCTCTCTTTGGCTGGAAAAATGGCTGTGTTTTTCTGTGAGTTGGTGGTGACCTAACATGATCGAGTTTTTTTATCGAGTTTTTTTTGTGTACTTCGTGTTTTTTCCGTCTTTTCATTAAATCCTGCATTCATTTGGTCTGTAATTGTGGTGCTTTTGCTGTAAAGCCTATTTGAAATGGGATTAACAGCAAGATTACCTTTAAAATGGTATAAGATACATGTATGTTTGTGGAAATCTAATTATGAGGTTTGTTGTTTTGAATTTGGCGCCCTGCACTTTCACTGGCTGTTGTCATATCAATCCCGTTAATGGGATTGCAGCCCTAAGAAGCTAATCTCTTCACAGGTGTGTTCTGTGGGTGTCACTGAGTAGACTGATACCCCCATGCTATTGATCCACAATCCATAGTTAAGGCTGTACAGTGAAATAAGTATGACCCCAATAAAAATCTTAAGTCTAATACATCCATACTGTGATTTCAACACATCTCTCTCAAATATAAAATGATTGACTTTTGTTCAATTTATGTAACAACATTCTGGCTTTGTTTAGCATTATCTACGCCAACTATGGCATGGTTACATTATTTGCATCAATTTCAATCAGGGACTTTTATTTTGAAGGCAAACCACAAATTCCACTATTGTGGCTAATCCTTACAGTGGCTAGCTTCACATAGGTAGGTCCACCGATCATCAACCAAATACGAAAACTGTCTTATAATTTAGGGGTATTTTGTGACACCTATTTAGACAGTTAGCTAGTTAACTTTTTGACACTACCCATCTTAAGCGGGATAATTGTCATCAGCAACCGCTGAATAGCATAGCGCCTCAGTCAAATAATATTACAAAAATATTTCTATACATGAAATCTCAAGTGCAATATTGCAAAACACAGCTTAGCCTTTTGTTAATCCACCTGTCGTATCAGATTTTGAAATTATGCTTCACAGCGAAAGCAATCCAAGCTTTTGTGTAAGTTTATCGATCGCATGACAAACATTAGGTAAACTTAGCATCAGGTAGCTTGGTCACGAAAATCAGAAAAGCAAACAAATGAATAATTTACCTTTGATGATCTTCGGATGTTTTCACTCACGAGACTCACAGTTACACAACAAATGTTCCTTTGTTCCATAAAGATTATTTTTATATCCAAAATGCCTCTTTTTGTTTGGCGCATTATGTTCCGAAATCCACAGGAAAGAGCATTCACGACAACGCAGACAACTTCCAAATAATATCCGTAATGTCCACAGAAACATGTCAAATGTTTTTTATAATCGATTCTCGGGTTGTTTTTAAAATAAATAATCGATAATGTATCAACCGCAAATGTCTTTCACAGTAGGAGAGGGAAAAACAATAGCTGTCCAAATTCTGTTGCGCGAGCAAAACGAATGTGACCACTTAACGCGATGTTATCGTTCTGGCTCATTTTTCAAAAGAAAAGCCTGAAACTATGTCTCAAGACTGTTGACACATTGAGGAAGCGATAGGAAAATGAATCTGGTTGATATCCCTTTAAATGGAGCAATGGGAGGCTATGGAACATGGAGTTTTCAAAATAGAAGCAACTTCCTGGTTTGATTTTTCTCAGGGTTTCGCCTGCAATATCAGTTCTGTTATACTCACAGACAATATTTTGACAGTTTTGGAAACTTTAGAGTGTTTCATATCCTAATCTGTCAATTAAATGCATATTCTAGCATCTGGTCCTGAGAAATAGGCCGTTTACCTTGGGAATGTTATTTTTACAAACATAAAAATAGTGCCGCCTAGCTTCAAGAGGTTAATTTCTTATGGTATAGGGGACGCTTGCGTCGCACTTGGCTAAAAGCCAGGGAAAATGCAGCGCGGCAATTCAAATAAAATGATATAAAAATCTAACTTTCATTAAATAACACATGTAAGATACTAAATTAAAGCTACACTCGTTGTGAATCCAGCCAACATGTAACATTTTTAAAAGGCTTTTCGGCGAAAGCATAAGAAGCTATTATCTGATGATAGCACAACAGTAAACAAAGAGGGTAGCATATTTTAACCCTGCAGGCGCTACACAAAATGCAGAAATAAAATATAAAACATGCCTTACCTTTGACGAGCTTCTTTTGTTGGCACTCCAATATGTCCCATAAACATCATAATTGGTCCTTTTGTTCGATTAATTCCATCCATATATGTCCATTTATTTGGCGCGTCTGATCCAGAAAAAAAACTGCTTCCAAATTGCACAACATCACTACAAAATATTTCAAAAGTTCCCTGTAAACTTTGCCAAAACATTTCAAACTACTTTTGTAATACAACTTTAGGTATTTTTAAATGTTAATAATCGATCAAATTGAAGACGGGTCTATCTGTGTTCAATACAGGAAGACAACAAACCAAGCTACTTTTCACATCTTGCGCAACTCTCAACAGTGTTACGCAGTTCCTAGATGGCCATACTTCTTCATTGCACAAAGGAATAACCTCAACCAAATTCCAAAGACTGGTGACATCCAGTGGAAGCGGTAGGTACTGAAGACAAGTTCCTAAGAAATATCGTTTCCCAATGAGAATTCACTGAACAGAGAGAGACCTTAGAGTGTTTTCTATCCCAATCTACTAATACTATGCATATCTTATATTCTTGGCATGAGTAGCAAGAAGTTGAAATTGGGCACGCTATTTATCCAAAAGTGAAAATGCTGCCCCCTATACCGTAAGAAGTTTTAACTATAGTTACTGAAACAGATGATGTCATTTTGCAATGTTTTTGAGGGAGAAAATTTTTGTATCCATCAGCTAGCGAACGTTTGTTCCTGACCAGGACTGTCCCAGAGCTTGGGGAAGTATGTGTCTTCTTCATGCGGGAGCGGCAGTTGCTAAAGAAAAATGTTTAACAGCATCATAGCATACATATAGGTCAATTGCTGTGACATATGAAATACGAGTAATAGTGTAAACAATTTGGAATAACTATGTAAAAAATGTCTGAATGTGTTAAATTATTATGTGACGTGCAGTCATATTCAGGTCCTGATGGTGAAAAAGCTTATTTCATGCGTCAAATAGTGTTATTAGACATGTCTTTTTTGACACGCAAGACCCAAACGGCGTTCCATATCTGGGAGCTTGTTCACAACTGAGGCAATATGTTCAAGGAATTTTCCTAATATAACTTTCAGATATTTGAATATCTGATCAATTATTCTTTACCTCATTTGTCTCATTCCAAAAGTTGTAAATTGTTGGTTATCTGCACAAACTCAGTCTTCACTATGAGTCATCCATAAATCAATTGTCTCAAGTATTTATTTCCTAACTAACTAATCACAGAAATGCATAAACAAACAAACAGTAGATATAATTACAAGGAAATGATAGCGCCATTTCCCTAGTGGGATAAACCGGTATCGCGGCTTGGTGGACAAAAGGGAAGTGGGGGTCGACTGAGATAAAAGACACTACAAAGTTGATAATTATAACAATTGAAATGCTAATCCTTTAAACATGAATGCTCACTCATTCGGGAATAATTGCAATCAATATATATATTTACGCTCAGTGTGTCGTCGTGATCTCTGTTGGAGAGTTTGTCTGCTCTCTCTCTCTTTGCCGCGATTAGAATGGATAGTTCAGAGTACCATTCAGCAATGTTGTTATAGAATAGATGTTTCGGCGGTTGTCGGTCTTCGCGTTCACGGGTACATAATTCCTAGCTGCAGACTAGTAATTAATATCAAAGATTTGTTCTTATTCTGTCGGTATCAAAAGTCTCAGAGTTTAACCACGTGGTATGGTTAAGAATTCAGCAATCTACTCAAACTTTAGCCCTCTCGTAATTGAGGTAAGCTTGGTTTTGGCTCAAACCTTAGCCCTCTCATAATTGAGGTAAGCTTGGTCTGAAGATAAATTCCCAAGGTGGGGGTTCAATTCGGAAGAGCAGAAAGGGGCTGCCACATGACGCCAGATCAATGTCTGTGCTCATGGGGTGGGCCAATGATTTAGTTCAACTTCAAAGGGAATTGGAGTTTCCTTCATTAACTTCTCTGAGATATGTGGGATGCTATTAGAATTTCTCAAACATACAAGGATTATACACCATTTTAAAGATAATCCAGCCACAGTGTCTGATTTCAAAAATGCTTTACGGCGAAAGCACACCTTTCGATTATGTTAGGTCAGCCACAGAAAACATACATCCATTTTCCAAAGAAGGAGAGGTGTCACAAAATACAGAAATAGTGTTAAAATGTATCACTAACCTTTGATGATCTTCACCCCATGGCACTCCCAGGACTCCCATGTTAACTTCTTGGTGATAGGGGGCAGTATTTTCACGTCCGGATGAAATGCATGCCCAAGTTCCACTGCCTGCTACTCATCCCCAGAAGATAACATATGCATATTATTAGTATATTTGCATAGAAAACACTCAAGTTTCTAAAACTGTTTGAATCATGTCTGAGTATAACAGAACTTATTTAGCAGGCAAAGACCAGAGGACAAACCATTCAGATTTTTACATCTTTTCAATGAGTTTTCATTGGGAATCCAAAGTTCTAAGGGACCTTTTTGCAGTTTCTATCGCTTCCACTGGATGTCAACAGTCTTTAGAAATTGGTTGAGGTTATTCCTTTGTGTAATGAAGTAGTACGGACATCTTGAACAAGGGTCACTTGAAGTGTACTGTTAGATAGAGGCGCGTGACCAGAAAGCATGCTTCAGTTTGTTTTCTTCATGTATTGAACACAGATCATCCAGTATTCAATTTATCGATTATTTATGTTAAAAAAAATACCTAAAGTTCTACTACAAAAGTAGTTTGAAATGTTATGGCAAAGTTTACAAGTAACTTTTGAGATATTTTGTAGTCACGTTGAGCAAGTTGGAACCAGTTTATTTCTGGTACTCGCCAAATAAATGGACATTTTGGGTATATATCGACGGAATTCATCGAACAAAAGGACCATTTGTAATGTTTATGGGACATATTGGAGTGCCAACAAAAGAAGCTCGTCAAAGGCATGAATTATATTTTTATTTCTCCGTTTAGTGCTGCGCCTGCAGGGTGGAAATTGTGTTTCTCTCTTTGGGTGCTATGGTGCTATCCTCAGATAATAGCATCGTTTGCTTTCGCCGAGAAGCCTTTTGAAATCTGACATGTTGGCTGGATTCACAACAAGTGTAGCTTTAATTTGCTATCTTTCATGTGTGATTTAATGAAAGATGAGGAGAGAACTCCTCAAGGAATTTATGACCTGCCTAACAGAGCCTGGTGTAGGGGGAAGAGAGAGAGGGGGATGGTGCTCGCTGTACACAAAGAGGACAACGTCATGACAGCTGCCTGCCCAGACCGAGGGGAGAGCAGCACCCATAGAGAATGGCCATATAGCAATAATACAAGCAGTTGAACATGGACTCTCTAAGGTATTTTTGGACCACTTCAGTTTAAGTCCTCAGCCTGTTTCCGAGGGGGTGGGGGGGTCCTTTTGGTTTTCTGTGGCAAGAAAAGCCTTTGAAATGGCACCTAGCAGAGGAGCACGCCAACACTGATATACACTTGGGAAATGCTGACCTTTTCAGCAACTGGGTTCTCATAGCCATCATTGTGGTATTTAGCCTTTTTACTTGTCAAATAAAAATGGGGTAAACTCTGTATGAGTGCCCTCAGCTAAGCATTGGCAATACTGGCAATATTAATTTGATAAGGAGTAATTTGTTGCCTTGGCAATAGTCATGTAGGATTTTACTTATAATACATGGAAGATGGGCCAACTAGAATTTACCTGCTCGAAATATTGGTGTCTTGATGAGGCGATGTGCACAATTATTTATGTTATATCATGTTCATAGAATATTTTCCATGGGAATATTCTGGGCGAATACTGCAGAGCAGTTTCTGACTTTATTCATTTTTGCCAATTAAACAATCTGGCTCTTGGTAACTAGCATGCAGAAAGTCCATCATATATCCTGTGAATCTCAGACTACAAACCAATCTGTTACATACAAATGTGCTCTCTGGCTCCCCTGTCCTCTCTTTAGGAATCATGTGGTTCCAATGCAGATTGTGGGAAGGGGAGGTGCTCTTCAATATACCCATTACTTAATAGAGAGGGGTCGGGAGGGGAAGGGGGGGCTGTCTGACGCATTGAAGCATGTTTAATAGAGACCCTGCAGGCAGGTTATATGGTGATAGACTAGAAGATGACAAATCCACAACAGTAACACATTGTCAACAAAGCATCTGGCATCAGTGGTCCCTCACCATTTCTCCTCACTGAGCGGAACACACAAGCATTTTTTTGTATGCAATGCCTTTAATCCTCATTGAAGTTCTTCTTAAGTTCTACATCAATTATTACCTTTAGATCTTTCATGAATGTAGATTTATCTAAATCACAAATTGTCCATATTTATCTTAATTTAAAACAATCTCTTACTTTTGTATTATATACATCAAAGTAAGTACACAAGCAGCCCCTAATTGGTGATACTTTTACAATATTTTGTTTTTCAAATTCCTCATGTGTACAGGTCCAGTAACAATTAACATTGTAAAACTTTTCAGACAGTAATGCAGAATGCAGTACTATCCCAATGATCACTTTCTCTTCTTTATGTTCTGTTTACCAGATTACAGAGGTAAACATTTCCTGTGGGAGCTTGTCCCAATTTATCTTGTCAAAGCATTCACCCACTCAAGGTTATTGACATTTACCTGTGAGTAAAATGGCATTGACATTTGGGGAGATTTCCTATGTTTTAATAGTTGAATATAGATCAATACTGTGGTAATAACAGAGGCTTTATATAGTACTTCCAGTGTAATGACAAGCATTTAACACCCGCAACAGGTGATGGAGGACTGTGGACTCATTAAACAAACTCTCTCGCTGCCGAATCATTGATTCATAGAGCCCATGTACACACATAATTCAAATCAGTCCTAGAGTATATGGTACTCATACCTCTGGTAAGCTTTTAAAACCTCATCAACAAGGTTTCACCAAAGTTAAGAATGACTGAGCAGGGCAAATATCTGATTTGGACTGAATTCAAGCCCCAACAGTAGATTGCCAATGCCTATTCCCGCATTTAAAACGATGAATGGAAAATAAACCATTGATAATAGTGTACTTCTATTCTATGATAATGAACTGCTGTGGCTTGACTGAGATTCTTGAAAGAACTACTACTAGTACTACAGCTGCCCTCCCTGGGGTGTTGTTGACCATTTAGTTAAAAAAAATACATATTTCAAGGCTAAATGAAAGGGCAAATGCAGCTCACAAGTTTTCCCTTCATTCTTTAACAAATCCAAAGAATAAACTATGGGCGATGTGATGCCAATTAAATCTCATTTCAATTTCTATCTAATGAGCACAGGAGTCGCTAGAGCACGATGGGACAAGGACATCCTGGCCGGCCAAACCTTCCCCTAACCCGGATGACGATGGGCCAATTGTGCGTCACCTCATGAGTCTCCCGGTCACACCCGGCTGCGACACAGCCCGGGATCGACTTGAATCTATAGTGACACCTCAAGCACTGCGATGTCTTGTCTTAGGCCACTGCGCCACTCGGGGGGCAGCACAAGACCCCTTTGAAGTAAGAGGTGAATCAGTGTAATTAGAATCCCACACTTACAGTGATAAAATACATTAATAAAATGGCTCCTTGTAAGAGTCAAACAAAACTACCTCTGCTCCAAGCACCTCTGTAGCTGATCACACACACCGTATATAGAACTTTCTGTCTGATCTTATTTTCCACCAAGGTACAGTACAGTACAAGCCCCAATTTACCAGTGGTAGTAGAGGAGGCAAGAGTGCTTCCAGAGCAGGTCACTTTGAACAATAAATCTCCAAGTGGCTAACAAATGTACATCACACACTCATCCTGTCATGCACGAACACTCACAAACATGCACTCACACACAAGCACTTGTACATGTGCACACACATACACACACTGCTGGGCAGGGAGAGTGAATAATATGATGAATCTATATGTGATAATCTGTTTACCCTGAGAGATGCTAAACTTAATGAAGCAATAAAAAAAACACTTCATACAGTACATGGTTATAATGTTATTTTTTTAAATGTTTGGTATATTATTTTTTTAACCCTGTTTTCATGGTATCCCATTGGTAGTTACATCTTGTCCCATCGCTGCAACTCCCGTACAGAGTTGAGAAAGGTGAAGTTTGAGAGCCGTGCATCCTCCAAAACACGACATAGCCAAGCCGCACTGCTTCTTTACACAATGCTCGGACACGTGTTGGAGGAAAAAACGTTCACCTGGCGACTGTGTCAGCGTGCATTCGCCTGGCCCGCCACAGGAGTCACTAGTGCGCAATGGGACAATGACATCCTGGCCGGGCAAACCCTCCACTCACCCTGGGCCAATTGTACACCGCTGGCTGCGACAGAGCCTGGACTCAAACCAGCATCTCTAGTGGCACAGCTAGCACTGCAATACAGTGCCTTAGACCACTGCGCCACTCGGAATGTATGTTTAAACTGTTCAAATGTGTCATGTTCTCATTTACTGATGTGATTATAAAAAGGTATGTGGGTGTGATTTCAGATATTACTGCCTAGTCATGTTTTATCCTACACTAATTGTTGAGGATATCAATTAAAATACATTTCATCTTCTATTTTGTAAAGGTATTTTTATACCAAGTGCAACAGAGAATACATATTTATCAGATTCTGACATGGAAAGAAATTATTTTTAGCAGCATCATCAACACAAAATCAGGTCAACAAAACACTGATTCTGGAAGATGGGGCATTATTTATATTTTGTTGTTTTATGAGAGGACCCACAAAGCTACAGGATCATCATTTGGAACAAAACAGAATAAAAATATACGTCAATACTCAGAATGGGTATGTTATGGAAGTGCTGGGACCAAAAACATCTGATGTGACACAGTTGTGTAAATTGAAGTCTGATCAGAATTCCATTTGTCTTAAATAGCTAATCTGGAACACAATGACAAGTCAAAACCAAATCCTGTGTTTTTCATTTCGTCTTGGAAAATTCAAAGATGGAAAAAAAAAGTATTTCTGCAAACAGCATCTTTTGAAAATAAGATTTCTGCTCCACTTGTATTATCTTGTCCAGTGGCATGTCCCCTGGCAGGGGCTACCTGTACACCTGAGCGTGGGAGGTGTTTGCACTCATGTGTACTGTAGATATGGAGTTGAGTTCAACTCACACTAACACAATGTAGCGCACAGCTTCCTTTGGGTTCCCTGTTGACTCCTTGAATTAATCATGTGGACATGGTACATGGAAATGATATTCTAAGTACCTTCCAGGTTTTTCTTGTTTGTTCAGATTCTCCCAGCATCTTTGTCCATAAATATATAATTAGCTACATGGAATTGGTATTTAGGTTAGCATTGATAACTTTTTCCCTGCCCTCCTCTTGGTGAGTCACAGAGTGCACCATTACTCAATGATCTTTTGCATAATGCATAGTTGTTCCTTCCTTCTTATCCAAATTGTTTGCATTATTGCATACAACACATTTTTGTGCAAAAATATTTGGAGGGCCAAATTCTTCATATTCAAGACGGTTTGGGGAAAGGCTGAGCTTTTTATATTCATGGCAATTCTCCACAGACCAGCAAATTGTCACTGAACAAAGGCATGTAGATCATTCATATGAACACATCCATATAGGGCAACAGACAAGCCATAATTGCAGAATACGTTGGGAGAATGTGGACCACATTCACATGAAAGCAAGAGATAGCTTGGAAGCATGAATCGTTTGTATCATTAAAAAAATGTAAGACTGAAAATGACACATTTCTCTTAGTTGGATTGTTCCATCTCTGTATTTTACTGGCATTAGATAATGCCTCTGTGTTGGTCATGGATCAGTTCCAACAAGCATGCTGGACTGAATAATACGTACTACAGCCCCTCCAGGCTTACAGTATGATGCCTTACATGGCCAGTCTCCTGTTTGATAGAGCCTACCACTTAATGCCCTCTCTTGGCAGGTTTGTTGTGGTGCCATAGTCTTTCAATTTTTAAATAATGGATTTAAATGGTGCTCTGTGGGATGTTCAAAGTTTCTGATATTTTTTTATAACCCAACCCTGATTTCCATAACTTTGGAGAGCTCCTTGGTCTTCATGGTGTCGCTTGCTTGGTGGTGACTCTTGTTTAGTGGGTTTGCAGAGGCCTTAAAGAAAAGGTGTATAAAAACTGAGGTCATGTGACAGATCACATGACACTTAAATAAAGTCCAGCTGTGTGCAATATAAGTGATTATGTGACTTCTGAACGAAATTTGTTGCACCAGATCTTATTAAGCTAAGGGGGTGAAAACACAATTTTTTAATTTTTTAAAACAAGTTATTTTTTAATTTCACACCAATTTCGACTATTTTGTGTATTTCCATTATATGAAATCCAAAATAAAAATCCATTTAAATTACAGGTTGTAATGCAACAAAATAGGAAAAATGACAAGGGGGTGAATACTTTTGCAAGGCACTGTACTGGGCCATTCACTCCATAATAGTGCCTTCCGGTCGGAGGCTGAGCAGTTAATAGTGCCATACCAGGCAGTGATGCAACCGGATGCTCTTGATAGTGCAGCTGTAGAACCTTTTGACGATCTGAGGACCCATGCCAAATCCTTTCAGTCTCCTGAGGGGGAATATCTTTTGTCGTGCTCTCTTCACAACTGTCTTGTTGGGCTTGGACCATGTTAATTTTGTTGGTGATGTGGACGCCAAGGAACTTGAAGCTCTCAACCTGCTCCACTTCAGCCCCGTCAATGAGAATTGGGCACCCTCGGTCCTCTTTTTCCTGTAGTCCACAATCTTCTCCTTTGTCTTGATCACGTTAAGGGAGAGGTTTTTGTCCTGGCAGCAGACGGCCAGGTCTCTGACCTCCTCCCTATAGGCTGTCTCGCTGTTGTCGATGATCAGGCCTACCACTGTTGTGTCATCTGCAAATTTAATGATGGTGTTGGAGTCGTGCCTGGCCGTGCAGTCATGAGTGAACAGGGAGTACAGGAGGGCACTGGTCACGCACCCCTGAGGGGCCCTGTGTTGAGGATCAGCGTGGTGGATGTGTTCGTACCTATACTTACCACCTGGGGGGCGGCCCGTCAGGAAGTCCAGGATCCAGTTGCGGAGGGAAGTGTCTAGTCCCAGGGTCCTTAGCTTATTAAAACCTGACAAAGATGTTGGTTCCCAATTGGGGATCAGCCCTCCCACCGTCAGCTGGAACGGTGGCGCACGGAATGCAAAAATATTCTTAGAAATATTTAACCTCCACACATTAACAAGTCCAATAGCTCAAATGAAAGATAAACAACTTGTTTATCTAGCCAGCAAGTCAGATTTCTAAAATGTTTTACGACGAAAACATAGCACATATTTATGTCAAACCACCACCGAAGACACAGCTAATTTCCATTGCCAAATTGAACAAAATATGCAATCACCAAACGCAGGATTAAAAGAAAAATAATTTCACTAACCTTTTGAAATCTTCATCAGATGACAGTAATATAACATGTTACACAGTACATTTATGTTTTTTTCAATAATATGCTATAAATATCCATAAATCCCTGTTTACAATGACGCCATGTTAAAAAAATGCTACTCAAATGTCCGGAGAAATGACGATGGCTTCGGCAGATGCCGTCAGCTAACATGGAATACACAACATAAACTTTGACTAAATATGCATGTTCTACATATATATAGAAAGATACACTTGTTCTAAATGCAATCGCTGTGTTACATTTATTTTTAACGTTACAGATTTCGTTCACTAGGCATTTAGGCTCCTCTATCTCGGAGTCCACAGAAACCCAAATTTAACACATAAATATTCCCTTACCTATGCTGTTCTTCCATCAGAAGACCTGGAAGGGTTTATACTTACCAAAAACAGCTTTAGTTTTGAAGTCTGTGTCTTTCGGTTATCAAACACGACATATTTCAGTTGAAATGCAGCCAAAAAGTAAAGTGGGTGCGCACCAAAACGTCGAAATTACATATTATATGTCGACTAAACTTGTCAAACTATGTTCAGAACACAGCGTTAGCATGTTATATAGCTTCACAGCAATTCTCAGGATGAACAGAAACACACGCATCGTTTAATCAATCTTGGAAGAAAGACATCACCGGAGCAGAACGCGTGACCGAAAGGTTTCGGCCCGCCAAAACTCTCGTGAGCGCGCGATTCACACAATGAGAAGCCCCATTGAAAGCGGACATCGCGCTGAAGGCATAGAAACTGTTCCCAGGACTGTAGGTGCTTGTGAAGGGTGGGGGCGATGACGTCAAAGTTGGGCCAACTTTTATGATGACAAGAGAGAGTTTGGGAGAATGAGTGCCCTGAGAGTTCTGCTTTACTTACAGACATAATTTAAACGGTTTTAGAAGCTTTAGAGTGTTTTCTATTCAATATTTTTTTTTATTGCATATATTAGCAATTTTTGACAGATTTTTTTTCTGTTTACTATGGGCACGCAATCACCCCAAAGGGGGCAGCAATCAGCCCTATCCCCAAGGGGGGATTTGAGGCCACTATGGTGTTGAACACTGAGCTGTAGTCAATGAATAACATTCTCACATAGGTGTCCCTTTTGACCAGGTGGGAAAGGGCAGAGTGGAGTGCAATAGAGATTGCATCATCTGTGGATCTGTTGGGGTGGTATGCAAATTTGATTGTCTTGGGTTTCTGGGATGTTGTTGTTGTTGATGTGAGCCATGACCACCCTTTCAAAGCACTTCATTTGTTTTCAGACCATGGCATGGCAGACACGTCCATCATGCATGATGATGTATACAGGTACGATAGTCTAGCATTAGCTAGCTACATTTTCAGGTATTACATGTTTCTAGTTTTGCAAGAAGGTGCTTTCATTTCAAGCTACAGTGTACTGTTAGCAAGCTAGCTAACATCACCTGTTACATGTTCTAATTTTGACAGTGTTTCATTTCAAGCTGACGTTAGCTGGCTGGCTCCCTAGCTGATGTTATTATTCCTTTTTTAGACACGGTTGCTGTTCTAGTTAGAGCCTAATGTTAGCTAGCTGACATTGAAAAAAAAGCCAACTGACATTTACTCCTGAAGTGCTGACTTGCTGCACCCTCGACAACTACTGTGATTATTATTTGACCATGCTGGTCATTGTCACGAGTCCAACCGAAGGTGGCTCCACTTCCCGGTCGTCGTCACCGGCCTACTAGCTGCCACTGATTTCTTTCCTCCCCCTCCTTATGTGATTATTGGTATCACCTGTTTTAGTTTGTTGTAATTCGTTGGGCTTTATTAGTCAGCCGGCCCGCCCGTTTCTTTGTGCGGGATTGATTATTGTAACCCTGGTGTTATTGTCAAACATGTTGGTTTATGTTCGTGATTAGTGCTGGACTGTTTCGTTCTCCGTGTCCTGGGGCATTTTGTTTTGAGCACACAGTGTTTAGTGGGGTGGCTGTGGTTCGCCGTGTGTGCATTAAAGTAATGAAATTGTTGCCAGCAGTGCTGGTTAGGCTGTTCTCATGTTATACAGAGGCAAACAAATCATGGGCCAGAGCATCAAGTGTGCGCTCTGAACGCTCTGAGAGCGAAACGAGATGGGTGGGGCTAAAGCTTAACTTCTTTGGGATCAGTGTCTCTCTTCCATGGGACAGTTGCGCTAACATAGGCTAATGCGGTTAGCATGAGGTTAACAATAACATTTCCCAGGATATAGATATATCTGATTTTGGCAAAATGCTTAAATTCTTGTTAATCTAACTGCACTGTCCAATTTACGGTGAAATAATACCATGCTTTTGTTTGAGGGGAGTGCACAATTTTGAACAGGAAACATTATTAATAAACAAATTAGGCGCATTTGGGCAGTCTTGATACAACATTTTGAACAGAAATGCAATGGTTCTTTGGCTCAGTCTTAAACTTTGCACATACACTGATGCCATCTAGTGGCCAAAATCTAAATTGCACCTGGGCTAGAATAATATATTATGGCCTTTGTCTTGCATTTCAAAGATGATGCTACAAAACGATACAAAAGAACGGTTGTTTTTTTCTTTGTATTATCTTTACCAGATCTATTGTGCTATATTCTACCACATTCCTTTCACATTTCCATAAACTGGTCCCAATAATATGCATATCCTTGCTTCAGCTAGAGGCAGTGAGATTTGGGTATGGCATTTTAGGTGAACATTTTAAAAAGGGGCTAATCCTTAAGAGTTGAAAGTGTAAAGAAAAATACAAATATACAGAAAAATGTCATAAACATCCATATTGTATGCAACAAAGCACTAATGCAAAAACATGTTTGGGCCTAAATGCAAAGCCTTATGTTTGGGGCAAATCCAACAGAACACATCACTGAGTAATTGCCACCTTATTTTCAAGCATGGTGGTGGCTGCATCATTGTATGGGTATGCTTGAAATCGGCAAAAACTGGGGAGTTTTCCTGGATAAAAAGAAATGGATAGAGCTAAGCACAGGCAAAATCCTAGAGGAAAACCTGCTTCAGTCTGCTGTACAACAGACACTGGGAGAGGAATTCACTTTTTTATTTTATTTAACTAGGCAGGTCAATTAAGAACAAGTTCGTATTTACAATGACTGCCTACCAAAAGGCAATAGACCTCCTGCGGGGACGGAGTTTTTTGATTATTATAATAATATATATATATATATAAATATAGGACAAAACACACATCATGACAAGAGAGAAAACACTACATAAAGAGAGACCTAAGGCAGCAACATGACAACACAGTAGGAGCACAAAACATGGTACAAACATTATTGAGCACAGACAACAGCACAAAGAGAAAGAAGGTAGAGACAACAATACATATGGCAAAGCAGCCACAATTGTCAGTAAGAACGTTCATGATTGAGTCTTTGAATGAAGAGTTTGAGATAAAACTCTCCAGTTTATTGTCAGCAGGACAATAACCTACAACACGTCAAATCTACAATGGAGTTGCTTACCAAGAAGAATATGCCTGAGTGGGCAAGTTACTGTTTTGACCTAATTCTGCTTGAAAATAGCTGTGTAAGCCATGAACACTAACATCTTGACAGAGATTGAAGAAAAATGAAAATAATAAGGGGTTAATAATACACAATACAGGTGTGTAAAGCTCTTAGAGACTTAACCAAGAAGACTCACAGCAGTAATCGCTGCCAAAGGTGTTTCTAACATGTATATTCTCAAGGGGTTGAATATTTATGCAATGACTATATTTCAGTTATTTAATTAATATCAATCTTTTCCAAAAATGTATTAGAAATCTTCCACTTCACATGTTCGCCATGTCTGCTATTTTTCCGCTAATGGCATAATTAGGGTTGTTATCGCTGCTGAGGTCAGAGATCAATCCATTTATGGGTGGAGGTTCACTAATTAGCGGGTGAGTGGGGACTACCCCTCTCTGATAGCTTGCACATTATTAGAACATTTGAAAGGAAAAATGTTTTTCCTAATTTTCCAAAGTTTGGTTTTGGAATACGTTGGGAGCCGCAAAGACGATTTTAATCTATTTATAGATTACTGTATCAGTACTGAAAATGCTGTTTCACTTTGTTAGCTTAGCATCTCGTGCAAGCTATTCCAAGCACAAAATAGGATTAGCTTGCACGAGGATTCGCTTGCACATAAAAACAGATACGCCTGTGGCCTACCCACACTGGCTTAGCACAGTAGGCGTACAGATAACTTTGGCTCGGTCACTGAAGAGATCTCTCTAATTTCTAACATTACTGGCTCTATGCCCTTCTACTAGTAATTAACCCTTTCACACGCACTATCACATGGGTGTGATCATTCCACAGTGGTCCCTGAAGCATACAATCACACCCGTGTGATTAGAACGCTTATTTAGAAAGGCCAGTTTTGAATGATGCAACAATCAGCAGTTTAGCTGGCCACACTATTTTTTCAAACACAGTCCCTACAAAGTTATGTCCAGAATGTGAGCAGTTTATTTTGGATGCAATGTTCAGATATTCACAGAGGTGACTATAGCATAACACAATCATCAAAACCGGAAAAATGTAGGCTACGTTTTTCCTTGTGCTAACTGAGGAAAGATTGACACAACACAAGCGGTAATATTTTTAGAATCTACAGTATGAATTAGTGTAACAGTTTTCTAGGTGTGAAGGAGAGTCGGACCAAAATGCAGCGTGTAGATTGCGATCCATGTTTAATGAACAAACGTAACACGAATCTAAATACAAAACCTACAAAACAATAAACGTAACGAAAACCGAAACAGCCTAATACTGGTGCACATACACACAGAACAAGGAACAAAGACACTAAGGACAATCACCCACGACACACTCAAAGAATATGGCTGCCTAAATATGGTTCCCAATCAGAGACAACGATAAACACCTGCCTCTGATTGAGAACCACTTCAGACAGCCATAGACTTAAACTAGAACACCCCACTAAGCTACAATCCCAATACATACACACCACATACAAAAACCCATGCCACACCCTGGCCTGACCAAATAAATGAAGATAAACACAAAATACTTCGACCAGGGCGTGACAATTAGCTAATAGCAATTACTATTTCTTATTAATCACATCACAGGTGAGCTCACCATTGATCGAAATAATTGCATAAAACACCCTAGAAATTGAAAGTAATCCGACGATGGGTAGTTTCTGCGCGCTGCCATGCTTTTTTTCCTCACAGATACCAAAGATAATAAGAGACAATATGAGTTTGATCTGTTTATAGTATGCATGTTCAAGGCGGGTGTCATCTACCATTGTTCAGATCCCTTCATTCACTTCCTGATGTTCTCAAAAAATGAGTGAACCTTACTCACCTCATTTTGTAATAGCATCTTTGGTTTGACAGACGATTACGTGAAACCCAGAATGCATTGTATGTCAACAAACATGGTTCCACACATAGCTGGAATTAGCTTAGCTCATCATAATCTGTACAACCTTCAAAAAAGTGTTTTACACAAATAATATGTGCCCATTACAATCAATGCAAGAATCGGAATGCATGATTTATCACCAGAACTTGAAAACGTGAATAAAACAGTAAATATATAAATAATTACCACACAAAACATTTTCTGACAATGATTTATTGATACAGGTGGTCAATCACGCAACCTCTCACTCCCACTCTGAGCCATTCAGTGCTGTTGTTTATGTATGTAGCTAGTGAGCTAAGCTGTAGCATTAACAATGTCTTTTAAAATGAGTGTGGCTGCTTCTGTAGCCACTACAGCCCTGCGACAGCATACCAACCCCCTTATAACACTGTCAAGTCTTTTAGAATAGTAAGCAACAGGCCGTTGCTTCCCACCATGGTCCTGAGTGAGGACCGATGACATGAAAACATTTTGCATTTTGCTCCCAAACAAACAGATTAAATGGTGTAGAGTGATCTGGCAATCATAAACAAGGAGAAGAGGTTAGCAATTATTTCAATATGTCAAGTGCCTGCAGTCCTTCAGGTGTCCATTTTATCTTAACATTCATCACCATCTTGTGGCCCTGAATGAGATCAGAAAGTGGCTGAGTGACGTCAGCATAATCAGGTAGCCAGGCTCTGCAGTAGCCTGCCATTCATGTGAGTGTCATCATGTGCTGTTTTGTAACTGGCTGTGTTATTGAGAGAATTGCAGCCACACGCTCCAAACCCAATTTCCTACCATTAGGTGTAATGTCATGTCCCAGATATTTAACTGTTTAAAAACATAAATGCAAAACACAAATGTGATTCTGGTGCGACGGGAATGCTAAAAAAAGCATTAGCCAAATCAACAACTGAAAACCTTTTAGCCGACGCCGAAGATAGGATCATAATGGGGTTTGGCACAACAGAAGCCCATAAACTGCATCGTTATCACGACTGAGATCTTGAACAAAACGCCATCACCTGAGGCTTTTCGGACATGAAAAATGGGGGTATTACAGGGAGAGTCTGGAAAAGGCACAATAGCTCCTCTTTCTACCAATGAAGCAAGAACAGCTTCCTGACTTAGGGGATAAGTCAGGAAGCTGCAAAAATCGCTGAAGTTGGAGACTTTTATCTCCCTCACCAACTTCAAACATCAGCTATCTGAGCAGCTAACCGATCGCTGCAGCTGTACATAGTCTATTGGTAAATAGCCCACCCTTTTCACCTACCTCATCCCCATACTGTTTTTATTTATTTACTTTTCTGCTCTTCTGCACACCAATATCTCTACCTGTACATGACCATCTGATCTAATCTGCAAAATTGTAATTATTTGCCTACCTCCTCATGCCTTTTGCACACATTGTATATAGACCCCCCCTTTGTTTTCTACTGTGTTATTGACTTGTTCATTGTTTACTCCATGTGTAACTCTTTGTTGTATGCTCACACTGCTATGCTTTATCTTGGCCAGGTCGCAGTTGCAAATGAGAACTTGTTCTCAACTAGCCTACCTGGTTAAATAAAGGTGAAATAAAATAAAAAAATAAAACTGAGTTCTGCTTGTTCTGTGTGTGCCCTTAGGTGTGACAGTAAGTGATTCAACCCCCCTTATTTGCCCAATGTCATATTTTTCTTTAGCCCATAGAGAGTCCGGACGACCAATAAACAAGGGTGACTCATTCTCCACAGAAATCATTTGTTTAGTTGGTTTGGTGCTATCAAGGCCATGTACACCTCGTTGACCATGTACAGACCAAAAAAGGAACACACAAAGTATGTATGCTGGTGGAGAATTTAGACCCATCCGCTCTATCTAAGTTCCCAGTCAGTGACCTGCAAGACAGACATCAACGAAATAACAGTGTCCTACCAAGCAACATCATCCGTTTTATCTACCGATACATGTGGCACCCTGTCACTAAATACATACAACAAAGCCTGTTCTTTAGTCAATTTAACACTTAAAGCTCAAATTTGGGGCCCACTATACATGTCACTGCAATGTAAGCTCTCGAGGTATGGTCCCTGTCAGCCAACTTTGTTCATATTCTAAATCTCTTGTCAATGGTGAGAAATGCACAGTGCAATGTAAGCCAGTCTGTGACATAAAACTACATTTCTGCTTCCAACAACTGCTAGCAGTTGACAACATTTTGTCAGTAGGGTCATAATGTGACCCATCAATATCCTGGACGTTCCATACCAATCACATGTTGAGACAATGTCGGACAACATGTCTCTTAAGGCTATACAATGGTGTTAATTCCCAATTCACAGAGAAGATCTCTTCCTGCCAAATGTACAGGACAACATGTAGAAAACATGAATTGAAATGCATGTGTTATCAACTATAACAGGTAGGGGCATCGTGAGCAGCTCTTTCATAGTTACTCCCGAGGCTCCTAAAGTGGTGACTGATTCATTTGACATGGGAGGTTTGGACATAGACATTGCAGCGCCAGTATCTACTAGAAATTCGATTTGACTCACCACTGACAAAGTTTGAAAAATCTTTAAATGCTGTCTAAGGGTGTCAACTGACTCTACCTCGCATCAGTCGATATGTGGGTTGTAAATGGGTTATTTCCAGTGGAGGTCTGGTTTTCCATTCTCCCTGCTGCCCCCTGTTCGGCATGTTCTGCCGAAATGTCTCCCCTTTCCGCAGTTGTAACAAGCAAAGTTCCTATCCTGTTGTTTGGCCCACCCATCAGCACTGGCTCCCCCTCCTCTTCCTCTACCTCTCTGTCCATCATTTTGAGGTTTTCTCTGAGCCTGCCACCGCTGGCCCTGTCCTTGATAAAAAGCTAGCTGTGCAGCTTGTAACTTCACTCCTTTTCCTATTCTCTGATTTGTCTTGTCTTCTTGAGACAGTTGCAGCCTCTCAGCATGTTTACAGTGTTCAATAACCGCTTGTAGAGTGGTAGTTTCCCAGCCAATGCAGGCTGTTTTAACCTGCCTACCAAGGGCTGGCAAAAGTCCATTCATTAGGGCAGCTTTAAAGAGGCTGTCGTAGTCATCATTGGGGTGGCCATGAGTCATTGGTTTGAGCCCGCTCTGCTTAAGGTAGCAGGTCTCCAGCCCATGTCTGTAGTCTTCCAACGACTCTTTTTCTTTCTGTGTGCAACTATGGTTTGCTGCCCAATCGGTCATGGGTGGGTAATGTTATTTCATGTGATCACACAGTGTAGCCAGTTGGGTCTGATAGGCTTCATCCTCTTCCCATTGGTATTTTTTAACAAAGCCTCCCTCCATGTCCGCCCACCGCATGATACGTCAAATGTGCTCGATCTCACCTGCAGATGGCTTGTACAGCCGGGCCATCTTAAAACCTCTTTGGGATGGGGGGGGGCAGCATTTTCACTTTTGGATAAATAACGTGCACAATTTCAACTTCCTGCTACTCATGCCAAGAATATAAGATGTGCATTATTATTAGTACATTTGGATAGAAAACACTCTGAAATTTCTTAAACTGTTTGAATCATGTCTGAGTATAACAGAACTTATAACAGAGCAGGCAAAACCACGAGGACTAACCATTCAGATTTTGTTGTTTAGGTCTCTGTCTGTTCAGTGAGTCTCGTGAGTCTTGATATTTCTTAGGAACTGGTTTTCAGTTCCTACCGCTTCCACTGGATGTCACCAGTCTTTGGAATTTGGTTGAGGTTATTCATTTCTGCAATTTATAATTTTTTAAATTTTTATTTGATGTTTATTTAGCTAGGCAAGTCAGTTAAGAACAAATTCTTATTTTCAATGACGGCCTAGGAACAGTGGGCAGAAGGACAGATTTGTACCTTGTCAGCTCAGGGATTTGAACTTGCAACCTTCTGGTTACTAGTCCAACACTCTAACCACTAGGCTACCCTGCCTGAAGAAGTAGGCAATCTAGGAACTGGGTAACACTGTTGAGAGTGCGCAAGACGCTAAAAGTAGCATGGTTTGTTGTCTTCCTGTATTGAACACAGAGTTAGACCCGTCTACAATCTGATCGATTATTAACGTTTAAAAATACCTAAAGTTGTATTACAAAAGTAGTTTGAAATATTTTGGCAAAGTTTATAGGCAACTTTTGAAATATTTTGTGGTGACGTTGCGTTTTTTGGAAGCTGTTTTTTTTCTGGATCAAACGCGCCAAATAAATTGACATTTGGATATATATGGACGGAATTAAATCGAACAAAAGGACCAATTGTGATGTTTATGGGACATATTGGAGTGCCAACAAAAGAAGCTCGTCAAAGGTAATGCATGGGTTGAAATATGCTACCCTCTTTGTTTACTATTGTGCTATAATCAAATGATAGCTTCTTATGCTTTCGCCCGAAAAGCCTTTTTAAAATCTGACACGTTGGCTGGATTCACAATGAGTGTAGCTTTATTTGAGTATCTTACATGTGTGATTTAATGAAAGTTAGATTTTTATATAAAAAAAAAAATTATTTGCCGCGCTGCATTTTCCCTGTTTTTTGCCCAAGTGGGACGCAACCGTCCCCTATACCAACTTCCCTGTCTGATTGTCTTTCGGCTTCCCTCTTCCACTTTCTAAACTTACACAAAGTATTAGGCATTTCTTGGTGTCCCCAAACTTCTCTAAGTTCTTCCTACAATCTGCTAATACAATTTCACTCAATGTGCCTTTCAAGGTAAATCTGCTACTTTGTGCCGGAGCGGTACCTGTTCCAGAATGTTCCTGCCCCGTTTATCTGCCATTACCTTCACTGGTCCAGTCTTGGCTCCCATTGTGAAACTCCACAATACACTCGAACACAAACACACAAACAACAGTGTTTCATTAACCTGTTTCTAGGGGACCCCCCCCCCCCCCCCCCCATTCAGTTGAAAAGGTGGTGCGGGGAATTCAAAAATATTCTTTAGAAATATTTCACTTTCACACATGAACAAGTCCAATACAGCAAATGACAGATACACATCTTGTTAATCTACCCATCATGTCCGATTTAAAAAAAAGTTTTACAGCGAAAAGACAACATATATTTATGTTAGACCACCACCAAATTTAAAAAAAAACAGCCGAAGATAGTCACAAAAGCAGAATTAGAGATAAAATGAATCACTAACCTTTTGATAATCTTCATCAGATGACACACATGTTACACAATACATTCATGTTTTGTTTGATAATATGCATATTTATATCCACAAATCTCGGTTTACATTGACGCCATGTTCAGAAATGCCTCCAAAATATCCGGAGGAATTACATTATTCTGAGACAGCGCTCAGAAGTAAATATATTTCTTTGCCATGTTGGAGTCAACAGAAATACGAAATTACATCATAAATATTCCCTTATCTTTGATGATCTTTCATCAGAATGCAGTGCAAGGAGTCCTAGTTCCACAATAAACCGTTGTTTTGTTCCATAATGTCCAATACTAGTGTCCAATTAGCTGCATTTGCTAGCACTTTCAGCTCACGTGCCCAAAAGCTGACGCTGGTCCAGTAGAACTCGGATGAAAACTTCAAAAATATATATTCCAGGTCGAATAAACTGGTCAAACTAAGTAGAGAATCAACCTTCAGGATGTTATTTTCATATATATCCAATAACGTTCCAACCGGAGCATACGTTTTCATGTGCAGCCAAATGGAACGATGGTGATATCTACAGACAAATTCGCAACCAGGAAATGGCATTCTGTCAGGACAGTGACTCATTCCCCTCCCATTCGGTCAAAGTTCACACCAGAGGCTCCATTCCACATTCTATTGAATGAGGACATCTTAGTGGAAGCCGTAGGAAGTGCTAACAGATCCATATCTTATTTGGAAGTAAAGAGGCGATGACTTAAAATTAGACCCGCATTCAGAATTTCACTTCCTGTTTGGAAGATAGCCTGCCCTATGAGTTCTGTTATACTTACAGACATAATTCAAACAGTTTTAGAAACTTCAGAGTGTTTTCTATCCAATAGTAATAATAATATGCATATATTAGCAATCTAGGACAGAGTAGGATGCAGTTCACTATGGGCACACAATTCCTACAAAGTGAAAATACTGCCCCCTATCCCCAACAAGTTAAGAAGTGTACTTTACAAAAACATTTTTTTTTACTTTTTGTATTATAAGAAAGGATAATTCAAAAGGTTTTATTTTTAATTATTTTAGAAATATATTTTCTTAATTATTCTATGTCATTTGAAATGTTATACCTACATGGTACATCCTCCTATGCAAATTCCCATGTAGGTTTTGCATTTATTGCCTGTTTACCAATCATAACCAAATGTTTTACAAGTACACTGATTAATAAATGCTATTTTACAATGTTTTTCTAACCTGCAGGAATATTTTGGACTTGAACCTCAGGACCCTGTCCTGGAATCACATAGCTTGTGCATTTACATCTGACGATCGTAACCCATGGCATAATGCTTCAGGACTTTGTCCTGGTGTCTCTATAGTACTTATTCTGGAATCACTTTCATCAGGACTGGTATCTCTAACACACATTACCTATTCCCAGAACAGGATTTTCTAAAAGTTAACTTTCCCCAATTGGAGGTTTGCATTTAAGAAAATCAGTCTCACCCTTAACTCTGCATGTTCGGAATGGCGTATCCACTCACTGGCACTCCCTGCCGGTCTGAGGCGGGTCCATTTCTTCTCCGTTTTAGTTGGATTGTCGGCTCCCTGGGCCATGTCTAACACAGCCCTGATCACAGGTAACCTCGGTCCACTCGGGAGCAATCAGCAAGAGAGGTTAGCTGTCCCTCCTCGTCGCCAAATTGTGGTAGCAATTCTATAGGAAGAGAGATTCTGCAGATTCTTTCAAACAACAATTTTATAAAAAGTTGCAAAAATGAAGCAATCAAACATCAGCAAGAATGGCTCAGAGTTTAATGCTTCACCAACATAGCTGGGTCTCTGCTTTTATAGAGAAAATACAACCCCTTTCTGCATACGTGGCAGTCAGCAGATAGTGTGTAAAAGGTCATTAGTTGCTGTGCAGACTTAATACCTCTTAGAGTGGAAATCCCATTACCGGGATCAATTCGACAACATCCGGTGAAATCGGAGAGCGCCAGATTCAAAATACAAAATCGTAATATTAAACATTTATGAAAATACAAGTTTCTTACATCATTTAAAAGCTTAACTTCTTGTTAATCCAGACGCTTTGTCAGTTTTCAAAAAGGCTTTACAGTGAAAGCATACCATGCGATTATCAGAGGACAGCACCCCATGCACTAAAGCATTACAAACATTTTCCAAACAAGCAGAGGCATCACGAAAGTCAGAAATAGCGATACAATACATCACTTACCTTTGAAGATCTTCCTATTTTTGCAATCCCAAGGGTCCCAGCTACATAACAAATGTTCCTTTTGTTCGATAAAGTCCTTTATATCCCCAAAAAGTCAGTTTAGTTGGCACGCTTGATTCAGTAATCCACCAGTTTCCCTCTTTCAAAATGCATACGAATGAATCCCAAAGGTTACCAATAAACTTTGTCCAAACAAGTCAAACAATGTTTCTCATCAATCCTCCGGTACTCTAATATGTAAATAAATGATACAATTTCAGACGGATATAGTATGTTCATTAACGGAGATAAATAATTAAGTGAGCGCCTTCACCAATGCAACACTACAGCCAAAATGGGAGCCACTTAGAAAAACTACAAATTCTAGCTCATTTTTAAAAAACAAGCCTGAAACTCTTTCTAAAGACTGTTGACATCTAGTGGAAGCCCTAGGAACTGCAATCTGGGAGTTATTCCTTTGATATTCCCATAGACAGCCATTATAATGAGTGGTGAGCAAAAAAAAAAAATCATTCCGGGATGGATTCTCCTCAGGTTTTCACCTGCTATATCAGTTCTCTTATACTCACAGACATTATTTTAATAGTTTTGGAAACTTCAGAGTGTTTTCTGTCCAATTGCAATTATATGCATATCCTAGCTTCTGGGCCTTAGTAACAGGCAGTTTACTTTGGGCACGTCAAACAAGAAGTTTAAGATAGCACAGGGTTGATAGCCCGAGAGCTCAACCGTCTAACTCAGGGGTGGGCAACTCCAGTCCTCGGGGGGCTGATTGGTGTCACACTTTTTCTCCATCCCTAGCAAACACAGCTGATTTAATGAAATTGCATTCTAAACTGAAGATCATGATTATTGTCATTATTGGAGTCAGGTGTGTTACCTAGGGCTGGGGAAAAACTGTGACACCAATCAGGCCCCCGAGGACTGGAATTGCCCACCCCTGGTAACTGCATTCACAACAACAAACATTATTATGTACTCCTTTCTGCAAGTTTCCATACATGTGACTTTAGATGGTAAACCCACGGGATGTCACATGCTGCGGTTGCACCCAAACACCCTTTTGCTGTAAGCTCAGTCTTATGAGTAAGTCACACTTAAACAAGTTTGTATCAGGTTTGAAAAAAAAACACCAGCATAGAACAAGAGACTATTCTTTAAGCAGTAAAACATGGGATAGCATGACTAATTATGTAATTTTCGTTTGGGAGCAGTTTAGTAATGTCATTTACTCGAGCTCTGGGATAGGACATTGTTTTTGTACCAGGAACGGTCACATTTCTTACCATGGAGCTGCCCAAAATAAAAACAGCAAGTGGCCACTCGATAAAGGGATTAGGAGCCAAGTGTCCCAATTTGAGATTCAGCCTAACTATTTACAGTAAGTTGAGACCCTGAATGAGTTCCTACATTATTATTATGGGGGGGGGGTGGGCCCATAGCGGAGCCCAAGGAGCCCTAATCGAAGGCTTATGATGCTTATGCCTGGAACCGGCCCTACCACTGTCTTTAATTTAACTCCTGAATCAACTCTAGAAATTTTACACTGAAAAATCAACATTTGGTAACACTGGCCAATTTGCTGTGCATGCTACCCTCAGTCACGTTCCAAAGCAGCTAAAGAGCACGGAAGAGCATTGCTAAGTCTGAAGCATGGCTCTTCCATACCATCCTACTCAAGCCAAGTGGAATCAATGCATGGAAGTCCACAAATTGTTTGGACAGATTAGCACATCCCCCATGCATGGAGGAGTTTTAGACACAGCCTGGGATTTCATCAGGGACAACTGCAATAAATCATCACTGTTATCTTTGCATCCACATGGTTCCAAGCCTTCCTATATCACTGGCACACTGCTCATGATCTCATGCCGCCTCCACCAAGGGATCAATGTGTTTGCAACCAATCTTTGGGCACATAATCTGCGCCAGCTACTGTGGCACATTTCAAACAATTGATCAGGGTGTTGTTGGATTGTTTGGGGTTGTTTGTTTCTTTAATTGTAGGCAACATTTGTTATTACGGAAGAACACAATATGGAAGCATTGGCATGGCCTGACATGAATGGCCATAGAAAATTATTTCTAATTTTATCCCTCAAATAACAAAAGTTACAGAAACAACAAAACTTCCATACAGGATACAAACTTTTACTTAATCTTATGTCTATAGGAAATGCACATTGACCACATTTTAAACAGCAAAATCACCTCATAGGCCCCTGCTGTTACAATCTTCATGTCATCTGTAGGAGTGAACATTAGGAAGGCATGCACCAGGGTTGTACTGCATAATGTGAGTACAGTATTGAGGTAAATATGGCTCCGTCTGGAGAGTGCTGCATAGCAAGGGGGTGTACAATCAGCCCCCATATTAATGACCCACGAGCATTCTTCCAAAGAACATTATATTGACTAACTTACAGTATATATATAACAAATCAGCGTCATCTCGGCTTTTCAAGTGGTTTAAAGTTAGAATCCGTAATTGAAACAAGTGTCACCCCACCTCTATCTTGGTATAAAGCTAAGGGATGGGCCTGGAGAAATGTAACCACTCTCAAATTCATAGAAAGAACTATGGATGCAAGGACTGACCGTTCATGACAAAAAAAGTATCGTTTTAACCATATTTTGAGGGTATACAGTGCTTCTTTGCATTTACATTGTTTACAAACATTGGAGTAAAACAAGCTAATTATTTGGTTTCGCAAATGGTATGACAGTTGATCTAAGCTCATGAGGCATTTAGAAGTTAGATTCTTCAAGAAAATTTAATCAAAAAATGTATGAAGCAACTAAGGATTCTAGCTTTCATGTCAAACTAATAGATAAACCACTTTGAATTCCCTTTATTCTGGGTCTATGTGACGATAACTACAGGCAGTGCAGATTCTTTCACACCAAAAAATATATTGACTAAACAAAGGAAATAACAAAACCCCCACAAGGGATAGTGTTACTGAAGCCCTAAAAAGCTGTGTGGCCAGAGAAGCCTGATGAAAAATCTTGGCTGACTACACAGAGGCAATAACAAGTCCGCACAGTTGTGAGAGGTGAGGAGGGAATGGAGGGGATACCAGAGTTCTGGGGGACTTCCTAATGTGTTTTTCACTACGGCTTCTCCTCTTCAGAAATGTTGTCACACCCAGTCCCATCTCCTCCCTCCCACCTGTCATAGTTCCCCGCCAACTTCTATTCACCAAGTAGCAATGTGGAGCTCTGGGGTTTGGTACTCTTGATGTATTTTCAACATTCCTCAGTCGCAAACTAACTCTAGGGAGATGGGAGAGTTGATCCATCCTAACATTTGTCAGTCACACAGACATAAACCTTTGTTTTGCAGCCTACCCCTCTCAGAGCCACAGCAAGAGGTTAGCTCTGCCATGAGGAAAGCCAATAAATGCTAAGGTCTGCCATTTTACAGTGCCTTGCGAAAGTATTCGGCCCCCTTGAACTTTGCGACCTTTTGCCACATTTCAGGCTTCAAACATAAAGATATAAAACTGTATTTTTTTGTGAAGAATCAACAACAAGTGGGACACAATCATGAAGTGGAACGACATTTATTGGATATTTCAAACTTTTTTAACAAATCAAAAACTGAAAAATTGGGCGTGCAAAATTATTCAGCCCCCTTAAGTTAATACTTTGTAGCGCCACCTTTTGCTGCGATTACAGCTGTAAGTCGCTTGGGGTATGTCTCTATCAGTTTTGCACATCGAGAAACTGACATTTTTTCCCATTCCTCCTTGCAAAGCAGCTCGAGCTCAGTGAGGTTGGATGGAGAGCATTTGTGAACAGCAGTTTTCAGTTCTTTCCACAGATTCTCGATTGGATTCAGGTCTGGACTTTGACTTGGCCATTCTAACACCTGGATATGTTTATTTTTGAACCATTCCATTGTAGATTTTGCTTTATGTTTTGGATCATTGTCTTGTTGGAAGACAAATCTCCATCCCAGTCTCAGGTCTTTTGCAGACTCCATCAGGATTTCTTCCAGAATGGTCCTGTATTTGGCTCCATCCATCTTCCCATCAATTTTAACCATCTTCCCTGTCCCTGCTGAAGAAAAGCAGGCCCAAACCATGATGCTGCCACCACCATGTTTGACAGTGGGGATGGTGTGTTCAGGGTGATGAGCTGTGTTGCTTTTACGCCAAACATAACGTTTTGCATTGTTGCCAAAAAGTTCAATTTTGGTTTCATCTGACCAGAGCACCTTCTTCCACATGTTTGGTGTGTCTCCCAGGTAGCTTGTGGCAAACTTTAAATGACACTTTTTATGGATATCTTTAAGAAATGGCTTTCTTCTTGCCACTCTTCCATAAAGGCCAGATTTGTGCAATATACGACTGATTGTTGTCCTATGGACAGAGTCTCCCACCTCAGCTGTAGATCTCTGCAGTTCATCCAGAGTGATCATGGGCCTCTTGGCTGCATCTCTGATCAGTCTTTTACTTGTATGAGCTGAAAGTTTAGAGGGACGGCCAGGTCTTGGTAGATTTGCAGTGGTCTGATACTCCTTCCATTTCAATATTATCGCTTGCACAGTGCTCCTTGGGATGTTTAAAGCTTGGGAAATCTTTTTGTATCCAAATCCGGCTTTAAACTTCTTCACAACAGTATCTCGGACCTGCCTGGTGTGTTCCTTGTTCTTCATGATGCTCTCTGCGCTTTTAACGGACCTCTGAGACTATCACAGTGCAGGTGCATTTATACGGAGACTTGATTACACACAGGTGGATTGTATTTATCATCATTAGTCATTTAGGTCAACATTGGATCATTCAGAGATCCTCACTGAACTTCTGGAGAGAGTTTGCTGCACTGAAAGTAAAGGGGCTGAATAATTTTGCACGCCCAATTTTTCAGTTTTTGATTTGTTAAAAAAGCTTGAAATATCCAATAAATGTTGTTCCACTTCATGATTGTGTCCCACTTGTTGTTGATTCTTCACAAAAAAATACAGTTTTATATCTTTATGTTTGAAGCCTGAAATGTGGCAAAAGGTCGCAAAGTTCAAGGGGGCCGAATACTTTCGCAAGGCACTGTATCTCCAGTGCAAACTCTCTGACACTACATTATTAACGTCAGTCAAAAGCTATTTCCTTTCATCCATCTAGCACAAGACAGGTGAAACAGATCAGGTGTGATGTTGTACATGAACCTAAGCATGATGGGATGTTAATTGCTTAATTAAATGAGGAACCACACCTGTTTGGTATCACCTGCTTTCAATATACTTTGTATCTCCCATTTACTCAAGTTTCCATTATTTTGGCAGTTACCTGAAATACACCTAACCAGTGAGCTATTAAAAGTGAAGTGTGTACCATACCTACCCAGGGATCGGTTTAAGTCCTATAAATATGCTTCAATACGAAAATGATATTCTGATGAAAAAATATTGTGCACATATATAGTATAATGAGCTCTTTTCCGAGTGCATGTCAACTGAAGCTAAATTACTATGTTCTCTCTGCTATACAATATACTTGAAGAAATGCAACACTCTCTGTTTGTTACATTACCTAGCTGTGTAGTGCATATTGTGCTCTGGCTGCTTGAATGACAGTAATTGTGCTGTTTTGGACCACTCTGGGAGATAGTGGAAGGCGAGGAGAGGCTAGAGTGGAGTGGATAAAGGCCACAGGGTCACAGTAATTTTACTAGAGCTGTCCTGTCTATCTATATTCCAGGTGATCTAGCTACCTGGCCTGAGCCCACTTCATTCCACTGCGTATTATCTGTAGGGAGGACAGTCCACACAATCATGAACTTTTGGAATAGTTTACAGTGGCTATTTGGTTATCCATACAAAATCACAGTAGCAGAAGTTTAGGAAACTTTCAGAAAAAGTGCCTTCAGGAGATGGCAGTTTGTTTACTTACGCTATGATACCCTTCCCATCCCCTCTTATTAGTTGGATGTGTCACTAATGGTTGAATGTATAATCTTTGCTAAAATGGAACCCAACACCGCCTCAGCTGATCCACTTCATTTTGCCTCCATTGATTTTCTGTCGCCCTAGTTTAGATCAAGTTCACCAGGTTATTAGATACGCTGCACTTTAAGTGGAAAGACCCATGATTGCCTACAACTTCCTTTTAATGCTATTTGTATACAGTATTGATGACAATCCTCTGTAATTGCCACGTCTCCATTGGCCATAAATGTCAATGTGATACAACATGCTGATTTGCTTTGGAATTCTTAAGTATACAATGGGAAGACTTCAAATTAAACATTGTGTACGTTGAGCTGTCATCTAACCGAAGTGCTAAGAATATTATCTGAGAGACAAGGTGACAGGGTGTGAGTGTATGATAAGTTGTAGCTGAGGGGAGTCTTAGAAGCTCGGTAATGAATGTTCCTTTGTTGTTGTCACTCTCTCTCTGTGAGAGAGAGCACTTTGTGTATTTTGCGGAAGTGAGAGCTAATAACCTCATCAACGTGGAGCAGCGGAGCATGAATTTTCATCTAAGGAATGGATCTGTCTGTGCATCTCTCCCTATTACTGGAAGCATAAACTGACAACAACCATAATGAACCAATAAACATACTAAGTTGGTGAAAAAACCCTGACATAATGAAAACTAAAAAGAGCACTTAAATGGATAAACAAGGACCGCAAATTGGTGAAGAGAAGCTAACATGAGGAAGTTAATTAATGTTTAAGAGTACATAAATGAACTTGTGGGTGTCACGACTCCGACCGATGGAGGCTTCCCTTCCCGTTCGGGTGGCGCTGTGATGAGGTATTGTGTGTATATTGATGAGGATAAAAAAGCTAGAGCTAGAGACCGGACTTGAACCCGATCGAACATCTCTGGATAGACCTGAAAAAAGTGATGCAGTGATGCTCCCCATCCAACCTGACAGAGCTTGAGAGGATCTGCAGAGAAGAATGGGAGAAATTCCCCAAATTCAGGTGTGCCAAGATTGTAGGGTCATTCCCAAGAAGACTCAAGGTTGTAATCGTTGCCAAAGGTGCTTCAACGAAGTACTGAGTAAAGGGTCTGAATACTTATGTAAATGTGTTATTTCTGTTTATTTGTAATATAGAGCCTATAGAGCGCCCGTCCAGTGCTCTAACACCCATGGGAATGTAGAGGGATAGAGTGGGGATGCCCAGCTCAGATGCCAAGGTATCGTCCATGAGACTCACATCAGCCCTCGAGTAGATGTGTACCTGGAGAGACTTGGACTGGTCGCCCCACAGTAGGGTGGCATGGAGAGGGAGGCGAGTAAGGGGAGAATAACAATTATCATTAAAACCCACCAGAGTACTCACTCCAACGAATGAGCTGGGTCTCTTGAAGGGACAGGTAGACACATAATGGCCGACATCACCGCAATACAGACAACTGTAGGTGTTCAGCCAGTGTACACGTTCGACTGAAGGCAGCCTAGCCCTGCCGAGCTGCATCGGCTGGAGAAGAGGATGCTCTCAGGGATCCTTGAGTGAGCGATTGGGACCTCTTATCCCTCCTACGTTCCCGTAACTGTCCATCGATCCGGATGATTAAGCCGATGAGTGAGTCGAGATGTGCAGGAACATGTCAAACAGAGCTCCCGGTTTCCAGGTACCCTCCACTGCCAGCGTGCGGAACTCCATTGCATAGTCTGCCAGCTGAGGGAGCCCTGGCGAAGCAACTTCCGGGTAGCCTTTCTCCCGGGGCCTCAAAAGCCTTTCTCACCTTCACCAAGAATACCTCCAGACTGAGGCAGACTGCAGATTGTTACTCCCACACCACCGTGGCCCAGTCGAGTGCCCTCCCAGACATCAGAATAATAATGTATGCTATCTTCGAGTTGTCCGAAGGGAACGAAGAAGGCTGCAGCTCGAAAAGAAGGGAGTACTGAGAGAGAAAGGCCCGCAGGTTCTGGAATCTCCATCATAGCACTCTGGGGGAGGTATGTGGGGTTCCCGGACAACAGTGGTGATGGCGCTGCTACCATCCGGGTTACTGAGGGGCTGGGAGGTTACTGTTGTGGTAGGCTACCTAGTAGGCAATCCACGGCATTGCTCCCGGCAAAGCGTCCAATGCCAGGTCGTGACATTTGGCCACGTCCTAGAACCCTTCCATCAGACCACGAAGCCTCTCCTCATGTTGACCAATGAGGGATCCTTGGGAGGAGATGGCGTTTTGGAGCTGGTCCAAGTCTGTTGGGTCCATCATGGCCAGTTTGTACTATCAGAAATCAAGGTAAGACCTAATTACAGACTAACATTGTTTATTGTAACCACAGGGGCAGACAAACAGGTCAAGGCAGGCAGGGTTGGATAATCCGGAGCAGAGCCCAAGGTATAGGACGACAGGCAGGCTCAAGGTCAGGTCAGGCAGTGGTCAGGCGGGCGGGTACCTGGACAGGCAAAGGTCAAAAACCAGAATGACAAGAAAAAGAAACCAGGAGCTGATACAAAATGCTGGTAGGCTTGAACAAACAAGGCGAACTTGCAACAGACAGACAGAAAACACAGAAATAAGTACCCAGGGGATAATTGGGAAGATGGGCAACACCTGGTGGGGGGTGGAGACAAGCACAAGGACAGGTGAAACAGATCAAGGCTTGAAACTACACTGCTCAAAAAATAAAGGGAACACTTTAAACAACACAATTTAACTCCAAGTCAATCACACTTCTGTGAAATCAAACTGTCCACATAGGAAGTAACACTGATTGACAATACATTTCACATGCTGTTGTGCAAATGGAATAGACAACAGGTGGAAATTATAGGCACCCCCAATAAAGGAGTGGTTCTGCAGGCGGTGACCACAGACCACTTCTCAGTTCCTATGCTTCCTGGCTGATGTTTTGGTCACTTTTGAATGCTGGCGGTGCTTTCACTCTAGTGGTAGCATGAGACGGAGTCTACAACCCACACAAGTGGCTCAGGTAGTGCAGCTGATCCAGGATGGCACATCAATGCGAGCTGTGGCAAGAAGGTTTGCTGTGTCTGTCAGCGTAGTGTCCAGAGCATGGAGGCGCTACCAGGAGACAGGCCAGTACATCAGGAGACGTGGAGGAGGCCGTAGGAGGGCAACAGGACAGCTACCTCCGCCTTTGTGCAAGGAGGAGCAGGAGGAGCACTGCCAGAGCACTGCATTATGACCTCCAGCAGGCCACACATGTGCATGTGTCTGCTCAAACGCTCAGAAACGGACTCCATGAGGGTGGTATGAGGGCCCGACGTCCACAGGTGGGGGTTGTGCTTAGAGCCCAACACCGTTTGGCATTTGCCAGAGAACACCAAGATTTGCAAATTCGCCACTGGCGCCCTGTGCTCTTCACAGATGAAAGACGTGACAGTGTCTGGAGACGCCGTGGAGAACGTTCTGCTGCCTGCAACATCCTCCAGCATGACCGGTTTGGCGGTGGGTCAGTCATGGTGTGGGGTTGCATTTCTTTGGGGGGCCGCACAGCCCTCCATGTGCTCGCCAGAGGTAGCCTGACTGCCATTAGGTACCGAGATGAGATCCTCAGACCCCTTGTGAGACCATATGCTGGTGCGGTTGGCCCTGGGTTCCTCCTAATGCAAGACAATGCTAGACCTCATGTGGCTGGAGTGTGTCAGCAGTTCCTGCAAGAGGAAGACATTGATGCTATGAACTAGCCTGCCCGTTCCCCAGACCTGAATATAATTGAGCACATTTGGGACATCATGTCTCGCTCCATCCACCAACGCCACATTGCACCACAGACTGTCCAGGAGTTGGCGGATACTTAGTCCAGGTCTGGGAGGAGATCCCTCAGGAGACAATCCGCCACCTCATCAAGAGCATGCCCAGGCGTTGTAGGGAGGTCATACAGGCACGTGGAGGCCACACACACACTACTGAGCCTCATTTTGACTTGTTTTAAGGACATTACATCAAAGTTTGATCAGCCTGTAGTGTGACTCCAAATCCAGACCTCCATGGGTTGATAAATTTGATTTCCATTGATAATTTGTGTGATTTTGTTATCAGCACATTCAACTATGTAAAGTATTTAATAAAAATATTTCATTCATTCAGATCTAGGATGTGTTATTTTAGTGTTCCCTTTATTTTTTGAGCAGTGTATATAAACATGGATACCAACAGTTCTGGAAATAGGCAGTTTACCACCCTTCCCCCTCTAGAGAATGTAATAACATGGGTGAAAACTTCATTAACCCAGCAACACATTTCATTTGTGATGTTTCAATCGGCAAAAAAAGAAAAAAGTAATGTACTATGGGTATGTATTCGCAGAATAAGCAAACAAATCAACATACATGAAACCCCTTTGTAACTTGGAGAGAAAGTAGAGTAGTAAATTAAGTAGCTATAGTTTCAGAACAGCAGACAGGCCTGAGACGGTTTGTGTTAAAAGATACATTTTGTCCAGAAGTTAAATAGTGGCAGTGCACCATCTGTAGTGGTGCACTCTAACCCCTTTTCACCATATGAAAAACACAGCTCCAACTCCCATCACTCTGTCCCAGGGGTACTCTTTCATACAGTACATTATTCACTTATTCCTCTTACACAACCACTCATCTCATTTCCAACTGTATTTTTTTAATCTAGCCTACACACAGCACACTTTTGACCTGTACACTCAGTAAACCATCACACCTGGATGCACAGGGTCTGAAATATAAAATACACATATCATATTGATACGGTATACAGCTTGCTGATATATTTTCCTGTTTCTCCACCAAGTAGCTTACATTGCCCTCCAGACTTCCACACACTGAACATGTCTGGGGTCCACCCAGGCCATAGACCTAATTCACTCACCAGGGAACTGGGCCCTGATCCTCCACTCACTTCTCAGTATCTTAGCCCCTGCCTCGACTGTAACAGTGCCTCTTAATTGAACCTCTTAGAACTACCCCTCCTTGATCCGGGAGAATTGTCATCAACTGACACTAATTAGCATAACGCAACGGACAACAAATATTACTAGAAAATATTCATATTCATGAAATCACAATTGAAACATAGTGAAACACAGCTTAGCCTTTCGTTAATCACCCTGCCATCTCATATTTTGAAATTATGCTTTACAGCCAAAGCAAGACAAGCACTTGTGTATGTTTATCGATAGCCTAGCATAGCATTATGTCTGCCACGAGTTGACCATTAGAGTCATCAGACAAAGTTCTCTTGACTGTTGACATCTAGTGGAAGGCGTAGGAAGTGAAAACTCATCCATATATCGCTGTAATTTCAATGAGAGCTTGGTTGAAGATCTGCCACGCCCAGAAAAAAAATACCATGAAGTGGAATTTCTCAGGTTTTTGCCTGCAATATGAGTTCTGTTATACTCACATACATAATTCAAACAGTTTTAGAAACTTCAGAGTGTTATCTATCCAATTCTAATAATACTATGCATATATTAGCAACTGAGACTGAGGAGCTGGCCGTTTACAATGGGCACCTTTTCATCCAAGCTACTCAACACTGCCCCTGCAGCCATAAAAAGTTAAGTGGTAAAAGTAGTAGTCTACAATAAGGAAAAGTTCCAGGTAAACAGAAAGTGTCCAGATAAAATTATTTCATTAATATTAGATGGTGAATACCCAGACACACTTGTCTAAATTGATGCGTCACGTAAAAGAAATGCTAAAACCCCAGCCACATGTTGCCAAGTGGATGAGTCTCTACATAAGGTGTAAAGGGTACAGCCAAATGGTTACTTGTCTAGTAGCAATATCAGAAATAGATAGTGCCAATATAAATAAAATAGAGTCACTGCAGATAGTGCTGATGACTGGGAACTTGCGTCCAGTGAGGAACTGGTGCGTCCGAACCACGCATGAATAAGATAATCTATATCCGGAGAGCCTGTTTCTGTCCTGCCATTGACTTTGGTGCAGGGCATGTGATGGCTATAGCCTCTTCTTGTAAAACTCCCTGATCTTATCAAAAATACAAGTTTGTCTAGCTGTGTCCAGTCCAGGTGGTGCTTGTACAGGCAGATCATCTATCGGAGGAAGGATATCAGCGTTGCGCAGCGACTTCTTCGGGATCGGGATCCTATCCACAGGACAGTTAAGATAACGTAGGCTAATGTGATTAGCATATGAGATTCAGGACATATCTGATACTGGCAGAAAACTTACATTCTTGTTAATCTTGTTAACTTCTTGATGCACCCATCCCGTTAGCGGGATCATTTTCGTCAATATCTTCTGCATTGCAGAGTGCCAAATTCAAATTAAATTACTAAAAATATTACATTTTCATGAAATCACAAGTACAATATAGCAAAACACAGCTTAGCTTGTTGTTAATCCACCTGGCGTGTAAGATTTCAAAAAAGCTTTACAGCGAAAGCATACCAAGCATTTGTGTAAGGACATCTCTCTCAGTAGACAAAACATTACAAACAGCTAGCAGCCAGGAAGATTGGTTGATGATTTTTGGATGTTTGCACGCACGAGACTCCTAGTTACACAATAAATGTTCCTTTTGTTCCATAAAGATGATTTTTATATCCAAAATACCTCCATTTGGTTGGCACGTTATGTTCAGAAATCCACAGGCTTGAGCAGTCACGACAGCGCAGACGAAAATTCAAAATTGTATCCGTAAAGATCGTAGAAACATGTCAAACATTTTTTATAATCAATCCTCAGGTTGTTTTACAATTTATAATGGATAATATTTCAACCGGGACTGTAGCTTCTTCAATAGGAGAGAGAGAGAAAATGTCTGCTCCAAGCTGAAGCCATAGGAAAAGGAATCTGGTTGATATCCCTTTAAATGGAGCGAAGGCAGGCAATGGAACAGAGAGCTTTCAGGAAACACAGGACTTCCGGGTTGGATTTTCCCTCAGGTTTTCGCCTGCAATATCAGGTCTGTTATACTCACAGGCAATACTTTTGACAGTTTTGGAATCTTTAGACTGTTTTCTATCCTAATCTGACAATTATATGCATATTCTAGATTCTGGGCCTAAGAAATAGGCAGTTTCATTTGGGTACGTTTTTCATCCAAACTGCCCCATACACTCAACAGGTTAAACTGCTCTGTCCAATTTACGGTAGCTATTACAGTGAAAGAATACCATGCTATTGTTTGCTATTGTTTGAGGAGAGTGCACAATTTTGAACATGAAAAGTTATTAATAAACAAATTAGGCATATTTGGGTAGTCTTGATACAAAAATGTGGAAATAAATGCAATGGTTTATTGGATCAGTCTAAAACTTTGCAAATACACTGCCAAAATCTAAATTGCACCTGGGCTGGAATAATACATTTTGGCCTTTCTCTTGTATTTCAAAGAATGATGGTATAAAAAAATACAAAACGGTTGTTTTTTCCTTTGTATTTTCTTTTACCAGATCTATTGTGTTATATTCTCCTTCATTCCTTTCAGAATTCCACAAACTTCAAAGTGTTTCCTTTGAAATTATATAAATAATATGCATATCCTTGCTTCTGCCTGAGCTACAGGCAATTCATTTTAGCTTAAAATGTATGAAAGGAGTGGATCCTTAAGAGTTTAAACCTAGTCCCGACTGAGTCCGACTGCTCCTTGGAGACAACAACAGTGGCGCAGTGGTCACTGTTGGATGCTCGAGTGGTGCAGCGGTCTAAGGCAGCAGTTAAATAATGCAAATGTATTTGTCACTCCCTCTCTGGAGCTCATGGGCACACCTATCACCATTATTAATTACATGCAGCAGCGCTCATTGGACTCACCTGGACTTCTTCCCTTAGTTGATTTCCCAGTCTATTTCTGTCTGTTCCTCCATTGGTTGCCAGTGTGAGCATTGATATCGTTATTTTTCCCCTGTCCAGACACTGTTCCTGCTCTGTTTCATTCCCGTTGTTCATTAAATGTTCTCGCTGTTCCTGCTTCTCATCTACCAGTGTCGATCCTCACAGAAGGCAGCCACCACTAAAATAAGCATCAGAGAGTTTTGTTTTATTTTTTGTTTGGTGACGTTGGATCTGAGTGCCGTCGACGAGGGAACTGGGGTTGCCTTAGCTGGCTCGAGAGGCCTTCTTGTCTCGGTGGCCGCGGCAAGCACCCACACCAAAGTCATGCTTCAGCCGGGCCCATCGGGCCCCCACGCCTCTGCTGGTTCGTCAGGATTCTACTCCCCAGCCTGCTTGTGAAGCACCCATACCTCGGCCGGCCCGTCGGGCTTGCCCAGGGGACATCGGGTGTCACCTCTAGAGGGGGGGGGGGTACTGTCACACCTTCTCCTGCAATCCCTCTCTGGTGTTCGAGGGCGCCAGGCTACCCTTCATTACGCACACCTGTCACAATCATTACTTGCAGCACCGCTCATTGGAATCACCTGGACCCCTTCCCTTTGTTGATTTCCCAGTCTATTTCTGTCTGTTCCTCCATTGGTTCCCAGTGTCAGCATTGATATCGTTATTTTTCCCCTGTCCAGACACTGTTCCTGCTCTGTTTCATGCCCGTTGTTCATTAAATGTTCTCGCTGTTCCTGCTTCTCGTCTACCAGCGTCGATCCTCACAGTTTATGCTTTACATACCAAGTGTTGTCATCGATTCCTTGTAGAGATGCCACACAGCTGCTTTTGTCACATGGGATGGCAGCAGCTTTCCACAAAAGTGTTTCTGTCCTGGTAATATCTTTGCATAATCCTCTGTGTAGTTGTTGATGAAGTTCACCACTCGATGCAAGTCTTCATGCTTCAGGTGTAACCTGTGCTTGATTGGGCCAGCTCTCTTTTTGATGGTAGGCATTAGACCATTCTCCCTGTATGACTGGTGGAGGAGTCAGGCGTGTTCTACTGATACTGTAAGACAAATTCCAGATACAAATATTTTGGCATTATTATACAATAGATAGCCGTAATACCGTCAGACACACCTGGCTAATTTGATGGGAAATGTAATCATCTGGCAAAGTGAAGTCTTTTGTTTAGACATGCTAGCTCAACAATGAACCATAATTCTAATCCATAGAGTACTAGCAATACAAATTGACTGTCATAGCTAGCTAAAGTTAACCAAATAGGTCCAATGTTAGCTAGCAAACATTAGGCTAACTAGCAATGCAAATGGAATTCTGAGATAACATTATTACACAGATCATACACATTACGTTAGCTAGCGAGCCAGCCATCTGGCTATCTTACAGTAACCTTTAGTTAACTTGGGGTCTTTTGATTAAACATCATCTCAATCCATGCAGTACTAGCAATACACACCGATTCTCATAGCTAGCTAAAGTCAACCATGTTTAAATAAACAGCAAACAAAGTGAGACAACATAACAGTGGCAATAATGCATGAACGCAGGAACAATACCGACTGAGGAAGGAACCCAAGGGAGTGACAGATAAAGGGGAGGTAATCAGGAAGGTAATGGAGTCCAGGTGAGTATTATAATGATCTACACATAATGATGGATGCCAGGTGTGCTTAATGATGGATCCCAGGACCGGTGGTTAGTAGACATGACAGGGGCTATGTATGAATTAATTAGGTTTGGTAATACTATTCCCCCTGCGTGTTTACATTATTTTATTGTTTTAAGTTTCACACTATTCCTCCCCAACTAAATGTACTTAGTAGTTTGTACCAATGTAAAACAAAAAAATTAAATAAAATAAAAAAGGTACTACTTACATGCAGTATAGCTCAGTATTTTAATTCTTTAGTTTATGCAATAAGTTTTTATTATCTTCATCAAAGTTGTCAGTAATTGCAGACCCAGCTGTATACCTTTGCTTATCTGATCTGGTCACTAACACAGGCCTTATGGCATTGTACCAAATTCTTGTCTCAAAAAAAATCTAATCTGCACTTCAGAACTGTTATTCCCTGATCTGTTTCACCTGTTCCTGTGATTGTCTCCACCCCTTCCATGTGTCGCTTATTTTGCCCAGTAAATTTATCTGTTTCCTGTTTCTCTGTGCCAATTCATCTTGTATGTTCAGTCAAGTCAATCAATGTGTTTTTCCTATTCTCCTTTTTCTAGTCCTCCTGGTTTTGACCATTGCCTGGTTCTGGACTCTGTACCCGTCTGCCTGACCATTCTGCCTACCTTGACCATGAGCCTGTCTGCCACTCTGGACTCTAATCTGGTTTTGACCATTTTGCCGTTCCACGACCATTCTCTTGCCTACCCCTTTCGATTATTAAAAATTGTAAGACTCCAACCATCTGCCTCCTGTATCTCGCCTTGTGCCTTGATAGTATGAACTGGCCATGATAGACCCAGCAGAATTGGACCATCTCTGCCATGCTGTCTCCCTGCAGGGAGCCACCATTAGGAGACATGAGGAGTTGGTACAGGGCCTTTTGGAAGGGCTCAGGTCCTTGATGGAATGCCACGACCATGAGTTAAAGGCTATTATGGAGCAAATCAGGGAGTTAGCGCAGAGGCTACCTGCCACCTCTGGAAAAAAAACAATCACCCAGTAATTTGTCCCCTATCTGTGGTGAGTTTGTACAGTCTATCCCGGTTCCCCGAGAACCCCGCTTACCTCCTCCAGAGCGATATTCGGGGAATCATGGTACCTGCCAGGGTTTCCTTTCTCAGACTTGCTTATTTTTGAGCTACAGCCATCTTCATTTCCTTCAGACAGATCGAAGATAGCGTATAATATTACGCTAATTTTGGGAAGGGCGCTCTCCTGGGCTTTGGTAGTTTGGGAGAAACAATCTGCCGTTTGTGGTCGTCTGGAGGAATTCATGGCAGAAGTGAGAAAGGTAATTGAGTCTCCAGTTACCGGGAGAAAGGTGGCCAGTAAACTGCTTGATACGTCAAAACTCCCGTAGTGTGGCAGACTATGAGGTTGATTTCCGCACGTTGGCCGTCGAGATTGCCTGGAATCGGGAGTCTTTTTTTCGATACTTTTTTGCAAAGATTATCTGAGGAGGTAAAGGATGAACTGGCTGCTTCAGAATTGCTGGTAGATCTCGACTTCCCTTATTGTTCAAATTGATGGACGCCGAAGGGAACACGAGTGAGAAGAGGTCTGGTCTCAGACACACTTGTGCACCTGCGTACACTATGGCGCGTTCACTTCCAAGGTAATCCGGAAGTTTCCGGAGGAAGCTCTTCCGAGAGGATTCGAAGCCACCCGAGCACTCTCGGTAATATACGACAGGTGAGTTGGATACTCCTGAGCCTATGCAGTTGTGAAGAGCTAGGTTATCAGTTGGGGGAACGCTCATGAAGGATGAAGAACAACAGTTGTCTGTACTGTGGAGGGGCAGGACATTTTATAGCTACCTGCCCTATTAGGAAACCCTTGTCTTTAGTGGGTACCAGTAAAGTCAGACTGGGAGTCAGACTGGGAGTCAGACTGGGAATTCCCATCACCCGCACACCCCTTTTGCTCTTGTGCCGTGGGGAGACCAATCTAAGTCTCTCCGAGTGCTCATTGACTCTGGGCTGATGAATCTTATGGATGCCACGATAGCTTTGTATTAACACTCAGCCTCTCTCTGTGCTTGGGATGATAGGGCACTGGATGGCCGCTCAATAGGGAAAGTCACCCATAGTACTGTGCCCATTCAATTATGGGTTTCTGGTAACCACAGTGAGACAATACAGTTCCTCCTCATTGCATTTCCCCATGTTCAGGTTGTTTTGGGAATTTTCCTGGCTTCAAAAGCACAATCTAATGATTGATTGGACCATCCTGGGTTGGAGCCCATTTTGCCATTCCCCCTGCCTTCAAGCAGCACATCCTTCCTCAAGTCGTCTTGTTCTGGATGTTAGCAAGACTGTGGATGTCTTTACTATCCCCGCAGAATACCATGACCTCCTGGAAGTATTCAATAAGGCACATGCTACTTCCCTCCCCCCGCACTGTCCTTATGATTGTCCGTCTGCATCACCTGCCGGTGCAGGGTTTTCTTTATTGAGAAGGACAAGATCCTGCGTCCGGGCTTTGACTACCGGGGACATAAAACGGGAACGTTTTTTATCCAAAAATTAAAATATCGCCACCTAGTCGTAAAAGGTTAATGACATTACTGTCATGAATCGTTACCCCCTACCTCTCCTCGACGTTTGAACCTCTCCAGGGGGCCACCACATTTTCCAAGTTGGACCTTCGAAATGCCTACCACATGGTTCAGATACGTGAGGGGGATGAGTGGAGGACAGCCTTCAACACAGCCAGTGGACATTATGAGTACCAAGTCATGCCATTTGGACTCACCAACGCCCCCGCTGTTTTCCAGGCTTTAATCAATGATGTGCTCTGGGACATGTTAAACTGGTTTGTGTTCGTGTACCTTGACGATATCCAGTTTTTTCCCGATCTGCACAAGAACACGTTCTTCTTGTTAGACAGGTCCTTCAGTGCCTCCTGGTGAACCAACTGTTTGTGAAAGCCGAGAACTGAGTTCCACCTCTCTACAATCACCTTTCTGGGATATGTCATTGCTGAGGGCAATGTTCAGATGGATCCTGGAAAGGTGAAAGCAGTGGTGGATTGGCCTCAACCAACGTCCAGGGTGCAGTTGCAATGCTTACTTGGGTTTGCAAACTTCTACCGGCATTTCAATCGGGACAACAGCACCCTGGCGGTCCCCCTCTCTGCACTCCTCCCCCAAGGGACCATTCAAATGGTCTCGACAAAGCCTTTGTGGACCTGAAGCATCGGTTCACAACAACGCCCATCCTCATACAGCCGAACCCCTCGCATCAATTTGTGGTGGAAGTGTATGCTTCGGATGTTGGAGTGGGGGCCATCCTGTCGCAGCGATCTGCCCAGGGCCAGAAGCTTGATCCCTGTACCTTCCTGTCCCATCGTCTCAATCCTGCTGAAAGGAACTACGATGTTAGCAAACGAGAACTCCTGGCGGTGAATATGACGTTGGAAGAGTGGAGGCACTGGATAGAAGGAGCAGAACAAATCAAATCAAATGTATTTATATAACCCTTCGTACATCAGCTGATATCTCAAAGTGCTGTACAGAAACCCAGCCTAAAACCCCAAACAGCAAGCAATGCAGGTGTAGAGGCACGGTGGTTAGGAAAAACTCCCTAGAAAGGTCCAAACCTAGGAAGAAACCTAGAGAGGAACCAGGCTATGAGTGGTGGCCAGTCCTGTTCTGGCTGTGCCGGGTGGAGATTATAGCAGAACATGGCCAAGATGTTCAAATGTTCATAATTGACCAGCATGGTCAAATAATAATAGTCACAGTAGTTGTCTGGACTGACCATAAAAACCTGGAACCAAGCACAACTCTAGGCTCCCAGCCTGGAGCCTCCGCTCCCAGCCTGGACCTGAAGGGGGTCCGGCTAACCGTCTGTTTGTCCCTAATCCAGTCCGGTCCTGTGTCCTGGAATGGGCTCATTCCTCCAGGCTGACCTGTCATCCAGGGTCCCGTCATACAGTAGCCTACCTCCAGCAAAGTTTCTGTTGGCCCACGATGGTCACAACAGCGGAGGAGATGTGCTGGGTCCCCAGCTAAAGGCATCTTGGACCCGGCCCTCATTGCAGATTTCCACCGCCGATACCCCAGTCAGACAGTTATGCACCCAGGTAGGATGCCAGTTGACGTCGCTAGGGTGGTACTGTCACGCCCTGATCTGTTTCACCTGTTCCTGTGATCCACCCCCTCCAGGTGTCACTTATTTTCCCCAGTGTATTTACTCCTGTTTCCTGTCTCTGTGCCAGTTGGTCTTGTATGTTTAGTCAAGTCAACCATCGTGTTTTTTTTTTGTCATTTGACTCTTGCCTGTTTCCGGACTCTGTACCCACCTGCCTGACCATTCTGCCTCCCTTGACCACGAGCTTGTCTGCCACTCTGTACCTCCTGGACTCTAATCTGGTTTTGACCTTTTTGCCTGTTCACGGCCATTCTCTTGCCATCCCTTTGGATTATTAAACATTGTAAGACTCCAACCTTCTGCCTCCTGTGTCTGCATCTCGGTCACGCCTTGTGCCTAGATTAGAACCAAAAATGTGCGCATCGAGACTGTCAAACAATGACCAGTCATCAGCATTGGCGCAAGGATTGTACACATATCCAGATTAGTGACCAGAAAACCACTTTTTGCTTGGCAAAAACAGAGTAGCCTACTGTACGTTCATTTTCTCCATATCAAATGTAATTTAGCAATCTGCTACAGACACATATTTCCAGAACAATTGTCTATCTGGTGATTTCATTGATCATTTTAATATTTCAGATAAACTTAGTTTTATTACCTGTTAGAATTGAACTTGAAATATACTGATTCATGTTACCATACTATAACGCATTAATTACTTTACATGTCTAAGGAATGTATATGTTGGGGTCAATGAAGGGTAGATGGGAACTAGGAATATGAAATTGATGGAGAGCAGAAGTTTCATTCTGTTCCATGTTTCTGAGGCGAGAGGTGAAAGGCAATTGTTAGTCTCTAAGGCAGGCCGGCTGCGGAACTAGGGAGGAGTGAGGAATGCATCTCGAGTCAAATCAACCGATCAAGTGAGAAGAAACCTCTGGGAGGGGGGCCAGAGAAGCCCACCACAATGTCTCTCCTACTGCAGTACTATCTCACACATACATTCCACACCCACAAAGGTTTTAGTAACAGGCAGGGCTGTGACTACAGTGGTTGCTCCACTAAAAGTTGTGCAATTAGGCTGCGGGACATAGAGGTAATTTAAGGTTTAGTACAGTTCCCTGCATCACCACTTCATTGCTCCAGACCAGCGCAAGGGGGAGTTAGAGCACTGATTATGCTTTTGGGTTCTACTGTGTCTCTGACAATGAATGGGCACCATGAACCTAAATAGAAACTGATAATTGTGCACATCTTCAGTGTTACTTACTAAACCTTTTGTGACACTAAGGTTTTTATTTTGGTCTTACTGTAGTAATGTAGGCCAACATACTGGTCACGTTATACTGCACCTGAGTTGTGCAACGGTCTAAGGCACTGCATAGCAGTGCAAGCTGTGTTGCTACAGATGCTGTTTCAATACCTCTGACGCCCCTCAACTGGGAGACCCATGAGATGGTTGTAGGTTTTTGGTTTCTCTCTCTCTAAAAACATAAATAATTCTAAATAACAAACTTGCTTTATTTACAATTTAGTAACAATGTCGCACCCCATGTTCAAGAATGGCCTTTTTCTCACTTACTTTACATTATTTGAAAACGAAATCATCAAAATATTTTTTAAACAAATTATTATTAATTTTAGAGTTCTATATAAAAGCCCGTTGGATATTCTCACAGATATTATTAAACCTGTTTAGTAGGACAATATATATATTGTTCATGGCTCCCGAGTAGCGCACAATGGGTTTGCCTTTCAGTTATCCAGCTGTATCCACTGAAAGTGCGTGAGGTTCAAGGCATGAGGGCAGGGGGCACAGGATGGGCCTCAGAGTCGAGCACAGAAGACCAACCTAGCCCTTGGGGAAGGGAGAAGGGGGAGGGTGGTTGGACCACCATCCCGCCACACTGGGAACACTTTAAGGGTCATTGCACTAATAATGGCGCTGACTAGGGAAACGTTCCCGCTACTCTGTTCTTAGTGCCAGTCTGCACGTTCAGACTAATACGGAACCCAAACCAGCTGCGCGTGTGCTCCATGGTGCGCAAATTTATTTTGTCCCCCCACACCAAACACGATCATGACACGCATGTTAAATATTTTTTTAAACTATGAAACAATTATACTAATTTGGTGAAAGGTCAAAAAGCTCTGGGATATGTGGGACGGTAGCGTCCCACCTCGCCACAACAGCCAGTGAAATTGCAGGGCGCCAAATTCAAAATAACAGAAATCCCATCATTAACATTCCTCAAACATACAAGTATTTTACACCATTTTAAAGATAAACTTCTTGTAAATCCAGCCACAGTGTCCGATTTCAAATAGGTTTTTCGGTGAAAGCACACCAAACGATTATGTTAGGTCAGCACCTAGTCACAGAAAACCATACAGCCATTTTCCAGCCAAGGAAAGGGCTCACAAAATTCAGAAATAGCAATTACATTAATCACTAGCCTTTGATGATCTTCATCAGATGCACTCACAGGACTTCATGTTGCACAATAAATGTGTGTTTTGTTCGATAAAGTTAATTTTTATCTCCAAAAACCTAATTTGAAATTGGTGTGTTATGATCAGAAATGCATTGTCTCAAAAAAACATCCGGTGAAAGTGCAGAGAGTCACATCAAATTACAGAAATACTAATAATAAACATCGATAAAAGACAAGTTTTACACATGGAAATATAGATAACCTTATCCTTAATGCAACCGCTGTGTCAGAATTCTAAATGGCATTACGGCGGAAGCACACATTACGATTATGCTAGGTCAGCGCTAGTCACAGAAAAACATCCAGCCATTTTCCAAAGAAGGAGACATGACACAAAAGTGAAAATAGCATTAGAAATATTCACTTACCTTTGATGATCTTGTTGTGTTCGATAAAGTCCATTCATGTCCAAATACCTCCTTTTTGTTCGTGCGTTTAGCCCAGTAATCCAAATGCTTAATGCGCGATCACTTGTTCAGACTAAATGTCAAAAAAGTAATATTACAGTTCGTAGAAACATGTCAAACGATGTATCGAATCAATCTTTAGGATGTTTTTGACATAAATCTTCAATAATGTTCCAACCAGAGAATTCCTTTGTCTTTAGAAATGCAATGGAACACAGCTACCTCTCACGGGAGCACGCGTGATCAGCTCATGGCACTCTGCCATACACCTGGTTGAAACAGCTCTCTTTCTCTCCCCCTTCACAGTAGAAGCCTCAAACACGGTTCTAAAGACTGTTGACATCAAGTGGAAGCCTCAGGAAGTGCAATAGGACCCCATAGACACTATATATTCGACAGGCAATGACTTGAAAAACTATAAACCTCAGATGTCCCACTTCCTGGTTGGATTTCTTCTCAGGTGTTTGCCTGCCATATGAGTTCTGTTATACTCACAGATATCATTCAAACAGTTTTAGAAACTTCAGGGTGTTTTCTATCCAAATCTACTAATTATATGCATATTCTAGCTTTTGGGCCTGAGTAGCAGGCAGTTTACTCTGGGCACCTTTTTATCCAAGCGACTCAATACTGCCCCCCAGTCCCAAACAAGTTAAACATTTATGGCAATTTAGCTAGTTAGCTTGCACTTGCTAGCTAATTTGTCCTATTTAGCTATCTTGCTGTCGCTAGCTAATTTGTCCTGGGATATAAACATTGAGTTGTTACTTTACCTGAAATGCACAAGGTTCTCTACTACGCCAATTAATCCACAAAAAAAACGGTCAACCGAATTGGTTCTAGTCATCGTTCTTCCTTCCAGGCTTTTTCTTCTCTTGACTTTATATTGCATTACCGCCACTGACCTTGTTCTTCTTTCAGTCAGCCATGTGGGTTTAACCAATGAGGAGATGGCACGTGGGTATCTGCTTCTATAAACCAATGAGGAGATGGGAGAGGCAGGACTTGCAGCACGATCTGCGTCACAAATAGAACTGACTTCTATTTTAGCCCTTGGCAACACAGACGCTCATTGGCGTGCGCAAGCAGTGTCGGTGCGATAATTGAATAATATACTTTTCTACATTTATTTTGCAACGCGAGTGGTGTAGTCAACCTGTAAAACAATGTAACTAGCAATGGCATGTCTCTGCTTTCGTTAATAAAAGAATGATAAAAATACTCAATGCCAATGTTTATTTAGTTATGGATTCATAACAAATTACTATAAGAATAAATACCACTGAATTACAGAAATATTCTCTATATGTACTTATTGGAGGAGAGTCACGTCATATTTTTCGATATACTGTAGGCTTACCATAGGCAAAATGAGTATCACTCATGTTGAGTAATGTGCCGTTAAAAGTGGTGAAGGTCTTATTTATTTAAAGAGCATATTGAAGTTGGAAGCAATAGGATTTGAAGCAATAGCCTACATGTTTTTTTTAGCACCGTTTTGCTCTGCTCTGAGACAAGAATGGGAACTGGTCTTGATAAATCAATTAGATTTTTATTTTCACTGAATTTCCATTTGGGTGTTGGCTAGACTAGAAATAGAACATTTGCGTTTAGAAATGTTATGCTCTTAGTGTAACCTTTATTTAACTATGCAAGTCAGTTTAGAACAAATTATTTGTATTTACAAGGACAGCCTACTCCTTCCTCCCCATCAGGGAATTGAACCCCGGTCTCCTGCATCCCCGCAAGACACAAAATTGCCCAGCATTGTACTCCCGACCCTCACATTGTACAGCTCCATATTTTCCGTTCCATCCTAACGGAAACCCAGAGTTTTTTGTTTGTGCTTTTCTTGGAATAGAAACACCATAATATTAATCATATTAATTAAGCAAGTACCAGTCAAAAGTTTGGACACACCTTTTCATCACAGGATTTTCTTTATTTTTACTATTTTCTACATTGTAGAGTAATAGTGAAGACATCACAACTATGAAATAACACACATGGAATCAGCTAAGAACAAATTCTTATATACAAGGACAGCGTGCCTGCATTCACTTGGTCAGCCACTATTGAAGGCTATGAAATGCTTTTCAAAGATGGCCTCTGGTGGACAAACTTGCAATAACGAGCATTAATGGTACCAGTGGTTCACACTTAAGTAACGTGCCATAGAATTCTGCTGCACCATGCAAGATGAGCTGCAGTTTACTGCAACTTTCAAAAGGACGCACCACTGTACAACAGTGAGTGGAACCAATTAAATTCCTGACTAGCAACAGATATGTATTGGTTGTCTAGATGTGTAAAGAGTTGCTCATGCCTATTTGGAGGTTTTAAATATATGTGCTTCTGTAATCATGCCTTGTTTTTGCAGCTGTATGACCCATTGGGTGAATAAACTTGGTTTGAGATTTTTCTATTTGTCCGTTTGAGTTTTTACTCAGTTTGTTCAGAACCTAACACCTGTATCCAATTTCCAATTGTGACTGATGGACACAAACATCCAAAATGAGCCTAATGGTTTGAGTGAAGTATGGGCCCATGGAACAGGATTGATGCTGAGCTAAATCTGGACAGCTGTAAGAGTTCCAAGAAAGCTTTTCTAAAGGTAATACTTAATCAGGACACATGACGCAAGGCAATCATTGTATGGTCACGCTCCCCTGCTCAGACATTGCCTGCATCAACCAATGGTTAAGAGCCATGTCATCCATTGCATCATTGACTTACAGAATGCTATTTGACGTGGTTAGCTGATACAGTTGAAGTCGGAAGTTTACATACACTTATGTTGGAGTCATTAAATCTCATTTTTCAACAACATCACAAATTCCTTGTTAACGAACTACAGTTTTGACAAGTAGGTTTGGACATCTACTTTGTGCATGACACAAGTCATTTATCCAACTATTGTTTACAGACAGATTATTTCACTTGTAATTCACAGTATCACAATTCCAGTGGGTCAGAAGTTTACGTACACTAAGTTGACTGCCTCTAAACAGCTTGGAAAATTCCAGAAAATTATGTCATGGCTTTAGAAGCTTCTGCTAATTGTCAGAATTTCTTTCTATTGGATGTGTACCTGTGGATGTATTTCAAGGCCTCTCAATGTCTATTTGCTTGACATCATGGGAAAATCTAAAGAAATCAGCCAAGACCTGAGAAAAATAATTGTAGACCTCCACAAGTCTGGTCCATCCTTGGGAGCAATTTCCAAACACCTGAAGTTACCAGGTTCTTCTGTGCAAACAATAGTACGCAAGTATAAACACCATGGGACCACGCAGCCGTCAAACCTCTCAGGAAGGAGATGCGTTCTGTCTCCTAGAGATGAACGTAATTTGGTGCAAAAAGTGCAAATCAATCCCAGAACAACAGGACCCTGTGAAGATGCTGGAGGAAACAGGTACAATGTATCTATATCCACAGTAAAATGAGTCCTATTGTCACGACTTCTGCCAAAGTTGTTGCCTCTCCTTGTTCGGGCAGTGCTCGGCGGTCGACGTCACCAGTCTTCTAGCCATCATTGATCCATTTTTCATTTTCCATTGGTTTTGTCTTGTCTTCCCACACACCTGTTTTCAATCCCATTCATTACCTGTTGTGTATTTAACCCTTGTTAAATGTCTTTGTCGGAGATTGTTTATTGTCATTGTTGTGTTTATTGTATAGGTGCGCGACGGGTCCTCGTACCCACATTTGTTTATATTCATTTCTTATTAGTGTTATGGAGCATGTTACGTGGACATTAATTAAAAGAGTCCATTTTACACTCTGCTTGACTCTCCTGCGCCTAACTTCCCTGCCTCCTATACACACGACTCTGACACCTATATCGACATAACCTGAAAGGCCGCTCAGCAAGGAAGAAGCCACTGCTCCAAAACCGCCTTAAAAAAAGCCAGACTAAGGTTTGCAACTGCACATGGGGATAAAGATTGCACTTTCTGGAGAAATGTCCTCTGGTATGATGAAACAAAAAAATAACTACTTGGCCATATAATGACCATTGTTAAGTTTGGAGGAAAAAGGGGCTCGCTTGCAAGCCGAAGTACACCATCCCAACCATGAAGCACGGGAGTGGTAACATCATGTTGTAGGGCTGCTTTGATGCAGGAGGAACTGGTGCACTTCACAATATAGATTGCATCATGATGAAGGAAGATGACGTGGATATATTGAAGCAACATCTCAAAACATCAGTTTGGTCGCAAATGGGACTTCCAAATGGACAATGACCCCAAGCATACTTACAAAGTTGTGGAAAAATGGCTTAAGGACAACAAAGCCAAGATTGGAGTGGCCATCACAAAGCCCTGACCTCAATCCTATAGAAAATTTGAGGGCAGAACTGAAAAAGCGTGTGCTAGCAAGGAGGTCTACAAACCTGAGTCAGTTACACAAGCTCTGTCAGGAGGAAGGCCAAAATTCACCCAACTTATTGTGGGAAGCTTGTGAAAGGCTACCTGAAACGTTTGACCCAAGTTAAACAATTTAAAGGAAATGCTACCAAATACTAATTGAGTGTATGTAAATTTCTGACCCACTGGGATTGTGATGAATGAAATAAAATCTGAAATAAATATCTCTAATATTATTCTGCCATTTCACATTTTTAAAATAAAGTGGTGATCCTAACTGACCTAAGACAGGGAATTTTTACAAGGATTACATTTCAGGAATTGTGAAAACTGACTTTAAATGTATTTTGCTAAGGTGTATGTACAATTCCTACTTCAACTGTACATTAAATACATACTCAAGCGTAGTATAATCCTGCAGGAGGGGGGCATGGCAGAATTATTCACCCAAGTTTTCAAATGAGAGGTTGTTTCTTTGTAAATATATACACCTATTTCAATTTTGCATGTAAAACCAGAATCACCACTGCTGCACATGCTGCCACTGTTTTGATTACCAAAAGTTGTATTTTTGAACAAGCAGCGCACAGCCAGCTCACGAGTGCATCGGTGACACAAACACTGGGAAAACGCTACAAGCACAAATGCGACAAGTGAAAACTATAGATCAAACTAGCTAGCATGATGGACTCACCAATAACCATATTTAGACTTGATTGGTATGCAGTGAACAGACCGTGGCTCGGGTGGCTGAGGTGCCCTGGAGGGCAGGCAGTGTGTGACCCCAGCGATGCGTTGGGCTGACCGCAACAGCCTCTGTATAGCCCTGCAGTGGCCATACCCACCGGTGATAGAGCCCGGCTGGATGATCTCATGTTTGTGAAGGTCTTATGGGCCAAGCCAAATTTCTTCCGCCTCCTGAGGCGCTATTGTGCCTTCTTCATCATGCTGTCTTTGTGAAGGGACCATTTCAGATTGTCAGTTATGTGAACGCCATGGAACTTGAAGCTTTTGACCCTCTCCCAGTCGATGTAGACGTGATGTGCCGTGGTGTGCTCTATCTGCTGTAGTCCATGATCTGCTCCTTCATTTGTTGATATTGAGGGAGAGGTTATTTTCCAGGCACCAGTCCACTGTTGTGTTGTCAGAAAACTTGATGATTGAGTTGGAGACGTACATGGCCACAGTCATGGGTGAACAGGGAGTACAGCAGGGGGCTGAGCACATAGCCCTGTGGGGCCCCCCATGTTGAGGGTCAACATAGCGGAGGTGTTGTTGCCTACCTTTACCACTTTGGGTCGGCTCTTCAGGAAATCCAGGGCCCAGTTGATCTTAGTGATCAGCAGGGAGGGCAGAATGGTGTTGAAGGCTTGTTCAGTTGGATATAGGACAGTATGCACGGCAATGGCGATTGTGTCATCTGTTAATCGATCTATTAGTTGCTTTTATAATCTTTTCTCTGGGAACGTTGGTAATCACACACACCTGACTCCAATTCAACTGAGTGCCAGTGAACTAAACCACTAAACCACTTAATATTCAATGTCTGCTTTTTTAAAATCGATCTACCAATAGGTGCCCTTCTTTGCTGGGCATTAGAAAAAACACCCTGGTCTTTATGGTTGACTCTGAGTTTGAAAATTCCTGCTCGACTGAGGGACCTTGCAAATAATTGTATGTATGGGGTACAGAGATGAGGTAGTCATTCAAAAATCATGTTAAAATCAATTATTGTACACGAAGTGATTGCATGCAACTTATTATGTGTCTTGTCAAGCAATTCGTTTTTCCTGAACTTATTTATGCTTTCAATAACAATGTGGTTGAATAATTATTGACAGAAAATTTCAGCTTTTCATTTTTTTATACATTTGTAAAAATGTCTAAAACATAATTCCACTTTGACATTATTGGGTGTGTAGGCCACTGAAAACAATACTCAATTGAATATATTTTTTTCATTAGTCATTAATACAGCAAACACAGTGAAAAAGTCAAGGGGTGTGAATACTTTCTGAAGCCATTGAAGTCTGGTCACTTTAATAATATGTACACTCAAAACACACCATTATATATATATATATACACACAGTGGGGCAAAAAAGTATTTAGTCAGCCACCAATTGTGAAGTTCTCCCACTTAAAAAGATGAGAGAGACCTGTAATTTTCATCATAGGTACGCTTCAACTATGACAGACAAAATGAGAAAAAAAATTCCAGAAAATCACATTGTAGGCAACAATCAGGCAACAAATAAAACATATGCTCCATTTCTTCTGATGTTTTGAAATGCCTTCATTGAGCCCAAAATATAATCCTACAGAGCTCTAGAGATATTTTGCAATTTAAAACATAACAAACTTTTGAGATTAAATGCTGACATGGTTTTCCTGAACATTCGTCCTTTTCTTTGCCAACATCTTGCAAAATTCCCAATGGACCAGAAGTAGGATCACTTGTGCTGCCCAAAACAAATCCTCCCTGAAGCTGTCATATGTTTCAGAAGCCTGCACGTTCACTGCACATGTCCACATACAGTTACGGCAAGCATTGTATACAGTGTCCATTTTAGGACAGCATCATCTGTGCATGAAAATTTAGCTTAACTCATGGTAGTGGCATAACTCTTCTGTGACAATCTGAAGGATCAGATTACAGTGGGTCCGCTCTTCAGTGTGATCTCTCTCGTAGAGGGGGAGAACGGGAAGTTGGCTGTTTTATGGCAGTCGTAAAATACACTGCTCTGTAGTGTTCGAGATCAGAATGTAAACTGTGGAGCACAGAGAGACACTTGGACAATCAAAAGTTTGAATAACTAAACAATATTTCTATTTTTGAGAATGTGGGAACGGTCCGGGGGGATTTAAAGAACAACCCTGTCGTATTTGTTACATTTGGTGACCTCATGAAAGACAGGAGACCCACATTACTGCATCTCTGTTTGTGTACACTTTTCAATTATCAGATTTACATCTAGATCTTGGATAAAATGAATGAGTAAATATGAAACTATTTGTGAAAAGATGTAATGTGATGTTAGCCTGGATGGATTAGTATGGATTTTCATTTAAAGTTTAACAAGTCAGTGGCCATGCCTGCGTGATGCCAGGCATTTACAACAGGCATCATGGAATCACCCCTTTTTCCACAGAGTATAAAACCACTTCCTACAAAATGTCCATTAAGTCAGAGAACGCCGGGACGGAGTCACCACATTGGAATAGCTACAATTCTATAGACCATTAGACTAGAAAACATGGAGCTGATGCTGCATGTTGAAATGGTTAAGAACTACAACTCTATAGTCCCAGGAGACGAGATAGCGTACAGAATAAGAGCAAATCCTAGACATAGAATTACAAGTCTGCAGCTGGAAATTGCATAAGTCTAGTACGAAAATACCGACAACGGTGGAAACATCTATTCTAAGCAATGACCCTATGTAAGCCTGAGGTATCCATTACAACAGACACTATCCAGAGCCGCTGAGAATGCGACAACTACGAAAGACATTGTGACTTCTGGGGAAGTTAACCAAAGACTCTCTGATGAACTGACTCTCCAGCAGACGGACCGGCGATTCCAACAGAGAAGACAACAACGACATACGGGCGTAAATATATACATTGCAATTCTTTTCGAATGAGCGGCCGTTCATGTGCAAATAAATAGTATTTCAATTAAAATAATTATCAACTGTGTGTTGTGAATCCATTTTGTCTTTCCCGCTTTTTATTTATTTTGTTTATGTATTCCTGTTATTTGTTTAGTTAGTAGGTAAATAAATAATTAAGACAATTTGTGTGTCGCTGATTCATTTTGGAGACTAGGGTTCGTGCAGATATCCAAGGGTTTGCGACGTTCAGTAATCAGAACTGATGAGGTAATAATGATACATTAATAGAAGACTAAGCGATAGGAGAAATAAAGACTCAATAAACATTTTCCCGTAGTGCCCCAATTTCCTAGTTAATTAAAATGTACATGATTAGTTTAACATCTTGATGCTACCCATCCTGTTAGCAGGATCATTTTTGTCAGCAACCGCTGAATAGCATACCGCCACAGTCAAATAATATTACAAAAAAATCACAAGTGCAATATTGCAAAACACAGTTTAGCCTTTTGTTATTCCACCAGTCGTCTAAGATTTGGAAATTATGCTTTACAGCGAAAGCAATCCAAGCGTTTGTGTAAGTTTATCGATAGCATCAGGAAGCTTGGTCACGAAAATCAGAAAACCAATAAAATTAACCATTTACCTTTGATGATCTTTGGATGTTTTCACTCACGAGACTCCCAGTTACACAACAAATGTTCCTTTTGTTCCATAAAGGTTATTTGTATACCCAAAATACCTCAGTTTATTTGTCGTGTTATGTTCAGAAATCCACAGGAAAGAGCGGTCAACACAACGCTGACGAAAATTCCAAATAATATCCACAGAAAATGTCCACAGAAACGTGTCAAACGTTTTTTATAATCAATCCTCAGGTTGTTTTAAAAATATATATTCGATAATATATCAACCGGGTGTGTAGGTTTTTCGATAACACCGGGAGAAACCGAGCCCACACCTATCCACTTACGCAATGTGATCTTTCACGCTAATTTTTCAAAATAAAAGCCTGAAACTATGTCTAAAGACTGTTGACACCTTAGGGAAGCCATAGAAAAATGAATATGGTTGATATCCCTTTAAATGGAGGATAGGCATGCATAGGAACAGAAAGGTTTCAAAATAAGAGGCCCTTCCTGATTGGATTTTCCTCAGGTTTTCACCTGCAATATCAGTTCTGTTATACTCACAGATGATATTTTGACAGTTTTGGAAACTTTAGAATATTTTCTATCCTAATCTGACAATTACAGGGAGAACAAGTATTTGATACACTGCTGATTTTGCAGGGTTTCCTACTTACAAAGCATGTAGAGGTCTGAAATTTTTATCATAGGTACACTTCAAGTATGAGAGACGGAATCTAATACAAAAATCCAGAAAGTCACATTGTATAATTTGTAAGTAATTCATTTGCATTTTATTGCATGACATAAGTATTTTTGGTACATCAGAAAAGCAGAACTTTTTATTTGGTACAGAAACCTTTGTTTGCAATTACAGAGATCATACATTTCCTGTAGTTCTTAACCAGGTTTGCGCACACTGCCGCAGGGATTTTGGCCCACTCCTCCATACAGACCTTCTCCAGATCCTTCAGGTTTCGGGGCTGTCGCTGGGCAATACGGACTTTCAGCTCCCTCCAAAGATTTTCTATTGGATTCAGGTCTGGAGACTGGCTAGGCCACTCCAGGACCTTGAGATGCTTCTTACTCCTTAGTTACCCTGGCTGTGTGTTTCAAGTCATTGTCATGCTGGAAGACCCAGCCACAACCCATCTATAATGCTCTTACTGAGGGAAGGAGGTTGTTGGCCAAGATCTCGCGATACATGGCCCCATCCATCCTCCCCTCAATACGGTGCAGTCGTCCTGTCCCCTTTGCAGAAAAGCATCCCCAAAGAATGATGTTTCCACCTCCATGCTTCACAGTTGAGATGGTGTTCTTGGGGTTGTACTCATCCTTCTTCTTCCTCCAAACACGGCGAGTGTAGTTTAGACCAAAAAGCTCTATTTTTGTCTCACCATCTTCCAGATGGTCATTGGCAAACTTCAGACGGGCCTGGACATGCGCTGGCTTGAGCAGGGGGACTTTGCGTGCGCTGCAGGATTTTAATCCATGAAAGCGTAGTGTGTTACTAATGGTTTTCTTTGAGACTGTGGTCCCAGCTCTCTACAGGTCATTGACCAGGTCCTGCCGTGTAGTTCTGGGCTGATCCCTCACCTTCCTCATGATCATTGATGCCCCACAAGGTGAGACCTTGCATGGAGCCCCAGACCGATGGTGAACTTCTTCCATTTTCTAATAATTGCTCCAACATTTGTTGCCTTCTCACCAAGCTGCTTGCCTATTGTCCTGTAGCCCATCCCAGCTTTGTGCAGGTCTACAATTCTATCCCTGATGTCCTTACACAGCTCTCTGGTCTTGGCAATTGTGGAGAGGTTGGAGTCGGTTTGATTGAGTGTGGGGACAGGTGTCTTTTATACAGGTAACGAGTTCAAACAGGTGCAGTTAATACAGGTAATGAGTGGAGAACAGGAGGGCTTCTTAAAGAAAAACTAACAGGTCTGTGAGATCCGGAATTCTTACTGGTTGGTAGGTGATCAAATACTTATGTCATGCAATAAAATGCAAATTAATTACTTAAAAATCATACAATGTGATTTTCTGGATTTTTGTTTTAGATTCCGTCTCTCACAGTTGAAGTGTACCTATGATAATAATTACAGACCTCTACATGCTTTGTAAGTAGGAAAACCTGCAAAATCTATCAAATACTTGTTCTCCCCACTGTATATGCATATTCTAGTTTCTGGGGCTGAGAATTAGGCAGTTTCAAGTGGGTACTTTTTTTGGCCAAAAACGAAAATACTGCCCCCTACACGCAAAAGGTTAATCACGTAATATTAATTACACAGAGAATTGATTTGAGAAAATAACAGTCTTCACATTAAATGATAGTCACAGACACTACAGCAGATATCACAAGATGCAGATATACATTAAAACAAACCCCAAAATTTGCCAGTGATAATTTGCCTTTGACAGTTCCGTTGCTTTCATAATTTTTTCATTGGGAATGTTGGCAAACGTGCACACCTGACTCTAGTTCACACAGTGACAGTTAACTAGACAACTTCATAGGTTTTTGTTCAAGAACAATACGAACACAATCACTAATATCACTACATGACTGCTGATATGAACATAAGCATTGTCAAAAGATTTGAAAGTAGTCTTATTCACACCTTCCTTAGCTTACAATCGGGACGCATCTACTTTAGGAAGCTGTACTCACAACAGCGTATAGTGCCACCAGAGATTGTTCTGAGAAAATGTTTGAATTGACTGTTTTGTGTTATCCAAAAGTATCTGGCTTCAAATGTATCAGAGTTGAGGCAATTCTCAAAAGACAATAAACAGAAACTATAAGCTTGAAGTTTGATATTACATTCCCTTTGGTAGAGCCAAAATCTAAATTGTATGTTTTATCTATGATAGCCTGGAAAACAAAGAAGGAAAAGTGAACCAAATCCAACAGCTGGCAGAGAGAGACCTGTTTCAACAAAGTCAACTCCAAACAGGGAAGAAATATTATCTTAAGTCCAAGTCGACCTGTGTTCAATTAGATACTTGGGAAATGAGAACTCTTTGTATCTGACTCCCTTGTTACCCCTCAAAGTGTTTCTACCTCACACCTTGTCCAAATAATCACGCAACATCTTCCACCTGAACTGCAATTTGTAAACAATGCTGAATATCAAGTCAAAGCAATCACTGACTGAGAAGGATTTGTTACATTTGCAATGCTGGCGAAGCGGAAGGAGAGCAAGCCACTTAACTATGCTGTGATATTTCAGGTTCAGTGAGCTGTGCAGGTGGTCTTTCAAAACAAAATGTCAAGGGTACAACAATGGATAGCCTATACAAGCGATTAAGTAAGAGGCATAATAATTGCCAGCAAGTCATAGAAAGAGGGATGTTCTACAGAAAACCGCAGTATAAAAAAAATAGCGTGCATGGTTACAAAGGTGTTGGAGAAAGTTATATGATAGGTTGTTGGCAGGGCTGGCTCCAGGCATAAGCAACATACTGTAAGCGGTCGCTTATGAACCCAGGCCACAAGGGGGCACCACCCAAAAAACAATAACGTTATTCTTAAAACATATATTTCATGGGGAACTCAGTCTTAACTTCCTGTATAGTGTTAGAATAGTAGAATAAACATGGTGCAAGTTCGAATTTTTATCTTGTTAGATAACATGGCAAATGTGTAGAATTGCAGGAAATGTCCTTTAAAGCTTACATTTCTCCCACCCCTTCAATGATTTAATTCCGGAGGTAGACAATGAATACACGGTTATGAATTATTTAACAATTTATACAGTAAGTGGATTGCCTGTGTGGAAGAATACATATCTATCAGCATGTATCACCATAACAAATTGGCTAACACAAATCTGAGAGTCAAATCAACTGGCAACCGCTGCGTTCCTCCTAACCCTGTACCACAAATCTTCATAGTGCCAGCATAATACACCAACACATTTTGAAACTGCTTTTTCCTTCAGGTGAAGATAGTCAGTACAATCCTAAATATCAGTGTGGGGGGTCTAATAGCTACATATTTATGCAGAGCCATTTCACATTCCGTCAAATGGAAGCAGGGGATACCAATAAGAAAATGGGTTAAATATTAGGTTAGGGAAAACACCTTCAGATTCTTTCCATATGATGTCAGCATTCTAAAGAATGACTTGCTGCACTAATGAGGTATACCTTAACAGACAGATGAGGCAGAGTCGGGTCTGCAACATGATCAGCTCTGCATACTAATGCAGCATTGTACATACAGTGCATTCGGAAAGTATTCAGACCCCTTGACTTTTTTTATTTTTTATTATGCCTTATTCTAAAATGTATTCAATTAGTTTTCCCCCTCATTAATCTGCACACCATGGCCCATAATGACAATGTGAAAATAGGTTTTTAGATTTTTTTTGCAAAACAATATGTTATTTACAAAAGTATTCTGACCCTTTGCTATGAGACTTGAAATTGAGCTGTATCAATTGATCATCATTCTTCAACATGATTTGAGTTCACCTGTGGTAAATTCAATTGATTGGAAATGATTTGGAAAGGCACACTCCTGTCTATAACGTTCCACAGCTGACAGTGCTGGTCAGTGCAAAAACCATGCCATGAAGTCAAAGGAATTGTCTCTTGAGCTCCGAGACAGTATCGTGTCGAGGCACAGATCTGGGTAAGGGTATCAAAACATTTCAGCAGGATTGAAGGTCCCCAAGAACCTCCATCATTCTTAAATGGAAGAAGTTTGGAACCACCAAGATTCTTCCTAGAGCTGGCTGCATGGCTAAACTGAGAAATCGGGGGAGAAGGGCCTTGGTCAGGGATGTGACCAAGAACCCGATAACCATTCTGACAGCTCCAGAGTTTCTCTGTGGAGATGGGAGAACCTTCCAGAAGAACAACCTTTTCTGCAGCACTCCACCAAGCAGGCCTTTATGGTAAAGCGGCCAGACGGGAATCCACTCCTCAGTAAAAGGCACATGACACCTGCTTGGAGTTTGCCAAAAGGCACCTATAGAACTCTCAGACCATGAGAAACAAGATTCTCTGGTCTGATGAAACCAACATTGAACCCTTTGGCATGAAAGCCAAGCGTCACGTCTGGAGGAAACCTGGCACCATCCCTACGGTGAAGCATGGTGATGGCATCAACATGCTGTGGTGATGTTTATCAGTGGAAGGGACTGGGAGACTAGTCAAGATCAAGGGAATGATGAATGAAGGGATCCTTGATGAAAAACTGATCCGGAGCGCTCAGGACCTCAGGCTGGGGCGAAGGCTCACCTACCAACAAGACAATAAGTACACAGCCAAGACAATGCAGGAGTGGCTTCGGGACAATTCTCTAAATGTCCTTGATTGGCCCAGCCAGAGCAATTGAACCCGATCGGACATCTCTGGGGAGACCTGAAAATAGCTCTGCATCGATGCTCCCCAACCAACCTGACAGAGCTTGAGGATATGCAGAGAATAATGAGAAACTCCCCAAATTCAGGTGTGCCAAGCTTATGTAGCATCACACCCAAGAAGACTCGAGGCTGTATTCGCTGCCAAAGTTGCTTCAACAATGTATTGAGTAAAGGGTCTGAATACTTATGTAAATGTGATATTTCTGTTTTTGTCATGATGGGCTATTGTGTGTAGATTTTTGTTGAATTTGATCCATTTTAGAATAAAGCTTTAACATAAACAAAATGTGGGAAACGTCAAGGGGTCTGAATACTTTCCGAAAGCACTGTAAGTGGCAGTGGAGGCTCCTCAGAGAAGGAAGGGGAGGACCTTCCTTAAAAAAGTGATCCTTTTTAGATAAAACTATACAAAATATATTCACGTCACCAAATAATGAAGGTACACAGTAGCCTCAGCAGCTTTCTGTAGGGTAGCACCATGGTGTAGTCAGGGGACAGCTAGCTTTTATCCTACTCTGGGTACATTGACTTAAATACAAACCCTAGGAGGATCATATTTCCATAGGCAAAGACATGAGCAAACCCATACAGGAAAACAGAAGCCACATGTTTGTGCGGAATGTGGGTTAGCTTTCGCTCAAAGAAAGTGACTGAACACCAATGCACTCACTCCTTAAATTAAAATGTACATTTTTTTCCATAGACATACACAGTAATCATGACAACTTCCGGAGGACGTCCTCCAACCTATCAGAGCTCTTGCAGCATGGGCTGACATGTTGTCCACCCAATCAAAGGATCAGAGAGTGAATCTAATACTGAAAGTATAAGCTACAGCTCGTTAGCAATGCAGTGTATGAAATATCCTGAGTAATTGACAGAGAGAGAAAGACAATAGTTTAACTGTTTCTTCCAAAATTGAGAAGCGAGAAAAAGAGATATAGAGAGCTAGCTATACTCTATGTGACCCGTTTCAGCAAACTAGGAGTATGTCACATGTCACGACTTCACAGGAGAGCCTTTGTACATACATTTTTTTAATCAAAATGCATTTTTGGGCAGAAATTCCTTCTCGAACATGTGCACTTTCATGTGACTTAATAACAAACTTTTATGCCATCTGTAAATATAAATAGAATTGTTAAATTAGGAGCCTACTGGTTAATAAGCCGCAGAAAAATACAGCAACCTTTCCGCTAGCCATGATTGGCTGAGATAATGAGCGGCTGGACATGTAGAGAGATGAGTTTCAGCACTGGTTTAATATGGCCTGTGTCAGTAAATGTCGGCAATTTTTTTTAAATTAAATGGTTGCCAGAAGCACAGTTACAGTCAACAACGCTCTGGATAACATGAACACAGCCTAACCAGCTCTGCTAGGATGAGTAAAATGGTCAGAGGTTGGGTGGGGGCTGAAGCTTAACATGTTTCTCATGGCATTGCAGATGGTCAGTGTGACAATGGACCAAGTAAGCTGAACATACAAGACAGAAAGGACATTTTAGTTGTATTTATTTTTTATTTCACCTTTATTTAACCAGGTAGGCTAGTTGAGAACAAGTTCTCATTTGCAACTGCGACCTGGCCAAGATAAAGCATAGCAGTGTGAACAGACAACACAGAGTTACACATGGAGTAAACAATTAACAAGTCAATAACACAGTAGAAAAAAAAGGGGAGTCTATATACATTGTGTGCAAAAGGCATGAGGAGGTAGGCGAATAATTACAATTTTGCAGATAAACACTGGAGTGATAAATTATCAGATGGACATGTACAGGTAGAGATATTGGTGTGCAAAGGAGCAGAAAAGTAAATAAATAAAAACAGTATGGGGATGAGGTAGGTGAAAATGGGTGGGCTATTTACCAATAGACTATGTACAGCTGCAGCGATCGGTTAGCTGCTCAGATAGCAGATGTTTGAAGTTGGTGAGGGAGAGAAAAGTCTCCAACTTCAGCGATTTTTGCAATTCGTTCCAGTCACAGGCAGCAGAGTACTGGAACGAAAGGCGGCCAAATGAGGTGTTGGCTTTAGGGATGATCAGTGAGATACACCTGCTGGAGCGCGTGCTACGGATGGGTGTTGCCATCGTGACCAGTGAACTGAGATAAGGCGGAGCTTTACCTAGCATGGACTTGTAGATGACCTGGAGCCAGTGGGTCTGGCGACGAATATGTAGCGAGGGCCAGCCGACTAGGGCATACAAGTCGCAGTGGTGGGTGGTATAAGGTGCTTTAGTGACAAAACGGATGGCACTGTGATAAACTGCATCCAGTTTGCTGAGTAGAGTGTTGGAAGCAATTTTGTAGATGACATCGCCAAAGTCGAGGATCGGTAGGATAGTCAGTTTTACTAGGGTAAGTTTGGCGGCGTGAGTGAATGAGGCTTTGTTGCGGAATAGAAAGCCGACTCTTGATTTGATTTTCGATTGGAGATGTTTGATATGAGTCTGGAAGGAGAGTTTACAGTCTAGCCAGACACCTAGGTACTTATAGATGTCCACATATTCAAGGTCGGAACCATCCAGGGTGGTGATGCTGGTCAGGCGTGCGGGTGCAGGCAGCGAACGGTTGAAAAGCATGCATTTGGTTTTACTAGCGTTTAAGAGCAGTTGGAGGCCACGGAAGGAGTGTTGTATGGCATTGAAGCTCGTTTGGAGGTTAGATAGCACAGTGTCCAAGGACGGGCCGGAAGTATATAGAATGGTGTCGTCTGCGTAGAGGTGGATCAGGGAATCGCCCGCAGCAAGAGCAAGATCATTGTATATATACAGAGAAAAGAGTCAGCCCGAGAATTGAACCCTGTGGCACCCCCATAGAGACTGCCAGAGGACCGGACAGCATGCCCTCCGATTTGACACACTGAACTCTGTCTGCAAAGTAATTAATTGGTGAACCAGGCAAGGCAGTCATCCGAAAAACCGAGGCTACTGAGTCTGCCGATAAGAATATGGTGATTGACAGAGTCGAAAGCCTTGGCAAGGTCGATGAAGACGGCTGCACAGTACTGTCTTTTATCGATGGCGGTTATGATATCGTTTAGTACCTTGAGCGTGGCTGAGGTGCACCCGTGACCGGCTCGGAAACCAGATTGCACAGCGGAGAAGGTACGGTGGGATTCGAGATGGTCAGTGACCTGTTTGTTGACTTGGCTTTCGAAGACCTAAGATAGGCATGGCAGGATGATATAGGTCTGTAACAGTTTGGGTCCAGGGTGTCTCCCCCTTTGAAGAGGGGGATGACTGCGGCAGCTTTCCAATCCTTGGGGATCTCAGACGATATGAAAGAGAGGTTGAACAGGCTGGTAATAGGGGTTGCGACAATGGTGGCGGATAGTTTCAGAAATAGAGGGTCCAGATTGTCAAGCCCAGCTGATTTGTACGGGCCAGGTTTTGCAGCTCTTTCAGAACATCTGCTATCTGGATTTGGGTAAAGGAGAACCTGGAGAGGCTTGGGCGAGTAGCTGCGGGGGGGGCGTGGAGCTGTTTGCCGAGGTTGGAGTAGCCAGGCGGAAGGCATGGCCAGCCGTTGAGAAATACTTGTTGAAGTTTTCGATAATCATGGATTTATCGGTGGTGACCGTGTTACCTAGCCTCAGTGCAGTGGGCAGCTGGGAGGAGGTGCTCTTGTTCTCCATGGACTTCACAGTGTCCCAGAACTTTTTGGAGTTGGAGCTACTGGATGCAAACTTCTGCCTGAAGAAGCTGGCCTTAGCTTTCCTGACTGACTGCGTGTATTGGTTCCTGACTTCCCTGAACAGTTGCATATCGCGGGGACTATTCGATGCTATTGCAGTCCGCCACAGGATGTTTTTGTGCTGGTCGAGGGCAGTCAGGTCTGGAGTGAACCAAGGGCTGTATCTGTTCTTAGTTCTGCATTTTTTGAACGGAGCATGCCTATCTAAAATGGTGAGGAAGTTACTTTTAAAGAATGACCAGGCATCCTCAACTGACGGGATGAGGTCAATGTCCTTCCAGGATACCCGGGCAAGGTCGATTAGAAAGGCCTGCTCACAGAAGTGTTTTAGGGAGCGTTTGACAGTGATGAGGGGTGGTCGTTTGACTGCGGCTCCATAGCGGATACAGGCAATGAGGCAGTGATCGCTGAGATCCTGGTTGAAGACAGCGGAGGTGTATTTGGAGGGCCAGTTGGTCAGGATGACGTCTATGAGGGTGCCCTTGTTTACAGAGTTAGGGTTGTACCTGGTGGGTTCCTTGATGATTTGTGTGAGATTGAGGGCATCTAGCTTAGATTGTAGGACTGCCGGGGTGTTAAAGCATATCCCAGTTTAGGTCACCTAACAGAACAAACTCTGAAGCTAGATGGGGGGCGATCAATTCACAAATGGTGTCCAGGGCACAGCTGGGAGCTGAGGGGGGTCGGTAGCAGGCGGCAACAGTGAGAGACTTATTTCTGGAGAGAGTAATTTTCAAAATTAGTAGTTCGAACTGTTTGGGTATGGACCTGGAAAGTATGACATTACTTTGCAGGCTATCTCTGCAGTAGACTGCAACTCCTCCCCCTTTGGCAGTTCTATCTTGACGGAAGATGTTATAGTTGGGTATGGAAATCTCAGAATTTTTGGTGGCCTTCCTGAGCCAGGATTCAGACACGGCAAGGACATCAGGGTTAGCAGAGTGTGCTAAAGCAGTGAGTAAAACAAACTTAGGGAGGAGGCTTCTGATGTTGACATGCATGAAACCAAGGCTTTTTCGATCACAGAAGTCAACAAATGAGGGTGCCTGGGGACATGCAGGGCCTGGGTTTACCTCCACATCACCCGCGGAACAGAGAAGGAGTAGTATGAGGGTGCGGCTAAAGGCTATCAAAACTGGTCGCCTAGAGCGTTGGGGACAGAGAATAAGAGGAGCAGGTTTCTGGGCATGGTAGAATTTATTCAGGGCATAATGCGCAGACAGGGGTATAGTGGGGTGCGGGTACAGCGGAGGTAAGCCCAGGCACTGGGTGATGATGAGAGAGGTTGTATCTCTGGACATGCTGGTTGTAATGGGTGAGGTCATCGCATGTGTGGGAGGTGGGACAAAGGAGGTATCAGGGGTATGAAGAGTGGAACTAGGGGCTCCATTGTGAACTAAAACAATGATAACTAACCTGAACAACAGTATACAAGGCATATTGACATTTGAGAGAGACATACAGCGAGGCATACAGTAATCACAGGTGTTGAATTGGGAGAGCTAGCTAAAACAGTAGGTGAGACAACAACAGCTAATCAGCTAGCACAACAACAGCAGGTAAAGTGCGAGTGCGACTGGGGCCGACAGATAAAACATAAACAAGCAGAATGGAGTACCGTGATTAATGGACATACAACGCCTTATTTCATGAAAGGAGTTGGAGTCTGCCGTCAAGCTTTCATCCATGTTTACGGGTAAGTCTAGTTACAGTTGGATATTATTACACTGCTCAAAAAAAGGGAACACTAAAATAACACATCCTAGATCTGAATGAATGAAATATTCTTATTAAATACTTTTTTCTTTACATAGTTGAATGTGCTGACAACACAAATCAAATGTATCAACCCATGGAGGTCTGGATTTGGAGTCACACTCAAAATTAAAGTGGAAAACCACACTACAGGCTGATCCAACTTTGATGTAATTTTCTTAAAACAAGTCAAAATGAGGCTCAGTAGTGTGTATGACCTCCCTACAACGCCTGGGCATGCTCCTGATGAGGTGGCAAATGGTCTCCTGAGGGATCTCCTCGCAGACCTGGACTAAAGCATCCGCCAACTCCTGGACAGTCTGTGTTGGAGCGAGACATGATGTCCCAGATGTGCTCAATTAGATTCAGGTCTGGGGAACTCACGCGCCAGTCCATAGCATCAATTCCTTCCTCTTGCAGGAACTGCTGACACACTCCAGCCACGTGTGGTCTAGCATACTCCGTCTCATGCTACCACTAGAGTGAAAGCACCGCCAGCATTCAAAAGTGACCAAAACATCAGCCAGGAAGCATAGGAACTGACAAGTGGTCTGTGGTCACCACCTGCAGAACCACTCCTTGTTAATTGCCTATAATTTCCACCTATTTTCTATTCCATTTGCACAACAGCATGTGACATTTATTGTCAATCAGTGTTGCTTCCTAAGTGGACAGTTTGATTTCCAGAATCTTCCAGAAGCTGTTAAGTCAGCCAAGCTGAAGAAGCAAGAACTGCCTCTCCTGCTTTTTCAGAGTGAGCAGTCTGTCTACCAGAAGACCAACTGGTGAGTCCTGCAGTTGTCTCTGGGGGCCCCTACTGAACCAGCAAGCAAAGACATCAGGATGCATTACAGCTTCCATTTTGCTTAACAAGTAAGCAACATGTCCTCCTTTATAAAGATGAAGGACATAGATAGTTAAACACTAATAAATATATATATATATATATATATATATATATATATATATATATATATATATATATATATATATATATATATATATATATATATATATATATATATATACACACACAGTGGGGAGAACAAGTATTTGATACACTGCCGATTTTGCAGGTTTTCCTACTTACAAAGCATGTAGAGGTCTGTAATTTTTATCATAGGTACACTTCAACTGTGAAAGACGGAATCTAAAACAAAAGTCCAGAAAATCACATTGTATGATTTTTAAGTAATTAATTTGCATTTTATTGCATGACAAAAATATTTGATACATCAGAAAAGCAGAACTTACAGAGATCATACGTATCCTGTAGTTCTTGACCTGGTTTGCACACACTGCAGCAGGGATTTTGGCCCACTCCTCCATACAGACCTTCTCCAGATCCTTCAGGTTTAGGGGCTGTCGCTGGGCAATGCGGACTTTCAGCTCCCTCCAAAGATTTTCTATTGGGTTCAGGTCTGGAGCCTGGCTAGGCCACTCCAGGACCTTGAGATGCTTCTTACGGAGCCATTCCTTAGTTGCCCTGGCTGTGTGTTTTGGGTCGTTGTCATGCTGGAAGACCCAGCCACAACCCATCTTCAATGCTCTTACTGAGGGAAGGAGGTTGTTGGCCAAGATCTCACGATACATGGCCCCATCCATCCTCCCCTCAATATGGTGCAGTCGTTCTGTCCCCTTTGCAGAAAAGCATCCCCAAAGAATGATGTTTCTAACTCCATGCTTCACAGTTGGGATGGTGTTCTTGGGGTTGTGCTCATCCTTCTTCTTCCTCCAAACACGGCGAGTGGAGTTTAGACCAAAAAGCTCTATTTTTTGTCTCATCAGACCACACGACCCATCTTCCAGATGGTCATTGGCAAACTTCAGACGGGCCTGGGCATGCATTGGCTTGAGCAGGCGGACCTTGCGTGCGCTGCAGGATTTTAATCCATGACAGCGTAGTGTGTTATTAATGGTTTTCTTTGAGACTGTGGTCCCAGCTCTCTTCAGGTCATTGCCCAGGTCCTGCCGTGTAGTTCTGAGCTCATCCCTCACCTTCCTCATGATCAGGGGCGGCAGCGTAGCCTAGTGGTTAGAGCGTTGGACTAGTAACCGGAAGGTTGCGAGTTCAAACCCCCGAGCTGACAAGGTACAAATCTGTCGTTCTGCCCCTGAACAGGCAGTTAACCCATTGTTCCCAGGCCGTCATTGAAAATAAGAATATGTTCTTAACTGACTTGCCTGGTTAAATAAAGGTAAAATAAAAATAAAATTGATGCCCCATGAGTTGAGATCTTGCATGGAGCCCCAGACCATCAGATTGACCGTCATCTTGAACTTCTTCCATTTTCTAATAATTGCTCCAACATTTGTTGCCTTCTCACCAAGCTGCTTGCCTATTGTCCTGTAGCCCATCACAGCCTTGTGCAGGTCTACAATTTTATCCCTGATGTCCTTACACAGCTCTCTTGCCTTGGCCATTGTGGAGAGGTTGGAGTCTGTTTGATTGAGTGTGTGGACAGGTGTCTTTTATACAGGTAACGAGTTCAAACAGGTGCAGTTAATACAGGTAATGAGTGGAGAACAGGAGGGCTTCTTAAAGAAAAACTAACAGGACTGAGATCCGGAATTCTTACTGGTTGGTAGGTGATCAAATACTTATGTCATGCACTAAAATGCAAATGAATTACATAAAAATCATACAATGTGATTTTCTGGATTTTTGTTTTAGATTCCATCTCTCACCGTTGAAGTGTACCTATGATAGGAATTACAGACCTCTACATGCTTTGTAAGTAGGCAGTGTATCAAATACTTGTTCTCCCACTTTGTATATATGTATAGTTGAAGTCGGAAGTTTTCATACACCTTAGCCAAACACATTCAAACTCAGTTTTTCAACAATTCCTGACATTTAATCCTAGTAAAAATTGCCTGTTTTATGTCAGTTAGGATCTCCACTTTATTTTAAGAATGTGAAATATCAGAATAAGAGTAGAGAGAATGATTTATTTCTGCTTTTAGTCATTCATCGCATTCCCAGTTGGTCAGAGGTTTACATACACGCAATTAGTATTTGGTAGCATTGCCTTTAAATTGTTTAACTTGGGTCAAACATTTCAGGTAGCCTTCCAAAAGCTTCCCACAATAAGTTGGGTGAATTTTGGCCCATTCCTCCTAACGGAGCTGGTGTAACGGAGTCAGGTTTGTAGGCCTCCTTGCTCGCCCACAAATTTTCTATAGGATTAAGGTCAGGGATTTGTGATGGGCACTCCAATACCTTGACTTGTTGTCCTTCAGCCATTTAGCCACAACATTGTAAGAAACTTCCGACGCCGACAGAGATGGCTGCCTCGCTTCGCGTTCCTAGGAAACTATGCAGTTTTTTGTGTTATTCCTTACATTGGTACCCCAGATCATCTTAGGTTTCATTACATACAGTCGAGACGAACTACTGAATATAAGAGCAGCGTCAACTCACCATCAGTACGACCAAGAATATGCCTTTCGCGAAGCGGATCCTGTGTTCTGCCTTTCACCCAGGACAACGGAATGGATCCCAGCCGGCGACGCAAAAAAACTACTTCGTAAAAGAGGGAAACGAAGCGGTCTTCTGGTCAGACTCCGGAGACGGGCACATCGCGCACCACTCCCTAGTATACTTCTCGCCAATGTTCAGTGTCTTGACAACAAGGTTGATGAAATCCGAGCAAGGGTAGCATTCCAGAGGGACATCAGAGACTGTAACGTTCTTTGCTTCACGGAAACATGGCTCACTCGAGAGATGCTATCGGAGTCGGTGCAGCCAGCTGGTTTCTCCACGCATCGCGCCGACAGAAACAAACATCTTTCTGGTAAGAAGAGGGGTGGGGGCGTATGCTTTATGGTTAACGAGACGTGGTGTGGTCACAACAACATACAGGAACTCAAGTCCTTCTGTTCACCTGATTTAGAATTCCTCACAATCAAATGTCGACCGCATTATCTACCAAGGGAATTCTCTTCGATTATAATCACAGCCGTATATATTCCCCCCCCAAGCAGACACATCGATGGCTCTGAACAAACTTTATTTGACTCTTTGAAAACTGGAATCCACATATCCTGAGGCTGAATTCATTGTAGCTGGGGATTTTAACAAGGCTAATCTGAAAGCAAGACTCCCTAAATTTTATCAGCATATCGATTGCACAACCAGGGCTGGCAAAACCTTGGATCATTGCTATTCTAACTTCCGCGACGCATATAAGGCCCTCCCCTGCACTCCTTTCAGAAAAGCTGACCACGACTCAATTTTGTTGCTCCCTGCCTACAGACAGAAGCTAAAACAAGAAGCTCCCGCGCTGAGGTCTGTTCAGCGCTGGTCCGACCAATCTGATTCCACGCTCCAAGACTGCTTCCATCACGTGGACTGGGATATGTTTCGTATTGCGTCAAACAACAACATTGACGAATACGCTGATTCGGTGAGCGAGTTCATTAGAATGTGCGTTGAAGATGTCGTTCCCATAGCAACGATTAAAACATTACCAAACCAGAAACCGTGGACTGATGGCAGCATTCGCGTGAAACTGAAAGCGTGAACCACTGCTTTTAATCAGGGCAAGGTGACCGTAAACATGACCGAATACAAACAGTGTAGCTATTCCCTCCGCAAGGCAATCAAACAAGCTAAGCATCAGTATAGAGACAAAGTAGAATCGCAATTCAACGGCTCAGACACAAGAGGTATGTGGCAGGGTCTACAGTCAATCACGGATTACAAAAAGAAAACCAGCCCAGTCACGGACCAGGATGTCTTGCTCCCAGACAGACTAAATAACTTTTTTGCCTGCTTTGAGGACAATACAGTGCCACTGACACGGCCCGCAACCAAAACATGCGGACTCTCCTTCACTGCAGCCGAGGTGAGTAAAACATTTAAACGTGTTAACCCTCGCAAGGCTGCAGGCCCAGACGGCATCCCCAGCCGGGCCCTCAGAGCATGCGCAGACCAGCTGGCTGGTGTGTTTACGGACATATTCAATCAATCCCTATCCCAGTCTGCTGTTCCCACATGCTTCAAGAGGGCCACCATTGTTCCTGTTCCCAAGAAAGCTAAGGTAACTGAGCTAAACGACTACCGCCCCGTAGCACTCACTTCCGTCATCATGAAGTGCTTTGAGAGACTAGTCAAGGACCATATCACCTCCACCCTACCTGACACCCTAGACCCACTCCAATTTGCTTACCGCCCAAATAGGTCCACAGACGATGCAATCTCAAACACACTGAACACTGCCCTAACCCATCTGGACAAGAGGAATACCTATGTGAGAATGCAGTTCATCAACTACAGCTCAGCATTTAACACCATAGTACCCTCCAAACTCGTCATCAAGCTCGAGACCCTGGGTCTCAACCCCGCCCTGTGCAACTGGGTACTGGACTTCCTGACGGGCCGCCCCCAGATGGTGAGTGTAGGTAACATCTCAACCCCGCTGATCCTCAACACTGGGGCCCCACAAGGGTGCGTTCTGAGCCCTCTCCTGTACTCCCACGACTGCGTGGCCACGCACGACTCCAACTAAATCATCAAGTTTGTGGACCACACAACAGTGGTAGGCTTGATTACCAACAACGACGAGACAGCCTACAGGGAGGAGGTGAGGGGCCTCAGAGTGTGGTGTCAGGAAAATAACCTCACACTCAACGTCAACAAAACTAAGGAGATGATTGTGGACTTCAGGAAACAGCAGAGGGAACACCCCCCGATCCACATCGATGGAACAGTAGTGGAGAGGGTAGTAAGTTTTAAGTTCCTCTGCGTACACATCACAGACAAACTGAATCGGTCCACCCACACAGAAAGCATTGTGAAGAAGGCGCAGCACCGCCTCTTCAACCTCAGGAGGCTGAAGAAATTTGGCTTGTCACCAAAATCACTCACAAACTTCTACAGATGCACAATCGAGAGCATCCTGTCGGGCTGTATCACCGCCTGGTACGGCAACTGCTCCGGCCACAACGGTAAGGCTCTCCAGAGGGTAGTGAGATCTGCACAACGCATCACCGGGGGCAAACTACCTGCCCTCCAGGACACCTACACCACCCGATGTCACAGGAAGGCCATAAAGATCATCAAGGACAACAACCACCCGAGCCACTGCCTGTTGACCCCGCTATCATCCAGAAGGCGAAGTCAGTACAGGTGCATCAAAGCTGGGACCCAGAGACTGAAAAACAGCTTCTATCTCAAGGCCATCAGACTGTTAAACAGCCACCACTAACATTGAGTGGCTGCTGCCAACACACTGACTCAACTCCAGCCACTTTAATAATGGGAATTGATGGGAATTGATGTAAAATATATCACTAGCCACCTTAAACAATGCTACTTAATATAATGTTTACATACCCTACATTATTTATCTCATATGTATACATATATACTGTACTCTATCATCTACTGCATCTTTATGTAATCCATGTATCACTAGCCACTTTAAACTATGCCACTTTGTTTACATACTCATCTCATATGTATATACTGTACTTGATACCATCTACTGCATCCTGCCTATGCCGCTCTGTACCATCACTCATTCATATATCTTTATGTACATATTCTGTATCCCTTTACACTTGTGTGTATAAGGTAGTAGTTTTGGAATTGTTAGTTAGATTACTCGTTGGTTATTACTGCATTGTTGGAACTAGAAGCACAAACATTTCGCTACACTCGCATTAACATCTGCTAACCATGTGTATGTGACAAATACAATTTGATTTGATTTGATTTGATGCTTGGGGTCATTGGTCGCAAATGGGTCTTCCAAATGGACAATCTTTAAAAACATCAGTGTACTCTGTTTGTCATGTTTTTATGGACTGTAATAGCTTTTTTAACTTTTCGTCCGTACTTTCCGCTGGACTTGAACGTGCGTCATGAGTTTAGAACGTGTACTTGAACGCTAGAACATCAAGGAGGAATTTGGACATAAATGATGGACATTATCGAACAAAACAAACATTTATTGTGGAACTGGGATTCCTGGGAGTGCATTCTAATGAAGATCATCAAAGGTAAGTGAATGTTTATAATGTTATTTCTGACTTCTATTGACTGCACAATATGGCGGATATATTTTTGTCTTGATTGGGCTCTGAGCGCCGACCTCAGATTATCGCATGGTTTGCTTTTTCCACAAAGCTTTTTTGAAATCTGACACAGCGGTTGCATTAACTTCTTATGGTATAGGGGACGGTTGCGTCCCACTTGAGCAAAATTCATGGAAAATGCAGCGCGGCAAATAAAAAAATATATAAAAATCTAACTTTCATTAAATCACACATGTAAGATACTCAATTAAAGCTACCCTCGTTGTGAATTCAGCCAACATTTCAGATTTAAAAAAGGCTTTTCGGCAAAAGGAAGCTTTTATCTGATGATAGCACAATAGTAAACAAAGAGAGTAGCATATTTCAACACTGCAGGTGCTACACAAAACGCAGAAATAAAATATAAAACATGCATTACCTTTGACGAGCTTCTTTTGTTGGCAGTCCAATATGTCCCATAAACATCACAATTGGTCCTTTTTTAAAATTAATTCTGTCCATATATATCCAAATGTCCATTTATTTTAGTTTGATCCAGAAAAGAACAGCTTCCAAAAAACGCAATGTCACTATAAAATATTTCAAAAGTTGCCTATAAACTTTGCCAAAATATTTCAAACTACTTTTGTAATACAACTTTAGGTATTTTTAAACGTTAATAATCGATCAAATTTTAGACGGGTCTATCTGTGTTCAATACAGGAAGACAACAACTCAACGCTACTTTTCACATCTTGCGCAACTCTCAACAGTGTTACCCAGTTCCTAGATGACCTACATGTACTTCTTCTTGCACAAATGAATAACCTCACCCAAATTCCAAAGACTGGTGACATCCAGTGGGAGCGGAAGGAACTGAAAACAGGTTCCTAAGAAATATCATTTGCCAATGAGAACCAGTGAACAGACAGAGACCTTATGCCTGCTACATAAGTTCTGTTATAATCACAGACATGATTCAAACAGTTTCAAACAGTTTTAGAAACTGAGTGTTTTCTATCCAAATCTACTAATAATATTAGAAACTAATAATATATTGTATTCCTGGCATGAGTAGCAGGAAGTTGAATTTGGGCATGCTTTTTATCCAAAAGTGAAAATGCTGCCCCCTATACCTTAAGAAGTTAAGGAGAAGTGCATTTAAAATTCCATGCATAACAGTTATATCTTTTAGCAATGTTTATTTTGAGTATTTCTGTAAATTGATGTGGCTCTCTGCTGAATCACTGGGTGTTTTGGAACTTCTGAACGTAACGTGCCAATGTAAACTCAGATTGTTTGATATAAATATGTACTTTACCGAACAAAACATACATGTATTGTGTAACATGAAGTCCTATGAGTGTCATTTGATGAAGATCAAAGGTTAGTGATTCATTTGATCTATATTTCTGTTTTTTGTGAATCCTCTCTTTGGCTGGAAAAATGGCTGTGTTATTCTGTCAATAGGCACTCACCTAACATAATCGTTTGGTTTGCTTTCATGTAAAGCCTTTCTGAAAGCGGACACTGTGGTTGGATTTACAACAATCTTTTAAAATGGTGTGAATTACATGTATGTTTGAGGAATTTTAATTGTGGGATTTCTGTTGTTTTGAATTTGGCGCCCTGCAGTTTCACTGGCTGTTGAAGAGGTGGGACGTTACCGTTCCACGTACCCTAGAGAGGTAAATTTCCTGACTGATGTCTTGAGATGTTGCTTCAATATAGCCACAAAATTGTCCTAGCTCATGATGTGAAGTTGTTTGTGAAGTTCACCAGGCCCTCCTGCAGCAAAGAACCCCCAGAACATGATGCTGCCACCCCCCTTTTTGGGATGGTGTTCTTTGGCTTGAAAGCGCCCCCCTTTTTCCTCCTAACATAACGATGGTAGATATGGCCAAACAGTTATATTTTTGTTTCATCAGACCAGAGGACATTTCTCCAAATAGTGTGATCTTTGTCCCCATGTGCAGTTGCAAACCTTAGTCTGGCTTTTTTATGGCATTTTTGGAGCAGTGGCTTCTTCCTTGCTATACGCATTTCAGGTTATGTCGATATAGGACTCATTTTACTGTGGATATAGATACTTTTGTACCTGTTTCCACCAGCATCTTCACAAGGTCGTTTGCTGTTGTTCTGGGATTTATTTGCACTTTCTCCCCAAAGTACATTCAACTCTAGTAGACAGAACGCATCTCCTTCCTGAGCTCCTGTCATGGCTACGTGGTCCCATGGTTTTTATACTTGCGTACTATTGTTTGTACAGATGGACGTGGTACCTTCAGGATTTGGAAATTGCTCCCAATGAGGTTTCTGAGATCTTGGCTGATTTCTTTAGATTTTTCCATGATGTCAAGCAAAGAGGCACTGACTTTGAAGGTAGGCCTTGAAATACATCCACAGGTACACCTCCAATTGACTCAAACGATGTCAATTAACCCATCAGAAGCTTCTAAAGCCATGACATAATTTTCTGGAGTTTTATAAGCTGTTAAAAGGCACAGTCAACTTAGTGTAAGTAAACTTCTGACATACTGGAATTGAGATACAGTGAATTGTAAGTGAAATAATCTGTCTGTAAACAATTGTTGGAAAAACGTATTTTCTGCAGGACCCCCGGTACCAGTTGGAAAAATGTATGGAAGACAGTATATATGGAGACTGTCTGGTTACAAAAGTAAGTGGATAAATACATGGGGAGACTGTCTGCTATTCCATGTAGTGAATATGTTATTCAATGTGTTTTTATGGCCTATTAAGCAGTAAAGTCAAATACAATTTTTCATATATTGGTTTTTATACTTCAAGGGGTATTACAATTCAAAATCAAATAGCAAAATGATCCTTGGTATGACCTTCTTAAAACAGTTCCATATAGCTTAGTAGAACCCCACTCTCCTTCCCCCGTCTTAGACAGGACTTAGCCTCTGATGTTTAAGCAAACTAGACAGCACCATTTCCTTGTTTGTTTATTTATTTATGGATCGCCAGGGGCAAACTCCAACATTCAAACATTATTTAAAAATAAAGCATTTTTGGTTAGTGAGTCCGCCATATCAGAGGCAATAGGGATGACAAGGGATGTTGTCTTGATGTGTGTGAATTGGACCATTTACCTGTGCTGCTAAGCATTTAGATTTGTATTTATTATGGATCCCCATTATGAATCCCAAGCAGCTACTCTTGCTGGTGTCCAGAAAATATTAAGGCAGTAATATACATTATAATTCAATTATAAACATTAAAATACAATACATTCAGTGTGTGCCCTCTGGCCACTACTCTACTACAACACACAATCCAGGTTTATATGTGTGTATAGTGTGTATGTTCAAATAACAATAACAGTGTGTATGTTCAAATAACATTTTTAAGAAAATAAATTAGCATAATAGTGGTGCTGTGCCTGGTAGAAGGTCGATAGCACAGTCGTAGTGCCGATGCGGAGGAAGAGATGTGGCGCGGGCAGAGTTGAAAAAATATTTCGTAAGTCCTGGTACTCCGTGGAAATGGCAAAGAGATCTGAGGCTTTACTGAAGCCCGCAGGGAGATGTCCCGGGGCAGGCTGTGCCGAATTCAGACAATGTGCATGGCAAAACAGACTCCAACCCATGATGGAACCCATAGCCCAGTCGATTAGGTACATGAGGAGACTCCAACAGCAGAAACTGCATAGACACACTGTGGTTTCCTGACACTTGCTGGTTGATAGGAACTGTATTGTGGGTGACTGTGTCAATAGATCGCCCATTGTGGATATACCCAGCTCCAATAGCAGGGTAGTGTCCATAAAGCTCTTATCAGCCCCAGAGTCAATGAGTACTCCGATGGATTTGGACTGGTCTCCCCACAACAGGGTAGCATAGAGGCGATTATGAGTAGTAAGAGATTGGAAACCCTCCATACAGCTCACCAGAGTACTCGTACCTACTGATGAGTCTGGTATTTTAATGGGCAGGTAGATAAGAAATGTCCAGTAGTTCCACAATACAGACAGCTATTGGTGTTCAGTCTGCGACAATCTAGCCCTGCCCAGGGAACAGACCCCCTCTCCCTCCTACGTTCCATCAATGTGGATGGTCAAGGCTATGAGGGATTCGAGGTGCATGGTAGCTCCCGGGCTGTGAGCTCGTCTTTAATCACAGCCGTCAATCCGTGAAGGAACGTGTTGAACAGGGCTTCCGGGTTCCAGATACTCTCAGCCGCCAACATGTGAAAATCCACTGCATAGTCTGCCACACTACGGGAGTCTTGACGTAGTTGGAGCAGCTTACCAGCAGCCTCTCTCCAGCACAACGGAGAATGGAACACTTTTTGTACCTCCGCCACAAACTCCTCCAGCCTGAGGCAAATGGTCGACTGTTGCTCCCACACCGCAGAAGCCCAGGCGATCAGTGGAATCAGGTTCGATATCTTCAAGCATTCTGTGGGGAACGAAGAAGGTTGCAGCTCGAAGGTGAGGGAGCACTGGGAGAGAAACACCCAGAAGGTTCCAGAATCTCCAGCTTAGCGCTCTGGAGGAGATAAGTGAGGTTCTCGGGATACCTGGGAAGAAGCGTTGCTTGTGACTGGGTTGCTGAGAGTCTGGGGAATGAATGTTGTGGGTTGTGTGACAATACAGAGTCGGATGCAAGATGCAAGCAACGATGGTTTAATGAATACAGTTACAGCAGCAACAGGACAGACAGACTGTACTCAGATGGAATCCGACCCAGGGACTAGGGCGCGTCTTCTGATGATAGCGTGCTGAGAAATCCAGGGGAGTGTGTCCGGATGGGTAGGAGGGAGCACAGCAGATAATCCACACAAGGGCGGTGAGAGATGAGCACGGACACACGACACAAACTCAGAGAAGTAACAACGATCTGACAACAAGAAACACTGGTTACAGAACATATAAAGGGAAGATAAGTGATTCCAGCTGGCACAGACAATCAGGCCGAGATTGGGAACCACGCCCACACAAACACGGGAGAGAGAGAGAGAGAGAGAGAGAGAGAGAGAGAAAGAGGGAGGCAGTGGATTCATGAACCGTGACAGGTTGCTGCCTAGTTGAGATTTGCTCCAGCAATGTATTGAATGCATGGTCATGGAGTTCTGATAGGGTATGGGGTCCCTCCTCAAGGCTTTAAAGTAACTCCTCATGTCTTCAAATGGTGGCTCCTTGGTAGGAGACTGTTGCGGAATTGGTCCGAGTCTCCTGGGTCAGTCATGGCCAGTTTGCACTATCACGGCTCAGGCTAAGATCCAGATGCAGACACAGGAGGCAGATAGTACGAGTCTCAGAGTTTATTACAGTACAAGGGGTAGGCAATCGGTAGGTCAAGGCAGGCAAAGAGTCATAACCCAAGTCAGTGTCAGGCAGGTACAGGATGGCAGGCAGGATCAGAGTCAGGACCATCAGAGTCAGGACCAGCAGGTTAGAACTGGGAAGACTAAGAAAAGCAAAAACTAGACAAACTGGACAAGACAAACTGGCAACAGACAAACATATATACACATCAGGTAAAAGGAGACACAAGACAGGTGAAACAGATGTGCGGGGTACAGGTTAGTCAAGGTAATTTGTACATGTATCTATCTAGGTAGGGGTAAAGTGACTATGCATAGAAAATAAAGCAGCAGTGTAAAAACAAAGATAGGGGGGGTCAATGAAAATAGTCTGGGTGGCCATTTGATTAATTGTTCATTAGTTTTATGGCTTGGGGTTAGAATCTGTTATAGGGAGCCTTTTTGACTTAGACTTGGTGCTCTGGTAATGCTTGCCGTGCGGTAGCAGAGAACAGTCTATGATTTGGGTGACTGGAGTCTTTAACAATTTGTTGGGCCTTCCTCTGACACCGCCTAGTGTATAGGTCCTGGATGGCAGGAAGCTATGCACTACCCTCTGTAGCACCTTACAGTCAGATTCCAAGCAGTTACCGTACCAGGCGGTGATGCAACCTGTCAGGATGCTCCTGATGGTGCAGCTGTAGAACTTTTTGAGGATCTGGGGACCCATGTCAAATCTTTTCAGTCTTCTTAGGGGGAAAAGGCATTGTCATGCCCTCTTCACAACTGTCTTGGTGTGTTTTGTTCATGATAGTTCGTTGGTGGTGTGAACACCAAGGAACTTGAAACTCTCAACCCACTCCACTACAGCCCCATCAATGTGAATGAGGGCGTGTTCGGCCTCCTATTCCTGTTGTCTACAATCATCAAATGTTTCTTGCTCACGTTGAGGGAGAGGTTGTTGTCCTGGCACCACACTGCCAGGCCTCTGACCTCCTCCCGAAAGGCTGCCCCATTGTTGTCGGTGATCAGGCCTACCACTGTTATGTCATCACCACAATTAATGATGGTGTTGGTGTCGTACTTGGCCATGTAGTTGCGGGTGAACAGTGATTACAGGAGGGGACTAAGCACACACCCCTGAGGGACCCTCAGCGGCAGCGTAGCCTACTGGTTAGAGCGTTGGACTAGTAACCGGAAGGTTGCAAGTTCAAACCCCTGAGCTGACAAGGTACAAATCTATCGTTCTGCCCCTGAACAGGCAGTTAACCCACTGTTCCTAGGCATTGAAAATAAGAATTTCTTCTTAACTGACTTGCCTAGTTAAATAAAGGTAAAAACAATAAAACATATGTTGGGGATCAGCATTTCAGATGTATTGCTTTCTACCTGATGGGAGCGGCCCATCAGGAAGTCCAGGAACCAGTTGCAGAGGGAGGTGTTTAGTCCCAGGGTCCTTAGCTTAGTGATGAGCTTTGTGGACACTATGGTGTTGAACACTGAGCTGTAGTCAATGAACAGCATTCTCACATAGGTCTTCCATTTGTCCAGGTGGGAAAGGGCAGTGTGGAGTGCGATTTAGATTTCGTTTTTTTTTTACAGATTTTACTGCTTGCGTGAGTTATTCCATATGGATTAGAGTTCCATGGTAAATGGTTCTATGCAGTACTGTGTGCCTCCCATACAGTTCTGGACTTGGAGACTGTGAAGAGACCTCTGGTGGCATGTCTTGTGGGGAATGCATGAATGTCCAAGCTACTTGATGCATTCTGCTCGGTGCATTCAACATGTCAACACTTCTCAAAAAAACAAATTGTGATAAAGTCTATCTCTCCTCTACTCAGAGGACATTTAACCTCTTTTGGGTAGAGGGCAGTATTCTGAATTTTGGATGAATGAGGATCCCAATGTAAACTGCCTGTTACTCAGATGCTAGGATATGCATATCCATGGTAGTATTGGAAAGAAAACTCTAAGGTTTCCAAAACTGTTAAAATAATGTATGTGAGTATAACATAACTGATATGGCAGGTGAATACCTGTGGAAAATCCATCCAGGAAGTGTTTTTTTTTTGATGTGGGTCCTTTTCTATTGATTGCCTATACAGTATCTGTTGGGATAGGATCCAGATTGAAGTTCCTATGGCTTTCACTAGATGTCAACAGTCTTTAGACATTATTTCAGGCTTGTATTCTAAAAAACTAGGAAGAATGAGACCATTTTCTATGTGGCATGCAGAATGAAAAAGAGCTGTTTTTCACGCATGACCGATTGCTCGCCGTTCGTTGTTTTTCCTTTCTATTGAAGACACTATTGTCTGGTTGAAATATTAACGATTATTAAGACAATAGACAAACCTGAGGATTATTTATATACATTGTTTGACATGTTTCGACGAACTTTACCGGTACTATTAGGATGTATTTGTCTGTATGTCGTGACCGCCTTTGAGCCAGTGGATGAGTGAACAAAATAGTTTTTGGGACATAAAGAGGGACTTTATCGAACAAAACAAACATTTATTGTGTAACATGGACTCTTGAGAGTGCAAACATATGAAGATGATCAAAGGTAAGTGATTAATTTGATCGCTATTTCTGACTTTTTTATTTCTGAATCCTTTACTCGGTTGTAAAATGTTTGTAATGCTTTTGTAAGTGGGGCGCATATGGTATGCTTTCACCGTAAAGCATTTTTGAAATCTGACACAGCGGCTGGATTAACAAGAAGCTAATCTTTAACTTCTTAGAGATAGGGGGCAGCATTTCCACTTTTTTATAAATAGCGTGCACAATTTCAACTTCCTGCTACTCATGACAAGAATATATTATATGCATATGATTAGTAGGATTTTTATTTTATTTTTATTTTTATTTTTTTTACCTTTATTTAACCAGGCAAGTCAGTTAAGAACACATTCTTATTTTCAATGACGGCCTGGGAACAGTGGGTTAACTGCCTGTTCAGGGGCAGAACGACAGATTTGTACCTTGTCAGCTCGGGGGTTTGAACTCGCAACCTTCCGGTTCCTAGTCCAACGCTCTAACCACTAGGCTACGCTGCCGCCCCGATAGAAAACACTCTGAAGTTTCTAAAACTGGTACAATCATGTCTGTGACTATAACAGAACTTATGTAGCAGGCAAAACCCCAAGGAAAAACTGTTCAGAATATATATTTTTTTCCTCTGACAGTTCCCTCCTTGTCTTTGCCAAGGGAAATTAGATAGCGCCCATTTTACAGTTCCTACGACTTCCAAAAGATGTCACCAGTCTTTGGAATTGGGTTGAATTTAATCATTGGTGAAACGAAGAAGAGGCACATCCTGGAACAACGTTACACTTTTGATAGTTAAGTAAGAGGGAAAAAGGGGCATGTTTTGTTTACTTTCTCTATCGAATACAGTTTGCCCCGTCTACAATTTGATCGATTATTAACGTTTAAAAATACCTAAAGTTGTATTACAATAGTAGTTTGAAATATTTTGGCAAAGTTTATAGGCAACTTTTGAAATGTTTTGTAGTGACGTTGTGTTTTGGAAAGCTGTTTTTTTTCCGGATCAAACCTGCTTTATAAATGGACATTTTGGGTATACATGGACGGAATTAATCGGAAAAAAGGACCAATTGTGATGTTTATGGGACATATTGGAGTGCCAACAAAGAAGCTTGTCAAAGGTAATGTATGTTTTATATTTTATTTCAGTGTTTTGTGTAGAGCCGGCTACGCTACTTATTTTGTTTTACAACTCGTTCAGTTGGTTCAGGGGGGGTGCATGCTATCAGATAATAGCTTCTCATGCTTTCGCCGAAAAGTATTTAAAAAATCTGACATGTTGGCTGGATTCACAACGAGTGTAGCTTTAATTGAGTACCCTGCATGTGTGATTTAATGAAAGTTTGAGTTTTATTTGAATTTGGCGCTATGCATTTCCCGAGGCTATTGGCCACTTGAGACGCTAGGCGTCTCACTATCCCTAAGAGGTTTTTAAACTCCAAAGGGAATTGGAGTTTCCTTCATTAAACAGTCTAAAATGACATTACATAATTTCACAAATAGTTTCATCTTTACTCATTCATTTTATACAACAATTAAATGTAAGCCTCATAACTGAGACTGTTGTATAAATAGGATTATGGTAATGTGGCTCATGAGTTTCACAAAATTGTACTAAACGGACCAGTTCGTAGCTCGTTACTTCACCAATCTGTATTACCTTCTCCAGAACATGAATGTCGTTCGGTTCTCCAATTCTAGGCTGTGGAAGAAATTCCTTTGTTCTCTCTTATGAAACTCACTCTCTCTATACTGTCTGGCCATGAGGCAGGATTCTCCTCCAGGAATTTACGACCTGAGATCGCAGCAGCCTGGGTGTAGGAGAGAAAGAGAGAAGGGGATGGTGCAGAGGGAGGGGGAATAGTGTTCACTGTACCCATAAAGGGCAACGTCATGACAGTGGTGTGGTAGTAGCATTTTTTTCAGTGTTGCACTGCCATCATTTCTAATGTTTCTGTGTGTACTACTGTGTCTGCACCAATGCCACACTTATCCTCTGATGAATGAGGGGAACCATTGTCTTAATGTAATGAAAAGTAACTCAAGTACCATTCGTTATTTCCAACAGAAGCATTTGTCATGATACCTCATTTACCAACCAAGATGAGGAATGCAGCCTCATATGGTTGTGTTGAGAGCATGACACATTTGAATACTTCACACTAAGTAGACTAAGATGAAACATGTTTGTACACCAAAGCTTTGTCTGTGTTTTGTGTTTTTTTTTCAAGTAGAGAGAAGACTGGTTTTCCAGTGAACTGGCTATTATCAAAATGTAATCAGATCCCATGTTGCTATCTACTATTACACCTATCCTATATAACCAGGAGGGACAAGTCTGGTTTTTAGCACATAGATGAAACCTAGATAATTGCATTAATGTGAGGCAGATTGTTCAACATGTTCCTACAGAGATCACAGAAGCCAGGACAGTGGGATGCTGTTTAACAAATGGTTTAACCACAGTGAACTTCTCCAATTATATTAAATGTCACACTACCACTGTGCTCACCTTGTGGGTCAATAAATTAAAAGCAATTGGATATTACCAGATCATTCACGAGGTATTGTCTGATTCTAATATGGATATTCTATATTAGCTACTTCCTGCACTTATGTAGGCATACTGTATGTGGCTCATTTCTTTGAACTTCACATTCAGTTCTGTACCTGGATGTATATTCGCAAGATAAATAAAAAAAATGTTTTTTTCCCCTTTTAACCATACCGCGTGGTTAAACTCTTAGACTATCGATTCCGACAGAATAAAAACAATTATTTGATACTAGTCTGCAGCTAGAAATTCGATATCATTGAACGTGAAGACCGACAACCACCGAAACATCTATTCTATAACGACATTAATGAATTTTACTTTGAACTATCCATTCTAACTGCAGAGAGAGAGAGGGTTGACAAACTCTCCAACAGAAACAAACTTTTCAACAGAGATCCCGACGACACACAGAGCCTAAATATATATATATTGATTGCAATTATTCCTGAATGATTGAGCGTTCATGTGCAAAAGATTTAGCATTTCAATTAATTATCAACTTTGTAGTGTCTCTCAGTTGACCCCCATTTCCCTTTTGTCCACCAAGCCGCGATACCGGTTTATCCCACTGTTTCCTTGTAATTATATCTACTGTTTGTTTATGCCTTTCTGTGATTACTTAGTTTCTAAATAAATGATTTAAGACTATTCATGTATTGATGACTCATAGTGAAGACTGTGTTTGTGCAGAACCAACAATTTACAACTTTTGGAATGAGACTAACGTGAGGTAAAGAATAATTTATGAATTCGAAGACGAATTGATCAGATATTAAAATATCTGAAAGTTATATTAGGAAAATTATAACTTTGTAATTGGAATATTTTCCTTGGTGCCCCGACTTCCTAGTTAATTACAGTCACATGATTAATCAGTTAAATTGCGTAATAATAATTACAGAGAGTTATTTGATAAATAAGTCTTCAGTTTTAATGATGCCAAAGACACGACACCACACAGAGTGCAGCACCTCCCCCCTGCAGCTTTTCAGTTTAGACAGGCTGCTAGGCAATACCCTGAAAAAAACAGTTTGTGATATCAAATATCTGTAGCTTCCCATTCAACAGTGTAATGAGCAGACTCTTTTATATCATTAAGTCTATCATGACATTTCCTGCTAGACATATCCTCTGCACCTGTGAGGAGAACTTTATCTTCCTCTCATGGGATCGAGACTTATATTGTTTATACCTTGGAGACAATTGCTCTGAAATACAACTGATCTCCATCTTTAGAGGTTGGCAGATTAATTATTATTAAGTTCCTTTAATTGAGGCATCAACGCATTAACCTCTGACTGTCTTTGTTGTGCCTTCACAACAATACTCCCCATCCATTTAGCTGGAGCTTTTTCTCTGATTTTTAATACCCTTGTTAACTTGAGAGGTTTTGTAAATCTCCTGTGAAAGATATTTAGAGCTTTCAATTTTTGCCTTGATTCAGATAGGCTGGGCAACAAATAAAATGTTTCATCTACTATGTGCTTGCATTTTCTATGATCATCAAAAGGAAGAATCGCTCTTTACATTGGCACTCTTGTCTAGTTTGGGATTATTTATTATAAACACAGTTAGTGGCTGACTATATCTCTATTGTTGTTCTAGCTTCTCCTATTTTGTTGGACAGTGGAAACGTGATTGGACTGTTACATTTATGGACAATCATTATTTTATCTTAAATATTTTTGTGATAGAGGAGTGTTGTGGAAATTCATACTGAGAGAGACTTAGTCATTTCATTAATTAAACAATCATTTTTATTTAATATTGATTAATTATTACAATAATGTGACCAGTCAACACAACAGTCTTGACTGTTGGGCCGAGGAGCCTAACCTTTACACAAATGCAAAGTATTATATATAGCTGACACAAAAAATGCTTAGTCATGGTTGGTTCCACCCCTCCCATGCAGATTGGGGCATCAAAAGCCACCCTGGGTTCATCCGGTCATTATCTGCCCATTGGTTGTTGTCTTAACCCCACCCTGGCTTAGTCTCCCAGATGCAAGGATGATTTTGAGAAAATGAGGGATTGTTCTAAACTCTTCCAGGCTCTCTCTATCTCAGTTACACCCACCGCATCTTGCATATGAAATGCAGTCTTTAACTCATTTGTCAGCTCAAGCCATCTCTAGTGACCATACACCCGGATTAGCAGCAGGGAACTAGAGTGGAGACCATAAAAACACAGCATTAGTAGGACAGAAATGTGTTACTATTAGTTAAATGTTAGTTGCTAACTGTTAATATCAAATAAATCAGGGAAATACGTAATTTTTCTATCACAGGAGCTACTTGTTTTCTAAATATTGTGCTGAAACAGGGTGCGTCGTGCTGATGAGAGAATAGTAGAATTACACAAGGTGCAAATTTGAAATTTGGTTATGCGTTAGCAGTTTCTCTTATGTCTGTCAGTCACTGACAGTAACTCAATTAGACCATGTCAGCTAAAATGTTTTAGATTGGTAAGTCAGTTTAGCCAGCTATCTAAACTTATAGTAATCATGGTTCAATTACCGACCGGGCACACAGTGCACTTGCCCAGAGGCCCTGACCTCCAGAGGTTTTGTTAGTCTTACTCAGATATCATATTAACATGGCATGAGTCAGGCAAAATGTGTAGAATTGCAGGAAATTCACTTCAAAACTGCAAACATTTCTCTCCACGCTATGGCAAAATGTGTAGAATTGCTTCAAATTTGCTTTAAAAACGGCAACATTTTCTCTATTCCCCACAGCAAAATGTGTATAATTTATGATGTAAAATGTATATTTTCTGACAAAATGTTACTTAGGGCCCCCAAAAGGCTAGGGCTGTCTCTGACTGTATGTGTGGATATGGGTATTCAGACCCGTGAGCCACTGCGTCCCCTCCTGATGAGTTCAGATTTTTTTGTGGCCCCCATCAAAGTTTTTAATTTGCCCCACCAAGATTGACATGCTAAAATTGCCACTGCTCAGGGTATAACACAATAACATCACCTTCTATGTGTGACAGGCAGGCAGACGGTGGGTTCTGTGAAATCATGCTCCTATTCATTTGCATTTCTCTTACATATTGTACAGCAAATTGTTTGTTTCATGTGTCATACCAGTGTCTTCCCTCCACTTGAGGACATGTTTACAATAACAGTCTTTGGAGCCAGTTGCAATACGTTAAGGGAGAAATTAGACCGTGATCTAACACAGCTATGATGTCTGCAGCAGGATAGCGCTGTGTCCATGTTAATTTCTTACTTCATTTTACCTTGTACACAAGCTCTCAGCACAGGTTTCTAAAGGGTTTGATCTTTACATCCAGGATTTGTTTTAAACTTCTTATGGACGAGGTCCCTGTGGCGGGATCAAAATCTGCGGAAATTTTAGAGCGCCACCTATTGTTTTCGATAAAACTCAAACTTTCATTAAAACACAAATGCAAGGTAGTGAATTAAAGCTACACTCGTTGTGAATCTAGCCACCAAGTCAGATTTGTAAAATGCTTTTCGGCGAAAGCATGAGAAGCTATTATCTGATAGCATGCGCCCCCCCCCAAAATACCAGACCGTCAACAAAACAACAGATTTTGCGGTAGCCGGTGCTACCCAAAACGCAGAAATAAAATATAAAACATTCATTACCTTTGACGAGCTTCTTTATTGGCACTCCTATTTGTCACATAAACATCACAATTGGGTCTTTTTCCCAATTAAATCCGTCATTGTATACCCAAAATGTGATTTGCTGAAGACCGGTCTGATCCAGAAAAATGCCCCTTTACAAGACGCAACGTCACTTTTTAAAATTACAAAAGTTGCCTATATACTTTTACAAATCACTTCAAACTACTTTTCTAAACCAACTTTAGGTATTAATAAACGTTAATAATCTATTAAATTGATCACGGGGCGATCTGTATTCGATAGCAGCAAGTCTTGAAATCATCGTCCATGTTTTCACAATCATAACATCCTGTGGTGAGCCGAAAGAAAGGAAGTGCTTACACGTCACCAAACCAAGGATAAAGCCGCCCCTAAATGACAGCACTGGCGACATCGTGTGGAAGCTGTAGGCGTTTACAGGGGATTCCCATGTATTTTTTTCAGCCTTAGACAATACATTGACTGGCGGATGTATATATATTTTTTTGTGTTTTGGTGAACAGTTTTTCGACGGATTTTGACTCCTAAACACGTTATGTTATAGCCACAGACACGATTTAACCAGTTTTAGAGACTTCAGAGTGTTTTCTATACACACACACTTATCATATGCATATACTATATTCCTGGCATGAGTAGCAGGACGCTGAAATGTTGTGCGATTTTTTACAAAAAGCTGCGAAAATTCGCAGCCTCCTTAAGATTAAACAATAGAAATGTATTTGTGGCTGAGTGCTTATTTTTCCCCACATTATGTTCAAGCCCTTATAACAACACTGTTCTGTGAGGCTCAGAGGAATGTGAAATCCATGATTATCCTGGCTTTTCCTTGTGTATACATTCTCTTTTCTTCTTCTGTGGTCTCACGACATGCAGGACTGTGCAATAATGTCCCTCATGACTATGGCAGAGGGGCAAGTTTGCTCATTGTATTTCAGAGGGAGCTTTACAATTATTAATATCAGAAGGAAGTTTTAATTAAAAGCGATACATACAAGCTCTTGTGCTTCCAGGATTTCCATTGCTTTCACACTTTTACACTGAACAGACAACATTTGGCTGGGTTGAGGCTCAATCCCTGAGCCTATGTTCAGCAATGCTCACTATATCCAATGTAATATAGTTACAGTCATGTGATTCCTAATGATGGCAGATTGTGAAGGGCTGTGTGTTAATGTCGAAGAATGGGTAGCCTAGTGGTTAGAGCATTGGACTAGTAACCGGAAGGTTGCAAGTTCAAATCCCTGAGCTGACAAGTTACAAATCTGTCGTTCTGCCCCTGAACAGGCAGTTAACCCACTGTTCCTAGGCTGTCATTGAAAATAAGAATTTGTTCTTAACTGACTTGCCTAGTTAAATAAAAGGTAAAATAAATAAAAAATCTTGAATGAACAGAAAGGAAGCATGTGAGCAAGGACCTAGCTGTTCCACTTCAGTGATAGGTATTCTCAAGGAGAGACATTTCACCATCTTTCAAATCACCTCAAATGGGAAATTAATAGCTCTTTAATCCATTTTGATGCTTCACAAAGAAACAGTTGTTGCAAACAATGGTGTTTAGGTATTGACTGAGTAGAGAGAAGAAGTGGATTCTGGCATGTTTATGACTAATACTCTGTAGTCATGCATGCTTTTCAGGAGTGTCTGACAGCAGCTCAGATGAAAAAAATACTATATGGGTGAATAATATACATCACAAAACCCCACAAGGTAGTTAAGTGGGCAAATGTATCTAATAACTTTATTTGTTATTTTTTATATGTGTCTCATAAGAGGCAATCAGCGATTGAAACAATAACAAAGCATTGTCCTCGCTACTGTTTTGCTAATGAGCTGGAGGATGAGGCTGGAGAAATGTAACCAAGCTCAAATTCATTGACAGAGCTATGGATGCAATGATTGACCATGCATGAAGTAAAAAATCTAAAGTTTTAATCATGTTTTGAGTCTACAAATGTTTGTTTACAGTTCCTTGGAAAAATATTCATGCCCTTGGAATTTTTCCAATTTTGTTTCATTACAACCTGTATTTTAAATGGATTTTTATTTGGATTTCATGTAATCGACATACACAAAATAGTCAAATTGTGAAATTAAATGATTTTTTAAAATTAAATAAAGTTTAAAAAAAATTAAAACGGAAAAGTGGTGAGTAAATACGTATTCACCCCCTTTGCTATGAAGCCCCTAAATAAGATCTAGTGCAACCAATTACCTTCAGAAGTCACATAATTATTTAGATTGCACACAGTTGGACTTTATTTAACTGTCACATGATCTCCATATATTTACACCTGTTCTGAAAGGCCCCAGTCTGCAACACCACTAAGCAAGGGGCACCACCAAGCAAGCGACACCATGAAGACCAAGGAACTCTCCAAACAGGTCAGGGTCAAAGTTGTGGAGAAGTACAGATCAGGGTTGGCTTATAAAAAAATATCAGAAACTTTGAACATCCCACGGAGCACCATTAAATCCATTATTAAAAAATGTAAAGAATATGGCACCACAACAAACCTGCCAAGAGAGGGCCGCCCACCAAAACTCACAGACCAGGCAAGGAGGGCATTAATCAGAGAGGCAACATAGAGACCAAAGATAACCCTGAAGGAGCTGCAAAGCTCCACAGCAGAGATTGGAGTATCTATCCATAGGACCACTTTAAGCCGTACACTCCACAGAGCTGGGCTTTATGGAAGAGTGGCAAGAAAAAAGCCATTGCTCAGAGAAGAAAATAAACAAATACGTTTGGTGTTCACCAAAAGGCATATGGGAGACTCCCAAAACATATGGAAAAGGGTACTTTGGTCAGGTGGGACTAAAACGTAGCTTTTTGGCCATCAAGGAAAACGTTATGTCTGGTGCAAACCCAAAACCTCTCATCACCCCGAGAGTACCAATAGTTAAAGATTTCTGTACACCAGCAGAACCAATCCAACTTGAAGGAGCTGGAACAGTTTTGCCTTGAAGAATGGGCAAAAATCCCAGTGGCTAGATGTGCCAAGCTTATAGAGACATACCCCAAGAGACTTGCAGCTGTAATTGCTGCAAAAGGTGTCTCTACATGTCACGCCCTGGTCTAAGTATTTTGTGTTTTTTCTTCATGTATTGGGTCAGTCTGCCAGTCAACCAGACTCTTCCAGATCTGCCAGTCAACCAGATTCTTCCAGATCTGCCAGTCAACCAGACTCTTCCAGATCTGCCAGTCAACCAGACTCTTCCAGATCTGCCAGTCAACCAGACTCTTCCAGATCTGCCAGTCAACCAGACTCTTCCAGATCTGCCAGTCAACCAGACTCTTCCAGATCTGCCAGTCAACCAGACTCTTCCAGATCTGCCAGTCAGCCAGGATCTGCCAGTCAGCCAGGATCTGCTGAAACCACCAGCCAGCCAGGATCTGGTAGATCTATCTACCTGCCTGAGCTTTCTCTCACTCCTGAGCTTCTTCTCACTCCTGAGCTTCTTCTCACTCCTGAGCTTCTTCTCACTCCTGAGCTTTCTCTCACTCCCGAGTTTTCTCTCACTCCCTAGCTTCCCCTCAGTCCCGAGCTGCCTCAGTCCCGAGCTGTCCTTCAGTCCCGATCTGCTCCTCAGTCCAGTGTGGTTCTGGGTGAGGACTACTAGGCCATGGTCGGCGGCGAGGGTGGTCTATCCAGGGACGCGAGGAGAGGGGGCTAAGACATTAACTGAGTGGGTTCCACATCCCGCGCCGGAGCCGCCACCATGGACAGACGCCCACCCGGACCCTCCCTATTGTTTTGAGGTGCGTTCGGGAGTCCGCACCTTAGGGGGGGGGGGTTCTGTCACGCCCTGGTCTAAGTATTTTGTGTTTTTTCTTCATGTATTGGGTCAGGCCAGGGTGTGGCATGGAGTTTTTGTATTGTGGTGTGTTTTGTCTTGGGGTTTTGGTGTGTATGTTTTTGGGGTTGTAGCTAGTGGGGTTATCTAGCAAGGTCTATGGCTGTCTGGAGTGGTTCTCAATTAGAGGCAGGTGCTTATCGTTGTCTCTGATTGGGAACCATATTTAGGCAGCCATATTCTTTGAGTTTGTCGTGGGTGATTGTCCTATCTGTCCTATGTGTACTCTCTGTTAGTTTGCACAAGTATAGGCTGTTTTCGGTTTTCGTTTATTGTTTTGTAGTGTTCGTGTTTAGTCGTGTTTACGTTTTGTTTAAATAAATATGGATCGCAATCGACACGCTGCAGTTTGGTCCGACTCTCCTTCATCACAACTAGAAAGTCGTAACACTACAAAGTATTGACTTTGGGGGGGTGAATAGCATGCTCAAGTTTTCATTTTTTTGTGTCCTTTCTTGTTCGTTTCACGAGAAAAAATATTTTGCAAAGTGGCACGTTGTGTAAATCAAATGATACAAACCTCCCAAAAATCAATGTTAATTCCAGGTTGTAAGGCAACAAAGTAGGAAAAATGCCAAGGGGGTGTATTCTTTCGCAAGCCACTGTACAAATATTGGAGTAAAACAAGCTTATATTTTGGGTTCTGATGGGGTATGACAGTTGAACTAAGATAATGAGGCATGTTTAAAAGTTACAATCTCAAGAAACAATGGGTAAATATTATTTGTTTATAAGTCCAAAAATGGATGTAGCTACTGCGAATTGCTTTTTTACGGACCGCTCAGCCTTACATTTTTTGGGCCATCTTATGCCACTTTTTGCCATCCCAGACAAATTGTCCACTTTGTGTGCAAATTCTTGTGTCATAAACAATTGTCAGATGTCTCGGCTTCTTCAGTGTGACAGGGTCTAGTTCTGATGATTTAAGTACCACTTACGTGTTTTCATAGGCTCTGACAAAGTTCTGGCAGTGTCAGAAATGTTCAGCTTTTCTCATGTAGTGTGGCTGTTACGAGCTGCTAGCAGTTTGTTATTCTTCAGTAACACAGATCCCAAAGCAAATCGGGGGGGGGAAATAAATTGATTCAAAGAGAACAAATCGTAGTTGTTATGTTGGAAAGTAGATGGCAGGTGTTCATTCTTCCCTGTCCTCAATGTTTCTCCACTGAACAAAGAGACTTGGCCCAACCCTAGCCTGTGGCTGACCAATTAGAATTCCTTGCATTAAAATTGGGCCAATGGCCAAATCCCAAGTATCTCGTTTCAGGCTCACTGTATAGACAATTCGAACCAATGAGACCTTACTGAAATTCATCCCGTGTCCCTGACCCATTAATCTTTAGTTCCCCATTTCAGAAAAACAACTTTTTCCATTGATAGTTAATTCCCTCCTGACCTTTAGTCCTTGTGTATAATTGTAATACTTGTAAAAGACTGAATCTGACATACAGTGCATTCAAAAAGTATTCAGAAAACACATTTTGTTACATTACACCCTTACTCTAAAATGTATTAAATTGTTGTCGTTTTTCCTCATTCGCTATACCCCATAATGACAAAGCAAAATCAGGTTTAGATTTTTTTTTAAATATATGTATTCAGCCTCGAATCTGCTTGGGTATGATGCCACAAGCTTGGCACACATGTATTTGGAGAGTTTCTCCCATTCCTCTCTGTGGATGCTCTCAAGCTTTGTCAGGTTGGATGGTGAGCGTTGCTGCACAGCTATTTTCAGGTCTCTCCAGAGATGTTAGATCGGGATGAAGTCTGGGCTCTGGCTGGGCCACTCAAGGACATTCAGAGACTTGTCCCGAAGCCACTCCTGCGTTGTCTTAGCTGTGTGCTTAGGGTTGTTGTCCTGTTGGAAGGTGAACCTTTGCCCCCAGTCTGAGGTCCTGAGTAATCTGGTGCAGGTTTTCATACTTTGCTCCGTTCATCTTTGCCTCGATCCTGACTAGTCTCCCAGTCCCTGCCACTGAAAAACATCCCCATAGCATGATGCTGCCACCACCATGCTTCACTGTAGGGATGGTGCCAAGTTTCCTCCAGACATGACGCTTGGCATTCAGGCCAAAAAGTTAAATCTTGGTTTCATTAGACCAGAGAATATTGTTTCTCATGGTCTGAGAGTGTTTAGGTGCCTTTTGGCAAACTCCCAGTGGCTTTTCACTGAGGAGTGGCTTCCGTCTGGGCACTCTACCATAAAGGTCTTGGTGGTTCCAAACCCATTCCATTTAAGGCCTCTGTGTTCTTGCACCTTCAATGCTACAGAAATTTTTTGGTACCCTTCTACAGATCTGTGCATTGACACAATCCTGTTGAGGAGCTCTACGGACAATTCCTTCAACCGCATGGCTTGGTTTTTGCTCTGACATGCACTGTCAACTGTGGGACCTTTATATGTGACCCAATTCAGGAAACTAGACGTATGTCGCAAGTCCCAACTTCACAGGAGAGCCATTTGAACGTAAAAAATATTTTTTGTTGTTGCCAGAAATGCCTTCTCTTACATGTGAACTTTCATGTGCCTTAATATCAAAATTGTATGCCATCTGTAAATACGAATACAATTGTTGAAACAGACCGCAACCTTCCTGCTAGCCATGATTGGCTGAGATAATGAGTGGGCTGGACATGCCGAGAGATGTGTGTAGCATCTTGTGTCTATAAAAGGAGCTGCTCGTAATGCATAGATAGTCCTCTCTACTGCAGTTTTTTTGAAATATATAATGTTAGCCATGGAGAACTGTAAATATGTTGCTACTGCTCTCAACAACATTTGCTGCCCTGAATTTTTCAGGCACTATCGACAAAGGTCAGTGTCAAAATGTTGTGATGGACTACTTTCTGGAGGACGATCGTGCCATGCTGACTCTGACTCTGAAAATGAATCAGATGATGAGGAAATCCTGTTATAGTTTAAAACATTGTCATTGAAGGAGAAATTGTAGAGTCTTCTGATGACGGTGATGGAGAAGAAATGGTGACAATCAACAGTATTGTTGTCACAGAAGAATGCATAGGCAGTCGAAAGAGAGCACAGAAGGCTGTTGTAATCCGGAGACATGTGTTTTATACATCTTCAAACTAAGGGCAACCATGGCATCGGTGACAGAGAAGGAGAAAGATCTGATGATTCTTATGGCACACGGTCAGTATGAACCAGAGTGACTTGACACAATGGGATAAACAAGCTGTTTAAACTACATGGAAACAGCAGACAACGTCTTGCAGTCTGCCGTGAAGTTTTCTTCCATGTAACGTTAACTAACTTACCGTAATTGCTGGACTATTAAGCGCACCTGAATATAAACCGCACCCAGTGAATTATTAAAAAATATGTATTTTGTACATAAATAAGCCGCACATGTCTATAAGCCGCAGGTGCCTACCGGTACATTGAAACAAATGAATTGGTCACTATCTTCCTCCTCCTGTGCACTGAAACCACTGAAGTCATCTCCTTCTGTGTCAGAGTTGAATAGCCTCAGAATTGCTTCATCCGATGTTGTATCGTTTTCATTGTCGCTCTCGTCACTTTCATCCGGAGGCAAATACCCCGCTGAGCTCATGCTGCCCCTTCAACACGCAGCAGTTCAGCCTTTCGAAACCCGTTGATGATAGTGGATTTTTTGACAATGCTCCACGCTGTCAGGACCCACTGGCAGACTTGACCATAAGTTGCTCTTCGCATGCAGCCCGTTTTAGTGAAGGATTTCTCCCCACTTGTCATCCAAGCCTCCCACTGAACAAGGAGCGCCACCTTAAATGCACGATTTACACTGATGTCGAGTGGCTGCAAATACTTTGGGCCATCTGCTTTTCTTCCCTCTGAAAGCTTCTGTTGTCTTTTTGCACTGAGTCAGTTCCTCACGCTGCTGTTTCCAACGTCTTATCATCGACTCATTAAGGCCAAGCTCCCATGCAGCAGCTCTATTTCCTTTTCCAACAGCGATCCCGTTAGCGGGATCGCCTTCAACTTGAAAGCTGCATCATATGCATTTCTCTGTGTCTTTGCCATGATGAGGGTGACAAAATTACTACCGTAATCAGAATGATGGGAAGTTTGAGCGTGCTCGATTTACGTCACATTGTGACGGTGCTCAGTTTTTTGGCGGCATGAATCTTGTGAAAGCGGGAAAAATCCATAAATTAGCCGCGTCACCGCGAGGTTCAAAGCGTGGGAATAAAGTAGCGGCTTATAGTCCGGAAATTACGGTACTTTTGTACATCGCGCTGGTCCGTACAACTGATCTTATTTTAGCGCCCAAAAAACATAATACTTCCAGATCAACTGTAATATCAATACCATTGTAAAGCACAATTTCTCCCCTTTCCAACAAAATCAATGACGAGGCCTTCATGATGCCCATCTCTGCATGATTCAAGAAAACAATGAGACCCGTCAGGTCTTTTTTAAAACTGGCGGTTGGGGAAGCGAAACCTATTGAGTGATAGTGAATAGGACAGATATGTCGTGTGGGGAAACACCTTTTTTCACCCGATCTGTCCAATGTAAATAAAACTCTATAAAGAGTTTATATATGTCATGCTCGTTGTATGAAGGAGACCAAGGCGCAGCGTGTAATGCGTACATTCTCCTCATTTAAAGAATGAACACCGAAAAAACTAACAGAATAACAAACTAAACGTGAAGCTATACAATATAGTGCTGACAGGCAACTACACACAGACAAGATCCCACACCAGAAAGTGGGGTAAAGGCCTGCCTAAATATGATCCCCAATCAGAGACAACGATAAACAGCTGTCTCTGATTGGGAACATAGATATACAAAAAACTCTAGTCACACCCTGACCTAACCAACATATATAGAAATCAGAGATATCTAAGGTCAGGGCGTGACAATATAATGTGTCATTACACACCAATTTTGAAGGTTTGTGTAGAATTTGAATCTGTAACGGTGGGTGAGTGATGGGTGAGGAGTCAAACGCAGAGAGCAAAGTAAACGGGAAAAAAACGCTTTAATGTCCTTAACAAAGTAACAGGTTCAAACATGGGTGAATGCCCTAAAACACAGGTGCGAAACAAACCCAAAAACCTAGTTACACAAACCCGGACAGCGAAAACCCAAAACTGACGATACACCACAAATGTAACAAACACAACAAACCCGTACAAACACCAGAAAACAGAAAACAGCAAAAAAACAGAAAACAGCAAAAAACAAACTTAAATAACACCCATCCCAAAACCCCAAAAAGAAACAGGTTAAAACAATATCAAACGAAAAGGAAAAATGGATCGGTGGCAGCTAGTAGACCGGCGACGACGACCGCCGAGCGCCACCCGAGCAGGTTTTTATTTAAAAAAATCGGTGGTATTCGTGACAGAATCAGGTTTTTAGGGCAGCGCTAAAGTTAATTTCAGAAGTAAACAGCTGCTTTTGAGAGTTATGACAGCTTGCAGTGATGACGCAAAAAATGACTAGGTATCCCCCTTACCATGTCCCTTTCTTGTTTTTAATGTTGAGAGAAGTGCTACACCTGGTGGCGAGAGGCTGTAAGACACAGAATTAGTTGCTTTATGCATGCTGTCAGTTTTTCAACTTTTCTCCAATACTATTGAGCCATTACCATGTCAATGAACGCTTGAATAGAAAAGTAGTTCACACCTCAGATTTTGATGTCAACACAGTCGCTACAGTCCCATTAGTTTTCATTGCAGCCTCGTTTGAATGTCGCGGTTGCCCAAATTTGTACGGAATGGGGTTAGTCACCGTTATACGGGTAAGAATCTAACATTGAAACTATTTTGGTTAACTTTAGCTAGCTATGACAATCGGTTTGTATTGCTCGTTAACTTCTTGGCGCACCCATCCCGTTAGCGGGATCATTTTCATCAACATCTTCTGAATTGCAGAGTGCCAAATTCAAATTAAATTACTAAAAATATTTAATGTTCATGAAATCACAAGTGCAATATATGAAAACACAGTTTAGCTTGTCGTTAATCCTTGTTTTTAATCCACCTGGCGTGTCGGATAAAAAAAAAAGCTTTTCGGTGAAAGCTATCCAAGCGTTTAAGTAAGAACATCTCTTTCAGCAGACAAAACATCACAAACAGCAAAGTAGATTGGTCACGAAAGTCAGAAAAGCAATAAAATGAATCGCTTACCTTTTGATCTTTGGATGTTTGCACTGCACTAACGAGACTCACAGTTACACAATAAATGTTCCTTTTGTTCCATAAAGATTCTTTTAAATCCAAAAACCTCCATTTGGTTGGCGCGTTATGTTCAGAAATCCACAGGCTCGAGCGGTCACGACAGGGCAGATGAAAATTCCAAATAGTATCCGTAAAGTTTGTAGAAACATGTCAAAAAAATGTATAATCAATCCTCAAGTTGTTTTTACAATAAATAATAAATAATATTTCAACCGGACTGTGAAGAGTGAGAGTGAGAGAAAAAATGTCTGCTCCAAGCTGCTCACGCATGCAAAACTCTGCTGGCACCCAGCCATACAATAACACGATGTGATCTTACTTGCTCATTTTTTTAAATATCAAAATACTGCCCCCTACACCCAAGAGGTTAAAGCTAGCCAGCTGGAGTTCTTTGGCTGGCTTTCTAACGTTACTCTATGCATTGTGATTTTAGTTAATTTTTTAGCTAGTTAACGTTGCATGTCTAAACAAAATACCCCAAGTTAAAGCTTCTGTTAGCTATCTAATGTTAGCGGCTGACTTGGTAGCTAACATTAAACATATTTAGGTTAACTTTAGCTAGCTATGACAATTGGTTTGCATTGCTAGTTAAAGCTTGTTGGCTCGCTTGCTAACATTACTCTATGGATTGGGATTTTAGTAAATTTTTTAACTAGCTAGCTTACGTTAATGTTACAAGTCTAAACAAAAGACCCCAAGTTAAAGCTTGCTGTTAGCTAGCTAATGTTAGCAGAGGTTAGATGGCTGACTTGCTAAATAACATGAACTTACATGTATGAAGTGTGTGTAATGTTAGTATCTGGAATTTGTCTTTCAGCATCAGTAGAACACACCTGACTCTCCTCACTCATACAAGGAGAATGGTCTAATGCCTCCCATCAAAAAGAGAGCTGGCCCAAACTTGCACAGGTTACACCTGAAGCATGAGGACAGTGAATGGTAAACTTCATTAAAATATGCAGATAATGATGCTATAGTATTACCAGGACACACAGGACACAAACACTTTGGTGGAAAGCTGCTCGCATCGCATGTGACAAAAGCAGCAGTGTGGCGTCTCTACAAGGAATCGATGACAACACTTGGTATGTAAAGCTTAAAGAGATTTTGATTATTTAATTGACCTCCAACATGATTGGCAAAACCTTTATTGATCTCACATTTTTTCTGTATTTTCCAGAGGTACGTGTAGTCGGGCTGTCTTCCTTCAGGAATCTGTGGAGAAAATTGCTGCCCAACATCTCAAGCACCAAGCTGAGGACAGACCTGTGCTGTCAGTGCCAGAGAAACAAATATCAGGTTTTCAGAAGCTGTTAATTCAGCCAAGCTGAAGAAGCAAGAGCAGCATCTCCTGCTTATTCAGAGTGTGCGGTCTGTCTACCTGAAGATTGTTGCTGACTGCAAGACCACCACCAGTCAAGACCTGTAGTTGTCTCTTGGGGAACCTACTGATCCAGCAGGCAAATACATCAGGATGCATTACAGCTTTGATTTTGCTCAACAAGTAAGCAACATTTCTTCCTTTATACTGATTGAGTACATCAATGGATAGATAGATGGAAGCTAAACAGAAGCTAGCCAGAAGCTAGTTAACTTCTTTAGTGGCTAATCGTTAGTATTCAGCTAACCACGGTTTGTGGTCATCAGCCATCCTTTAGCTCGAAAATCTATCGCCAGTTTTGTACGGCGCGGCTCGGACCGGAACACACCAGACCTATTTTTCTCTCCATGTCCCCGGATTTCAACCGCAAGCTCTGGACATTTATACCTGGATCTCGCAGTTAGCTAGCTGCTATCCGTGTGACGATCGGCTTACGCCGATCCTGGAGCAAACATCAATTATTCTGGAGCTAGCCAGCTGAAGAGTTCCATCAGCCACTCCTTGGCTACAATCACCTATCCGGACCCGTTTTACTGCCAACGCAGAGCCCCACCGGGCCTTCACAACTGGACTACCGACGTTATCTGCCCGAGGGAGTTATCCAGCTGGCTCCTCCGTCGCGACGTTACCTGAACGCCCATCTGTGGTCCGCTAATCGTTAGCTGTCTTATCGGCTGCTATCTGAATAGATCTATCGATCAATTTTTACATTTTTTTATTGGGCCTCTATAACTACATCTATTTTTTTTGCGAATTGGATTGATCCCCTCCACCACACGGAACCCCACTAATCCTACCGACGGAAACGCACAAGGTGGAACTGCTGACACACTCCAGCCACATGAGGTCTAGCATTGTCTTGCATTAGGAGGAACCCAGGGCCAACCACACCAGCATATGGTCTCACAAGGGGTCTGAGGATCTCATCTCGGTACCTAATGTCAGTCAGGCTACCTCTGGCGAGCACATGGAGGGCTGTGTGGCCCCCCAAAGAAATGCCACCCCACACCATGACTGACCCACCGCCAAACCGGTCATGCTGGAGGATGTTGCAGGCAGCAGAACGTTCTCCACGCCGTCTCCAGACTCTGTCACATGTGCTCAGTGTGAACCTGCTTTCATCTGTGAAGAGCACAGGGCGCCAGTGGTGAATTGGCCAATCTTGGTGTTCTCTGGCAAATGCCAAACATCCTGCACGGTGATGGGCTGTAAGCACAACCCCCACCTGTGGACGTCGGGCCCTCATACCACCCTCATAGTCTGTTTCTGACCGTTTGAGCAGACACATGCACATTTATGGCCTGCTGGAGGTCATTTTGCAGGGCTCTGGCAGTGCTCCTCCTGCTCCTCCTTGCACAAAGGCGGAGGTAGCGGTCCTGCTGCTGGGTTGTTGCCCTCCTACGGCCTCCTCCACGTCTCCTGATGTACTGGCCTGTCTCCTGGTAGCGCCTCCATGCTCTGGACACTATGCTGACAGACACAGCAAACCTTCTTGCCACAGCTCGCATTGATGTGCCATCCTGGATGAGCTGCACTACCTGACCCACTACCTGAATTGGTATAGACAAAGGAGAGCACTCCAGTAGGTCCCAAAACATTCAAAGGCCATTTTCTCAAAAGTGAGTTTACAAGTGTATAAACTTACAAAGCAGAATTACTTTCCCATTGTTCCTCAAAAATGCAGTGTATGATATACCATTTTCTAGCTATTTCAAATTTTGCTACATAAGACCGAATCCAGGTGGTGAGTCACATATAGACAGGTTTGTGCCTTTCCAAATAATGTTGAACCAATCGAATTTATCACAGGTCCATGTCAAAGTTGCAGAAACATCTCATGGATGATCAATGGAAACAGGATGCAGCTGAGCTCAATTTTGAGTGTCATAGCAAAGAATCTGAATACTTATGTAAATAAGGTATTTGTTTGAATTTTTTTAGACTTTTGCAAACGTTTCTAAAAACATGTTTTCCCTTTGTCTTTATGGGGTGTTGTGTGTAGATGGCTGAGGATTTGCATTTATTGAATCAATTTTAGAATAATGCATAACAAGATGTGAAAGAAGTCAAGGGGTCTGAATACTTTCCAAAATCACTGTACTGTGTGGGAAGGCCTTTACCCTCGTCTGCCAGGTAATAAAGACATAAAGTACAGAAAAGTGTCAAATCCAGAAAAAAAATGTAATCCTATTTATCCTCTATTGTGCCATCCTTGATACCATGTTGGTTGTGCTTACAGAGTGACTCATGTGTTTTGAATGATATTGCATATATACTGTTTCCCAGAATATGAGATGCTTATACTTTGGAATATATCAAAACATCAAGGAATATATCAAAACATCAATACAAATTCTCATACAAATCTAATTTTATTTTATTTGTCACATGCGCCGGATACAACAGGATAGAACATTACCGTGAAATGCTTACTTACAAGCCCTTAACACATGTAAAAAAAAAAGTTTAAAAAGTAACACAATAAAATAATAATAACGAGGCTCTAATACAGGGAGTACATGTACCAAGTCAATGTGAGGGGCTACAGGTTAGTTGAGGTAATATGTACATGTAAGTAGGGGTAAAGTGACTATGCACAGACAATAAACAGCGAGTAGCAGCAGCGTAAAAAAAGGAAATAGTCCGGTTCTACACAGAATCTTGTAAGGTTTGAAGGAGATTATTTATTGCAGACAGTTTTAGGCAGCCTGAAAAATAAGCTTTTCCAGGAATACTATTAGTCTCAAAAACCTTTTTTCCTGGGTTCTCAAATATAGATAAGAAAACATTTTCCTATTGAACATTGAATGCTGCTGCACTGTGAGTTCCCTTACAAGTCTTGTCTTGGTTAGAGAAGAAACCCAATAAACGTTACTTTGTAAGCCCCTCTGGAAGGAAGCAGATCCCAGATGTACATATGCGAATTTCACTCCTCTGAAAAACATGTTATATCAGCTTGTGGTCAATGAAAGCAGCATGCCTGAAGGAGATCCTCTGATATATTTTTTTATAATGGCAACCCCTTTGGTGTGTGCATTGGTGCAGTGAGACTTACATAGACCTATAACAATGAGTCACTACACCACATGCAATAGAACATTGTTTTTTATAAACAACTTTAATGGGAAGTACTGCTTTCATCTATGAACTTTGAAGAATGTAGAACAAGAGATTTGAGGATTGTTGAAGACTAGAATATTGTGTTGTACATCAATGTAGCTGTGTATATTTGTATTGCACTGTATCTTCTTAATACAAGTATTTTGTTGGTTAAGTAACTTTGGGGTAGAGAGAAACCTATGGTATCAAAAGTGAATGTCCTAATGCCATTGACATTCCGTGCTCTTTTACCCTCTGTGTAGATAGCAATGGATGTCATTTTTTAGTATAGGAGAATCAACAAATAATAGTTTAAAGTCCTAACCCCTTCTGTGAATAAGCAGTAAAGACTCAATACAGATCTTTAGCCTCTCCTCTTTCACATTGACATTTGACTGTTGTCAGGCCACTGCTTGAACAAGATGTCTTTGATCACACTCTCTCGCAGTCGGCATGACTTCAAGTAAATGTACAGAACAAGGTCAACATGAGGAACATACAGTATGTTGAATAAAGACGACAAAAAACAGCAGTCATGCCATGATGAAAATACAAAAATAAGCAAAAGCTTAATATTTTGACTTTTGTTTCACAGATTTGGGGTCTGACAAAAGGATCTTTCTTTCAGTTGCATTCTACAGGAATAAGGTTTGTACATTTACTAATACCGAAAAAAGTATCATACTCTGTATAATGCAATAACGTGAACTAATCTCTATACTAAAGTGACCAGATTTCTGAAATTAAAACCGGGGCCATTTCCAGTTTGGCGGTCAATATTTCATTAAAATATCCCATGTTATTATCTATGAAATAAAAAAAGGGGGACAATTCCGGTTTTGTGTATTTAGTCTAACAGGCACACTGTGATAGAAAAAACAACTATATTACAGAAACATTACAGACAAGACAGAACTGTCACATCTGAACAACTATTCAGTGGTCCTGGTAGTCTGGGTAGAATAAGAGCAGAAGAGAACATGAGGAAAATTGAAAAAAAAAACTGACAATAGTATATGTGAAATACTTAACATAATAAATAAATAAATAAGATGATGATGAGATTGGTAACTACATAATATACTTATACCAACCTAATCTGTATATTTCAGAAGAATGTAACTTCTTCAGGAATGCTATGTCTTTGGCCAGCTTCTCCATGAACTCCTGGCAGAGGAGGTTGAAGTTTGTCTTGTAAAGATTCTCGTTGGTGGAAGAAGGAGTAGACCAAAGCGCAGGGTGGTCCAAAGCGCATGTTCACGATGCCTTTAAAAAACTGAACACTGAATACAAACAAACAAAAAAATAAAAGAAAACCGAAACAGTCCTGTATGGTGAAAACACTGAAACGGAAAATAACTACACACAAATCATACTGGGAACACAGGCTACCTAAGTATGGTTCTCAATTAGAGACAATGATTGACAGCTGCATCTGATTGGGAACCATAGCAGGCCAAAAGCAGAAATACAAAACATAGAACAAAACATAGAATGCCCACTCCAACTCACGTCCTGACCAAACTAAAATAGAGACATAAAAAGGAACTAGGGTCAGGACCTAACAGTACCCCCCCCCCCCCCCCCCCCCGCCAGAGGTGCGGACTCCAGGCGCAAAACCTAAACCCATAGGGGAGGGTCTAGGTGGGCATCTGTCCGCGGTGGAGGCTCTGGCGCGGGACGTGGACCCCACTCCACCATAGTCTTGGCCCACTTAAGTGGCACCTTTTGGAGCGGCGACCCTCGCCGCCAACCTCGGACTGGGGACCCTCGCAGCGGGCCCTGAATAGACGGGAGACTCTGGCAGCTCCTGAATGACGGGCGGCTCTGGCAGCTCCTGACTGACGGGCGGCTCTGGCAGCTCCTGACTGACGGGCGGCTCTTGCATCGCCGGACAGGAGGGAGACTCTGGAAGCGCCGGACATGAGGGAGGCTCTGGAAGCGCCGGACAGGAGGGAGGCTCGAAGCGCCTGACAGGCGGGAGCACCTGGAGGGAAGAGACGGACAGACAGCCTGGTGTGTGGGACTGCTACAGGAGGCCTGGTGCGTGGAGGGGGCACCGGATGGACTGGAAGTCTCGAGCACCGAGCCTGCACAACCTGTCCTGGCTGGATACCCCCTGTAGCCCTGCAAGGGTGGCGGGGTGGAACAGACTGCACTGGGCTGTGCTGGCGAACCGGGGACACTGTGCGTAGGGCTGGTGCCATATAACCCGGGCTGAGGAGACTCACTGGAGACCAGATGCGCTGAGCCGGCTTCATTCCTCCTGGCTCGATGCCCACTCTAGCCCAGCCGATACGAGGAGCTGCGATGTAGCACACCGGGCTATGCCTGCGCACTGAGGACACGTAACACGGTGCCTGCCCTGTCAACCTCTCTCCACGTAAGCACATGGAGTTGGCTCAGGTCTTCTACCTGACTTAGCCATCCTCCCTGTGTGCCCCCGCCAAGAAATGTTTGGGGCTGCCTCTCGTCCCTGTTACGCTGCCGTGCTCCTCATATCGCCTCACACTGATTTGGAAAATAACTACCCACAAATCATAGTGGGAACACAGGCTACCTAAGTATGGTTCTCAGAGACAACGATTGATAGCTGCCTCTGATTGGGAACCATACCAGGCCAAAAGCAGAAATACAAAACATAGAACAAAAACATAGAATGCCCACCCCAACTCACGCCCTGACCAAACTAAAGCAGAGACATAAAAAAGGAACTAAGGTCAGGACGTGACATGTCTTCACAATAAGCATGGCCTTGCTGGTAGGAACAGTGCACCTATTTCTTGCTGCTGTCCATAGATCATTCATTTGGGAGAACACTCTCTCGACTGGCACACTACTTCCAGGTAAGCACATGACAACAGACGATAATCTAGCCCGGTTATATTTTCCATTCTTCAAGCGATCCTCCCTTTATGAACTTTTGCTCAATGCATCCTCATTGATGGTCATATTGGGGCATTTTTCCTGCAGTGTGGCTGCTGCCTTCTGGATCTCTTCATGCTGAGGTTGCCTTTTTAAAAAGGAGACACTGTAAATCTTTTATATTATCTGTGTGCTTTCCCCATGCTTGCAAGTAGTTTACAGCCATAGTGAAGAATGATTGGGATGTTTTGAGAAACCTCTCTTTAGACATTGCTCCTTTTTCTTCTAGCTCTCTCAGAAGTCCTATGACCAAAACTGGAACGAAGTTGTAATCATGTCTTGCAGTCAATTTTGCTTCAATGTTTCTCAGAATTGCAGATGACTCCACAGCACAGTGGTCCTGGCCTCCAAGCATCTTGATCGTGTCACTGAATACGGTCAAGTTTCCATGGACAAAGGCCAGCCAAATTTCAGTCAGTGGATCTTTGAACATTGTTCGCAGGACAACAGAGCATTTGTCTTCAGAAAGAAAAAAGGATTTCAATGGCACATACATTTTCAGCACTCTTTCTAGAGCAGGGAACATGGACAGCCAGCAAACATTTCTGTGTCCTAAAAAAAGCTCTTCAGTCTTTCTACTCCAACTGTGAAAATATCCAAATATCTTTGTGAGCAGGTACTCAACATCAAGGGGAATCATATCCAAAGCTGTTCTGGCCATGTTATGAATGATGTGGGCAGGACAACCTAATCTAATCATCTCCCACTGCAGAGCATTTTTAACTTTGGTTTTCCAGGTTACATTTTTGGATGACCATCAGGACCTCAGCTGCAACGTCAGTGGGCAATTCTCATTTTGCTGAATGGAAGCAAGTCCCCACAGCAATGTTCTAACTTCTGGTGGAAAGCCTTCCCAGAAGAGTGGAGGCTGTTGTCACAGCACAGGTGGGATCAACTCCATATTAATGTTCATAATTTTGGAAGGAGATGTTCGACAAAGAGTGGTCATGTAGTGTAGTTTTGCGAGTCAATGCTAACTAGGGTTAACGCAATGACTGCAAGTCTATGGTATCTACTAGCATGCTAGCAGTTACCCTAGACTGTGTCATTTCATTAGCACTAGTTAGCAATGGCGCTAATTGACGTTAGCAACTTCCTTCAAACTGCACACAGAGACATAAAAATGTTATCCACAAGTTCATCAAACCTCTGAATTAGTATTTATAATGTCTTAAGCCATCCACCCTTATCAGCAGGACAATAGACTCTTACCCAGTCCACCAAATGCATTGTTTTCTAACCACATCTGGATGGATTCATCATAAATTACTATGTGAATTAATATAACTGAACGACATAAATATTGGAATAAAGTAGGCTAATGAAGACAACAAATTGTTGCTTACTGGAAGTCATCCAATTGTTATAATAGGGTTTGAAGCAATAGCCTACCTGCATGTGGTAAACTATTTCAGTACCGTTTCATGCTCCTCTGAGACAAGCAATGATATTTTAATTTTCACCGAATCTCCGTTTGGTTATTGGTTAGCCTACAATTAGGGGGTGGAAATGTTAGGATTAGTTTGCTCTTCACTCGCAGTCACTTGGTAGCCTACTCCCAACCGGTCACGTTGTACAGCGCCATATTTTCCTAACAGAGACCGGGAGGGTTTTGTTTTTAGATTTTTGGGGAATTGAAACACCATAATATTAATCAAATCAATTAAGCTACATTTCTTAACCTTTTGTGACTATGGGGCAGTATTTTCATTTTTGAAAAAAAATCCCATAGTAAACAGGATATTTTGTCAGGACAAGATGCTAGAATACGCATATAATTGACAGTTTAGGATAGAAAACACTCTAAAGTTTCCATAACTGTAAAAATATTGTCTGAGTTTATAACAGAACTGATGTTACAGGTTAAAGCCTGAGAAAAATCCAATCCGGAAGTGGCTCATGTTTTGAAAGCGCTGCGTTCCAATGTGTCCCTATTGAGCAGTGAATGGGCTATCAACCAGAATAAATCAAATCAAATCAAATGTATTTATATAGCCGTTCGTACATCAGCTGATATCTCAAAGTGCTGTACAGAAACCCAGCCTAAAACCCCAAACAGCAAGCAATGCAGGTGTAGAAGCACGGTGGCTAGGAAAAACTCCCTAGAAAGACAAAAACCTAGGAAGAAAGCTAGAGAGGAACCAGGCTATGTGGGGTGGCCAGTCCTCTTCTGGCTGTGCTGGGTGGAGATTATAACAGAACATGGCCAAGATGTTCAAATGTTCATAAATGACCAGCATGTTCGAATAATAAGAAGGCAGAACAGTTGAAACTGGAGCAGCAGCACGGCCAGGTGGACTGGGGACAGCAAGGAGTCATCATGTCAGGTAATCCTGGGGCATGGTCAAATCAAATCAAATCAAATGTATTTATATAGCCCTTCGTACATCAGCTGATATCTCAAAGTGCTGTACAGAAACCCAGCCTAAAACCCCAAACAGCAAGCAATGCAGGTGTAGAAGCACGTCCTAGGTCCTAGGGCTCAGGTCCTCCGAGAGAGAGAAAGAAAGAGAGAAGGAGAGAATTAGAGAACGCACACTTAGATTCACACAGGACACCGAATAGGACAGGAGAAGTACTCCAGATATAACAAACTGACCCTAGCCCCCCGACACATAAACTACTGCTGCATAAATACTGGAGGCTGAGACAGGAGGGGTCAGGAGACACTGTAGACCCATCCGAGGACACCCCCGGACAGGGACAAACAGGAAGGATATAACCCCACCCACTTTGCCAAAGCACAGCCCCCACACCACTATAGGGATATCTTCAACCACCAACTTACCATCCTGAGACAGGGCCGAGTATAGCCCACAAAGATCTCCGCCATGGCACAACCCAAGGGGGGGCGCCAACCCAGACAGGATGACCACATCAGTGAATCAACCCACTCAGGTGACGCACCCCTTCCAGGGACGGCATGAGAGAGCCCCAGTAAGCCAGTGACTCAGCCCCTGTAATAGGGTTAGAGGCAGAGAATCCCAGTGGAAAGAGGGGAACCGGCCAGGCAGAGACAGCAAGGGCGGTTCGTTGCTCCAGAGCCTTTCCGTTCACCTTCCCACTCCTGGGCCAGACTACACTCAATCATATGACCAACTGAAGAGATGAGTCTTCAATAAAGACTGAAAGGTTGAGACCGAGTTTGCGTCTCTGACATGGGTAGGCAGACCATTCCATAAAAATGGAGCTCTATAGGAGAAAGCCCTGCCTCCAGCTGTTTGCTTAGAAATTCTAGGGACAATTAGGAGGCCTGCGTCTTGTGACCGTAGCGTACGTGTAGGTATGTACGGCAGGACCAAATCAGAGAGATAGGTAGGAGCAAGCCCATGTAATGCTTTGTAGGTTAGCAGTAAAAACCTTGAAATCAGCCCTTGCTTTGACAGGAAGCCAGTGTAGAGAGGCTAGCACTGGAGTAATATGATCAAATTTTTTGGTTCTAGTCAGGATTCTAGCAGCCGTATTTAGCACCAACTGAAGTTTATTTAGAGCTTTATCCGGGTAGCCGGAAAGTAGAGCATTGCAGTAGTCTAACCTAGAAGTGACAAAAGCATGGATACATTTTTCTGCATCATTTTTGGACAGAAAGTTTCAGATTTTTGCAATGTTACGTAGATGGAAAAAAGCTGTCCTTGAAATGGTCTCTTTCTTCAAAAGAGAGATCAGGGTCCAGAGTAACGCCGAGGTCCTTCACAGTTTTATTTGAGACGACTGTATAACCATTAAGATTAATTGTCAGATTCAACAGAAGATCTCTTTGTTTCTTGGGACCTAGAACAAGCATCTCTGTTTTGTCCGAGTTTAAAAGTAGAAAGTTTGCAGCCATCCACTTCCTTATGTCTGAAACACATGCTTCTAGCAAGGGCAATTTTGGGGCTTCACCATGTTTCATTGAAATGTACAGCTGTGTGTCATCCGCATAGCAGTGAAAGTTAACATTATGTTTTCGAATAACATCCCCAAGAGGTAAAATATATAGTGAAAACAATAGTGGTCCTAAAACGGAACCTTGAGGAACAGCGACATTTACAGTTGATTTGTCAGAGGACAAACCATTCACAGAGACAAACTGATATCTTTCCGACAGATAAGATCTAAACCAGGCCAGAACTTGTCCGTGTAGACCAAATTGGGTTTCCAATCTCTCCAAAAGAATGTGGTGATCGATGGTATCAAAAGCAGCACTAAGGTCTAGGAGCACGAGGACAGATGCAGAGCCTCGGTCCGATGCCATTAAAATGTCATTTACCGCCTTCACAAGTGCCATCTAAGTGCTATGATGGGGTCTAAAACCAGACTGAAGCATTTCGTATACATTGTTTGTCTTCAGGAAGGCAGTAAGTTGCTGCGCAACAGCCTTTTCTAAAATTTTTGAGAGGAATGGAAGATTCGATATAGGCCGATAGTTTTTTATATTTTCTGGATCAAGGTTTGGCTTTTTCAAGAGAGGCTTTATTACTGCCACTTTTAGTGAGTTTGGTACACATCCGGTAGATAGAGAGCCGTTTATTATGTTCAACATAGGAGGGCCAAGCACAGGAAGCAGCTCTTTCAGCAGTTTAGTTGGAATAGGGTCCAGTATGCAGCTTGAAGGTTTAGAGGCCATGATTATTTTCATCATTGTGTCAAGAGATACACCCGAAGGTGTCTACAGAATTGTGACGTAGTTTTACGCATTTATGTTGAAGAATACCCATAGGCGGCTACAATATGCAAGTGGTCACCTGATGCTCCCAGAGAGATTCTCGCGTAAAATAAAATAAAAAATTAAATAAAGAGGTAGCCATTACTCCAATCGGTCCTACTGAAAAACGAATTGTCCTGATGGATATATTATCAAATAGATATTTGAAAAACACCTTGAGGATGGATTATAAACAACGTTTGCCATGTTTCTGTCGATATTATAGAGCTAATTTGGAATATTTTTTGCCGTTTTTGTGACTGCAATTTCCGGGTGATTTCTCAGCCAAACGTGAAGAACAAACGGAGCTATTTCGCCTACAAAAATAATATTTTTGAAAAAAAGGAACATTTGCTATCTAACTGGGAGTCTCGTGATTGAAAACATCCGAAGCTCATCAAAGGTAAACGATTTAATTTGATTTGCTTTTCTGATTTCCGTGACCAAGTTACCTGCTGCTAGCTGGACAAAATACTATGCTAGGCTATCGATAAACTTACACAAATGCTTGTCTAGCTTTGGCTGTAAAGCATATTTTGAAAATCTGAGATGACAGGGTGATTAACAAAAGGCTAAGCTGTGTCTCAATATATTTCACTTGTGATTTTCATAAATATGAATATTTTCTAGTAATATGTATGTCCGTTGCGTTATGCTAATTAGTGTCGGATGATGACAACGGTCCCCCTCACGGGATGGGGTGTCACTAGAGGTTAAAATCAATCCCATGTACTATGTTCTTACTAAAAAGGTTTTAAATTCTCTAGTATAGCCAATATTAAAAACAGTCAAATGCTTCTCAAATATGCCTTCTGGTGGTCAAACTAGTACTAACCAGTATTAATGACAACAATGGCTGACACTTAAATAATGTGCCATAGAATTCTGTGGCAGCCCGCATGCTATGCTGCAGTACGATGCAACTTTTAAAAGGACCACTGTACGTTCTTGTAGTTAGTCTAGTTTATCATCTAGTTATTGTGCGTTGGCTAACAGGACCAATGGTAAAGTAAAATTACCCACTTGCCACCAAATCCTTACAAGTCTCTTTCTCCTGCGAATGACGGGGATGAGAGCCTTGTCGGGTGACTGGAGTAAATCCCTCTTATCTGACTTGTTAAAGAAAAATGTCTTTCAAAATGAGGTGAGTGATCGCTGTCCTGATTTCTAGAAGCTCTTTTCGGTCACAAGAGATGATGGCAAAATAAGTTACAAATAACGTGGAAAAAAACACACACGGTTAGGAGACCGTAAAACGACAGCCATTTTCTCCGACGCCATCATCGTTTGTGTTTACCGTTTCTTTGACATGCTTGGTTTATTTTTTTTACAATAATTTATCCTTTTTACTGTTCACCAATTTAAAAAATGTCAAATGTAATAAAAAAAATAAAAATACAGCAAGAGTCGCAGCACAGAATGAAGAAATAAAATAGTACTAAAATGTGTATTGGTTAGTTTCTTTACTACTTATTTAATTACCATTACTGGAGAAAGTTTAACTCAATTTCTGTAACTTTTCAACTGATTTTGTATTTCTCAGGTAGCAGCTCAGGTTCAGATGATCACTCCAGGTTCACTCTGTGTCATGAAATGTGTTATGGGATGTGTTAGGGGATTTTAGGGTTACAACTGTAAGGGTCTGTTCACTAGCACAGTGTATTATTCAATTAGCATTCATTCATGATCTGTAACTTTAATGGTGGCGCATACCGTGCCTGTGTGCTTGCCTCCAATCCAATTACAATGGCATACTTTCTGACAGCCTATCTGGAGGAGATGAAGCCCTTAAACAAGCTTGGGTGGTCATCATCTACATATAGCAAAGTGAGCATTGTGCAAAGTGAGCAGTATTCATATCTAGTGATTCACAGGTCTGCATAGAGCTAATACACATAATATTTCAAGACAGTCACTATGCATGGTGCCTCATCTTTTACGCATTTTTTTCCATCTTGGAATGACATTTGAATTAATCTATTACATTCAGTTCTTAAGGTATTCCATGTATTTTTCTTCATTATATCCTCACATATTTCTCCTTTGGAGTGGCATAAAAAATTATCTCCCGCAATTCAGCAACCATATGAAAGTACTGAATTAAATTAAAATGGGTTCCTGTCAATATGAAGTGAATTTATATTGGTCCTCTCAAATATTACTGGAAGTATTCTGCATCAGAACTTAAACATTCAGAGCTGCTTTGCTGTTTTATTTGAGAGATTTTCTTTCAAATTGTGGTAAGAAAGTTGGAAGCTGGCCTTCCTGACCCCAGACACTGCTATTCCCGTTTTGCATGATGAGATACACCAAGTGGGGATCTAGAGCAGAGCAAAAACAGAAGAAACATAACTAGCTTATTTGGTCTCAGCTAGACAATAGAAAGTCTTGATATTTGAGGATATCAATGGGAAGATACTAATAAGCAGGGCTGGCGTTATGGGCGTGCCTTAGAGGGCCTCACCACGCCCTACCATACCTCCTTGTATGCAAAAATAAAATATTGAGATAATTTATTAGTCTCCAGATAAAGCATCCAAGCGAGTGCCCCTCTGTCTCAGTATGTTTAGACCATGTAATTATGATAGTTATGATGTTGAGAAAATAAAACGTTATTGTTGAAATGAAACTGTTCCACTAAAAATACGCACATGAAAATCATAGCTGGCATGCAGATCGGTAGAAATGGTAGGATACATTGTAGGTTTCCCCAAACTTGAATCTCATGGTCTTTACTTATTATAACACCCATTAAAAAAATGTGTGCCCCCATGGAAATCAAATGCCTGTCCAACTGATTCGTTCTGGCCGTGCTTATAAGATACTGGCATGGAAAAAATAAAGTAAAAGGAGAAAATAGTCAGAGAGGGCAGTGGGCTCTCTGAGGACCCTCTTCATGTAAAGTGTTCTATTCACACTGATTCAACAAGTGAACCATTGGCGACTCTAAGCTTGCACTAGATCTGTGTTGTCATGGTAACTCCACTGTTGAAGCACAGCACGCTCAAATGATGATATACTGTATAGAGTAGGGTGACCAGACGTTCCCCGTTTTCTGGGGACAGTCCCCGTTTTTGGTGGCCTGTCCCCGGCTGGAGCTGTCTCCAGAAATGTCCCCGTTTTTAACTGTGCATTAAAAACAGACTGCAAAGTGAAATAATATTTTACGTGGCAAGAAAGACCGGACAGCAGAGTCTGCCAGTTGACGTCTCAATCGCGTTGTGCTTATTTTGTCCAGCAGAGGGGGCTGCTCACTATATCATCTTCATTCACTCTTCTTCTACTAACTACTTGCTCACGCTAGTTTTAGAGAAAACTGCTTGTGGAAAACTCAGCCAGAAGCTAGCAGGTGCCAAGTGAATCCACAACATCACCACAAACGTCTTTTCAAGCCAGGTAATCATTTAATCATAATCATTTGAGATACTAGCTAATGATGTTATAATGTCACAATGTATTATATAGATAGATGATCTGCTTTATAAGGTTTTAAATAGATTATGCTAGCTGACATTAGCTATGTCGACTAAGTTATCTAGTTAGGTTAGCTAGCTACTGTCATGGTAGCTTGGTTAAAAACCTTCACATGTAAACACGCAGTGGACAGGCTATTTTGAAAATATGATTGAGAATATTTATTTGTAGATTACAATTTTAATGGTTTGGCATTATAATAAGTAGTGTGAAAATATATTTTGACATTTTCATGGATAACATTAGCATAATATTTACTGATAATACTCATAATATTTACTGAGAGAGTGGAGAAGAAGGAGAGGATGGAAAGGTAAAGATATGATTACAGAGACTGCCAACTTATTTTTCCAACCAATGTTTTTGAGATAAAATACAAAAATCAGGCAAGCAATGGGAATCTGTTATTAAAACTTGATAGGGCTGCAATCCCGTTAAAAGGATCGACATGACAACCGCCAGTGAAAGTGAAGGGCGCCAAATTCAAAACAACAGAAATCTCATAATTAAAATTCCTCAAACATACATGTATTTTATAACGTTTTAAAGGTAAACGTGTTGTTAATCCCACCACAGTGTCAAATTTCAAATAGGCTTTACAGCGAAAGCACCACAAACAATTATGTTAGGTCACCACCAACTCACAGAAAAATTCAGCCATTTTTTCCAGCCAAAGAGTACTCACAAAAAGCACAAATACAGATAAAACTTAACTTATTGGATATAGGGGGCGCTCTTTTAATTTATTGATAATTTTTTTCCCCCATTTTAAACAAGATATTTTGTCACGAAAAGATGCTCGACTATGCATATAATTGACAGCCTTGGTAAGAAAACACTCTGACGTTTCCAAAACTGCAAAGATATTGTCTGTGAGTGCCACAGAACTAATGCTACAGGCGAAACCAAGATGAAATTTAATCTTGGTCTCCTTATATGGCTGTGTATGGGTCACGAATGAGCTTAGACTTTCTGTCGTTTCCCCAAGGTGTCGGCAGCATTGTGACGTATTTGTAGGCAAATCATTGGAAGATTGACCTTAAGAGACTACATCTACCAGGTGGCCGCTTGGTGTCCTCCGTTGCAAATATTGCGTAATCTCCAGCTGCGTGTATTTTTCATTTGCTTCGAGGAGAAACACAGCTGCCACGATTGATTTATCATCGAATAGATATGTGAAAAACACCTTGAGGATTGATTCTAAACAACGTTTGCCATGTTTCTGTCGATATTATGGAGTTAATTTGGTAAAAAGTTCAGCTTTTGTAGAGACTGCATTTTCAGATTTTTTTCTTAGCCAAACGTGATGAACAAAACGGAGCAATTTCTCCTACACAAATAATATTTTGGGAAAAAATTAACATTTGCTATCTAACAGAGTCTCCTCATTGAAAACATCCGAAGTTCTTCAAAGGTAAATGATTTTATTTGAATGCTTTTCTTGTTTTTGTGAAAATGTTGCCTGCTGAATGCTAGGCTTAATGCTATGCTAGCTATCAATACTCTTACACAAATGCTTGTATAGCGATGGTTGAAAAGCATATTTTGAAAATCTGAGATGACAGTGTTGTTAACAAAAGGCTAAGCTTGTGAGTGAATATATTTATTTCATTTTTGCGATTTTCATGAATAGTTAACATTGCGTTATGGTAATGAGCTTGAGGCTATAATTACGCTCCCGGATACGGGATTGCTCGACGCTAGAGGTTAATCACTAACCTTTGATGATCTTCATCAGATGACACTTCATCAGATGATAGGACTTCATGTTACGCAATACATGTGTTTTGTTTGATAAAGTTCATATTTATATAAAAAAGTAGTATACATTGGCGCATTACGTTCACTAGTTCCAAAAACATCCGGTGATATTGCAGATAGCCACATCATTTTACAGAAATATTCATTATAAATGTCGATAAATACAATTGTTAGACATGGAAATATAGATATACCTCTCCTTAACCTTCTGAATTAATGGTTATATTGAAGATAGAAGCAGCATCAATGAGTTCCGAGAGCCGATCTGTTAACCAACAATTATTATTATTATTAACCCGGCATTACAATTATATAAAACGCCCCTTAGTTATTTGATAACATGTTTTCAAACACTTGTTTTTCACAGGGGCTATTAGCAGGACAATAGACACAATGTGGTCCCAAAAACACCTCTCTGACATAGGGTCCAGCATATCTCTCGCCAGCTTTGATTCATGCCTGGGCTTGCAGCACGCAAAGGTCTTTGTTTGTCAGATGAATCTTTGGGTCGAAACTACAGAACAGTTCAAAACAAGAGAACACACATGGTTAATGTTCTGAATAAAATAAAATAAATATAGAGAGAAATAAAATGTCTTACAGAGCCTTTCCATGAGTCCATTCAAGTTTCTTCAACTGTCTTCTGACTGTGATTAGAGCAATGTTGATGTTGTGCTGTGATGCCAGCAGATTCTAGATTGCCTTTGCTGATCGCTCATCAGCTTCAACCATCAGTGAGTCGATGGCTTGAATAGTCTCGCTGGAAATGGAATACAATTAAAAAATGTGTAGCATACAGTAAAGACCAGCAGTCGATTTGAGTAAGCATTCTTTTTTGCATTATTAGGCCTACTTTACAGTATTGCAGCCTACTGAGACCGTGTCTGTGCCTCGACCTAGGTTGGGCAAAACTAAACATGGCGGTGTTCGCCTTAGCAATCTCACTAGGATAAAGACCACCTCCATTCCTGTCAGTATTGAAAGAGATCATGATACCTCACATCTCAAAATAGGGCTACTTAATGTTAGATCCCTTACTTCAAAGGCAATTATAGTCAATGAACTAATCACTGATCATAATCTTGATGTGATTGGCCTGACTGAAACATGGCTTAAGCCTGATGAATTTACTGTGTTAAATGAGGCCTCACCTCCTGGCTACACTAGTGACCATATCCCCCGTGCATCCCGCAAAGGCGGAGGTGTTGCTAATATTTCCGATAGCAAATTTTCGTCTTTTGAGCTTCTAGTCATGAAATCTATGCAGCCTACTCAATCACTTTTTATAGCTACTGTTTATAGGCCTCCTGGGCCATATACAGTGTTCCTCACTGAGTTCCCTGAATTCCTATCGGACCTTGTAGTCATAGCAGATAATATTCTAATCTTTGGTGACTTTAATATTCACATGGAAAAGTCCACAGACCCACTCCAAAAGGCTTTCGGAGCCATCATCGACTCAGTGGGTCGGACCCACTCACTGTCACAGTCATACGCTGGACCTAGTTTTGTCCCATGGAATAAATGTTGTGGATCTTAATGTTTTTCCTCATAATCCTGGACTATCGGACCACCATTTTATTACGTTTGCAATTGCAACAAATAATCTGCTCAGACCCCAACCAAGGAACATCAAAAGTTCTATAAATTCACAGACAACACAAAGATTCCTTGATGTCCTTCCAGATTCCCTCTGTCTACCCAAGGATGCCAGAGGACAAAAATCAGTTAACCACCTAACTGAGGAACTTAATTTAACCTTGCGCAATACCCTAGATGCAGTTGCACCCCTAAAAACTAAAAACATTTCTCATAAGAAACTAGCTCCCTGGTACACAGAAAATACCCGAGCTCTGAAGAAAGCTTCCAGAAAATTGGAACGGAAATGGCTCCACACCAAACTGGAAGTCTTCCGAATAGCTTGGAAAGACAGTACCGTGCAGTACCGTAGAGCCCTTACTGCTGCTCGATCATCCTATTTTTCTAACTTAATTGAGGAAAATTCCTTTTTGATACTGTCGCAAAGCTAACTAAAAAGCAGCATTCCCCAAGAGAGGATGACTTTCACTTTAGCAGTGATAAATTCATGAACTTCTTTGAAGAAAAGATTATGATTATTAGAAAGCAAACTACGGACTCCTCTTTAAATCTGCGTATTCCTTCAAAGCTCAGTTGTCCTGAGTCTGCACAACTCTCCCAGGACCTAGGATCAAGAGAGACGCTCAAGTGTTTTAGTAATATATCTCTTGACACAATGATTAAAATAATCATGGCCTCTAAACCTTCAAGATGCATAATGGACCCTATTCCAACTAAACTACTGAAAGAGCTGCTTCCTGTGCTTGGCCCTCCTATGTTGAACATAATAAACGGCTCTCTATCCACCGGATGTGTACCAAACTCACTAAAAGTGGCAGTAATAAAGCCTCTCTTGAAAAAGCCAAACCTTGACCCAGAAAATATAAAAAACTATCAGCCTATATCGAATCTTCCATTCCTCTCAAAAATTTTAGAAAAGGCTGTTGCGCAGCAACTTACTGCCTTCCTGAAGACAAACAATGTATACGAAATGCTTCAGTCTGGTTTTAGACCCCATCATAGCACTGAGACGGCACTTGTGAAGGCGGTAAATGACATTTTAATGGCATCGGACCGAGGCTCTGCATCTGTCCTCGTGCTCCTAGACCTTAGTGCTGCTTTTGATACCATCGATCACCACATTCTTTTGGAGAGATTGGAAACCCAAATTGGTCTACACGGACAAGTTCTGGCCTGGTTTAGATCTTATCTGTCGGAAAGATATCAGTTTGTCTCTGTGAATGGTTTGTCCTCTGACAAATCAACTGTAAATGTCGGTGTTCCTCAAGGTTCCGTTTTAGGACCACTATTGTTTTCACTATATATTTTACCTCTTGGGGATGTTATTCGAAAACATAATGTTAACTTTCACTGCTATGCGGATGACACACAGCTGTACATTTCAATGAAACATGGTGAAGCCCCAAAATTGCTCTTGCTAGAAGCATGTGTTTCAGACATAAGGAAGTGGATGGCAAAACAGAGATGCTTGTTCTAGGTCCCAAGAAACAAAGAGATCTTCTGTTGAATCTGACAATTAATCTTAATTGTTGTACAGTCGTCTCAAATAAAACTGTGAACTATCTCGGCGTTACTCTGGACCCTGATCTCTCTTTTGAAGAACATATCAAGACCATTTCAAGGACAGCTTTTTTCCATCTACGTAACATTGCAAAAATCTGAAACTTTCTGTCCAAAAATGATGCAGAAAAATTAATCCATGCTTTTGTCACTTCTAGGTTAGACTACTGCAATGCTCTACTTTCCGGCTACCCGGATAAAGCACTAAATAAACTTCAGTTGGTGCTAAATACGGCTGCTAGAATCCTGACTAGAACCAAAAAATTTGATCATATTATTCCAGTGCTAGCCTCTCTACACTGGCTTCCTGTCAAAGCAAGGGCTGATTTCAAGGTTTTACTGCTAACCTACAAAGCATCACATGGGCTTGCTCCTACCTATCTCTCTGATTTGGTCCTGCCGTACATACCTACACGTACGCTACGGTCACAAGACGCAGGCCTCCTAATTGTCCCTAGAATTTCTAAGCAAACAGCTGGAGGCAGGGCTTTCTCCTATAGAGCTACATTTTTATGGAATGGTCTGCCTACCCATGTCAGAGACGCAAACTCGGTCTCAACCTTTAAGTCTTTACTGAAGACTCATCTCTTCAGTTGGTCATATGATTGAGTGTAGTCTGGCCCAGGAGTGGGAAGGTGAACGGAAAGGCTCTGGAGCAACGAACCGCCCTTGCTGTCTCTGCCTGGCCGGTTCCCCTCTTTCCACTGGGATTCTCTGCCTCTAACCCTATTACAGGGGCTGAGTCACTGGCTTACTGGGGCTCTCTCATGCCGTCCCTGGAAGGGGTGCGTCACCTGAGTGGGTTGATTCACTGATGTGGTCATCCTGTCTGGGTTGGCGCCCCCCCTTGGGTTGTGCCATGGCGGAGATCTTTGTGGGCTATACTCGGCCCTGTCTCAGGATGGTAAGTTGGTGGTTGAAGATATCCCTATAGTGGTGTGGGGGCTGTGCTTTGGCAAAGTGGGTGGGGTTATATCCTTCCTGTTTGGCCCTGTCCGGTGGTGTCCTCGGATGGGGCCACAGTGTCTCCTGACCCCTCCTCTTTCAGCCTCCAGTATTTATGCTGCAGTGGTTTGTGTCGGGGGGCTAGGGTCAGTTTGTTATATCTGGAGTACTTCTCCTGTCCTATTCGGTGTCCTGTGTGAATCTAAGTGTGCATTCTCTAATTCTCTCCTTCTCTCTTTCTTTCTCTCTCTCGGAGGACCTGAGCCCTAGGACCATGCCCCAGGACTACCTGACATGATGACTCCTTGCTGTCCCCAGTCCATCTGACCATGCTGCTGCTCCAGTTTCAACTGTTCTGCCTTATTATTATACGACCATGCTGGTCATTTATGAACATTTGAACATCTTGGCCATGTTCTGTTATAATCTCCACCCGGCACAGCCAGAAGAGGACTGGCCACCCCACATAGCCTGGTTCCTCTCTAGGTTTCTTCCTAGGTTTTGGCCTTTCTAGGGAGTTTTTCCTAGCCACCGTGCTTCTACACCTGCATTGCTTGCTGTTTGGGGTTTTAGGCTGGGTTTCTGTACAGCACTTTGAGATATCAGCTGATGTACGAAGTGCTATATAAATAAATTTGATTTGATAGGTATCTGTTCATTTTCCTAGGCTTTCACGTTCAGCGTAACACAGGCGAATAGCACTGTCCGTGACCATAATCCCCAGGTCTAACAGTATTTTACTGACATGTTTAATTATTCAAGGCTACTTTCTCTTCTCTGTGCTGGAGTTAATTTAAAAACATTTTGGGATATGGGGCAGCATATTCACGTTCGAATGAAAAACGTGCCCAGATTAAACAACCAGCTACTCAAGCACAGAAGCTAATATATGCATATTATTAGTAGATGTGGATAGAAACACACTGAAGTTTCTAAAACTGTTTGAATGATGTCTGTGAGTTTAACAGAACTCATATGGTAGGTGAAAACCTGAGAAAAATCCAACCAGGAAGTGGGAAATCTGAAGTTTGTCGTTTTTCAACTCATTGCCTATCCAATATACAGTGTCTATGGGGTCATATTGTTCTTCCTGAGGCTTCCACTAGATCTCAACAGTCTTTAGAACCTTGAGAGCTGTTTCAATCAGGTGTCTCGCAGAAGGCCATGAGCTGGTCAGGAGCATGGCCTTGAGAGCGAACTGCATTCCATTGCATTTCTAAAGACAAAGGAATTGTCCGGTTGAAACATTATTGAAGATTTATGTTAAAAACATCCTTAAGATTGATTCTATACATCGTTTGACATGTTTCAACGAACTGTAATATAACTTTTTGGACTTTTCACCTGAACTTTCGCCTGGACTTGCTCGCGCCTCGTGAGTTTGTGAAGTAAACGTGCTAACAAACTAACAAACGTGCTTGGAGTATCCCTGGATTGTAAACTGTTATGGTCAAAACATATTGACTTAACAGTGGCTAAGATGGGGAAAGGTTTGTGCATAATAAAGCGCTGCTCTGCCTTGGTAACAACAATATCAACAATGCAGGTCCAAAAGAGGCCCGAGTTTTGTCCCACCTGGATTACTGCCCAGTCATGTGGTCAGGTGCCATAAAGATGGACTTTGGAAAATTACAACTGCCCCAAAACAGGGCAGCACGGCTGGTCCTTAAAACCTCTTTATGGCAGGTGGGATGCTAGCGTCCCACCTGGCCAACATCCGGTGAAATTGCAGAGCGCCAAATTCAAAATACAGAAATAGTCAAATTAAGCATTCATAAAAATAGAAGTGTTATACATCAGTTTAAACTTCTTAAGGATTGGTGGGTCCCCTGCAGAATGGTTGAGATAACGTAGGCTAATTTGATTAGCATGAGGTTGTAAGTAATAAGAACATTTCCTAGGACATATCTGATATTGGCAGAAAGCTTACATTCTTGTTAATCAACTGCACTGTACAGTAGCTATTACAGTGAAATAATACCATACTATTGTTTGAGGAGTGCACAGTTTTGATCATGAAAAGTTATTAATAAACAAATTAGGCACATTTGGGCAGCCTTGATACAACATTTTGAACAGAAATACAATGTTTCATTGGATCAGCCTAAAATTTTGCACATACACTGCTGCCATCTAGTGGCCAAAATCTCAATTCCACCTGGGCTGGAATAATACATCATGGCCTTTCTCTTGCATTTCAAAGATGATGGTACGAAAAAAATAGTAGATTTTTTTCTTTCTATTATCTTTTACCAGATCTAATGTGTTATATGGAGTGGCAGGGTAGCCTAGTGGTTAGAGCATTGGACTAGTAACTGAAAGGTTGCAAGTTCAAAGCCCCGAGCTGACAAGGTACAAATCTGTCGTTCTGCCCCTGAACAGGCAGTTAACCCACTGTTCCTAGGCAGTCATTCAAAATAAGAATTTGTTCTTAACTGACTTGCTAGTAAAATAAAATTAAAAAATATTTGCCCACATTCCTTTCACATATCCGCAAAGTGTTTCCTTTCTAATGGTACCAAGCATATCCTTGCTACAGGCAGTTAGATTTGGGCCATTTTAGACGATAAAAAGGGGCCGAGCCTTAATCATTTCCTAAACGGATCTGCAGAACAGATTGAGTGTAGTGAATGAGTTTGAAAATAACCTACTGCTGCGGATAGCAACATTGCTTTGGAGAGCACTATGTAATCAGTAGAACAAGGTTGATCTACTCATCAGTCACCTTGAAAATCTGCAGAGGATAAGATGGATATTGGTTTCATTTCAATTATGCCCTGTCTTACCTTTCCCGCAACCAATCGTACCACATAATCAGACTATGAAGGGGCTTGCAATTAAAAACCTAAGAAGGAGTGAGATGATCTGACCTTCATGCTTCATTTACAAAGAGCTACAGTACTTCCCCAGTCCAGGGGTTTGCTCAGACTGATACTAAAAAATAGTTTCAAGACAATGCTGAAATCTTTTTATGAAAATGATGGAGCACTTACACCATATATCATACCAGCCTTGGGCCAGTCGGTGCAAATGAAGATAATATAATACACTTTGAATTGCTTGTTTCTTAATCAAAAACATTTAAACTAATTATGGGGGATGCCATAAGTATAGGGGTAACTGCCCATTTACCTTTTATCTCATTAATAGGACTAATTGATGGAACCTGAGTAAGAATGAGAAGTATAATTGGAAAACATTAAATGATTCATGTTTGAACGTTAATGTATGAGGAACGTGCTGGTGGTGTGGTAGGAACTCTCAGACTCAGATACCCAATATTCCATGAGTTCAAGCAAAATATTATAGCCATTTTAAATATGAAATTTGCTAAATTAAATAATTGGTGTAATTTCAACGCAGATTGTCCACCATTCTAGAGATCCAGCAATGCCCCCATAAATTCAACTGGCATATGACAACACTTACACAGAAACCGACAGACAGAAAGATGCACACACACACCATCAACGTATTGACGATGAGTGTAGCCTCAAGGGCTATTTTACAGGATAGGTGTTATGCGAAAGGTTGGATATATGTTGTTCAGCCTCGGTAATTAGCGGAGCTCCTCTTCAAACAAAGACACAGCTCAAAAGACCTAAGAGGAATTAGTGACACCACTGCCGCTTTACTATACATGGGGGTACTTTACTACTAAAACTTCTCTGTCACCTCGTCACATGTATGCCACCGGTGGCTCCTGGTGACTCTGCTTCACATTAAGGGGCCTTGTCACTAGGTACATCAACTGAATTCCCAAAGCTCGCTAAGTCCTGGAGGCTGTGTGTGCATCATCATGAGTCGTGATGCCTTGATGCTGGGCATGTCATGGTGTATGGGACCCCTGTTGTTATGCTAGTCCCAGCTAATACTATCTTTAGTCAACATATAGCATAGGGGTTTGGAGGTGGATTTTGCTGTTGACTGCATTTCGACCTGACTCTCATCAATAATCTACACGTTGACCAATATTTACTCTTCTGGCTGCTCGGTCCTGCCTCGGGGGATATGATAATGTCCAGGCTTTACCCACATATATGAATACTTAAGCTTATGCAATATGACATTTCCTTCGCCCCCCCCCAATAAAGAAATTCCATTTGAGTATATGAATGATATGATAAAAGTGTAATACTTATGTAAATGATGATGATCTTGGTGGAAATTACTGGTGCAATATGTGACAGACCTGCCTTGATTCGGTCTTACGTAGCAAAATTTGAAATTGTGTTTTTTACATTGGGTAAAAGCAGAGACACAGCCCTACAAAATGTTATATCATACACTGCATTTGAGGAACAATGAGGAAGTTGAATTCTGCTTTGAAAGTTGCTAAATTTGGAACCTCACTTCTAAGAAAATGGCCTTTGAATCGGGTGTTACTGATAAAATACGGCTTTTCTGTGATGTTTTTGACTGGGGGGCTTGGGATGCCAAAGACTATAGTCACAGTGGTGTGTCTTACTGTATTGCATTCTGACGCAAGTGTAATGAGTGCGTACTGGTGGCAGAGAAGTCAGGCACAGGAGAGCAAAGACTGTGTTACAACGGCGCAGTTTATTTATAAAAATCACTGTGAACACAAAACAATAAATATATACAATGGGACAAAAACCCTTCGCACGTCAGACATAACGTGCACAAACACTTAAAATAAACAATTCCAGACAAGGACATGGGGGAAACAGAGGGTTAAATAAACAATATGGAATTATGGAATTGGAACCAGGTGTGTGGGAAGACAAGATAAAACAAATGGAAAATGAAAGGTGGATCTACGATGGCTAGAAGGCCAGCGATGCCAAACGACGCCCGAACAAGGAGAGGGACCGATTTTGGCGGAAGTCGTGACAGCAAGGATACAATTGTCAGGAAGGTGTTAATAAATGAAAGCAAACCAGTTATAATCTCACAGCATCCCAAATGGCACCCTATTCCCTATATAGTGTACAACTTTTGACCCGATCCATATGGGCCCTGGTCAAACGTAGTACCCCATATAGGGAGTAGGGTGCCTTTTGGGTCACAGACAGTGTCCTCTCCGGGAGGCCGGAGTGGCTGAATGATGGCCCTCCAGAAGCCTCCCTAAACTAGGAGGAGATGAAACATGGCCAACAGGACCCTCCTGAGGAATGCCACTCTCTATTTTCCCTGTACGCCTGATGGTCAGTCAAGGGGAATTAACCTGTTATGGCTGCAATCCCGATACCGGGATCGATATGACAACTACCAGTGAAAATAGAGGGCGCCAAATTCAAACCACAGAAATCTCATAATTAAAGCTATTCTCGTTGTTAATCCCACCAAAGTGTCCGATTTCAAATAGGCTTTCAGCGAAAGCACTACAAACAATTATGTTAGGTCTCCACCAAACCGCAATAAGCACAGCCATTTTCCAGCAAAATATAGCATTCACAAAAAGCATAAATAAAGATAAAATGAATCACTAACCTTGAATTATCTTCATCAGATGACACTCATAGGACTTCATGTTACACAATAAATGCATGTTTTGTTTGATGCAGTTCATATTTATATAAAAAAATCTGAGAGTTTACATTGGCTATTTAGATTCACTAGTTCTAAAAACACCAAGTGATTTTGCATAGCCACATCGTTTCAACAGAAATACTCATCATACATGTAGATGATAATGCAAGTTATACACATGGAATTATAGATATACCTCTCCTTAATGCAACGCTGTATCAGATTTCCAAAAAATGTACGGAAAAAGAAACGCATGCAATAATCTGAGACGGAGCTCAAAAGTAAAAACACCACAGCCGCAAAGATGGCGTCAACATAAACATAAATCGGACAAAAACTTCAACACGTGATATTACCTGTCGAAGAAGCATTTCAAACTAAGTACAGAATCAATCATTAGGATGTTTTTAACATATAGCTTCAATAAAGTTCCAACCGGAGTATTCCTTCTTGTCTTCATGAGCAATGGAACGCAAGTGACTACCATGAGGTAAAAGCGAGATCACAAAATGGCTCTTTGATGGACATCTGATATTCTGCTCTCATTCACTCCCACAACAACATAGAAGCCTCATTATAATTTCTATTGATGGTTGACATCTAGTGGATACCCTAGGCAGTGCAACATCATTCATATCTCAAGGAGATTTCATTGGGGACTCTGGTGAATACATACAAGCTCAGATTTCTGACTTCCTGTTTTGATTTCAACTCAGGATTTTGCCTGTTCTGTTATACTCACAGACATTATTCAAACAGTTTTAGAAACTTCAGAGTGTTTTATATCCAATACTAATAATAATAATATGCAAATATTAGCTACTATGACTGAGGAGCAGGCCATTTGACATGGGCACCTTTCATACAAGCTACACAATACTGCCCCTGCAGCCATAAAAAGTTAACCAGCACAGGACCGAAGTGCCGGCCACTTCATTGTTACTAATGGTTGTCAACAAGAGGCAGCTCTGATTTTAACCTCTCTATGGTATGTGGGACGCTAGCATCCCATCTGGCCAACATCCAGTGAGATTGCAGAGCGCCAAATTCAAATACAGAAATGCTCATTTTACACATTCAGAAAACTGTCACGTTCTGACCCTAGTTCTGTTATTTTATTCTTTGTTTTAGTATGGTCAGGATGTGAGTTGGGGTGGGCAGTCTGTTTGTTTTTCTATGTCGGTTTTTGTTTTCGGCCTAATATGGTTCTCAATCAGAGGCAGGTGTCGTTAGTTGTCTCTGATTGAGATTCATTCATAGGTAGCCTGGGTTTCACTTTTGGTTTGTGGGTGTTTGTTTTCGTGTGAGTGTTTGGGCCACACGGTACTGTTTCTTTTTTTGTAAATTCATGTCATCGTTTATTGTTTTGATTCAGTGTTCAGTGCTTTCTTTAATTAAAATCATCATGAACACTTACAACACTGTGCTTTGTTCCGATCCTTACTCCTCCTCAGACGAAAAGGAGGAAATCCGTTACAGAAACACCCACCACAAGAGGACCAAGCAGCGTGGTAACTGGCAGCAGCAGCAGCGAGAGGAACCGGGCAGGCACCGTGTTATGCGGTGGAGTGCACGGTGTCCCCGGTGCCCGGTGCAGTACATTTCATCTCCTCGTATCGCCCATGGCTAGAGTGGGCATCGAGCCAGGTGCCATGAAGCCGGCTCTACGCATCTGGTCTCCAGTGCGTCTCCTCGGTCCGGCGTACTTTCACCAGCCTTACGCATAGTGTCCCCGGTTCGCCAGCACAGCCCAGTGCATGCTATTCCACCTCGCCGCACTGGCCTGGCTACGGGGAGCAATCAACCAGGTAAGGTTGGGCAGGCTCGGTACTCAAGAGCTCCAGTGCGCCTGCGCGGTCCGGTCTATCCGGTGCCACCTTCACGCACCAGCCTTCCGGTGGCAGCCCCCCGCACCAGGCTGTCCCCTCATCTTCTTCCTACAGGTGGTCCGGCCTGTCCAGTGCTATCAGAGTCTCCCGTCTGTCCTGAGCCAAAAAATATCCAAATTGTATCCGTAAAGAAACATGTCAAACAATGTTCATATCCAAGCCTCAGGTTGTTTTTAGCCTAAATGATCTATAATATTTCAACCGGACAATAACGTCGTCAATATAAAAGGTACACAAGAAATGCACTCTCTCGGGATTGCGCATGAAAAAGCTTTGCGACACGGTAGGGTCCACTCATTCAGACTGGTCTTACTCCCTCATTTATAAGAATACAAGCCTGAAACAATTTCTAAAGACTGTTGACATCTAGTGGAAGGCATAGGAACTGCAAATTGAGGTCTAAGTCAATGGAAACTGTAATTGCATTGAATAGAAAACTAGAAAACCAACAAAAAAAATACTTCCTGAATGGATTTTTCTCAGGTTTTCGCCTGCCAGATCAGTTATGTTATACTCACAGACACTATTTCAACAGTTTTGGAAGTTTTAGAGTGTTTTCTATTTAAATCTACCAGTTATATGCATATCATATCTTCTGGGCCCGAGTAGCAGGCCGTTTAATTTGGGCATGCTTTTCATCCAAAATTCCGAATGCTGCCCCCTACCCTAGAAAGGTTAAAGAGATGTAAACAAATTTGTGCACAACATTTGAGAGAAATAAGCTTTTTGTGCATGTGGAAAATGTCTCTGATATTTATTTCAGCCCATGAAACATGGGACCAACACTTTACATTTTGCTTTTATATTTTGCTTACATTTTAAAGTGTTTTTCATGGTTTAAAAGGCAGGGAGGCAAATGCCACCACAAGATTGCCACAGAAGCAATACTGCACTACAATGGAAAAACACAGAAGCTACGCCAATAGTGGAACTGAGAAAAATGACTTTTAAGTTTTTTGCTCTCCAGCCAAGTAATGTTTATGCATATCAACCATAACCCCTGATTTGACCGGCTCTACGCATCATGAACACTTACAACACTGTGCTTTGTTCCGATCCTTACTCCTCCTCAGACACTGCACTCTGCCTTTGTATGACCATAATAAACAACTATATGGGTAATGTAAAGGCAAAGCGCAGTATCTACAATCTAATTGTGTACATCAAACTTTCTTGTTGGTTTTTCTGTTTGATGGAAACAATTTGAGAGTTTTAACTACATTGCAACTCTATTTAATGGGGTTATGCAGTTATGTTTTCATGTTTTGAATGTTGTATTGTAGTAACGCTCATTTAAGGTCAGGACTATTTTATCAGGCAGAATGTTTAAACGTAAAAACTTTTTTGACTTTTTGCAGTATTTAACTGTGTATGTTAATTTATTTGACGTAGGGGGTCATATGTCAAATAAGTGTTAATGGTTGATATGCATAAGAAATTACTTCATAATTAGATACTAAATATAATGTGTGTACAAAAGTTTAAGACACCTGCTCTTTTCATGACATGGACTGACCAGGTGAATTAATCTGAAAGCTGTAATCCCTTATTGATGTCACTTGTTAAATCCACTTCAATCAGTGTAGATGAAGGCGATGAGACAGGTTAAATAATATTTGTTAAGCCTTGAGACAATTGAAACATGGATTGTGTATGTTTGCCATTCAGAGGGTGAATGGGAAAGACAAAATATTTAAGTGCCTTTGAACAGGGTATTGTAGTAGGTGCTAGGTCCACCAGTTTATGTCAAGAACTCTAACGCTGCTGGGGTTTGTGTGTATCAAGAATTGTCCACCACCCAAAGGATATCCAGCCAACTTGATGCAACTTCGGAAACATTGGAGTCAATATGGTCCTGTGGAACGAGTTTGACACCTTGTAGAATCAATGTCCCAACGAAGAGGGGGGGGGACTAAATATTAGGAAGGTGTCCTTAATGTTTTGTACACTCAGTGTACATCAGTGCATTAACACTTATCTACCTACAACATACAGTATTTGGCTAGACAGAAAATCAACTTTAAGGCAATTTTATAATTTACACTGTTCACGTAGTTACTGCTCTTTGCCTATGTATTGCAGAGCGGGTAACTGCAGTCAAAACACGGTGAAGCAAAGCCAAAGTGAATTAACTTCAATTACTGCTGTTTGCTTTTTACTTGGATTTTGTAGTTACTGCAAACTTCACACTCCATTTTCTCTGAAACTGAAGATAATTGAACTAGGACACTTTCTCACAATATAAAACCAATAGTACATAGCCTGATTTCAGTCTTAACTCAATTTTGACCAAAAGTGTAGTTACTACACTTTGCCTTTGTGGTACAGAATAGATATCTGATCTAGTTTGAGGTCATTGGGATGAATTTCAAATGTGCTTCACTTCATCCTTTTTTTTCTACTGTGTTATTGACTTGTTAATTGTTTACTCCATGTGTAACTCTGTGTTGTCTGTTCACACTGCTATGCTTTATCTTGGCCAGGTCGCAGTTGCAAATAAGAACCTCAATGGGAACATCCAATGAGCAATTCTCAACCTCCAATGCTCAAGAAAGTCATGAATGCCATGAACATAATAAAGTTTATTCACAAATTAATCGACTGGCATACAGAATTAAACCAACACTCCCCAAAATACTCTCAACGGTTTAGGCTCAGTGTCAGAATCACAAATGAAAATGCAAATCATGTCTCTGTTTTAGTTTAACAACACTGTGTTTGTCCTCAAATCAAATCAAATTTTAAATGTATTTCAGTCAAAAATCCAGCAAGAAATCCCCAAATAAGATCCCAAAGAATCCAGCCACAAAATAAATTAAATGTAATGCAGCAATAGCAGGGCTGGATTTTCCAAAAGCATTGTTGAACTAAGATCATCTTACATCCATTTAGTTTCAATGGAATTAAGATGATCTTAGTACGATGCTTTTGGGAAACTAAGTCCTGCTGTTGTAGTGTCCAGAAAACTCCAAAATACAGTACCAGTCAAAAGTTTGGACACACCTACTCATTCAAGAGTTTTTCTTTATTTTTACTATTTTCTACATTGCAGAATAATAGTGAAGACATCACAACTATGAAATAACACATATAGAATCATCAAAGTAGCCATCTGTCATCTTTGCTTTGATGACAGCTTTGCACACTCTTGGCATTCTCTCAACCAGCTTCATGAGGTAGTCACCTAGAATGCAGAATGCATTTCAATTAACAGGTGCCTTGTTGACCAAAAGGTCATTTGTGGAATATATTTCCTTCTTAAAACCTGTTGGGGCTAGGGGGCAGCATTTTCACTTTTGGATGAAAGGCGTGCCCAGAGAGAACTGCCTCCTACTCTTTCCCAGATGGGAATATATGCATAGTATTATTACTGGTGGATAGAAAACACTCTGAAGTTTCTAAAATTGTTTGAATTATGTCTGTGAGTGTAACAGAACTCATATGGCAGACAAAAACCTGAGACGAAATCCAAACAGGAAGTGAGAGATCGATTTTGAAAACAGTGCCATTTGATGTCCATTTTAGATATGGATGTTTATGCACTTCCTAGGGCTTCCACAAGATGTCACTGTCTTTAGATTCTGGTTGTATGATTCTACTATAAAGGAGGGGCTCATAATAGCTCTTTGAGTGAGTGGTCTGGCAGAAAGCCTCGGTCTCATTGCGCGCGGTCACGAGAGAGTGTTCTTCCGTTCCAATGCGTTTCTTCAGACAATGAAATTCTCCTGTTGGAACCTTATTGCTGATTAATGTTTAAAACATCCTAAATATGGATTGCATACATCATTTGACTTGTTTCTACGACCTGTAACGGAACTTTTTGAGTTTTTGTCTGGAGGAATTGCTCGTGCTTTTTGAGGATTGAATGCTGGGCTGAGCAAGCTAACAACAAGTGGCTAAATGATGGGCTTTATGGAACTTTATGGAACAAATCAGTCATTTATTGTCAAACTGGGATTCCTGGAACTGCCTTCTGATGAAGATATTCAAAGGTAAGTGAATATTTATAGAGTTTTTTGTAGGTTCTGTTGATGCCAAAATGGCGGCTATTTCTTTGGTTTCTGCGCGCCGTTCTCAGATTCTTTTTCTGTAAAAAAAAATTGAAATCTGACTGACAGCGGTTGCATATTTAATTCTGTGAATAACACTTGCATCTTTTATCAATGTTTATTGTGAGTATTTCTGCAAAATCACTGGATGTTTTGGAATCAACGCGCCAATGTAAACTGAGATTTTTTATATATATATATACATGCACATTATCGAACAAAACACACAATACATGTATAACATGATGTCCTATGAGTGTCATCTGATGGAGATAATCAAAGGTTAGTGATTCATTTTATCTATATTTCTGCTTTTGTGACTCTATCCTTGGCTGTGAAAAATGTGTGTGTGTTTTTGAATTTGGTGGTGATCTAACGTAAATATATGTTGTGTTTTCGCTGTAAAACATTTAAAAAATCAGCACGATGGGTAGATTAACAAGATGTTAATCTTTCATTTGCTGTATTGGACATGTTAATGTGTGAAAGTTAAATATTTCTAAAGAATATTTTTTGAATTTCCCGCGCCACCTTTTCAGCTGAATGGGAGGGGGTGTTCCCTTTAGGGGACTCATAATGCATTTGAGCCAATCAGTTGTGTTGTGACAAGGTATGTGTGGTATAAAAAGAGAGCCACATTTGGTAAATCCATATTATGGCAAGAACAGCTCAAATAAGCAAAAATAAATTACAGTCCATCATCACTTTAAGACATGAAGGTCCGACAATCCAGAAAATGTAAAAAACATTGAAAGTTTCTTTAAGTGCAGTTGCAAAAACCACTGGCTCTCATGAGGATCACCACAGGAAAGGAGACCCACAGTTACCTATGCTGCAGAGGATAAGTTCATTAGTGTTACCAGCCTCAGAAATTGCGACCCAAATAAATGCTTCAAAGAGTTCTGGTAACAGACACATCTCAGCATCAACTGTCCAGGTAGACTGCATGAATCAGGCCCTCATGGTTGAATTGCTGCAAAGAAACCACTACTAAAGGACACCAATAAGAAGAAGAGACTTGCTTGGGCCAAGGAACACAAGCAATGGACATTAGACCGGTGGCAATCTGTCCTTTGGTCTGATGAGTCCAGATTTGATTTTTGGGCTCCAAGCACCATGTCTTTGTGAGACACAGAGTAAGTGAACGGATGATCTACGCATGTGTGGTTCCCACCGTAAAAGCATGGAGGAGGGGTGATGGTGTGGGGGTGCTTTGCTGTTGACACTGTCTGTGATTTATTTAGAATTCAAGGCACACTTAACCAGCATGGCTTCCACAGAATTCTGCAGCGATACACCATCCCATCTTGTTTGTGCTTAGTGGGACTATAATTTGTTTTTCAACAGGACAATGACCCAACACACCTCCAGGCTGTGTAAGGTCTATTTGAACAAGAAGGAGAGTGATGGAGTCCTGCATCAAATGACATGGCCTCCACAATCACCGGACCATAAATCCAATTGAGATGGTTTGGGATGAGTTGGACCCCAGAGTGAAGGAAAATCAGCCAACAAGTGTTCAGCATATGTGGGAACTCCTTCAAAACTGCTGGAAAAGCATTCCAATGAAGCTGGTTGAGAGAATGCCAAGTGTGTGAAAAGCTGCCGTCAAGGCAAAGGTTGGCTACTTTGAAGAATATAAAATATATTTTGATTTGTTTCTACATTTTACAATGTAGAAAATAGTAAAAATAAAGAAAAACCCTTGAATGATTAGCTGTGTCCAAACTTTTTAATTGGAATTGGAAATATATTGGAAATATAACCTTCCAAACATTGGTCCTTAGAACCAAAAGTCCACAGAGTGATTGAAAAAAGCTAGGCTTTTTTAACAGTTATCAAATATTTCTGACCACAAACAGCTGTGACCCCCCCATGGAGTTAGTTTGAGTACTCAGCTTTATATCTGTCCCAACCGTGTATCTGTGTGAGAGCACGTGCAGCGACATTGAGTCTTTCTCCATTTCGAAGTAGTCCATTTTTTTGTGTGTTTGAAAAAAGCATAAAGCTAATATTGGTGAAATACTGAACCAAATATTGTGTGTCATTTATCGTGACAAGTAGATGGAGGTGATACAGCTTAAAGCCATTTACAATTCATGCAACCATATTTGAAGAAGAAAATGGTCTGATCATTGGTCGATTGCTCATAGGAATCCCCACCCAGTTGCTCTTGCTGTGGGCGATTCCCTGATCCACCTCTACGCAGACGACACCATTCTGTATACTTCCGGCCCGTCCTTGGACACGCTATCTAACCTCCAAACGAGCTTCAATGCCATACAACACTCCTTCCCTGGCCTCCAACTGCTCTTAAACGCTAGTAAAACCAAATGCATGCTTTTCAACCGTTCGCTGCCTGCACCCGCACGCCCGACTAGCATCACCACCCTGGATGGTTCCGACCTTGAAAATGTGGACATCTATAAGTACCTAGGTGTCTGGCTAGACTGTAAACTCTCCTTCCAGACTCCAATCGAAAATCAAATCTAGAGTCGGCTTTCTATTCCGCAAAACAAAGCCTCCTTCACTCACGCCGCCAAACTTACCCTAGTAAAACTGACTATCCTACCGATCCTCGACTTCGGCGATGTTATTTACAAAATAGCTTCCAACACTCTACTCAGCAAACTGGATGCAGTTTATCACAGTGACATCCGTTTTGTCACTAAAGCACCTTATACCACCCACCACTGCGACCTGTATGCTCTCGTCGGCTGGCCCTCGCTACATATTCGTCGCCAGACCCACTGGCTCCAGGTCATCTGGTAAAGGTCCATGCTAGGTAAAGCTCCGCCTTATCTCAGTTCACTGGTCACGATGGCAACACCCACCCGTAGCACGCGCTCCAGCAGGTGTATCTCACTGATCATCCCTAAAGCCAACACCTCATTTGACCACCTTTCGTTCCAGTTTTCTGCTGCCTGTGACTGGAACGAATTGCAAAAATCGCTGAAGTTGGAGACTTTTATCTCCCTCACCAACTTCAAACATTTGCTATCTGAGCAGCTAACCGATCGCTGCAGCTGTACATAATCTATCGGTAAATAGCCCACCCATTTTTACCTACATCATCCCCATACTGTTTTTATTTATTTACTTTTCTGCTCTTTTGCACACCTATATCTCTACCTGTACATGACCATCTGATCATTTATCACTCCAGTGTTAATCTGTAAAATTGTAATTATTCGCCTACCTCCTCATGCCTTTTGCACACAATGTATATAGACTCTTTTTTTCTTTTTTCTACTGTTATTGACTTGTTAATTGTTTACTCCATGTGTAACTCTGTGTTGTCTGTTCACACTGCTATGCTTTATCTTGGCCAGGTCACAGTTGCAAATGAGAACTTGTTCTCAACTAGCCTACCTGGTTAAATAAAGGTGAAATAATATAATTTTTTTTAAATACTTTTAAATAGTGGAAGCCCTCAATGGCAATGGCCATGCATAAAGGGGTTATATCCATGATGAATCGTCTAACTAAATATATGCTTCCAACTTCCTGATACACACACTTCCGCTTTTACTCAAACCATGAGGTGACTATGGGTGTGGCTAGGGAGTGACAGGGAGCCCACAGCCTATAGATCGGTTGGCACAAAAATTATGCACGGGTTTTAATGTGTCCAGAAGGTGTTTGTTGTTATGATTCTAAACGGTCAAATAGCTAGCAACAATGACAAGAAGCTGCCATGTGGGAAATAGTAAGTGGCTCATTTCATATCGTTGCATTTTGTTATTGATACTATGTCTTTGTTTTGAGGTGTTTTGACTGATGTCATGTCAATGCTAATATGTGTAAAAATTCGCTAGCTAGCTAAAAAAATAACTGATGTATTTGAGAGGCAACAAGTGCTCATTGTGCAAATGTATTTATGTTTTCAATAGACATTTCGAGAGGAAATATAGTTTGAAATACATGTTGTCAACAGTCAAAAACAACCCTGTCTGTTTTGCCTCATAGTTGTGCACGCGTCGGTTTTTGTTGCTAAACAACCAATCCATCTACACAAATCTCAAGGAACCATGAAACAATGAAAGTGGTCTTAAAGTCCATTATTGAGAATGGACCCAAGATAAAGTTATATAGAAATTAACAGATATTCAGACATGCTATTGTGCTCTGAAAGTATTCATTTAAAAGCAATTAAACATCTTTGATATGTTAAATAATGACCATTTATACAACGGATGGGTCTAATCCTGAATGCTGATTGGTTTAAACCTCATTCCATCCGGAGTCTATTCCACAAGTTCCACAAAATTCCTGTCTCATCAGCCCAGCCAGTCAATTTATAAACTTAAACTCTAATTTAAAAAGCATCTATAAAAAGCATCATGGGATCCCTTCTGGCGCAGCAGTCTAAGGAACTGCATCTAAATTCTAGAGGTGTCACTACAGACCCTGGGTCGATCCCGGGATGTATCACAACTGGCTGTGATCAGGAGTCCCATAGGGTGGCGCACAATTGGCCCAGCGTTGTCCGGGTTTGGCCGGGGTAGGCCGTCATTGTAAAATAATAATTTGTTCGTAACTGACTTGCCTGACTTGCCTAGTTAAATAAAGGTTAAACAGACATTATCCCACATTTCTTTTAGACTAACATGTAGTTAGATAAACCTTGCTGTCTGTGTCTCCAACATTTGCAACATTGTTTCAATATTCAAATAGTAATGCATGTGTCGGAAGTCGGGATGAGAAAGACAGACAGGTAGGCAGCGTTTCTCAGCCAGTCAAAATCATGAATCAGCTAGCATAATTTTTATGGATGTATACAAAGAAATGTAAATTGAAATAAAATCGGACTAAACGAAGTACAGCTAGTTTGCAGTCTTTTCAGCTTCAGTTTGAAATGACTGTGTTAGCTGTGTTGTTGGCTAGCTCCTCTGAACAACAGTGTCCTGACGAGAGACCACATTTTCTATGCCAGACAAAATCATGCCTCAAAAGCTCATTGTTATGTATGTCCAAATAAATGTCACTAGAAAACAGCTTAAACAAATGCAAATGCAGCTACTGTTGTTATTCTGGCTGCACTGTTTGACGATACTGTAAGTCTGCCATAGTTGGCTAGCTAGCAGGCAAGGGATAAGAATGTTGCCAGCCAGTATGGCAATGGAACATTTAGAACGAACGACGTGGTTGCGTCCCTGGCAACCAACCCGTTAGAACGAGCCAGCCAGCTTGGGTAGTAACCTTTGATTTGTGTCGGGACTATATCTTGTGTAAGGATGAAATAGTATGAAAAAAATCATCAAAATAATGTTTTTAATTAAAATATTTAAATCATTATTTGAATATGTTGGTAACCGTTGTATAAATGTGATAATGCCCTCGAAGCCAGTGTTTGGAGGATATATTGGCACGGTTTGCTAACAACACCCAAACCAATATATCCTCCAAACACCAGCTTCTCGGGCATTATCACTTAAATGTGATGGCAATCTGTACCAAATGTGTTTTCGAAAGAAAAAAACCATTATTGGAATGGGGATAATATTGAAGTATAGATAATATATGAAAGGTAAAATAATAACAAAATGAGTGTTAATGGTGTCAGATACACTGTGCATAATGTTAAGAACTATTCTACAAATGAAATCAAGCTCTAGTAGCCCTGGCATTCTTTTTATTTTTTTTAATGTTTTTAAGATGATATTTCATGAAAAATGGTAACTGGTTATTGAGGAATCTTAGACTAAATTAAGTTATCCTTCTTTGGACATGTTCATTGATGTTTGGAAAATATACATCAATAATGACTTACACCAGAGATATATTATGTATCGCATCAATGACTTTCATAAAACAATATACATTGTGACAGGAATCTTAATTTCTTCAGTAAAGTGCACTCAAAGTGAATTTACTTTCCTACTAAAGTTCAAAATTATAAACCAACTTCCAGACAATATTTTACACCCTATGCATCCCCATCAGGTGGCAGGGATTTAATTGTTAGGTCTATTGGGACTGTATGGCATATAAAACAAGATTGACTTCAATTTGATTTGTGATAGGACCGGCAGTTCTAGTTTCTCTATCACTAAGCAATGAAATCAGACTATGCTCTTTTTCCCCCTTAAAAATGACTTTTGTTGGGGTTTGAAGTGATTGAATGAGCCTTCACTATGTGATTGTCTCGCCAAGCCATTTCAAGATGAATGCACTAACTGTAAATTGCTCTGGATTAGTGTCTGCTAAATTACTAAAATATAAAATGTACTATAGCTTAGATGTTGTTTATTCATCCTGTTTGCTGTGAGGGGGAGTCTCTCTACGTAATTTAAGCAATACAATGTAAAATAAATATGTATAGAGTGCATTCAGAAAGTGTTCAGAACCCTTGACTTTTTCCACATTTTGTTATGTTACAGCATTATTCTAAAATTGATTAAATTGCTTTTTTTCTCATTAGTCTACACACAATACCCCATAATGACAAATCAAAAACAGGTGTAAAAAAAACTACTGAAATATCACATTTACTTAAGTATTCAGACCCTTTGGCATGACACACAAGCTTGGCACACCTGTATTTGGGGAGTTTCTCCCATTCTTCTTTGCAGATCCTCTCAAGCTCTGTCAGGTTGGATGGGGAGCGTCGCTCCACAGCTATTTTCAGGTCTCTCCAGAGATCGATCAGGTTTGATCAGGTTCAAGTCCGGGCTCTGGCTGGGCCACTCAAGGACATTCAGAGACCTGTCCCGAAGCCACTACTGCGTTGTCTTGGCTGTGTGCTTAGGGTCATTGTCCTGTTGGGAGGTGAATCTTCACCCCAGTTTGAGCTCTCTGGAGCAGATTCTGATCAAGGATCTCTCTGTACTTTGCTCCATTCATCTTTCCCTTGATCCTTGGTCTCCCAGTCCCTGCCACTGAAAAACATCCCCACAGAATGATGATGCCACCACATGCTTCACCGTAGGGATGGTTCCAGGTTTCCTCCAGAGGTGACGCTTGGTATTCAGGCCAAAGAGTTCAATGTTGGTTTCATCAGATCAGAGAATCTTGTTTCTCATGGTCTGACAGTCCTCTAGCACAGTTTGGCTGGGCGGCCAGCTCTAGGAAGAGTCTTGGTGGTTCCACAATTCATACATTTAAGAATGATGGAGGCCACTGTGTTCTTGGGGGCCTTCAATGCTGCAGAAATATTTTTGTACCCTTCCCCAGATCTGTCCATTTACACAGTCCTGTCTTGGAGCTCTACGGACAATTCCTTCGACCTCATGTATTGGTTATTCCTCTGACATGCACTGTCAACTGTAGGACCTTATATAGACAGGTGTTTGCCTTTCCAAATCATATCCATCAATTAAATTTACCACAGGTGGACTTCAATAAAGTTGTAGAAAAATCTCAAGGATGATCAATGGAAACAGGATGCACCTGAGCTCAATTTTGAGTCTCATAGCAAAGGGTCTGAATACTTATGTAAATAAGGTATTTAAATGTTTTCCCAAAAACTGTTTTCACTTTTTCATTATGGGGTATTGTCTGTAAATTGATGAGGGAAAACATGATTGAATACATTTTGGAATATGGCTGTAAAGTAACAATGTGAAAAAAGTCAAGGGGTCTGAATCATTTCTGAATGCACTGTATGTGTTGGATGCATTATAGGTGAACAATAGTATTATTTGTGTATAGACTCCCACCGTCATTGGCTGTTGCACACAAAAAGTAACAGTGGTTATGCCACAGGCATAATGACAAATTGTAGGTGATCCCTTCATACTAAACAATTTAAGTGTATTTAGAACATTTGATTAAAAAAACAATATAATTGTTTGTATATTCAAAGATGAACTCTGCTATGAGATTTTACAAACATGAGATAGGGGCTTCTCTATTGTTTCATTCATCACCCATCAATTTAGATCTCTTCTGTTTGAGAAACTATTAGCTAATTATATTAATTGATACCTCATTTTACTGAAGATGGCTTTTAGATATCCATATATCCATATCCATATATCCACCAAATAATAAAAGTTCCTTAATAGAAACTCAAGCAATTAAGCAAAAGAGCTTTAAATTGGTCTGGCAGCAAACGCATTGTTTACCATTGTTCATTTGTAAGAAGATCTGAGTGAGAGAGAATAAAGTGGGGGAAAAAATATATCTCATTGTTTCCTTACCGATTAACCCCCTCAGGCAAAGTAAACAAAATGTTCTGTGTTGGATGAAAGACGATCTTCAAATTGCATCTGTAAACCTGACACATTGGCTTTGATTTTCTTTTTAAACAGATACAGTTGGTGCTTTAGGGATTCAAAATTGTATTAGTCGATTTCACTTGAAAATATTAGATTGTGCCACGTATCATGCTGGGACGAGCAGTGAGTGATTGAGCCTTTCATATAGCACTCTTACTGTATGTATAAGACCACAAATCCTGCCAATATCACAAATCCTTATTATGCCAATTCAGTTTCTCTGTGAATTTATTTAATTAACTGGGGCATATGAGTTTGAGATTGGAGCGAGAGGTAGCATCTTCATTCTGAATAGAAAAGAGCATCAAGATTCTTATCCTGAGAAGGTTAAAAAGAGGTCATCTGGGAGCAGTGGAGTAAAGTACTTAAGTAAAAATACTTTGAAGTACTACTTAAATCGTTTTTTGGGGTATGTGTACTTTACTATTGATATGTATAACTACTTTTACTTTTACTTCACTACAGTCGTTAAGAAAATAATGTACTTTTTACTCCATGCATTTTCCTTGACACCCAAAAGTACTCATTACATGTTGAATGCTGAGCAAGATCAATTCACACACTTATCAACAGAACATCCCTGGTCATCCGTACTCTCTGTTCTGACGGACTCACTAAACACACGTGCTTCATTTGTAAATTATGTCTGAATGTTGAAGTGTGCCCCTGGCTATCGTAAATAAAATAAAAACAAGAAAATGTCTATACATAAAATGGGCATACATATACATTGTTGTTAACTGACTTGCCTAGTTAAATAAAGATTAAATGAAACAAAATAAAAAATGTTTATTATGGTATCTTTACTTTTAATCAATTATGATAATTAGGTACGTTTTCCACCACTGTCTCGGAGTGGAGTGGTACCATCCGCTACCAAAGCATTGGGGGCAGAGGCTTTCCCTACAGTATGCAATTCTTCTTCATCAAAATAATTATTTTGTAACAATCTCACATCCTTTAATCATTATACATGATGGAAGGAATGTGAAATTAAATTATGCAGGGGAAATGCCACAGAAACCTGGCAAGTTATGCCACATCTAAAGCATCCAGTCTGAGAATAGTTTAAGATTGATTTAGTTTTCATTCATTCAACCATGTACATATCCAGCCTATCCTTTTCTCCAAGAAAGTATAGTGACTGTTCCTTGTTTTTTTCTGTACGGAATGCAAATGCAATATTATGGCTATACATTCAAAACAGAAGCTCAGATGAGATCTGAAATTGCTTTTGCACACACCATTTGCTATCGGCACAGGAGGAAGTCAAGGAAGGGCTACCACCTCTGACAGCTACTAATATAGAGCCTGGTACTGCCTGTAGAATAGTAGTCTGGCTAACTAGTGTAAGGCCATGTATCCTGAGGGTAGAGTTACATGTATCTCATAAGAGGGATTTGCAATTGTCATAAAACACGTTTAAGGTCAGGAGCATAGATCAGAACTGTCCCCAGGGATAAAAAAACCCATACAATTTAAGTTATGATTCAGCAGTTATCTACCAAACAGAAATGCAAAATGCCAAGTTGGAAGTTTTGGAAGTTACAAAACGGCACTGTTTCGTATTACATGTATAGTCCTGAGCATTTAACAGAAATTATGTATATATTTTGGGGTTATTACACAACTAATTGACCGATGTTGGTTATTACGTGAATTTCATTCAGTTTATATTTTTGTGAGCTCAACGTGAGAGAAGTGAAGTCGATGTGGGATGCTGGGCTGATTGGGAGTTCTAGTTTTCATTATGCAAATATTCAGAAACGTGGTAACTAACTACAATGTCCATAATCCAGTGGTATTCTAACTTTTTCAGCAGAATTTTTGGGGACTCCAGTTTTCCTTAAAAATGTAATGCGATCCCACTTTACCCCAAATATAATGAAACAACCTTAAAACCTCTACATTTCGATTTTTACATGAACAAATAACCTTCAATTCATTACATATTCAGCTATTATCAAAATGAAAAGAAACCAATAAAATAAAAAAAATTCAAATTATCTTTCTCAAAAACGTGTGTAGATTGTCCCATACAATAATCTGTACCCCCCCACATACTTTGAATACAACTGCCATAATCCATTGCGCCTGTTCTTTCCAGCCATTGACAGAGGCGCAAACACACAGTGTGTTGGAGTGAATGCTTTCAATGGGGAGCCCAGAGATAACGTTAGATGGTTGTCTGGCTGCCTGGCTGCTACTGCCTGAGCAGAGATGAGATGATGACTTTAAGGAATGAAAAATAATAAAGTAATAAAATAAAAACGAATAATATACACAAAAATGTAAGTGTTGAACGTAATTTTTATATATTTTTTTATAATTGAACCGAAACCAAACCAACCTCAAAACTCACTAATCACTCAGCACTCTACTGCACATACTGTATATAAGAATCATTGCTATGCCTATTCTACATGTACCTTTATTAAGTCACTTGCTGTATTATCACCTATCATGAGTGTGATGTATTTGCAGAAAGGGAAATGCTTTGCTTTTACTGTACACAACAGATCTGCAATGGAACAATAACGATAGAAACGTTCTGCCAGAGGGGACTTTGTAAGTACGTCAGACAGATAGTTATATAAAGACAGTTGTAACATTCTGTAATGCATTCGTAATAAGTAGCCCAATTGTGGAGCCCTGCAAGGTTCCCATTTATTCACTTTCCTTTGGACACAATGCACTACATGAATAAAGACATGTTGGATGTGTTTTGCATTGTTAAGAATGCGTGACTATCTGCCTTAATGTTCTGTGTTTTTTCAAGGCACTGAGGGGAAATAACAGTTGTAACAGAACAGAAGTTTATTAAGGAGCAACACGTGATGCTTGTTTTTTTTCAGCTTGACTTGGCCTTTGTATTGAATATCTGACGTTGTAATTAGAAAAATGCAGTCACACAAGCAAATAAACACATTGGTTCAAGCAGTCCCTGCAATTAAAATTCCAATTGAATTATCCTCTGTCGTAAATATGTTATCTATACTGGCTGGTAAGAGGCTTACAGCTTTAGATTTCCATTGCACCAGAAAGTTATACAATTTTGCATGTGCCATATTCAGATATTTGGTCTGTACAGGTCAGGCCATATGTATCTAAGAATATTTGCCATCTGATATGTGGATGGCAAATATGCATAGCCACTTCACCCCTACCTAATATGTACAAATGACCTTGACTAACCTGTACCCCCACACATTGATTCGGTACCGGTACCCCCTGTATAGCCTCGTTATTGTGTTACTTTTTACAATTTTTTACTTTAGTTTATTTGGTAAATATTTTCTTAACTCTTCTGCACTCTTGGTTAAGGGCTGGTAGTAAGTAAGCATTTCACAGTAAGGTCTACACTTGTTGTATTCGGCGCATGTGACAAATAAATGTTGATTTGATTTGAACCATGTTACTGAAATTAAACCCCTCCATACATTAAGAGACTCTCTCTCTGTTATGACAAATTCTCTAATGCACAACCCAACGAACATGGGGGAGAAAACAACTACAATTTCATTCTTTCCTTTTTCTGACTCAAAGTTACTGTGTATATTGTTTATAATTGTTGATGTTTATCTTTTGATTAGTCTTTGCCTTATTCCAATACATACCAGTTCCTTAGTGCATTGGTATACATTTTTGTCCTCTAACAGCAGATTCCTTACGATGAACTCTTACTGTTTACAAACGCTCATCCTAAGCCTGCAGCCCTGAAAGGAACGTGGTGTTTTTAATCAGTTTAAAATGTGCACCAGAGCCACTAGGGAACTGGGGGAGGAATTAATGACTGTATAGCCAGAAGCCTCATGTACTTTTGTATTTGCAGGTGTCTAATTATAGGCTACTTTAAGTTTTTCTACATTAATGATTTTCTAGATGCTGAATTTCATTCATGAGCGTTTTAAGTAAATGTTTGAGTTTGCATAAAGTATGATTGGAATCGCTAATCTGCTCCTAATTTCTTGAATCAAATGTTTTTAACTCATAGGGAATCACCTAAGTGCAGCAACATATCTCAATACACAGTGAGTCTCTGCAAGAGCACTCCACTGGGGACCCATTACGACAACCAAAAGACTCCTCTCGTGCTTTCATATTAACTTGATTACTCGCAGGTTGTAATAACAGGTTTATAACAATATTTTGTCAAATGAGCTGTTAACACGGCTACCTTAAGCTGATAAAAGGTACCACTGCAACACATAAACAAATGGGGCTAGAAGTCTTGATTTAGCTCACAACATATGTTCAGTTTATGTCTTTGCATATCAAAACATTCATGGTTGATGTAAATAGCTTGCCATCCATCCAGCTATTTATGTTCATGCTTCATCACCAATTAATGAGTAATTTGGCTCATGGAAGCGGAGTACCCAGATGAATTTATTTCAGCTGCATTAGGTTTAATTAGAAAAAGCACATTGCAGTGTTGGTGTGTTTTAAGGTTCATGAACCTTGGGACAAAACTGTTTCCCTGTTTGTATTGATCCAGGTTCAGATTGCAAAGATCTTATTGGCGCGGCCATCAATTTCCCAATTGATTAAAGGATCAGGGGTCAGTGATAAATGGTCTACAAAGGAATTATGTTATTTGTACAGTATGTACACATATTATGATAACACGTCATACAATACCAGTTAAAAGTTTGGACACACCTACTCATTCAAGGGTTTTTCTTTATTTTGACTATTTTCTACATTGTAGAATAATAGTGAAGACATCAAAACTATGAAATAACACATATGGAATCATGTAGTAAACAAAAAACGTGTTAAAGAAATTAAAATATATTTTATTTCAGATTCTTCAAAGTAGCCACACTTTGCCTTGATGACAGCTATGCACACACTTGGCATTCTCTCAACCAGCTTCATGAGGTAGTCACCTGGAATGCATTTAAATGAACAGGTGTGCCTTTGTTAAAAGTTAATTTGAGGAATTTCTTTCCTTAATGCGTTTGAGCCAATCAGTTGTGTTATGACAAGGTAGGGGTGGTAAACAGAAGATAGCCCTATTTGGTAATATACCAAGTCCATATTACGACAAGAACAGCTCAAACAAGCAAAGGGAAACAACAGTCCATCATTACTTGGAGACATGAGGTTCAGTGATTCCAGAAAATGTCAAGAACTTTTGAAGTTTCTTCAAGTGCAGTCGCAAAAAATTATCAAGCACTATGATGAAACTGGCTCTCATGAGGATCACCACAGGAAAGGAAGACCCACAGTTACCTCTGCTGCAGAGGATAGGTTCATTAGAGTTACCAGCCTCAGAAATTGCAGTCCAAATAAATGCTTTATAGAGTTCAATTAACAGATACACCCCAACATCAACTGTTCAGAGGAGAATGCCAGTATCAGGCCTTCATGGTCGAATTGCTGCAAAGAAACAATTACTAAAGGACACCAATAAGAAGAAGAGATTTGCTTGGGCGAAGAAACATGAGCAATGGGCATTTGACCGATGGAAATCTGTCCTTTGGTCTGATGAGTCCCAATTTCGTATTTTTGGTTCCAACCATTGTGTCTTTGTGAGACGCGGAGTAGGTGAATGGATGATCTATGCATGTGTGGTTCCCACTGTGAAACATAGAGGAGGAGGTGTGATGGTGTGGGGGTGGTGACACTGTCTGTGATTTATTTAGAATTCAAGGCACACTTAACCAGCATGGCTACCACAGCGTTCTGCAGCGATACACCATCCCATCTGGTTCTCGCTTAGTAGGACTATCATTTGTTTTTCAACAGGACAATGACCCAACACACCTCCAGGCGGTGTAAGGACTATTTGAAGAAGAAGGAGAGTAATGGAGTGCTGCATCAGATGACCTGGCCTCCAAAATCACCCGACTTTAACCCAATTGAGATGGTTTGGGATGAGTTGGACCCCAGAGTGAAGGAAAAGTAGCCACTAAGTGCTCAATATGTGTGGGAACTCCTTGGAAGACTGTTGGAAAAGCCTTACAGGTGAAGCTGGTTGAGAGAATGCCAAGAGTGTGCAAAGCTATCATCAAGGCAAAGGGAAGCTACTTTGAAGAATCTCAAATATAATATACATTTTGATTTGTTGAACACTTTTTTGGGGTTACTACATGATTCCATATGTGTTATTTCATAGTTTTGATGTCTTCACTATTATTCTACGATGTAGAAAATAGTAAAAATATACAAAAACTCTTGAATGAGTCGGTGTGTGCAATCTTTTAACTGGACTGTATATATACACATACCTATACAGCCAGGGAGGATTAACCACTGTAATTAGCTCTCATTTAGCAGTCTGTGGAATATACTGTACACACAGACTCATGTGGATATTACAATGTTGTTGTGTATGTGTGTGTGACCATAAATTCCTGAATGCTGTATATGCTGTGAATCAGCTACGTATGTGTTCAATTTGGGTGGCATTTGTCAAACGTGTGTCTATTAATGTCTATTAAACACAAATTATGATTCAGCAGTTCTCTACCTAACCTGACGATACAGTATCTAAGGCTATCAAAACTTTACAAGTGTAAAATCTATTTGCCCGGTAAGCCATTTAGTTTATGGTATTTCCCTTCACCAACTCATGCCTGTACTAACAGCATCCGCCTGGCAATGCAGAGGAGCCTCTGGTTATATTGGACTTATTCTGTGAGTTATAGCTTGGTTTTAAGTTGACAGCTGCACTATGTTTGGAAAGTCCTACGGGAAAGGGTGATTTATTGATTTGAGTTCATTAAATGTTGCATAGTGGTGAGTCACGCTTAAGTATGAGGATCTTTGCCAGTGTTTCTATGAATATAGGGCATTTTCCTTGCTCATTACATCTATGCTATTTGAAGATTGCTCTTAATAAGATATGCTATGCTTAATGAAAATGTCCACTAATTATTCCAGTGCATATCTATATTCAAGAGAAGCAAAGATACATATGGAGAATATTGCTGCGTCATTATGTTAATAACTTAACACAAATTGCCTTAATTTGAAAAAACAAAATGTCATTCTATTCTCCTGGGAAAAAATACTTTCTTCAGTTTGGTTATAGAACACAGACAGAAACATTTACTATGACAGTTAAACCGAAGAGGCGAAATTGCAGAATACGGGTACAAACTTGCAATCACGTTGTGAGGTTGTGCCTTGAGTGTTAATCACCCAGTATAGCATACGGTGTCTTCAGTGTCCCAAAGATGGCACAGCAGATGGCTCCACATCTCATTACTGAATGGCAGCACCCTTGGCACCGGTGCTGCAAATGCCATTGTTGCTATCCGTGCAGGGGCTGTGCAGGGTCAGCAGCTCTAACCCTGCAAAAAGCTTCCCTAATCCCAAACTCAATACCTTGTCATTTCTGAGCACAGCCTGATGGGCGAGCTGCAGGAGCTCTCTCTCTCTCTCTCTCTCTCTCTCTCTCTCTCTCTCTCTCTCTCTCTCTCTCTCTCTCTCTCTCTCTCTCTCAACCTCTCTCTCAACCTCTCTCTCAACCTCTCTCTCAACCTCTCTCTCAACCTCTCTCCCAACCTCTCTCCCAACCTCTCGGTTCAGGGAGATAGACTTAGCTTGTCTTCATTATTTTCTTTCTTTTTTACAGTGTAGAGCTAAAATATGTGGTGCAAAACTGTCCATTTATATGTCCTTGCTTGGACAAATAAATAAACATATTTAAGAGATTCCTGAAAGTCTTGCCGTAAAGAGACCATCAGAATTCTAAGCAGAATGTGCTTCTACACCCACCATTGGGGATTGTACTGCATGCAGCAGTCACATACACAAGCAGTGGTTCGTAAGTTGCAGCTTACTGCTTCACAGAATTCTATGGCATGTTATTTAATTGCTAGTTTAACCACCAGAGAGCATCTTTGAGAAGCATTTGATAGCCTTCAATAGTGGCTGTACTAGATAATTTAACTTCTTATGGCTGGGGGCAGTATTGAGTAGCTTGGATGAATAAGGTGCCCAGAGTAAACTGCCTGCTACTCAGTCCCAGTTACTAATATATGCATAGTATTGATATATTTGGATAGAAAGCACTCTGAAGTTTCTAAAACTGTTTGAATGATGTCTGTGAGTATAACAGAACTCATATGGCAGGCAAAAACCTGAGAAAAAAATCCAATCAGGAAGTGTGAAATCTGAGGTTGGTCGTTTTCAACTCATTCCCTATTGAAGATGCAGTGGGATATTGGTCATGTTGCACTTCCTAAGGCGTCCACTATATGTCAACAGTCTTTAGAACCTTGTTTGATGCTTCTACTGTGAAGTGGGGCCAAATGAGAGGGGTTTGAGCCAGATGTCTGGCAGATTGCCACGAGCTCGTGACGCTCGTTCACGTGAGAGCAAACTCTGTTCCATCGCAATTCTACAGTCAAAGGAATTCTCCGGTTGAAACATTATTGAAGATTTATGTTAAAAACAGCCTAAAGATTGATTCTATACTTCGTTTGACATGTTACTACGGACTGTAATGGAACTTTTTGACATTTCGTCTGCTCCAAGTGAACGCTCTTCGTGAGTTTGGATTTGTTTACAAAACACGCTAACAAAAGTAGCTATTTGGACATAAATGGTGGACATTATCGAACAAAACAAACATTTATTGTGGAACTGGGATTCCTGGGAGTGGATCCTGATGAATATCATCAAAGGTACGTGAATATTTATAATGTTATTTATAACCTCTGTTGACTGCACAATATGGCGGATATATTTTTGGCTTGTTTGGTCTCTGAGCGCCGTACTCAGATTATTGCATGGTTTGCTTTTTCCGTAAAGCTTTTTAAAAAATCTGACACAGCGGTTGCATTAAGGCGAAGTGTATCTAAAGTTCCATGCATAACACTTGTATTTTCATCAACATTTATGATGAGAATTTATGTAAATTGACGTGGCTTTTTGCAAAATTACCGGATATTTTTATAACTACTGAACATAACGTGCCAATGTATTCTGATTTCTTTTTAAATAAATATGACCTTTATCGAACAAAATATACATGTATTGTGTAACATGAAGTCCTATGAGTGTCATCTGATGAAGATCATCAAAGGTTAGTGATTAATTCTCTCTCTTTCTTATTTTTGTGACTCCTCTCTTTGGCTGAAAAAACGGCTGTTTTTCTGTAACTTGGCTCTGACCTAACATGATCGTTTGTGGTGCTTTCGCCATAAAGCCTATTTGAAATCAGACACTGTGGTGGGATTAACAAGAAGTGTATCTTACTTGTGAAATACATAGTACATTTTCCAACATCATTTGCAAATAAATTCATTTAAAATCCTACAATGTGATTTTCTGGATTTTCTTTTCTCATTTTGTCTGTCATAGTTGAAGTGTACCTATGATTCAATTACAGGCCTCTCTCATCTTTTTAAGTGGGAGAACTTGCACAATTGGTGGCTGACTAAATACTTTTTTGCCCCACTGTATAACCACCGCTATCCAGAATAATAAGGAATGGGTACAAAACCCGTCGCGCACCAGATAACAATGTGCACAAGCACTTACAACAAACAATACCACACAAAGACATGAGGGGAAACAGAGGGTTAAATACACAACACGCGACGAGGGAATGAAAACCAGGTGTGTGGGAAAACAAGACAAAACAAATGGAAAATGGATGACCTGTGACATCGACCGCCGAACACCGCCCGAACAAGGAGAGGAACCGACTTCGGCAGAAGTCATGACATTCCTGAATTAATTTGATTAATATTATGGTGTTTCTATTCCAAGAAAAACAAAAAACCCTCTGGGTTTCCATTAGGATGGAACAGAAAATATGGTGCTGTACAACATGACGGTTGGGAGTAGGCTACTGTACTTGACAATTTAGCTCAAGAATCCCTGTGTCGTGCAGGCACTTGGGAGACTGGGGTTCAATTCCCCGATGGGGAGGAAGGAGTAGGCTGTGCTTGTAAATGAGAATTTATTCTTAACTGACTTGCCAAGTTAAATAAAGTTTAAACTAAGAGCACAACATTTCTACACCCCATTGTATAATTGTAGTCTAACAAATACCCAAACAAAGATTCAGTGAAAATAAGAATCTCATTGATTTATCAAGACTAGTCCCCATGCTTGTCTCAGAGCAGTGTGAAACGGTGCTAAAATAGTTGTAGGCTATTGCTTCAAATCCTGCTGCTTCTAACTTCAATATGCTTTTTAAATAAATAAGACCTACACCACTTTTAACAGCACATTACTCAACACTACTGACACCCATCTCGCCTACGGTAGGCCCACAGTGTATCGAAAAATATGACATGACTCTCAGCCAATAATTACATATAGAGGACTGGAGGATTCTAAATGAAAACCAAAAGCCTTCTCATGGTGGCGGCTGGCACGGGTATCAAACCTGCATCTGTAGCAATGCATTTTGCACTGCGGGAGCCCCCACCCACTCGGGAGCCCCAATCCACAAAGTATCAACATCCAGAGAGGTGTTGATAAAGGTATATTGTCCTGCTAATAGCCCATAATCGGCTATTATAATACTGTACATGGTGTCCAGGTCAGGATAACCAAAACATTTATTTATTAAAGAATGTTGGTACTTATTTATTTTGATCCAAAGCCATGAATAAGTGAGTCACTCAGCTTTATGCACTGACTGTGGCATCAACTTCATAATATATAGCAATATTTTGGAGGGGATTTCATTTTTTTTTTTATGAAAGTGAGCGATTGTAATTTGAATAATGGCCAAAATCATTTTTGTGAAGGCCAAAATATTTATTTCTGTTTTTAGATGGAGAGAAACGCTGGGCCAATTGTGTGCCACCCTATGGGACTCCCAATCACAGTCAGATGTGATACATAATAATAATAATAATACTTTTTGGTGTATTATTTGTTTTGTCTTTTCTGGTGGATTGAACTGAAATTGAACTTAAGCATCTAATACATTGCAGGTGGGGGGATGTTCACACCTACAGTAGCTGGGCAATAAAGAGTCTACTGTTCTGTTAATCTGGCTACAAGTGTTTGAAAACCTGTTTTCAAAATGCCACCAGTTGTCCATCACTACTGTAAACAAAAACACAGCATCTTGTTAACATTCTTTATCGTAACCACAATTTCACAAATAATTTGTATCTACCTTTCCAATTACTATTAGAATTTGGGAATTGAAATGCTAGCTTTTCATAAAAAAAATTGTTGATTCCAATTCGGATTTAAGTATAACTTTTGAGTGATGCCTTTAGTGAGAGGTCTAATCCTTTAATAATTAATCATAGCTGCACACCGAATTCATATCTCACGGGCATTTCTCACACCATTATTAGTTACATTGTTTAGTTTGAAGGTGCAGACTGGCAATAAGAAAAGCGGGAACGTTTCCGTAACCAGCGCCATTATTAGTGCAATGCCCCTTAAAGGGTTGCTCTGTGCTACCCAGTGGGGCAGGGTCTTACCCCCCCCCCCCCCTCCTCCCTTCCCATGGGCTAGGTCGGTCTTCTGTGCGTGACTCTGAGGCCCCCTGCCCTCGTGCTTTGAATCTTGTGTGCCCACCTCTGTTTCAGTGGATAGAGCTGAAGAACTGCAAGGCAATCTAATTGTGCGTGACTCAAGAGCCATGACCAATATATTTTGTCTTGCTAATAACAGGGTTAATAATATATCTGTGAGAATATCCAAGGGGCTTTTATATCATTCTAAATTATTAATAAATATAATAATCGCTTTGTTTAAAAAATAACAATATTTTGGAAATTATTTTGTTTTCAAATAATGTAAAACGAGTGACAAAAAGTCCATTCTTGAACATGGGGTGAGACATTGTTACTGATTTGTAAATAAAGGCAGTTTGTTATTTAGAATTATTTATTTATTTATCACCCTGTTTTTAGAGGGAGAGAAACTAAAAACCTACAGTCATCTTATGGGTCTCCCAGTTAAGGCTGGGACAGGCATTGAACCTGGGACAGGCATATGTAGCTTGCACTGTTTTGCAGTGTCTTAGACCGTTGCTGCACTCAGGCGCAGTGACTGATCGGGAATGGGCTACAGTACTGTAGTAAGAGCAAAATAATCCTAATAAAAACCTGAGTGTAACAACAGTTTTAGTAAGTAATACTGACGCTGTGCACAATTTAGGTTTATGTCTCCCCTTCATTGTCAGTTAGAAACACAGTAGTGCCCTTGAACCCAAAATTATAATAACTGCTCTAACTCCCCCTTGCGCTGGTCTGGAGCAATAAAGTAGTGAACCATATTCAACCACAAATTACCTCCAAGTCCCTCAGCATAATCACAAAACTTTTTGTGGAGCAACCACTGTACAGATGGTGTGTAATGTATGTGCGGCAATGTGCAGGGGGACAAAATGCCACACGTTTCTCCATCATGGAGCCTCACACTCTGAAGCTGTAATCACTAACCCATCCCACTGCAGACTATAATTTTAAGATTGTTTTATTTTAATCTGCTCTTAATTGATTCAGAAATACATTCCAGCATCCCACTGGTTTATGTCCACAGTGACATACTTTTTTTTATAGATATTCCAGATCGAAATAACCTCTCCCTGAGAAAAGTTATACTTGGATGGAACTACTAGGAATAATGCTTATGGTGGACCTACAAACTTTATTGTATTTTTATTTCCTATCACAAAGTTCACTTTATTAACATGTACCTTGAAAACCGCATGGGAGCTGTCCATGGTGCCTGGAAAACAGGTGTGATACTATCTAGGGATTTAAGGTAATCTATAATGGTGAGATTCCCACCTCATAGCCTTATCCCAATGAACAGAGATGGTACTGATGTGAACATTTTACGCAGGCCTTTCCAAATGTCACAAAGACATAATGGACTCTCTCAGTGGTCAGAAGAATCCTCAGACATCTTTCTAATCAGAGTTAAACAATGATCTATTGGCTATCACACACAATCCCCCTGTAATGATGCTACTGCCTTGAAATTATGTAAAAGAAGAACATGCATTATTGGTCCCCTCAATCGGGGGAAGGTGAGCTTTGAAACGAATGGATGAGAAATGTCACTCTCTCCCCATGATAGTGCTGTAATAAAACCTTTTCTTCAAGGAAGCATTCAACATAGGTCACAGATGGAATTAGTTTACAGGCAAAATTGAAAAGATAAATGTAAACAGGGTGCTTGCTGTTCCATTATCATAGATGCACCTGAGTTTAGCATACAATAATTGCCTTCGCCTTTGCCAAGTAATTTTCTGTTTTCAATTTATTGCACGTGTTCTACAGTAATCTTCCTCCACACTTGGACTGAGGTAAATGCAGAAGCAAAAACAAGGCACATGTCCGCAAACTCACGCTATAATCTGCCAAATGAAATGTTTCCATTATCCCAAAATATTTAATGCTGCCTATACATTGCGTACTCTAACTGTAAAAAATTATATTGCAATGCATATTGCAAGTACATATTTTTCTCCCCCATTTGAGCTGAATAAAATGACCCTAGTTCTTTGATTCTATATAGTGACGGCCGCTTAGGAAGCTTCTTTGGTTCATGTAATGCTTGTTATACTACAGTATGTTTTGGATCTCCTGGACCCAAATTTAAAGCGTGATTAGCATTAATGTCAGGCAGCAGAACAAGTGTAACCCTGCTCTGTTTAGTCTGATCAAAGAGCCAACCAGGAATCTCATACACAGTCTTACCAACTAGCCGAGCAGGAAGTAGAAATGACCAGTAATTGGGGCTGCTCGCAAAATTAACTGAAAAATAATTAATGGCCTTAATGCAGAGCTTGGCAGGCGGCTCGTAATAATGAGGTTGGACTTCGAAAGAGCTGTTTTTCTCATGTCATCAAACAGAAGGGGGAAGGTAACATTTAAAAAGTGCTGTGTCATGTGACAATGAGCATGTCATCCATGCCATCTCATTTCAATGCTTTAAGGGCGAAATAACATTGTTTTCACACTTAGTCCTTTCAGCCAATTTTTGTGAACTCAGTGCAGTTCGCATAATGTTTTCGTGCAGTGTGAACACTCCAAATTAATTCAGACCCTTCAAAAGAGCCCCTGAAGCAAACCGAACTGAGACCATCTCGAGAGGTGGTCTGAGTTTGGTTCCCCTGAGTTCTTTGGTCCGGTTTTTAGGACAATGTGAACCCAAAGCTCCCCAGGTTTGCTTGTCATTATTCCCGCACCACACACTAGACTACTGCAGCACCGTTTCCCCTACTATAATCCCACACATTGGTTCTACAAAAGAGAGAAGATGATGATGTGGAGGTTCGCGGATGTGTGCTGTTTTTGGATATTGATTAAGCGATTGTCAAGGACGCACAGAAATTCCAAAATGTGTGAAGATTTTAGTTACGATTATGTGTTTGCAATATGTGATCTATAGGCTAAGAGAGCTTCATAAGCTGTTTATTGATTGTGGGGGTTGAATAGTGTGAGAGGACAACATATTTGGTGAGAATCACAACATAGGGTACAAAATTGATTCTCACTCTTAAAGGGGCAGTAGCCTACCTTGGGTGTACAATTTTCAATTGGAGCATTATTTGTTCTGCAGTTATTCTATCGCTATTTATTCTGTTACTTATCAAATGTACATGTTAATAACACCTTCTGATCACAATTATTATCTCTCATATTTTAACTAAATGCAATCTATTAGCTTGCAAGGAGGTATATCTAGCTGTAACACTGTCTGATTGAATGGCTTGTCTTGCACTTTGTAAAAACCCAGAGTGCATGTTGGAAAAAGATCTTGGTTCCTTTCTAAACATAGCCATGTGAATGCAAAGAGGACTCGGCCATCAAAATAGTTGATGTGAACTGGCAAAAGAGTTGAGTCCTCAATCAAAGGCAATGGCAGTGTGAATATAAAGAGAACTGAGTTATTTTGCAATTTTTTACCCCAGAGTTCACTTTAATGAGGACTGAGATCAATTACTTTCAAGAGGACTATATGTGAAAACACCCTTAGAAACATTTTACACAATTATTGTGAACCAGACTATCAATAGCCAGCTAACAATAAAGCACAATTCAAGTATAAATGTACACATTTGTGACATTTTTTACCTTGATTCTGTCTTTTGTAGCAACATTTGAAATTGTGATTTTTACGTTGGATAAAAGTAGAGACTCAGAGCTACAAACTGGTATATTATACTGCATTGTTGAGGAACAACGGGAAAGTAATTTTGCTTTGAACGTTGATAAACTTGTAAACTCACTTTTGAGATAATGGCCTTTTTTGTTGCTTTTGTATCTAGTGAAGAGCTCTGCTTTGTCTACACCTATTCAGCATCGTTCACACCCTCTTAAGCTTTAGACCCACCCCTCTTGTTTCGCAATCGGAGCATTCAGAGCGGACACTTGATGCTCTGGCCAATGATTTGTTTACCTATGGATAACATGAAACAGCCTAACCAGCTCTGCTGGCAACAATTTCATAACACTTCTTTCCAGAGGTTTACTGACACTGGCAATTTTCAAAGCATGATGTACACTTTAGCTTAGCCTTTTCACAAGTACCAAAAAACGGTTGTGATTGTTCTATAGGGGTCCGTGTTGTGTACGATCAAACCGGTGTGATTAGAATGCTTATTTAGAACATCCATTTTCGATTTAACGCAAGAATCAGCATTTGAGCTGGCCGCATCTTTTTTCACAGAAACATTTTGCACAAACACAGTTATGTCCAGAGTGTGACCAGTTTATTTTTGGATGCAATGTTCAGACAAGTTGCTACAGCACAACGCAATCATCCAAACCGGAAAATGTAGGCTACATTTGTCCGAGCGCTAACTGAGGAAGGATTGAAGTAACACAAGTGGTCATATTTTGTATAACTCTCGGCTGACAGAAACTACAATATGAATTAGCTAATAGCAATACTATTTATAATTAATCACATCACGGGTGAGCTCAATATTGATCAAAATAATTGAGTAATACACTTTCTAGAAATTGAAAGTAATCCGACAATGGGTAGTTTGTGCGAGCCGGAATGTTTCGTTTTTTTGCATCGACCAAAGATAATAAGAGGAGACCAGATGAGTTTGGTCTGTGTATAGTATGCATGTTGAAGGGGGTGTGTTGTCTACGATCATCCACTTCCCTTCATTCCCTTCTGGAAGTTCACCCAAAAGATGAGTGAACCATTCCTTCGCCTCATTAATCTTTGGTCTGACAGATTACGTGACACCCAGAATGCATTGTATAGTTTCAGCAAACATGGTGCCACACATAGCTGGCAAATAGCTTAGCTCATTATCATCAGTACAACCTTCAAAAAAGTATTTTACACACATCATACTGTAGGTGTCCATTACCATAGATGCAATAATCAGAATGCATGATTTGTCACAAGCACTTAAAAACATGTGAATTAAACTACATCATGCTCTATACATACATACATACATACATACATACATACATACATACATACATACATACATACCGTATGCACCTACAGTAGAAACGACAACACAAAATACCGAAAATAAGGAACTTGCTATCAAAGCAACAAAGCACACATGTCCAAAGTTATTATTTGTAAAGAAAACAACAACAAAGGCAAAGCGAGCATAGGCATACTTGATCTGCGCAAACATGAGTGAAGTGTGGTGGGCTCTCCTTGAAGAGGCAAGTTTATCCAGCTCATTAAAGCCACTAAGATAAATTGTCTGCAAAGCTGAAATCAGCTACTTCTATGTGAATTAATAAGGAGGCATAACACACCTCAATTCAAACTGTTATTAGAAAATATAACTTGTTTGGAAATTATTTGAAATTGACAAGTTGAAACATAGCCTATAGATAATTAGCAGGCAGCGTGTGTTAACTGTCCTGTTGCGTAATAAACAGTAAGTACATTCTGACATCACGTACATAAAACAACTCATGCTGGGGCGACCATGAGAGATATTTGGAACTCACATCTGAAAAGGTTAAGACATGTAGCTAGCTCGGTAAACAATGAACCTAGCTTGGGAAACAACGTGTAAGATCACACACGTCACGTAACGTTTGCTAGTTAAACAACAATGAACAAAATGCCAAATCATGTTGTTACTACATTGCATGAATATGCTGGGAGCTCACCTAACAGGTTCAATGTTAACTAGCTAATATTAGGTTCTAACTAGCGAAGAAAACAGCTGTGGGATATGAATAACAACATCAGCTAGGGAGCCAGCCAGCTAACGTCAGCTAGCTAGCTAACAGTACACTTTAGCTTGAAATGAAACCACTTTCTGTCAAAATTAGAAATGTGAATATCTTTAAATGTAGCTAGCTAATGCTAGACTATCTTACCTGAAAACATCATCATGCATGATGGACGTGTCTCCCTGTCATGGATGACAGCTAACAGTAAAGCTAGCTAGCTAGGCAAACAATGAACCTAGCTAGGTAAACAACGTGTGAAATCACACATGCCACATACCGTTAGCTAGTTAAACAACAATTAAGATATTGATTAATCATGTCATTACACCACTGCATGAATATGTTGGGAGCTAACCTAACAGGTTCAAAGTTAGCTATCTAGCACTAGGCTCTAACTAGCAAAAACAACAGCTCTGGGATACGAATAATACCATCAGCTAGGGAGCCAGCCAGCTAACATTAGCTAGCTAGCTAACATTACACTTTAGCTTGAAATGAAACCACTTTCTGTCAAAATTAGACATGTGTAAAATCTGTAAATGTAGCTAGCTAATGCTAGACTATCTTACCTGTATACATCATCATGCATGATGGACGTGTCTCCCTGTCATGGATGCCATGCCACAGTTGCCCTTAGTATGAAGATATAATCCAGTGACACGTGTTTTCTCTATCTCTTTAGCTATCATACTCTAATTTCACTGATTTCTAAACTTGATCCTCCAGAGAGTGGAGAGCAACAATTAGCTATGCAGCTTCACTACACAATACATTTAAAAAAGCTGCGTTCGACAGGATTACCAACACAGACTGACCATCTCAAATAGACAGAAGACTTCTATAGTGCAGAAGCTCTCCTCTCTTGGCATGTCCAGCCCACTTATTATCTCAGCCAATCATGGCTAGTGGGAAGGTTGCTTACTTTTTCTGCGACTTAACCAACAAGGCTCGTAATTTAACCATTTTATTTATATTTACAGATAGCATACAAGTTTGTTAGTAAGGCACATGAAAGTTCCCATGTTCGAGAAGGCATTTCTGACAAAGAAACATTCAAACGGCTCTCCTGTGAAGTCGTGACTTGTGACATACAGTGGGGCAAAAAAGTATTTAGTCAGCCACCAATTGTGCAAGTTCCAAAATACCAGCAACAGTGTGTGAAAACCTTGTGAAGACTTAGAAAACGTTTGACCTCTGTAATTGCCAACAAAGGGTAGATAACAAAGTATTGACATAAACTTTTGTTATTGACCAAATACTTTTTTCCCACCATAATTTGCAAATAAATTCATTAAAAATCCTACAATGTGATTTTCTGGATTTTTTTTCTCATTTTGTCTGTCATAGTTGAAGTGTACCTATGATGAAAATTACAGGCCTCTCTCTTTTTAAGTGGGAGAACTTGCACAATTGGTGGCTGACTAAATACTTTTTTGCCCACTGTATGCCTAGTTTCCTGAATTTGGTCACATTTATCTCAAAGACTAAAAGCAACTTTCTCAGTTAGAGAGGAGAAAGACTTACAAGTACCAACAGGCTCCTGCTGTTAGCTAACTGGCTAAAGGCTGACATCCATCCTGCATCCATCCTGTTCTCCATTTCAGTGTAGGTTGTCTGGGCCACCTGTAGCCAAACTCAGCAACTCTCCACTGTGATTGAACACTTCTGATAAAAACCACAGCAGCCTCCATTACCCAGTGATCCAACACATTACATAGTTAGCCCAGTGATGTTATTTTCCAGTGAGCAAGAGTCTCCCGCCCCAGCCCCAATGAACACCCCACTCAGAACAGTCTTTATTGTTGTGTTTCCTCCAGACAGAAAGGACTGAGTATCATCATGCTTTTCCTGTTGCACGAGTTGGGGAGAGAGAGAAAGTGTCAAATGAAAAGATCTAAGGGACTCCTCAGACAGGTATGCACATTTTTATTGCTGTGGAAGACGAGCCCTCTTCATAATTTAGTGCCTCATCATCCTTTATTTATTTTCTATGTGCTAGCACTTTTACAGAGCTCACTACATTTTAAAATATGTTGTTTGACTCTACAAAACACTGTCATGGAGTACCTATGAGGACAAAAAAAAAAAACTTGATGTGTTAATGCTCATGTTCATGTTAATATATTTTATATACAATTCTTCCTATTCTTCACTTTTTTATGTAATCACAGGTTCAGTAAGGGAATACAATACCTGAGAAGCCCCCCCTTTATGTTGAGGTGAACATTTTTGTTTTTATTTGGATTTACGAGGATGTTCTTGGCATGTCATCTAAGCTGCTTTCTGCAGTTTTTTTCCATTCATTGCATAAGATTAAATAATGCACCTAAATCACCTTTGCAGCTGTTCACTTCCATATGAAGAGAATGGGTTCTTCTTTACCTTTATTTAACTAGGCAAGTCAGTCAAGAACAAATTCATATTTTCAATGACAGCCTAGGAACAGTGGGTTAACTGCCTGTTCAGGGGCAGAACGACAGATTTGTACCTTGTCAGCTCGGGGATTTGAACTTGCAACCTTTCCACTAGTCCAATGCTCTAACCACTAGGCTACCCTGACGCCCTCAAGCATGGCCAACACTGTGGAATTGTTCCTTACAACCCATAGGGAACTTCCAATGTTCAGTCTCTCAGGATCTGATTGAATGGTAATTTGAACCCAAGGAATCAACCGTTGCTATTCTGGTGTTCTATAAGCCAAAATAAGCAGGTGTTACATAGCAAAGGCACTGTTGAGAGCGATATAAATTATGCAGTCTTTTTTTTTTTTTTTTTTAGAGCAGAGCCTGAACAAAAGGCAAATATTGAAATTGAAAGTTAAATCTAAGAGGTGGCATTAGAATACAGGTCATAGTAGTTTTTTACTGACATGTTTCAATTTTTTCCCAGGGTAAAGAAAAATGTAATTAAAATATTGCACATTCTACTTCTTAACAACATAATTAACACTTCTTACAAGAGAATGGAGAGAATGAATGCTAGGTTTTGGCCCTTCTGACTCTCATGGAATTTAGAATCTGGTAGCACTGATAGTTATTTGATCTCTAGATGCAATGTAAATCCAATAGAAAAATACAAATGTGGATTATTGGCCCTGTGTAAAAGTCAGTATTTGAAATGTCTTCAATTTTGCTCAGGGTTGTGTTATCGACACTAGGCGAAGGTTGTGTGTGGTCATTTCAACCCTGCTATTTCTATAGGGATGTTATGGCTTAGAAATACAACTAGCTTAATTCCAATTCATTCATTCATTCATTTCATAGTCTAACCTAACAGCCAGAGGGTGAAATTAAAGACTCTCAAACCTTTCTTGTCTTAAAATGGCCATTGTGAATCCTCATGTCTTATGTGTTTGTTATCCCCCTATACATGCAGTCTAAATAGAGTTCAGGTCACCCCTTTCCCTGTCTACCCATCCATTGTGCTGTATGTGCTCTAAAATGCTTATGGACAGATCAGAAAGGCCTTGAACTTGTAAGGAGAGCTGTCAGTTAGGAGGAGAAATAGAAACCAATCATGGGGTGAAAAGCCTCCGCGGTTACAGACTGACACAGGCCGTGAGAGACATGAGAGATCCAGCTCTCGTTTGCGGTTTGGGAGAATCTCTCTCTTGCTCTCTCCTCCTGCTCTCTCCTTCCTTTCTTCCTCTCTCTTCTCTATCTCCCTCTCTCCTCTCTCTCTCTTTACAGTTCAGTTCATTCTACATCCAATGGTGTGCTACATTCTTCAATTCTATGGAGCATTACTGCAGCCGAGTGACAGACCCGAAAAATAAAAGACATACCTCATCTATAATCAGTTCCTCAGTCAATCATGCTGATGCCCGGAGCGTCTTACCATCCTCTCATAGAGGGGCATTCAGTTATGTCAATCACATCTCTCTACAGTATGTGGTCTGGAGGTTTATATCTTCAAAAATGCAACTGATGAGGATATCCTTGGCTGTTATTTTATTATGTTCACCATTGTCTGATGTCAGCTAAAATGTACAAATACACTGCTCAAACACTTAAGCAACACAATGTAACTCCAAGTCAATCACACTTCTGTGAAATCAAACTGTCCACTTAGGAAGCAACACTGATTGACAATAAATTTCACATGCTGTTGTGCAAATGGAATAGACAACAGGTGGAAATTATAGGCAATAAGCAATACACGCCCAATTAAGGAGTGGTTCTGCAGGTGGTGACCATAGACCACTTCTCAGTTCCTATGCTTCCTGGCTGATGTTTTGGTCACTTTTGAATGCTGGCGGTTCTTTCACTCTAGTGGTAGCATGAGACGGAGTCTACAACCCACACAAGTGGCTCAGGTAGTGCAGCTGATCCAGGATGGTACATCAATGCGAGCTGTGGCAAGAAGGTTTGCTGTGTCTGTCAGCGTAGTGTCCAGAGCATGGAGGCGCTACCAGGAGACAGGCCAGTACATCAGGAGACGTGGAGGAGGCTGTAGGAGGGCAACAATCCAGCAGCTGGACCGCTACCTCCGCCGTTGTGCAAGGAGGAGCAGGAGGAGCACTGCCAGAGCCCTGCAAAATGACCTCCAGCAGGCCAAAAATGTGCATGTGTCTGCTCAAATGGTCAGAAACAGACTACATGAGGGTGGTATGAGGACCCGACGTCCACAGGTGGGGTTTGTGCTACAGCCCAACACCGTGCAGGACGCTTGGCATTTTCCAGAGAACACCAAGATTGGCCAATTCGCCACTGGCGCCCTGTGCTCTTCACAGATGAAAGCAGGTTCACACTGAGCACATGTGACAGACGTGACAGAGTCTGGAGACGCTGTGGAGAACGTTCTGCTGCCTGTAACATCCTCCAGCATGACCGGTTTGGTGGTGGGTCAGTCATGGTGTGGGGTGGCATTTCTTTAGGGGGCCGCACAGCCCTCCATGTGCTCGCCAGAGATAGCCTGACTGCCATTAGGTACCGAGATGAGATCCTCAGACCCCTTGTGAGACCATATGCTGGTGCGGTTGGCCCTGGGCTCCTCCTAATGCAAGACAATGCTAGACCTCATGTGGCTGGAGTGTGTCAGCAGTTCCTACAAGAGGAAGGCATTGATGCTATGGACTGGCCCGCCCGTTCCCCAGACCTGAATCCAATTGAGCACATCTGGGACATCATGTCTCGCTCCATCCACCAACGTGGCGTTGCACCACAGACTGTCCAGGAGTTGGCGGATGCTTTAGTCCAGGTCTGGGAGGAGATCACTCAGGAGACCATCCGCCACCTCATCAGGAACATGCCCAGAAGTTGTAGGGAGGTCATACAGGCACGTGGAGGCCACACAACCTACTGAGCCTCATTTTAACTTGTTTTAAGGACATTACATCAAAGTTGGATCAGCCTGTAGTGTGGTTTTCCACTTTAATTTTGAGTGTGACTCCAAATCCAGACCTCCATGGGTTGATAAATTTGATTTCCAATGATCATTTTTGTGTGATTTTGTTGTCAGCACATTCAACTATGTAAAGAAAAATGTATTTAATAAGAATATTTCTTTCATTGAGATCTAGGATGTGTTATTTTAGTTTTCCCTTTATTTTTTTGAGCAGTGTACAGAGGGGGAAAAAAGTATTTAGTCAGACACCAATTGTGCAAGTTCTCCCACTTAAAAATATGAAAGAGGCCTGTAATTTTCATCATAGGTACACTTCAACTATGACAAAATGAGAAAAAATTCCAGAAAATCACAATGTAGATTTCTTTATGAATTTATTTGCAAATTGTGGTGGAAAATAAGTATTTGGTCAATAACAAAAGTTTATCTCAATACTTTGTTATATACCCTTTGTTGGCAATGTCAACAAAGGGTATATCACACACTGTTGATGGTATTTTGGCCCATTCCTCCATGCAGATCTCTTTTAGAGCAGTGATGTTTTGGGGCTGTTGCTGGGCAACACGGACTTTCAACTCCCTCCAAAGAGTTTCTATGGGGTTGAGATCTGGAGACTGGCTAGGCCACTCCAGGACCTTGAAATACTTCTAATGAAGCCACTCCTTAGTTGCCCGGGCTGTGTGTTTGGGATCAGTGTCATGCTGAAAGACCCAGCCACATTTCATCTTCAATGCCCTTGCTGATGGAAGGAGGTTTTCACTCAAAATATCATGATACATGGCCCCATTCATTCTTTCCTTTACACGGATCATTCGTCATGGTCCCATTGCAGAAAAACAGCCCCAAAGCATGTTTTGCCCACCCCCATGCTTCACAGTAGGTATGGTGTTCTTTGGATGCAACTCAGCATTCTTTGTCCTCCAAACACAATGAGTTGAGCTTTTACCAAAAAGTTCTATTTTGGTTTCATCTGACTATATGACATTCTCCCAATCTTCTTCTGGATCATCCAAATGCTATCTAGCAAACTTCAGACGGTCCTGGACATGTACTGGCTTAAGCAGGGGGACACGTCTGGCACTGCAGGATTTGAGTCCCTGGCGGCGTAGTGTGTTACTGATGGTAGGCTTTGTTACTTTGGTCCCAGCTCTCTGAAGGTCATTCACTAGGTCCCCCCGTGTGGTTCTGGGATTTTTGCTCACCGTTCTTGTGATCATTTTGACCCCATTTGGTGGGGATCTTGCGTGGAGCCCCAGATCAAGGGAGATTATCAGTGGTCTTGTATGTCTTCCATTTGCTAGTAATTGCTCCTACAGTTGATTTCTTCAGACCAAGCTGCTTACCAATTGCAGATTCAGTCTTCCCAGCCTGGTGCAGGTCTACAATTTTGTTTCTGGTGTCCTTTGACAGCTCTTTGGTCTTGGCCATAGTGGAGTTTGGAGTGTGACTGTTTGAGGATGTGGACAGTCTTTTATACTGATAACAAGTTCAAACAGGTGCCATTAAAGAAGGAGTTACAGGTCTGTGAGAGCCAGAAATCTTGCTTGTTTGTATGTGACCAAATACTTTATTTCCACCAATTTGCAAATAAATTCCTTAAAAATCCTACAATGTGGTTTTTGCTTCTAATTTTGTCTGTCATAGTTGAAGTGTACCTATGATGAAAATTACAGGCCTCTCTCATCTTTTTAAGTGGGAGAACTTGCACAATTGGTGGCTGACTAAATTATGTTTTTGCCCCATTGTATGTCCAATTTGTACCCATTCCATTTTCCTTCTTTCTGTTTCAAGTTGATATCACAAGAACTCAAGGTCAAAACAGGCCAAAATGGAAATGCTAACCATGTGAGAGATCACATCATCTTTATTCTACATTTATTGCAACAATGAAACCGTCGACCCCACACTCCAAAGTGTGTGTTTACGAGAGCTTAACTGATAATGAAAAAACAGACAACCTATATAGGACCTAAAAATGCTTAGTCAGCGATGGTTCCACCCCTCCCATAAGCAACCTTGGTCCATCTCCTGGTTATCTGCACAAGATGTTGTTTAACCCCCAACTCAGCTTAGTTTCCCAGATGCCAGGAAGATGAGACAATGAGGGATTGTTCTAATCTCCTCCAGGCTATCTCTATCTTGGGTCACACACACCACATCTTGTCAATGGAAAGCCGGCTGTAGGTTTTTATCACCAAGTCATTGTCAGCTTAAAACTTGTTGGGGATAGGGGGCAGGGATATATTCCCTCACCAAAAGCACTTACAAACTTCTACAGATGCACAATCGAGAGCATCCTGTCGGGCTGTATCACCGCCTGGTACGGCAACTGCTCCGCCCACAACCGTAAGGCTCTCCAGAGGGTAGTGAGGTCTGCACAACGCATCACCGGGGGCAAACTACCTGCCCTCCAGGACACCTACACCACCCGATGTCACAGGAAGACCATAAAGATTATCAAGGACAACAACCACCCGAGCCACTGCCTGTTCACCCCGCTATCATCCAGAAGGCGAGGTCAGTACAGGTGCATCAAAGCTGGGACCCAGAGACTGAAAAACAGCTTCTATCTCAAGGCCATCAGACTGTTAAACAGCCACCACTAACATTGAGTGGCTGCTGCCAACACACTGACTCAACCCCAGCCACTTTAATAATGGGATTGATGGGAATTGATGTAAAATATATCACTAGCCACTTTAAACAATGCTACTTAATATAATGTTTACATACCCTACATTATTTATCTCATATGTATACGTATATACTGTACTCTATATCATCTACTGCATCTTTATGTAATACATGTATCACTAGCCACTTTAAACTATGCCACTTTGTTTACATACTCATCTCATATGTATATACTGTACTCGATACCATCTACCGCATCTTGCCTATGCCGCTCTGTACCATCACTCATTCATATATCTTTATGTACATATTCTGTATCCCTTTACACCTGTGTGTATAAGGTAGTAGTTTTGGAATTGTTAGCTAGAGTACTCGTTGGTTATTACTGCATTGTCGGAACTAGAAGCACAAGCATTTCGCTACACTCGCATTAACATCTGCTAACCATGTGTATGTGACAAATAAAATTTGATTTGATTTGAATTACCCGCGCCACCTTTTCAGCTGAATGGGGGGGGGGGGGAGTTCCCCTGTACAGGGATCAACATCAGGGGAAATGTCAGAGTGAAACTAAAAATACAACGTCGTAACATTAAACATTCTTCAAAATGCAAGTGTCTTGGTATCTTGGTAATCAAACTACGTTTTCCAATTTAAAATAGCTATTACAGAGAACCAATGCCATGCTTTTGTTTGAGAAGAGCAATCAACAACAGAAACATTTTCCGCCATGACAGTTTTTACACATTCACATCTGAAGGTAAAATTATGACTTACATTCTGATATTTTATAGCTTTATAGCTTTTTAAATCAAAACATTTTGTAACCCGTTTGTGCCGTGAATTCCATCTCTATCAATTTTTTACGGAGCATTCGACGTAATTACACACTTTAAACCAGTGGCGTGCCGTGGGCCTGGGGGCTGGGCCTTCAGTGAGGTCCTACACAGTCCCACCCGAATGAATCCACCTCTTATTACCATCATTATGATGCCATGGCTCTAGACACTATACATTTAGACAGAAACGCAGTATAAAACCATGCGTTTCGTCACCTTGAAATTGACCTTTTTATTCATAGAATTGCAGGGGAAGAGTACAATACCTTTTCATTGTGCAGCTCCCGTTGCCCTGCGCTCTTGTTCGTTGAGCTTTAGATCCACTCGGGTGTCCCCAAAAGTTTTCAAAAGCACCATTTCTTGTAAGTGCCCAGCCGTGTCTCATTGCTGCCTTGGTTAGACAACTCAAGTTTGCAAAGCCAGTGTGGCTCCAAACACCAAATCTATCACTTGCAAATAATAGGCATTCCCAGCAGTACATTTTGCAGTGCTTCTCGGAGCCTGTGAGCCATTGTTGTACAGTCTATGCGTTTTAGTTCCACCAATAAGTCATTTTCTATCGACATGGAGGCTAATGCTGAAAGCCGAGTCTGTCCAGTAGCATTTCTGGAATACGTTTTGATTCGCTTTAAGGCCGAGAATGACCCCTCGACAGAAGCCGTGGACACAGGGATGGTCACTGTCACACATGCCAATGTGTAAAGTTGCCCCATGTCCTCATTCAGATTTTTCTGCTTAAGGAAATCAAGGAGATCAGAGGGACTTTTCCCTTCAAAATCAGTCATAGCATACATTACAGTCAGTTCTGTTTTTAGCTTGTATAGGTCTCTGACTCTCTGTTAAGCTGGAGAAGGCTGTTTGCGGGATTTTTTTCCGGTAGGTCTGAAAGTGCTGGGGGTCCATGAGGGAGAGAAACATACATTTTTCGTGGTCTTGAAACCTGTGTCGTATCTGGCAAAGAATGTTGTCCAGAATATTGCTGTGGAGTTGTTGGTAGTATGTGTGAGGGTCTCCTTGTGCTGGGCCTCTTGCGTGCGCTGGGTGAACTTGAGATGCACGCTGTGTCATCGTAGATTTGACTGAACCTGCTCCTCTCTCGCTCAATTGTAATAATAGGCATTCCCAGAAGTACAGTTCTCGGAGCTTGTGAGCCATTGATAGAGCTCGTAGTTGGATATTTGAAAGTGGAGAACGAACCCCTTTCCCGCCTGTGACAGGCTTTGTAGCGTCGGCGTCGACCTCTCTTGACAATGTCTAACTTTTCTTGAAAAGTTTGTCTTGAGAATGGCGTTATAATTATATCCTCGACCAAATAGATATCTTCTCCTCCTTCCGCCATTGTGGGTTAATAAAACAGCTTAGTAGTACGCGAATTAATTAGTTTATCAAATTCAGTTTCCTAGTTCTGAGGTTTGCATAGACCTGCCCATATAGGACCTGCCTCTCGATATTGGTAATCCAATCAAAAGACGTGCACGCACTACGCCTGCTAGCTGGCTCCTGTGTAACACTGGAGCCAGCCAGCAGGCGTACAATAGCCAACTCTAAAGCTGATTGGTTGACACTAAATTTTCATTTCCATTCACTTTAAGCTACAAGCACCCGCACTGTTGATTCTGAAGGCCTGAGGGCAGATTTTAGACCCCTGGCAACACATGATGGCTGAATATGATTAGATAAAAGATCTAACATAAAGACCAGCCCTCCAAATCTCAACCTGGGGCTGGAAGCAGTGCAACCAAGAGGACAGCTATGAAATGAAGAGTATAACTCTTACTCTGGGGAATAATTTAATACATATTTGTGGGAAAATATATTTAAAAAAAAATTATAGGCCAGCAGAGAAGGCCTTGCTGGCCCTGACGGCCCACCACTGCGGTAAACCATCGTTTATCTAGTCATGGTTGGTTTCAGTTCATTCCTCTGGATGTTTGCAAACACAGCCAAACGTTATTGTTTTTTTTTGCATGGAGTATTGCCCGAAGTGAACTGATTTGGAGACAACGAGCACCTTGCGCACCAATCATTTTAGCTTCGTTGATGGACTGTATTTCTGCCCAATGACCACTGATCTTCTTGAAATCTAGCTGGGTAGATAGCCAATGACCTGAGGTAAACGCCAGTATGTAATGGTTTTGGGTTGGAGCACCATTCCTTGTTTGATATCGCATGCGTAACGAACTCCATTTTCACCTTGATGATCAGAGGATTTGCTGTGAGGCTTGTTATGCGCAGCTGTATTTCGGGAAAATTGTATTTTCAACGATTTCATTAAAGATATCATGGCGAATAAATCAGGAAAAGCAAAGTCAAAGTCTAAAGTAAAAGTGAAAAAGTAAAAGTGAGACAGATTTTTTATTTGAGGAATCTTTCAGTGTTATGATTCAAACAGGAACTGAGGAGCTGTTTCTGCAAGGACAGGATGTACTTCTGGACGGGTAAGTGCTAATGCCGTTTTATGAAATATAAATCTATATATATTTTTTTTTTTGGGCCAATTTTTTAAAAAATATAATTTATTTGTATGTTTTATTTGCAATGAAATAGCAATACAATGAAATATATATATATATACATAGATATATATATATACATACATAGATATATATATATATACATAGATATATATATATATATACATAGATATATATATATATATATACATAGATATATATATATATACATAGATATATATATATATATATATATACATAGATATATATATATATATATACATAGATATATATATATATACATAGATATATATATATATATATATACATAGATATATATACATAGATATATATACATAGATATATATATATATATATACATAGATATATATATATATATATACATAGATATATATAGATATATATATATATACATAGATATATACATAGATACATATATATATACACATATATATATTTTTTTTGATTCAAATGGAATGGAGTAGAACAGCAAACACACACATGGCCACTGCGCCTGCTACTCCTCTTCATTTCCATATGAAATAGCCATTGGGTGCTGTTCAGTGGAGGGCAGGTCCACAACAATCTGTTTATTTCATGTGATGATAAAAGGCTCATACAATACAAATATTTTTTCAATGTTTTCTTTCACAGTGATAGCGACTCCGACTGAGAGCCCCAGGTGCCAAGCTGCCCGCTCTACCTCTGCCCCCAGTGGTGTTCATATGCCACAGTTCATTACTGCAGGCATTACTGTGCCTCGGGGCCAAAAGGGCACAGCATGGAGGCGTCGTTGTGTTCTGTGTCGCATGAACTGCACCACTTGTTCAGTTTGCCTCTGCTTTACATCAGAAAGAGACTGTTATGGGACATGGCGCAAAATATTGTGCCAAATATTGTGTCGAGGACTTCCAAAGGGTGTACTGTTTTTTTAAATATTTATTTTCTAATATAAAAATAAAAAAGAAAGTTTTGTGTGTGTGTTAGAATTGCTTTTTGATATGTTGTATATAGTTATTTGCACTGTTGTATATAATTATAGGTCATTTCACCAAATCGGCCACTTGGGAACATTTGGGCAACTTGTGTGGGACACCTGGATGACGTCATGCTAAATTTAATGTAGCTCACCCATTCCTGAAGTTATCAGTCTGAATCTTTGCACACCTACAGCTGCCCTCTTGTGTTATCCATCAACATTATCTCCAGCATCCTATCTGACTGTGTGGCTATTATAGTACATGTGAAAGATGATACTACAACAATAAAAAACAGAAAACGTATGCTCTTTCTTTCTCTTTTCTTCCACCAGATCTACTGTGTTATATTCTCCTACATTCAATTAACATTTCCACAAACTTCAGAATGTTTCCATTCAAATGAAACTAAGAATATGCATATCCTTGCCTCTGGGGCTGAGCTACAGGCGGTTAGATTAGGGTATGTCTTCAGGCAGAAATTGAGAACAAAGGGAGAACAAAGGGATGCAGCCATAACAGGCTAAAGCTATCTCGAGCAAAACCCATTTACTTGACCATCTGCCCCGTCTACTAACTGAAGATAGTGTAAACCATCCCTTTACAGAAACACAGAATTTAAAAGAACAGAAATGTTTTACTATTAGTTAAGTATATAATTATAAGTATATAATGCCAATATCAAACAAATCAGGTAAATACGTAATTTTCTCTCACATTCCCCTCTGAAAAAAACTCAGTTTCTTTTATAAAAATGTAAGGGTACAAGCATTACATAATTATTGTTAAACATACATTTAAACCAACCAAATACATATTTCTGGTGCCTGACATTTCATCCATGTTAAACAACTTTTGGTTGCTGAGTTTTAGACCTTCTTTATCTTCATGGCCAATCTGGAACAGAAAATGAATCAACAAAAAAACACACACAAGCTTCATTACAGCAAATAGGACAGTCATCACGCTGACCCCATGCACAATAGTAGAGGTCAGCATAATGAAAATGTCCACCCTTGCCATTCATAGATTTTTAACCCCAACATCATCAACCTTATTTGGGACATTTCTTATTTGGGACAAACTGAGTGAACCATTAGTTCAATAACCTTCATCGTAAGATCAGGGTTTGTAATCAGGAATGGGAAATAGGTCTAGGAAATCAGGCATTCTATCATTTATAGATACATCATCATCATCATCTCTTCCTCATCCTCAGATACAGCATTATCATCAATCAATGGCATAGTGAGGGCAGTATCCAGCACTTTACAACAAAGCTTTTTAACACAGACAATGAGAAATAGCACAGCAAAAACATTACTTGTCCATAAATGAGCCAATGGAAAACTGTTGCTCCCATAACACCAAATAATGAGTGAACCCATCCAAACCAATTCCAATCGTTGTCTGGTTGGTGTTCTTTTGCGAGATCGCCTCAGCTCTTTCAGATATTCCACAACAATAGTCAAGTTACCCTCACCTTAGGGTATGAATATAGAACATTGTTGACCTATCATTTGGCACACTCCTCCCCTTCTCGTGCTAGTAACATGTCAAGTGCTACTCTATTCTGTATTGCCTTGATGCGAACTGCTTGAAATTCCAGTCTCATTCTCAAAAATCCTGAAGTGGTTAAAGCATCAGCATGCTTCGGTTCAGCTGCCGCCAAACTCAAAGTCAAGAAATCTGTAATTAATTTTGATGTTTTTGCTGAGAAATCTTAGTTTTGCAATTTTACATTGCATCCTACCTGGCAGGCTGCTCCTACCAGGTGGCGTGGTGAGGATCTGTGTGTGCACCACATACTCTCACTACTGGTGTCCCCCATGGCTCGGTTTTTGGCCGTCTCCTCTTCTCTCTATATACCAAGTCATATCCTCACATGGACTCTCTTATCTTTGCTATGCAGATGACACTCACCTACTTTTCTCCTTGCCCCCTTCTGACACCCATGTGGTGACACGCATCTCTGCATTACTGGCAGATATCTCAACTTGGATGTAGGCCCACCACTTCAAGCTCAACTACGACAAGAAGGAACTGCTCTTCATCCACGGGATGGCCTGCTTGCTCAAAGACCTCTCCATCACAGTTGACAACTCCACAGTGTCACCCTCCCAGAGTGCAAAGAAACTTGGCGTGACCTTGGACAACACCCTGTCGCTCTCTGCAAACATGAAACATCACGCAGGTCCTAATCCAGGCTCTTGTCCTCTCCCATCTGGAATACTGCAACTTGCTGTTGGCTGGGCTCCCCGCTTGTGCCATCTGGTTTTCCCGCCTGGTTTTCAACGTTCCCAAGTTCTCTCATGTCACCCCGCTCCTCTGCACACTCAACTGGCTTCCAGTTGAAGCTCACATCCACTACAAGACCATGGTGCTTACCTACGGAACAGCAAGAGGAACTGCCCCTCCCTACCTTTAGGCTATGCTCAAACCCTAGACGCCAACCTGAGCAGGTCTCTTGGCCCTCCCACCCCTACGGAAGGGCAGTTCCCGCTCAGTCTAGTCCAAGCTATTCTCTGTCCTGGCATCCCAATGGTGCGACCAGCTTCCCCTGGAAGCTAGGACAGTCCCTGCCCATCTTCCAAAAACATCTGAAACCTTTCCTCTTCAAACAGTATCTTAAATAATCCTCCTCCTCACTTTTTTTAAACACTTAACCAGCACTTGCACTTGACCGCCCCCCCCTCCCCTTGTAGCTCAGACTCTACTGACAGCTACGTTGAGGAAAAATGTACTTTCTATGCCTGTGATATGTGGTTGTCCCATCTAGCTATCTTAAGATGAATGCACTGAATGTAAGTCGCTCTGGATAACAGAGTCTGCTAAATTACTAAAATGTAAATTAAAAATGAACAATGTAAGGCTATTATTATATTATAATTATTTTGATGACAACCTGGTTGATTAACAATATTGGGATTTAAAAAAATATATATATATAATTGTGGGATACAAAAAAAGGCAGTGTAGAACACCATTACCCATCATTCATTGCTCTAATATCTTTTAAAAGAGTGTTCCAAAGTTGGCCCCCAAAAATGTGTGTCTTTTCACACAAAAATGCACAAAATCGTCTGAAATACTTTTTGTACATATTTGCACGAATTGAGTGTGAGATTGTGTTGACTATTTAACACATACTGTTAAGTAAAAAAAAGGATGCAGTATGCCACGGCTGAAACTATTTTTGTTGCGTTCAAGACAACTGAGAATTCGGTAATGAGCTCAGACTTGGAAAAATCGTGATGTCAGTGATCTTCAGGTTGGAGAAGTCGGAGCTCTAGGATGATTCCTGAATTTCTGACTTGTAATACCGAGTTGGATGACCATTCAAAACTATTTTTCCACGATTTTCTTCTGAGTTCCCTGTTGTCTTGAACACGCCATCAGTTACAGCTTCATATGAACCGGAAAGGATTGTCTGTTGTTGTTTTGGGCTAACTTTAGCTAAGTAGCTAGCATTTAGAACAACTTATTTGGAGTAAACTTGTTTACCTTGGGCCTACACATGTATCAATTGAAGAGTCACCTGAAGCTTGAGAGGAAGGGGAGATGAAGCAGAGGAATGCAGTGCCGAGGCAGAGGGCTCGTAATGAGGACACCTGGCTACTACTCTGAATTGTGTGTGGTGAGCTTTCTAGCACCACCTAAGTGGGTGCCATACATTGTGAATGAGAAGTCCAGCGGTTGGTTCGAAGAGAAGCCCTCTACAAGAATGTCACCAGACTCCATCTTCATCAACCATCTCCCTGAGCCATGAACTGTCCCTTTCCATCTTTGGAGGATGCATGCACTCATCCTTGGCCTCTATTGCATGACCTAGCCAACTATAGCTAAGCTACTCATGATGTATTGCTTGTTTGTGTTTTGTTTTGATGCGCTTTGAGATTATGAAAAGCGCTAATGAAATATACAAAATTATTATTATACCAAAAATTGTTTATTTTAGTAGAGCAAAAAGCTCTGACGAAGTCCAAAGGTCTGACACGTGAGCTTCAATAAAAAAGTGATACTAGCAGGAGCAGTGTGTGGGTTTCTTTTTTCTTTAAATGTATCACTTTGTTACCAATCACCTGCAGCAAGATAGCACAGATGTATGAGTGCATTTTTAAATGTTGAAAGTGAAAACCACCAACAGTAGATGTAATGGTATCAAATATTTTGTTTTTATTACAAACAAGAAACACTTTTTAATGAGAAAACCAAAATCCAATTTGGGTTTAAAAGAAGGACTTCACCAAAAATAGTAGAAAATGAATAATTGAATAGCTATGAATAAAATACATACAAAATACATTAAAGTACTTCTTTATCATTGCCTCAAATGGTCATAAAGTGTGGCTCCCTTGCAGTCACCTCCTTCTCTCACCTCCACATCTGGGTGGGAAAGGAGGGGATGACCGGTGGGGTGATCTGTAGAAGGATAGGCTGGGAGTGCCAAAGTGAAACAGTAACAAGTGCAGCTTACCATTACATTCACCCTAACAGGTTATGTGCAATGAAACTAGCAAGACTCATTCAAGCTGTAACCATTCAAGTAGAAACTAATATTACATGAACATTACAATAAGCTCAACACAAACAAACTGACGTACGTGACAAATCAGGAGAACTAAAAGAAAAGAAAAGTGTTGGGACCAGCGCCACTGTGGAAAATAGGAATGTAGCTAGGCACTGCTAGTGGCAGTGCATATCACAGTGGCAACAGAGTTAAATATGGCCGCATGACTTACTCAAAAGCTTTTTGGGTGGCATTTCGCCTGCCATGTTCGCCACTGAATGAAATGCCTGGTATTGTCATCAGACCCTCTAACAGTTGTTGCACATGCCATGGTATTTACAACAACTAACTAGGCTAATGTTAAATATGAAGTTGTCGCTCAACAGAAGGCAAGTAACGCTGTAGCTAACGTTAGTGTCTGAACAGTTATATCTTCTAGTCCTACTAAAGCACGTACAGTATCTAGCTAAAGACACGGCAGGCAGAAGGCTGCAGTTCTGTTTACAGAAGAACAAAAACAACTTTCATTTGAACACCACAGAAGCTTCTCTATTCATCATGTTATGTTCTGTTAATTACTGATGTCCCTTTAAGAATGGAGCCCCCTTGGTCACACGCAGTGTTGTTCTATGTAATTCTGGTACTAACTTGTTTTAGTAAATGTGAAGCTCCAGTTAAATTCCTTGTATTCAGAGTCTTTCTTATTATATAAATAAGTAATAAGAGCTAAGACACTGCACATCATCTTCCAAGTTGTTTCGTTGTTTACTTGAAGAGCTCTAGCTATCAAAACACACAGCACCCCTCTTCTAATGCATTATTGTGGCTGTGAAATTCCCGAAAAGTCTGCAGCGAATTCCACTAAATGAAAATCCGAAATTAGTATAATTAAAAGTAATTAAAAATATATAAATATTTGGACGAGCAATGTCGGCGTGGTATAGACTAAAATACAGTAGGCTAGAATGGAATAAAATACAGTATATGCATATGAGATGAGTAATGCAAAATATGTAAACATTATTAAAATGACTAGTCTTCCATTATTAAAGTGTCCAGCGACTTCAAGTCTATGAATATAGGGCGGCAGCCTCTAAGGTGCTAGTGATGGCTATTTAACAGTCTGATGGCCTTGAGATAGAAGTTGTTTTTAAGTCTCTCGGTCCAAGCTTTGATGCACCTGTACTGACCTCGCCTTGTGGATCATAGCGGGGTGAACAGGCAGTGGCTCAGGTGGTTGTCATCCTTGATGAACTTTTTGGCCTTTCTGTAACATCTGGTGCTGTAGGTGTCCTGGAGGGCAGATAGTTTGCCCCCGGTGATGCGTTGGGCAGACCGCACCACCCTCTGGACAGCCCTCTGGTTGCGGGCCACCGCCCTCTGGGCGGTGCAGAGGGCGGTGCAGTTGCCATACCAGGCAGTGACACAGCCCCACAGGATGCTCTCAATTGTGTATCTGTAAAAGTTTGTGAGGGTTTTATTTGGCAAGAAAAATCTATTCCGACTAAAATCCTGGCATTTGAAGCAAACTCCATTTTCAAAATGTCACATACTATCTATAACACTTTCTATTTTTACATACTGAGAATGCGTCATGCGCGATTGCATTGTTTCCTGCTATTCGTATGTTTTTGGTAACGCATCCCCGTATATAATTGATTAGCTGTGTCAAAGACGAAATGAGTATGACATCCAGGCATTTATTAAGGTTTACTAGATTTTTAAAAGCCATATTCTATTAACCCATAAGTGTAAATCCTGGTCTAAGCCAGGAAAATATAAAAAAAGTATTTCATAAAAAGTATTTTTGACCTTACTGCTGTTAGCCTATAACAACGCATTGAATAACAGATTCACTACATGGCAAAACAGATAGATTTTGGGGGGGGGTGGGGACTAAGTCAATTTCCTACGTACTGGGAATGGAGTCAGGTGCAGGAGAGCAGAGAGTTGTGAACAGGCACACCATTTATTTAGGCAGGAGAAACCAACAGACGGACGCCACTGCGTTGAAACCTCCAGCCAATGCAAAAGTGCAAACGCACACAGTCACAATAATATTGTATAAACACAATAACATACCTCGTGAAATAAAACACAGAATAAACGTATACCAGTAAAGCGCGTCAACAGACACGTAACACAAAAACAATCTCACACAAAGACATGAGGGGGAACAGAGGAATAAATACATGAAGTGTGATTGGGGAATGAAAACCAGGTGTGCAGTGAACAAGACAAAACAAATGGATAAATGAAAAATGGAGCGGCGATGGCTAGAAAGCCGGTGACGTCGACCGCCGAACGCCGCCCAACAAGGAGAGGGGCAGACTTCGGCGGAAGTTGTGACAATCTAAGGGAACTTTGTTCTGAAGTGTCTATCCTATATCTGAGAGACATAAGATAGATCAGGAAACATGCATTTAAAAAAAAATGTATTTAACCCCTTATTTTGTCACTAAACAGTCTCCATACATACTTCCAGTAATTTTTTGGACTAGTACCGGGGGACCTTCAGATGAGCTTTGTGAAGCCTGTGGGCGTCCTAGAGCAAAACCAACATGTACATGTTTGTGAGAGTCTCATCTTTCCATGGAGGGGTCATAATAGTTTTATGCCAATCCATTCGGACGCTACAAATGATTTTGTGAGAATAAATTTTTTTGGGATGTCTCATGGTCTTACAAACACTGCTCTAGCTCTGTCACCTTTCACAGCAGATGCAGAAGTGTTACATAGGCGGATGCGGTGGATTGAGACGGATCCAATACCGAAAAACAGACACAGTATATTTTGCATACTCAAATGGCCTACTAATTAAGACACAAGTATGTGTATTAGGACACGGAATCTGTAACCAACCACTCTGTTTTTTTTGTTATGTTAATGAGCCTTTGTACTGGGGTCTCTGAGCTACAGATACAGCTGGATTAAGAATGAGATAGAAGGTAATTACTGTCAGCTAAGGACTGGGGGAAAAAAATCGTGTCTAACTTCTGCTGTCATATTTAAAGCAACTGTTCCTGCTTTTCTGATAAGTTGCACACAATATTGTCATCTTTAGGCTTTAATGGGTGAGACTCTTCTGGGGTGCGTCCATGTGCCTTCATCCCTTGACTTTTTTCAAATTATGATGTGTTACAGACTGAGTTTAAAATTGGTTATTGAGATTTATCACTGGCCTACACACAATACCCCATAATGTCAAAGTGGAATTATGCTTTTTGACATTTTTACAGATTAACTCCTTATGGTATAGGGGACGCTTGCGTACCACTTGGCCAAAAGCCAGGGGAAATGCAGCGCGGAAAATTCAAATAAAATGATATAAAAATCATTCATTAAATCACACATGTAAGATACTAAATTAAAGCTACCCTTGTTGTGAATCCAGTCAACATGTCCGATTTTAAAAAGATTTTCAGCGAAAGCATAATATTATCTGATGATAGCACAACAGTAAACAAAGAGAGTAGCATATTTCAACCCTGCAGGCGCTACACAAAACACAGAATTAAAATATAAAACATGCCTTACCTTTGACAAGCTTCTTTTGTTGGGACTCCAATATCCCATAAACATCACAATTGGTCCTTTTGTTCGATTAATTCCATCCATATATATCCAAAATATCCATTTATTTGGCACGTTTGATCCAGAAAAAAACAGCTTCCAAATTGTGCAACGTCACTACAAAATATCTCAAAAGTAAACAAAAGTAAACTTTGCCAAAACATTTCAAACTACTTTTGTAATACAACTTTAGGTATTTTTAACGTAAATAATCGATAAAATTGAGGACGGGACATACTGTGTTCAATACCGGAGGAAAACAAAGTGGAGCATGCTTTCAGGTCATGAACCTCTAAGACTACACTTCCCTCTACCCTCATTCTGAACAGTGTTACTTCTTCATTTCTCAAAGAAAAAACCTCAACCAATTTCAAAATACTTTTGACATCCAATGGAAGCGATAGGGACTGCAAAAAAGTCGATTAGAAATCTGAATTCCCATTGAAATGAGAGTGACCTCAAAAACAAAGATCTGAATGGTTTGTCCTCTGAGTTTCGCCTGCCAAATAAGTTCTGTTATACTCACAGACACGATTAAAACAGTTTTAGAAACGTCAGAGTGTTTTCTATCCGAATCCACTAATAATATGCATATTTTAGCTTCTGGGTCTGAGTAGCAGGCCGTTTACTTTGGATACGCTTTTCATCCGGACGTGAAAATACTGCCCCCTGTCCCAAAGAAGTTAAAATAGTTTAATGGTTGTTAAAATAGTTTAATAGAGTTTAATAGCTGTAATAGGAAAAAACTGAGGATGGATCAACAACATTGTAGTTACTCCACAATACTAACCTAGCTATTAGCTAACAAGGAAAGTTATCTACCTGGAAGCTACCGGTTTCTTCTTGTATTGTAAAGTATTCTAGCTTGTGTGGACATTGCTTTGCTAACAGTAATTAACAATTTCAACATTTCTACACACCTTATTCAAGTATATTAACTTCTGTTCAGCATGAGTGGGGAGCTAACATGATGCAGCTCAGACTCCCAGTGCAGGCTAGCAATGAGTAAGTGGAGCAGGCGCTATAATAAGAGGCCAGCTGCACTGATAGACAGGCTTCATCCGTGATTCATCCGTTTTTTATGTTAATGATTTGTGTGATCCCTTGTCCTTCCCTTGCACTGGGTTATTTATAACAAATTTTGGATTCACCAAGGCCCCTTAGCAATCCGCTTCACTCAACTCTGACTCACAGCAGATTTCAAACATAGAGGAGGGAGGCAGAGAGGCCTCTCGTCGATTTCCGGGTTGCTTTGGTACAGATGTTGTACAGATGTAACTGGTTTTCTTAAAATATTACAGGTACCATGAGCTGGCTATGAAAATTAACAGTACAGAGGACGAGGATGTCAGAGCAACCAGCCCTAAAATGCATCAGCCATGTTGTTATCCAATGTCCTCTGTTAGGCTAACGTGTATGTTTGTCGAGCAAAACATTTTGTGGTTTATTAGAGAGAGACTACATGACACTGGTGCAAATTTACAGTCCAGTGAATGACCAGGTGTTCAGCTTAATCACAAATTGCATTGTCCTGTTCCCTGGAAACTTGTGCAGAACCATGTCTGTCTGTGATGCAAAATGTTGGAAGAAATCTCACATAGAGACATCACCTAAAGAACTGACTTGGCAGTTAGAACATACTGGCTGAGAATCTGTATAAAAAAAGATCCACAGAATTCTACAAACACACAGAAAAACAAAAATAATTAAATTATGAATTGACTTAATGCGTGAATAGAAATGCAGATAAAATAAGGATAGAGATATGACCTGACCAATATGTACCTATCGCTTGCACTTTAAAATAATTACTACGCCCTAGTTGCCTGTTTGTTTCCACACATCTGAGGAGACACTGATTACGTTTTTTTCTTGAAAGTGTTTCTTCAAGCTGGAAAAGATGTTGCTAATGACTTATTTAATTGCCTAACAAGGAAGATTGAGGTTGATAATTAACAATGGGGAAATTACTAGATAGGTGATCCTACACAGAACAAATGTTTCTGTATAAAAAGTAATCGGTGCTCATAAGTAGATCCGAGTCCTACTTAATTCTGAGGGCTTCATTGAGTGACATTCAGGATGAGTTGATGGACAGAGAGAGTGCGCAGTAGGAGAATAGAAGCAGATTTTAGGCCTGGATTTGACAGCATGAAGCAGTGACCTGAGTTCTGGAGAGGGACTGAAATATCACATTTACATAAGTATTCAGACGCTTTGCTCAGTACTTTGTTGAAGCACCTTTGGCAGCGTTTAAAGCCTTGAATCTTCTTGGGTATGACGCTACCAGCTTGGCACACCTGTATTTGGAGAGTTTCCCTCATTCTTCTCTGCAAATCCTCTCAAGCTCTGTCAGGTTGGAGGGGGGGCTTTACTGCACAGATATTTGTAGGTCGCTCCAGAGATGTTAGATCGGGTTCAAGTCGGGGCTCTGGCTGGGCCACTCAAGGACTATCAGAGACTTGTCCCAAAGCCACTCCTGCATTGTCTTGGCTGTGTGCTTAAGGTCGTTGTTCTGTTGGAGGGTGAAACTTAACCCCAGTCTGAGGTCCTGAGCACTCTGGAGCAGGTTTTCATCAAGGATCTCTCTGTACTTTGCTCCGTTCATCTTTGCCTCAATCTTGACTAGTCTCCCAGTACCTGCCGCTGAATAACATCCCCACAACATGATGCTGCCAGCACCATGCTTCAACATAGGGATGGTGCCAGGTACCTCCAGATATGATCCTTGGAATTCAGGCCAAAGAGTTCAATCTGCTGTAATCACTGCCAAAGTTGCTTTGACAAAGTACTGAGGTAAAGGGTCTGAATACTTATGTAAATGTGATATTTGATACATTTTTTATAAATTAGCAAAAATGTAAAAAATAAAGATTTTGCTGCGTGATTATGGGGTATTGTGTTAGATTTATATATTTTAAACCATTTTAGAATATGGCTGTAACGTAACAAAATATGGAAAAAGTAAAGGGGTTTTAAGAATTTCCGAAGGCAATGTATATGTATAGACGGACCAGGTAAAAGCCCATTCTGTTATAGACAGAAGCCTGTGACATGACAAACCAATCAGGATTCATCTCTCGTTATTTCCAAACACTCCATTAACTCAGGCAATCATGACAAGGGAAGGATTCTGTCTCTCACTGTTATAGCTCATCGCTTGCTCCTTGGGTCAACTAGGCTGAACATTTTTATTTACAGATCCCCATACAAGTTTGTAATGAAGGCATATTACATTTTACATGTTCAAAAAGGCATTGCTTTTGACAAAAAATAAGACTATGTGACTGACCGGCTCAAATCTGTATTATGAAGAACATTTTGAAATTGTTTTTTACATTGGATAAAACTAGAGACAGAGCAAAAAAAAATGATATATCATACAGTGCAGTTGAGGAACAATTGGAAAGTAATTTTGCTTTGAAAGTTTAGAAACGTGTAAACTCACTTCTGAGAAAATGGCCTTTGAATGTTTTGGTACTACTAGTGGAGAGCCCTTCTTTGTCTACACAAATTTAACATTGTTCCCACACTCTTAAGCTTTGCCCCACCCATCTTTAAGGGTTGATCCGTATGTACTAAAAACAGCAGTCAAGCACCCAAGCTAACTTGCTAGCTACTTCAAGACATCTACGTGAGAGTGAACAACTCACTGAACATTACTTGCCCTAGTAGAGCTGGTTAGGCTGTTATGTTATCAAGAGCGTTGGTTGACTGCAACGGTGCTGTCAGAATGAGCATTCGTGCATTTAAATCGCACACCGGACGATGTGGCAGATGAGTAGGATTGATGTGAACGTTCTGACCTCACAACGGAAGTGAAGCACCCAAGCTAACTGGCTGACATTGGCTAGCTTGCTAGCTACTTCCAGACACAAATGAGAGAACAGCTCACTCTTCCCAGGGCTGTTTTTATTTATTTGACTATTTTCTACATTGTAGAATAATAGTGAAGACATCACAACTATGAAATAACACATATGGAATCATGTAGTAACCAAAAAGCTGTTAACCATTTTGGGATGGGGGCAGCATTTTCACTTTTGGATGAATAGCGTGTGTTAAGAATCCCTTTTGGCCCGACAGTCTAGGGGGGGGGGGTGTGGTAATGAGACCCGTAACATAACTCATGCAAATTCTAATAGTGGCAAAGTAAAAGTGACAACGAAATAACTACGACAACTGAAATCTACCGTCAAACTCAAGGTTTATTTGTAAACACGCGGTAATGGGGAGGGGGGGGGAGCAGGAAAAGGGGCTGAGCTGGACCCAAGGAAAGAAACAATAAGTATTCAAAAACACCCCTTAGCTAGACTAGCCTACTTTAACAACAGCTAACTAACTAACCAAAAATACAGTGGGTAGTCCGCCCAGTTCTAACTAGTGTATTTAACAAAAAGTCTACCTACGGGTAGTGTATGCCCATTGGCGACATGTCTTGGTTTCCCCTTTTCCCACCAGCAATCAAACACAAACACCATAACCAAAACAATACTACTCACAGGTGATGACAAAGTGCTATGGAGGTGCTCAAACAAAAGAGAGGTTAATACACAAAGAGAGAGTGAACCACAGAGACCTACAGACATGGCATTTGAACTGAACTGTGATTGGGTAGGAAAAAGGAGGAGGTGTGTCTTCTGATTGATGATTGGATTGGTGACTGATTGGGGAGTGATGATTTTCACCTGTGAGGGGAGAAGGAGAGAAAACAACACAGAATACATATACACACAGACACAGGATACCTGTATCCGTAACACTCCCACCCTGAAAAGAGCAACCCTAGGGATTGCGATCACAATATTACGATGAATACTCCACAAGATCAACAACAAAGTCAACCTTAGAAAACATACAAAAATCATTTTTACACACGAGACAAAGCATCTGCCAATACATTATCAGAACCCTTTTTGTGGCGGATCTCCAAATTATAATTTTGTACAATCAGCGCCCAACGCATAAGGCGCTGGTTCTGGTTGTACATCCGGTGGAGAAAAACTAAGGGGTTATGGTCAGTATATACAATCACTGGTAGGGCACTGGAACCAATATATACTTCGAAGTACTGCAGAGCCAACAACAAAGCAAGAGCTTCTTGTTCTATTGTCGCATAGTTTGTTTGACATTTATTACATTTACGGGAAAAATAACAAACAGGATGATCAACTCCACTCTTGTCCTGCTGCAGTAGAACAGCACCAGCACCTCTGGCACTAGCATCTACCTCAAGTTTGAACGGTTGATCAAAATCCGGAGCAGCAAGTACAGGGGTACTACATACAGTAAGAGTGCTTTCACAGATTCAAAATACTGAATAATGGTCAGCCAAGGTCATTAAATCAACTCTACGACATTTATCAAAAACCTCCCACGAAGGGTTATCCAAAAAGGATTTCAAATCAAAAGTAGTCATTTTACACTACTTCACAAGTGCCAAAGAAAATAGCAAACACTAATGTTACTTCAGCTATGACGCTCAACACTGAACTATACCACTATCACAATCTACATGAGCGGCATGGGTGTCAGTTATGACAGATCCCGGATGAGCCCCCACTTATGTTACGAATCCCTTTTGGCCCGACAGTCTAGGGGGGATGGTAATGAGACCCGTAACATAACTCATGCAAATTCTAATAGTGACAAAGTAAAAGTGAGAACGAAATAACTACGTCAAAATCAAGGTTTATTTGTGCCCAGATTGAACTGCCTCCTACTCTGTCCCAGATGCTAATATATGCATCGTATTGTTAGTATTGGATAGAAAACACTCTGACGTTTCTGAAACTGTTTGAATGATGTCTGTGAGTAGAACAGAACTCAAATGGCAGGCATTAACCTGAGAAAAATCCAACCAGGAAGTGGGACATCTGAGGATTGTAGTTTTTCAAAGTTTTGCCTACCTAGGGCTTCCACTAGATGTCAATTGTCTTTTGAAACATGAATGAAACATGAATGAGGAGTCTACTATAAAGAAAGGGCTCATGAGACCTGTTTGAGTCAGTGGTCTGGCATAGTGTCTCAGTCTCGCGCGCTCCCGACAGAGTTACCTCGCGTTCCAGTGCTTTTTCTGAAGACAAAGGAATTCTCCGGTTGGAACATTATTGATGTTTTATGTTAAAAACATCCTAACAATTGATTCCAAACATCGTTTGACATGTTTCTGAAGGACTGTAACGGAACTTTTCGAGTTTTTGTCGAGATGAAATACTCGCGCCTCATGAAGATGGATTACTGGGTTGAACACGGTAACAACAAGTGGCTATTTGGACATAAATTATGGACTTTATGGAACAAATCAGTCATTTATTGTCGAACTGGGATTCCTGGGAGTGCCTTCTGGTGAAGATCATCAAAGGTAAGTAAATATTTATGTTGTTGTTTCTAACTTTGTTGATTCCAAAATGGTGGCTATTCTTCTGGCTGTCTTGGGTTCTGAGCCCCATTCTCAGATTATGCTTTTTCCGGAAAGTTAAAAAAAAATCTGACACAGCGGTTGCATAAAGGAGAAGTCTATTTTTAATTCTGTGAATAACACTTGTATCTTTTATCAATGTTTATAATGAGTATTTCTGCAAAATCACCGGATGTTTTGGAATCAAAACATTATTGCATGTAATGCGCCAATGTAAACTGAGATTTTTGGATATAAATATGCACATTATCGAAGAAAACATGATGTAACATAATGTCCTATGAGTGTCATCTGATGTAGATCATCAAAGGTTAGTGATTACTTCTATCTATATTTCTGCTTTTTGTGACTCCTATCTTTTTCTGGAAAAATGTCTGTGTGTTTTTTTCGATTTGTCGGTGCTCTAACATAATCTGTTATGCTGTGTTGTGCTTTATGTTGTGCTTTAGCTGTAAAGCATTTTTTTTTAATCGGACACAATGGGTAGATTAACAATATATTTATCTTTCATTTCCTGTATTGAACTTGTTAATGTGTGAAAGTTACATATTTAATTTCGCGCACTGCCTTTTCAACGGAATGTTGTCGAGGTGTTCCGCTAGTGGAACCCCTGCGCTAGAAAGGTTAAACAAATCAAAATATATTTTACATTTTAAATTCTTCAAAGTAGCCACCCTTTGCCTTGATGACAGCTTTGCACACTCTTGTCATTCTTTCAACCAGCTTCACCTGGAATACTTTTCCTTTTTTTGCACATTTTGGCTGCTTTTCCTTCACTCTACGGTCCAACTCATCCCAAACAATCCCAATTGGGTTGAGGTCGGGTGATTGTGGAGGCCAAGTCATCTGGTGCAGCACTCCAGAATGTGAGTTTAATAATAATAAAAGTCAGAATAAACAAAACAGTGGCCTCCCGAGTGGTACAGCGGTCTAAGGCACTGCTTGGCAGTGCTTGAGGCATCACTACAGACCCGCATTCGACCCATGAGGCGTCGCTCAATTGGCCCAACGACATCTGGGTTAGGGTGGGGTTTGGCCGGCGAGGAAGACCTTGTCCAATCATACTCTCGCGACTCCTTGTGGTAAGCCGGGCACATGCACGGTGACTTCAGTCGCCAGTTGTATGGTGTTTCCTCTGAGACATTGTTGCGGCTGGCTTCTGGGATAAGCGAACAGTGTGTCAAGAAACAGTGAGGCTTGGCAGGATCGTGTTTCAGACGACGCATGTTTCTCAACCTTCACCTCTTCCCAGTCTGAACGAGAGTTGCAGCGATGGGACAAGACTGTAACTTACAATTGGATATCACAAAATAATAAACAAAATCAGATGAAGTGCACTGAACGAGACATAACCAATACTGCCTGATGACTGAGGTTACTGAGGGCTAAAGAAAGAGTAATCAAGGTGATGATGAGGTCCAGGTGCGCATAGTGATGGTGCCAGGACCGGTGGTTAGTAGACCAGCGTCAAGCACTGGAGAGGGGAGCTGGATTGGGTGTGACAACTACACAAACAAAGTTGCCAATATCTTTGCACTTACGGCAGGCCGATAGGCTACATATCCTATATATTTATATTATTTCACATTGAAATGAATTTTATGTTCAGTAAATTTATAGGCTACACTGGCTACACTGCCTATCATTTTTGCATCAATATATTTCATGTGTAACATGTGCACAATGATGTGCCAAATGAATCTGTGATTGAGTGCATTATTATAGGGTAAGCATTAGAATAATCTGCATCAATATTTGCAGCCATTAATTGGGTGATAATATCTCTCTTTGAGATTGTCTGTTGTATTGTGAAACAATTCTAATGTTAATTCAGGTAAGATTTCAATGAAAAAGCTGATCAGAGAGCAGCTCTGCCTTTCTTTCGATCTTATCAGTATCAACACCTACTCCAATGACACACTTAGCGAACATTCTTTCTGCGTGGTGATTGGGAAACGCATGTTACATCATCGGCCGTTGTAGGAAAGATGCATTGTTAAAACCCTAAGCCTAAATTCTATCATGAAACGGGCCCTGCTCCTGGGCAGGCTAAATCACGGCTAACTCCACTTACCCTGAATTAAAAGATGGATCCGAGGGTTGAGGACCAATTGAATCAGATTCCCTCCCTCTTCATCATCATTCCCTTCACTTGAGAAAGACGATTGATTAAACATGTTGTTGTTAAAAAGTGATATTTTACATTAGTTTAATAAAATATTGAATCAGGTAATGACAGAATGCATTTTAAACGTCAGGCAATGTAAAACTTTTGTATTATTTAATAAAACATATAAAGGTGGGGAAAAAAGGTGCCTGTGCAGTGACAAACACACCAAAGACGGCATTAACGATACAAAAATCAAATATAGATGCCACTTCAAGCCTGCTGAATATGCAAGATGACGTTTCTTTCATTTTGGCAAAAATGAAAATGTGGCACTGACTATCCCATGGATTGATGTTTCAACATTGTCTCAATAAAGAGTTCAGCATTCGACTAACTATGTATGACACGCGAGCACAGTTACAAGGCTGCTAGAGTTAGCGGCAGGTGGATGAGCAATATTCAGTGTCGTAGTGCAGATTAGAGATGGGTATGAGTAATAGAGCACTTGAATACACGAACGGATGTCAAAGCTCATTCTTTAACCAGAGATCACATTTTTGGGGGTGGAATGTGATTTGTGGCTGCCCGAATGGGCAAGTGAAATGTTGTCTTCAAGGGAACGTTAATTTGCTTTGACTCTGGTGTTCCATCTGTACATGTGCATTTGCGAGGCACAACAAAAAAGAAACCAAGCCAAGCATCACAGCGCTCTTCTCCCTAAAATCCCTTTCCACTCCATGTCTCATTCACTCAATTGCGCTCTGACCAGGGCAGACAGTGAACAATTCACCAAGTGGAATCCAAGCAGCAGTGCAGCAGGCAAGGGAGTAGGTGTCACACCCACTTGGTAGAAGCTTTTATTTCTGGAGGCAGATTTCTTGCTCTTTGAACAGCAGGTGGGGGCTTCAGAGGATGCTTCAAAGACTCCTGCCACTTGTTGTGCCCAAAGGCCTGACACCTTTTACTTCACAACTTAGTGCAAGTTGAATTTGTATCTGGTCTGTCCTTGCAAGCCTGGGAATCTTAACTCAGCAAAAAAATACAGTTGAAGTCGTAAGTTTACATACACCTTAGCCAAATACATTTAAACTCAGTTTTTCACAATTCCTGACATTAAATCATGAAAACATAAAAATTCCCTGTCTTAGGTCAATTAGGATCACCACTTTATTTTAAGAATGTGAAATATCAGAATAATAGTAGAGAGAATTTATTTCAGCTTTTATTTATTTCCTCACATTCCCAGTAGATTAGAAGTTTACACACACTCAAGTATTTGGTAGCATTGCCTTTAAATTGTTGAACTTGGGTCAAACGTTTTGGGTAGCCTTCCACAAGCTTCCCACAATAAGTTGGGTGAATTTTGGCCCATTCCTCCTGACAGAGCTGGAGTATCTGAGTCAGGTTTGTAGGCCTCCTTGCTCCACACGCTTTTTCAATTCTGCCCACACATTTTCTGTAGGATTGAGGTCAGGGCTTTGTGATGGCCACTCCAATACCTTGACTTTGTTGTCCTTAAGCCATTTTGCCACAACGTTGGAAGTATGCTTGCGGTCATTGTTCATTTGGAAGACCCATTTGCGACCAAGCTTTAAAAACTGATGTCTTGAGATGTTGATTCAAAATATTCACATATTTTGCCTGCCTCATGGTGCCATCTATTTTGTGAAGTGCACCAGTCCCTCCAGCAGGAAAGCACCCCCACAACATGATGCTGCCAGCCCCGTGCTTCACAATTCACAGCTTGCAAGCCTCCCCCTTTTTCCTCCTAAAATAACGATGGTTATTATGGACAAACAGTTGTATTTTTGTTTCATCAGACCAGAGGACATTTCTTCCAAAAGTATGATCTTTGTCCCCATGTGCAGTTGCAATCCGTAGTCTGGCTTTTTATGGCGGTTTTGGAACAGTGGCTTCTTCCTTCCGAGTGGCCTTTCAGGTTATGTTGATATAGGACTCGTTTTACTGTGGATATAATTATGTTTGTACCTGTTTCCTCCAGCATCTTCACAAGGTACTTTGCTGTTGTTCTGGGATTGATTTGCACTTTTGCACCAACGTAAATTCATCTCTAGGAGACTGAACGCATCTCCTTCCTGAGCGGTAGCATGGCTGCGTGGTCCCATGGTGTTTATACTTGCGTACTATTGTTTGTACAGATGAACGTGGTACCTTCAGGCTTTTGGAAATTGCTCCCAAAAATGAACCAGACTTGTGGAGGTCTACAATTTTTTTCTGAGGTCATTTGCTGTGTTCTTTTTGATTTTCCCATGATGTCAAGCAAAGAGGCACTGAGTTGGCCTTGAAATACATCCACATGTACACCTCCAATTGACCCAAATTATGTCAAGTAGCCTATCAGAAGCTTCTAAAGCCATGACATAATTTTCTGGAATTTTCCAAGCTGTTTTTAGGGACAGTCAACTTAGTGTATGTAAACTTCTGACCCACTGGAAATGTGATACAATGAATTATAGTTAAATAATCTGGTCTATAAACAATCGTTTGAAAAATTACTTGTGTCATGTACAAAGTGGATGTCCTAACCGACTTGCTAAAACTCTAGTTTGTTAACAAGAAATTTGTGGAGTGGCTGAAAAACGAGTTAATGATTCCAACCAAACTGTATGTAAACTTCCGACTTCAATTTTATATCATTATAATGAACTTTATTATTATTTTTATTTTTTCTTCGTGGCTTTCAATATAGCATCAGATCAAACACTACTCACTCAGTTCCAGGTTGGATGGTGTCCTCAGGTCTCTGCTGTTTGTTTGCTAGAGCACCCACTGTATAACTTGGAAAAAGAGCGGAACCCCTCGACAACATTCTGCTGAAAAGGCAGATGTAACTTTCACACATTAACAAGTCCAATACAGCAAATGAATGATTAACAAGATGTTTATCTACCCATCGTGTCCGATTTCAAAAATGCTTTACAGCGAAAGCACAACATATGATTATGTTAGGTCGTAGCCAAGTAAAAAAAAACTGCAATTTTTCCAGCCAAAGATATGAGTCACAAAAAGCAGAAATATAGATCAAATGAATCACTAACCTTTGATGATCATCATCAGATTACACTCATAGGACATCCTGTTACACAATACATGTATGTTTTGTTCGATAATGTGCATATTTATCTCCAAAAATCTTAGTTTACATTGGCGCGTTACGCGCAGTAATGTTTTGATTCCAAAACATCCGGTGATTTTGCAGAAATACTCATAATAAACATTGATAGAAGATACAAGTGTTATTCACAGAATTAAAGATAGACTTTTCCTTAATGCAACCGCTGTGTCAGATTTTTTTTTTTACTTTCAGGAAAAAGCATAATCTGAGAACAGCACTCAGAGCCCAATCCAGCCAGAGAAATATCCGCCATTTTGGAGTCAAAAGAAGTTAGAAATAACATTATAAATATTCACTTACCTTTGATGATCTTCATCAGAAGGCACTCCCAGGAATCCCAGTTCGACAATTAATGACAGATTTTTTCCATAAAGTCCATCATTTATGTCCAAATAGTCACTTGTTGTTAGCGTGTTCAGCCCAGTAATCCATCTTCATGAGGCGCGAGCACTTTGTCCAGACAAAACTCGAAAATTTCCATTACAGGTCGTAGAAACAAGTCAAACGATGTATGGAATCCATCTTTAGGATGTTTTTAACATAAAACATCAATAATGTTCCAACCGGAGAATTCATATGTCTGAAGAAAAGCACTGGAACGAGAGCTAACTCTGTCGGGAGTGCGCGTCACGAGCCTGAGACACTCTGCCAGACCACTGACTCAAACAGGTCTCGTGAGCCCCTCCTTTATAGTAGAATCCTCATTCAAGTTTCTAAAGACGGTTGACATCTAGTGGAAGCCGTAGGAAGTGCAACTTGACTCCATAGACACTGTGTATTCGGTAGGCCAAGCTTTGAAAAACGACAAACCTCAGATTTCCCACTTCCTGGTTTGAGTTTTCTAGTGTTTTCTATCCAATACAAATAATAATATGCATATATTACCATGTGGGACAGAATAAGAGGCAGTTCACTCTGGACACGCTATTCATCCGAAAGTGAAAATCTTGCCCCCTATCCCAAAAAGGTTCATTTTGGTCAAAATTAGGTTGTAGGTTTGGAGTTTTGATCTGGAGCAAAGGCCATGCTGTGGAGGGTAGCATCCTGCACATGTACCTGCTGAAAAATCCACGTTTATCTAACTCCAAATCTTTCCTTTTGTAAAAAACATGTTGAAAAATGTGAGCGCTCACATGCAGCTGTCTCTCTCTCTCCCTGAGGGGGGCGTGTCTTGGGTCAGTTTTGGGTCAGTCTTTTATAGAGCCTGTCAAACAGGAGATGTCTCTGAAGGAATGTCAGATATCATGTTGTGGCCTTTAAAGAGTTTTAAGTAATTAACCTCTCTTAAGAACAGCTTTTTACCCAGCTTCACCGAAACTCTGTGTGCTGAGTAGTCCATGAAGAGGGCATCTATCAGCTCAGTGCATCTATCAGGCAGCGGCCCACTCCATTGGCTACCGAGGTAGGAAACATCATGACTGCTTTTATGAGAAATCTGACACCATCACAAACTTACTCGACAATATGCAAAGTACAAAGAGCTACTCTCAACAGCATCACATCTGCTACCCTCCACCAGCAATGGCATGCATGACGCAAGGAAGTGCATACAACCTTGCATGCTCTGCAGAATGAATGGTGGACGAATAAGTCACAGGAAATGCACATTTATGGCAACAAAAACAACAAAAGCACAATTTCTTCAACTATGCTAAAACTATTTATAGCCCTAGAAGTTGCTCTATCACCCCCTGAAAACAGCAGATGGTCTGACTCTCTTGAAGGACCAAAATCAGATCCTGATGAGGTGGGCTGACCACTTTGAAGCACTACTCCATCAGTGCTCTCCGACAGACCACCATTCCCCAACCTTTCAAGAAGTGTTATTAGCTATTCGTTCCCTCAAGAACAACAAGATTCCTAGCGCTGACAGCATCCACATTGTAGCTTCAGAAAGAACAGGAGTACAGTCAACATGATATTCACAGCACTGCAACTCCAGGAGAAGTGGCATGAACAACATCAGGACCTTCCATGACCTTTGTTGACCTGTCCAAGGTCTTCGACACTTTGAGCAAGGATCTACAGTGGTTCTTCCCTTAAAAGTTGTGGCGTACTGCAGCACAGCTTGCGGGGTCCATAGAATTCTATGGCACGTTATTTAAGTGTCAGCCATTTACCACAATCTGCCACCATTTACCACAAACGGTTGAGACATAAGCTAAAATTTTAAAAGAAGAACCACTGTTATATGGGGCATTCTACTCAAATGTGGCTCTCCAGACAAATTTGTCAACATCCTTTGCCAGTTCCATGGTGGGATGATGGCTCGGGTTGCCATAGGTGGGCAGGAGTAGGGCTGTTACTGTGACCGAATTGCTGCCACATCGGCGGTCATGAGTCATGAAGGCAGTCAAATTTCACATGACCATTTAGAAATGGTAATTAGGCTTCTCCAAGCTCTGATGCTGATGATGGTCATTAGTAGTCTACCAAACTTGCCAACTGCCTGGTACTCAGCACTCTATTGTCCCTCTAATCACTCTGACATCAATGCAAATGTGATTGAAAATCTAATCAAACACTTCATGAGAGCCCATGAGCTCGCTCATGTTGTGCAACATTTCTATGGGATATGCAATTGTGTGAGAAAACAGAGTCATGGCTTCTATTAAAAAGAGGAGGATCCCATCAGCTTTCTAGGCTAGGCCTACTATATTTACGCTACCCTTCAAAAGTTTGGGGTCACTTAGAAATGTCCTTGTTTTTGAAGGAAAATCAATTTTTTTGTCCATTAAAATAAAATAACATCAAATTGATCAGAAATATGTTTTTAAGGTTTGTATCACAACTAAAGTGGCCAAATAACTTCTTAAAATTAAGCACATTAATCCACTTTACAATGGATGTACTGTAGAGCCTAACTGGTATACATACACAGCACGTGAAAAAAATGCACCTTTATAATAAAAGCATTACATGCATTATCGCATTTGCGGTAACTTTTGATAATGGTGTTTCCCACTAAACAATCTTTCTTATAGCCTACTGCAGTGAGCGCATTGCTGTGCTTATAATGTCAAGAAATAGCCTAATAGTTTATTAACATTTTAAGCTAAACCTTCTGATCTTTTGCATCAGTGCATTGTATTAATTTGGGATCTATTGCATCCCACAACTGTCACAGACTATGTTTGGAATATTTATTTCTCGCACAGAATGGGTCTACTTTTGTACTATGGGGGATAGTAGATGGACATAGGCTAGTGCCTTTGCTGTTCATTAGGCCTACTCATCTTGTTGGCTGACGAAAAGAAAATGTGGAAAGATCTTCCAATGTCTTCAATATGCACCTCGGAAATGGATAAGGACACACGCAATTGCATGCCCGATGGGTCTTTCTTCACTTATAGCCTGTGAAAAAGACGCGATCACATGACGGAGAGCCATGTGAGAGAGAGGTGCTTCGGAGCACACAGCATGCAGGGAGAAGCAAGTAAAAAGTATTATATTCAGCCCAAGGACACAACACCACTGGCCCAAAAAGGCAAGGATTTTTTTAGGGGGCATTACGACCACACAATTGAGATGCCGCCGGAAAATATGAGGCATTATCAAGTGCTTGTCAAATTAAGAATGAAAGAATGATGAAGTGTGTACAGCCTGCACACGTTAATGCAACTTTATTCAAATCATCAGAGTCACATCACCCAGCCTTAGAATGTATTAAAAATCAAAACATATAGCCCAACGTTTGTATCCCAACTAAAGTTACATAAATAACTCAAAATTAAGCATACCTGTTACTTTTTTAACCACTCAACACAGAATAGCCACATGTACTCACTCCCTCAAATCATTAATGCTAACAAAATAGGTTCAATAGTAGCTAGCTATCTAACATTAGATTATAAATAGCAATGCGAATGGCAATGAGATACTAATAATAGTACTACACAGATCATGCACTTATCATTAGCTAGCAGGCTAACTTTACACTTTGTCTTGCAATAAAAGCAACTTTCTGACAAAATCAGAAACATATAATACGTGAAAATGTAGCTAGCTAGACTCTCTTACCCATATACATGGATGAACGCTTCTCCCTTTCTGTCACGGATGCCATGGTTTCCCTTAGTTTGAAGATGTAATCTGGAGACAGGTGTTCTATACAACAGCCTTCTGTGTGTTCTCTTTTTGACTCCCTCCGTATATATGTGCAATCAAATGCCAGAATGTTCTCCATCTCCTTAGCTATCATACTCTGCTTCCACCGGATATTCCACTGATTTCAAAACTTGGTCCTCTCCACAGAAAGTGGAGAGCATTAGCAACATTTTTCAGTTCTTCATGATATATATTTTTTTAAACATGTTAGAAAGGATTACCTACACATACTGAGCAGCTCATGTTATAGACAGAAGCGTGCTACATGACAGACGAATCCAAACTCATCTCTCGGAATGTCCAGCCTATACATTATCTCAGCCAATCATGGCTAGGGTGAAGGTTCCTCTTTTTCCATGGCTAAACCAACTAGGCATGTAATTTAACAATTGTTTTCATATTTACAGGTGGCATACAAGTTTGTTATTAACGGGATTGCAGCCCTAACAAGTTTTTTTTTTAAACAATTCCCTTTGTCATTAGGGCGTATTGTGTGTAGATGGATGATTGATTTTTTAAATCAATTTTAGAATAAAGCTGTAATGTAACAAAATGTGAAAAAAGTGAAGGGGGTCTGAATACTTTCCGAAGGCAGTGTAGAGGGGCTATCACTCTTTCCACACTGTGGTAAATAAAGCCAGTTTGTTATTTTATAATTTTTTCTTTCTGTTTTTAGCCTTGTTTAATAAAACATTGTCAACCGAAGCATGTGTCCCATTGTGCATCAAAGGCACATCTGCTTCAGTGGAACCCGTGGTGCCACACACAGCCCGGGGGCAGGACACACCTTTCCCCTCAGGGAGAATGCACAAAGGTGAGCACAATTAGTCCCTGGTACAGGGTGGTGTACCCTGCCAGGGCTGGGAGCAATGGCTGTGCTAGGAGGACTACACCAGCCATGCCAGCCCATCTATAAAAAATTACTTGGCAGCTGCTGTAATCTCAGCATGCTATCTGCCTTAATTAAAATGCGATCTATTCAGAGATGCAATAATCTTCACTGTCTTTCACAATGGAGATCATTAGGATATGTTTACAATCAACCTCGCTCTTTGGGGATCATTCTCCACCGATGATGCATGGTAGAGAGTATCAAAGAATGGCTTTAATTTTCCTTGTGTTTTGGATGGAATTTGGCTGTGCCTCTTTTCATCTGCAGCATCTGTTCAAACCGCCTTCCCTCTAGTGCTTAAGAACTGTTATTATTCAACAGACAAAGTCAGAAACACAATACCACCAGAACAAAACATTAGTGACAACACCAACCAGAGTAAAACAGTAATGAAAAAATGGATGCAGTTGGAGAAGGAATCTATAGGCTTTAGTCATGTGGCTGAACTTTCAAGGTGTGCAAAAATTTCAGAACGTCTTTTGTGCTTTTGTAAGTGAGAAAAAGTCAGTCTAGTTTGAGTATACAGTGCAACCTCAACAAACAGTACAGTAAGTGATATTCGTTAGTTTCATTGTTGAGAGTATATTTGTGCCTCACAACCTGGATTCGGTCTTATGTAGCAAAATTTGAAATAGTGTTTTTTTTTTACATTAGATGAAAGTAGAGACTAGGAGCTACAAAATGGTATATCATACACTGTATTTGAGGAACAATGGGAAAGTAATTCTGCTTTGAAAGTTGATAAACTTGTAAACTCACTTTTGATAAACATCGCCTTTGAATGTTTTGCTAACTAGTGAAGAGCTCTCCTTTGTCTATACCCATTCAGCATTGTTCATGCCCTCTTAAGCTTTAGCCCCACCCATCTTGTTTCACTCTCGAAGCGCACACTTGACACTCCGGCTGATGATTTGTTTACCTCTGGATAACATGAAAACAGCCTAACCAGCTCTGCTGGCAACAATTTCATTACGCTTTTTTGCAGACGCTTACTGACACCGGCCATTTTCAATGGGTGTTGTACACCCGGTAGCTAGTTAAACAACAATGAACAGTGCCAACAATGCCACAGTGCTGGGAGCTAACCAATCATGTGCAATGTTAGCTAGCTAACATTAGGCTCTAACTAGAAGAGCAAATGTCCCCGGAAACTAATAATATACCGTCAGCTCGGGAGCCAGCCAGCTAACGTTAGCTAGCTAACAGTACACTTAAGCTTGAAATGAAACCACTTCCTGTCAAAATATAAAAACGTGTAATATCTGAAATTAATACATCATTATACATGGACATGTCTCCCTGTCAGGAATGCCATTCCACAATTGCCCTTACATTCAAGATGTAATCTGGAGACAGGTGTTTTCTCCATCTCTTTAGCTATCATACTCTAATTCCACTGATTTCAAAATTTGATCCTCCAGAAAGTGGAGAGCAACACTACATAATACATTTTTTCAAAAGCCACGTCCGACAGGATTACCAACACAGATTGGTGAGCTTCTATGGCAGACCAATCCTCTCTCCTCATATCCAGCCCAGTGTCAGTATTTACAGATTTTATTTACATTTTTTACTGCCTATGAACAGTAGGTTAACTGCCTTGCTCAGGAGCAGAACAACCTTGTCAGCTCGGAGATTTGAACTTTCCAACCTTTCAGTTGCTAGCCCAATGCTCTAACCACTAGGCTATGCTGCCACCCCAAGAACTTGGCATATAAGCTTCTTATTAAGGCACATGAAAGTTCACATGTTCAAGAAGGCATTTCTGGCAAAATAACTATTTTGGAAGAAAAAATGTTGGGGTTCAAACAGCTGTCCTGGGAAGTCATGACTTGCGACATATGCCTAGCTACCTGAAATGGGTCACATATATTTAGAAACTCATTAGAACAAGCCTTGAAGTGCTTTTCTATAAGTTATTTGCAGGTTGGTGGGTAGCTGCATTGACTTTCAGACTATTCTGCTATAACCTCACATATAATAAATATGCAAATGAAATTAATATAGTCATTAAATATGAATTTGACTGGGACATTTTTAGAGACAAAGCCACATGCTGTAACATTCGTTGGAGAGAAGCAGAACTACAGGAGCCAGAGAGTAAAACGGATGAATGCCTTTATTTTGCCACCACTGTAGCTCTCCACCCCGCCACCGCCTAGAGATGGAACAAATCGGAGGGACATATTTAGATGAGGAAGTACGTCGGAGTACTCCCTGTGTGACAGTTCAGTCCCATATCTCAGCAATGCAAATGAGTGAGAAAGTATGTTATGCTGCAGTTCACTGTAGGAGTGCCATTTTGTCAAAGTGGCTAGTGAAGACACAATGCGGTCCGTTCTCTGCAAACAAAGCACCGGCCTGCCAACTGGCCAGTGAAAGAGTTGCAACACTCTTCAAACACCACAGCAAACTTTTCCAATTCCCTAATTCAGCTCCTAGTGTCCTTAACTTTTTTCATATGTTGGGCTTACATTTTTTCTATATTTGCTGACATTTGAAAGCGATCTTGTTTTGTCTTCAGAGGAAACAACAGATGTCCAATGATTATTCTGTGCCAATACTATGAAAATTACAGGATTAGTATTCTTCCTCTGTATTTCTCTGTACTCTAGAGAACCATGTCTGTGTGCGTTCAGGTTAAGGAACAAGTCGGAGCAAGGCAGAGACTTCTGTTTGTATCCGACTTTCTCATCATTGCTATGACTGAGGCTGTCAGTTTTTTTCTTTCTCTCCTTTGCCTCCCTAAACTTGCCTGGAGTTCACTGGACTCTCTCCCTTTAATTTACTCTGTGAAGTTTCTCAGCACTCTACTGTTTACTTTCAAAACTTTACCATTGAATGTTATCAGAAGAGTTTGCAAAGGTAGTATCCCTGAGTGCCGTTGGGGTGTATTTCCATAAACTGAAATGCAGGAAAGGGAGAGTAGGGAACACACAAGGTGAAAGAACGGGTATCTCTTATTATTAACTTAAACCAATTTGAGAGCGAGAGGAGAGAGTACAGCACAATGGGGGAGGTAGGGAGGAACTGGGGAGTAGGAGCGACAGACACCACTGATCAAATTTAGCCCGAACAGCCAAAGACTTTCCCCCCCTACCCACTATATCAAATCAAATTGTATTTGTCACATGGTCACAATACAACAGGTGTATACCTTACAGTGAAATACTTATCTTACAAGCCCTTAACCAACAATGCAGTTCTAAGAAAATACAAAAAAATAATTAACAAATAATTAAGGAGCAGCAGTAAATATCAATAGTGGGGCTATATTCAGGGGGTAGCGGCTCAAAGTCAGGTCAAGGTAATTGAGGTAATTATGTACATGCAGGTAGGGTTATTAAAATGGCTATGCATAGATAATAACAAAGAGTAGCAGCAGCATGGGGGGATGCAAATAGTCTGGGTAGCCATTTCATTAGCTGTTCAGGAGTCTTATAACTTGGGGGTAGAAGCTGTTTAGAAACCTCTTGGACCTAAACTTGGTGCTCCGGTACCGCTTACCATGCGGTATCAGAGAGAACAGTCTATGACTAGGGTGGCTGGAGTCTTTAACAATTTTTAGGGCCTTCCTCTGACACCGCCTGGTATAGAGGTCCTGGATGGCAGGAAGCTTGACCCTGGTGATGTACTGGGCCGTACGCATTCCTCTTTGTAGTGCCTTGTGGTCAGAGGCCGAGCAGATGCCATACCAGGCGGTGATGCAACCCGTCAGGGTGCTCTCGATGGTGCAGCTGTAGAACTGAGGATCTGAGGACCCATGTCAAATCTTTTCAATCTCCTGAGGGGGAATAGGTTTTGTTATGCCCTCTTCACGACTGTCTTGATGTGCTTGGACCATGTTAGTTTGTTGGTGATGTAGTCGCCAAGGAACTTAAAGCTCTCAACCTGGTCCAATACAGCCCTGTCAATTAAAATTGGGGTGTGCTCGGTCCTCTTTTTCCTGTAGTTCACAATCATCTCTTTGTCTTGATCACGTTGAGGGAGAGGTAGTTTTCCTTGCACCACACGGCTAGGTATCTGACCTCGTCCCTATAGGCTGTCTCATCACTGTCATCAGCAAACGTAATGATGGTGTTGGAGTTGTGCTGTCCGTGCAGTCATGAGTGAACAGGGAGTACAGGAGAAGACTGAGCACGCACCCGAGGGGCCTGTTACCACCTGGGGGCGGATTGTCAGGAAGTCTAGGATTCAGTTGCAGAGGGAGGTGTTTAGTCCCAGGGTCCTTAGATTGGTGATGAGCTTTGAGGGAACTATGGTTGAGCTGAGCTGTAGTCAATGAATAGCAGTCTCACATAGGTGTTCCTTTTGTCCAGGTGGGAAAGGGCAGTGTGGAGTGCAATGGAGATTGCATCATCTGTGGATCTGTTGGTGCGGTATGCAAATCGGAGTGGATCTAGGGTTTATGGCATAATGATGTTGATGTGAGCATTTCATGGCTACAGACATGAGTGCTACAGGTCGGTAGTCATTTAGGCAGGTTACTTTAGTGTTCTTGGGCACAGAGACTATGGTGTTCTGCTTGAAACATGTTGGTATTACAGACTCAGACAGGGAGAGGTTGAAAATGTCAGTGAAGACACATGCCATTTGGTCAGTGCATGCTCGGAGTACACGTCCTGGTAATCCGTCTGGCCCAGCTGCCTCGTGAATGTTGACATGCTTAAAAGTCTTAATCACATCCGCTGTGGAGAGCGTGATCACACAGTCATCCGTATCAGCTGATGCTCTCATGCATGTTTCAGTGTTACTTGCCTCGAAGCGAGCATATAAGTTATTTAGCTCCTCTGGTAGGCTTGTGTCACTGGGCAGCTCTCAGTTGTGCTTCCCTTCGTAGTCTGTAATAGTTTGCCAGCCCTGCCACATCCGATGAGCGTCGGAGCCGGTGTTGTACGATTCGATCTTATTCCTGTATTGACGATTTGCCTTTTTTGATTATTCATCAAAGGGCATAGCAGGATTTCTTATAAGCTTATGGGTTAGAGTCCCACTCCTAGAAAGCGGCAGCTCTGTCCTCAAGCTTGGTGCGGCACCCAGATCTTTTGCCTCAAAATCTATAATGCACAACAGTAAAATTCCACCCAAGCTTTCTCTAAACAAAGGACACGTTTCTCTGCTTTTTAGATGCGTTTCCCTCTGCAGTCCCTCCATGAATCAAGCCTTGTATGATTCTCCCAGCTCCAGCTCAGTGCAATAATAACTGATTTACTAACTCTACTAACCCACAGAGGGAAAAGACAGACGCCAACGTGGCTCCGCGTCCACTCACTGATGCTGCCCCTGAGAGCTATTATTGATTTGTTACATAATTTTATATCAGTGACATGTAAATGTATCTTGCGCAATGATTAATCTGCCTTCCATTTGGCCTATATTTAGGTATGGTTGGAAGATTTATGCATCATCATTGGCTTTTAGATTGGTAAGGTGGTGCTGCAAGTTGTTTTATAGATTTTCCATATATCTCATTTTTTGTGACAAGTCTCTCCAAATGGGTTTCATGCAGGGGGATGTATCGCTGATGTACAGAATGCAAATCAAAGTTGGTTTGATACAGCATTCTGTCTGTAGGCAGACCTCATAAAACAGAATCTACTTGCTTCAGCAAAGTATTTCACTGCATGCAGTCGTGTTTTAAGACCAAATTGACAGTCTCATAGGTCTTTGAACCTGTCCTTACAGCAATTTAATTGGTTCATTTGGCACAATAACGTTCTATCATACCACTGTACAGTGTGCTGACATGTGATACAATGGGTCAAAAATATTGTCACTGTTGATCTTAGAGTTTCAGCAGTTCAGTAGTTTCAGTTTTTGTTTGTCTGAAATAATTTGAGTACTTTGTAGCACCACCACTTTCTATCACATCACTGGTACTATACAGTATGCAGATATGTGATACAATAGGTCACAAACAGGGAAAGGTCCTCTAGTTGGCAAGAATACAGCAGACATCAAGTGATAGGACTTTGAGCATCATAAGGGCTCTTTGAGTGAGTGGTATGGCAGAGTGCCACAGCCTCGGTCTGGTGCGCTCACGTGAAAGGTAGTTACGTTCCACTTCATTTGTACAGACAAAGGAATTGTCCGGTTGGAACATTAATTAAGTTTTATGTTAAAATCATCCTAAAGATTGATTCCATACTTAGTTTGACATATTTCAGCGGGCTGTAACTGAACTTTTTTAACTTTTCGTTCGATGTTAGGCACGACCTGAATGCGCTTTTAGATTTGTTTACCAAACGCCCTAACAAAAGAAGATATTTGGACATAACTGATGGACATTATCGAACAAATCAAACATTTATGGCGGAACTGGGATTCCTAGGAGTGCATTCTGATGAAGATCATCAAAGGTAAGCGAATAATGCTATTTCTGAGTAATGTTGACTACCCAATATGGCAGGTATCTTTATGGCTGCTTTGTTTTCTAAAGGCTGTACTCAGATTTTTGCATGGTTTGCTTTTTGGAAATCTGACACAGCGGTTGCATTAAGGAGATGTTTATCCAAAGTTCCATGTATAATAGTCGTATCTTTATCAATGTTTATTATGAATATTTATGTAAATTGATGTGGCTCTCTGCACAATCACAGCATGTTGTAGAACTACTGAACGTGACGCGCCAATGTAAACTCAGATTTTTTTTACATAAATATGAACTTTATCAAACTAAACATACATGTATTGTGTAACATGAAGTCCTATGAGTGTCATCTGATGAAAATCCTCAAAGGTTAGTGATGACTCCTCTCTTTGGCTGGAAAAATGGCTGTGTTTTTCTGTGGCTTGGTGGTGACCTAACATAATTGTTTGTGGTGCTTTCGCTGTAAATCATTTTTGAAATCAGACACTGTGGCTGGATTAACGAGAATTTGATCTTTAAAATGGTGTAAAATACTTGTATGCTTGAGGAATTTTAGTCATGAGATTTTTGTTGTTTTGAATTTGGCGCCCTGCACTTTCACTGGCTGTTGCGGGGGGTTCCGCTAGCGGAACGTGGTTCCCCAGTCCTAGACAGGTTAACTCATATAAACCATTAGTGAAATTGACTCCAGAATTGGTCTATAAACTCAATTAAGTACTGACTTTAATGATTACCTGCTGCATTCAAAAACTTTAATTGCGTCATCCTTGTGGTATTGAGAGATAAACATGGTAATTCTTTCACAGATTGCACACACTTAAAGGAAGATAGTTCCTACATGATAGAGTGCCAACCAGCACCATTTCATGCTAATTCACCTTAAATGGAAAAGTATTTTATTCCTGTCTATAGGATTGTGAGAAGAATCTGTTAGCACCTCCAAGTATCCCGGTTCCAGTGAAACTGTCCGGCCATCTCAACCCTCACCAGGTTGTTTTGATTATGTCATTCTAATGGATTTAGCCTCAGAATAATGATACTGCTAGTTGATCCTATAGAATCCTGTTCTTGCATATGTGTATCACTGTCCAAGCAATCATACTTTACTTTGTGAGTTACTGTGCCTGACAAAGTTATTTTGAGTGTCTACTATAATCTTAGCCCATTAGCAGTCTGTGTGCACCATATTTTCTTCAATCAAAGGCAAGTCATTTTAATGCCAACAAATTAACTTGTATTGCTGTACATCCTACATTTGGTGATTTGAGGACAAAAATTATAGATGAAACAAAAAAAGAATGATTCATCTAATTGTTTGTAAAGAAGTATTGTTAAATCAGAGAGTTGTACATTAGTCACCACATTCCACATTCTCAAAGGAGAGAGAGAGAGAAGCCAAATGAGACACATGACTGACAAGACACAAGACTGAGGCCATGTTTGAAGCCACCCTGTGGGTGTGGTGGGTAACAGGGGAGGGAGGAGGAGTCATCATAGAGCAACCTGACCAGCAGGTGTGGACTGTTGTCTGGAGCTGCTCAACCACTGAGCATTCCCCTGGTTGTGTCTCAAATAACAGCATGTTTCCTATTTAGTGCACTAATTTTGATCAGTGTCTAAAGTAATGCGCTATATAGGGAATAGATTGCCATTTGGGACACACAACCTGTCTATTCCCTAGGGCCTGTGCCACTCAGCAATCAGTCCACTAGCTCTCCCCTGGTCTTATTTTTATTTTTTCCCCTATCATCACCAGCCACCAGCATGGCGTCCATGTGAGAGAAAGAGCACTCCTCCAGATATTAATGAGTAATTAGAGGTTGAGGCAGACCCCAGCCCAGCCCTCTGTGATGAGAAGCAGTGCTGAAGAGACCACCATCTGAGTGCTAGCCCTATATCGCGACAGAGATCTTTTAGACCCCCCATTCATTACAGAGCACAGGGAGTCAATGTCCAATGAGAAAACAGCGAGGGTTGGGCCTTGCATGCACTCACCTTGTCTCACCTCTTGTGCTTCGCCTGGTTGTTTACATTTGTCCCCTCCTCCTTGTTAATATCCCACCAATAATTACAGTATGTTGCTGTGATTGCACAATCTCAGGTAGATATTGCCTAAGGGGGGTTAGGCAATATTGGTTTCTCCAGCCAATGATCATGGCCAATATTGAATGGCTTCAATATTGGAGCATAATTTAATTATTTAGCATGGCTAGGATCACTAAAGGGGTGCTGTGCAATGCCTAAAGTTGTTAACAGCAACACTCTAGGCAACCAGGCCCTTTCTGCATGACAGAGGAATCACAGAATAACTTGCAGCAGTATTGTTTGGGGAGTCAACAACCTCACAACTTTTAAGGAATGATAAAAAAGTTACTATAAAGATTTTTGGGGATTAAACTTCCTTCAGGCTGCACACATTTGCTGATCAAGAAGGAGGCATCAACCAGAGTAATTTACGTTTTCTGTTCAGTTAATGTCAAGTCCTCAATCTGAGCTGTGGGACAACACATGGGAAAATCGATTTCTTATATCACCCATAAGGTGCATTATATGAGTTTGGAGACAAATCTCCACTTTCTACTTACAAAGTCAAATAGTTATTCCCCATACTGTATCATTGCGCTCTAATTCATCCATTATCATCAAAATGGCCAATTTCTTTTATTTGAAAGTGGTCCCAGCATGGCTAAATCAATGATTTTTTTAAACATTTTGTTGTGTTACAAAGTAGGATTTAAAATGGATACAGTATGCAGACATTCAGATTAAAGATGTAGTATGCAGACATTCTAATAATTCACCTAACTTCAGTTTATGTGACGAAACAAGCAAGTCTTTTTAAAAATGTATTAAGATCCCCATTAGCCAATGTCAATGACGACAGCTAATCTTACTTCAGCTGTCGCCATTGACATTGGTGTTGAGGTCCAACACATAACAGAAAATAAATTTACAATCAAAATACTTTGCAAGTTATATACATTTAAAAATATGAACATGTTGTGTGTGTGTGCCTCTATAAGTTACACATGCATGTCAGTACATACAAGTAGGTGAAAGGGGGGAGAGGTGTTGTGCCGTGAGGTTTATTTTGTTTTTTGAAACCAGGCCTTTTCCATTTTTATCTGTTTGAAGCTGGTGTAAAAGATGCAGCCGAAAGTAAAAGACACAGCATAGAAATAGCGCACATAGAACAGATCTACTGCTTCCTAGACTTGCTTTCAATGAGAATGAGAGATCTATAACTGCCACATTTTATGTGAATTTGGTCGGGTCACCCAAAAAGATACATATTGCAGCTTTAATTGTCAGTTTTTTGTCAACAATCTACACAAACATAATGTCAAATTGGAAGAAAAATTCTAAAAAATATTGGAAAAAATAAAACACTAATGTATTTTTATTAGATAAGTATTCAACCTTCTGAGTCAATACATCTTAGAATCACCATTGGCAGCGATTTAAGCTGTGAGTCTGGGCCAGTAACCGAAAGGTTGTAGATCGAATCCCCGAGCTAACAAGGTAAAAATCTGTCGTACTGCCCCTGAACAAGGCAGTTAACCCACTGTTCCTAGGTTGTCATTGAAAGTACGAATTTGTTACAAGTCTCAAAGTGCTTTTTACACCTGTAATGTACAATATTTACATATCATAATTTCTTTTAAGTCTGTCAAGTTGGTTGTTGATAATTCCTACACAGCCATTTTCAAGTCATGCCATAGATGATTTAAGTCAAAACTGTAATTTGACCACCCAGGAACATTCAACGTCGTCTTGGTAAGCAACTCCAGTTTGGCTTGGTGTTTAAGGTTATTGCCCTCATTATCAACCCACGTTCCTGACAGATCTTGTTTCTAATTACTACTTCCTGTGTACTACTTCCTTTCTCATTGAATGATAAGATAATGATCAAACAGTAATAGCGCTCGCCAGCTTGTAGTCCTAATTCCCAGAAATATGTGAATTTGTCTCCCGGTGTCTATTGGAAAGCAAACTGAACCAGATTTTCCTCTAGGATTTTTGCTTGTGCTTAGCTATTTTGATCATAAAATACTCCCTTGTCCTTGCCGATGACTACCATACCCATAACATGATGCAGCCACCACCCTGCTTGAAAATATGAAGAGTGGTACCCAGTGATGTGTTGTGTTGGATTTAAAATTAATTTCCTGGACACATTTTTTGCATTTTTACTTTAGTCACTTTTTGCAAACAAAAAAGAAATTCCACAAATTAACTTTTAATAAGTTACACCTGTTAATTGAAATGCATTCCAGGTGGCTACCTCATGAAGGTTGAGGTTGGTTGAGGGAATGCCAAGAGTGGCAAGCTGTCATCAAGGCAAAGGGTGGCTATTTTGATGAATCTCAAATATAAAATATATTTTGATTTGTTGAACACATTTTTGGCTACTACATGATTCCATATATGTGTTATTTCATAGTGTTGATGTCTTCACTATTATTCTACGATGTAGAACATAGTAAAAAATAAAGAACAACCTTTGAATAAGCAGATATGTCCCAACTTTTGACTGGTACAGTATGTACATTTTTTTTTGCCTGTTTTGCATGTTATTTTGGCACTAATACGTGTCACATATTAGTCACATAACAGTTTGCAAACAATGTTGAATAAAAATCACACAATCATGGTCTCTTTTTTTTGCTTTCTGGAGTAAGTTGTTTCAGCCTAGCTCGGTGGTGGGTTAGCCTGCGGATAATATGTAACAAAGCGGTTGGTAATGTTCTCTAGTTGTGCCGTGATTGGCTCAGTGTTCTGTCACTCATGGGGACACTACGTCACCGCAAAATCTACAGGTAGAAGTTGAACATTCAAGCCCCTTGGGTGCTGCCATAGAGTTACATTAGAAGTGCCCATCCAAGAAGGCTCAAGGTTATTGGCCACAGATAAAATCTCTACTACTTTGATTGGACTGATTATGTCAACATCAGACTTTCAAAATCTTAGCTATTCATCATCATGAATCAAGTTGACAATCTACGGGCAAATCCTTTTCAATCCTTGTCATATGAAGAGAATTTTGAAGATAAATTATAGTTGCTTATCGGCCATTAGACAGAAACAGTACACAACAAGTTGGAAATCGCAAATTCAACAATGAGTGTTTTGGAAGGAATCAGTGGCTATCTGCAAGCATTGCAAAGCAATCATTTGCCTGCTATTCAGTGGATTGGGCGTGTGGTCCAAGTCTGGTTTTAAGGGTCTCTTTTCCAAGCTTAAAAAGGTATGGGCCATAAAAGGTTGAATGAATTGGCCATATTGTCAATCCAGCATGACTTCTGGAAACTTGGAACTGGGATCTCAGATTTCAGTGAGTTCAAGACAACTGGGAATTCTGTGAAAATACGGTCATCTTGGAACTGGGATCTCAGATTTCAGTGAGACAAGTGGGAATTCTGTGAAAATACGGTCATCCAACTCGGAATTCCAAGCTGGGAAGTCGGCCCACTTTCTAAAGCTCTGACCTGAAGATCACTGACGTCATGATTCAACCTTGTTTTTTTCTGAGTTCCCAGTTATCTTGAAAGCACCATAAATCCAGAGAATGCCAGACTTTGATGACACAGTTTGATGTCAAAATTTGCCCACGAAGACTGCTGCGGCACTTTCCTGTTCAGCACAACAAAGTGAGTCCAAAAATGTATTGTATGCTGCTACATAAATTATGTTATATGCCAGGGAGATATGTATACTGTAGCTAAGAAAGAAATACTAAGTGTTTGTTGTGTAGCAAGCTGTTATAGTAGCCCATGTACCTCACTCTAATAATTTGGTCCCTTTCCCACTCATAATTTAGCCTACTACTTGGTGGTGCACATGTAGCCAACAGCCTGTTTTCTAGAAATGTAATCATCGGATATTGTAAGAGCTTTCATTTGCTGCTTTTATGCCCCCTTTATTTATCCTACGGTTCTGACTTGGTGTACAGGGAGAATACTGTAATATCAACCCATGTTCTGAATTCTGTCGCTGTACATTTCAGAAGTGCTGAACAAATAGTTATATTAAATAATTCTGTCCTAGCTCGCTTATTAATGTCTTAATCGGAATTACGGATTGCCTTTTATCTGCTCGTCGCCCCCCCCCCCTCAATAGTTTGTACATCTCAATTGTCAGTACAAAACAAATTTGTTTAAGCAAGTCAGCCATATCATCTATGTTTTTTTAAAGGCAGTAAATGAGGCTGAATGAAATGTTTCGCTGCCAGACAAGGCTCTGATGATTGCCAGGTGTAGCCGTGGTAAGGATTCACTCCATGGTGCTGAAAGGTAATGCTCTGCTGTTGGGACAACTTTATTTAGGCCCTAACAGTTTGTGTGCACCGTTTGTCACATTTTTTTAACCAACCAAGATTTTCATGCTAAAATCGGCACTTGTCCTTTACACATTACCCCCTTCTCAGTGCAGTGGATGTCTTAGTCGCTACTTATTTACCACTGTGAAAAATGTTACTCATAATTGTGCCTCTCTCGTGGGCGGACCGCATGCTCTTTGTTTCCTGGGACACGGAGCGGCGGGCCGAGGTGGGGTGAAAATGGATGGCTTGCATGAGACTGACAAACATGCAATTTATCATATGCCATCATAACCTCACAGCACGGGAGTGACTCTCTTGGATTATCCACAGAAAGCCTCTTCTACTGCCAGAGAGGCATTATTTGATTTCCCTCTCGTCGTCTGGCCAGGTAACATCCCCACTGAAGCTAAAGTGCTGCGATTGGTTACTCACCTCTAGTCTCAAGAATCCTCCTGATTGGCCAGCTGAAGAGTGCACCAGGTAGGAACCAAACACACCGTGATATAGCTTGCTAGCAGCGTTGCTGTCTACTAGAAAATAAACTACTAGTAAACTCTAAAGGGACAGGCAGACTAATTTATTTGTATCCCCGCTAACAGACACAAGGTGTGGTGTCTAGAGAGAGCAATGCATTTTTATTGCTTTTCCCCCCTTAGCAATAAACACACAGATCAACAACTCCATTGGATCAGCTGGTTTATGCATCCTAAAATGCAGTTCCTTCCAACACTTTTTGAAACCAAACAAAAATGTCTACCTTGAAGTTGCAGAACATGGTAACAGAATGTACAACATAACAATTTGCAAACAATGTATTGCACTACAGGTGCAATGCTCCACAGAGGAACTCAGGAGATCTGTCAGAGTGACCATCGGGTTCTTGGTCACCTCCATGACCAAGGCCCTTCTCCCCTGATTACTCAGTTTGGCAGGGTGGCCAGCTCTAGGAAAAGTATTGTTGTTTCCAAACTTATTCCATTTAAGAATGATGGACGCCACTGTGTTGGATGACTTGTTTGTACTTCAACAGCAAGAATGCAACATGTATGGGGAAAGAAATTCAACTGCACAAATAAGAGTTTAGGCAAATGCAGTACGCCCTAATGTTTAATACTGCCCACCAATACCATGGCCATTCATTGAGAAGGTGGTGAAATGCAAACTTTGCAAGGTGGAATTGAGCTACAATGGCACTACAGGTGCAATGCTTAACAAACACACCCCCATAAAGAAAATGAAAAAGCTAAGCAGGTTAAGCCACTGGTTCAACTGTGAACTTACAGAGTTGCTCCACCTCAAGTATTGCATTTGGCGAAAGGCTCGGCACACACATACTCAGGCTGACTGGCTCTCATTCAAGCAAATGAGAAATAAGTACACTTGGGCTGTCCGGAAGGCCAAAGTTAGTCACTTTGGTTAAAGAAAATGGTTAAAGACCTGGAGAATAAGCACTCCTCCTCACAGCTGCCATGTCTGTTGATGATGTGGTTGTTACTGACAAGAAGCACATGGCTGAGCTCTTTAATCACCACTTCATTAAGTTAGGATTCCTATTTGACTCCCTTTCCAACATTTATTCACCGCACACCCCTTCTAATGCGACTAGCCCCGATGCTTCTCCCTCTTTTTCCCCTGCCCCGCTACAAAGTTTCTCCATGCAGGAAGTCACTGAGTCTACGGTTCTAAAAGAGCTTCTGAAACTTGAACCCCAAAAAACATCTGGGTCAGATGGTTTAGACCCTTTCTTCTTTAAGGTTGCTGCCCCTATCTTTTTAACCTGTCTCTCCTCTCTGGGGAGGTTCCCATGTCTTGGAAGGAAGACATGGTTCATCCTTTATTTAAAGGGGGAGATCAAGTTGATCCTAACTGTTATAGACCTATTTCTATTTTTCCCTGTTTATCAAACGTTTTGGAAAAACTACTGACTGGCTTTCTTGACGTCTAGAGTATTCTCTCAGGTATGCTGTGTCAGATTTTTTTAAACTTTCAGGAAAAAGCAGAATCTGAGAACGGCGCTCAGAACCCAAAACAGGCAGAGGAATAGCCGGCATTTTGGAATCAACAAAGTTAGAAACAACACCATAAATATTCAACAACACCATAAATAATCCCAGTTCGACAAAAAATGACTGATTTGTTCCAGAAAGTTCCATCATTTATGTCCAAATAGTCACTTATTGTCTACAGCCCAGTAATCCATCTTCATGAGGCGTGAGCATTTCATCCAGACAAAAACTCAAAAAGTTCCATTACAGTCCCTTAGAAACATGTTTTCTATCCAATACTATTAATACTATGCATATATTAGCATCTGGGACAGAGTAGGAGGCAGTTCACTCTGGGCATGCTATTCATCCAAAAGTGAAAATGCTGCCCCATATCCCAAAAAGGTTAACCTTGTTCTGAACACCTCCAAAAACAAAGGTCATGTGGTTTGGTAAGAATAATACCCCTCTCCCAACAGGTGTGATTACTACCTCTGAGGGTTTAGAGCTTGAGGTAGTCACGTCATACAACAGCTTGGGAGAATGGCTTGACGGTACACTGTCCTTCTCTCAACACATATCAAAGCTGCAGGCTAAAGTTAAATCGAGACTTGGTTTCCTCTATTGTAATCAATCCTCTTTTAGCACAGCTGCCAAACTGATTCAGATGACCTTCCTACCCATGCTAGATTATGGAGACATAATTTATAGATCGGCAGGAAAGGGTGCTCGAGTGGCTAGGTGTTCTTTACCATTCGGCCATCAGATTTGCCACCAATGCTCTATACTCCTCTGTAAACTGGTCATCTCTGTATACTCGGTCGCAGAACCCACTGGTTGATGCTTGTTTATAAAACCCTCTTAGGCCTCACTCCCCACTATCTGAGATATCTACTGCAGCCCTCATCCTCCACATACAACACCTGTTCTGCCTGTCACATTCTGTTAACCTCTCTAGGGTACGTGGGACGCTAGCATCTGGCCAACACCCAGTGAGGTTGCAGAGCGCCAAATTCAATTACAGAAATGCTCATTATAAAAATTCAGAGAACAAAACATATTTTAAATAGGTTTAAAGATTAAACCAACCACAGTGTCATATTTATAAAATGCTTTTCGGCGAAAGCATACTTAGCCCCAGAACATACCTAGCCCAGAACATTGCCCACTTGACAAATTATTACAAACAGTAACCAGCCAAGCAGAAGCGTTACAAAACTCAGAAATAGAGAGAAAATTAATCCCTTACCTTTGCTAATCTTCATACGGTGGCAATCAGAAGACATTCATTTACTCAATAAATGTTCCTTTTGTTCGATGAAGTCTCTTTATATCCAAAAACCTCAGTTTTGTTAGCGCGTTTTCTTGAGTAATCCACAAAATATCCAAATTGTATCCGTAAAGTTCATAGAAACATGTCAAACGATGTTAATATTCAATCCTCAGGTAGTTTTTTTAGCCTAAATGATCTATAATATTTCAACCGGACAATAACGTTGTCAATATAAAAGGTAAACAAGAAATGCACATGCGCCTGAAAAAGCTCTTCGACACGTTATTGTCCACTCGTTCACACTGGTCTTACTCCCTCATTTATAAGAATAGAAGCCTGAAACGATTTCTAAAGAATGTTGACATCTGGTGGAAGGCATAGAAACTGCAATGGCATTGAATAGAAAACTATGTTTTCGCCTGCTAAATCAGTTCTGTTATACTCAGACACTATTTTAACAGTTTTGGAAACTTTAGAGTGTTTTCTATCCAAATCTACCAGTTATATGCATATCATATCTTCTGGGCCCGAGTAGCAGGCCGTGTAATTTGGGCATGCTTTTCATCCAAAATTTCGAATGCTGTCCCCCACCCTAGAGAGGTTAAAGGTCCCCAAAGCACACAAATCCTTGGGTCGCTCGTCTTTTCAGTTCACTGCAGCTAGTGACTGGAACAAGTTGCAGCAAACACTCAAACTGGACAGTTTTATCTCAATATTTTCATTCAAAGACTCAATCATGGACACTCTTACTGACAGTTTTGGCTGTTTTGCGTGATGTATTGTTTTCTCTATCTTCTGCCCTTTGTGCTGTTGTCTGTTCCCAATAATGTGTGTACCCTGTTTTATGCTGCTAATATGTATATGTCTGTCTAGGTCTGTATTTATGTAGTGTTGTGTTGTCTCTTGTCGTGATGTGTGTATGCTCGCAGGAGGCCTTTTGCCTTTTGGTAGGCCGTCATTGTAAATAAGAATGTGTTCTTAACTGACTTGCCTAGTTAAATAAAGGTTAAATAAATCAAATACATTTTTAAAAGGATCTAGACATTATCTCTTACATTTGCATTGTTGCAATATTGAAATTTGATCTCTACTGTGTTCCATAATAATGAACGTGTCAGCAGTTAAGACGAGACAGGCTGCTTTTCTCAGCCAGTCAAAATCATGAATCAGCATATTTTTTATGGATATATACAAAGAAATGTCAATAGCAAAACAGGTATAACAAAACGAAAGGCAGCTAGTTTACAGTCTTCCAGCTTTAATAATCGGAAGTGATTGTTTTGGCTGTGTAGTGGACTAGATAGCAAGGTGAGAGGAGCCTCCAAAGCAACCATTTTTGTTTGCCATAGCAACCTGAAACGTTCTGGAACTATCAACCAGCACTTGGGTAGTTTTGCTTTGCATGGCAGGCAATACGAATATAACTAACGACCAGAGGATGCCTAAAATTGCACTTGACAACCAATGTTAGTGAATGTAGCATCACGTTTTGGTGAGAAATTGATGGTTAAGGAAATAGTGTTTTTTTAATGCTGGTCACCCATTGTATAAAAGCAATAATACACTTGAGTCGATGTGTTGCAATCTTTTTATCATGGCTGTGACGTGGTTTTCGCCATTCGGCTTTGGCAATGACCAAGTGAGAAATTTATGGTTAAGATATAACTGCCTTAATTTCGCTAACTGACTTAATTTTGCCGGACCCCAGGAAGAAGGGATCTCATGTATTATTGCTTAATTATTGTATTCAAATTCCAAATTCTATCGTACTGGCTCTAGAAGGGCACAGAGAGAGACACAGATGCAGACAAGTGAGGCAGATGGTTCGAGTCTCTGATATTTATTATTATCCAAGGGGCAGGCAAGAGAATGGTCGTGGACAGGCAAAAGATCATAACAAGGTCAGAGTCCAGGAGGTACAGAGTGGCAGGCATATATTTTTATATATATATATATATATATATATATACATTTTTTTTTTTTGTGACAAATGCCTATATGAATTTACATTTTTAGGGATTAAATACAGAACAAATGTTGAATGGTGTGTTATGTTCACATTAAATACAATCACTTTTCTTTGTGTGCGCTGCTATATCCACTTATCAATAATAACGTGGCTGTTATGGTGATACTAAATAAGGCCATTTTACAGAAGCCATTTACTCCAAATAAAGTGAAGATTGTTTTCGGCACCCCAGATGAATTGAGAATTCATTATCTCATCCCAAATTAGCAGAATGCTGGAAGGAAAACATATTGCTACTGTCTTTCATTTCAGTGATTAAGCACCTGAAACTAACAATGATTTATCAACCGGATATTACATTTCCGTAATACGTTGACAATCTTTCCCTCACTGACAAAGATGGGACATGTGGTTATCTTGATTAGGAAGTGGTTTTGGAACATGTGTATTTTGTGATGGTAGGCCTCTTCTCATTATTTAACCCAATAAGAACAGTGATAGTAGCAACGGTCATCAGAATTGCGGTCATAAGAGATTTGCACAATCGTAAAATGAATGGGAAGATGTGCTTTGTGCGAGCAAGAGTCCATTGCTTTTCTTTTCTGATAAATGTATTCCGCAACAATTATGTAACAAGTGAATTTACAACCCACAAAAACAGGGAAATAATGGCTGGAAAGATGGGCTGTGCATGCACGTTGCTTGATATAGCCAACAGCACCTCACCAGCACATATACTGTACAAATGGAAGGCAGGCAACCATGGAAACGTGACAGCACCCACCAGTACACACGCCTGAGGGGGCCTAATTTAGCCGACTCTCAAGCCTAGATCCACACTACCTTAAATCCAAGACACCACGAGACAATTATTTATACAGCAAATGACACAACAGCTTCTACGCAAATTAGAAAAAGTGTACCTTTAAAGAGTGTTTGGCTTCAAAATTATTCTAAAATGCAAAAAACACCTTTTATTAATTAGACAGATTTAATGTGTTTCTGCCATAACTAACACGGGCTTTAAAAACAGCCTTGGACAACAATGCCTTTATAAGTTTTGGGTAATATGATTTCTCATTAAAATTCCCCTAGTGCACCATAGCCCCTGCCCACTTCTGGTCACCATCCCACCCCACCCCACTTCCCTCCATCATCATGAGCTTTGAGGGTCCCTCATCATGGACCTTGGCACTAAGTGGACCACCATAGAGGTATGCAGCTTATGAGCCTAACACTGATACCATAGCATTATTATCTGCCAATAAGTCCTTAGCTGAGGGCCATGGTCAACCTTTCGCTTCCAGATGAAGTCCCTATGATGTCCCACTCAGGCAATTAAGGACAATTATGAATATATTTAAGTATGTAGGATTTAAATAATAGTCTCTTACTGAAGAGACTATGAGTGGAACTAACTCTCAGTTGCCATCACCTTTTGGCCTGCATTGGCAAGGCTCTTTGAGTTATACCATATATTGATTCTTGAGGGTGCAGTTACATCTGGGAATGATGAGTGTTGAATTTAAAACTTCTTCGGGATCGGTGTCCCATCCACGGGTCAGTGCAGACCAAAACATGATTTTTCTGTGTTTTATATATAATGAACAAAAATATAAAATGCAACATGCAACAATTTCTAAGATTTGACTGAGTTCCAGTTTATATAAGGAAATCAGTCAATTGAAATACATTTGTTAGGACCTAATCTATGGATTTCACATAACTGGGAATACATATATGTATCTGTTGGTCACAGATACCAGAAAAAGTAGAGGCATGGATCAGAAAACCAGTCAGTATCTGGTGTGACCACCATTTACCTCATGCAGCGCAACACATATCCTTCGCATAGAGTTGATCAGGCTGTTGATTGTGGCCTGTGGAATGTTGTCCCACTCTTCAATGCTGTGCGAAGTTGCTGAATATTAACGGGAACTGGACCACCCTGTCATACATGTCGACCCAGAGCATCCCAAACATTCTCAACGGGTGACATGTCTGGTGAGTATGCAGACCATGGAAGAACTGGGACATTTTCAGCTTCCAAAGAATTGTGTACAGATCCAATATCTAGCAACTTCGCACAGCATTGAAGAGTGGGACAACATTCCACAGGCAACAATCAATAGCCTGATCAATTGAAGGAGATGTGTCGAGCTGCATGGGGTAAATGGTGGTCACACCAGATACTGACTGGTTTTCTTATCCAAGCCCCTATATTTTTTTAATGTACTGTATCTGTGACCAACATATGCATATCTGTTTTCCCAGTCATGTGAAATCCATAGATTAGGGCCTAATTAATTAATTTCAATTGACTGATTTGCTTATATGAACTGTAACTCTGAAATTGTTGCATGTTGCGTTTATGTATTTTTTCAGTGTAGATTAAAGAAAATATTTACCTTCACACAGAACAGCATTTAAAAAGAAAATAAACAATAGATAAAACACATTTTAAAGTATTTACATCCTATCAAAATTGTAATATAAGATTAGTGAATAGCCCAAAAGGCCTTTACTACAGCCAAATCAGTCATCCAGTTGTTCTAAGAAGATGACAGTGTGTATAGCAGTGCACTGATTGATCAGTTGTTCTAGTATGGATTTGTTGTTCTGACTAAATCTACACTGCTTGGTTGAGGACAAGTTGGACTTAATTAAGTAATTGAACCAATTGGATTCTGATGAGAAAAATAATATTTTGTTTAGCTTGTAACTCCCTCAATATAGGCTATATGCGAGTCATAGATGGATCAGTGGCTTGCAAGGCATTTCCATGGATGCACTTTTTAAGACAAAACCATCTGGTTTCCCCACATCATACAAAAGGCCTACCCACACTGTATGTTGGATTCAGTCTTTTCCGATTATAACATGTCACACTGTGCGATGTTACCAAATTAAAATATTGATATAAACCTGGCCAGATTGTACGATTTGCTTCAGTTAGTTCTGTTGTCACATTGGCTTGCGAGGCTATGTCAGCTGACGTAGGCTGCATCAACTGCAGCATTGTATTTGATCTTCACATGTGCCAGTACCATACTGAAAGTATGCATCTTAGAAATAGATCACGTAAACTTTATATGTCTGAATTAGCTTCCCAAAAATAACATGGTCACTGTTGTTGAACGTTTATTTTGATTGCCAATTTTGTGCATTTATCAAAATCCGATCATGTAGCCAGCCTGATTTCAGAGAATACAAGAGCATTACGGAAAAGGTTTTTCTTGCAAAGCATGTAACTGTTTAAAACAAACTATTATATTAATCTGACTATTCGTAATAGTCATATTAATGGGTGCGTACTCAGTGCCGGCTGTGTTCTTATTGGTCAGTTACCGGGATTGGCTCGTAACACCAGCCACACTACACATCTGACATTGCCAGAAGCTTTCCTACGACCGCACGTAGTGTTACTTAAAATAATCCGACGTAGACCCTGTCACACTGAACGAGCCAAGACATCCAACAATCGCTTGTGACGTAATCATTTTCCCACGATGTGGACATTTTGTATGGGAAGGCAACATCGTGGCATAAGATGACTAAAATCATACATTCTGTGCGGGCCTTAAGGGTAGTCAAGGTCAAGTGCTTTTACACTGTCACGCCCTGACCTTAGAGAAACTTTTTATGTCTCTATTTTGGGTTGGTCAGGACGTGAGTTGGGGTGGGTATTCTATGTTCTGTCATACTATTTTTTCTATTTTTTGGCCGGGTAGGGTTCTCAATCTGGGACAGTTGTCTATTGTTATCTCTGATTGAGAACCATACTTCGGCTGCCCTTTTCCCCAACTGTGTTTGTGGGAAGTTGACTTTGTTTACGGCACATAGCCTTTAGCTCCATGGTTTGTTCTGAAGTGTTTATCATCTTTTCCAAATAAAGGGAAAATGTACAATCACCACGCTGCACCATGGTCTTCTTCTTTTAACGGCCGTGACATACACTGCATTTTTCATTGTGGCTGAGGAATTCTGAGTATTTGTGTCTCTCTGTATGCCTGGCTTCCTATTTTATCATGGTAAGTAAATGAGCCTAAAGGGGAAAATGTGGTGGGATGAGGGGCATTACATTGAAAGCCTCTCTCCCCTGATTCACAGTACCTCTAATTATATTTTACCGTGAGCCATTTTGAAAATGGGCAGAGGCAATATAAATCCCTGTTGTATCACACAGAGAGAGGCCAGCTAGGATACCAGCCGCTTGTGCTTCATCATCCCACTGTATCCTGCTAGCTGGGGTTGAGGGAGTTTCACCGTCTCTTAGCAATAAGTCAAGCGGGTTAATGACTGAAATTACAAAGGTTATATTTCTTTGTCCCTCGGATTTATCTGAGCTGGCCCAATGTCAAGTGTGATCAGTAGGGGCTGGGCTTTTCACCGACATCCTGACAATGTGAATTGACAAGGCAGCGACTCTCACTCTTATTTAAACAAACAATGTTTTCCCCCTTTCTCTCTCCTCTCTCTGGTTCTTTGAAGAATTACCAAATCTTTATTAATGATGCTGTGTAAGGATTGGATCCCGAAGGGTTACCTTGGTGGCTTGTCATTATTGAGTGGCTGACAGGATAGAAAGGATTTGTAAGTCTCATAAAATTTTAAAGACAGCCTTGAGCGATGTATACGAGGATTCAATTGATGTGGTTGGATATACTTGCACACAAACATTTTGAGGCTTCATGACAAACAATAATATATAGCCAGCTTGGTAAACGAATAATGTCCTTGATTAAAAAAAGGGTTCATGGTATTTCTATACACTGGTATGACAAGATCATAGCATTTTGACCGTCAAGCAGCTGTAGATCATTGCAGAAACATGTAAACCCTAGATCAGTGTGATGTTTTAAAACTTGTTAAGGCTAGGGTCTAGTTTCCTGAATTTCAGCCTGACTGACGTGCCCAAAGTAAACTGCCTGTTACTCAGGCCCAGAAGCCAGGATATACATATAATTGGTAGCATTGGATATAAAATCTCTGAAGATTCTAGAATTGTTCAAATAATGTCTAAGACTATAACAGAATTGATATGGCAGGTGAAAAACAAAATTCTGGTTGGATTTTCAGCTCCCAGGCTCTTGTTATGGAAACCTATTGCTTCTTTTAATGTCTGTCACCCAAATTGCAATTCCTATGGCTTCCACTAGATGTCAACAGTCTTTATTCAAGGTTATATCAAGTTAACATACTGTGGCTCACGGTTGAGTGTGCATCATACAGTATATATATTTTTAGTTTACTTCTACTTTTTATGGATAACTTACTCATTAGCAGAGTTTCAGTTATCTTGTAAAGTATATTTTCTGATGATGTACTATTTCTGATCATGTTCTATTCCCAGGCAGATAAGGTAAACAAAAGTGAATTTCCTAATGTATTTTGTTGTCAATGAGTGTTGAACAGCACATGATTATATCCTCCTTTGACAAGTCCTCACCCAATTCTGAAGCTTTAGTGCCTTTATCAAATGCCTTAGGTCCCCATTTTCTCTTATTTTGTTACATTTATTCAGCCCACCGTTCTGTCCCCAGTATATTACAAAGCTGCATTGTGTTAAATGTCAGGGGCACTTTTCAGGCAAGTAACAGATTAGGATACATTAAAACCAGTCGGCTTGTGTCAGGAGTTTAGAACAGTCTAACCGTCGACACATCAGTAAATGGGTCTTGTTGACAAGCCACTTTACCCACAGCCTACCTTCTGAAGCACATTGTCAATCAGTTTGAGGCTGAGGAACCAGACATCATTAGCACAGGTGGTTGGTGTCACCTTGATTGAGGAGGACGGGCTTGTGGTAATGGCTGGAGCGGAATCAGTGGAATGGTATCAAATACATGATGTTTGATGCCATTCCATTTGCTCCGTTCCAGCCAATATTATGATTCGTCCTCCCCTCAGCAGCCTCCACTGATCAGTAGCTACAGTATGTCTGCTTAAAATCAGCCCCCATGATAATTCAGCTGCTGAAAATATTTCATATTTCTCATGTGGCTCAATTAGCAGCAGAGGGGACAATGTCAGAAATGTTGTTCTTCACAGCTGTTAAGTGGAGCTCTTGTTGACCTGGAGTAATGCTGGTATCTGGAGAACATGTACTTTGCAAGGCACCAAGGGGAGGGCTCAGCTAATTAACACAGCATCTGCTTTAAATGGCCGCAGACTTCAACCTTTCAGATAGCGTCTTCTGGGGCGGGACTGTGCTGTTTGGTCTTGCTCGCTGTGCTGAGAGGAGGAATACTGAGGATACAGGGGAGAAAGGATTCAGCTGTCATCTTCTCAGTCCACGACATCACTGAAACCATTCATCTCTTACCTAACTATGTCATCAAATGTGAAAGGTTTACACATATCTTTATGACGAACACTAGCTGTGGAGCGTTTATAGTGTTGCTCTGCTCTACCCACATCCATCGCTCAGTAGGGTACCATTCAGCAATGTATTCGTTTTAGATGACATAAATGAGGTGAACTGTTGTTGAAAAGGAATCTCTGTTCATTGGATGCTTTGCCTCCATTTAAAGGGATATCAACCAAATTCCTTTTCCTATGGCTTCCTCAAGGTGTCAACAGTCTTTAGACATAGTTTCAGGCTTTTATTTTGAAAAAATGAGCGAGAAAGATAACATCGCGTCAGCGGATAGCTGGGTGTTCGCAGAGTTTTGCTTGCGCAATAGAGTGGGGCAGCCATTGTCTCTCCCTCTCCTATTGAAAAAGTGACTGTCCCAGTTGAAATATTATCAATTATATATTTTAAAAACAACCTGAGGATTGATTATAAAAAACGTTTGACATGTTTCTGTGGACATTACAAATATTATTTGGAATTTTCATCTGCGATGTCATGACCGCTCGAGCCTGTGGATTTCTGAATAAAAATAATCTTTATGGAACAAAAGGAACATTTATTGTGTAACTGGGAGTCTCGTGAGTGCAAATATCCGAAGATCATCAAAGGTAAGTGATTTAATCTATTGCTTTTCTGACTTTCGTGACCAATCTACTTGGCTGCTAGTGTTTGTAATATTTTGTCTACTGAAAGAGATGTTCTTACATAAACGCTTGTTATGCTTTTGCCAAAAAGCTGTATTGAAATCTGACACGCCAGGTGGATTAACAACAAGCTAAACTGTGTTTTGCTATATTGCACTTGTGATTTCATGAAAATGAAATATTTTTAGTAATTTGAATATGGCGCACTGCAATTCAGCGGGTGTTGAAAGGGATGGGTGCGTCAAGAAGTTAAGGGAACCACAGCGAGACAATCCAATTCCTGTTTATTAAGTCTCCTCAGGTTCTCGTGGTATTGGGATTCTCTTGGCTCCAGTGACACAATCCCCTTATTAATTGGTCTGCTGGTGCCATCATGGTCTGGAGCCCGTTCTGCCATGGTCATTGCCTGAAGTCAGCTCAGCCTGCCCCGGAACGTCTTCCTAGGGGCTCGGAAGTTGCCCCTGACCTCTCCGCCATTCCTGCGGATTACCAGGACCTCCGAGAGGTGTTCAGTAAGGCCCAGGCCACTTCGCACCCTCCCTATGACTGCAGGATCGACCTTCTCCCAGGCACGACTCCGCTCATGGGACGACTGTACTCTCTGTCGGGTCCGGAGACCAAGCCTATGGCGACCTACATTGAGGACTCCCTAGCTGCAGGGTTCATCCGTCCTACTGCCTCGCCCACCGGCACAGGGTTCTCCTTTGTGTAGAAGGACAAAACCCTGCACCCCTGCGTCAACTACCGGGGCCTCAAAAACATCATGGTGAAGAACCGCTACCCATTACCTCTCATCTCCTCGACCTTCCAGCTGCTCCAGGGTGCCACGGAATGCCTACCACCTCGTGCTGATATGGGAGGGGGCGAGTGGAAGACTGCCTTCAACATGGCCAGCGGTCACTACGAGTATCTGGTCATGCCATGTAGCCTTACTAACGCCCCTGCTGTGTTCCAGGCTCTGATGAATGATTTTCTCCGCGACATGTTGAACATGTTTGCCTATGTCTACCTCGAAGACATCCTCGTTTTCTCCCGCTCCGCCCAAAAACACGTGCTCCACATCCGACAGGTTCTCCGACGCCTCCTGGAGAACCAGATTTTGGTGAAAGTAGAGAAGTGCGAATTCCATCGCTCAACCATCCCCTTCCTGGTATACATCATTTCCGCAGGGGGTGTACAGATGGATCCCAGCCTAAGTCCAGAGTGCAACTGCAATGTTTCCTGGGATTCACCAACTTTATCCAGGGTTACAGCACCCTGGCTTTCCCCCTGGCTGCACTCACCTCTTCTAAGGTTCCGTTCACGTGGTCCTCAGTTGCTTACCAGTCGTTCTGGGATCTCAAAAACCGTTTCCCCACAGATCCCATCAATCATTTGTTGAAGCAGCTTTGGCAGCGATTACAACCTCGAGTCTTCTTGGGTATGACGCTACAAGCTTGACAGAGTTTCTCCCATTCTTCTCTCCAGATCCTCAATCTTCAGGTCTCTCCAGAGATGTTTGATCGGATTCAAGAAGAGACTCTGGCTAGGCCACTCAAGGACATTCAGAGACGTGTCCCGAAGCCACTCCTGCGTTTTCTTGGCTGTGTGCTTAGGGTCGTTGTCCTGTTGGAAGATGAACCTTCGCCCCCAGTCTGAGGTCCTGAGCACTCTGGAGCAAGTTATCAGGATCTCTCTGTACTTTGCTCCATTCATCTTTCCCTCGATCCCGACTAGTCTCCAAGTCCTTGCAACTGGAAAACATCCCCACAGCATGATTCTGCCACCACCATGCCTCACCGTAGGGATGGTCCAGGTTTCCTCCAGACGTGACGCTTGGCATTCAGGCCAAAGAGTTCAATCTTGGTTTCATCAGACCAGAGAACCTTGTCACCTTCCTGACCAAGGCACTTCTTGGTCAGTCTGGCCAGGTGGCCAGCTCTAGGAGTAAGAGTCTTGGTTGCAAACTTCTTCCATTAAATGATCATGGAGTCCGCTGTGTTCTTGGGTACCTTCAATGCTGCAGACATTTTTTGGTACCCTTCTGTGCCTCAACACAATCCTGTCTCTGAGCTGTACGGACAGTTCTTTCGACCTCATGGCTTGGTTTTTGCTCTGACATGCACTGTCAACTGTGGGACCTCAAATAGACAGGTGTGTGCCTTTGCAAATCATGTCCAATCAATTGAAGTTACCACAGGTGGACTACAATCAAGTTCAAGAAACTTGATCAATGGAAAAAGATCAATGGAAAAAGGATGCGCCTGAGCTTAATTTCGAGTCTCAGAGGTAGCATAAGTGGTATATGTAAATAAGGAGTATCTGTTTTTTATGTTTGTTGTGCTTTGTCATTATGGCGCATTGAGTGTAAATTGATGAAATTTTTTATGTATTTAACAAATATTAGAATAAGGCTGTAACATTACAAAATGTGGAAAAAGGGAAGGGGTCTGAATACTTCTCTAATGCACTGTATATATATCTAACTACACAGCACATGTAAACACTCCTATACAGAAAATTGACACAATATGAACTGCACATGCAACGACTACTGTAAATTCACTGGAAGGGTGACTAAATAGTTTGTGAGCGGGAGTTGAGCCTTCGGAAATCCCACTCATCGCTCAAGAAAAGCCCGCTCCCGTGCTCAACACACTTTCCACCACTCTGCAAAAAAATGCTCACAATACATTTTGACCAGAACCGACCCCTCCGCTTGACAATGCTTCGGTCCAAAGGATTGTCCACTTTGTGGGCGTGGGCATAAAACTATTCAAGTAAGTAAATACGTTCTGAAAATATAAAAGAACAGAGTATTATTAGCTAGCTAGCTATAGCAGGCCACTGTGTGTAGTCTAATAAACTGCTAGCTAGCTAAAGTCACATGCTATGGCGAAGTGAAATATCATCAGCTTCATATTTGCGTGTTATTTTGATGTACACTGGTTCTTCATTTAAAACTTGCGTCGTACTGCAGCACAGCTTGCCTTATTCTATGGAACGTTATTTAAGTGTCAGCCATTGTTGCCATTAGTGCTAGCTAGTGCTAGTTTGACAACCATAGGGCATCTTTGAGAAGCATTTGACGTTTTTTAATATCGGCTGTACTAGAGAATTTAAACTTTTTTTGTAAGAACATAGTATATGGGATTGATTTTAAGAAAGTTAGCTTATTTGATTAATATAATGGTGTTTCCATTCCAAGACAGACAGAGCCTGATTCAGTAACACTAAACAAGGATTAGATGGATGTAGATGTTATAGGAAGAGTCATGGATGTAAACTCATCAAAAAAAGAAACATCCTAGCACTGTCAACTGCGTTTATTTTCAGCAAACTTAATGTGTAAATATTGGTATGAACATAAGATTCAACAACTGAAAAAAGTTGATAAAGTTCCACAGATATGTGACTAGCAGAAATGGAATAATGTGCCCCTGAACAGAAGTGGGGTTAAAATCTAAATTAACAGTCAGTATCTAGTGTGGCCACCAGCTGCATTAAGTACTGCAGTGCACCTCCTCCTCATGGACTGCACCAGATTTGCCAGCTGTGAGATGTTACCCCACTCTTCCACCAAGGCACCTGGAAGTTCCTGAACATTTCTGGGGGGAATGGCCTTAGCCCTCACATTCCGATCCAACAGGTCCCAGACGTGCTCAATGGGATTGCGATCCGGCCATGGCAGAACACTTACATTCCTGTCTTGCATGAAATCACGTAGAGAACGAGCAGTTTGGCTGGTGGGTCATGTCAGGATGAGACTGCATGAAGGGTACCACATGAGGGAGGAGGATGTCATCCCTGTAACGCACAGCATTCAGATTGCCTGCAATGAAAACAAGCTGTACGATGATGCTGTGACACACCGCCCCAGACCATGACTGGGGCCTCCAAATCGATCACACTCCAGAGTACAGGCCTCGGTGTAATGCAGTGTAACGCTCATTCCTTCGACAATAAACGTGAATCCGACCATTACCCATGGTGAGACAGAACCGCGACTCATCTGTGAAGAGTACGTTTTGCCTTTCCTGTCTGGTCCAGCGACAGTGGGTTGTGCACATAGGCCACGTTGTTGCCAGTGATGTCTGGTGATGACCTTCCTTACAACAGACCTACAAGCCCTCGGTCCAGCCTCTCTCAGCCTATTGCGGAAAGTCTGAGCACTGATGGAGGGATTGTGCGTTCCTGGTGTTACTCTGGCAGTTGTTGCCATCCTGTACGTGTCCCGCAGGTATGATGTTCGGATGTACCGTTCCTGTGCAGGTGCTGTTACACATGGTCTGCCACTGCGAGGATGATCAGCTGTCCATCCTGTCTCCCTGTAGCGCTGTCTTAGGCGTCTCACAGTACGGACATTGCAATTTATTGCCCTGGTCACATTTGCAGTCCTCCTGCCTCCTTGCAGCGTGCCTAAGGCACGTTCCCGCAGATGAGCAGGGACACTGGGCATCTTTCTTTTGGTGTTTTTCAGAGTTAGTAGAAATGCCTCTTTAGTGTCCTAACTTTTCATAAATGTGACCTTAATTGCCTACCGTCTGTAAGCTGTTAGTGTCTTAACGACCGTTCCACAGGTGCATGTTCATTAATTGTTTATGGTTAATGGGAAACAGTGTTTAAACCCTTTACAATGAAGGTCTGTGAAGTTATTTGGATTATTAGGAATTATCTTTGAAAGACAGGGTCCTGAAAAAGAGACGTTTCTTTTTTTGCTGAGTTAATATCTGAGGGAAAGGTGGGAAGCAGCTGGTCAACTAGAGTACCTTTTTATTTAGCGAGAAGAAAATAAGAGAATAAGAAAGGGAGAACAAGTTTTGTTTACATGGGGGGAAACAGTGACTGGCTTTCAAAAGTTGGCACTGCACAACGTGACCGGTCGGGTGTAGGCTACTAAGTGACTGTAAGTGAAGAGCAAAATTAATCCAAAATAATACTAACGGTGTTGAAAAGTTGCCCCACTTTGTTGTTCCAGGAAGCAACAATTTGTTGCCTTCATTAGCCAACTTTACTCTTAAAAGAACTCCAGCATAGAGAAGAGAAAATAAATAATAATTAAACAATAAAGCGAATGAATTCACAAATGCATTTGACCTTTTAACATTGGTCATCAACTAAAAACACAGCATCTAACGTGGTAAAAAATATTATTTCAAAAGCCAAACAAAAATGTACACAATCTGCAGAAATACGTTACATGTGCACAACTCTTAGGGCAACATATACAGTCGTGGCCAAAAGTTGAGAATGGCACAAATATTAATTTCCACAGTTGCTGCGTAAGTGTCTTTAGATATTTTTGTCAGATGTTACTATGGATACTGAAGTATAATTACAAGCATTTCATAAGTGTCAAAGGCTTTTATTGACAACTACATGAAGTTGATGCTAAGAGTCAATATTTGCAGTGTTGACCCTTCTTTTTCAAGACCTATGCAATCCACCCTGGCATGCTGTTAACTAACTTCTGGGCCACATTCTGACTGATGGCAGCCCATTACTGCATAATCAATGCTTGGAGTTTGTCAGAATTTGTGGGATTTTGTTTGTCCACCCACCTCTTGAGGATTGACCACAAGTTCTCAATGGGATTAAGGTCTGGGGAGTTTCCTGGCCATGGACCCAAAATATTCATGTTTTGTTCCCTTAATTATCACATTTGCCTTATGGCAAGGTGCTCCATCATGCTGGAAAAGGCATTGTTCGTCACCAAACTGTTCCTGGATGGTTGGGAGAAGTTGCTAACATTCTTTATTCATGGCTGTGTTCTTAGGCAAAATTGTGAGTGAGCCTACTCCCTTGGCTGAGAAGCAACACTATACTTGAATGGTCTCAAGATTACTGTTGGCATGACACAGGACTGATGGTAGCGCTCACCTTGTCTTCTCCGGACAAGCTTTTTTCCGGATGCCCCAAACAATCGGAAAGGGGAATCATCAGAGAAAATGACTCTTTACCCCAGTCCTCAACAGTCCAATCCCTGTACCTTTAACAGAATATCAGTCTGTCGGTGATGTTTTTCCTGGAGAGAAGTGGCTTCTTTGCTGCCCTTCTTGACATCAGTCCATCCTCAAAGTCTTCGCCTCACTGTGCGTGCAGATGCACTCACATCTGCCTGCTGCCATTCCTGAGAAAGCTCTATACTGGTGGTGCCCCGATCCCGCAGCTGAATCAACTTTAGGAGACGGTCCAGGCGCTTGCTGGACATTCTTGGGCGCCCTGAAGCCTTCTTCACAACAATTGAACTGCTCTCCTTGAAGTTCTTGATGAGCCGATAAATAGTTGATTTAGTTGCAATCTTACTATTAGCAATATCCTTGCCTGTGAAGCTCTTTTTGTGCAAAGTAATAATGACGGAATGTGTTTCCTTGCAGGTAACCTTGGTTTACAGAGGAAGAACAATGATTCCAAGCACCACCCTCCTTTTGAAGCTTCTAGTCTGTTATTCGAACTCAATCAGCATGACAGAGTGATCTCCAGCCTTGTCCTCGTCAACACTCACACCTGTGTTAACGAGAGAATCACTGACATGTCAGCTGTGTCACGCCCTGGTCTTAGTATTTTGTGTTTTCTTTATTATTTTGGTCAGGCCAGGGTGTGACATGGGTTATTTATGTGGTATGTTTTGTCTAGGGTTTTTTTAGGTTATGAAATTGTGGTTAGTGGGGTTGTCTAGAAAAGTCTATGGTTGCCTGGAGTGGTTCTCAATCAGAGGCAGGTGTTTATCGTTGTCTCTGATTGGGAACCATATTTAGGCAGCCATATTCCTTGAGTGTTTCGTGGGTGATTGTTCCTGTCTCTGTGTTTGTTTGCACCAGATAGGGCTGTTTTGGTTTTTCACATTAGTTTAGTGTTTGTATTGTTCGTTATTATCTTTATTAAAGATGTATCGAAATAACCACGCTGCAGTTTGGTCCTCCTCTCTTTCACCGGAAGAAAACCTTAACAAGCTGGTCCTTTTGTGGCAGGGCTGAAATGCAGTGGAATTTTTGGGGGGGGGATTCAGTTCATTTGCATGGCAGAGAGGGACTTTGCAATTAATTGCAATTCATCTGATCACTCTTCATAACATTCTGGAGTATTTGCAAATTGCCATCATACAATCTGAGGTAGCAGACTTTGTGAAAATTTATATTTGTGTCATTCTCAACTTTTGGCCACGACTATACATGTATATTCCTAGTTTTTGTCAAAACTGCTCAAGCTCTTTACATTTGTTTGGGAATCATTGATGGACACCAACACATAATCCTAACATTTCCACACCCTAATTGTAGGTTAACCATTACCCAATATGAAAATAAAAATCTCATTGATTTATCAAGACCAGTCCCCATGCTTGGAAATGCTCTGTAAGACATTTTAAATATATATATATATATATATATATATATATATATATTTAATTCCAGAACATTAACCATGTGTTCTCTTGTTTTGTACTGTTCTGTAGTTTCGACCCAATGATTAGTCTGACAAACAAAGCACTATGCATTCTGAAAAACAAGTTTGGATTTATTATAACTTTTGTGAGAGGTCTAATGCTAAGAAATTAAATCATTTCTGCCCTATGAATTTTTTTCATTATATAAATAGGCCCATGATTGATTTATCAAGACCGGTCTCCATGCTGTCATTCAGTGATATTTATTCCCATAGTAATTTGTTAGTCCCTAATCTCGGCAAGAGTCTATTGTCCTTCTGATAGTTGAAATAAACATCTGCATTTTGAAAGACTATTTATATTATTATTTTATTAACGAAAGCATAAAGATGTTGATTAAGAAATAGTCAGTATATGCTTTACCCAACATGATGTTTGTCGTTAGAAATGTAAAACAGAGTACTTAATACATTGCAAGGATATTTTTTCCCAGCTAGTCCGAGCTATCCTTTTGAAAAGGCGAAAGTCTATTGTCCTGCTAATAGCCCATCATGGAAACATTGTTAGCACCCACAGGTTTTAGGCCTGAAGTAGGTCATAATAATCCATGCGTTCTGTGAATGTTTAAAAGTTATGGGTGGAGTTCGAATTTTGTCTGTCAGAAGTATTAAAATCAACCAAAGTCAAACTTTAAACATTATTATCCAAATGTTTAAAGTGTGTGTGGGCAACGGAGATAATGCATTTGACTGTTTTTAGTATTAGGGCTTTCAGGAGGAATGGAAAATTGCGTGTCAATTCATAAACCATGTGCCATGGAGTCGGTACATCGCAAATCTCTTCCCAACTGTTTTGCAATCTACATGGCACAGCTGTACATTTTTTTTATCCTTAAATGAAACTGGTATATATTTTTATTTATCACAATTTTCTTTAACCAATTTTGGTCTTTATTGCTGGGCTGACAGACAAGTTCCTTACTTCCACTTTTCTAATTTCTGTCCTCTGAATTCAATTCATTATAATTTATAAATAGGCCCTTTTTAATTTTGTCTGGCTTGCTCTTCCAAATGAAGTAAAACATTTTTTGCTCATATCATTTAAAACAGGTCGCTAGGTGTAGGCAAAACCATAAGCAAATAGGTAAACTGTGAAATGACTGAAGAGTTCATGCGGGTGATTTTTCCACAAATATACATGTATTTTCATCATGGACATGTTGAGTCCACAAACAGGAGCTCACAGGTGTGCCTGGCAGGGAATGTGACTCCATCTCGTTCCTCGCCCTCTTCAACACGTCATTCTCCGCCTGACTCTCCGCCAAAGCCTCCTGACTCTCCTCCAATGACGTGACTCTCTGCCAATACCACCTGGCTCTACAATGCATTAGCTGATTCATTTTAAAATCATGGCTAAAGCTATTTAATTAAGGGTTTCGGTTAGGGAAATATGGCGCTGTACAATGGGACTGGTTGAGAGTACTGTAGGCCTAAACTACTACGTGAAGAGCAAAACATTTCCAAATAGAAATCTGATTGATTTATCAAGACCAGTTCCCATGTTCTGTCATTCAGTAATAATAATAATAATAGTTGGATAACAGATTGGCTCTTGGAACTCATTAAGAAGTGGCTTCTATCTTCAATATTATCATTCATTTAGAAGGTTAACCCCATAGGTTTTAGGGCTGCAGTAGGTTATAATAAACAGGAAATTGTGTGTCAATTTATAAACCATGTGCCATGGAATTAGTACATCGAAAATCTCTTCCCAACTACATATTTGCAATCTACATGGCACAGCTGTCAATTCTTTGGTCCTTACATGAAACTGGTATATATTTTTATTTATCACTATTTTCTTTATTAAGGATGCAGGCCATTTAGGCAATCATACAGTTGCCATAGAAGAAGGGAGCAAGGGACTTTTCATCGAATGAAGGTAAAGCTCTACCCCGTCATGACTTTTAAAATGACCAGAAATAGTGGTCTGTTCAGCATGGGACATTATCATTACTGTCAAGTACAAATGTGTTGAAATGTGTGCTTTTCAAATATGGCCCCAATATGGCTAATTGTAGCTGAGTACTCTGGGACCTGCACCAGTGTTTATGGCCCTGTAGCAGCCCTGTATTTTTCACATCCCAACATTTTTGTGCCTCCATGACACGCGATTAAGAGAACTGTCAGATAACTATTGCATTTCTGTTAAAATAGTGGAATAACATAGATATGCTCTCCCATACTGTTTCAACTCAGCGAGGGAGATCTGCATACTGTTCTTGCCCATTTCTCAAGCATTCAGCCACACATATGGTAAAGTGAATAAAGAGACTTGTAAATGTGGTAGCAAAGCATACTCCAGGCTCAGCGCTCACTGACAGAAAATAAAATGAACATGAAGCATTGCAGTAGAAAGGAGCTCTACTCCGACTTCAGTTTTTTGTGTGTTCTTGGCTGTCTACTTTGACTTTGTTTAGATATACATACGATCACAAAGATAACCATAAGAAAGAGTGAGAGAAAATCGTAGATTGAAGAACACAAAGAGAGACACTTGATTTGGAGTCTGTGTTTTAGGAAATATCTCTACAGGCAGGCATACTGCAGAAATGCATTACATCACCATAAATCTTGTACATTTAATATTTCTCATGTAAATGAGCTTGGTTCTGCTGGTTCTATTTAGAGGACAAAGTCAAGACCAGGGGCAGAAGCAAGGTAAAGAGGCTGTGCTCTGGAACTGACCAGCCTTCTGAGTGGCATCTTCCTGGACACAAAAGCCTTGGACAAGCAAAACCATTAGTTATTTTTGGGGAATGGCATTCAGCGCAAATGCTTTCATTGACAAAGTACCTAAAGAGGGAATTGAGTGCTGCTGGGCAAAAAGGAGGAAAAATAAATGTACCACCCTTGACTCAATAACATTGACAGTACAGGCAAGTATATGCTGGCCGCAGTGGACTTTTTCCAACCCAGAAGTGATCCATAACTACAGCCAATTTGGCAGTAGGTCTCATACCAAGGCCAAGTAAGATAATGTTACATCCATGAAGGAATACCTGCTTCAGCCGCTCAGGAGACCTTAGCGAGCAATGCCTGCTATCCAAAGAGTAGCAGGCTACAGCTGGAGCACAAAATATTGTCTCTTAAAGTGGAACTGACAGTGTTTTAGCAGCATGAAATCGTATTAAAATTTGATCATATACACCCCCGGGAAGAATATTACCCTTTTTATTTTATTTATTATCTTAAGCGAGCACTTAGATATGGTCATTTTCAAATTTTAATAAATTCATATAATGTTTGGGAATTAGGTATAGTAAGGCAGTTGTGAAAATACTTTAGCAAAATAGACTGGAAAAGTAGACAATTAATACACATTGAATTGAAATAAATAAAACGGGACCTGACACTACGCAGACTGGTTGGCCATAGCCAATCAGAGCTACAGTAGACCTACATGTAAATAAACCATTTGCCACATGGGCCTGATTGCAGGCAGTAGCAACAGCGCGACTTTAGATCATAAGAATGCATTGACAAATGCGTTCTAGTTGCCTATGCAGATAAACAACAACAACAACAAAATATATAATTTGACCTTTATTTAACTAGGCAAGTCAAGAACACATTCTTATTTGCAATGACGGCCTACACCGGCCAAACCCGGGCAACACTGCGCCAATTGTGTGCCGACTCCCAATCACAGCCGGTTGTTATACAGCCTGGATTTAAACCAGGGTGTCTGTAGTGAAGCCTCTACCACTGAGATGCAGTGCCTTAGACCGATGTGCCACTCGGGAGCCCAAGATCAACAACTAGCTAATGCTAGCCAGAACAAGATGAGCTAAAATCTAAGGAGGTAACATTAGATAAACCCTCTCATATGTTTTCAGCCTAGGCTATTGCTCAAATGTTGCTGTTATAGGCCTACATGTTTCTCCTTTGCATAGTGTTTTGTTGCAGGTTTAGTTTTTTGGTCACTTTCCATCCGATACCCGCTGTACACAGAACACAGGAAAGCAGCGCAACGGAAGTTGAATTCACCAATGTGAGCACATTAGGGTGTAATTTCATAAAGTAGATGACTCAGCTGTTAACACATTTATACTAACTTGTGTGTCCTAATTTATACCTGCGAGTGAGTCCTTTTATTTTATAACTTTTTGACAACCAAGGTGACATTTTATGTAGGCTACAGCAATGACCTTTTGGAACCGGAACTTGGCATAAACATTTATTCTACAACAACTTTAAACTTCCTGTCCAGTAGAAGATTCGGTCAGTACCATTACTGATAATATGATGCTGGCTTATGTGTGGGTCTGGGAGGACTTTGGCAATGCTTGCTGTGACTTGTAGTGCAGCGCAATCAGATCGGTATGGTAGCAGGCCAAAATGAATTGACAACCAAATCGGATCGAAATGTCACGCCTTGTGTTTGACATGTGTGCTAAACTATTACCCACAATATGACTGACTTGTGACCATTTCCCTTCTTAGTTTGATTGTATTGACATCCCCAGCCTTAGTTACAGTCGTCCATTTTTGTTCCAAGATATTTAGTCATTGAAATTTAAACAGTGCATCCCAAATGGGTGGAGGTAGCAAACAATGCTTTGATTTACAACCTGATAGCAATATTTGTTGGACTACAAAGAACTGTTTTGGGGAATTGTATTAATCATGCATTGAACTGCATCCATCTATTCTGCCAACAATGGCTTACTGTGTCATGAAATTTTGAGTCAATAGAACCTATTTTTAAAACCTCTCATGAAGTTGGTTTTGTAGCATAAACTGGGAATTTTATATTTTTGCCTGATATTATGATTGTCTGTTTTATATCTGCAAAGTAGTTAAACCTCTTGAGACTAGGGGGCTGTATTTTGATGTTTGGATGAAAAACATACCCAAATGAAACTGCCTATTTCTCAGGCCCAGAATCTAGAATGTGCATATAATTGTCAGATTAGGATAGAAAACACTCTAAAGTTTTCAAAACTGTCAAAATATTGCCTGTGAGTATAACAGAACTGATATTGCAGGCAAAAACCTGAGGAAAATCCAACCGGAAGTGTTGTTTTTCTTGAAAGCTCTCTGTTCCATTGCCTGCCTTTGCTCCATTTAAAGGGATATCAACCAGATTCATTTTCCTATGGCTTCCCCATGGTGTGAACAGTCTTTAGACATAGTTTCAGGCTTTTAATTAGGAAAATTAGCGAGAAAGATCACATCGCGTCATTGAATGGCTGGACGCCAGCAGCGTTTTGCATGCGCAACAGCTTGGAGCAGACATTTTCTCTCTCTCTCCTATTGAAGAAGCTACAGTCCCGGTTGAAAATATTATTGATTATATACTGTAAAAACAACCTAAGGTTTGATTATAAAAAACATTTGACAAGTTTCTACGAACTTTACGGAATTTTTGTGACCGCTCAAGTCTGTGGATTTCTGAACATAACGCGCCAAACAAATGGAGATATTTTGGATATAAAAATAATCTTTATGGAACAAAATGAACATTTATTGTGGTACTGGGAGTCTCGTGAGTGCAAACATCCGAAGATCATCAAAGGTAAGCGATTCATTTTATTGCTTTTCTGACCAATCTACTTGGCTGCTAGCTGTTTGTAATGTTTTGTCTACTGAGAGAGATGTCCTTACATAAACGCTTGGTATGCTTTCGCCGAAAAGTTTTTTGAAATCTGACATGACAGGTGGATTAACAACAAGCTAAGCTGTGTTTTGCCATATTGCACTTGTGATTTCATGAAAATTAAATATTTTTAGTAATTTAATTTGAATTTGGCGCTCTGCAATTCAGCGCATGTTGACGAAAATGATCCCGCTAACGGGATGGGTGCATCAAGAAGGTAAAATGCTATCAGTGCAACTTTAACTAAGACACATCTTAACTTTGTAGTCATAGCCATTTTAGCCACATTTTAAAAATGGCCTCACCATATGCTTACATAGAAAGGTGTTACAACTTTATTTAGGAATGTGTAAAACCACTACACATTTTTAATGTACTGTATTGTCATCTTTTCATTCATAGTTATCCCTCAGTATGCTGTTATGAATCTCTGTTTATCCCTGGCAGCGTTAGAGAGAGAGCTGAGCAAAGTATTGATCTTCAGGAGCAGGTTCATGGCTGAGAGGCCAGGGTAGTGGTCAGGAGTCTCATGTACAATTTGACTTGTGCCTTCCTGGGAGACATTACCACCTCAATAACTACTAGGCTACAGGAGTGAGAGACAACACCAAGATACCAGGCTTCTCATGGATTCTAACCGGAGTTAAGAATTGGGACTTTGATTTTTCCTTGCGCTGTACATCAAAAATAGTATGAAGGCACCTACGTTTTATGTTCAAATTATGTAGTGCATCAGGTGTGACCAGGCTTCCAAGTCAAGGTAAGCTTTTGGTTTGATTAATTTATTGCCACCGGGGCCCGCCGGTGTAATTGCTTGCTGACTGTCCACTGTACTGCATGATTGTAGTGGGGTATTAACTAACGCATTAGTTCGTATAGCTATGTTTACTATGACATTGGCTAATATGGTGACAATGTAGGCTGTGTATACCACCCTGCATCCCACAGATGTCTTGCCTCTGAAGCTAAGTTGGCTTGATTCTTGATGGGAGACCAGCTGCTGCTGGAATTGGTGTTGGACTGCCAACAGGCGGCACTTCCTCTGGTCTAAAAATAATAAGTGCTCAATGCCCCATGGTAGTGATTGGGGACATTGCCCTGTGTAGGGCTCCGTCTTTCAGATGGGATGTTGAAACGGGTGTCCTGGCTCTCTGTGGTCACTAAAGATCCCATGGCACTAATCGTAAGAGTAGGGGTGTTAACCCCGGTGTCCTGGCTAAATTACCTATCTGGCCCTCATAACATCATGGCCACCTAATCATCCCCAGCTTCAAATTGGCCACATTGTTACTGTAAATGTGTTCTCAGTCAACCTACCTGCTAAAATAAGGGTTAAATAAAAATAAATAAGCGTGGTTATGATATGAAGATTTGGCTTGGAAAGGTTTTTACGCCTGGTCACAGACAGCTGATGTGTTGTACACAGAAGACCACAAGCGAAGAGAAAAGGTGAGAAGAGGAGCGTGTGTAGATGTGAGAAGGAATTATACAGCATTCAAAGTGATCATGCTGTTTGTATGTGGCTGCCATGAAAGTGAACTGTGTTTGCGTGTGATAATGGATTTATTCATTCTGCCAATTCTGTTGAAAAACCTTTCATAACCTCTTGAATCTAGGGGGCACTATTTTCATTTTTGGAAAAATAACGTTTCCAAAGTAAACGGGCTATTTTGTCAGGACAAGATAGTAGAATATGCATATAATTGACAGCTTAGGATAGAAAACACTCTAAAGTTTCCAAAACTGTGAAAATATTGTCTGTGAGTATAACAGAACTGATATTGCAGGCGAAAGCCTGAGAAAAATCCAATCAGGAAGTGACTCTTATTCAGAAACCTCTGCGTTCCTATGTGTCCCTATTGAGCAGTGAATGAGATATCAACCAGATTCCTTTCTCTATGGCTTCCCTAATGTGTCTAGTGTCACAATACATAGTTACAGGCTTTTATTTTGAAAAATGAGCCTGAACGTCAACATTGCGTCAGTGGTCAGCTGAAGTCTCTCAGTGTTTTGTGCGTAAAGAACAAATGCGGCCATTGTTTCTCTCTTTCCTACTAAGAAGCCATCTGTCCCGGATGATATATTATCGAATAGATATTTGAAAAACACCTTGAGGATTGATTATAAACAATGTTTGCCATGTTTCTGTCGATATTATGGAGCTAATTTGGAATATGTCGATATTATGGAGCTAATTTGGAATATGTCGTGACCGCAATTTCCGGTCGATTTCTCAGCCAAACGTGAAGAACAAACGGAGCTATTTCGGCTACAAAAATAATATTTTGGGAAAAAAGGAACATTTGCTATCTAACTGGGATTCTGGTGAGTGAAAACATCCATCAAAGGTAAACGATTTAATTTGATTGCTTTTCGTGACCAGGTTGTCTGCTGCTAGCTAGGCATAATGCTATGCTAGGCTATCGATAAACTTACACAAATGCTTGTCTTGCTTTGGCTGTAACGCATATTTTCAAAATCTGAGATGACAGGGTGATTAACAAAAGGCTAAGCTGTGTTTCAATATATTTCACTTGTGATTTCATGAATAGGAATATTTTCTAGTAATATTTACGTCCGTTGCGTTATGCTAATTCGTGTCAGTTGATGACAACGGGGTGGTTAGTACCAAGAGGTTTTAAACTGAAGCAAATGGAACAAAACGTGGATAAACATACCTGCAATTGTCCAACAGAAACTCTTGTTTGCAACTGTTGGACTAGTAATTGCACCCTAGATCAGCCAGATGCAGGCAAGAGTTTGCAAGGCGGTATTGATTGTGTCGCTGTTTGTCACCTTGATTACTCAAATTTCTTCTGACATGTGCACCTACATTGTAAACTTTCATTCATATGCTGGGTTGTAGCAGCAACCTCATAGTGGTTATACGGAAAATTTGAGTATCATGTAGTAGCCTAACTCTATCGCTGTGAATGGAAAATGAATCACAGTCATCTAATATGATGTAATATAAATAAATAAATAAATATATATTGTCCTCATCTTAAATGGCACTGACCACCACTGATTGACAGAGAGAGCAGGATAGATAGTTAGTTAGACTAGTAAACTATTTTGACCTGTGGTAAAGTCAGCGAGCAGAAAACTTCTTGATATAGGGGAGGCGCATGCAAGCATATGAGGAAATTTGGCTAGGATGTAAGAAATTATATAGTAAAACCTGCAAAAGACCAAATGTAAACTAGGGAAAGCCTCACTACCCTCCCCTGTGCCCAATAAAAAAAAAACACACAAACCTCACCTATTTTGGACCCTCCCAGTAAATTTCGATCAGTCCCTAATGAACAACAAAACCAATCGTTATTTAAGGGTTGTTTATCAAAGTTAGATGGCTAACTAATTGATTCAGCTTTGTATTATACCCCTCTGGACTCTTGCATCAGCCTGGCAGATATACTTAGTTAGCTAATGTTGTCATGTTCATAATATATTCACTCGTACATTGCCAGGGTACCTTCTTCTGATAGTTTGCTTAGTTGGGTTGGAATATTCTGGACATTCTCTTTTTTCTGTTGTCTAGAGGAATGGATCTGTTCTGATCTGGGACTTAACTGTCAGGATTTGGCCAGGATTGTTCAGGTTTTGGCCACTAGATGACCCCATTGTGCTTTTATGACCCTTTTGTTTTCCCTTGTTTCCAGTTATTATTTGCACCTGTGCCTCGTTTCCCTTGAATGTATTTAAACCCTTAGTTTTCCTCAGTTCTTTGCTCTGTGTTTGAATGTTAGCACCCAGCCCCAGCTATGGTGTGGACATTTGTTACGCCAGTTGGACTCTCTTGTGGTACTCTGTTTTTTCCCTGCTGTACCTACCACCTTGTGGATTTACCTTTTGACTTAGAGGATTACCTTTTTCTCGTGGTATTACTTTTGACGTTGTGGATTTATATTTTTGCCTGAAGACCCTTCCTTTTTACTTTATTAAAAAACCGTATCAAGAACTGCTGTGTCTGCCTCATCTGAGTTCTGCCGACTATTAGTGTCTCACACCGGAGACCCGAGTTCGTAACCGGGTCCTGACACTTAACTGTGTGATGATGCTGTGAACTCTATTGACCCCTGCCTCATTTTACCCCGAGTTCCGACCAGGCAGCCATCACATCTCTTAGGTGGGCACTGATAGCTCTAAATGGAGGATTTGGTACAGAGATAGACATGTGGACTCAATCATTTGAGTAAATCACAGTATTTGGTGGACTCAGAGCATACGAATAGTGCTCATTAAATGCAAATTCGGATAACTCTTATGACCCTGTCAGCGCTACATCTCAATCATATTTCCCCTCCGATAGTTGGCATATTGTTTTGGAATCCTGATTTATGGTGGAATAATAAAGTCGGGAACTGACTTTCTGAATTAATAATGTTGCAGGGAATAAGGGTTTCTATAGTGGATGTAACTCTGCATGTCAATGACTCATAAAGAACGGAAGGTTTTTTTTTGCCACAGGGAAGTTATTCTTCGTGCTTTGCAGGAGAGAAGCCTGGGCTGGGAGACAGCAGTCGGAAGCAGTATTCCCTCTTCTCTCCCTTTGGATAATGGGCTTTAAAAGCTGGCGTGGACCGGCACTCATTTAGCCCACAAACAGGGACTGTACGGTAGTGGGGAAATCCTCTGCCACTTTGAAATGGATACTTCCAAGGAGAAAATAGCACAGCCTATCAATTCATGGATTCCTCCCTCCCTTCACTCATGGTCTGGGCTGATTTTGTGACAGATGAAGGTGAAACAGACATGGAAGCAGTATGGAAGCAGTCACATTTTGTAGGAAGGGTTTTATGTTTTGTTAGTTCAAGAAAGTCAAAGCTTATAGATTCTGTCCTGATCTCTTTTATAGAGCAACACATAATTATAAAGTGTCAATGGCAAATATGTTGGAGAGTTGGCCTTCTCTCTAACTCCAATTTTGCTTCGGTACCGCTCAGACATGAGCTCTTGGCATGCTTTGCCCAGCATTTTTTATTTCCTTCATTACTGTTCTTGTAATTAGACATATTCTGTTGTCTTTATTTAGCCTACCCCAACACTAATGAGCTGAAGTTGATATGAGTCGACCAATAAATAGGTCATGCAGCCTGCGTAATTAATAGTGAGATAACAAATGAGCCAATGCAGAACCTCCGTAGATGTTTAGATCTATAGGCTATTGTAAGAAATAACAAAAAAATAATAAAGACATAACTCATACAAATTAGTTTTTAAGTGTGCTTAAGTTGTCTTCAACTGTAAAAAGTGAGTTCCACAGTTACAACTGAAGTATTTGACCATCAATAGATTATAGAAACATTTGTAATAAGTTATAGCTTACATTTTGTGTGACTTTTAACTGTATTGTTGTACACAACATTTGCTAACTTAAGTATACATTCAACCCATGGCATAGAAGGATGTGCCAGCAGTCTCTTGGGGCCTCTTCATCTGCAGACGGGCTTTCACAAATCTCCATATCTGAGGACCGACAACATCACAATGAAACAGCCTTCATTATATTACAATTAAACCGTTTCTTTGTCTGTCGTCATAGTTTTCCTCTAGGGACTAGAACTGGAGACTCTATTCATAATGTCCTCCTAAAACCTGCCCTAACTAACTAGTACACCTACTCCCTTTTCTGACTGCTGGAGCAGCAAATCCTTTCACCCTCTTCCATTGTCGTTATCTAGGCCACATGACAGTTTCTCAATTAAAAAAAAAGATTTGACTGCTAAGTGGTAGTCCCTGTTCTACTGCATTGTTGTTTTACTTTTGTAAGTGCAGTTGTGGGTTTGTTGAGAAGAATATCAAGGAAATATTTTCTAGCTTGCAAATGTTAGCTAACACGTTAGCTCTTTGGTTACTCCTCCATCGACATGGTAAGTTTTCATTTTTACCTGTTGTAGCCGTTGGTTGTAGCTAGCTAGCTAATGTTTGAACATGTTGATATCTGCTTAGTTAATGACAGTAAATGTGTATGATGAGGTTTTCTAAAGTGTGTATGTTCTGTCTGTGTGTGTGAGAGAGATGATCACAACTTTAAAAAACATTGTCATGTCAACATTGAGTCATGCTAGCTGTGTGTGAGTAATTGTGTGAGAGATAATACACATATAGGAAACATTGATTGTTTGTGTACAGTGGTTTTTCATGTCAAAGTTATGAGCTTGTGCTGTGACCTTTAGTGGCATTCTGTCATTGCACCACACTATCACAAGGGGGAGTTAGAATACTGATCTATCGGTATTCCAAACTGTGGCAATTAATGGAAGTGTTTTCAGTCTGATTATCTACCCTGGCACTAGAGTCCTGCATCAGGCAACAAAAAAAAACTGTAGGTGGTCCTGGAGTTAAGAGAGAACTTGTGTAAATACAACAGGGGAATTTCACTTCACGTGTACGATTTTCAAAAAATCTACATGGTGGGCTTTTGGTTTCTCTTCCTCTAAAAACATAAATAAATAATTCTAAATAACAAACTGGCATTATTTACATATTAGTAAGAATGTCTCACCCCATGTTCAAGAATGTCCTTTTTCCCTTTATTCAGATTACAATCGCACACTTTTGGTTATTAGAAACAAAATCATCTCCATTATATCATTATTTTTTAAACTAGCCATAGAAAAATGGCCCTGCATTAAAGAACAACATTTGTTAACCTCTCTGCGCACGGATCCCGCTAGCGGGCTGAAATTCCACAACATACGGTGATCGCTACATAAATAGTCATATTAAACATTCATGAAAATACAAGTGTCTCACATGTATCGAAAGCCTAGAATCTTGCTAATCCAACTGCGTTGTCAGATTTAAAAAAGGATTTACTGCGATTATCTGAGCATAGAGCCCCATAAAAAACACCTATTTCAACCAGCACAGGCGTAACATAATCACAAACTGCATTAAAATAAATCGTTTACCTTTGACAATCTTCGTCTGTTTGCAATTCCAATCCTCATTGTTACACAATGAATGATCTTTTGTTTGCTAAAATCCGTTTTTATAGCCTAACACGAAACATTTTGTGAACCGCTTGTGTCGTGAATTCCGTCTCATTCCATTTTCGACGACGCATTCCATGTAAATAACCCACACAGAACGTGACTTTTCCAGTCATGTTTGGTTTCACTGCAATCAACTGGTTTGTTTGTAACACAATCAAACCTGATGGGCCATTTCGCGGGACGTATTGACTGAAAGAAACCGATTTGAAGACAACAATTCATGACATCGTTGTGCACCAATGATTTGCCCGCTGTTTCGTTGATTGACTGTCTTTTAACCCAATGACCACTGATCGTCTTGAAATCTAGCTGGTTAGATAGCCAATGAGCTGAGATAAATGGCAATAGGTCATGTTTATGTGTTGCAAGACCAACCCATGTAGTAAGGTCCAGCGTAAAGAGAGTCATTCGCTATTGAAGTTTCATACCGCACTGCATTGTTTGGTAAACGCGCAGATTCAGCTGTTTATATATCAATCAGCATGGCTACTAAGTCAGGGAAAGCTAAATCTAAGTCTAGATATACAGATGTACACAACATTTTAGAATAAATTGATTGGGACAGTGAGACAGAGATTGTTGTAGGAAAATTCATTTAGGAATATTTTTTGAACGGGAGAGGACATAATTTTGGACTGGTAAGTTCTTATCATGCTAATTATACCTGTTGATACAGGGCTCATATGTGAAACTATTCTAACTGAACATTTTCTTTCACAGTGACACTTGACTCCGAATGGCAGCCCCCAGGGCCAAGGTTTCCATCCCCCACTGAAGCTGGTTCATCCAGCTCCTGCCACAAGTGGTGTTCATCTGCCCAAATGTATTTCTGCAGGCATGGATGTGCCTCAGGGCCAAAAGGGCACAGCATGGAGGCGTCGCTGTGTTCTTTGCAAAATTAAGTCACCCATCACCTGCGCCACATGCTTAGTGACCCTCTGCTTTACAGCAGAAAGAGCCTACTGTGGCACCTGGAATCAGCAGCACAATATTAAGCAGAGCTTTGGCAAAGTGGGTGGGGTTATATCCTTTCTGTTTGGCCCTGTCCGGGGGTCTCATCGGATAGGGCCACAGTGTCTCCTGACCCCTCCTGTCTCAGCCTCCAGTATTTACGCTGCAGTAGTTTGTGTCGGGGGGCTAGGGTCAGTTTGTTATATCTGGAGTACTTCTTCTGTCTTATCCGGTGTCCTGTGTGAATTTAAGTATGCTCTCTCTAATTTTCTCTTTCTCTCTCACAGAGGAACTGAGCCCTTGGACCATGCGTCAGGACTACCTGGCATGATGACTCCTTGCTGTCCCCAGTCCACCTGGCCTTGCTGCTGTTCCAGTGTCAACTGTTCTGCCTGCGGCTATGGAACCCTAAACTGTTCATTTTTACTCTTGAGGTGCTGTCCTGTTGCACCCTCTACAACCACTGTGATCTCCACCCGGCACAGCCAGAAGAGGACTTGCCACCCCTCATAGCCTGGTTCCTCTCTAGGTTTCTTCCTAGGTTTTGCCTTTCTAGGGAGTTTTTCCTAGCCACCGTGCTTCTACACCTGCATTGCTTGCTGTTTGGGGTTTTAGGCTGGGGCTATATAAATATACTTGATTTGATTGAGGACTCAGGGTCCTCCAAATATTGAAAGTGGATAAATAGTTACTCATGTTATTTTGTAAATGTATATATATATATTTTGTTCATATTTTTTTTATCAATAATTATATTTTTTCCAATGTTTTTTTTCTTCCATTTATTTCTCTCTATTTTTGTTGGGGGGGTGTGTTAGAATAGCATTTTGGCATTTTCTATATAGTTATTTGTTTCAAAATGTATACCTTCACCAATTTGGCCACTTGATAAATGTCATGTTCCACGCTCATTTTGGAAGTTATCATTCTGAAACTTTGCACAAGTCCTCTTGGCCTCTTATATTTTTGACTGAAATTGTCCCCATCATCCTATCTGAATGTTTGTTTCATCTTGTTCATTTTAAAGATGATACAAAAATATAAATAAATAACGGATGGTTTTTTTCCATTGTTTTATCTAAACCAGATCTATTGTGTTGTATTCTCCTACATTCAATTCACATTTACACAAACGTCAGCGTGTTTTCTTTCAAATGGTACCAAGAATATGCATATCCTTGGTTCTGTGCCTGAGCTACAGGCTGTTAGATTTGGGTATGTCTTCAGGCGGAAATTGCACAAAGTAGGGGAGGGGGGGGAGCTGTAAGAGGTTAACCTTTTTGGGATAGGGGGGTCATTTTCACTTTTGGATTAATAGTGTGCCCAGAGTGAACTGCCTCCTAGTCTGTCCTAGATGCTAATATATGCATAGTATTATTAGTATTGGATAGAAAACACTCTGAAGTTTCTAAAACTGTTTGGATGATGTCTGTGAGTATAACAGAACTCAAATGGTAGGCGAAAACCTGAGAAAAATCCATCCAGGAAGTGGGAAATCTGAGGTTTGTAGTTTTCAAAGCTTGGTCTACCGAATACACAGTGTCTATGGAGTCAAGTTGCACTTCCTACGGCTTCCACTAGATATCAACCGTCTTTAGAATCTTGAATGAGGATTCTACTATAAAGGAGGGGCTCATGAGACCTCTTTGAGTCAGTGGTCTGGCAGAGTGCCTTGGTCTCATGACGCGTGCTCCCGACAGTGTTACCTCTCCTTCCAGTGCTTTTCTTCAGACATAGGAATTCTCTGGTTGGAACATTATTGATGTTTTATGTTAAAAACATCCTAAAGATTGATTCCATACATCGACATATTCCTAAAGGACTGTAACGGAACTTTTCGAGTTTTTGTCTGGACGAAGTGCTCGCGCCTCATGAAGATGGATTACTGAGCTGAACACGCTACCAACAAGTGGCTATTATCTTTAGGATGTTTTTAACATAAAACATCAATAATGTTCCAACAGGAGAATTCCTTTGTCTGAAGAAAAGCACTGGAACGAGATGTAACTCTGTCGGGAGCGCTCGTCATGAGACCAATTTGGGGAGAAGGATTGCAGCTGCTATCAGCTTAGGGCCGTGAAACATGTGGCTGAAGCACTTCTTTATTCTCAGTTGTAGCGCATCCACCAGAGCTTAAAGTACTTCAGGGACAACTTGATTCGGTCAAGTTTTGTGATCAGCAGGTTGATAGTTGGAAGTAAGCAACCCCATCTGAACATTGGTTTCAGCCTGCAGGATATTGATGGTCTTTGCAACTGAGCTCATGGTGGCAACATACTCTATGAGTTCAGCTAGATTAAACCTAGGAATAAAAATATATATCATAATAAAACAAAGGGGACCACTAAACATTTCACCTGATTTAACTACAGTAATCAATGGCTGGATGAGTAGTTGACTAAATGGATCAATGATAGTGTATGTGAAACAGTTATTAGTCAGAAAATGTCTAGGAAACACTGCAACAGATTTAGACAACATTCAAGACCTTAAATGATGACAAAATAATACATCATCCTTTCTTACTTAGTCTGTGCAGAGAACTTGACGGCCGCCTCTCATTTGTCTTAACGATCCTCAGGAATCTTTCTACAGCCATGAACCAGGAGTTCCACCTTGTAGCATTCTGGCGCAGCAGCTGGAGGTCGCAAGCATCTTTAACCGTTTCAGCTGCAAGTGTGGATCTTCCGAACTTGTTCCAAAGTGCTTGTTGAGGGACACTTTTTTTGTAAGCCTCACTGAATGTTGCTTTCAGGGCATCGACTGTAGATACTAAGGTGAGTAGGTGGAAAGCACAGCGCTGGTGCTTCGGCAGCTGGTACTCAGAACCATCATCTTCATTCAAGATCGTTAGCCACATCAACAATCTCCACTTCTTCACTCACCTCTTGTTCCTCTCCATCATCTTCCTGACCACCCACTGCTTCCACTGTCTCGTTGTTTTCATCTTCTCCAAAAACATGGAAAGCTTTCAAGAAGTTAGAGCCATTAACTGTTGTTGTCCTCACAATCTTAACACAGATTTCAATCCCAGAACAACAGCAAAGGACCTTGTGAAGATGCTGGAGGAAACCGATACAGAAAAAGTATCTATATCCACAGTAAAACGACTCCTATATCGACATAACCTGAAAGGCCACTCAGCAAGGAAGAAGCCACTGATCAAAACCTCCATAAAAAAGCCAGACTATGCTTTGCAACTGGACATGGGGACAAATATCGTACTTTTTGGAGAAATGTCCTCTGGTCTGGTGAAACAAAAATTAATACTGTTTGGCCATAATGACCATCAAATGTTTGGAGTAAAAAGCGTGTGCAAGCTGAAGAACACCATCCCAACCGTGAAGCACGGGGGTGGCAGCATCATGTGGGGGTGTTTTGCTGCAGGAGAGACTGGTGCACTTCATAAAATAGATGACCTCATGAGAAAGGAAAATTATGTGGATATATTGAAGCATATTCTCAAGACATCAGTCAGGAAGGTAAAGCTTGGTCGCAAATGTGTCTTCCAAATGGACAATGACCCCAGCATACTTCCAAAGTTGTGGCAAAATGGCTTAAGGACAACAAAGTTAAGGTATTGAAGTGGCCATTTCAAAGCCCTGACCTCTAGAATTTTGTGGGCAGAACTGAATCACCTAACTTATTGTGGGAAACTTGTAGAAGGCAACCCAAAACATTTGACCCAAGTTAAACAATTTAAAGGCCATGCTAAAATATATTAATTGAGTGTATGTAAACTTCTGACCCTGCTGACATCGTTCATTACAGCAAATAACCTATAGGGTCCTACTACTGTAGATACATGTGAAGGATGAAATTAAATATGTTTGTTAATGTGGCTGATTGTTAATGGGACAATTGATAACTACAACATTCAAAGTAGGGTAAAATAAAAACATATTCAATTTATCATTATTGTGATAATTCAGTCAATTTATCATGCGAGATCATGGATTTTTGTTAATATCACCTTGCTCTAGCTGAGAAGCAACATTGATTCCCAAATGCGGCTTAGACAGTAGTCATCTGGTGATTTATGAAACAGCGCCTGGAGATGCAGAGGGGACTTTCATATCCACGTTATCTACTCTATTCAGCCAATGCAGTTTGATTGATACTTCCTGGATATAGACAGCAACCTCCGGCCAAGGTATTCAACTGACTTGTTTAGCTGAAGCAGCGAGTCACACAAAAGTAATGACAAACTACCAACCTGAGATCCATTTCAATGTAAATTAGAGTTATTTAAAAAATAACACTATGCTTTCTATTCCTCTGTGAACCTCAAGAACCCAGTTCTTGTTTTGTTTCTCCATCCATGTGCATCCAATGCCTATTCAAAATACACTCCCGGGTTTCAACCAATACCAACCTCATGGTACTGTCAATAATTATCTTTTTCATTTACATGCAGAGCCTGATACCTATAAATATGGGTCCGTAGCTCTGGAAAAGCCCTGCTACAACCCAGTTCCTTTACCCCCAGAACATGTTATCTGTGCCTGTGCCTGGCGCCACTGAGTTGACATTTCAGCCCTTTGATGAGGAAACCCTTGGCCGTCCACAGTGTGTCCTCCATAACAACACTGTTGCTAACAAGAAGTCTGAGGGGGAGGGATACAGCTTCAACCAACTCAAGGTTTTTCAATCTGAGGGTAAATGTCTCCAATTTTATATTTCATTTGAAGAATGACAAGACTGATGAAACCAGGCACATCAATCTGCCATATTCTCTAGAATATACGATACACTCTAACTGCTGTTTACCAAAATATTAATTGGTTCTTCATTTTTGTGAAATTTTGCCTATAATACATGTTGCTATCACAGATTATGACATTGATTTAAGAGTATAATGGTACGCCGGTTGGTCGCCGATGAGACGGCGAGAGGGGTGGGCCTGGAAACAGGAGACAAAGAGCTGTGAGACATATGGGTTTGATCCTAGACACATGAAAAGTGTGATGTGTACAGAGGGTACGGGGCAACAGAAGACGAACAGCAGAGGGGCTAATGATCTTGATAAACCGGGGGGAAAGTTTGCGGGGACTCCACCCAGAGGAGCAGATCTCGGGTGGACTGCCATACCCTCTGCCCATGACAACACCGGAGAGCCGGGGTCCGGTGGCGGTCTGCTTGTCGTCGATATCTGGAAGTGGTCTTGAGAAGAGCCGACCGGGCACTCCTCCAGGTACAACAACAGGGGAGGACAAACATCTGGTCCGAGGGTATGCCGACCCAGGGAACACTCAAAGAGCGAGAGACCCATGGCAGAGCAAGGAAGGGTGTTGTGGGCATATTTGACCCACATGAGTTGCTGGCTCCAGTTGGTGGGATTGGCGGAGACCAGGCAGCGGAGAGTCATCTCCAGGTCTTGGTTGGCTCGCTCCGACTGTCCGCTGGACTGGGGGTGGAACAGCCTGGCCAACGACCCAATGAGTGTGCAGAACACTTTCCATAACCGGTACGAGAACTAAGGACCCTGGTCAGAGACCATGTCCACTGGGAGTCCATGGATCCGGAAAGCATGCTGCACCATGAGCTGGGACATCTCCTTGGCAGAGGGTAGCTTGGGGAGAGGAATGAAGTGGGCGGCTTTGGAAAACCGATCCACTACTGTCAGGATGGCGGTGTTGCCATCAGACTGGGAGAGACCCGTGCCAAATTCCAGGGAGATGTGAGACCAGGAATGGTGAGGAACAGGCAGAGGTTGTAGGAGACCAGCCGGAGCTTGCCGGTGAGTCTTGTTCTGTAGATTGCATGCGGCGACAAATGCAGAGTTGTCAAGAACCATAGTAGGCCACCAAAAACATTTCTCACGATTACCCACATCGTAGTTCCTCTCTGTGGCGATGGAAGAAGAAGGCTGGGATAGGACAGCCTCACACCGACATCCGAAGCATTGGCCTCCACCACGAACTGGCGGGACAGATCTGAATACTTGTGTAAATGTGATATTTCCATTTGAAATGTTTTATACATTTGCCTGAATTCCTAAAAACCAGTTTATGCTTAGAATAAGGATGTACCATAAGAAAATGTGGGAAAATTCAAGGGGTCTGAATACTTTCCAAATGCACTGTATGAAACAGAATTGACCGCCTGTAGGTAGTTTACCCTCTACAGATCTCGGGAGGCAACTATATAAAGTTTTATAAAGTCCAAAATGAAAGGACCATGAAAAGTGAGTGGATACAGGCTTGCAACAGTGAGTGGCTATAGGCTGAACACACACGTAACTTAATAGAGAGGCAGACATATACTCTATATAGGAAAACAAATTTAATTATGATACAGTTTCAGAAGAAAACAATATTTTTATCAAGACCTCTCTAACTTTGAGTTATGATAGCTTTTGGCAAAATATCAAATCTCAGAATAGAGTGCAAAATCAAAGGTGAAAAAAAATAATCAAATTGGAAATTATTCTCACTCTGAAGTCTGCAGAAACCAGAAAGGGAAAATGAGAAAACCCACATATATATAATAAAGCTAAGGGTATAACTGTGTGATATCTTCCTAGAAACGTGTTTTGTGGTCTTAAAAATGAAGTCATGTCCTGTGAGCAAAATAGTGGCAAAAAGTTCTACACCATTTCTTTTTTTCTTGTATCTGACTCCAAAGGGTGCTCTTTCAGTCAGTCAATGTATTGAAAGAGTTGGATGCCAAACCCTTGTGTCTATGTGGTAGCTCCTCAATCTTGGACTAAATCAATATATATCAATTTGATACAGTACAGGATAGCGTCTCTAGAGAGAGACCAAATTTTAACTTCACTGCTGTTGACAAAATTTTGAAAACAGAATCATTGGGATTTTATGATTGATCTTGTTTAGCATATCTTCTATGGTTGATGTTGTGGATAATTATGTGTCAGTGCATTTCTATTCATGTCTTTTTCCCATTTTAATTATATGTCATTTCTCCTTCACTGGCTTGCCAAGACTAATCACTGTTGGTTAAATATCGAAAACATGACATTATACACTACAGCTCCATATTAGCTGTGTCAAACCCACACTGATGTGGATGAAAATATACATGAGTGTTTATACTGTATGTGTCTAAATGCCTTCCCACATGTTTCTGTGTAGCTTGCTTTTGCAAAAGGTATACAAGTCTTCAGTCAATTGAGGGACAGAGTAACATTGTAGTAACCTTGGTAACTGAACAAAAAGAGAAATGGAAGTATTTTCATAGCCAGTTAAAACAGGAGTCATTCAGATGAGATACATTGATGCACAGAATGACAGTCGCAAGCGTTTGTGATGTACTGGACAATTACTTACCTGTACAATTCCAGGCCAGGTTGTAAACTTTCCCGTTGTCTCCAATGTAATCCTATGACCAATCACCCCCGCTCTACGGGCTGTTTCAGATATTGACAATTCACGTCACAAAGCAGTCCATTTCTGACTTCTCCCAGGGCACAAAGGGTTTGATCTTCAACTAACTTTGCATTTTCACATCGCTTTGATTAGAAGTAGAAGCAGGAACCTTTGGATGGGTCCAAAACGCCCTCTCATCCCCTCTTTCCTCTCCTGCCATGATGTATTTTTTATCTACTCCAAAGACTGTGTACAGAGTGAAGACACCATGTCATCTATTTACTAGACCATGGGAATATATGACCCGTTTCAGGAAACTAGGCTTATGTCGTAAGTCACGACTTAACAGGATAGCCATTTTTACATTTTTTTTTCAAAATGCGTTTTTTGGAGGAAATGCCTTCTGGAACGTGAACATTCATGTGCCTTAAAAACAAACTTGCTGTCACATATACTCCCTCTCTGGCCTCTGGTCATCAGGCTGCTGATTATCCCGCTCACCTGTCACCATCGTCTTGCGCACATGTGCCTCACCTGGAATCCATCACCTCGTTGATTATCTTCCCTTTATCTGTCACTCCCCTTGGTTCTTTCCAAGGGTGTTATTGACTCTGTTTTCATGTCGGTGTGTTGTTTGTATTACGTGTTAATTTATTATTTATTCATTAAAACACTCGTTACAGCATCCCTGATGCTTCCCAAATCTCAGCGCACTCGTTACAGAATTACACCTCACCTAAGGGAAGCATCCGGGAGTGTTTTTTATTTCATTTTAATGACGTTGGGTCCGGGAACTGCTACAGGCTCTCATGCCTCAACCAGATTTCCAGACTCCCCTGCCTCAGCAGGCTCTCATGCGTCAGCCGGACAGCCAGGCTCCCATGCGTCAGCTGGCTCGTAGGGCTTTCATGCCTCCGCCGGCTCGCCAGGCTTTCATGCCTCCACCGGCTCGTCGGGTTTTCATGCCTCAACCGATCTGTCAGGTTCCCACACCACAGCAGACTTGACAGGTTCCAATGCCTCAGCTGGCATGACAGGTACTCGCACATCAGCAAGGGTGACCGGTCTGCTCCTGATCCCCGGGTTTGTCCCCTTTGATGGAGTCCTGCGTCGGGAAGGGGGTACTGTCACATGTATTCCCTATCCAGCCTCGAGGTCATCAGGCTGCTGATTATCCCACACACCCGTCACCATCGTCTCGCGCACCTGCGCCTCATGACACTCACCTGGACTCCATCACCTCCTTGATTATTGTCCCTATATCTGTCACTCCCCTTGGTTCTTTCCTCAGGTGTTATTGACTCTGTTTTCATGTAGGTGCATTGTTTGTGTTGTGTCTTTCATTTCATTCATTAGTTTGCTTCCCAACTCTCAGTGCACCAGTTACACTTGTATGCCATCTGTAAATAGGTATACAATTGTTAAATTATGAGCCCTGTTGGTTAAGCCACAGAAAAAGTGAGCTACCTTCCTACTAACTACAATTAGCTGAAATAATGAGTGGGCTGGACATGCCGAGAGAGGAGTTTGGATTGGTCTGCCATATACAGGGCTTCTGTCTATTTGAGCTGGTCAGTCTGTGTTGATCATCCTATTGAATGCGGCTTAAAAAATACATTGTGTAGTTGAACACGGCTTAAAAAAATATACATTGTGTAGTAGAGCTGCATAAGTGTTGCTCTCCACTTTCTGGGGATTGAGTTTTGAAATCAGTGGAATTGGAGTATAATAGCCAAAGAGATGGAGAAAACACCTTTTCTCCGGATTACATCTTCAATCTATGGGCAACCGTGGCATGGCATCCGTGCCGGAGACACGTCCATCATTCATGATGTATACGGGTAAGATAGTCTAGCATTAGCTAAGTACATTGTCATATTATACATTTCTAATTTTGACAGAAAGTAGCTAACTGCTGGCTGACTCCCTAGCTAACGTTACGTGTATGTGGTGGTGTAGAAGTGTGTTGTCTGTTTTGATTGTCTTATAAAGGTTTTATATATATCGTTTTTCTTTGTATATATTTTTTTATTTTTTATCTCATTTTCCGTCTACAGACTAAACATACTCTCCCACAACCAGCCTCACCCAATGTGGTATGAATCTGCTATTTTTACACTTTTGAAGCTAGCCAGCTAACTAGCTACTAGCTAGTAGTCAGTTAGCCACTGCTAGCGGTCATCACCGTTAACTCGGACTGCCAGCCTCAGCCTGGACAACTCCTGCCAGCCTGCACAGCACAAAATCTACCCAGAGCATATTGGACTGCTTTTCTCTACTACATCTCCGGATTCCTATCCGAGTGGCAACTCCTGTCTAACGTCTCTGTCCCGAAGCAAGCATCAGGGTTATATCCTTCCTGTTTGGCCCTGTCCGGGGGTGTCCTCGGATGGGGCCACAGTGTCTCCTGACCCCTCCTGTCTCAGCCTCCAGTATTTATGCTGCAGTAGTTTATGTGTCGGTGGCCTAGGGTCAGTTTGTTACATCTGGAGTACTTCTCCTGTCCTATTCGGTGTCCTGTGTGAATCTAAGTGTGCGTTCTCTAATTCTCTCCTTCTCTCTTTCTTTCTCTCTCTCGGAGGACCTGAGCCCTAGGACCATGCCCCAGGACTACCTGACATGATGACTCCTTGCTGTCACCAGTCCACCTGGCCGTGCTGCTGCTCCAGTTTCAACTGTTCTGCCTTATTATTATTCGACCATGCTGGTCATTTATGAACATTTGAACATCTTGGCCATGTTCTGTTATAATCTCCACCCGGCACAGCCAGAAGAGGACTGGCCACCCCACATAGCCTGGTTCCTCTCTAGGTTTCTTCCTAGGTTTTGGCCTTTCTAGGGAGTTTTTCCTTGCCACCGTGATTCTACACCTGCATTGCTTGCTGTTTGGGGTTTTAGGCTGGGTTTCTGTACAGCACTTTGAGATATCAGCTGATGTACGAAGGGCTATATAAATACATTTGATTTGATTTGATTTGATCAGCTAGCCTTGAACTAGGCCCATCTCCTGACTAGCCGAAGAGATCCATCAAGCAATCCCTGGGCTGCAGTTACCTCTTTTGCCAATTGGCCTGGACCCTTTTCTGCTGACATGGAGCTCCATCATGTCGTCATGATCCATCATGACTGGTCTGCCAACGTAACCGTCCGAGGGGGTCTCCCATTACGACGTTCCCCTGAGACCCATCTGCTAGCCTGCTGCTAGCCCCGGCTTGCTAACTGTCTGAATCGCCGTGCCTCCAGCTCGCCTAGCTACTCACTGGATCCTATGATCACTCGGCTACACAATTATCTCCCTAATGTCAATATGCATTGTCTATTGCTGTTTTGGTTAGTCATTTTTGTCTTATTTCACTGTAGAGCCTCCAGCCCTGCTCAATATGCCTTATGTGTCACCCCCCACACATATGCGATGACAGCACCTGGCTTAAATGGTGCATCTAGAGACAATACCTCTCTCATCATCCCTCAATGCCTAGGCTTACCTCCACTGTACTCACATCCTATCATACCCTTGTCTGTACATTATGATTTGAATCGATTTTTCCGCGCCCAGAAAACTGCTCCTTTTACTCTCTGTTCCGAAAGCACTAGACGACCACTTCTTTTAGCCTTTAGCTGTACTCTCATCCTACTCCTCCTTTGTTCCTCTGGTGATGTAAAGGTTAACCCAGGCTCTGCAGCCCCCAGCATCACTCCCATTCCCCAGGCGCTCTCATTTGTTGACTTCTGTACCGTAAAAGCATTGGTTTCATGCATGTTAACATTAGAAGCCTCCTCCCTAAGTTTGTTTTATTCACTGCTTTAGAACACTCCGCCAACCCAGATGTCATAGCCGTGTCTGAATCCTGGTTTAAGAAGGCCACCAAAAATCCTGAAATTTCCATCCCTAACTATAACATATAGAAGATAGAAGATAGAATTGCCAAAGGGGGCAGACTTAGCCTGCAGAGTTCTGTCATAATATCCAGGTATAATATCCAATATCCAAACAATTCGAGCTTCTACTTTTAAAAATCCACCTTTCCAGAAACAAGCCTCTCTCCGTTGCCGCTTGTTATAGAAACCCCCTCAGCACCCAGCTGTGCCCTGGATACCATATGTGAATTGATGGACCCCCATCTATTTTCAGAGTTCGTACTGTTAGGGGATCTAAACTGGGACATGCTTAATAACACCCAGGCCATCCTATAATCTAAGCTAGATGCCCTCAATCTTACACAAATCATCAAGGAACCTACCAGGTACAACCCTAAATCCGTAGCCATGGGCACCCTCCGTGGCAGTCAGCGATGGAGTGTCAAGGTCCTGCTTGGATTGGAACAATGAGCTGAGCATTCAGTACCTTTGACAGAGACGGAGAGGGAGGGAGACAGTCAACTAATTAATTAAAGAGAAATTGCAGAAAGGCAGAGTGGAAGTGGAGAAAGTCAAAGTTTGAGGTCCATTATGATATTCTGAGACAGCAACTTGGCATACAGTGGGGCAAAAAAGTATTTAGTCAGCCACCAATTGTGCAAGTTCTCCCACTTAAAAAGATGAGAGAGGCCTGTAATTTTCATCATAGGTACACTTCAACTATGACAGACAAAATGAGAAAAAAAATCCTGAAAATCACATTGTAGGATTTGTAATGAATTTAAGTGCTGCATTCAAAACTGTTGTTCATGATGTCCTTCTGGACAGACTGGAGAGGTTGTTTGGCATCTCCGTTCCAGTTCTAAATTGGTATAACCAGTGAAGACTTTTTTGTCACCCTTGTAGAACATAAGAAAATACATATCACATGTGGTGTTTCACAAGGTTCGATTTTGGGTCCGGTACTGTTCAGTTTATATATGTTACCCCTTGGTATCGTTATCAGAAAGCACAGCACTGATTTTCACTGCTACGCAGACGATATCCAACTTTTACATTTGTGTCGACAGAGGATTTTTAGCTCCGCTGATAAATTATTAGATTGTATTATTGGGGCGGCAGCGTAGCCTAGTGGTTAGAGTGTTGGACTATTAACTGGAAGGTTGTGAGTTCAAACCCCCGAGCTGACAAGGTACAAATCTGTCATTCTGCCCCTGAACAGGCAGTTAACCCACTGTTCCCAGGCCGTCATTGAAAATAAGAATGTGTTCTTAACTGACTTGCCTGGTTAAATAAAGGTTAAAAAAAAAAAGAGTGATTTAAATATTTGGATGGCTCACAACTTCCTTCAGCTAAATCAAGACAAGACCGAGGTCCTTAATGTTGGAGCCAAAGCACAGAGAATCTAGGTCATACCCGAAGATAAAACACCAGGTAAAAAACCTAGGTGTTATTTTATATTATGAAAAAAAATGTAATCACACATTGGGAATGTGACCGAAATAGCTTTTTCCCATCTGAGGAACATTGCCAAGGTGGGGCCGTTTCTCTCACAGGCTGATACAGAGAGACTCATCCATGCTTTTATTACAAGCAGACTTGGCTACTGTAATGCTCTCACAAGAAAGCCATTCATCGACTGCAAATGCTGCAGCACGAATATTGACCGAGACAAGACAAAGAGCACACATTGGATAGCTTTTAAGCTCTCTGCACTGGCTGCTTGAGAGTTTTATAATTAACTTCTATTGGTTTTTAAATCAATCCACGATTGTGCACCCCAATACGTCAGACATGCTTTTAAGTCATGTACCCAGTAGGTCCCTCAGGTCCTCTGGCACTGGCTTTTTAACTATCCCAAAGCCTAGGACCAAGAGTCAATGAGAGGCAGCCTTTAGTTATTATGCCTTCAGCCTCTGAAATAGCCTGCCAGAGACACCAAGGGGGGCTGAAACTGTAGACATTTTTAAAAGAGATCTTAAAACACATCTTTGAGGAAGAATTCATTAACATCATTGCAGTTTTTTCTCCCTTACAAAAAACAACCCACTTCAAATGCAGATAAGCAAAGTATGTGGGATTAGGTTTGTAATTGTAATGACAAATGCATGAATTGAATAATCCAATCAATTGCTCTGGCACTAAAAAAGCGCTAGCTGCAATAATCATGAAGGGATTTAAAGCATGGGAACAGAGATAATGCATTGATTTCTTGCATCTTCATCTCTCTTCCTCTCCCTGTGCTCACCACCACACTCTCTATCTCTTTTCCTTTCTCTTGTAGCAGGTTTGTAATCAACAGGGCTTCTACAGTCCACCACTGAAGTCGTCTGTGGTCTCTCTTCAGCTCATGCTCAAACAGCGGGCACACGAGGCAGATGAAAGGCGGCCTTGAGTAAAGAGGCCCACTCTGCACAGACTCTCCTCTCCTCACAGCATCAGCCATGCATCACATTCACTGTGTCTGCATATCTCTGTCTCTTCAGTGGCCAGGGGCAGGGATATGCTAAACAAGTCTGTCAGTGTCAGTACAACTGGCCCCTTGGCTACACATTTAAAATAACAGTGCAGCTGAAAATGGCACAGATGACATTTGGTGCTTTTCTATCCCTGCTGATAACTTAGCTTTGAGCTGCTAGCCACTCAAAGTACTGTAGCAAATGTAGCTTATGCATGTGCCGAGTGGGACCCATAATAAAGAAGTTGTCAATTCAACATCCAAAGCATTATGCCAAGAGGTCAAAACCTCGTGTTGCCGTTGCTGATGTTGTACCAAGGGCGTGGTTGCAATAATACTGTAATCTGATGCCCTACACAGAGGAAATATGCTTTCTAGCGAGTCATGCAAAATTAATAATAGCTATGAGAGATATTATGCAAAGTAAAACATTGCAATATGAGCTATAACATCAAACAGTTGTGCAAATTATACAACATTTAATCATCTAATTTGGCCTGGTCTGCATATTAAGCTAATTGTATTATCTCCTGTCCCCAATGAGTCTGAAGTGAAAGGACACTTATGTTTACCATCAACCACTTTCGATGCACTAACATAAACTCCAGTGTTGGACAGTGTCCCAAAGCTTACTTGTATGCATATTTTAAAGATGCCACTTGCTGATATGCACACTTTGTGCTTTCATGCACATTCATGCTTTTTTTTGCAGCGTGGGAGAGTGTGTGCTTTTGCTTGGCAAGACTGATGTTTTTTTATGGACAGAAAAACTGCCAAAAGTTCTGTGTGACTTTACCACCTTAATCAACCGGGCTCACCTCTGACCATTGCCAATTAGAAGATGACAGATTTATCCAGGGAACTTCTGTTTGTTGTAAACCTACAGCTTCTACCTAGGTAGAACTAGATTTGGACCAAACAAGACTTGGATGTATTGTATTGGCTAAAGTGAGTTTTCTGAAAGTTTTTCCTGTCTTCTCTGCTTAAGCCTGCTGGTTCCACAGGGCCCCTAGGCTGCGTTTAGACAGGCAGCGCAATTCTGATATTTTTTTCACTAATTGGTCTTTTGACCAATTAGATCAGCTCTGAGCAAGATCTGATGTGAAAAGATCTGATGTTAAAGACAAATTGTTTGGAAAAAGATCAGAAATGGGATGCCTGTCTAAACGCAGCCTAAGTGTGTTGTTAATTAATTGTTGGTGTCTTTTATTTCAAAAAATGTTTTATTTCACCTTTATTTAACCAGGTAAGCTAGTTGCGAACAAGTTTTCATTTACAACTGCGACCTGGCCAAGATAAAACAAAGCTTTGCGACACAAACAACACATAGTTCACATGGAATAAACAAGCGTACAGTCAATAAAACAATAGAAAAAAAAGAAAGTCTATATACAGTGTGTGTAAATGGCGTGAGTAGGTAAGGCAATTAATAGGCCATAGTAGCGAAGTAATTACAGTTTAGCAAGTTAACATTGGAGTGATAGATGAGCAGATGATGATGTGCAAGTAGAACTACTGGTGTGCAAAAGAGCAGGTAGATTGGGTGGGGTATTTACAGATGGGCTATGTACAGCTGCAGCGATCGGTTAGTTTCTCAGATAGCTGATGTTTAAAGTTAGTGAGGGAAATATACTGTAAGTCTCCAGCTTCAGCAATTTTTTGCAATTCGTTCCAGTCATTGGCAGCAGAGAACTGAAAGGAAAGGCGGCCAAAGGATGTGTTGGCTTTGAGGACGACCAGTGAGATATACCTTCTGGAGCGCGTGCCTTGGGTGGGTGTTATTATCGTGACCAGTGAGCTGAGATAAGGCGGAGCTTTACCTAGCATAGACTTACACATGATCTGGAGCCAGTGGGTCTGGCAATGAATATGTAGCAAGGGCCAGCCAACTAGAGCATACAGGTCGCAGTGGTGGATGGTATAATGGGCTTTGGTGGCAAAACAGATGCCACTGTGATAGACTGCATCCAGTTTGCTGAGTAGAATATTGGAAGCTATTTTGTAAATGACATCGCCGAAGTCGAGGATCGGTAGGATAGTCAGTTTAACGAGGGTATGTTTGGCGGCGTGAGTGAAGGAGGATTTGTTGCGAAATAGGAAGCCGATTCTAGATTTCATTTTGGATTGGAGATGTTTAATATGAGTCTGGAAGGAGAGTTTACAGTCTAACCAGACACCTAGGTATTTGTAGTTGTCCACATATTCTAAGTCAGAACCGTGATGCTAGTCAGGCGGGCGGGTTTGGGCAGCGAACGGTTGAAAAGCATTTGGTTTTTACTAGCGTTTAAGAGCAGTTGAAGGCCACGGAAGGAGTGTTGTATGGCATTGAAGCTCGTTTGGAGGTTAGTTAACACAGTGTCCAAAGAAGGGCCAGATGTATACAGAATGGTGTCATCTGCGTGGAGGTGGATCAGGGAATCACCCGCAAGAGCGACATCACTGATATATACAGAGAAACGAGTCGGCCCGAGAATTGAACCGTGTGGTACCCCCATAGAGACTGTCTAAGGTCCGGACAACAGGCCCTCCGATTTGACACACTAAACTTTGTATGAGAAGTAGTTGGTGAACCAGGCGAGGCAGTCATTTGAGGAACCAAGGCTGTTGAGTCTGCCGTGTCGTGTCTTTGGCATCATTAAATTGAAGAATGTTAGTTTTTCAAATATATTCTCTGTAAATATTCTTATGTGATTAGACGTATCATGTAAATATAATTAACTAGGAAGTCGGGGCACCAAGGAAAATATTCAGATGAAAAAGTTATAATTTTCCTAATATAACTTTTCAGGTATTTTAATGTCTGATCAATTGGTCTTTGACTAAACCTGTTTGGGGTAGGGAGCAGCATTTTCACTTTTGGATTAATAGCGTGCCCAAACTGAACTGCCTCCTACTCTGTCCCAGCAAGGAGGCCTACAAACCTGACTCAGGTACACCAGCTCTGTCAGGAGAAATGGAACAAAATTCACCCAACTTTTTGTGTGAAGCTTGTGGAAGGCTACCCAAAACATCTGACCCAAGTTAAACAATTTAAAGGCAATGCTACCAAATACTAATTGAGTGTATGCAAACTTCTGACCCACTGGGAATGTGATGAAATAAATAAATAATTCTCTCTACAATTATTCTGACTTTTCACATTCTTAAAATAAAGTGGTGATCCTAATTGACCTACTAAAGGGAATTTTTACTTCGATTAAATGTCAGAAATTGTGAAAAACTGAGTTTAAATGTATTTGGCTAAGGTGTATGTAGACTTCTGACTTCATCTGTGTGTGTGTGTGTATATATATATATATATATATATATATATATTTATAAAGAAAATCTATCAAATTAATACTATGCAACCATTGAAACAACTTAATTTGCTCGGATTTATAAGAGAAATTTAAAGACTGGTATTTCACTTACCAGTCTAAGGTAGCGTCCTCTCCTTTAGCTGTTATCTAACCTAAATTCACTAACTGAGAATTAGAACTTTCCCGGTAGATTTCTGCTAGAATATCGTCCAGATCTGTATACCTGGACTTTGATTTAGCTTTTCTAGTATTAGTAGCCATATTGTAAGTTCAATATTAGCAAAACACTAACTCACAGATATGCGTAATGTGCTTCAACATGCTTTTGCATAAATGTCCAAAGGCCACTCGAGTCAGATGTTTCCACCTACTTGCATAAAGCACAGCTCATTGGCTATCTAGCTAGCTATGTTTCAAAATTGTAGGTGGTCATTTGACCAAGATACAGTCAGGCAGTCAAGTGAACACCACCCGTGTCATCGGCTCGCAAATTGGCTTTCCAGTGGATATACTAAATGCAGAATGATATAGCGAAGGCTGGTTACTTTTTAGAGCGTCTGAGGAATAAATATGAACATAATATGACTGGTTGAAACTACGTTGAGCGAGTGGAAATACAAAATTGATCGTGCATATTATATGGGCCTTTTTAAGATATTAAAAATGATTTTATCAAACAAAATTACACTACATGTTAGCTCTGGGACCCTTAGATGACAAATCAGAGCAAGACTTCAGAATGTAAATAAATGATTTACCTTCAGATGTGAAATGTATCAAACCTGTCGCCGTGATAAGTGTTTTGTTTTTGCGCTTTCCTCAAACAATAGCATGGTATTTTTTCGCTGTAATAGCTACTGTAAATTGAACAATGCCGTTAGATTATTAACAAGAATTTAAGCTTTCTGCCCATATGAGACACACCGAACCATAAGAAGTTAAACAATGAACAAGTAAACATTTACTAATTTATTGTTTTTTATTATTTTAACAGGAAAGATATTTTTACAATTGCTCATTGGTTACATCTACTGACCAGGAGAGAGAATGGCCCGGAAGTGTAAGAGCCTAATTACACACACCTGCATTTAATCAACATGTAGTGGGTGTTTTAACCCGGCTGGCCAGATCTGTTTTTGGTCTGGAGCAGCAAGAGGTGACATGCAGGGCTGTTAAAGTAATTTAAATGTTGAAAGATAATGATTAAATAATTCCCACTCTGAAACCTTATAACTGTATGAAATTGATTAGAATCATACATGTAGCCTCTGATGGGCCTGTTTAGGTTTAGTCAGTAAAAGTATAATTAATGATGTGTGTAGTTTTAGTCAGAATTAGGGTAATACAATATATCTGTACAATATATCTTCACAGTATCTTAAACACAGACTGTCTGAGCAAAATTCGGTGCTGACCTTGCTAGGGGCCACAGAGATTTGGGAGAGTGCAATGAGTACTCCCTAATCTTGAGGGAGGACAGGGAGTGCTTCTCACGGTCCCTAATCTTTGTCGGCTGGGTTGTGTGTGTATGTATGTTCGTGGATACCTAATGTTTGTGTGTGAAAGTATGTGCATAAGAAGCCAGTATAAAATGAATGGCTTTGTACAACTAACGAGCGCTCTTGTAAATAAACTTTCTGACTATCGTAGCTGGGCCTCTGTCTGTTTCATTTCAACCAGTATCTTACCAATTCTGGGTTGCAGACTGAGTAGTATAATTGATTTGGGTTATGAACATTGAGAACATAATTCTCGTGACAAGGGCCCTCCAACACTGGGAGGGATATCGAACCCAACTAGACAGGAACCTACTGGCTACTACCTACTGGTTACTTGGCCATAGACCTGACCCAAGTCAGGACAAATCTGTTGAATTTCTGTTTTCTTTTGTTGGATGTGCTGGTAAACAGTTTAGCTGTCTGGTAGCAGAGAGGGATGGGAAGACCCGTGTAGAAAGGCTCAAAGACGAGCTAGAATTTGGTTTTATTGTTATACAGTGCTGTGGCACATTCTGTGTCTTTCCCTGGACAAAGGTCAATTTTTGTCTATGCTAGTGTTACTTCACACTCTCGTCAGTTGTTAGCCAGCCCTCCCCCCTCCCCCTGTCCGCTAATTCATTCATCAAATCACATGGTAGGGAGCAGAGACTGAGCCACACATCCACAACAGCCGTGTTCTCTTATACACCATTATTTTACCAGGTAACTTGACTGAGAAGACATTCTCATTTAAAGCAACGACCTGAGGAATAGTTACAGGTGAAAGGAGGGGGGCTGAATGAGCCAATTGGAAGCTGGGGATCATTAGGTAGCCATGATGGTACAAGGGGCAGATTGGGAATTTAGCCAGGAGTTAACACCCCTACTCTTACGATAAGTGCCATGGGTTCTTTAGTGACCACAGAACTTCAGAACACCTGTTTTGTGGTCCCATCCAAAAGACTGCACGCCACACATGTCCCCAATCACTGCCCTGAGGAATTTGAATAATTTTTTAGACCAGAGGAAAGAGTGTCTCCTTCTTGCCCACTTCCAGCAGCATCTGGTCTCTCATCCAGGGATTGACCAGGACCAATCCTGCTTAGCTTCAGAGGCTAGTCAACAGTGGGATGCACGGTGGTAAACATACAATAATAATACAAAATCTACAGTCTGAGATCAAAGCACTATCTCAATTGCTTTAAAATAGCTGTCCTCCTTTGCACTGACTGACTAGGGCCACATTCAGTTGCCAAACATTTTTGAACATTGTCGATAGAGATGTCATGTTTTAAATGAAAATAGGCCTACACTACATCCTATTTTCATCTGTCAGCACAGTTTCAGTAAAATACAAGTACTGTAAGTAAAGTTATCAATATTTGTTGGATTATGAATTGCAACTTTTTAACATTAAACGTGGCATACAGACAAATTTGTTGGCAGGAGCAAGTAGTTGAAGAGGTGTATCGACATTCACACATTTCAGATCTTAGCTTTATATATGAGAGAAGGCTCCCAACATGACATGAATTCATTGGGTAGTCCAAAAAGTTTGACAGAAGTGAACTCATTATATGGCCTTTATAAAATGTAGTTTTTTTACCTAAGAAGTTTTCAAAGGAAACCCTGAGAGAGTACGCGGGTGACAGTGTATTTTTACATCACTTAGATGCATAATAAGGCCATGCTCATTATACACCAAATTCTCTTTACCATAAAGCTGGCCAAAATGATCCACCAAAGTTAAAGGTATAGTTTTTGAGAACTCGCACATTTGAACAAATTGGGCTAGAATTAAGATGGCAAACGAGAAAGACATTCAATTATTGTACAGTGGTGCACTCAAAACAGCATACAGCACTACTGGACCAGTATAGAGCAAAAACTGTCTGAATTCGGTAGCTTTCCATCTACAGTATGCTAAGTCGTTACACAGGTAGTCGTTTAGCTCAGTTACCTTAGCTTTCTTGGGAACAGGAACAATGGTGGCCCTCTTGAAGCATGTGGGAACAGCAGACTGGTATAGGGATTGATTGAATATGTCCGTAAACACACCGGCCAGCTGGTCTGCGCATGCTCTGAGGGCGCGGCTGGGGATGCCGTCTGGGCCTGCAGCCCTGCGAGGGTTAACACGTTTAAATGTCTTACTCACCTCGGCTGCAGTGAAGGAGAGACCGCATGTTTTCGTTGCAGGCCGTGTCAGTGGCACTGTATTGTCCTCAAAGCGGGCAAAAAAGTTATTTAGTCTGCCTGGGAGCAAGACATCCTGGTCCGTGACTGGGCTGGATTTCTTCCTGTAGTCCGTGATTGACTGTAGACCCTGCCACATGACTCTTGTGTCTGAGCCGTTGAATTGAGATTAGACTTTGTCTCTGTACTGACGCTTAGCTTGTTTGATAGCCTTGCAGAGGGAATAGCTGCACTGTTTGTATTCGGTCATGTTACCAGACACCTTGCCCTGATTAAAAGCAGTGGTTCACTAGCTGTGGGAATGTCTCTGTGATTTTCCTCATCAGACTGAAATGTAAAACACCTATCAGTTCTTAAGGCACAGTTTGTCTCAGGAAAGGTCATCCTACTTTTAATATGTAAACCATATGTTGTACATTTGTCACAACCAGCATAGCCTGTTTGTCTTGATCAAAACCCTGTGCAGGGGCATCACGTATTACTGAAGTAATTGTAAATAAAGAGTTGTTTCCCTTTGAATGTAAAGACAGATTGTAAGTCTAATTTATTTTACAAAATCTGTTGGATGCTCTGCCAATGATTTTGTTTTGGATGTTCCACCAAAAAGGGCAATTAGACAGGCTTTGTTGATGTTAAATCCCTGCACCAGTCCCAAAATGGACCAAAGCTGCAAACAAAATCTTTTGAAAAATCGTAAGCCCATCAAAGTTCAGTTGTTTGGAAGTTTTTGCAAACATTTCCCAAGCATGCCAGATAGTGAGCTCAGAGTAACAAAACAATAAAACGTGCCACCAGCAACTATCTTAACTCTGTAGGAGGGTCCTTGTGTCTTTTGGCAAGGATGGATGATGGAACCTCAGAATTGAGAGCAGTGTTGTAAATGAAACTAATGTGATTCCAAACTCGAAAGCCCAATCCACCAAGCTGCCTATAAGGCTATGATCTGGTGGACATTCAACCTCATCAACCTTATTCTCAACATCATCATCAACCTCATCTTGAACAACCCCCTCTCCTACATTACCAGTGTCCATCAAAGCATCCATGAATTGCTCATCAAAGTCCTGACCACTGTCCTCACCTATTTCCTCAATGGCCTCATTGGAAGAATGAGATGTCAGAGGAACGACATTATCATTGTCTACAGAAATTGTTGACTGCTCCTGAGAGTAAGAGCGTTGACAGACATGGCCACCTTGTTGCAGGCTCCTACGCAAATCTACAGAATGTTGTATTTATTTTTGTTATTTTTCACATTACTATCCCAGAACGTTCTTTGCATTATTACATAGAGCTGGAAATTACATTTGGATTTCAGAGGGGCAGTAACTCACCAGCATTTAGACCAGGAATACAACTTTCCTGAATTGGATCCTTGGTTCGTACCTTTCAAGGTGATTGAACTTATCCCAGAGGCTGCTCCAAGGCGCTGGCGGCAGAGAAGAGGTATTCAGAGTGGACACACCATCCACCTCATCCGACTATATTATTCGCTGATGTTCAGTCGCTGGACAGTAAGGTAGATGAGCTCAGGGTGAGGATCTCCATCCACAGAGACATCAGGGACTGTAACATACTCTGTTTCACGGAATCATGGCTCTCTCTTGGTATACTGTCCCAGTCCATACAGCCAGCTGGGTTCTTAATACATTGTGTGGATAGGAATAAAGAAAGGCGGAGGTGTATGTTTCATGATTAACTAGTCATGGTGTGATTGTGGTAATGTACAGGAACTGAAGTCCTTTTGATCATCTGACCTAGAATACCTGACAATCAAATGCCGTCCACATTAACTCTGTAGAGAATTTTCTTTGTTGATCGTCACAGCCGTGTATATTCCCCATAAAGCCAATAACACAACAGATCTCAAGGAACTACGCTGGACCTTGTGCAAACTGGAAAACGCATATCCCGAGGCCTCATTTATTATAGCTGGGGACTTTAATAATGCAAATATGAAGAATTTCTCAGCACATTGCCTGCAGTACTCGCACTTCAAAAACTCTTGACCATTGTTACTCTCCATTCCAGGATGTCTACAAGGACCTCCCCCTGCCCTCCCTTCAGCAAATCAGCTCACCACTCATTTTGCTCCTCCCTTTCTATAGGCAGGAACACAAACAGGATGTACCTGTGCTAAAGTCTATTCCATGCTTCAAGACTGAAACATCACACAAGTATTCAGACCCTTTACTCATACTTTCTTGAACCACGTTTGGCAGCAATTAAAGCCTCTGCTCTTCTTGGGTATGACCCTACAAGCTTGGCACACCTTGTACAGCTTGAATTTAAATTGGATTACGTTTGGATTTTTTGGTCACTGGCCTAAACAAAATACCCCATAATATCGAAGTGGAATTATATGTTTAGACATTTTTACAAATGAAAAGCTGAAATGTCTTGAGTCAATATGGATTTTTTTGTATTGCTTAACAAGTCACAGGCTCTGTGTGTGATAACAGTTTTGAACATAATTTTTTTTATGACAATCAAATCTATGTACATACATTATCTGTAAGGTCCCTCAGTCTAGGAGTGAATTTCAAACACAGATTCAACCACAAAGACCAGGGAGGTTTTCCAATGCCTCGCAAAGGGCACCTATCGGTAGACGGGTAAAATGTAAAAAAGCAGACATTGAATATTGCATTTTCAGTGTTACACTGTAGCCGTTGTAGAAGATTGTTACAGTAATGTATACCTACTCGAATATACATGAACAAACGCAATACAGTAACACAAACATTGTAATTTATTTCCAAAATGCAGTATTTTTTAACCCTTGTGTTTTGTATGAAACACTTTCCATACCCAAAAGGAGAAAACCAGAAAAAACATTCAGAAGACAAATTATTTTCTGTACAAAATTTAAGGTGTCTCATTCTTTCAATACTCCAAACACAAAAAGACATGCAAAATGTAAGAAAAAACACATTCGGGCTGCCTCCTATCTGCCTTCTATTTGGGTCTGGCCACAGTACCTCATCTACATCACAAGCAATGTTCTCCCTGGCTAAACAGCGGGTAAATAATATTCTGGAGTGAATGATCCAGCCGCTGAAAGCCCCCACATCAACTCCACCATATGCATCCTCCATTGCCTGGAGAAGAGGCATGCTTGTGAGGGGATGGCGGTCATACACCTTCCATCGCCATGCCGAAAAAGACTCTTCAATTGGGTTTAGAAATGGGGAATATGGTGGGAGGTGTAGAACAATAAATTGTGGGTGGTCATTGAATCAGTTGCGGACCAGAACAGCCCAGTGGAAACTCACGTTGTCCCAGACGACAACATACCTGGACTGCTCTGATCCACCCCTCTGCTCGGCTGGAATGAGAATGCCATGTAGTGTGTCCAGGACTGTGATGAGAAGGGCGGTGTTGTAGTGACTAAGGTTGGCATGGTGATAGAGGATGCCTTGCTGACTAACGTGGTAATATTTCCTCCACGCTGTCCAGCGACATTCACAATAGCACGGTGGCCAATAATGACCCGTCCCCGTCCCCTTCTTTTGGCTAGCTTGAAGCCAACCTCATTAATGTAAATATAAACATGCTGAATTGCAGCGGCATCCAGCTCAAAGACTCTCTGAAACAGACAACAAGACAATATGGTGAGGCACAATACACTGGATTACAGTACTGTAATGTGTCTATACAGTGCTGATATGATAGTACATTCACAGTATAGTACTTACTCATGGCGCTGTTCTTTAACCCTCTCTCAAATGGTACCCTGTAGACCTATTTCATCCGGATTCGGTTGTGCTGTAATACACGGTCCAATGTAGACAAACCAACTTGGTGAATGTTATTGAATATTGTGTTGTCTGCAATTATGTGGTTCTGGATTAATCGAAGTCTAATGGTACTGTTTGCCACTACCATGTTCACAATAGCGGTCTCCTGTTCTTGTGTGAACAGCCGGTGTCTTCCACCGTGGCCTGGCCGTCTCGCAGTTCTGCAGAAGATCCACAGATATGATATGATTGGTTACAGTGAACTAAAATAATCTATTCTTTCAATATGACATTACTGTAACATTGGCCAACTGCTATGTCGGACTGCAATATACTACAGTTTACATACATAAAGAGCATAGTGTAGATTAGCATTTTCCTCCAAACAGGAGAGCTCATCTGTGGCCTTTTATAGTGCTAAAGCTCTGATTTATAAGTGAACAGTTCAGTAACTAGTGTTTACACCTGTGAGAAGTGTGTGTTGCCAATTGGTATATAGAGCTTGGCATTGTGATTGGTGTTGCTTTCCAAAAGGACTAAAGAGATTTTAATTTTGAATGTTGTGCCTAATATAGAGAACTGTGTGTAGTGTTTTTCAAAAAGCGTGATATAGAATTGAAAACTGAGTGTGAAGCAGGAATTGTGCTTGCAATTTTGCAGACTTGGTTTAGGGATTTGGTACATGAGTTTCAGGTTTTGGTGATTGTGTTTCAAGTTCCAATTTCAGTGTGTAAACAATTGGGAAAAACTGTAAATACACCCAATAACTACAAATATACAGGCGTCCTTCCTAACTCAGTTGCCGGATAGAAAGGAAACCGCTCAGGGATTTCACCATGAGATCAATTGTGACTTTAAAACAGTTAGAGTTTAATGGCTGTGATAAGAGAAAACTGAGGATGGATCAACAACATTGTAGTTATTACTCCACAATACTAACCTAATTGACAGAGTGATTTTTTTTTTTTCAAAACATGAATCCTGTTTGCAATAAGGAAAAGCAATAAACATTTTTCCTGAATACAAAGTATGTTATGTTTGGGGCAAATCCAAAACAACCCATTACTGAGTACCTCTCTCCATATTTTCAAGCATAGTGGTGGGCATGTAATGGGTATGCTTGTAATCGTTAATGGAAAAAAAATAACAGAACGGAGCTAAGCACATGCAAAATTAAAGAGAAAAACCTGCTTCAGTTGGCTTTCCACCAGACACTGGGAGATGAATTCACCTTTCAGAAGGACAATAACCTAAAGCACAAGGCATTGCTTACCAAGAAGACAGTGAATGTTCCTGAGTGGCTGAGTTAGTTTTACTTAAATCTGCTTGAAAATGTTGTGAACTTGAGTGAGGACCCAAAAGCGGTTTAACAGTCCTTTAATGTAAAAACACAGGGAAGACATAGATCCTCTTCAGATGTAGAAAAATGGCAAAATAGACAACCCTCAGAGAGGGCGACAAATGAAACAGAAAGTCCTTCTGATATTTACAAAAGAGTCCCCTTCTTAGCAGTAGAGGAGAATAGCTGGGTTGCGGCGACAGACCGCTGGTCTCTCTGGGTAGGCGTGGGTCGTAGCGGACAGAGGTACCTGATCACACGTAGCATCAGAAGATCAGGCAGGTTCCGACAGGATGGGACAAGGGTGAAGCAAACAAGACGATAGTTTGGTTCTGGCATGAAAAACTCAAACGAGAATCTGACAAAGAAAGAAGCAGGAACAGAGACAGAAATAGAGACCTAATCAGAGGGAAAAAGGGAACAGGTGGGAAAAGAGTGAACGAGGTAGTTAGAGAAGATGAGGAACAGCTGGGGGAAGGAGAGGAAGAGAAGGTAACCTAATACGACCAGCAGAGGGAAACGGAGTGAAGAGAAAGAACAGGAACAAGACATAATATGACAATACATGACAGAAAAGCAATGACAAGGCTTGAAAATGGTTGTTTAGCAATGATCAACAACCAATTTGACAAGAGCTTGAAGAATTTTGAAAATAATCATGTGCAAATATTGTACAGATTTAATAAATCCTGTTCACACCACCACGTACCTCTAGGGGTACCATCCCCCCCTGCTCAACTGACACAGTGGCGCACAGAACGCAAAAATATTCTTAGAAATATTTAACCTCCACACATTAACAAGTCCAATAGCTCAAATGAAAGATAAACACCTTGTTCATCTAGCCAGCAAGTCAGATTTCTAAAATGTTTTACGGCGAAAACATAGCACATATTTATGTCAAACCACCACCAAAAGATAGGCTAATTTACATAGCCATATTTGTAGAACAATAGATGCAATCACAAAAGCAGGATTAAAAGAAAAATAATTCACTAACCTTTTGAAAATCTTCATCAGATGACAGGAATAGGACATGTTATACAGTACATTTATGTTTTTTTCAATAATATGCCATTTATATCCATAAATCACTGTTTACATTGAACGTCATGTTCAAAAAATGCTACTAGAATGTCCGGAGAAATTATGATAACTCTGCCAGATAACAGAAATACACATCATAAACGTTGACTAAATATACATGTTCTACATATAGTTAGAAAGATACACTTCTTCTTAATAAAACAGCTGTGTTACATTTATTTTTAACGTTACAGAATTCGTTCACTTGTCAATAATATGAGACGGCGCTCATAGATTAGCAATATGGCTCCACTATTTCGGAGTCCACAGAAACACATAATAACCACATAAATATTCCCTTACCTTTGCTGTTGTTCGATCAGAAGTCGTGGAAGAAGTCATACTTACCAAAAACAGCGTTTGCCTTTCAAATGTGTGTCTTTGGGTTATCAAACGCGACTAATTTTGGCTGAAATGCATCAAAACTTCAAAATTACATATTATATGTCGACTAAACTGGTCAAACTAAGTTCAGAATCGAGCTAAAACATGTTATAAACACACATAAAAATCCTTAGCCCGAACAGACAAGCCTATATCGTTTGGTGGATCTTGGAACAAAGAGAGCCAAATACCCGAGGCGCGCACGTATTATTGCGTGACCCGAGGGTTTCTTCCCGCCAAAGGGTGAGGGAGCGCGCGATCTTCACAATGAAGCACCCCATTGAAAGAGGACATCGCGCTGAAGAGATAGGAACTGTTCCCAGATCTGTAGCTGGTTGGGAAGGGTGGGGGCGATGACGTCAAAGTTGGGCCAACTTTTCTGCTGACAGAAAGAGTTTGGAAGAATGGCTGCCCTGTGAGTTCTGCTTTACATAGAGACATAATTTGAATGGTTTTTAGAAGCTTTAGAGTGTTTTCTATTCAATAATATTTATTATATGCATATATTAGCAATTTTTGACTGATTTTTTGTCAGTTTACTATGGGCACGCATTCCTCCAAAGGGGGCAGTATTCTGCCCTAGCCTTAACAGGTTTTAACCTGAAAGATTCACAGCTGTAAATTCTGCCAAAGCTGATTCTAACATGTATTGACTCAGGGGTGTGAGTACTTATGTAAATAAGATATTTCTGTATTTCATTTTCAATAAATATGTAACATGTAAAAAACATTATCATGTTTCACTTTTCATTATGGGGTATTGTGTGAATTCAGGCTATAACACAACACAATGTAGAATAAGTCAAGGGGTATGAGTACTTTCTGAAGGCACTGGGATGGAAGATTGTGAGTCACACTGGTCTAGGTTAGTGTCTGGAAGAGGGGAGAGAGAGATGTTCGGCTAACATTTAATTTAGCTAGTTAGTTAACATTATATGTTCCTTTTTAGAGGAGTTACAGAAATCTCAATTTTAACAGTAGTCCTTTACAATGTGCTGAATGTGTGAACATGTGGGGCAGAGAGGAGACTGGAGCCAACAACACATACTGAAGACTATTGAAGAGACAGACTTCAATTTAAATGAACTGGCAAAATAGGAATTGATGTCCGTTTAACTTCTTGGATATAGGGGGCGCTCTTTTCATTTATGGATAAAAGAAAGTGCCCGTTTTAAGCGCAATATTTTGTCACGAAAAGATGCTCGACTATGCATATAATTGGCAGCTTTGGAAAAGAAACACTCTAAGGTTTCCAAAACTGCAAAGATATTATCTGTGAGTGTCACAGAACTCATGCTACAGGCGAAACCAAGATAAAACTTCAACCAGGAAATGGGCAGAATTTTTGAAGCTCTGTTTTCCACTGTCTCCTTATATGGCTGTGAATGCGCCGGGAATGAGCCTGCCCTTTCTATCGTTTCTCCAAGGTGTCTGCAGCATTGTGACATATTTGTAGGCATATCATTGGAAGATTGGCCATAAGAGACTACATTTACCAGGGGTCCGCCCGGTGTCCTTTGTCTAAATTGGTGCGTAATCTACAAGCTGCACGCAGTCATCCAGTGACTGAGAGGAGAGAGGAGGCTTTCAACGAACGATATATCATGAAGAGATATGTGAAAAACACCTTGAGGATTGATTCTAAACAACGTTTACCATGTTTCAGTCGATATTATGGAGTTAATTTGGAAAAAAGTTTGGCGTTTTGAAGACTGAATTTTTTGTTTTTTTTGGTAGCTAAACGTGACGCACCAAACGGAGCGATTTCTCCTAAACAAATAATCTTTCAGGAAAAACTGAGCATTTGCTATCTAACTGAGAGTCTCCTCATTGAAAACATCTGAAGTTCTTCAAAGGTAAATGATTTTATTTGAATGATTTTCTGTTTTTTGTGAAAATGTTGCCTGCTGATGCTAACGCTAAATGCTACGCTAGCTGCGCTAGCTGTTACACAAATGCTTGTTTTGCTATGGTTGAGAAGCATATTTTGAAAATCTAAGATGACAGTGTTGTTAACAAAAGGCTAAGCTTGAGAGCTAGCATATTAATTTAATTTCATTTGCGATTTTCATGAATAGTTAACGTTGTGCTATGCTAATGAGCTGCGGGGATAATTACACTCCTGGATACAGGTTTTTTTCGTAGCTAAACGTGACGCACCAAACGGAGCGATTTCTCCTAAACAAATAATCTTTCAGGAAAAACTGAGCATTTGCTATCTAACTGAGAGTCTCCTCATTGAAAACATCTGAAGTTCTTCAAAGGTAAATGATTTTATTTGAATGATTTTCTGGTTTTTGTGAAAATGTTGCCTGCTGATGCTGACGCTAAATGCTACGCTAGCTGCGCTAGCTGTTACACAAATGCTTGTTTTGCTATGATTGAGAAGCATATTTTGAAAATCTGAGATGACAGTGTTGTTAACAAAAGGCTAAGCTTGAGAGCTAGCATATTAATTTCATTTCATTTGCGATTTTCATGAATAGTTAACGTTGCGTTATGGTAATGAGCTTGAGGCTGTATTCACGATCCCGGATCCGGGATGGCTCGGCGCAAAAAGTTAATCATCTAGTATTACATTGCGGGGATTGAAATGTTGAATGTAAATTTTGCGATCAAATTAAGAGAAATTATAAGCTTAAAATGTAGCTATTGATATTATGTCTGTGTAGCAATGTATGACATACTCACACTGGTGTGTTCATCATTATAAACTGTGGTTCGAGCCCTGAATGCTGATTGGCTGACAGCCGTGGTATATCAGACCATATACAATGGGTATGACAAAACATTTATTTTTACTGCCCTAATTCTGTTGGTAAACAGTTTTGTAATAGCAATAAGCCGCCTCGGGGGTTTGTGATATATGGCCAATATACCACGGCTAAGGGCTGTGTCCAGGTACTCTGCGTTGTCGTGCTAAGGACAGCCCTTAGCCGTGGTATATTGGCCATATACCACACCTCCTCGGGCCTTATTGCTTAAGTAACACACCTCTATATTGCTATACTCAACTCACTGATGGTGTTTGTATGAAGCTGGAATTACCATGTGTTTTCCTTCCGATTCAGTCGAGGTCATGGTCGTAAGATATCTATATCTACCGGTAAACAGTATGTTATTTTTATCAGGTATGTTTACTCTTGTACTGCTGAACAAGGGAGAGATAAAGCCTTGTGCAAAGACCATATTCAACTGGCAGCTACATTAAATAGTTCCCGTAAAACACCAGTTTCAACGTCAACAGTGAAGAGGTGACTCCAGGATGGTGGCCTTCTAGGCAGAGTTGCAAAGAAAAAGCCATATCTTCAGACTGGCCAATAAAAAGAAAAGATTAAGATGGGCGAAAGAACACAGACACTGGACAGAGGAACACTGCCTAGAAGACCAGCATCCCGGAGTGACCGCTTCGCTGTTGATGTTGAGACTGGTGTTTTGCGGGAACTATTTAATGAAGCTGCCAGTTGAGGATTTGTGACGTGTTTGTTTCTCAAACTAGACACTAATGTACTTGTCCTCTTGCTCAGTTGTGCACCGGGGCCTCCCACTCTTTCTATTCGGGTTTGTGGGAGGCATGTGGGAGACTCCCCAAACATATGGACGAAGGTACTCTGGTCAGATGGAACTAAAATGTAGCTTTTTGGCCATCAAGAAAAACGCTATGTCTGGCACAAACCCACCACCTCCCATCACCCCGAGAACATCATCCCCACAGTGAAGCATGATGGTGGCAGTATATTGCTGTGTGATGTTTTTCATCGGCAGGGACCCGGAAACTGGTCAGAATTGAAGGAATGATGGCTGGCACTAAATACAGGGAAATTCTTGGGGGAAACCTGTTTCAGTCTTCCAGAGATTTGAGACTGGGATGGAGGCTCACCTTACAGCAGGACAATGACCCTAAGCATACTGCTAAAGCAGCACTCAAGTGGTTTAAGGGAAAACATTTAAATGTCTTGGAATGGCCTAGTCAAAGCCCAGATCTCAATCCATTTGAGAATCTGTGATATGACTTAAAGATTACTGTACACCAGCAGAATCCATCCTGCTTGAAGGAGCTGGAATAGTTTTGCCTTGAAGGATGGGCAAAATACCCAGTGGCTAGATGTGCCAGGCTTATGGAGACCTACCCCAAGAGACTTGCAGCTGTAATTGCTGCAAAGGTGGCTCTACAAAATACTGACTTTGGGGGATGAATATTTATGTATGCACAAGTTCTGTTTTTTTGTCTTATTTCTTTTAAGTTTCACAGTAAAAAATATTTTGTTTGGTCAAAGTGGTAGGCATGTTGTGTAAAATAAATTATTAGAAAACAAAATAAGAAAAATGCCAAGAGTGGTGAATAGTTTCGCAAGGCACTGTATGTTCATCAGTCCACGGTAAGACAAATAGTCTATAAATGGAGAGAGGTCAGCACTGTTGCTACTCTCCCTAGGAGTGGCTGTCCTGCAAAGATGGCTGCAAGAGCACAGTGCAGAATGCTCAGTGAGGTTAAGAAGAATCATTGAGTGTCAGCTAAAGACTTACAGAAATCTCTGGAACCTGCTAACATCTCTGTTGATGAGTCTACGATACGTTAAACACTAAACAAGAATGGTGTTCATGGGAAGACGCCACGGAAGAAGCCACTGCTGTCCAAAAAAAATCATTGCTGCATGTCTGAATTTCGCAAAAAACACATCTGGATGTTCCACAGTGCGACTGGCAAAATATTCTGAGGAAAGATTAAAATAAAGTTGAGTTGTTTGGAAGGAACACAACACTGTGTGGAGAAAAAGGCACAGCATACCAACATCAAAACCTCATCCCAACTGTAAAGTATTGTGAAAGAAGCATCATGGTTTGATGCTGCTTTGCTGCCTCGGCCTGGACAGCTTACTATCATTGACAGAAAAATGAATTCCCAAGTTTATCAAGACATTTCACAGCAAGTGCCTTTTCTGTCACACGTTCATATGTTGATTGACAGTTGTTGGGTGATGCAAGAGGACAACTCAAAACACAGAAGTAAATCAACAACAAAATGGTTTCAACAGAAGAAAATATGCCTTCTGGAGTGGCCCAGTCAGAGTCCTGACCTCAAACCGATTTGAAATGCCGTGGCAGGACCTCGAGAGTGGTTCACACCAGACATCCCAAGAATATTGCTGAGGTGAAACAGTTTTGTTAAGAGGAATGATCCAAAATTCCTACTGATCGTTGTGCAGGTCTGATCCGAAATTACAGAAAACGTTTGGTTGAGGTTATTGCTGCCAAAGGAGGGTCAAGCAGTTATTAAATCCAGGGGTTCACATACTTTTTCCACCCTGCACTGTGAATGTTTACACGGTGTGTTCAGTAAAGACATGCACACTTAGAACTGTTTTCTTTCAAAAACAAGGACATTTCTAAGAGACCCCAAACTTTTTAACGGTAGTGTACATTGATCCTATTCTCATCCTGTTGTCTTTCAAAAACATCCTGTTGTCTTTTTTTTGTTCCTGGCCTGTTTCCCTTCTGTGTCAGATGGTATCTTGAGGTAGATGCCGCACGTCTGAGCTTCCAGTCCACTAACGCCAAACTGCCCTTGGATGATCCTCAACAGACAATCACACTATCTCCTCTTGTACAGCACATAAGATGTTAATCAAACAATACAATGTTGCACAAACTAAAATGAAATATAAAAAAATGAATTTATCTTCCCTCATGAATACTTTACAAGGCAATGATTTTGTAATAATTCATTTTCACCTCATAAAAAAAACACAATTTCCACTGCAAACCCAGGCATACCAGTGGAGAAGTCTCCATTAAATATTGAAGACAATCCCTTCATAAGTGGCTCCTGTGCTGTATGTGCAATGTCCTGAAGCTGAATGAACTCTGGGGGAAACTTCACTGGGTGCATCTCTATGTGGGCAGTTTTCATCCAAAGGACACTGCTCATTGATTTAGTATACAACAACCACAAACACAAGTCTGCCGGGATGCCAACATCTTACCAGGCATACATCTAAATTTAGACAAACTTCGTAAAATATTGTCATATTTTATGGCGGTGACATGTTCAATTTATTCCTGATAGCTGGGTACCTTTTATATCAGGTCTAGCACAGCAACTAGACCCTGACACCCTGATGAAGAAAGCTTGTCTGTCGAAACGTTGGACATAAATATTTTTGCATCTAAGCTTCTAGTGTGCGGCCCTCCTTTATTTTTTTAAAGTGTTCCACTCCACTAGCCAGCACCTCGCCTAAATAGGTGTGTTTCTTTCGCCTCTAGACTAGCACAGCAACTGCCTTTTCTGTCACACGTTCATATGTTGATTGACAGTTGACTGAATGTAACCATTTAAACCCTCCTTATCTTGCTCTGTGAAACATGGGTGGAAAGGACAGACAATGTGGCTATTATCTGTGGCCATTCATGTTCAAATCAAATTTTATTTGTCAGATGCACCGAATACAACAGCTGTAGTCGACCTTACCGTGAAATGCTTACTTACGAGCCCTTAAAAAAAGCTTGAATCTAGAATATAACTGCAATGCTCAAAAAAATAAAGGGAACACTAAAATAACACATCCTAGATCTGAATGAATGAAATATTCTTATTAAATCCTTTCTTTACATAGTTGAATGTGCTGACAACAAAATCACAAAAATTATCAATGGAAATCAAATTGATCAACCCATGGAGGTCTGGATTTGGAGTCACACTCAAATTTAAAGTGGAAAACCACACTACAGGCTGATCCAACTTTGATGTAATGTCCTTAAAACAAGTCAAAATGAGGCTCAGTAGTGTGTGTGGCCTCCATGTGCCTTAATGACCTCCCTACAATGCCTGGGCATGCTCCTGATGAGGTGGCGGATGGTCTCCTGAGGGATCTCCTTCCAGACCTGGACTAAATCATCCGCCAACTCCTGGACAGTCTGTTGGTGGATGGAGCGAGATATGATGTCCCAGATGTGCTCAATTGGATTCAGGTCTGGGGAACGGGCAGGCCAGTCCATAGCATCAATGCCTTCCTCTTGCAGGAACTGCTGACACAATCCAGCCAGATGAGGTCTAGCATTGTCTTGCATTAGGAGGAACCCAGGGCCAACCGCACCAGCAAATGGTCTCACAAGGGGTCTGAGGATCTCATCTCGGTACCTAATGGCAGTCAGGCTACCTCTGGCGAGCACATGGAGGTCTGTGCGGCCCCCCAAAGAAATGCCACCCCCCACCATGACTGACCCACCGCCAAACCGGTCATGCTGGAGGATGTTGCGGGAAGCAGAACGTTCTCCACGGCATCTCCAGACTCTGTCACGTCTGTCACATGTGCTCAGTGTGAACCTGCTTTCATCTGTGAAGAGCACAGGGCGCCAGTGGCGAATTGGCCAATCTTGGTGTTCTCTGGCAAATGCCAAACATCCTGCATGGTGTTGGGTTGAAAGCACAACCCCCACCTGTGGACGTCGGGCACTTATAGCACCCTCATGGAGTCTGTTTCTGACCATTTGAGCAGACACATGCACATTTGTGGCCTGCTGGAGGTCATTTTGCAGGGCTTTGGCAGTGCTCCTCCTGCTCCTCCTTGCACAAAGGCGGAGGTAGAGGTACTGCTGCTGGGTTGTTGCCCTCCTACGGCCTCCTCCACGTCTCCTGATGTACTGGCCTGTCTCCTGGTAGCGCCTCCATGCTCTGGACACTACGCTGACAGACACAGCAAACCTTCTTGCCACAGCTCGCATTGATGTGCCATCCTGGATGAGCTGCACTACCTGAGCCACTTGTGTGGGTTGTAGACTCCACTAGATTGAAAGAACCGCCAGCATTCAAAAGTGACCAAAACATCAGCCAGGAAGCATAGGAACTGAGAAGTGGTCTGTGGTCACCACCTGCAGAACCACTCCTTTATTGGTCGTGTCTTGCTAAATGCCTATAATTTCCACCTGTTGTCTATTCCATTTGCACAACAGCATGTGAAATTTATTGTCAATCAGTGTTGCTTCCTAAGTGGACAGTTTGATTTCACAGAAGTGTGATTGACTTTGTGTTACATTGTGTTGTTTAAGTGTTCACTTTATTTTTTTGAGCAGTGTATAACATGTCCATCTATCCATCTAGCCATATTTCTATCCATCTATCTACAGTGCATTCAGAAAGTATTCAACCACTTCATTTTTCTACATTTTGTAATATTATCAATTTTAGAACAAAAGTAAAGTAACAAAATGTGGAAAAAGGAAAGGGGTCTGAATACTTTCCGAATGCACTGTCACGATGACGCTGGAGAACAATAAAACTGACTTATTTTGGACAACAGGGGCACGTTCAGTAGCCAAACATAATCATACATTGCAGATAGATATGTCAACATGATTCCATATTTTACCTGACAGGGTAAATTTATTTCTATATACCTGACAGGGTATATTTCTATATGAATGTTCCAAAGTGTTTTACACACAGAGCAATAATTATACTGAACAAAAATATAAAACGCAACAGGTGAAGTGTTGGTCTATGTTTCATGAGCTGAAATAAAAGATCCCAGACATTTTTCACATGCACAAAAAGCATATTTCTCTCAGATTGTGTGCACAAATTTGTTTACATCCCTGTTAGTGAGCAATTCTCCTTTGCTAAGATAATACATCCACCTGACAGGTGTGGCCTATCAAGAAGCTGATTAAACTGCATTAACATTGCACAGGTGCGCCTTGTGCTGGGGTAAAAGGCCACTCTAAAATGTGCCGTTTTGTCGCACTACACAATGCCACAGATGTCTCAATTCGAGGAAGTGTGCAATTAGCATGCTGGCTGTTGGAATGTCCACCAGAACTGTTGCCACATGACTGGATGCTCATTTCTATACCATAAGCCGCCTCCAAAGTTTTTTGAGAATTTGGCAGTACGTCCAACTGACCTCACAACCGCAGACCAAGTGTAACCACGCCAGCCCAGGACCTCTACATCTGGCTTCTTCACCTGTGGGATCGTCTGAGACCAGCCACCCAGACAGCTGTTGAAACTGTGGGTTTGCACAACCAAATAATTTCTGCACAAACTGTCAGAAACCGTCTCAGGGAGCTCACCTGCATGCGCATCCTCCTAAGCAGGGTCTTGACCTGACTGCAAATCAGCGTCATAATCAACTTCAGTGGGCAAATGTTCACCTTCGATGGCCACTGACACACTGGAGATGTGTGCTCTTCATGGATTAATCCAGGTTTGAACTGTACTGGGCAGATGGCAGACAGCATGTATGGTGTTGTGTGGGCTAGCGGTTTGCTGATGTCAATGTTGTGAACAGAGTGCCCCATGGTGGCAGTGGGATTAAGGTATGTGCAGGCATAAGAACAGAAATACCGTGACGAGATCCTGAGGCCCATTGGTGTGCCATTCATCCACCGCCATCACCTCATGTTTCAGCATGATAATTTATGGCACATGTTGCAAGGATCTGTACACAATTCCTGGAAGTTGAACATGTCTGCATACTCACCTGACACGGCACCCATTGAGCAAGTTTGAGATGCTCTGGATTGACGTGTATGACAGTGTGTTCCAGTTCCCGCCAATATCCAGCGACTTCACAATCAACAGCCTGATCAACCCTATGCGAAGGAGATGTGTCATGCTGCAATGAGGCATATGTTGGTCACACCAGAAACTGACTGGTCTTATGATCCACGGCCGTACCTTAAAAAAATTATTGTTCATTTTGCCGATATTTATTTCGTATTTCCTCAAAAGCTCTTTTAAGTACTCAGGAATTGAGTGTCATTACGCACACCTGTCACCATCTTTATGTGCTTTAACACTTCATGGGACTCATCTGGACTCTATTACCTTATTGATTGCCTCCCCTATAGCTGTCACTTCCTCAGTTTCTTCCGCGTGTCTACATTAATATAATTTTGTTCCTCTTGTTTCATGTGCATTATTTGTTAAATATTCACTCCCTGTACTTGCTCCCAGCGCCTGTCCTCACAGAATGCAGACACCAATATAGGGAGTTTTTGTTTTTTGTTGGTGTTTGTAATGCCGGGTCCGGGTGCCACTGCCGAAGGAACCGGGGTTGCCTCAGCTGGTTCGTCGGGCTCCCACGCCCCAGCTGGCTCATCAGGCTCTCATCCCACGTCATACCTCAGCAGGCCCGTCGGGCTATCATTCCTGCTCCCGCTCCCCCTCTCGTACCCCCTTACGTACACCTGTCACCATCGTTACGAGCATCACCACTTCAGGGGAGTCACCTGGACTCTATTAATTTGTTGATTGCCTAACCTTTTATCTATCACTACCTCAGTTTCATCCCCGTGTCTGCAGTTAATGTTGTTTTGTCCGGACACTGTCCCTGTTTTGTTTCATATCCGTAATTAATTAAATATTCACTCCCTGTACTTGCTTCTCGTCTCCCACAATAGTATGAACAAACCAGTCACACGCTTTGGAAAAATCAACTAAACAAACTTTGCACTGTGCCAAAGCAACTTCACCAAAGATTGTGACCATCCCACCCTCTACGGCTACTCCGATAACACTAGAGATTCTCACCAGAGGGCTAGCCAAGTCACGGGAAAGTCTGCCATCAGAACTTACCGAATTGCTGAATAACTCCCTAGTGCCTTCTCTTGCCCCAATTCAGGCGACTGTTGAAACCATCTGTCGGTCTGTGGCATCCCATACCACCACACTGGCTGAAGTTGAGGCCTGGCTGTCGGACCACAGCGACTAGATCACCACCCTGGAGACCAGGCTTAATGAGGTGATTGACGGGAACAAGTAGCTACAGGCAACTATAGGTGGAGGATTTCATTTCATGGTCAAAACGCCAAAATATACGCGAGGTTGGACTGCCCTGAGCCAAGAACTCCTACCCAATTCATGTTGGAGCTGGTGGGTGATGAGACTTTTCCCAAACCCCCTGAACTCGACAGAGCCCACTGTAGCATGGGACCAAAGCCTCGCCCCCTCGTGATCGTCCGGGTCGGATCCTAAAGTGGTTCTACCACTACAACGAGAAGGGGCTTGTCCTTCAGTGGGCAAGGAGGCATGGTGACATCACTTTCCAAGGTCACAAGATCAAGTTCTACCACGATTTCAGTCCTAGCTTGGCAAAACAATGGGCCACATTCAATGAGATCAAGTCTACTCTGTACAAGAATGGAATCCGCTTCAGGCTGATTCATCCTACCTGCCTTTGCATCATCTTTAAGAGCGAGGATCACTATTTTAAGATCTCCAAAGAAGCGGACTCCTTCTCGGTAGCTCTATTAGACGGCTGTATCCTACTGCTTACACTCGGACAAGGACCTGTTGCATCTCGTGAGTTTTAGGTTAGGCTATAACACTGACTCCCCACCTCTGGTCATGTTGCCTTCCTTTCATATGGACAGTATGGACCCTACATGAATCTACATGGGTATTGACAATTATTGATCTGTTGCGCATTAAATATTTACAGCCTATGCTAGTTATGTCTATTGAAGCAACACACTTTTGATTTTCTATTGAATTGATTTGTCTGCTGGGCGCTGTTCTCAGATAATCGCATGGTCTGCTTTCGCCATAAAGTATTTTTGAAATCTGACACCGTGGTTGGGTTAACAAGAAGTTAATCTTTAAACCGATGTATAACCCTTGTATGTTTTATGCATTTTTATAATGAGTATTTCTGTTTCTGAATTTGGCGCTCTGCAATTTCATTGGATGTTGGCCAGGTGGGACGCTAGCATCCCACGTACCCTAGTGAGGTTAAACATTTGACGTCATAATACACATTGATTATAGGGTCTTAAAGGACATATACTTAAACACTTGATATTTTCGAAAAAAACGATCTACTCTATTACTTCAAAATAAACTCCACAGGCTTGTTTACACAGGTAGAATGCAGTGTTGACCACAGGTAGTAGAAAGGTTCTTGTACTTGTTTGATGCTGTAGTAGATTTAAAAACGTTTTAATGGATGGGGGGAAATGAGAAAATCTAGGGGGAAAGCCATAGAAATCAAAAAAGGTTGAGATTGTTCTACCTACATCATCCTCTAATGTCAAAGCTACCCAATGTTCGCCAGGCATGTGTTTAGGATGGGTATTGACAATAAACATGTCAGGTCGATCCTGTCATTTCTTAATAGTTATTTCATAAACAGCCCATAATCCACTAAATGATTTACCTTTCAAGTGGCGCATGAGACCTTGTAGCGCTTGGGTATTCATGTTTTGATCATTAATATCTTAATTAAAAAGAATCCACTAAGACTTCTGGCATTCACTTCCAAGATTGAATCAGAGCATGCATTAACAATCATACTAACTGTACGATCTAAAGGTGTACGGAAACACATTTTCAGCCTGAGGTTCCTGTTGGACACCACAGACAGATTTTCTGAGGTGTCTTCATTCTGTGATAAATTGAAAGCATAAATTGTGCAACCCTCTGCAAAATCATTTCTGTCAATAGGTGAAGACAGATCTTTTAAATGTCTCCGTGTTGCCAAGAATAGATTGTAAAACTCTCGCACGGATATGTTATTGACTTGTGATCGGAAGGCCTTAGTTGGGACCTGACGTCCGTCCTGACAGAGAGCTACATACTCTGCATTGAAGTGCTGAATATGTACTTTTTTAATAGAAGCTGCCTGAATAAGAGGCGCGATCAACCAATCCTATAACGATGTAACTGTGTAACGTACCTAAAAACTGTTTTTCTTGACTGCATATTCTACTCCCCACAGGTATGCTGAATGTTTTCATGGTAATTCTTTGGAGAGGGTAAAGGGCTGTGAGTGACCCAGACGAACGGCTGGAGCGTGGCCACCAACACTTTGAAATGTTAAGTTACCATCTTGGGCACCCATCAGACAAAACTCATCTTTGGCCCTTGTTAATTTGATCCTTATATCAACCGAATTTAAGAGTAAACATTCTTGAAAGATAATGTCAGTGTATAGGTCCTAGCAGATTAAAATGTCGAGAGGCTGAACAGTAGACCTCACACGACTCCAGTCCTTTGTTTTCACCATTTGTGCGGTCTATGGCTTCCATAGAAGCTCCAGCAGTATCCTTGCTAAACTGCCCAGTGCTGAATTGTGTCTTCAAAGTGTCCCCTGAGTAGTTTAGTAAACATTCTAGGATAGCCCTATAAGGATAGCCGGCACTGCTTTGACTGATAAGCCGTTCACCCAAGTCACATCCACTTGGGAGAAGATGGTAGTGAAATGGGTAATTAATGAGCCTCACCTTGGCATCATTTGCAATATTGGTCACTCTGAGACGTAAATGTAATAGGGTGTTGTTGAGGTCCAGGTAGTTGTCACCATGGCCTGGGATGAAAAACTCTCTAGGTCCATGGTCTGTAATGGCAGAGAGTGGGGCTATCTACTGAAAACTGAGTTAAGGGGGCTGTGAAAAGCTCGAGCTCTGTCTTTCTAGCTTCAGAGGACATGCAGTGTAAAACATGCATGTTGATTGTTCGTTTAGAAAATGCTTCTGAGTAGTATTATTTTTGCCGTTTTTGGTCGAGACCTCATTTTACGTAGTCTGACTTTCTCCACCTTTAAGGGCGGGCGTACGTCTTCAACACGGAAGTCTCTTTTTGACGGCTGATTTTAAATTAGGTTTGGCTCTGCAAATGCCTCTCTTCATAAAGAGTATAACCATCCTAAAGAGGTTACGAAATATACCCCTATCTCCGACCCATACATAGTCGAGGTTCCATGAGAACCGGGTAATCCATTACCCACTTGATCAAAATAGTATGATTACGTAGCAGTTAGGATCGAGATGGTGGTTGTGTAGCATAACCATTTTTGTTATGATTGTAGATAATAATTTTCTATTTATTTTTTGTGTCTTTTTTTTTTAGATATGTAGAGAAGCTGACAGGTCTAAAGTGGAGTTTTACAATCACATTACCATGAGTAAACAGTATTTTGATATTTTTACCCTGTTTTTCTCCCCAATTTAAATATTGTGTCATCGCTGCAACTCTACATTGGACTCGAGAAACGAAGGTTGATGAAATAGTGTTCAACTGTTAACCGAAGTCAGCCTGCGGGCAGTAAATAAAGCCCCCTCGGCCAAACCCTCCCATAACCCAGATGATGCTGGGGGCCAATTGTGCGCCGCCCTATGTGACTCCCTATCATGGCCGGTTGTGATACAGCCTGGGATCAAACCCGGGTCTGTAGTGACGCTTCTAGCACTGCAATGTGCCTTACACCACTGCGCCACTCGGGAGAAAATAACATACATTCATCAGAAATACAGTGCAGACATTGTGACTGTTGTAAATGACTATTGTAGCTGGAAACGGCAGGTTGTTAATGGAATATCTACACAGGCGGACAGAGGCCCATTATCAGCAACCATCACTCCTTTTTTCCAATGGCATGTTGTGTTAGCTAATCCAAGTTTATAATTTTAAAAGGCTAATTGATCATTAGAAAACCCGTTTGCAATTATGTTACCACAGCTGAAAACTGTGTCCTGATTAAAGTAGCAATAAAACTGGCCTTCTTTAGACTAGTTCAATATCTGGAGCATCAACATTTGTGGGATCGATTAGAGGCTCAAAATGGCCAGAAACAAATAACTTTCTTCTGAAACTCGTCAGTATATTCTTGTTCTGAGAAATGACAGCTATTCCATGTGAGAAATTGCCAAGAAACTGAAGATAGGGTACAGAGCTTTGTACTACTCTCTTCACAGAACAGTGCAAACTGTCTCTAACCAGAATAGAAAGAGGAGTGGGAGGCCCCAGTGCACAACTGAGCAAGAGGACAACTACCTTAGGAGTGTCTAGTTTGAGAAACAGACGCCTCACAAGTCCTCAACTTGCTGCTTCATTAAATAGTACACCAGTCTTAACATTAACAGTGAAGAGGCGACTCCGGGATGGTGGCCTTCTAGGCTTCCTCTGTCCAGTGTCTGTGTTCTTTTGCCAATCTTAATCTTTCCTTTTTATTGGCCAGTCTGAGATATGGCTTTTTCTTTGCAACTCTGCCTAGAAGATCCTGGAGTCTGTATAGCTAGCTCATCATACCCCGTGATTTGTACACGTTTTTGAACATGGCTGTAGTTCAATAATGATTTCATATGGTTCACGGCTAGGAGGGTGTTCATCTCAAAGATGATCCTCTACAGTAATATAGAATCTACTAAATTTAGGGGGTTCAGATATCCTTTTAAAAGAAAAATCACAGTCCTTTTCTTTGACACTATACCAACTATGTGGGTATGTGATCTCGCTGAGATCTACTTCTCAGTCTGCTGATAACGCAATAGGTTTTGCAAAATTGGTTGTATAATTCAAACATTTGTTGTTGAGATATATACCTGCAGACAAATTACTGGGGAGGGTAAGGTAAAAATCTGCTGTGTTCCATGACGCCCTTCAGTGTACACTCGAATGGAGGTGTTTTCATCATGCATGAGGGTTTAAGTTTACGCCCCCTGCCTCCACTACCTCTTCCTCTAGTACCCAACTGTGGAACATTTGGGGCCAGTTTTATTTTGAAACGAGTTTACCGAAGACACATCAGAGGGCTTCATACGGATACTCTTGTGGTAGCTAGAGTAATTGCCCTTTACAAAATCTTAAACTATATCCACATATCTACGGGGTATTGTGAGCCGTAAAGTATTTCCAGATCCTTTTGTTCAAAGTCCTGTTAAAACGTTCAACCACGGAAGCCTTCAAATCCGAGCCTGAAGCAAAATGTATATATTGTGATTCTTCATGAATTTCTAAAGAGTATTTTTTTTTAAAGTATCAGTCTGCGCTTTCTTGGTTGCTCCTCCTTCCTCAAAGTTAAGAGTCAAAGGCACTGGTCACCTCTGTCACCTCTGTCCCACTCTTATTTTTTTAAAACCCTTACAAAAGCTATTTTATCGAAAATGTCTGCAATCAACATGTATCGATTTCCATAATGTTTATTACAAGTAAAACTAAATGCATACTCTTCAACCGATCGCTACCTGCACCTGCCCGCCTGTCCAACATCACTACTCTGGACGGCTCTGACTTAGAATACGTGGACAACTACAAATACTTAGGTGTCTGGTTAGACTGTAAACTCTCCTTCCAGACCCATATCAAACATCTCCAATCCAAAGTTAAATCTAGAATTGACTTCCTATTTCGCAACAAAGCATCCTTCACTCATGCTGCCAAACATACCCTTGTAAAACTGACCATCCTACCAATCCTCGACTTTGGCGATGTCATTTACAAAATAGCCTCCAATACCCTACTCAACAAATTGGATGCAGTCTATCACAGTGCAATCTGTTTTGTCACCAAAGCCCCATATACTACCCACCATTGCGACCTGTACGCTCTCGTTGGCTGGCCCTCGCTTCATACTCATCACCAAACCCACTGGCTCCATGTCATCTACTAGACATCTACTTAGGTAAAGTCCCCCCTTTTCTCAGCTTGCTGGTCACCATAGCATCTCCCACCTGTAGCACACGCTCCAGCAGGTATATCTCTCTAGTCACCCCCAAAACCAATTCTTTCTTTGGCCGCCTCTCCTTCCAGTTCTCTGCTGCCAATGACTGGAACGAACTACCAAAATCTCTGAAACTGGAAACACTTATCTCCCTCACTAGCTTTAAGCACCAACTGTCAGAGCAGCTCACAGATTACTGCACCTGTACATAGCCCACCTATAATTTAGCCCAAACAACTACCTCTTTCCCTACTGTATTTAATTTATTTATTTATTTTGCTCCTTTGCAACCCCATTATTTTTATTTCTACTTTGCACATTCTTCCATTGCAAATCTACCATTCCAGTGTTTTACTTGCTATATTGTATTTACTTTGCCACCATGGCCTTTTTTTGCCTTTACCTCCCTTATCTCACCTCATTTGCTCACATCGTATATAGACTTGTTTATACTGTATTATTGACTGTATGTTTGTTTTACTCCATGTGTAACTCTGTGTCGTTGTATGTGTCGAACTGCTTTGCTTTATCTTGGCCAGGTCGCAATTGTAAATGAGAACTTGTTCTCAACTTGCCTACCTGGTTAAATAAAGGTGAAATAAAAATAAAAAATTAATAAAAATTGGCAAGTGCCTGCACGACACAGATTAGCCTGAAACTGTGACAAGGGATGATTAGAAAAAAATATACTTAGAAGAAATTGTTTGTGCACCGGTTTATGCAAACTGTAAGCATCCTGCTCTGCTAGCAAATCGGTCACTTGATCAGCAAATCGGTTTCTTCAGCTATAGCTCCCTGGAACCTCTCCTTTCCACTAAAATACCCTGGGTTTGAGGGAGAATCATAAATGTTTTTCATCAGCACATATTTTTATGTATTACATATATATCCATACAGTGTATGATATGGAGGAAGAGATTAATACCCGTTTTCGATGACAAAGGCATGGAATACATGGAAATTGGAATACTTACATTTTTTTGGACTCCTCAGTCCACATGAAAAAATTCAGACCCCTTGACTTTTCCCACATTTTGTTACGTTACTGCCTTATTATAAAATGTATTAAATAAAATTGTTTCTCATCAATCTATGCACCATACCCCATAATGACAAAGCAAAAACAGTTTTGTTGAAATGTTTAGAAAAAAAAAAATTTTAATAAATGTTTATTATTAAAAATAAAAACAAATACCTTATTTACATAATTATTCAGACCCTTTGCTATGAGACTTGAAATTGAGCTCAGGTGCATAATGTTTCCATTGGAGTCCACCTGTAGTAAATTCAATTGAATGGAAATGATTTGGAAAGGCACACACCTGTCTATTTAGGTACCACAGTTGATAGTGCATGTCAGAGCAAAAACCAAGCCGTGAGATGGAAGAAATTACCAACAGAGCTCCGAGACAGGATTGTGTTGAGGCACAGATCTGGGTAAGAATACCAAAACATTTCTGCAGCATTGAATGTCCCCAAGAACACAGTGGCCTCCATCATTCTTAAATGGAAGAATTTTGGAACCACCAAGACCATCCCTAGAGCTGGCCGCCCAGCCAAACTGAACAATCTGGGGAAAGGGGCCTTGGTCAGGGAGGTGTCAAAGAACCGATTGAACCTAATGTAACATCACTCTGACAAAGCTCCAGAGTTCCTCTGTGGAGATGGGTGAACCTTCTAGAAGGACAACCTTCTCTGCAGCACTCCACCAATCAGGCCTTTATGGTAGAATGGCCCGACGGAAGCCAGTCCACATTAAAGGCACATGACAGCCCGCTTGAAGTTTGCCAAAAGGCACCTAAAGGACTTCGACCATGAGAAATAAGAGTATCTGGTCTGATGAAAAGATTGAGGTTGCGCCAAAAATAAACTGATCACATTCAGGACATTTATAAGGACTGTGTTTGTGCAAAATGTATCTGTGAAAAAATAGTGTGGCCAGCTCAAAAGCTGACTGTTGTTTCAATCGAAACTGGATATTCCAAATAATCACACCGGTTTGAGTGTACTGTACACTTGATGGACCACAGCAGAATGATCACACCCATTTGTTGAAACGTGTGAAAAGGTTAACAGATCAACCACAGGACAACCAAAGGAAACATCAATCACTTTTTGACAGCAACCGTCTACTATATGTGACTTGTTTCAGGAAACTTGGCATATGTCGAGAGTCACTTCTTCACAGGAGCGCCAATGGAAGGTAAACTTCATTTTATCAAAATGCGTTTTTTGGGGGGCAGAAATGTCTTTACGGAACATGTGAACATTAATGTGCCTTACCAACAAACTACGAATACAATTGTTAAATTAAGAGCCTAGTTGGTTTAGCCATGGAGAAAGTGCCAACCTTGCCGCTAGCCTAATTGGCTGAGATAATGAGTGGGCTAGACATCCCGAGAGATGAGATTGGATTGGTCTGCCAAGTAGTACACTTCAAACTATAATATGAGATGGTCAGTATGTGTTGGTAATAATTTCTAATGCAGCTTTTTTGAAAGTGTTGCTCTCCACTTTCTGGAGGACCTTGTTTTGAAATCAGTAGAATTGGAGTATGATAGCTAAGGAGATAGAGAAATAGACAGAGTCGAAAAGAGAACACACAGATTACATCTTCAAACTAAGAGCAAACATGGCATCGGTGACAGAGGGAGAAGCGTCTATCCATCTAAATGGGTAAGAGTCTAGCTAGCTACATTTTCAGATATTACACGTTCTAATTTTGTCAAAGTCGTTTTCATTTAAAGTTAGTGTACTGTTAGCTAGCTAACGTTACGTGTATGATCTGTGTAGTAATATTATTTGTATCTCAGAGCAATTTGCATTGCTCGTTATAGCCCTATGTTAGCTAGCTAACATTGAACCTGGTTGGTTAGCGATCTGGAGATTCATGCAGGGTAGTAACATTATGAGTTGGGATTATGGTTCATTGTTTAGCTAGCTTTCTACATGTCTAAACAAAAGACTCCACTATACAAGTAACTATTTCAATAGAATGTTTTATGATGTCACTGCGACAACTGTCAATAGACGTAGCTGGTGAATTCGTTCTACTTAGATTTCAGAGAACTCTCATCTGAGTGACAGAGAGTGCTCAACACCAGTTGAATATGGTCGGTGTCTGTAAACGTTGACAAAAAAGTAAATTGTTACCAGCAGCACAGTTACAGTCACCAATGCTCTGGATAACATAACAGCCTAAACCAGCTCTGCTAGGGCAAATAAAATGGTCAGAGTGAGCTGTTCTCTCATTTGTGTCTGGAATTAGCTAGCAAGCAGTTACCTTGGTTGCTTGAATGCTGCTGTTTGATCAGAACGCTCGGATCAACCCTACTCTTTGGTCAAAGTGTCCAGTTTGTGCTCTGAACAATCCAAGAGCGAAACGCTCTGAATTTACAACCTGGCAACACCCTGAGTTTACGAACGCCCCAGAGCACACTCTGGCACTCCAGATTAAATGTACCAGATTAAATGTACCGTAGTTTAAGTTTAGTACATAGCCTCACATGTGAATCCTTAAAGAGATGGTGGGGCTAAAGCTTCGTGTGAACGATGCTGAAAGGCTGTAGACAAATAAGAGCTCTCCAGTAGGTACCATAATATTCAAGGGCCATTTTCTCAAAAGTGAGGTTTATCAACTTTCAAAGCAGAATTACTTTTCCATTGTTCCTCAAATGCAGTGTATGATATACCATTTGTAGCTCTGACTCTCTACTTTTATCCAATGTACTACATAAGATCGAGCCGGTCGGTCAAATATTCTCTGTGTTGGAACATTGCTGAGGGGACTTGCTTCCATTCAGCCACAAGAGCATTAGTGAGGTCGGGCATTGAAGTTGAGCAATTAGGCCTGGTTCGCAATTCGTCTTTCCATTTCATCCTAAAGGTGATAGATGGGGTTGAGGTCAGGGCTTTGTGCAGGCCAGTCATGTTCTTCCACACCGATCTCGACAAACCATTTCTGTATGGACCTCGCTTTGTGCACGAGGGCATTGTCATGTTGAAACAGAAAATGGCCTTCCTCAAACTGTTGCCACAAAGTTCGAAGCATAGAATATCATTGTATGCTGTAGCGTTAAGATTACCCTTCACTGGAATTAAGGGGCCTAGCCCTTTAGAGTTGGCACTATGTAGCGTTCTCCTGGCATCCGACAAACTTAGATTCATCCATCAGACTGTCAGATGGTGAAGCGTGATTCATCACTCCAGAAAGCATGTTTTCACTGAGTCCAATGGCAGCGAGCTTTACTCCACTCCAGAGGACTCTTAGCATTGTGCATGGCAATCTTAGCCTTGTGTGCGACTGCTCGGCCATTGAAACCAATTTCATGAAGCTCCCGACAAATAGTTGTTGTCCTGACGTTGCTACCAGAAGTAGTGAGTGTTGCAACCGAGGACAGACGATTTTACAAACTGACTTTGTAAAGGTGACATCCTATGACGGTGCCACGTTGAAAGTCACTGAGCACTTCAGTAAGGCCATTCTACTGCAAATGTTTGTTTATAGAGATTATATGCCTGTGTGCTCGATCAGCAACAGGTGTGTGTGAAATAGCCAAATACACAAATTTGAAGGCGTGTCCACATACTTTTGTATAACTAGTGTATATGTTAGCGACTGAGACATCTACACTTGGAAGCGTAGCTGCTAGGTTTTAGGGAGCTATGAAATAGAGGTCCATGATTAAAGTCGGACATGGTTTCTGTTTGCGAATCGCAGGTGTTTGAAGGTTACTACAACAACAACTGGATGCTTCATTTCTTCACAGCTGTAGTTGTGAGTCTTCATCTATAAGAATGACCTCCTGGCATTCAAAGCGTACACCATCTTCAAAATGTATTAGAGGGACAACTATAAAACTATTTAGAATGCAAGAACAGGTATTCGGACACTGTGTGAGTGTGCGTTATCAGTGTGATAGACTTGTAAGTGTGTGTGTCAGTCATAGTGAGTGAGACTGATGAACTGAGTGTGTGAGCATCATGTACCCATGAGCGTACTTATGAGAAAAACTCATGTGGACTGAGGAGTCCAAATATTGTACAAAACATATGAGCCTTGAGCATTAAAATGTGTGTGTGTGTGTCCGGATGCATTCACAGACGCAACAATCAGCTTGTTGGGGGTGCTACAGAAGCGCTGGGACAGAGGATACGGCAACAGACGCACACACCAACCACCATTCACTTTTATCTCTCTCTGTCAGTCTAATGTCTGGGATGCAGTGAGATGTTTTTCAGTGTCACTTCAGTATCCTCCCTTCAGCTTGTTATTCTATTTTTAGAAAGTTTAATAGCCGTATTTACCCCCGTATTCCCTGCAGGCATTCCTGTATTTATACTGATAAAATCATTTAAATGGTGCAGGCATTCCTGATAAATAATTTAAATGTCCTCGCCTTCCTGTAGCCCCACCCCCTCATCCTCAGTGTCGTCCAGAGAAACCTGTACATGATACAACAAGCAAGATTAGGTTAGTAATTTTTGCCTTTTACAGTATGTAGTGTACTTGGACTGTGGGGGTATCATTAATTGGTTTTTAAATCTACCATTTGCAAAACAAATGTCTTGTGACATATGTTTTTCATATGATCATGGTGACAGTCTACCACAAAGCTGTATGAGGATGACCAGATCCGGGTACCAACCAGAGGCTCAGAGTCAATGGTCTCAGATTCCACTTAAGATCCAGCATTGTCTTATCACTGCAACATGACATTGCCTGAAGCTTGGCCTATTCCAAGGTGATCTCCACTGCACTAAGGGACCGAGACGACTGAAAACAGAGACCCCTTCATTCTACCACATTTCACAAAGTCATTCAACGTTTGATTCATGCACCATTATATCATAATTAACAATAAAGTGAATAATCTTTGTTTCTACATATTATTTGTGCTCCATGTCAGGTCCAGTAGGTTATTGTGGACTATACATATTACTCAATTAGAATTTGTTTAGGTTGACTTGAAAAGATTATGTTTTGGTATTGTCTACTTTCTATAACTGGTCTCATCACCTGCCTCTTGCATTTCAAGAAGTTGTTTATGAATTACACTTGCCAGAAAGTAAAGCAAGCACAGGACTTGAACCTCACTGGTGTAGTGTTCGATACAACATCAGGGTTAGTGCAAGACAAGGATTGTTTTGATTAGCTAAGAGGTCAGGCAGATGCGATTTCATGTTGGCTTTTATGACCAAACCTGGACGATGCTGGGCCTCCCAATCACGGCTGGTTATGATACAGCCTGGACTCAAACCAGGGTGTCTAAAGTAACCCCTCAAGCACTGAGATGCAGTGCCTTAGACCGCTGTGCCACTCGGGAGCCCCAAATATAGCTATCTATCTACCTAAGTTAAGTTATCAAACAAATGCCTGTAATGGAAAATAGCTAGCTTACTTGCTGGCTTTAGGTTGCTTGCAAATTTTCATGTTCAAAATGCTCAACAGCTAACGTTAGCTCAGCAGCTTCAGTGACTATCACTTGTGTCCGTGCAGTCCCTCCTGACCATCTGTTATTGATGTGAACTAGCTGGTCTAGTTATTTGAATTGGAAACAAAGTCATAATGTCATTTTCTCAACAATAGTTCTGATTTGTGCTGATGAAGAGTGACTCTGCTTCTGTCTTGCCTCAAGCTAGCTAGCTAACATTAGCTATAGAGGTCTCTTTCTATTTTACCTTTAGGGAAGTCAATTCTTATTTTCAATGACAGCCTAGGAAAAGTGGGTTAACTGCCTTGTTCAGGGGTAGAAACAACTTTTTTTTTTACCTTATCAGCTCGGGGATTTCATCTTGCAAACTTTTGGTTACTTGTCCAATGCTAGGCTACCAGCAGTCCCTCTTTGCTGTGTTGTTGTTGGGTTCCCGGACGGGATGTGAAACCTGGGGCCTGGCTAACTACTGAGCAACTAATGTTACAATGCCAATTTACAAGAACAGATAAAATTGTAAAAATGCAGGCTATCTGGCTTGAAATAAATATTGAACATGGCTGAGATATGGCTGAGAACCGAAATACTGTATATTGAGCGTCAATGTTGTCAACATATGACATTAGCTACAGTTTTTTAGCGAGCTAAGAGACAAGGGAGTGGCTGTTTTTCTTCTTAATTTTATTTATTTGGACCAAAGAAAACAAGTGATAAACAACAATACAGATTAAAACAAAAAAGTGGTTTAGATGTGGTTGTAAGCCCAAGGGCTTATGAAAAACGCACAACAAAACCTATATGTGACCAACTGGTTCAAAACGGTCTTGAAATTGTATTTTCTACATTGGATAAAATAGAGATTCAGAGCTACAAAATGCTATATCATACACTACAGTTGAGAAACAATGGGAAAGTAATGTTGCTTTGAAAGTAGATAAACTTGTAATCTCACTTTTGAGAAAATGGCATTTGAATGTTTTGGTACTACTATTGAAGAGCCCCTCTTTGTCTACACCAATTCAGCATTGTTCAAACCCTCTTAAGCTTTAGCCCCACCCATCTCTTTAAGGGTTGATCCGAATGTACTAACAACTGCAGTTAACTTGCTAGCTACTTCCAGACAAATAATGAGAGAATGCCCCACTCTGACCATTTTACTCGCCCTAGCAGAGCTTGTTAGGCTGTTTTTATGTTATCCAGAGCATTGGTGACTGTAACCGTGCTGCTGGCAACAATTTAATTACTCTTTTTTGCCAACGTTTACTGACACCGGCCATATTCAACGGGTGTTGAGCGTTCGTATATTCATCAATTATTCTGTACTCTCTGGCACACTCAGATGAGAGTGCTCTGAAATGGGGGTAGATGGCCAGACTGAATTTAAGAACACACCCAAAATGGTTACTTGCATAGTGGAGACTTTTGTTTAGACATGTAGCTAGCTAGCTAAACAATGAACCATAATCACAACTCATTACGTTACTACCCTGCATGAATTTGCAGATAGCTAACCAACCAGGTTCAATGATAGCTAGCTATAGCTAGCCTAGCAAATGGCTCTGAGAGATGAATAACAAGGTCATACACGTAATGCCAGCTAGCTAACATTAGCTAGGTACACAATGAACCATAATCACAACTCATAACATTACTATCCTGCATGAATCTGCATGTAGCTAACCAACTAGGTTCAATGTTAGCTAGCTAACATTAGGCTATAGCTAGCCAAGCAAATGGCTCAATCTGTCAAAATTAGAAATGTGTAATATCTGAAAACGTAGCTAGCTAAACTATGTTACCCATATACATCATTCATTGTTGGACGCGTCTCCTGTCGGATGCCATGGTTACCCTTAGTTTGAAGATTTAATCTGGAGACAGGTGTTTTCTCCATCTCCTTAGCTATCATACTCAAAATCCACTGATTTCAAAACTCAGTCCTCCAGAAAGTGTAGAGCAACACAGTTTTAATACACAACACATAAAGAATAATAATAAAAAGCTGCGTTATACAGAATTACCTAGACATACCGACCAGCTCAAATAGTCAGAAGCGTTCTATATGGCAGACCAATCCAAACTCATCTCTCGGCAACTCCAGCCCACTCATTATCTCAGAAAATCATGGCTAGCAGGAAGGTTGCTGGCATTCACTTTGGTTAAACCAACTAGGCTCGTAATTTAACAATTGTATTTACAGATGGCATACACGTTTGTTATTAAGGCACATACAAGTTCACATGTTCAAGGCATTTCTGTCCAAAAAAGTTTACGTTCAAACGGCTCTCCTCCTACCTACCTGCAACATACGCCTAGTTACCTAAGATGGATCACATATACAATCAAATTGTATTTGTTACGTGTGCCGAATACAACAGGTGTAGCCCTTACCATGAAATGCTTACTTACAAGCCCTTAACCAACAATGCATTTTGAAGAAAAATAAGAGTTAAGAAAAATATTTACTAAATACACTGAGTAGTAAAAAATGGAAAGTGTCATGACTCTCATGTGATGATCCAAAAGACCAGGTTACAGTGGATCAGCTGTACAGAGTTCTCTCTCTCCCTTAGAGGGGAGATGGATGTGGGGGTTTTATGATACCTCACGTGGATCGTAAACCATAGGAAGCAGACAATTCCTTTTGGGGCCTAGTTTGGGCGAATGGAACGTTGCATTTCTAATCCGAATGAGCAGGGTACTAAATTGTCATATTTACAGTGAGTGTAGTGTAGTTTCCAAATGTATGTACGATAAGTCCACTCTCTTAGTCTCTCCCTTTCTTTATCTTTCCCCATCCCCTTTCCATTGTGTAACAAGCCATAATATCGTGTCAGTCCACTAGGGACTTTTATCTCATGTAAGTGTGTATGGTATTCTGTGTTATTATTTAGTTTGCTAATAATTTGTGTATCGCTGATTCATCACTTAGGCTAGAGCTTGTGCGGATATCCAAGAATTATGAGACTGAGGTAATAATTTATAATTTACTTATCAAGCATATGAATCCTAAGGTCCCCTTAATCAATAATGGGGAGGGTCCCAAAGACCCCCCCCCCCCACCCCCCATTATTGATTATGGGGACCTTAGGATTCATCTGCTTGCTGCAGGCCTTATAATAGCAGGTCTCACTATTATACTGTTGCTATGTGTCTGGAACTCTGTCACTATACTTTGCACAAGCTATCTATATTAGTCTTTGCGGTTACGCCCTAGCTGTTGCAAGAGTGTGTCTGCAGGCTGGGTGTGAGTCAGACCGGAACTAGGTAAAGAGATGAGAAGTTACCACTGTCTGGTTTTGACACTTTGATCTCATGTGACAGTGGAAAATGCAAATGATACTTAGAATTCAGAGAAGCTACTGTTCTAGGTTACCTTATAAGTTAACCTCAGCTTATTGCTGCGCATATTGATGTAGATGATCACACCATTAAGGAGTGATCATAGGTATATAATCAGCTGTGCAGCTTGGTTGCAGAACTTACTCTGAGACAAACATGCTGTGTTTAAATTGTTAACTTCTGTCTGCAATTGCATTAATAAAGGTTTGATTGATTTACTTAAAACTTGTTATTAAGGCGATGGGTTCCCCTACGGGAACTACGGGAACTACACCCCTGAACTACACCCCCGTTCAGCTGAAAAGGTGGCGCAGGGAATGCAAAGATATTCTTTAGAAATATTTAACCTCCACACATTAACAAGTCCAAAACCTCAAATGAAAGATAAACACCTTGTTCATCTACCCAGCGTGTCAGATTTTTAAAATGTTTTACGGCGAAAACACAACATATATTTATGTTAGACCACCACCAAACCAAAGAAAAAACGTAGCCATTTTTTCCAGCAAAGGATAAAAATCACAAAAGCAGGATAAAAAAAAATCTATCACTAACCTCTTGAAAATCTTCATCAGATGACAGTCATATGACCTGTTACACAGTACATTTATGTTTTGTTCGATAATATGCATTTTATATCCATAAATCTCGGTTTACATTGACGCCATGTTCAGAAAATCCTCCAAAATATCCAGAGGAATTATAGAAAGCTACGCCAGATAACCGAAATACTCATCATAAACTTTGACTAAAGATACATGTTCTACATATAATTAAAGATACACTGGTTCTTAATGCAACCGCTGTGTCACATTTTTTTTTTTACGTTACGGAAAAAGCCTAACATTGCAATAATCTGAGACGGCGCTCAGACGTAACAATATTTCTCCGCCATGTTGGAGTCAACAGAAATACAAAATTATAACATAAATATTCCCTTACTTTTGATGATCTTTCATCAGAATGTAGTGCAGGAGTCCTAGTTCAACAATAAATTGTTTTGTTTCATAATGTTCAATTCTAGTGTCCAAGTAGCAGCATTTGCTACCACTTTCAGCTCAAATGCCCAAAAAATTTCCAGGATAACTTTGCATCAAAACTTCCAAATGACATATTACAGGTCGAAGAAACTGGTCAAACTAAGTGCAGAATCAATCTTCAGGATGTTATAATCATATATATCCAATGGCATTCCAACCAGATCATTCGTTTTCATCTGGGGCTGATTGGAACAGCCGAAGCACTCAAAGGCAAACGCGCCTCAACAAAATGGCATCCTTTTGCGACACCAACTACTTTCCTTCCCATTAGGTCAAAGTTCACAGCAAATGCTCCATTACACTTTCTACTGAATGAGGACATAGTGGAAGACGTAGGAAGTGTTTCCAGATCCATAACTTGTTGGGAAGGGAGGGGGCGATGACGTCATCGATTGCCTGCCCTGTGAGTTCTGTTATACTCACAGACATAATTCAAACAGTTTTAGAAACTTCAGAGTGTTTTATATCCAATATTAATAATAATATGCATATATTCGCAAATTAGGACAGATTTTGATGCAGTTCACTTTTGGCACGCAATTCATCCAAAGTGGAAATACTCCCAATTTCACCAATGACCCAATGATTGACAAGGAACAAGGAACCTACCCGACAGTATCCTCACTTTGAATGTGATTGTGTGATCTGTCAACGAGCGCAAAATAATATTCAAAACGATACATTACAACGTCAAAAATAATATCCCGATATGTAACTATCGATCCCCCCCATCACTATTAACATGTGTGTTTTCCCCATCCATGAGCTAGCTTTCTTTCATTTAATTTAGAATGGGGAAATCAAAACTAGAAGATTGACTTTAATAACATCAACAACACCTTTCTCAAATATTCAAATGGAAGTGTTCATAATTAGTTGTTCGAGTTGTTCGAGTGATTCGAGTGTCACTGTTTACAACTTGGAGGTCATTTCAAAAAGTGAATATGCGAAATTGCAAATTTTTCATCCCCTTTTTCGGCAAAAAAAACTAAAGAACATATGGTGGCACTATCTGGTGACCATTTAGGGAATGGAGTTCTCAGCTGATGTGCCAAATTTAGTTCCAGAATATGGAGGGAGGGATAAAATAGAGGAAAAGGCCAATTCAACATGCATTGGCCAATCAAAACCTAATATAATATAGATGCATCTATAATATAGGGAATATGGTGCCATTTGGGACACAGGGAGAATCTGCCAAGGAGGAGCAGGAGTCAGAGAGCGGGATGTGGAGATTCACTGCAGGGTTCAAAGGAGCTGAACCACAACGGCATTAGGCTAGACGGATGAGATCATTGATAGGTGTCAAGCTATCCCATTCCCCTGGGGGAGAAACACCAATTCCCATTAATAAATACTTCAGAGAGGGTCAATAGCTTCAGATGCCACTTCCCCTCTGCATCAAACTCTAATCTCTATCCATTTCATTGCTGCCACCCGACACCCTACTCTCGGCGACTTAGCTATAGGAGTGATGTACTGTACTACGCTGCATTTTCACAAGTGTTTTGACCACAATCTGATAGTGAATGGCTAAAAAAAGCATACTGGTACAGTGCTTTTGGAAAGTATTCAGACCCCTTGACTTTTTCCACATTTTGTTACGTTACAGCCTTATTCTAAAATTGATTACATATTTAAAAAATCCTCAGCAATCTACAAATAATACCCCAAAATGGCAAAGAGAAAATAGGTTTTTAGAAATATTTGAAAATCTATTGAGGCCCTTTGCTATGAGACACGAAATTGAGCTCAGGTGCATCCTGTTTCCATTGATCATCCTTTCTACAAATTGATTGAAGTCCACCTGTGGTAAATTCAATTGATTGGACATAATTTGGAAAGGTCCCACAGTGCATATCAGAGCAAAAACCAAGACATGAGGTCGAAGGAATTGTCCGTAGAGCTCAGAGACAGGATTGTTGTATAGGTACAGATATGGGGAAGCGTACAACAAAAATTCTGCAGCATTGAATGTCCCCAAGGATATAGTGGCCTCCATCATTCTTAAATTAAAGAAGTTTGGAACAACAAAGACTCTTTTTAGAGCTGGCCGCCCAGCCAAACTGAGCAATCACAGGAGAAGGGCCTTGGTCAGGGAGGTGACCAAGAACCCGATGGTCACTCTGAAATAGTTCTAGAGTTCCTCTATGGAGATGGGAGAACCTTCCAGAAGGACAAACATCTCTGCAGCACTCCACCAATCAGGCTTTTATGGTAGTGGCCAGACAGAACCACTCCTCAGTAAAAGGCAAATGTCAGCCGCTTGGAGTTTGCCATAAGGCACCTAAAGACTCCCAGACCACGAGACACACGATTCTCTTGTCTGATGAAACCAAATTTCAACTCTTTGGCCTGAAGAACCTGGCACCATCCCTACGGTAAAGCATGGTGGTGGCAGCATCATGCTGTTTTTTTTAGTGGCAGGAACTGGGAGACTAGTCAGGTTCAAGGCAAAGAGGAATGGCACAAAGTACAGAGAGATCCTTGATGAAAACCTGCTCCAGAGCACTCAGGACCTCAGACTGGGACAAAGGTACACCTTCCAACAGAACAACGACCCTAAGCACACAGCCAATACAATGCAGGAGTGGCTTCAGGACAAGTCTCTGAATGTCGTTGAGTGGCCCAGCCAAAGCCCGGACTTTGGAGAACATCTCTGGAGAAACCTGAAAATAGCCATGAAAATAGCCACGAAGCAACGCTCCCCATCCAACCTGACAGAGCTCGAGAGGATCTGTAGGGAAGTATGGGAGAAACTCCCCAAATACAGGTGTGCCGAGCTTGTAGCAGCATACCCAGGAATAATCAAGGTTGTAATTGCCGCCAAAGGTGCTTCAACAAAGTACTGAGTAAAGGGTCTGAATACTTAAGTAAATGTGATATTTCTGTTTTTTTTTTTATTCAATTCTAGAAATCTGTTTTTGCCTTGTCATTATGGGGTATTATGTGTAGATTGTTGTGGGGGAAAAATGGTTTCATACATTTTAGAATAAGGCTGTAACCTAACAAAATGTGGAAAAATACTTTCGGGAGGCACTGTATATAGACTTTTCTAGAGACATTATACTTTGGAGCCTTATTATACAGTGAAAGAGGCCGAGTGAGAGAGCAGTTGCAAATTTAAGCGGCAGCATTGCCTGGCCTGATCTTCATTGGAGGGGATGATCATTGCACAAGACACATTTTCTCATCTTTGTTCCACACCTGACAATAGTTGATAAAAGATTAAACTATATTTTTGCAGCAGCGATGCCATAGCCAGCAGTGAAATTAATTGGAGAGTCATATGAAGATAAACACATTCAGCCTTTAATAACTCCAAGGTCCGAAGATGATTGGGGGTTGATCTTAAAGATCTGACAGCCAATCTGAGAAGCGCAACCAATCAGCCACAGCAAAGATTTACTTTGTCTCTAACCCAACTCCCCAATAATACAGGGATCACTCTTGTACTTTGTATCTCAGTAATAGATTATGGAAGTGCCTGGTAATATAAAATTAATGGTATACAAAGCCATTGCCTTTATCAAGGAATAATTTGCATATTAAAGCAAATTGCCACAACCAGCGCTGTGCTGCGCTTTCAGGATAAAGTCTAGTGGAAGATTTGCCAAGCAAGTCATCTTTATGCCTTAAAGCAAACTAAACATTTTATGCGGAATAAAGATGATATCGACGGTAATTAAAATGGATCGATCTGATTCCTTCTGGACAATGGCATTGAATGAATTCAAAAGTAAACTCCGAGGAGGTGTGATGTAACGACTTTAAGAGGGGGGTGGATGAGCTCCAATGAGATAAGGTAGCGAGGGTAACCCTTTATTTGTTTTCCCAAAGCTCACCGTTGACACTGAACTTCTCACAACAATTTAATTTGAAATATTTGAAAACCTTGAGTGCAGTCTGCAGAGGTCGTAATAATCTTGATATCTAGTATCTTTTTAAACACTTCTCATTTAAAAATCCTAGCTAACTCCGGGGTGGGGAATCTTATGGTTAGAGGGTTTCTGAAGGCCTTTACTTGATCATTGTCCATTGCAAATGACTTCCCAATTACCTTATCGGGGAAATGCGGGGCACAAAAGCGACACATCTGACCACTTCAAAGGGTGATTCTCCTTATAATGTCTCTTTTTATGGACTAATTATAGTTTTGTTTTAATAAAGAAGTCATCTCTCCTGCAATAATATTGGTATCTTCAAACTATCAGTCTTTTTAATAACGTGGATCTTACTGATTAAATGTTAAATGTTCCTGCTCACGCCTTCATGCATTAAACCAGGTTTGGCTGTTTAATTTAAAATGGAGCACCTGCATTATATTTCTCGGCACCAGTAAAATTAGTCAGTCATTGGGACCAAATTGAAGTGTGGTATTCACCTGTATTAAACTCCAGATAACAGGTCAATTGAGTGTTGGGAACTACTAATTTCATTCCCCTCTGTTCAGTACACAGAGGGCTAGGCCAGGCATACATATTGGAAGCTTACCACCAACCTTGTAGAAATCTTGATTCATGGCCGGCTTTCAACAGGCCTCAACTTAAATAGTCCTGAAGGGCAATGCTAATGGAAGGGAGTGGGTTCGCCGTTTTATTAATGTCAGAGTGGGCATTTTCTCGTCAGTGCATTATGTTTTATCATTTACTGCAATCTCACAAACTGATACTTAAATTCGGGCTGCTGTTGCTTTTGGGACTTCTCCAGATACTGAGTCACCCACAAGTAGAAGCTGCGGAAAACATATTTATGGTCCAATACCGGTCAGTGATGATGCAACTAGTCACTTTTTAAATGAAAGAAATGTGTTAGAGTTCATGAGAGAAACTCCAGTAAGCAATATCTTAAACCTCTTCCTTTAACCCCCCACTGCTCAAAAATAACATATATTTCATGTGTATTGCTTTGCTCACCTTTAATATTGTCTAAATTATTTTTGCAGTGCTTCTTCCAATTCCATGGAACAATTATTGTTTTTCTTAGGCCTGCCAACTATGGCCAGGTGTCTGTATAATTCATTTTTCTTCTTAAAAACTTAAAAAGCACTGCCCAAACTTTCAATCAAAGCTAATAAAGGAAAAATAAGCACTGCAGATATAATTGGTTCAAATGTTTGCATAGTGAAAATTGTTATAGAACATCATCATTTAATATTACATTTGAAAAATAATGTTTTTATGACTGCAGGTCCTGTCTAAAGTATGAATGGGTGTGGTTTGAATAGATGTCAAGGATTTCAAACGAGATTGACCTTTTCCAGGCAAAACTTTTTCAGTATTTTCAGATTCAGATTAACTTTATTATCCCACCAGGGGGAAATTCATTTGGTCATGTGCTTAAAAAGAGAGCACATAAAACACAACACAGAAACTACACAATATAATTAATTGAAAGTGCTATAGCTACACGTTTAAAATGTAAGTGCAATATACTGTATACTCAAGGGACCATCAGACGATCCCTTATACAGCCTAATGGCTGTTGGAATAAAAGAGTCCCCATATCTATCCGTTTTGATTTGATTTTGAAGAAGTCTCTTTACCCTTGTCCAGCTGCTGCTGTGACTGAGTTTTGAGTGGAGATGATGAGTACTGTTCTGGAAAATTCTTTGAAGTTTTAGGAGGATGAGTTTTGTGTACAGGTTGGTGACTGATTATTGATCTATACCAATTATCCTTCCTGCCGTCCTGAAGCTTGACTTGGTCTTGCACTCACATGTTTCCAAACACGCATCAGACCAAAGGACAACACACTCTGCAGGACAGATTTATAGAACAGTTGTAAGAAAGGAGTTGCAGTGGGAACTCCAGGTGGCATGCTGTTGATTTAAAAAAATCCCTGGGGACCTCATACGGCCCCCTACCATCAGAACCTGCCCTAGCCACTAAGTGACATAAGCGGCCACTAGGGGGCCCTGACCTTCCCAAAAAGTCTACGAAAAATGTATTAATCGGTAAGTTAGTCTAGGCAGCTGTCTAATAAATGTTAATTCCCCTATTTTGGGGACTTCAGTTATAATTTCATTGTTTTATCAAGGCATATAAAGTTAATTTGCTTAGATCAACTTCAGTTAGGCCAAATTGCTTCACGACAGTTCTGGCTGACAGCCCCGCTTTCATACTTCAATTCAGTTGGCCTCGAAAGACTCTGGGGTCTCGGGTTACATAGCCACAGCCATTGGATGCTTGGGAGTCCCGCCTTAACACTCATTTGCTGATTGGGCTGTCCGTCAATTTGTGCCAGAAGGATACATCACAGGCATGCAAACTGCATAGCTGAGAGTCTATTGCAGTGATCCTATTGTTCTACGACAAACAGTAGGGAAAGAGGTAGTTGTTTGGGCTAAATTATAGGTGGGCTATGTACAGGTGCAGTAATCTGTGAGCTGCTCTGACAGTTGGTGCTTAAAGCTAGTGAGGGAGATAAGTGTTTCCAGTTTCAGAGATTTTTGTAGTTCGTTCCAGTCATTGGCAGCAGAGAACTGGAAGGAGAGGCGGCCAAAGAAAGAATTGGTTTTGGGGGTGACTAGAGAGATATACCTGCTGGAGCGTGTGCTACGGGTGGGAGATGCTATGGTGACCAGCAAGCTGAGATAAGGGGGGACTTTACCTAGCAGGGTCTAGTAGATGACATGGAGCCAGTGGGTTTGGCGACGGGTATGAAGCGAGGGCCAGCCAACGAGAGCGTACAGGTCGCAATGGTGGGTAGTATATGGGGCTTTGGTGACAACACGGATTGCACTGTGATAGACTGCATCCAATTTGTTGAGTAGGGTATTGGAGGCTATTTTGTAAATGACATCGCCAAAGTCGAGGATTGGTAGGATGATCAGTTTTACAAGGGTATGTTTGGCAGCATGAGTGAAGGATGCTTTGTTGCGAAATAGGAAGTCAATTCTAGATTTAACTTTGGATTGGAGATGTTTGATATGGGTCTGGAAGGAGAGTTTACAGTCTAACCAGACACCTAAGTATTTGTAGTTGTCCATGTATTCTAAGTCAGAGTCGTCCAGAGTAGTGATGTTGGACAGGCGGGCAGGTGCAGGTAGCGATCGGTTGAAGAGCATGCATTTAGTTTTACTTGTATTTAAGAGCGACCTCATTGATGTATACAGAGAAGAGAGTCGGTCCAAGAATTTAACCCTGTGGCACCCCCATAGAGACTGCCAGAGGTCCGGACAGCAGACCCTCCGATTTGACACACTGAACTCTATCAGAGAAGTAGTTGGTGAACCAGGCGAGGCAATCAATTGAGAAACCAAGGCTGTCGAGTCTGACGATGAGGATGTGGTGATTGACAGAGTCGAAAGCCTTGGCCAGGTCAATGAATTACGGGTGCACAGTAGTGTTTCTTATTGATGGCGGTTAAGATATCATTTAGGACCTTGAGCGTGGCTGAGGTGCACCCATGACCAGCTCTGAAACCAGATTGCATAGCAGAGAAGGTATGGTGAGATTCGAAATGGCGGGTAATCTATTTGTTGACTTGGCTTTCGAAGACCTTAGAAAGGCATGGTAGGATCGATATAGGTCTGTAGCAGTTTGGGTCAAGAGTGTCCCCCCCTTTGAAGAGGGGGATGACCGCAGCTGATTTCCAATCTTTGGGAATATCAGACGACACGAAAGAGAGGTTGAACAGGCTCGTAATAGGGGTGGCAACAATTTCGGCAGATAATTTTAGAAAGAAAGGGTCCAGATTGTCTAGCCCGGCTGATTTGTAGGGGTCCAGATAATGCAGCTCTTTCAGAACATCAGCTGAACGGATTTGGGAGAAGGAGAAATGGGGAAGGCTTGGGCGAGTTGCAGTGCTGTTGATCGGGGTAGGAGTAGCCAGGTGGAAAGCATGGCCAGCCGTAGAAAAATGCTTGTTGAAATTCTCAATTATGGTGGATTTATCAGTGGTGACAGTGTTTCCTATCTTCAGTGCAGTGGGCAGCTGGGAAGAGGTGTTCTTATTCTCCATGGACTTTACAGAGTCCCAGAACTTTTTTGAGTTAGTGTTGCAGGAAGCAAATTTCTGCTTGAAAAAGCTAGCCTTAGCTTTTCTAACTGCCTGTGTATAATAGTTTCTAGCTTCCCTGAACAGCTGCATATCACGGGGCTGTTCGATGCTAATGCAGAACGCCATAGGATGTTTTTGTGTTGGTTAAGGGCAGTCAGGTCTGAGGAGAACCAATTGCTATATCTGTTCCTGGTTCTAAATTTCTTAAATGGGGCATGTTTATTTAAGATGGTTAGGAAGGCATTTAAAAAAAATATCCGGGCATCCTCTACTGACGGGATGAGATCAATATCCTTCCAGGATACCCTGGCCAGGTCGATTAGAAAGGCCTGCTCGCTGAAATGTTTCAGGGAGCGTTTGACAGTGATGAGTGGAGGTCGTTTGACCGTGCTGACCCATTACGGATGCAGGCAATGAGGCAGTGATCGCTGAGATCTTGGTTGGAGACAGCAGAGGTGTATTTAGAGGGCAAGTTGGTTAGGATGATATCTATGAGGGTGCCCGTGTTTAAGGCTTTGGGGTAGGTTCATTTGTGTGAGATTGAGGGCATCAAGTTTAGATTGTAGGATGGCTGGGGTGTTAAGCATGTTCCAGTTTAGGTCGCCTAGCAGCACGAGCTCTGAAGATAGATGGGGGGCAATCAGTTCACATATGGTGTCCAGAGCACAGCTGGGGGCAGAGGGTGGTCTATAGCATGCTGCAACGGTGAGAGACTTGTTTTTAGAGAGGTGGATTTTTAAAAGTAGAAGTTCAGATTGTTTGGGTACAGACCTGGATAGTAGGACAGAACTCTGCAGGTTATCTTTGCAGTAGATTGCAACAATCTACTGGCAGTTCTATCTTGTCTGAAAATGTTGTAGTTTGGGATTAAAATTTCAGAATTTTTGATGGTCTTCCTAAGCCAGGATTCAGACACAACTAGAACATCCGGCAGAGTGTGCTAAAGCAGTGAATAGAACTAACTTAGGGAGGAGGCTTCTAATGTTAACATGCATGAAACCAAGGCTATTACGGTTACAGAAGTCGTCAAAAGAGAGCGCCTGGGAAATAGGAGTGGAGCTAGGCACTGCAGGGTCTGGATTCACCTCTACATCGCCAGAGGAACAGAGGAGGAGTAAAATAAGGGTACGGCTAAAAGCAATAAGAATTGGTCGTCTAGAACGTCTGGAACAGAGAGTAAAGGGAGGTTTCTGGGGGCGATAAAATAGCACAAAGGTATAATGTACAGACAAAGGTATGGTAGGATGTGAATACAGTGGAGGTAAACCTAGGTATTGAGTGATAAAGAGAGAGATATTGTCTCTAGAAACATAATTGAAACCAGGAGATGTCATTGCATGTGTGGGTGGTGTAACTAATAGGTTGGATAAGGTATAGTGAGCAGGACTAGAGGCTCTACAGTGAAATAAGCCAATAAACACTAACCAGAACGTCGCGACGGAGGAGCCAGCCGGATAACTTCTTCGGGTAGATAACATCAGCAGTCCAGTTGTGAAGGCCCGGGGGGGCTCCGCGTAGGCAGTAAAACGGGTCCGGATAGGTGATTATAGCCCAGGAGTGATTGATGGAACTCTTCAGCTGGCTAGCTCCGGAATAATTGATATTTGCTCCGGAATCGACGAAAGCCGATAGTCACACGATAGCAGCTAGCTAGCTGTGAGATTCAGGTATGAATGTCCAGAGTTAGCGGTTGAAATCCAGGGACATGGAGAGAAAAATTGTTCCGGTATGTTCCGTTCCGAGCCGCGCTGTGCCGTACAAAACTGGCGATAGATTTTCGAGCTAAAGGATAGCTGATGACCACAAACCGTGGTTAGCTGAATACTAACGATTAGCCAGTAAAGAAGCTAACTAGCTTCTGATTAGCTTCTGATTAGCTTCTGGATTAGCTTCTGGCTAGCTCCTGGCTAGCTCCTGGCTAGCTTCTGGCTTGTTTCTGGCTAGCTTCTTGGAGGATTACAGATTTGAGGTAAATAACACTTTTTTTATAAATATAAATTGGTGAGGCGGGTTGCAGGAGATTGTTTAGAAGTTGAGTTCATGGAAAATTTAAAAATATATATAAAAAGGTATGTGAAAAAAGTTGTAAATATATACATATACGGGACACGACAAGACGAGGACAAAAGACGTCTGAACTGCTATGCCATCTTGGAAATAATGTTGGAAATAAATATGAGATGAATAATGTAGGGTATGTAAACATTATATTAAGTAGCATTGTTTAAAGTGGCTAGTGATATATTTTACATAAATTCCCATCAATTCCCATTATTAAAGTGGCTGGAGTTGAGTCAGTGTGTTGGCAGCAGCCACTCAATGTTAGTGGTGGCTGTTTAACAGTCTGATGGCCTTGAGATGGAAGCTGTTTTTCAGTCTCTCGGTCCCAGCTTTGATGCACCTGTACTGGCCTCGCCTTCTGGATGATAGCGGGGTGAACAGGCAGTGGCTTGGGTGGTTGTTGTCCTTGATGATCTTAATGGCCTTCCTGTGACATCGGGTGGTGTAGGTGTCCTGGAGGGCAGGTAGTTTGCCCCCGGTGATGCGTTGTGCAGACCTCACTACCCTCTGGAGAGCCTTACGGTTGTGGGCGGAGCAGTTGCCGTACCAGGCGGTGATACAGCCCGACAGGATGCTCTCGATTGTGCATCTGTAGAAGTATGTGAGTGCTTTTGGTGACAAGCAGAATTTCTTCAGCCTCCTGAGGTTGAAGAGGCGCTGCTGCGCCTTCTTCACGATGCTGTCTGTGTGGGTGGACCAATTCAGTTTGTCTGTGATGTGTACGCCACTTAAAACTTACTACCCTCTCCACTACTGTCCCATCGATGTGGATAGGGGGGTGTTCCCTCTGCTGTTTCCTGAAGTCCACAATCATCTCCTTAGTTTTGTTGACGTTGAGTGTGAGGTTATTTTCCTGACACCACACTCTGAAGGCCCTCACCTCCTCCCTATAGGCCGTCTCGTCGTTGTTGGTAATCAAGCCTACCACTGGTGTGTCGTCCGCAAACTTGATGATTGAGTTGGAGGCGTGCGTGGCCACGCAGTCGTGGGTGAACAGGGAGTACAGGAGAGGGCTCAGAACGCACCCTTGTGGGGCCCCAGTGTTGAGGATCAGCAGGGTGGAGATGTTGTTACCTACCCTCACCACCTGGGGAAGTAGTGTGTTACTGATGGTAGGCTTTATTACTTTGGTCCCAGCTCTCTGCAGGTCATTCACTAGGTCCCCCCGTGTAGTTCTGGGATTTTTGCTCACAGTTCTTGTGATCATTTTGACCCCACGGGGTGAGATCTTGAGTGGAGCCCCAGATCGAGGGAGATTATCAGTGGTCTTGTATGTCTTCCATTTCCTAATAATTGCTCCCACAGTTGATTTCTTCAAACCAAATCAAATCAAATTGTATTTGTCACATACACATGGTTAGCAGATGTTAATGCGAGTGTAGCGAAATGCTTGTGCTTCTAGTTCCGACAATGCAGTAATAACCAACAAGTCATCTAACTAACAATTCCAAAAACTACTGTCTTATACACACAAGTGTAAGGGGATAAAGAATATGTACATAAAGATATATGAATGAGTGATGGTACAGAGCGGCATAGGCAAGATACAGTAGATGGTATCGAGTACAGTATATACATATGAGATGAGTATGTAAACAAAGTGGCATAGTTAAATTGGCTAGTGATACATGTATTACATAAAGATGCAGTAGATGATATAGAGTACAGTATATACGTTTACATATGAGAAAAATAATGTAGGGTATGTAAACATTATATTAGGTAGCATTGTTTAAAACCTGTTAAGGCTAGGGCAGAATACTGCCCCCGTTGGTGAAATGCGTGCCCATAGTAAACAGAAAAAAAATCTGTATAAAATTGCTAATATATGCATATAATAAATATTATTGAATAGAAAACACTCTAAAGCTTCTAAAACCGTTTAAATTATGTCTGTAAGTAAAGCAGAACTCTCAGGGCACTCATTCTCCCAAACTCTCTCTTGTCATCCAAAAAGTTGGCCCAACTTTGACGTCATCGCCCCCACCCTTCCCAAGCACCTACGGTCCTGGGAACACTTCCTATGCCTTCAGCGCGGTGTCCGCTTTCAATGGGGCTTCTCATTGTGTGAATTGCGCGCTCACGAGATTAATGACGTACCGAATCCTTTCGGTCGCGCGAGATCTCACGCGCATTCTGCGCCTGTGGTGTCTTTCTTTCAAGATTGATTAAACGATGCGTGTGTTTCTCTTTGTCCTGAGAATTGCGCTGAAGCTATATAGCATGCTAACGCTGTGTTCTGAACCAAGTTTGACAAGTTTAGTCGACATATAATATGTAATTTCGACGTTTTGGTGCGAACTAACTTTACTTTTTGGCTGCATTTCAACCGAAATATGTCGTGTTTGATAACCGAAAGACACAGACTTCAAAACTAAAGCTGTTTTTGGTAAGTATAAACCCTTCCAGGTCTTCTGATGGAAGAACAGCAAAGGTAAGGGAACATTTATGTGTTAAATTTGGGTTTCTGTGGAGGAGCCAAAATGCTAATTCCTGAGCGCCGACTCACATTATAGCCTAGTGAACGAAATCTGTAAAGTTAAAAATAAATGTAACACAGCTGTTTTATTAAGAAGAAGTGTATCTTTCTAAGTATATGTAGAACATGTATATTTAGTCAACGTTTATGATGTGTATTTCTGTTATCTGGCAGAGTTACCATAATTTCTCCAGGCATTGTTGTAGCATTTTTTTGCCAGGACCTTCTATGTAAACCGTGATTTATGGATATAATTAGCATATTATTGAAAGAAACATAAATGTACTGTATAACATGTCCTATTCCTGTCATCTGATGAAGACTTTCAAAAGGTTAGTGAATTATTTTACTTTTAATCCTGCTTTTGTGATTGCATCTATTGTTCTACAAAATGGCTATGTAAATTAGCCTATCTTTGGTGGTGGTTTGACATAAATATGTGCTATGTTTTCGCCGCAAAACATTTTAGAAATCTGACTTGGTGGCTAGATGAACAAGGTGTTTATCTTTCATTTGAGCTATTGGACTTGTTAATGTGTGGAGGTTAAATATTTCTAAGAATATTTTTTGCGTTCTGTGTGCTACTGTGTCAGTTGAGCAGTGGGGGGAGGTGCCCTAGCGGGACGTGTGGTGCCAAGTAGTTTTAAAGTGGCTAGTGATATATTTTACATAATTTCCCATCAATTCCCATTATTAAAGTGGCTGGAGTTGAGTCAGTGTGTTGGCAGCAGCCACTCAATGTTAGTGGTGGCTGTTTAACAGTCTGATGGCCTTGAGATGGAAGCTGTTTTTCAGTCTCTGTCCCAGCTTTGATGCACCTGTACTGACCTCGCCTTCTGGATGATAGCGGGGTGAACAGGCAGTGGCTCGGGTGGTTGTTGTCCTTGATGATCTTTATGGCCTTCCTGTAACATCGGGTGGTGTAGGTGTCCTGGAGGGCAGGTAGTTTGCCACCGGTGATGCGTTGTGCAGACCTCACTACCCTCTGGAGAGCCTTACAGTTGTGGGCGGAGCAGTTGCCGTACCAGGCGGTGATACAGCCCGCCAGGATGCTCTCGATTGTGCATCTGTAGAAGTTTGTGAGTGCTTTTGGTGACAAGCCGAATTTCTTCAGCCTCATGAGGTTGAAGAGGCGCTGCTGCGCCTTCTTTACGATGCTGTCGGTGTGGGTGGACCAATTCAGTTTGTCTGTGATGTGTATGCCGAGGAACTTAAAACATGCTACCCTCTCCACTACTGTTCCATCGATGTGGATAGGGGGGTGTTCCCTCTGCTGTTTCCTGAAGTCCACAATCATCTCCTTAGTTTTGTTGACGTTGAGAGTGAGGTTATTTTCCTGACACCACACTCCGAGGGCCCTCACCTCCTTCCTGTAGGCTGTCTCGTCGTTGTTGGTAATCAAGCCTACCACTGTTCTGTCGTCCGCAAACTTGATGATTGAGTTGGAGGAGTGCGTGGCCACGCAGTCGTGGGTGAACAGGGAGTACAGGAGAGGGCTCAGAACGCAACCTTGTGGGGCCCCAGTGTTGAGGATCAGCGGGGTAGAGATGTTGTTGCCTACCCTCACCAACTGGGGGCGAGACCCAGGGTCTCGAGCTTGATGACGAGCTTGGAGGGTACTATGGTGTTAAATGCCGAGCTGTAGTCGATGAACAGCATTCTCACATAGGTATTCCTCTTGTCCAGATGGGTTAGGGCAGTGTGCAGTGTGGTTGAGATTGCATCGTCTGTGGACCTATTTGGGCGGTAAGCAAATTGGAGTGGGTCTAGGGTGTCAGGTAGGGTGGAGGTTATATGGTCCTTGACTAGTCTCTCAAAGCACTTCATGATGACGGAAGTGAGTGCTACGGGGCGGTAGTCGTTTAGCTCAGTTACCTTAGCTTTCTTGGGAACAGGAACAATGGTGGCCCTCTTGAAGCATGTGGGAACAGCAGACTGGGATAAGGATTGATTGAATATGTCCGTAAACACACCAGCCAGCTGGTCTGTGCATGCTCTGAGGGCGCGGCTGGGGATGCCGTCTGGGCCTGCAGCCTTGCGAGGGTTAACATGTTTAAACGTTTTACTCACCTCGGCTGCAGTGAAGTCCAGTGAAGAGTCTGCATGTTTTGGTTGCGGACTGTGTCAGTGGCACTCTATTGTCCTCAAAGCGGGAAAAAAGTTATTTAGTCTGCCTGGGAGCAAGACATCGTGGTCTGTGACTGGGCTGGTTTTCTTTTTGTAATCCGTGATTGACTGTAGACCCTGCCACAATACCTCTTGTGTCTGAGCCATTGATTTGCGAATCTACTTTGTCTCTATACTGACGCTTAGCTTGTTTGATAGCCTTGCGGAAGGAATAGCTACACTGTTTGTATTCGGTCATGTTTCCGGTCACCTTGCCCTGATTAAAAGCAGTGGTTCGCGCTTTCAGTTTCACGCGAATACTGGCATCAATCCACGGTTTCTGGTTTGGGAATGTTTTAATCGTTGCTATGGGAACGACATCTTCAACGCACGTTCTAATGAACTCGCTCACTGAATCAGCGTATTCGTCATTGTTGTTGTTTGACGCAATACGAAACATATCCCAGTCCACGTGATGGAAGCAGTCTTGGAGCGTGGAATCAGATTGGTCAGACCAGCGTTGAACAGACCTCAGCACGGGAGCTTCTTGTTTTAGCTTCTGTCTGTAGGCAGGGAGCAACAAAATGGAGCCGTGGTCAGCTTTTCCGAAAGGAGGGCGGGGGATGGCCTTATATGCGTCGCGGAAGTTAGAATAGCAATGATCCAAGGTTTTACCAGCCCTGGTTGCGCAATCGATATGCTGATTTAGGGAGTCTTGTTTTCAGATTAGCCTTGTTAAAATCCCCAGCTACAATGAATGCAGCCTCAGGATATGTGGATTCCAGTTTGCAAAGAGTAAAATAAAGTTCATTCAGAGCCATCGATGTGTCTGCTTGGGGGGGGAATATTTACGGCTGTGATTATAATCGAAGAGAATTCCCTTGGTAGATAATGCGGTCGACATTTGATTGTGAGGAATTCTAAATCAGGTGAACAGAAGGACTTGAGTTCCTGTATGTTGTTGTGACCACACCACGTCTCGATAACCATAAAGCATACGCCTCCGCCCCTCTTATTACCAGAAAGATGTTTGTTTCTGTCGGCGCGATGCGTGGAGAAACTAGCTGGCTGCACCGACTCCGATAGCGTCTCTCGAGTGAGCCATGTTTCCGTGAAGCAAAGAACGTTACAGTCTCTGATGTCCCTCTGGAATGCTACCCTTGCTCTTATTTCATCAACCTTGTTGTCAAGAGACTGGATATTGGCGAGAAGTATGCTAGGGAGTGGTGCGCGATGTGCCCGTCTCCGGAGTCTGACCAGAAGACCGCTTCGTTTCCCTCTTTTACGAAGTCGTTGTTTTGGGTTGCCGGCTGGGATCCATTCCGTTGTCCTGGATGAAAGGCAGAACACAGGATCTGCTTCGCGAAAGTCATATTCTTGGTCGTACTGATGGTTATTTGACGCTGCTCTTATATTCAGTAGTTCTTCTCGACTGTATGTAATGAAACCTAAGATTACCTGGGGTACCAATGTAAGAAATAACACGTAAAAAAACTGCATAGTTTCCTAGGAACGCGAAGCAAGGCGGCCATCTCTGTCGGCGCCGGAAGTTAAAGGGTACGTCACCAAATAATTTATTAAAATACAGTTTTGCAATGAAGGTCTAAAGTAACTTCAACAGCATTGTCTGTGGTAGCACCATGGTGTAGCCGGAGGACTGCTATCTCCCGTCCTCCTTTGGCTACATTGACTTCAATACAAAACCGTAGGCCTCACCCCCTTCCATCGTCATACAGTGGGGAGAACAAGTATTTGATACACTGCCGATTTTGCAGGTTTTCCTACTTACAAAGCATGTAGAGTTCTGTAATTTTTTATCATAGGTACACTTCAACTGTGAGAGACAGTTTGTATGATTTTTAAGTAATTAATTTGCATTTTTTTTAAATCTACAATATACTATTTTTCATACTAATTACTATGGCAATGCAAACAAAAGGGCATCCAAATCATAGATAATAAATACAACAGTATAAGGCATTACTACAGTGGTTGCTCAACTAAACGTTTTGAGATTATGCTGCGGGAGTTAGAGGTCATTTGTGGTTTAGTATGGTGCCCTGCGTCACTGCTCCAGACCAGCACAAGTGGGAGTTAGAGCACTGATTATGATTACTGGAAAATACTTTTTCAAAATTAATGGAAGAGACAATGAGATTTTTATTTTTAATTGAATCTCCATTTGAGTATTGGTTAGACTACAATTAGGGTGAGTACTGTAGCCTACTCCCGACCGGTCATGTCGTACAGCGCCATAATGGGCTATTAGCAGGACAATTGATCAGCAGTAAAAACTTTGTGGATGGGGCCTCCCAAGGGGCACAGCGGTCTAAGACACTGCCTCACAGTGCAAAATGATCAGGAGACCCATGAGGCGACGTTGGGCTTTTGATTTCTCTCCATTTAAAAACCTAAATAAATTATTCTAAATAACTAACTGGCTTTATTTAAATATTAGTAAGAATGTCTCACCCCATGTTCAAGAATTGCCTACCCGTGTGTGATCAACTATTTCAGCACCATTTCGCGCTGCTCAGAGACATTCATGGGGACTGGTCTTGATAAATCAATGACATTTTATTTTCACTGAATCTTTGTTTGGGTATTCGTTAGTCTCCAATTAGGGTGTGGAAATGTTATGCTCTTAGTACTGTAGCCTATTCTCGACTGTCAGGTTGTACAGAGCCATATTTTCTTGACGGAAACCCTGAAAATTAATCAAATTAATCCCATATAATATGTTTTTACAAAAAAAGGTTTTAAAATTCTCTAGTACAGCCAATATTGAAGACTATCAAATGCTTCTCAAAGATGCCCTCTGGTGGTCAAACTAGCACTAACTAGCATTAATTGCAACAGTGGCTGACAATTAAATAACGTGTCAATTCTGCGGCAGCCCGCATGGTGTGCGGTATGATGCAACTTTTACAGGAAGAACCACTCTAGGTAATGTTCATGGCCCTCTCATGAAGATACAGTATGTTTTATACGGCCATCCACTTAACATTCATCAGGCTAAACTTGTAGAAATCATGGCTGAATTACCGACCGGGCACGGAGGGCATGTGCCCAGGGGCCCTGACCTCCAGGGGGCCCCAACTGATTTTGTTAAGTCACTCTCACTCAGATGTCATATTGACATGGTATAAGTCATGGCAAAATGTGTAAAACCGCAGAACATTTGCTGTAAAACTGCACATTTTTCTCTGTGCCCCATGGCAAAATTTGTGGAATTGCATGAAATCTGTTATAAAATTGCTGCATTTTCTATACTCCCCATCGCAAAATGTGACCCACCATCTCGATTCAGTCTTATGTAGCAACATTTGAAATTGTGTTTTTACATTGTATAAAAGTAGAGGCTCACAGCTAGAAAAGGGTATATCATACACTGCAGTTGAGGAACAATAGGAAAATAATTTTGCTTTGAAAGTTGATCAATTTGTAACCCCACTTTAGAGAAAATGGCCCTTGAATGTTTTGGTACACCTAGTGGATAGCTCTTCATTGTCTACACCCATTCAGCATATTTCACACCTTATCCCCACCCATCTCTTTTAACTCTTGAAGCTAGGGGGCACTATTTTTATTTTTGGAAAAATAACGTTCCCAAAGTAAACGGCCTATTTCTCAGGACCAGATGCTAGAATATGCATATAATTGACAGCTTAGGATAGAAAAAACTCTAATGTTTCCAAAACTGAATTTGTTCTTAATTAACTGACTTGCCCAGTTAAATAAAGGTTACACACACACATGTCCTGGGGCACTTGTTATAAACTTTACCTAGCACCCGGATATTTTAGCAAGTGGACCTTCCAGCAAGACAATAACCTCAATGACACATCAAAATCCACAAGAAAATTGTTAATTGACCACAAAAATCGACATTTTGCAATGGCCATCTCAGTCTTCGAACTTGAACCCCATTGAAAACCTGGGGTTTGAATTGAAGAGGGCAGTCCATAAGCACAGACAAAGGATATCAAGGATCTGGAAAGATTCTGTATGGAGGAATGGTTTACGATCCCTCCCAAATGTGTTCTCCAATCTCATGAAACAAACATTTTAGAAAATGTCTCAGCGCAGTTATCCTTGCAAGGGGACAATTCGATTATTTTATACTAATACAATTGCTCAGAGAAAAATATTTTGTAACAGCTACATTTTTTTTCTTCCAAAAATATAGTGGTCATAATTATTGAAAAAAAATCCCTAAGCAATTGTATTTGTATAAAATAATATAATTAAATTTTTTGGGGACTATATAATATAGCTCAGTATTTATTTTACAGTCCTTTTTGCTCATCTTTATCAAGGGTGCCAATAATTGTTAACCTGACTGTATTTGCATACAAGTAGTCACACATTTTAGTACACTGTCATATACAGTATACACATTGTATTTTTCAACACAGTTATACCTGTTTGTTGTGTCTACATTGTGATTTATTTGTAAATATATAAATTGAGCATCTCACAAACTGGTATAACAACGGTAAGTAACTAATATGTTCAGTACAGTATCATCCAAACTGTAGTTGTAATTCTAATGCTGCTCTGTGAACCCTGATTCTGACCATGCCAATGTTGTAAATGTGTATATTATGTTAGTGGCGGCAGGTAGCCTAGTGGAGAGTTGCGTCAGTAACCGAAAGGTTGCTGGTCTGAATCTCCGAGCCGACTAGGTGAAAAATCTGTAGGTGTGCCCTTAACCCTAATTGCTCCTGTAAATTGCTCTGGATAAGAGCAGCAGCCAAATTACTTAAATGTATGTGAGAGTAGCCTACTTATGGATGTGTAAGCATTTTTAGACATTTTAATGTGTGTAACTTCACTTAATCCATTCTCCCTCTATCCCTTTTCCATCAATCCATACACATCTTGTTTCTGACAGACTGTCTCTCATTCTCTCTTCCATCTATTCACTCTTATCTTCTCCCTCTCTCCCTGAAAGCCCATTATCTTTGAAGATGGGGGGCCATTATGCACCAGCCAATGCAATCAGTTGATTAAATGCCACTTCGACCTCCTGCTCCAATCAGTCACAGGAGGGGGAGCTCACTAACTCAGTGTCCACTCGTCATATGGGCCAGGATATCCACCACTGCACTGCCTCACCTGCTGTGGTCTCCATGACCCTCTACATGGGACCTATGTTTCTACCTCAGCCACCAGAGAGGTCCCAGCCCTGACAGATGAGCTAAATATCTTCTAAGATATTAGTTGGGTTGTTTTATCTTTCCCCTAGAGGCCCTGTATCATTGAAAATCCCCTCAACGCCCAATCGAACGTATTAGTCATTCACAGAGAGAAAGACACTGCATGCTGAAAACATTTTTTTATATGTATTTATTTAACTAGGCAAGTCAGTTAAGAACAAATTCTTATTTACAATGACGGCCTACCAAAAGGCAAAAGGCCTCCTGCGGGGACTGGGGCTGGGATGAAAAAAATATGAATATAGGACAAAACACACATCACGACGAGAGACAACACAACACTACATAAAGAGACCTAAGACAACATGGCAAGGCAGGCAGACATGGCAACACAGCATGGTAACAACACAACATGGTAGCAACATTATTGGGCACAGACACAGCACAAATGGCAAGAAGGTAGAGACAACAATACATCACGCAAAGCAGTCACAACTGTCAGTAAGAGTGTCCATGACTGAGTCTTTGAGTGAAGAGATTGAGATAAAACTGTCCAGTTTGAGTGTTTGCTGCAGCGAACTGAAAAGACAAGCGACCCAGGGATGTGTGTGCTTTGGGGACCTTTAACAGAATGTGACTGGCAGAACGGGTGTTGTATGTGAGGATGAGGGCTGCAGTAGATATCTTAAATAGGGGGGAGTGAGGACTGCAGTAGATATCTTAGATAGGGGGAGTGAGGACTGAGAGGGTTTTAGCTGTGGAATTGATAGAAAGAGCAGAGCCTGGTGGAGAAACAAGGCCAATGATCAAGCTCTTCCCGCAAGCTACCCAGGCAACTGCCTCTCACTGAAAATGTAAAACGTGATGGCCGCTCTTAGTCCAGGAATTAAGATGAATTGGTGGTTCTGACACCACCACTTTTATGCCAAGGGCATGCATATGTTGTCTTTGATAAACACTTAAAATATTGGAAAGCCTGTGGTGGATTTATTTGCACATAGGCATGGTACACCCACATGCATAATTCATTGCATGGACAAAGAGGTATTTATAATGTTGATTTAGTGATGCTGTATAATGAAGGTACAGGGATCTGGGTGTTTCTATCCATGTCTTGGCACAGACAAGGTCTGGAACCCATGATAATCCACCAGTATCGGTCTTCGCCTTCCAAATGTCACCTTTTCACATTGGAGGAAAGGATATATAAACAGAGCTGAAGCCACACCCCTGAAGGAAGTTCAGATTAGATAAAGGCAGGGGCATACTGTATGTGGCTAGTACAGTATAGTAACATTATAAAATCCATGTGATCCAGTTTATGGCCCAGTGATCCAATACCATATTATTAGCCAATATTGTATCTATTAGAATTCTTATGGACTTTTAATAAGCCACTCTCTGAAAAACATTCAAGAGACAAATACATATGTCTGATATACTAACTCAACATATCTCCTTCACATTCACACAGCAATACTCACTCAACGATTTTCGTGAATAAGGAGCTACTCCCCTCCAACCCCCTCAGCTGCCCTGCCTCATCATGCCCGTTCAGCATCAGCTATAGTAAGCAGTAGAGCAGCTCAGTGTCTCCCATCCAAGCAGCCTGTAGAATTGGATCTCTCATTGGACTGTTATAATTATTGCTGCTTTATTGGCAGCAGCCCTGTCACATCATTAAAGGGGAACAGGGCCAACGACAGGCATTGCCATGGCGATCCCACCATTAACTCACTGCTCACCTCATCTATAGGGAGATTGAAATGGATCGTGTTCCATGGGCTTGTCCATTTTTGTCCAACTGCAAAAAAGGAGAGTGAGAAAGATCTAGAGTGGTGGTAACAGAGTCTCTACTGCCAGAAGAAGGATTTACAAATAGTAATTACATTACCTATTATGATGGGGACCTATTGTGAGCAAAAACAAACATCAGTTTACAGACATCTACGGTGTTATGGTTCAGTTTGATTAAAGTGCTCTCTGCTGGCTTGGCCGTGTTACTGTGCTGCAGCCAAGCAGCCTGGGCTTGCAGGGAATCAAGCTTCTCTCCCTCTGAGCTTGTATGTACTGCACAGCACAAATTCAATGGATCATCCAGCTTCAATAATATCTGACTATAACTGACAGGACAGCTGTGCCTTTCCCCTGTCACTGCCATAGTGAATGCTGTTTTCTGCAGAATTGGAGAGCTCTGAAATATTTTCCAGATTTTCAGTCCTCCTCCCCAGAGGCAATTGATCAAATAATGCCCTTCATCCAATAAGCACTTAATTGAGCAGGCATAATGTTGAACATTGGCGACCATAATGGCTACTGTCTCGGAAGCCCAGACATGGCGAGTAGTAAATCTGACTTTGTCTATTATGTTAATGTTGCCTGTGTTTAACCAGGAGGCCTGGTTTATTGTCTGTGAAGGCTGTATGCCAGTGGCTGTGGGTGCTGTGCTGCTCATGGTGCAATACCCCTGGCCTCTTTTCCAGAGTCTTAGCCTCATCTCCAGCCTCACCAGTAAGGACCTAGCTGCCCCAGAATGCAAAATTAGAAAGCAGCCCAGCAGTACTTTTTTGTGTCTGTCTCAACACAAGACAAATCCTCTTCAACCGAGACCTCAAAATGTCTGTTCTGTAAGTTAACCCATGTTTTATTACAGACATTGTAAGATGACTCCTCTGCTGCACCAGTTCGTATGAGACACCATGAAAATCATTCAGACCCTGTTTTTGACACGAGGGGCTAAAAATAATGTTTCTGTTGACATGCTGACGATTCAGTTGACAATCGATAGAGAGTGTCTCAGTAGACTCTGTTGCTCATACATTTGTAGGGTCAGTTAGCATCTCTTGGAATGACTGGCCCTTTGAGGGAGGGAAAAGCACACTGTAGTCAATGACCCACTCTTCTCTGAGTTCTTTGACCTGGTAATAAATCCAATGACAATGGCAGAAAACAACTGGGTATGTCTGCTGACAGGCCTTCTGCATGAGGACCACAATGTGCTGTGGATGTCTAAAGACAAGGAGGAGGAGAAGCGGAGGAGGATGAAGGCAAGCGAACACTCAACTCTGAGAGAGTCCATGATCACGCTGTCCTCTTCCACTCCAAAACCTCAGACAGCTGGGCATCATCATCATCCCCCCCTCCCGCCCGCCCATCCCTTGATCTCTCTCTTTGGGCTGCCCAGCCCAGCTGTGCTCGCCACTGAAATCTCCCTCTATCTCTCTCTGTTGGTTTGTTACCAGCTGGGTTCCTGGTGGGTGTTTGCTGTTATCAAAGGCTCCCCTTGCTGGGCTTGACACACCCACAGTGCTGACTGGATCAGGCCCATGATCAGAGCAGCGCATGAAGGGAGAGGGAGGAGTATCTGGGTCAGGATTTAGGTCCCCCCTTGGTGGAGTGGGGGAGAGAGAGAGAAACACGCAGGCCAAGACTCATTACGCCCCCTCTTTCCCTCTCTTTTTCTGTCTTGTTATCTCCATCCTTGTCGCTGCCAGTAAGCAAAATCTTGCAGACATTTATGATGAGGCAGGTTTCTGCTCTTCACTGCAATGCCGCTTCCTCTAGCAGAGTCTAAAAAGCCAGCAATTCGGCTATCAATGTATAATTTGATGAAAATACATTTCACCTCCCTAATTTTGAGTTGCACCCCCTTTTGCCCTCAGAACAGCCTCAAAACAAATGGGAAATGGGAGCTTGAAAAACCCAGCAGCGTTGCAGTGCCTGGCACCTACTACCATACCTCGTTCAAAGCACTTAAATATTTTGTCTTGCCCATTTACCCTCTGAATGGCACATATACAGTACACAATCCATGCCTCAAGGCTTAAAAATCCTTCTTTAACCTGTTTCCTCCCCTTCATCCACACTGATTGAAATGACAATATGGGATCATAGCTTTCGCCTAACTTCCCGTTCTATTAAGGAAGTCACAGCGGGGTGTGCGTCACAAGACTAAATGGGAAATATACTGAACAAAAATGTAAATGCAACATCCAAGTTGATTCGGTGATTACAACTCAGTAAAATCTTTTAAATTGTTGGATGTTGCATTTACATTTTGTTCAATATATTTCCCACTTAGTCTTATGTGACACACACCCCGCTGTGCCTTCCCTATTAGAACGGGAAGTTATTTCCAGAAATAATAAAAAGTTAGGTATAGAATTTCTCAGGAGTCAACCTTTACCCCCTCCACTAGCATCCCTCCATGCAGGGGGGGGGGGGGACTGCACAGTAATTGGATTTAAGGGAGAAAAAGGTCTTAAGCGATGAGACATGAAATGAGGAGGAGGGAGGATAGCCCTCATCCCTGTTGCTCTTTCTACAGCTGATATAACAAAGCTGGGCGCTGGGAGCCGGAAAGCCTCTCCTTCACAGGAGGAGAATCGGCTCAGGGGAAGATAGTTCCCCCGTTGACAGAGATGGATGATCATGGCAGCAGATTGAGGGCACAGTGAACCGGAGTTCTCCAATTCACTCTCTCTGTGGCGTGCCACGTTGTGGCTTGTAGCGTGAAGAATGTGCTAGGGGAAGTGGAGGTAATCCTGACGCAGAAGAAAGGAGCTGGACGAGGATCAAACAAGGAGACTAAGCAATGTCTCAGTGTGTTGACTGGACTGGCATGATGAGGAAATTGTCCATCTCGACGGGAGGCCAAGAACAGTGGCTGTCTCAGTGGAAGAGACTGCGGTCAGACAGAAAACCAGCAAACCAGCTGAATTCTGTCAACTCTGTTAATTACGCTTTTTGACAATTCCTTAGCACTGTCTTCATTATCTAAATTCTCATATTTCAATGCATGTCGCATATAGTTTATGGGGCGGCAGTGTAGCCTAGTGGTCAGAGCGTTGGACTAGTAACCGAAAGGTTGCAAGATTGAATCACCGAGCTGACAAGGTACAAACCTGTTCTGACCCTCATCCTGCCAGTCCTAGGCCATCATTGAAAATAAGAATTTGTTCTTAACTGACTTGCCTAGTTAAATAAAATAAATTGCCAACCAAATGTTGACACTACTTCTGCAGGAAAAAAATAATTCTGTCAAGAAAGAACCTAAATGTTTATGAGTGCATTACATAAGCTCTATTGAAAACACATTATCAAGGAAAGTAACTGGCTCTCCAGAATACAGCTGGATGAGTGTGTGTGTCCTCTGATGGCCAGTGTATTTCTTCCTAGTCATCTGTGTTATAGCTCTCCATCTTCATTCATGGCTGTAATTAGTGTCAGGGGGTTCTTTTTGTTGTTCAAAACATCTGTGTACACACACTTTTTTACATAATGTGCCATTATTTGTCTTCCTCTTAATTTTTATGTATTAAAGCATTTTTCTCTGACAAGCTATCACTGATGACATTTAATGAATATGCTTTATAATTGTCAGTGAAATTAGCTGAGATTACCATGCAACACAATTTTTGTAGCAACCCTAAGCTAATTGGACAGCCAGCTGTGAGCATTAGGTATTGGTCAAGAAACGTATCCCTGCACTACCAAGTGTCTACTTCTTACTCAATCATATTACAATCGTACACTGACATGAAACCATACCAATAAAAACATCACTCCAATAGCTGCAGAGCAGTTCTGGGAGCATTTGCAACAGGAGCAGTGAAAAGACTCACAGTAGATAGTCACAGTTCTAATCTTTCATCCCAGCTGCCCACACTAGCCAGTATAATTAAGCGACGGCCAGAGTGTGTGCAGGAGAACAAGACAAGTGAAGCAGCTGTCTACTTGATGAACTGCATGGCCTCTGACTTCCCTCCTCCCTTCCACTTTCCATTACTCCACGCCACCCGCAGCTCATTGAGAGACTGCCTGCCCCTTCTCGATACCTCCAGCCAGGGGACTGAGAGGAGGACCTCATTCCCAAGTACTGGGAACCACAGGATAGAGGAGTGAGACACAGGTCCCTCCTGCAGGTAGTGGGAAGTTGGGGGCAGAGAGACAGAGGAGGAGTCCCAAATGGCACAATATTACCTAAATAGTACATATTCCCTGTGGTCCCTGGTCAAAACTAGTGCACTATATAGGGAATAGGGTGTCATTTGGGACACAACCTATGACAAAAGCTGTGCAGTGTTTCCGGGCATGGAGAGGCACTGCGCACTCTGAACAGCTGACCATGCAGGAACTAGGGGAGAACAGAGGGGAAATGTACTTATTTAGACTAGGTGAGTTAATGAAAACATTGTCATGGTTTTTCCAGAGAGGCCCTTATGGGGAACCTAAGCAAGATTTGGCTCGTGGCCCGCCCGATTGACGGTAAAGAGATTTATTTAAACGTTTATTTCCTGCAATTCTACACATTTTGCCACGGGGTGTAGAGAAAGTTTTTCCGTTTTAAAAGGCCTGGTGCTGTCAAAAACGTGCTTTTCCTGTGTTTTCTATATATTTCCACACAATGAAGTTGGAATAATACTGTGAAATTCTGAACATGATAATAACGCCCTTTTAGTGTAGGAGCTATTTGAATAGACCACCTGAAAGTTCAGCCTGTTTTGGTGGATGGAGTTCTGGGCTTCCATGCTGTAAATGAGATAAAAGACCAAGAGTTCCAAACTTCGCTGACAATTTTTTTTTACCCCTTTTTCTCCCCAATTTTGTGGTATCCAATTTGTAGTAGTTACAGTCTTGTCTCATCGCTGCAACTCCCGTGCGGACTCGGAAGAGGCGAAGGTCGAGAGCCATGCGTCCTCCGTTTACAACCCAACCAAGCCGCACTGCTTCTTGACACAATGAACATTAAACCCGGAAGCCAACCGCAGCAATGTGTCGGAGGAAACACCGTACACCTGGTGATCGTGTCAGCGTGCACTGCGCCCGGCCCGCCACAGGAGGCGCTAGTGCACGATGAGACAAGGATATCCCTGCCGGCCAAGCCCTCCCTAACCCGGACGACGCTGGGCCAATTGTGCGCAGCCCCATGGACCTCCCGGTTGCGGCCAGCTGCGTCTGAGCCTGGACTCGAACCCAGAATTCTCTAGTGACACAGATAGCACTGCGATGCAGTACATTAGACCACTGCGCCACTCGGGATGCCCCAAGAAGCATTTTTTTATTTGAAAACAATCACAGTAAGATTACTTCATTTTTACCCAAAAATGTATTGATATTGAGATAAAAACGTCTGTGTAATATTAATATGTGTAAACATACTGAATTGTAATTGGATGCATTTTACCGCCGTATCATACTGCGCTATGATTGGTTAAGACCACCCAAGTGGTGAGATCATGGTATGAGACACGTGAACATGCTAGTTACAGCTAGCTAATAAAGAGTTACTTTAAGAAATATCCTGTCATACTGCATTTTAGTATTTTGTACAAAACGAGGCAGGCTGAATTGGAGTTTTCTGCAATTCTACACATTTTGCAATCGTAGCAATTTTACAACAAATGTCATGCAATTCTACTCATTTTGCCACAATGCAGATAATTTTTGCAATTCTACCCACTTGCCATGGGGTGGAGAGAAATTATGCCGTTTTAAAGCTAATTTACTGCAATTCTACATGTTTGTAATGACTTATGCCATGCTAATATGATATTTGAGAGAGATAGACTAACAAAATCAATGGGGGCCCCCTGGAGGTCAGAGCCCGTGTCCTGCGTGCCCAGTCAGTATTCGGCCATGATTACGAAAAGTTTAGATCGTTTAGCCAGCTAACTACCAATTATTATTTTTCAGAGATGGCTAATTACATGACTGTCAGTGACTGACACAACATGTGAAACTGCTGATGCTGTCACATATTGTTACGGAAGCAACGCAGGAGATGAGAAGCAGCTACAGGGAGTGAAGGTTTATTAGCTGACGGACATGAAACGGAACGGAAAATTAACACAGTTGACGGTGAGAGGACGTTTTTTTTTTCCTGAGTTTAGCATGTATAAGCTGGAAGTAGAAGCCTTAGTGTTGTTGTTCATTGGTTTACTCCAATTATGAGAGGGGTGGTAGGGTTAGTGTAAAACGATAAAGGAGAATATATATGTATTTTTTTTATGTATATACACTTGAAGTTGGAAGTTTACATACACTTAGGTTGGAGTCATTAAAACTAATTTTTCAACCATTTCACAAATTTCTTGTTAACAAACTATAGTTTGGCAAGTCAGTGAGGACATTACTTTGTACACAGGTAATTTTCCAACAATTGTTTAAAGACAGATTATTTCACTGTATTACAATTTCAGTGGGTCAGAAGTTTACATACACTAAGTTGACTGCGCCTTTAAACAGCTTGGAAAATTCCAGAAAATTAGGTCATGGCTTTAGAAGCTTCTGATAGGCTAATTGGAGGTGTACCTGTGGATGTATTTCAAGGCCTACCTTAAAACGCAGTGCCTCTTTGAAATCAGCCAAGACCTCAGAAAAACAATTGTAGACCTCCACAAGTCTAGTTCATCCTTGGAAGCAATTTCCAAACGCTGAAGGTACCACGTTCATCTGTACAAACAATAGCACTCAAGTATAAACACCATGGGACCAAGCAGCCATCATACCGCTCAGGAAGGAGATACGTTCTGTCTCCTAGAGATAAACTTTGGTGCGAAGTGTAAATCAATCCCAGAACAGAAAAGGACATTGTGAAGATGCTGGAGGAAAAAGGTACAAAAGTATCTATATCCACAGTAAAACGAGTCCTATATCGACATAACCTGAAAGGCAGCTCAGTAAGGAAGAAGCCACTGCTCCAAAAGTGCCATAAAAAAGGCAGACTACGGTTTGCAACTGCACATGGGGACAAGGATCGTACTTTTTGGAGAAATGTCCTCTGGTCTGATGAAACAAAAATATAACTTTTTGGCCATAATGACCATCATTATTTTTGGAGGAAAAAGGGGGAGGCTTGCAAGCCGAAGAACATCATCCCAACCGTGAAGCACGGGGGTGGCAGCATCATGTTGTGGCGGTGCTTTGCTGCAGGAGGGACTGGTGCACTTCACAAAATAGATGGCATCATGAGGAAAGAAAATTATGTGGATATATTGAAGCAACATCTCAAGACATGGTCGCAAATGGGTCTTCCAAATGGACAATGACCCCAAGCATACTTCCAAAGTTGTGGCAAAATGGCTTAAGGACAACAAAGTCAAGGTGTTGGAGTGGCCATCACAAAGCCCTGACCTCAATCCCATAGAAAATGTGTGGGCAGAACTGACAAAGAGTGAGCGAGCAAGGAGGCCTACAAACTTGACTCTGTTACACCAGCTCTGTCAGGAGGAATGGGCCAAAATTCACCCAACCTATTGTCGGAAGCTTGTGGATGGTTATCCGAATTTTTTTAACCTGTAACGGGTTTCTTCTTCCTCTGAGGAGGAGGAGTAGTAGGAAGGATCGGAGGACCAAAATGCAGCGTTGTATGTATCCATAATGTAATTTAATGGAAAATGAATACAAAAGAACAAGAGAATCAAAATGAAAACCGGAACAGTCCCGAATGGTGCAAACACTGAAACTGAAAAATAATCACCCACAAATCAAGGGTGAAAACAGGCTGCCTAAATATGGTTCTCAATCAGGGACAACGATTGACAGCTGCCTCTGATTGAGAACCATACCAGGCCAAACACAGAAATACCAACTCATAGAAAAACAAACATAGACAACCCACCCAACTCTCACCCTGACCAAAGAACTAAGGTCAGAACGTGACAGAACCAAGTTAAACGATTTAAAGGCAATGCTACCAAATACTAATTGAGTGTATGTAAACTTCTGGCCCACTGGGAATGTGATGAAAGAAATAAAAGCTAAAAATAAATAATTCTCTCTACTATTATTCGGACATTTCACATTCTTAAAATAAAGTGGTGATCCTAACTGACCTAAGACAGGGAATTTTTACTAGGATTAAATGTATTTGGCTAAGGTGTATGTAAACTTCCGACTTAAACTGTATACATTACCAGTCAAAAGTTTGGACACACCTACTCATTCCAGGGTTTCTCATTATTTTTTACTATGTTATACATTGTAGAATAGTAGACATCAAAAATATGAATTAACACATATGGAATCATGTAGTAACCAAAAACGTGTTAAGCAAATCCAAATATATTTTATATTTGAGATTCTTCAAAGTAGCCACCCTTTGCCTTGATGACAGCTTTGCACACTCTTGGCATTCTCTCACCCAGCTTTATGCTGTAGTCTCCTGGAATGCATTTCAATTAACAGGTGTGCTTTGTTAGAAGTTAAGTTGTGGAATTGCTTTCCTTCTTAATGCGTTTGTGCCAATCAGTTGTGTTGAGGCAAGGTAGGGGTGGTATTCAGAAGATAGCTCTATTTGGTAAAAGACTAAGTCCATATTATGGCAAGAACAGCTCAAATAAGCAAAGAGTAACAACAGTTCATCATTACTTAAACCTTCTCACATGTGAGTTCCAAATATCTCTAACGGTTGCCCCAGCATGAGTTTTTTATGCCCGTGATGTCCGAATGCGCTCACTGTTCCAAAAAGCGGTTGTTACACAACAGGGCATTTACTTATTTTTATTTAACAAGGTAACTCAATTAAGAACACATCCTTATTTACTATTACAGCCTACCGGGAAACACTGGGTTAACTGCTTTGTTCAGGGGCAGAACGACAGGTTTTTACTTTGTCGGCTCGGGTATTGGTGGTGGTTGAAGAACAACAAAAACTTGTTTCACTAGAGGAACTAAACGGAATATGCATAATCCATATTTCATATTCATGCTGTGATTGAACAACGACTGCATTTCCACCCCCCACCTCTAAAGGCATAGTATCATGGCAGCTCACCTGTCAAGTCACCTGTTAGGTCAGTTAGTCAGTAATTGCTGCAGATGTGCTCAATAGTGCAGTTTGAAGGACTTCGCAGGGAAAATGCCTTGCAGTGAGGCATAGGGGATTGTCAGCAGCAGAACGACCCCAAGTGGATGGGCACCGAGGGGTGTAGTGCTCCTCCAGCAGCTCTCTCGTGAGGTTTTGGTATGGAGGAACACATACACATACACATACTTTTGGTAATTACTTTACCTATGGGGGAGAGGGAGTGGGAAGGATGAGGGAAGGGAGAGGATAAGGCAGTATGTGAACTGTATGTCCAGTTACAAAAAATACAGTGTTCAGTAATCATCTCACCTGTTAGTTGGCGGTGAACTATGTGGCCTTTGAGGGCAGCAGTGTCGATCAGAGTGAAAAATATATTGTTATACCACTTGGTAGTTTTCCACAAAGCTATTTATCATGTTTTGAGTTTATAGTGAAGCACACAGTCTGGTTTGATCTTTCTCTCTCCTGTCAGGTGGTCGACCTTCCCTGTGGCCTACATGGTTGCTGTATGGACAGTGGAGAGGACATGAATGTCTCATTTGTCATGCCACTTTACTGGCAGCTGTGTTCTCCTTGAACTCCACCTACCCTCTCTGCATTCGAATGCTGGCATCCCCTTCCTGTTCAACCTGGCTGTGCCACAGGCCCCTGTGCTGTTGGAAAGCAGATGCTGGAAGAGTGTGGGACTGCTGTACCAATTGTCCACATACAAAGTGTGTCCCTTGCCTGGATGGGGAGCCCGCATGGTCATCACCGTGGACCCGGACATTCCTAACCCCTCATAATGTTGGATGTCAGAACTTGACCCCAAACCTGTGCCTTTTGGAGGGAATATATTGACGGAACGCCAGCCTACCCTTCCATAACATCAGGGACTCATCAATGCATAGGTCCTTGTATGGCACAAAGACCCGACCAAATGCTGATGTCAGGCTGGTAAGAACATTTCTTATTTTGTGTAACGGGTCATTTAGGTAGGCAGTAGCATTGTTGACGAAAATAAGGCATCGCAGCATAACTAGGAAGAGGTCTTGGGAAAAGAGGGTGGCAAAGAAGGGACTTGCAAACATAGGATCTGTGCTCCAGTATTCTCTTAGGGAGTTCTTCTTTACTATTCCCATGAGAAGGACTGTCACCAGGAAGGGATACATTTCACAAATGTTGGTTGTCACCCATTAAGTGAGTTTCCCCCTGACTCTCTCTTCTCCTGTAGCTCCCAAGGCATAGCGATTGGTCTCCTCTACTATGTCTCCCACCAGCTCCTCTGTCAGAAACAGCTTGAAGCACTCTGCCAGAGGGAAATGGCAAGGGGCTTTGCACTCCAGACTGGGACTCATCAAAGCAAACAGCAGGGCCAGGAGGGGTGATATGGCTGGCGGCCTTCCAGCTACCACAGAACTTTCCCATTAGAAGGGACACTGATACCGAAGAAGATTTATTAAGTTCCTTTTTATAAGTAACATGCACACAGCTTCGTCACAGTGCCCATTGAAGGAGAGTTGTGCCTTTTGTGCCGGTAATTTTCATATTTAGAAAGATTTACAAAACATTTTGTCCCCCCCCCATTTCTTTTCATTTCATTAAAAACAAGCATAGTCTACCCTCCCCTTAATGAAGGCTGGTTTAGCAGCATCGCAGAGGTGTCTTTTTATCAATTCTGATTGGCCAAGCCTCAACACAGCCACAACTTGTTTATTTATCAAAATCAAGAACTTTTGCTCAACCGCCAGTTACTGCACCCATAATTCCCATTGTGAAAATAGCACAAATATTTCTGACACACCCTCGAACCTATAACGCTACCATTAACTCTAAGGCCCTGCCTTGAACCTTAGTCACTTCTAGTCATGAATCATCCTATATAACTACTGATGTACACTTTTCTATTCGGATACTGCATACACACCATTATACACTGTCTACAAAACATTAGAAACACCTGCTCTTTCCATGACAGACTGACCAGGTGAATCCAGGTAAAAGCTATGATCCATTATTGATGTCACTTGTTAATTAAATCCACTTCAATCAGTGTAGATGAAGGGGAAGAGACAGGTTATTAAAGCAGGATTTGTAAGCCTTGGGACAATTGAGACATGGATTGTGTATGTGTTCCTTTCAGAGGTTGCTTTTGAACATATGATAGTAGGTGTCAGGTGCACCAGTTTGAGTGTGTCAAGAGCTGCAACGCTGCTGGGTTTTTCATTCAAAACAGTTTCCGGTGTGTAAAAATAGTAGTCCATCACCCAAAGGACATCCAGACAACTATAAATATTAGTGTCAACATGGGCCAACAAATGTAGAGTCCATGACCCGACGAATTGAGGCTGTTCTGAGGGCTAAGGGGATGCAACTCAATACTAGGAAGGTGTTCTCAAATGTTTTGTACACTCCGTGTATATACTGTGACTTCAGAAAGTATTCACACCCCCTTGATTTCTTTGCACATTTTGTTTTCCTGAATACAAAGCGGTATGTTTGGGTCAAACACATCACTAAGTACCACTCTTCATATTTTCAACCATGGTGGTGGCTGCATCATGTTATGGGTATGTTTGTCATCTGCAAGGGAGTTTTTTATGATACACATAAATTAAATAGAGCTAAGCACAGCCAAAATCCTAGAGGAAAACCTGGTTCTGTCTGCTTTCCAACAGACACTGGGAGATAAATTCACTTTCAACCAGGACAATAACCTAAAACACAAGGACAAATATACACGAGTTGTAAAGCAAGACAACATTCGTCATCTTGCTTACCAAGAATTGAAAATGGCAGTATAGCAATGATAAACAACTAACTTGACAGCGCTTGAAGAATACATTTTTTTTTACAATTAAACAAATTTTAATCCCATTCTGTAACACAAGAAAATGTGGAAAAAGTCAAGGCGTGTAAATACTTTCTGAAGGCACTGTTTATATTTATATTCCAGACTCTGACATTGCTTGTCCTCTGATATTTCTTTCATTTTACTTCACAAGGTCCTTTGCTGTTGTTCTGGGATTGATTTGCACTTTTCGCACCAAAGTGCGTTCATCTCTAGGAGACAGAACGCGTCTCCTTCCTGAGCGGTATGATGGCTGCGTGGTCCCATGGTGTTTCTACTTGCGCACTATTGTTTGTACAGATGAACGTGGTACCTTCGGGCATTTGGAAATTGCTCCCAAGGATGAACCAGACTTGTGGAGGTCTACAATTATATTTCTGAGGTCTTGGCTGATTTCTTTTGGATTTTCCATGATGTCAAGCAAAGAGACACTGAGTTTGAAGGTAGGCCTTGAAATACATCCACAGGTACACCTCCAATTGATTCAAATTATGTCAAGTAGCCTATCAGAAGCTTCTAAAGCCATGACATAATTTTCTGGAATTTTCAATGCTGTTTAAAGGCACAGTCAACTTAGTGTATGTAAACTTCTGACCCTCTGGAATTGTGATACAGTGAATTATAAGTGAAATAATCTGCCTGCAAACAAAAATTACTTGTGTCATGCACAAAGTAGAAGTCCTAACCGACTTGCCAAAACAATTGTTAACAAGAAATTTGTGGAGTGGTTGAAAAACGAGTTTTAATGACTCTAACCTAAGTGTATGTAAACTTCCAACTTCAACTGTATATGTATAATTTGACTGTAGCACAGAGCCCAAGGGAAAGAGGTCTATTATCCAAGCTGGGCTGTGGGAAAATCTCCTTTTGTTGGTGGAAAAGGAGTGGGAAATAGAAGACAGCATGAAAGAAAGGGAAACCCTATGAGCTTGGTTCACTTATCGGAAACAAGGCCTAACCTTTAAATTACCTCTGCACCTCCATGCTTCTCACTCCTTCAGTCCCCTGGCAGATGGCCAGACAGAGTGATGAAGGAAGTGATGGGAGTTGTAGAATAAGTTGAAAAAGGATTTGTAATAGGCTCAGCTCCTTGAAAGAGTTCAGGACCATCTCTACAGTTCACAACACCCCGGTCAAAGCTTTCCCTTCACCGCAGAGGAGCCTAGACTCTGAACTCGAGGTCTAAGACTGACTTCACCTTCTGAGAAGCTCTTCCTGACACTAACACTCAAAACATCTTAGCGAACAGCCCGTGGTCATAGTGATGGAGAGATGTGTGTCTGTCATGTAAGCTCCTATCATTTTGATAGGTTTGGTTTCTGAGCGTTATATATAATGAATCATTAGGTATAATAGATACATGAGGGGTGCCATAAGTAAGCTTGGGAGGGGCTGAGTGCAGGGAAAACGATCACATGTAGCAGTACTGATAAGGGGAGGAACTCTTTAAGGCCCATATCACTCAGCTCCCTGCCTAGCAATAATGATGCAATGTTTAGTGATAAGGAGGAGACTCCACCCAAAGTGGGGTATGTATACTACCACGGGTGAAACCATGTTTTTGTCTAATGCAGCTGTATTGACCCTCTGAGCAGAATAAACTTGATTTAAAGCTAACATCGTGTCCGTTGAGTTGGTGCTCTGAAAACTAGAACCTAACAATATGTTTCACATACTGTGCCTGAAAGGCTGCATTGGTGTTATGGATACAGGTATCCTGTGTCTGTGTGTGTGTGTATCCTGTGTTCTTTTCTCTCCTTCTCTCCTCACAGGTGAAAATCATCACTCCCCAATCAGTCAACAATCAATCATCAATCAGAAGACACACCTCCTCCTGTTTCCTACCCAATCACAGTTCCTTTCCCTTGGTTTAAAAACCCTGTCAGTTGTTTGCTCTAGAGCTCAATCTCTCAGTAAATGCCATGTCTGTAGGTCTCTGTGTTTCACTCGCTCTGTGTGTATTAACCTCTCTTTTGTTTGAGCACCTCCATAGCACTTTGTCATCACCTGTGAGTAGTATTGTTTTGGTTATGGTGTTTGTGTTTGATTGCTGGTGGGAAAAGGGGAAACCAAGACAAGTCGCCCATGGGCATACACTACCCGTAGGTAGACTTTGTTAAATACACTAGTTAGAACTGGGCGGACCACCCACTGTATTTTTGGTTAGTTAGTTAGCTGTTGTTAAAGTAGGCTAGTCTAGCTTAGGGGTGTTTTTGAATACTTATTGTTTCTTTCCTTGGGTCCAGCTCAGCCCCTTTTCCTGCTCCCCCCATTACCGTGTGTTTATTAATAAACCCTGAGTTTGACGGTAGATTTCAGTTGTCGTAGTTATTTCGTTCTCACTTTTACTTTGTCACTATTAGAATTTGCATGAGTTATGTTACGGGTCTCATTACCATCCCCCCTAGACTGTCGGGCCAAAAGGGATTCGTAACAGTTGGGTTGGCTGGAAATTCTTCAACATTGCTGGTTGTTGAATATGGTTCTATTTAACCAGAAAATGTCCCCATTTAACTGCGTTCGTTAGTAGACGCATCCGAGGCTGGGATTGGAGCCGTGCTCTCTCAGCCTTAACAGCACAGAAGGTGGTGGGAAATAACACATCACATAGATGTGTAACACCCAGCTGGACTACTGACAGCATATATTTTGCTTGCAGAGAAGCTCTCTCACATTTGTTTAATTTATTCATTCAAGTGTTCCCCACATTCCCACATGAATCCATCGAGGCCCTTAATTTTCTGCAGTCAAATGACCAACTCGCCCTCTCGTGGCCTCATGGGTGGAATGTTATTAATATTTTTCAGAATTAATAAACTTCTTTTTTTTTTTACCTCACGAAAATCTGGTGTTTCTATGTCAAGCAATTTTGTTATATTTCAGTCTTCTGTGATGTATATAAAGTGTAATATTGGGATGCAAATTTTGTTTTTACACATTTCAACTCTAAATCTGAACAAGTGTCTTCTTTTTTTAATAACCATGCTTGTGAGGTGTATACTTTTGTTTAAAAGTAGATTTGTTCAAGACTATTAAAGTCTGTGTGACCCTGATTTAGCCCAGTGCAGTAAAAGGTTAAATGCCTTTAGGTAGCAGATACAGTTGAAGTCGGAAGTTTACATAAACCTGAGCCAAAGACATTTAAACTCAGTTTTTCACAATTCCTGACATTTAATCATAGTAAAAATTCCCTGTCTTTTATTTCAGTTAGGATCACCACTTTATTTTAAGAATGTGAAATATCAATGATATTAGAGAATGTTAATGTGCCCTCTAAAGGAGGGAGGTGCAAGGAGCAGGAGAGCAAGGAAGTCCCTTTGGCACAATAGTTTATTGAGCAGTCTCAACTCAACTACAACATGGGACTGATACATGCCCAAACGAGGTCTTCACACACACAGGGAAATAGAGGTTTCTTCTCCTAAACTCATACCAAATGGCACAACTGCCATGAGAAAAGAAAACCCTGTGGTGCAGACACGCACCCCTAACAACGTAACCACAGAAAACAACCCCGCACAAAGACTAGCAGGCAGCGGAAGTAAATATACCCACCGTAAACAATAAGACAGACACAAACAAAAAGGAAAAATGGATCGGTGGCAGCTAGTAGGCCGCCCCTCCCCCGCCTGATGCGAGGCTCCCGTAGCTCCCGGTCCCTCACGTCATAGTTTCACTCTGCCAGGCTGAGCTTCCTCGAAAAGAAAGCACAGGGGCGGAGCTTTAGTGGAGAGCCCGAGCGCTGGGAGAGCAAGGCTCCAATCCCAGCCTCGGATGCGTCCACCTCCACTATGAATGCCAAAGAGGGATCCGGATGAGCCAATACGGGAGCATCGGTAAACAGTCCTCAAGCGTCAAAATGCTCTGTCCGTCTCAGCCGACCCCCCCCCTTCAGCAGTGAGGTAATGGGAGAAGCCACCTGCCCAAAACCCCGGATAAACCTCCGGTAGTAATTGGCAACCCCTAAAAACCGCAGCACCTCATTTACCGTGGTGGGAGTCGGCCAATTACGCACGGCTGCAATGCGGTCACACTCTATCACCAACCCTGTTGGGAGAACACGCATTTCTCAGCCTTAACGTACAGGTCATGCTCCAACAGTCACACATGCGCGGCGCGGCGCGTGTGGTGGAATAGATCAGAATGTCATCGATATACGCCACCACACCCTGCCCGTGCAGGTCCCTGAGAATATTGTCTACAAAGGATTCGAAGACTGCTGGGGTATTCTTCAACCCATACGGCATGACAAAGTACTCATAATGGCCGGATGTGCTACTAAATGCTGTCTTCCACTCATCTCCATCCCGGATACGCACCAAGTTATTCGTGCTCCTGAGATCCAGTTTTGTGAAGAAGCGTGCTCTGTGAAATTACTCGGTCACCTTAGCGATAAGAGGTAGCGGGTAACCGTACCCAACTGTAATAGAATTTAGACCTCTATAGTCAATGCACGGACGCAGACCTCCCTACTCCTTCTTCACAAAAAAGAAACTCGATGTGGAGGACCGAATGTACCCCTGCCTCAGAGATTCAGTTTCCATAGCCACCGTCTCCTCCTGTGACAGTTGATACACGTGACTACTGGGAAGTGCTACGTTTACCTGGAGGTTTATCGCACAATCCCCTCGTCGATGGGATGGTAATTGGGTCGCCCTCTTTTTACAGAAGACGATAGCCAAATCGGCATATTCGGGGGGAATGGACTCTCCACCGTTGTTGCACCGATGGAAACTTCCACACACCTAACTGAGCACTCCTCTGACCACCCCTTTAGAGTCCTCTGTTGCCACGAAATAGTGGGGTTGTGAAAGGCCAATCAGGGGATCCCCAGCACCACCGGAAATGCAGGTGAATCAATGAGGAAGAGACTAATTCTCTCCTCGTGACCCCCCTGCGTAACCACGTCCAGTGGAGCCGTGGCCTCCCTGACACCCCTGACCCTAATGGTCGATTATCTAGGGAGTGCACATGGAATGGTTTGTCCATCTGAACCAGGGGAATCCCTAACCTATGCACGAAACTCCATGAAATTCCCCGCTGCACCTGAATCTACTAGCGCCTTATGCTGGGAATGGGGGGGAAATTCAGGGAAAGAGATTGACACATACATGTGACCAACAGGGAGCTCTGGGAGAGCCTGGTGCTGACTCACCTGGGGTGCCCGAACAGTACTCGGCCTGCCGTCTCGACTCCCAGACGAATGCCTCCAGCACCGGTTGGCAGTGTGCCCTCTCTGACCACACCCAGTGCAGGAGGAGGCTCCTCCTCCGATCGCCCTCGCTGCAGCACCCCCTAACTCCATGGGGGTTGGGGCAGAGGCGCTGGGGGGTGGAACCAACAGGACCCGATCCGGACGCTTAAGGATTGATTATGAACATCGTTTGAAATGTTTCTACGAACTTTACGGATACTATTTGAATTTTTTGTCTGCCTATTGTGACTGCGTTTGAGCCTGTGGATTACTGAAGAAAACGTGCGAACAAAACTGATGTTTTTGGATATAAAGAGACTATATCAAAGAAAAGGAACATTTATTGAATAAATGGAAGTCTTCTGAATGCAACCATATGAAGATCATCAAAGGTAAGTGATTACTTTTATCTCTATTTCTGACTTGTGTAACTCTTTTACTTGGCTGGTTACTGTTTGTAATGATTTGTCTGCTGGGCTATGTTCTCAAATAATAGTAAGGTATGCTTTCGCCGTAAAGCATTTTTGAAATCTGACACCGTGGTTGGATTCACAAGAAGTTAATCTTTAAACCTATGTATCTTTTCTGAATTATTATAATGAGTATTTCTGTATTTGAATTTGGCGCTCTGCAATCTCACTGGATGTTGGCCAGGTGTGACGCTAGCGTTCCACATACCCTAGAGAGGTTAAAGGCACAGTCAACTTAGTGTATGTAAACTTCTGACCCACTGGAATTGTGATACAGTAAATTATGGATTATTAAACTTATCTGTAAACAATTTTTGGAAACTTTCCTTGTGTCATGCACAAAGTAGATGTCCTAACCGACTTTCCAAAACTATAGTTTGTTAACAAGACATTTGTGGAGTGGTTGAAAAACAACGTTTTAATGACTCCAACCTAAGTATATGTAAACTTCTAACTTGAACTGTACATGTTGAGACCCCCTGTAGCTTAGCACAGTTGACTGTCTGGGGATCTGATCAGCCACTCAGTACTGCTAACACAGCAAGCTAATTGTCTGACGACAGATACTGACATGTAACCCCACTGACTTTGTGACTCAGAATGTTTGGGATATAGATGATGCTTGGAGTGTTACAGGTAACCTCTGGTACACTGCCTCCCTCACATGCTTATCTCACTGCTTCCGCTTGTTTTACAAGAAGCAATCAATATATTATTAATGTCACATAATCCATTTCCCAACAGCCAAGACTCTCAAATGAAGGGTTGAACAGAGAATCCGTTGTTGCAGTACAGGTATGTGCTGCACTGTATTTTCAACCACATCAAAGCTTAAAGATCAGAATCGTGCTCGTATTTAAAGTATTTTTTTTCAGATTAATTCTCAAGGTCCCTACTTTGCTAGTGTTCTCGTTACAAAAATAATATTTTCCTCTGCATCGGCTGAAAAGTAGTGAGGTTTGTTGTGTAAACCGTTAAATTAAATCCAGAGAGCATTGAGAGCAAAGTCTTTATCTCCCTGAATGATGACACTGCCTCCATTTCAATGGAGGCGGGGGGTTGGAGGGATGGGGCAGTAGCGAGGCATGACTAGTGTTCTCAACAAATTCACTGTCTATTAAAGTTTTAATCATCAAGATGGATTGAGTATGAGATTCCATTCAAACTACTAGGTGTATTTGTGCACTCATAAAGGAGCAATAAAGACCTATTGCACAAATTTGTGTGGGATTATTATTTTATATATATATATATAGTACCAGTGAAAAGTTTGGACATATACTCATTCCAGGGTGTTTCTTTATTTTTTACTATTTTCTACATTGTAGAATAATAGTGAAGACATCAAAACTATGAAGTAACACATGGAAAAAAGCGTTCAAAAATCTAAATATATTTTATTTTTGAGATTCTTCAAAGTAGCCACCTTGATGACTGCTTTGCACACTCTTGGCATTCTCTCAACCAGCTTCATGAGGTAGTCACCTGGATTGCTTTTACAACAGTCTTGAAAGGGGTTATCACCTATGTTAAGCACTTGTTGTCTGCTTTTCCTTCACTCTGCGGTCCAATTCATCTCAATTGTGTTGAGGTTGTTTGATTGTTGAGGTCGGGTGATTGTTTATAATTTGTAATTTTGTATGAAAGCCTTCCCGTCATGGTCATACACATCAAATATTCATTCCATCTCCCTTTGGGGAAATATTGGGGGCTGAGGAAAGGAGAGGAGCAGGGAAATCCTCTCCCCTGCTTCCGTGCATTGTATGTTTTTATTTTCGCCTTAATCTTGCTGTTAATCTGCCACGGCACCAGCAGTTTATTGGTGCGTTAATCTTCTGTGTGGAGGAGATGGAGGCGGTTTGACTGAGGGATGAAGAGGAATGAAGAGAGAAGAGAAGAGTCAGTCTCCTGAGACTAGCCTATTCCCAGGGGTGAGGCCTCTAGGAGCTCTGTGTCACAAGCCATTACTGCTCCTCATGCTCCTATGATGCTCCACAACATCCAAGGACACTGGTGGACGTCTATTGGTGGGGCCGCTTGGCGGAACATCTTCAGGTTGTTTTGACAAACGGATGCATGTGTAATGCAGCTGGGCAAAGAGAAAATCCAACCCTGTCCGACAGGGCTATACAGCCTATAATAGACATGGCATGCTTTGTCAAATCCATCATTGTTATTCAAAGTCATTATTTCATCCTTGGTGGGAGGGGATGGTTGTGAAGTGCCTAAATTGGACTGAAGCCAGATATCCTTTCTACTGTAGATCTTGTGATCATTGAGATTCGGTGCACTTGCTTTTTGAATGGTTTGTTAAAACCTCTTACAGCTCCCCCCCTACTTTGTGCAATTTCCGCCTGAAGACATACCCAAATCTAACAGCCTGTAGCTCAAGCACAGAAGCAAGGATATTCATATTCTTAGTACCATTTGAAAGAAAACACTCTGAAGTTTGTGGAAATGTGAAATGAATGTAGGAGAATATAACTCAATAGATCTGGTTTAGATAAAACAATGAAAAAAACCATACGTTTTTTTTTTGTATCATCTTTAAAATGAACAAGATTAAACAAACATTCAGATAGGATGATGGGGACAATTTCAGAAGAAAAAAACAGTACTTGTGCAAAGTTTCAGAATGATAACTTCCAAAATGAGTGTGCTACAGGACATTTATCATGAAGTCACCCAGGTGTCCCACACAAGTAGCCCAAATGTACCCAAGTGGCCAAATTGGTGAAGGTATACATTTTGAAACAAATAACTATATACAAAATACCAAAATGGTATATAACAAAATGGAGATAAAAAAATGGGGGGAAAAATTAATTATTGATTAAAAAATATGAAAAAAAGTATATATATACATTTCCAAAATAACATGGGTAACTATTTACACACCACGTTTTACTGTGGATATAGATACTTCTGTGCCTGTTTCCTCCAGCATCTTCACAAGGTCCTTTGCTGTTGTTCTGGGATTGATTTGCACTTTTTGCACCAAAGTAGGTTCATCTCAAGGAGACAGAACGCGTCTCCTTCCTGAGTGGTATGACAGCTACATGGTCCCATGGTGTTTATACTTGATTACTATTGTTTGTACAGATGAACATGGTACCTTCAAGCATTTGGAAATTGCTCCCAATGATGAACCAGACTTGTGGAGGTCTACATTTCTTTCTGAGGTCTTGGCTGATTTCTTAATTTTTCCCATGATGTCAAGCAACGAGGCACTGAGTTTGAAGGTAGGCATTGAAATACATCCACAGGTACACCTCCAATTGACTCAAATGATGTCAATTAGCCTATCAGAAGCTCCTAAAGCCATGACATCATTTTCTGGAATTTTCCAAGCTGTTTAAAGGCACAGTCAACTTAGTGTATGTAAACTTCTGACCCACTGGAATTGTAATACAGCTTCATCCAGCTAAATCAAGACAAGACTGACGTAATTATTGTTGGGGCCAAAGCACAGGGAGAGACTAGCCACACATTTTAATTCACAGGAATTAAAGACAAAACACCAGGTAAAAAACCTAGGTGTTATTTTAGGTTCTGAAATAAATTCAGAATCACACATTAGGAATGTGACCAAAATAGCGTTTTACCACCTGAGGAACATTGCCAAGGTCAACTGCAAAACATACAGAATGCTGCAACATGGGTACTGACCAAGACCAAACAGAGAGCACAGATTACACCGGTTTTAAGCTCTCTGCATTGGCTGCCTGTGAGTTTTAGAATTAATTTAAAGATTTTTCTGTTGGTATTGTGCACCAAAATAAATGTCAGACATGCTTTTTAGTTATGTATCCAGCAGGTCCCTCATGTCTTCTGTCACTGGCATTTTAACTATCCAATTGCCTAGGACCAAGAGGCGTAGAGAGGCAGCCTTTAGTTATTATGCCCCAGCCTTTTGGAATAGCCTGACAGAGAATCTGAGGGGGGCAGAAACTGTGGACATATTTCAAAACGATCTTAAAACACATATTTTTAGCTTTGCTTTCCCCTTGGGTGCTTTTTAGTGGTTCAGTTTGACATTATTTAGTATTTTCTCTCATGTTTTGTATATTTCAGCTTTTATTTTTCCTGTAACACATATTGCATGAAATATGCAGTATACATTTTTATTATTATTTAACTAGGCAAGTCAGTTAAGATCAAATTCTTATTTACAATGACGGCCTACCCCGGAGAACACTGGGCCAATTGTGCACCTCCCAATCACGGTCAGATGTGATTCAGGCTAGATTCGAACCAGGAACTGTAGTGACACCGCTTTCACTGAGGAGCAGTGCCTTAGACCACTGCGCCACTCGCTGTATACCCTACCATATCACAACACAACTGATTGGCTCAAATGCATTAAGAAGGAAAGAAATTCCACAAATGAACTTTTAACCTATTGAAATTACATGCCAGGTGACTAACTCATGAAGTTGGTTGAGAGAATTCTAACAGTGTGCAAAGCTGTCATCAAGGCAAAGGGTGGCTACTTTGAAGAATCTCAAATATAAAATGATTTGTTTAACACTTTTTCGGTTACTACATGATTCCATATGTGTTATTTGATAGTTTATGTCTTCATTATTATTCTACAATGTAGAAAATAGTGATAACAAAGAAAACCCTGGAGTAGGTGTGTCCAAACTTTTGACTGGTACTGTATACAGTATATATATATATATATATAAAATAACACATCCTAGATCTGAATGAATGAAATATTCTTATTAAACACTTTTTTTTTACATAGTTGAATGTGCTGACAACAAAACCACACAAACATTATCAATGGAAATCAAATTGATCAACCCATGGAGGTCTGGATTTGGAGTCACACTCCAAATTAAAGTGGAAAACCACACTACAGGCTGATCCAACTTTGATGTAATGTCCTTAAAACAAGTCAAAATGAGGCTCAGTAGTGTGTGTGGCCTCCACGTGCCTGTATGACCTCCCTACAACGCCTGGGCATGCTCCTGATGAGGTGGCGGATGGTCTCCTGAGGGATCTCCTCCCAGACCTGGACTAAAGCATCCGCCAACTCCTGGACAGTCTGTGGTGCAACGTGGTGTTGGTGGATGGAGCGAGACATGATGTCCCAGATGTGCTCAATTGGATTCAGGTCTGGGGCACGGGCAGGCCAGTCCATAGCATCAATGTCTTCCTCTTGCAGGAACTGCTGACACACTCCAGCCACATGAGGTCTAGCATTGTCTTGCATTAGGAGGAACCCAGGGCCAACCGCACCAGCATATGGTCTCACAAGGGGTCTGAGGATCTCATCTCGGTACCTAATGGCAGTCAGGCTACCTCTGGCGAGCACATGGAGGTCTGTGCGGCCCCCCAAAGAAATGCCACCCCACACCATGACTGACCCACCGCCAAACCGGTCATGATGGAGGGTTTTGCAGGCAGCAGAATGTTCTCCACGGTGTATCCAGCCTGTCACGTCTGTCACATGTGCTCAGTGTGAACCTGCTTTCATCTGTGAAGAGCACAGGGCGCCAGTGGCGAATTTGCCAATCTTGGTGTTCTCTGGCAAATGCCAAACATCCTGCTCGGTGTTGGGTTGTAAAAGCACAACCCCCACCTGTGGATGTCGGGCCCTCATACCACCCTCATGGAGTCTGTTTCTGACCGTTTGAGCATGCACATTTGTGGCCTGCTGGAGGTCATTTTGCAGGGCTCTGGCAGTGCTCCTCCTGCTCCTCCTTGCACAAAGGCAGAGGTAGCTGTCCTGCTTCTGGGTTGTTGCCCTCCTACGGCCTCCTCCACGTCTCCTGATGTACTGGCCTGTCTACTGGTACCGCCTTCATGCTCTGACAGACACAGCAAACCTTCTTGCCACAGCTCGCATTGATGTTCCTTCCTGGATGAGCTGCACTACCTGAGCCGCTTGTGTTGGTAGTAGACTCCGTCTCATGCTACCACTAGAGTGAAAGCACCGCCAGCATTCAAAAGTGACCAAAACATCAGCTAGGAAGCCTAGGAACTGAGAAGTGGTCTATGTTTATCACCTGCAGAACCACTCCTTTATTGGGGGTGTCTTGCTAATTGCCTATAATTTCCACCTGTTGTCTATTCCATTTGCACAACAGCATGTGAAATGTATTGTCAATCAGTGTTGCTTCCTAAGTAGACAGTTTGATTTCACAGAAGTGTGATTGACTTGGAATTACATTGTGTTGTTTAAGTGTTCCCTTTATTTTCTTGAGCAGTGTATATATATATAAAAACACACATCGCATTTTTGAATGCACTGGGCCTTTAAATAACAATGAATTGTGGAAAAGAGGCAGAAGACCACATATGCCAGCCCTACTGTAGTTATATCATTAATCATTCTCAAGCATTTTACAGTCAGTCCACATGATTCAGTCAGAAGTTAATACCTTTTACCCTTGGTGACCCTATAGAGAGCACACTTGTTTCAGTGCAATTGTTCATTTTGTGTCAGTGGAATGTGCTAGAAGAGGTAAGTTTCAGGACTGGGTTTCATGGTTAATTAGTCCCCTGTGAGATAGCTTTGTTTTGTTGTTTAGGAGCCTGGTTGGTAGACAACATGAAAAACCGATTCCTGGGCTGACAATACATTGCACCTGAGAATAATGAACTACTTCTCCTACCTAATGTGCCATGTGCTTATCACCAATATACACATGTTAAAATAATTCCCGGGTGTTCACCCTTTCCTATATCTGTGTACTAATAATATACCGTGCAAGTGTCATGTTCCAACTCATTATGTGGGTAATAGAGCTAAACATATTATGTTGCCTTGCTATTAAAATAAGTAAGAGGGGACATTTTAATTCCGGCTTCCATAAAGCCGTTCAGTCCAAAAGGAGGGCTGGGAAGCGAAGGAGGGAGAACACTAGTATTCCGTACGAGCCTGGGACTTTGGGTCCCTTAAAACAAAACAGAATATAATGGGATTTTTTCACCCTCCTTGGTGGAAAAAATACCAAGTGAGCTCATTTAATTTGTGTTTCTTTTTCTTTTAACTCAGCTGAAAGATCAAGGATCAAAGCCTCAGAGGTAAGTGTGCTGCAGACAGATCAAGAGTTTAGCCGTCTGAAATTGTAATTTGGCTGTTCCATCACTCTTCTTCACAGAGAAGCGATCTGAGGTTTGTGAGAAGTCCCCTGAGCCTTACCGAATTTAGTAACCAAGGAGATATATTGGACAAAATCTTTTTCAGTATTTGATTTGTTTGTATTTACATCCCCCGTGCCCAAGAACATAAATCCAGTTTGTCATCTCAGATTTTTACCCTCATATATGAAGCGGAAACAGTTCAAAAAGGAAACCCGAGTGCCCCGCCTCAGCTGACACATCAGCTGAGATGGTAACAATTAGAGGCTAGTATCAATTACGCCTACCTTATTGGGTAGGTATTTAAGCTTTACAGATCTGCCCTCTCATTCTACTGCCGTTTGCAGCTACTGCCACTATGGGCTGGTTCTTGTTGTGCATCAACGCTGCTGTGTAACTAGATGTTTCTCACTACAGGGCGGTGTTCTGATATTTGTGACCCGATTCAGGAAATTAGGTGTATGTCGCAAGTCACAACTTCACAGGAGAGCTGTTTGAACATAAAACTTTTTTTTTAACCAAAATGCGTTTTTTGACAGAAATGCCTTCTCGAACATGTTAACTTTCATGTGCCTTTAATATCAAACATGTATGCCATTTGTAAATATGAATAAAATTGTTAAATTACAAGCCTAGTTGGTTTAGCCAGAGAAAAGGTTAGCAACCTTCCCACTAGCCATGATTGGCTGAGATAATGAGTGGGCTGGACATGCCGAGAGATGAGTTTGGATTGGTCTGCCATGTAGCACACGTCTGTCTACTGGAGCTGGTCAGTATGTCTAGGTAATTGTGTCAAACGTGGCTTTTTAAATGTATCATGTAGTAAAACTGCATAAACCTAATGTCAAGTTAAAGTGTACTGTTAGCTAGCTAACGTTAGCTGGCTGGCTTGCTAGCTAAAGTTATGTGTATGCTCTCCACTTTCTGGAGGACCAAGTTTTGAAATCAGTGGAATTCGAGTATGATAGCTAAGGAGATGGAGAAAACACCAGTCTGGAATACATCGTCAAACTAAGGGCAACCATGCATGGCATCAGACACATCCAACCATGATGTGTACTGGTAAAATAGTCTAGCTAGCTACATTTTCAAATATTACACGTTTCTAATTTTGACAGAAAGTGGTTTAATTTCAAGTGTACTGTTAGCCAGCTGACGTTAGTTGGCTGTATGATCTTATTCTTCGTACCTCAGACACATTTGCTTGACTAGTTAAAGCCATAGAACCTGGTTGGTTAGCTACATGCAGATTCATGCAGGGTAGTAATGTCATGAGTTGAGATTATGGTCCATTGTTTAGCTAGCTAGCTAACGTAAAGTAACTCCCTTTTGCACATTGCGCCGGTCCGTACAATCGACCATATTTTAGGGCCCATAAAACGTAATACTTCCAGATCAACTGTAATATCAATACCATTGTAAAGCACAATTTCTCCCCTTTCCAACAAAATCATGATGCCCATCTCTGCATGAGTCAAGAAGGCAATGAGCTCCGTCGGATCTTTTGAAAAATGGCAGGTGGGGAAGCTAAACCTATTGCGTGATAGGTTTAGCTTCGCTTGGGGAAACAGCTTTTTTCACTCTGTCCAACTTATAACATTATCGCCTCTAAAATGTAAATAAAACACTATAAAGAGTTTATATAATGTGTTATTACATACCTATTTGAAGGTTTGTGTCGAATTTGAATCGGGTTTTTAGGGCAGTGCTAAATTGATCTTCAGAAGTAAGCAGTGGCTTTTGAGAGTCATGATAGCTTGCAGTGATGACGCAAAATATGACTAGGTATCCCCCCCTTACACTGTCCCTGTCTTGTTACAAAAAGTTGAGAGAAGTGCTACACCTGGTGGAGACAGGCTGTAAGACAATATTAGTTGCTTTATGCGTGCTGTACGTTACGCCATGACACATCACGATGTAACGTACAGGTCGGAGGGGTCAGTTTTTTTCAACTTTTCTCCAATACTATAGAGCCATTACCATGTCAATCAATGCTTGAATAGAAACGTAGTTCACATCCCAGATTTTGATGTCAACACAGTCGCTACAGTCCCATTCGTTTTCTTTTCAGCCTCGTTTGAATGTCGCGGTTGCGCACATTTGTACGGAATGTCTTAACAAAAGACTCCATGCAAGTATCCATTTAAATAGAATGTCACTGCAACTGTTGAAAGGCGTACTAGCTGGTAAATTCTAGTTGGTGAATAGTGCCTAACAAGCTCTGCTAGGGGAGTAAAATGGTCAGTGGGGTGTTCTCTCATTTTGCGTCTGGAAGTATCGAGCCAGTTAGCGTGGGTGCTTTACTGTCATTGTGAGGTCAGAGCTTTCGGAACAACCCTACTTATTGGCCAGAGTGTCCAGTGTGCACTCTGAACGCAAAGCGCTCGGAATTTACAAATGGACAATCTGACAGCACAGTTGCAGTCACCAACGCACTGGATAACATACTGTAACAGCCTAACCAGGTCTGCCAGGGTGAGTAATGTTCAGTGAGCTGTTGCCTCTCTCTTAGATATCTGGAAGAAGCTGGCAAGTTAGTACAGAATGCATGGATTAACCCTTAAAGAGATGGGTGGGGCTAAGGTTTAAGAGGGTGTGAACAATGCTGAATGGGTGTAGTTAAAGAAGGGCACTCCAATAGTAATACCAAAACATTGAAAGATGGCTTTCTCAAAAGTTAGTTTACAAGTTGATCAACTTTCAAAGCATAATTACTTTCCTGTTGTTTCCTCAAATGCAGTGTATGATATACCATTTTGGAGCTGAGTCTCTACTTTTATCCAATGTAAAACACTGAAATTCAAACGTTGCTACATAAGACTGAATCCAGATGGTGAGTCACATTTTCTTTGCGAATATCACTAGCTGTGTTTGAACCTCGTCTGTGTTGATCAATATGCTCATGTTGCAATGTTTAGCTGCTGCGGGGATGTCGCTCATTGCAAGGATCAACCAAGTTACTGCTCTACTGTTGTCAGTTGATAGTGGTTAGAAATGACCTAGGCTCGGGAGTAGCCTATCATATAGTTACTGGCTTGTTCCCAATACCAGCTTTCAGGCAGATTCGGCACGCTCCCTGACATCATGGGGAATCATCCCAGTCATACAAGAAGAAAGGAGCCTATACTAGGCTAGCATACAGGCAATGCATTGATATACAGGAGTGAGTAGCAATGTTTTCTAATCATGAGCAGGAAATGGTGTTATTATGGTGATTGATAGTATTTCAGTCTATATGCATGCATTTAGTGCAGCATCAATATCTATAGTAGTGTTCACTGCGTGTCGGGCACCTCATAATAATGCTGGAATTATACATACTATCTGTTGTATAGCACACTGTATTACTTATACAACTAATAAAAGGACAGGAAAAGAGAAGGGAGTAGAAATTAACGTGGGAATTTCTTAATGCGCTTCACAGGAAGAACATTCCAAGCATTTCAATGTAGGTAAGCAAGGGGGGTTACAGGTGCCCTAAAGGGACAAAACTAGAATATCAATACACAACATATTCCTCCCCCTTTACTTTTGATGACTGTGTGTTGCCTATTGTTTTCTTTTTAACATAAATTATCTTAATGTAAATAAATTAACTTTCAGAATAACCTTTTATGAACTACGGAAAGAGGGTAGACTGCCTCAGTTCCCAGACTTAACCCTGGGGTGTATTCTGCCCCAATGTTGGAGGTTAGTCTGAACTAAATAGTCAACCTGTCAGGGAGTCGTCTTTCTCTTGCAGGGTTGTGACGACCTACAGGTGAGTCTACAGTCACGTTGTCTCTGAGTCGGAGTGGTGATGTTGTATGCCCAGACTGTGGTGCAACAGTACCCTGAGTACGCACTCTGGCTGGTTCAGGTGAGTCTGAAGCACTTTCCACATTTGTATGTTGGTGCAGTGTATGTTCAGGTGATGGCTGGTAGTCATGATAGGTCTCCAGTAGCTGATCTTGGTTTGTCACTTGACAGGAGTCATCTCTGAGGTTGGTTCCTGGCAACAGTTGCACCATGCCGCAGTGCCCTGAATGGAGTTCTTCAAGCACCTGCCTTCTTAGTGGCAGTGGTATGATGACTCGAAAACCCCATAGCAAGCATCCAAACTGAACTGTGAGCTCGTTTCTCCTCACTAGGTAAGGTTGTAGGCTGTCTGACATCTCTCCCTCTTTTCCATGAGTGACAATGTCTATGACCGCAGACATCACTGGATCCGTGTGGGTGAACTTTTTCACTTGGACAGATGTAACTGGGGCATTTGTCACTTCCTTGAACTAGAAGATTTCAGCCTGGGAGTGCTCAGTGTGTGCGACAGGTAAGGGAAGCCTTGAGAGGCCGTCTGCATTGTAGTGCTGCTCAGACCTTCTGTACTTGATATCTTACTGGTGAGCAGATAACAATAATGCCCATCGCTGTATGCAACGGAATACCGGTATGGGGACCAAGATGGAGGTGTGGGGTCCATGGTCCGTCAGATGTGTGAATCGTCGGCCAAACAGAAACTGATGAAATTTCTTAACTCCAAACACATTGGCGAGTGCTTCACGCTCTCTGTGCATAATAGCTCTCGGCTTTACTTAAGGTCCGTGATACGAAAGCAATTGACCTTTCCTCACTTGATGGCATGATGTGTGAGACAACCGCACCAACGCCATACGCCATCACATGCCATACATGAAGGGCACTTTTCAGCATTTGCTGTATGATCGATGAGAGTCTCCCTTACTAGATGTCCGCGAATGTTTCTAAAATTCGCTGACAGCGGCGGGCCGTGCCCCGGTGTCAGATCTTCCAGGAAGTCATTGAACGAAGTCTCTCGGACATTCGGTTTCCGTTTTATAAAATGTAAAAATTTTGGTCATTCGTCCACTGTCCCGGTAAATTCCACCAGATGGCGAACGGAATCTTATTGCAAATGTACAAAACATCACCAATCACGACATGGTCATTTCCCCTAAACGGAAAAGAATTCGAAGACAAAACTTGGTGAGCATAGATTTTGACGAATGGGCTGTTAGCCCAGAAACAAGATGGCGTCGAGGTCTCAACTCTTTTTGAGTTAAGGCCATTTTTCTGGGATTAAAGGTCAAAAACGAAAATAGAGCACTAATTTGACTGCCTCACGTTAAAGTACATGAACCGACGGTGTCAGGAAAAAAAGAACCAGCCATTAATCTATCATAATTTAAGAGAAATTGTACAATGTACAATTGGTGATGCTCAAAGAAATGTGTTTTTTTCTTTCAAAAAGTTTCAGATACAATTGCGGCGTGTTCAGACGAATCCGTTAAGGCGGGTTTCGGAGCTCTGCGAGATTTCTGTGATTTTCTGAAATCACACACACTCATTCAACCCTCTGTAAATCAGTCAGATCTTAACGTAAGAGCCTACCCCAAAGATAATATGTGTTCACTTTCAGCTTCCTGTGTCAACCGGAAGTGCCTTAAATTGGGGTCATAGGGGCTGTTTCGAAGGGTTAAAAAGGTCAGATCTTTTCAAAACTTCATATGTGTGATTAAGGCAACCCTCATGAACTGTAAAACAGTCATTTCTCCCAACAGATGCCAAAGAAAATCTCTCTCACACACACACACACACACACACACACACACACACACACACACACACACACACACACAGGATGGAGTGGCACAGTGCGCGGCTTAAAGACACAGAGAGCCTACAATGGCATTATTATAATCTCTAGGCTGTGCCAAGTTCAACGAGATGCCCCGCTTGAACGTAGCTCGCTCGGTCTGAGTGCAGCGAACCGTGAAAAAGAGTAGGCCCATAATGAAGCCTGGCCTTAAATTTCAGGTGGTTTTGGGTGACAGCGGGAGAACCGTTAGGGTTAGAAGCAGAATTCAACCTCAGGAACGTTCCTGAAGTCCTCCCGATCTGTGCAAGCCTAACCTTGACCGTGTACTTCAAACAGTTTGCAATGACTTCTCTCCCCATAGGAATATTTTTTTTACATTTTCAAAATTTGACCCTTGGGTCTTGACTTGATGTGCATTTGCAATATGAAAATTTACTGTGGAGTGCACGCGATATCTTTTTGATTTTTACTGTGTGACACTTGGAATTTGCCACATGACAATTGCCATAAGCTTTGAATGAAATGCCGTCCATTTGAATGGTATTGGACATCGTGTATATGTTTCGTACAGTGCCAATATGTTCCCATTCATTTTTGCCATTTCAGGAGGGTCTTCCCTTACAACTGTAATGGCAAGTTTGGGTTGAAGTGGGTTAGGGCCTCTGACTGAGCTAAGGCTGTTTTCACTTTTTTGAAGGCCTCCTCACATCTGTCTGTCTGTCCACTTCCACTGTTTGGTTTTGTTCAAAAGTTCATGCAGTGGCTTTAACATGTTAGCTAGGTTTGGCAAACTTTGCGTTGTATGTCGATAGTCCTAAGAATGATCTCAGGTGACTCACGTTCTGTGGGGATGGAGCTTCCGCAACGGCCTTCACCTTTGATGGCACCTTGTGGAGCCCCGAACTGTCGATGATGTGGCCCAGGTACTCAACAGAGGATTGGAAAAAAACTTGCATTTGTCTTTCCGGACCCTCAGACCGTACTCCTCCAGTCTCTGTAGTGTAGTGTTCAGGTTTCTCAGGTGCTCTTGCTCGTCTTTCCGGTGATGAGTAGATCATTGAGGTAACATTGGACCCCAGTGAGCCTGCTCAGTATCTGGTCCACAGCTCTCTGAAACAAGGAAGGAGCTGAGGTGATTCCAAAAGGAAGCCTCCGGTACCTGTACAGTCCTTTGAGAGTCACTATGGTCAACCAACACTCCTCTGCTTGGTGACCTGGTTTCCCACAGCGATAGCATGGCTTGCCACTTCCTGCCTTGTTTTTTAACTCCATTGACACCTTATGCACTTGGGTTGGGAACATCTAATCAAATGGCTACACAGACTATTTGCATTGCACCACCCCTTCCCCCCACTCTTTAACGCTGCTGCTACTCTGTTTATTGTCTATGAATAGTCACTTTATCTCTACCTACATGTACATATTACCTCAATTACCTCGACTAACCGGTTCCCCCGCACATTGACTCTGTACCGGCACCCCCTGTATAGCCTCGCTATTGTTATTTTACTGCTGCTCTTTGATTATTTGTTGCTTATATTTATTTTCTTAGGAATTTTCTTAACTAAGTTCATTGTTGGTTTAGTGTCGTGTAAGTAAGTATTTCACTGTAAGGTCTACAGTAAAGTCTACCTGTTGTATTCAGTGCATGTGACAAAAAACAATTATTTGATGTGGTGGGCTTGCTAAACATCCACATGGTAATCAGTGTTGGCAATCAAGCGTTCATTGCCTCATATGGGAAGGTCTGTTAGAGCTTATTCAGACACTAATATGCAGTCTTATCTATTAATCTATGGGGTCTATTTCTCTCGTTATCAGGTAATTTATTCTCCTCTCATGGCTTACCATGGCTTACCGTTAGACATGAGCCTTAGCTCAAGTAGAGTATTTGTACGTCTGGGCTTTGATTATCAGGTCGCTCACACTGAATACTATCCATTCTGCAGATGCATCAGCTACTGCTGAGCAATTTCAGTAGGACATTAGACTATTTAGATAAGGTGGGTATGTAGCTAACGTTAGTTGCGGTTTTGGGGGTTTGTTAGTAATACTGTAAGTTTTAAGCTATGTGATGGTATGTCATGACTGAGCTGCACCACTCTGCAGCAGTCTACTGTATGGTCTTCTCTCTGTACAACGTATTCTGTTATATAACCACATAGGCCTTTTCTATTCCAATTTCAGTCTTGCAAATGTGCCTTATGCTCCAATATCAGGGATTCAGTTCATATTGGGTGTCAGGACCCTTCAGCGTGCAGTCTGCTCAATAATATATCTGTCTACTCTTAATGGCCTACAGAGAAGCAATGGACAGGCATATCTGAGTATCGCTCCTCTCTCTCAGTAGCACAAGTTTGAGTTCACGTTAAGGCAATGGTGTTGGATTTACATTATGCTTTTCTAGAGTCAGTCCGTATGATGGCTTTAGGGGTTCTTCAGTCACTGAATGTTCCTTCCCTTTAATTTTGCATGATCTCTTAAGTTCTGTTTGCATTATGAACATTCTCGTCATCACCAGAACTAACTAGAGGTCGACCAATTATGATTTTCCATACCGAAACAATATTTTTTTTTGTAATAATGACAATTACAACAATACTGAATGAACACTTATTTTAACTTAATATAATACATCAATAAAATCTATGTAAAATCTATCTATAAATAATGAAACATGTTCAATTTGGTTTAAATAATGCAAAAACAAAGTGTTGGAGAAGAAAGTAAAAGTGCAATATGTGCTATGTAAGAAAACGTTTCAGTTCCTTGCTCAGAACATGAGAACATATGAAAGCTGGCGGTTCCTTTTAACATGAGTCTTCAATATTCCCAGGTAAGAAGTTTTAGGTTGTAGTTATTATAGGAATTATAGGACTATTTCCCTCTGTTCCATTTGTATTTCATTAACCTTTGACTATTGGATGTTCTTGTAGGCACTTTAGTATTTCCAGTGTAACAGTATAGCTTCCGTCCCTCTCCTCGCTCCTCCCTGGGCTCGAACCAGGAACACAACGACAACAGCCACCCTCGAAGCAGCGTTACCCATGCAGAGCAAGGGGAACAACTACTAGAAGGCTCAGAGCGAGTGACGTTTGAAATGCTATTAGTGCGCGCTAACTAGCTAGCCATTTCACTTCGGTTACACCAGCCTCATCTCGGGAGTTGATAGGCTTGAAGTCATAAACAGCGAATGCTTGACGCACAATGAAGAGCTGCTGGCAAAACGCACGAAAGTGCTGTTTGAATGAATGTTTACGCACCTGCTTCTGCCTACCACAGCTCAGTCAGATACTTAGATACTTGTATGCTTGTATGCTCAGTCAGTCTAGTAATATCATCAACCATGTGTAGTTAACTAGTGATTTATGATTGATTGTTTTTTATAAGATAAGTTTAATTCTAGCTAGCAACGTACCTTGGCTAACTGCATTCGCGTAACAGGCAGTCTCCTTGTGGAGTGCAACAAGAGAGAGGCAGGTCGTTATTGCGTTGGACTAGTTAACTTGAAGGTTGCAAGATTGGATCCCCCGAGCTGACAAGGTGAAAAGGCAGTTAACCCACCGTTCCTAGGCCGTCATTGAAAATAAGAATGTGTTCTTAACTGACTTGCCTAGTTAAATAAAGGTATAAAGGCCGAAAAATACTGATTTCCGGTTGTTATGAAAACTTGAAATCGGCCCTAATTAATCGGCCATTCCGATTAATCGGTCGACCTCTAAAACTAACACTGCTTTATATTTATATGTTATATTGCCTGCATGCTGAACCTCTGTTCAACATTGATGCTGATAACCAATGGCAAGAAACTGGAGCTCATAACCACTCCATCCTTCGTCAGTGCTGAGGGCTAGCTCTGAGCTATTGGCACCCAATTCTGCATCGCCACTGCTACTGCTTTTCAGTTGAGCCTGGTTTCACTATGATTCTCTGCTGCTACGATGTTACAATTGATTTATTCTGATATTGGGAAAACTACCAGAGTTCTTGCAGTATTGTTATTTGATCAAAGTTCTGTCAGCCTGTGGCCATTACCTATTTGCATAGGTAGAATATCTTCATGCACCAAGATGACAGCTCTTTCTGTATCATGGGCTTCAAAAGAGCAATCTTCAGGCAATAACAAAGGTTAACCATCACCCACACTCAATGCAAAACATGTATTCACGTTAAGGGAAGGGTCTTTAAACTCGTACAATGATTTTATTAGAGGCAGTCATCTTATGGCTTTCTACTGTTTTTTGAAGGTTGGAAATACACTTTGTACTCATTTTTCTTTAATCATTGCATGATCTCATGATTTTCTGATTTAATTGTGTACACTCACACTTTCACCATGTTGGTAAAGCATTTCTAAACTAATTGGAAGGGTAAATGTATGCCAGGTATCATTGCTCAAACTAACACTGCTTTTTGTCCTCTCTTCCATGTTACGCGACCTGCAATGGTAACCACTGGCCACGCCGGGTGATCCATTATTCATCACTGATTCTGGCAAACCAATGACGAAATACTGGTTTTCATCATGGCTCCGTCTCTTCTGCTAACGCTGCGGGCTATCTCCTGAGCTATACGCAGCCATTAATTTCCCATAGGCGCTGCTTCAACGGCTTCTCTCTGTCCCTGCATCCACACTGATGGCGTGGTCCTATGCTTCCTATGAACGCTATATTAGATTAAACGCCAAGGAGATTTTGAATGCCAGAAGTGATGAGTTCATCTGCAAGTAACATGCCTTATATAGTTCGGTATTTCGGCGTTCAGCCCACAATCTATTGCTTTGGTGGTTATCATAATAAAGTTCAGTGCATATTAGCACAGTTGGTTGATTAGGCTACTCATATAGTTCAGTGATGGGGTCACACTGGGCGGCTGGGGTCACACTGCTACGTGGCAAATGGTCACGTGCCAAGATGAAGCTCATCCTGCCTCAAGCGAGTGTACCTGACATTACGACACAAGGGATTGATAGTTCAATCAATCAAATCAAAAATGTATGAAGCCCTTTTTACATCAGCCGATGTCAAAAAGTGCTTTACAGAAACTCGGCCTAAAACCACATATTTCTACGTGGTGTTTTATTTCTGAAATGAAAATAAATAAATGTAATATTGTGGTATTACATGATTGTAATACTCAGGGATTAATAACTTCCTATTGATCCCATAGAGAATGGAAACATGCTCAGGTTATGCTCACTTCAATATTCACTAGGATGCCTAGGACCGTTGGGGCCACTCGTCTGTCTGACTTAGGCATAGTAATCACCTAATGACTGAGCCGAGTAGCATAGCAACAGCATGGCTGTCTACTGATTCCAAGTCAAGACCAGTCACTCAAACGGCGTTTAGTTTCATTGAGTGCTGTGAGTAATTCATTCAAACACTGGCTTGTTTGTGCTCCGATTATCCAAAGCATTTAGAATACAGAGACCCATCTCTTTCCCCATGCCCACAGAGAATAGAGGGGAGCTTTTTACACTGACACACAATGCTGTAATGAAATATAATAACAAACAGCATTCTTATGTAGATTCCTCAGGCAAGCTTATGAAGGATAATATTTTTATTTCTAAAGCTCAAACTTCACCAAGGCTCTTTTTTTCACGTTAATTTGATTTCCCCCAATTCATTTGGGGAAAACGGTGTCATTTATAATATGGACCCACTCAGACACGCACATGCCATCTACTGTGAGAAAGCATTCAAGGCATCTGTGTTCTTTCAGTCAGTCAGACAGTAAAATGTATCAATTCCTCAACTTCATCAAATCAAATTGTATTAGTCACATGCGCCGAATACAACCTTACAGTGAAATGCTTACTTATGAGCCCCTAAACAACAATGCAGTTTAAAGAATAAAAAATGTGTATAAGAATAAGAAAAGTAACAAGTAACTATGGAGCAGCAGTAAAAGAACAATATCGAGGCTATATACAGGGTGTACCGGTACAGAGTCAATGTGCAGGGGCACCGGTTAGACGAGGTAATTGAGGTAATATGTACATGTAGGTAGAGTTGTTAAAGTGACTATGCATAGATGATAACAACAGAGATTAGCAGCTGTGTAAAACAGGGGGTGTGGGACAATCCAAATAGTCTGGGTAGCTATTTGATAAGCTGTTTAGAAGCATCTTGGACCTAGACTTGGCACTCCGGTACTGCTTACCGCGTGGTAGCAGAGAGAACAGTCTATGAATAGGGTGGCTGGAGTCTGTGCCAATTTTTAGGGCCTTCCTCTGACACCGCCTGGTATAGAGGTCCTGGATGACAGGAAGCTTGGCCCCAGTGAGATGGACTGGGCCGTAGGCATTACTCTCTGTAGTGCCTTGAGGTCGGAGGCATGGCAGTTGCCATACCAGGCAGTGATGCAACCATACTCTTGATGGTGCAGCTGTGGAACCTTTTGAAGATTTGAGGACCCATGCCAAATCTTTTCAGTCTCCTGAGGGGGAATAGGTTTTGTCATGCCCTCTTCACGACTGTCTTGGTGTGCTTGGACCATGTTAGTTTGTTGGTGATTTGGACACCAAGGAACTTTAAGCTTTCAACCTTCTCCATTACAGCCCCATAGATGAGAATGGTGGCGTGCTCGGTCCTCCTTTTCCTGTAGTCCACAATCATCTCCTTTTGTCCTGATCACGTTAGGTGAGAGGTGGTTATCCTGGTCGTGTGGTGCTTTCGGCAGCACACGGCCAGGTCTTCTATAGGCTCGTCGTTGTCGGTGACCAGGCCTACCACTGTTGTGTCATTGGCAAACTTAATGTTGGTGTTGGAGTCGTACCTGGCCAAGCAGTCATGCGTGAAGAGGGAGTACAGGAGGGGACTGAGCACGCACCCCACACCTCAGTCACTCTCTTTTCAATGTGTTTTCTATGTGGATCTAGATTTCTAAGGCACTTGCTTGGAGTTCCTATCGCTTCCACTGGATGTCAACAGTCTTTAGAAATTGGTTGATGTTTTTCCTTTGTGTAATGAAGAAGTAGGGCTGTTCAGAACGAGGGTCAAGTCTAGTGTACTGTTGTGGTTGGGGCACGCGACCTGAAAGCTCGCACAACTTTGTTTTTATCTGCTATTGAACGCAGTTTATCCCGTCTTAAATTTTATAGATTATTTACATAAAAAAATAGCTAAAGTTGTATTAGGAAAGTTGTTTGAAATGTTTGGACAAAGATTACAGGTAACTTATTAGATATTTTGTAGTCATGTTGCGCGAGTTGGAACCAGTGTTTTTCTGGATCAAACGCTCCAAATAAATGGAGATTTTAGAGATATACCAACGGAATTAATCGAACAAAAGGACCATTTGCGATGTTTATGGGACATATTGGAGTGCCAACAGAAGAAGCACTTCAAAAGGTAAGGCATTAATTATATTGTTATTTCTGAGTTTTGTGTCGCGCCTGGCAGAATGAATTTTGATTGTCTGTGTTTGTTTGATGGGGTGCTGTCCTCAGATAATCGCATGGTTTGCTTTCGCTGTAAAGCCTTTTTGAAATCTGACGCCTTGTCTGGCTTAACAAGAAGTTTAGCTTTATTTTGACATAATGCATGTGTATTTTCAAGAATGTTAAATATTTACAATTCTGTAGTTTGAATTTGGCGCCCTGCACTTTCACTGGATGTTGGTCAGGTGGGACGGTAGCGTCCCATCTAGCCAAGAGAGGTCTTACTCATATCGACTGCAGAGAGTGTGATCACACAGTCTTCCAGAACAGCTTGTGCTCTCATTTATGTTTCAGTGTTATTTGCCTCGAAGCGAGCATAGAAGTAGTTTAGCTTGTCTGGTAGGCTCGTGTCATTGGGAAGCTCTCGGCTGTGCTTCCCTTTGTAGTTTGTAATGGTTTGCAAGCCTTGCCACATCCGACGAACGTCAGAGCCGGTGTAGTATGATTCGATCTTAGTCCTGATTTGAGGCTTTGCTTGTTTGATGGTTCGTTGGAGTGCATCGCGGGATTTCTTATAAGCTTATAAGCTCTCCTTGAAAGCAACATTTCTAGCCTTTCGCTCAATACAGATTTTGCCTGTAATCCACAGCTTCTGTTTGGGGTATGTACTTATGGTCACTGTGGGGACGACGTCATCGATGCACTCATTGATGAAACCAATGACTGATGTGGTGTACTCCTCAATGCCATTGGAGGAATCCCAGAACATATTCTAGTCTGTGCAAAACAGTCCTGTAGCTTAGCTGCTTCATTTTTATTAAGTCACTGGTGCTTCCTGCTTTAATTTTTGCTTGTAAGCAGGAATCAGGAGGATAGAATTATGGTCAGATTTGCCAAATGGAGAGCGAGGGACAGCTTTGTATGCGTCTCAGTGTGTGGAGTAAAGTTGGTCCAGAGTTTTTTTCCCCCTCTGGTTGCACATTTAACATGCTGATAGAAATTTGGTGTGACCGATTTGTTTCCCTTCATTAAAGTCCACTAGGAGCGCTGCCTCTGGGTGATTGTTTTCCTTTTTGCTTATGAAGGAATACAGCTCATTGAGTGCGGTCTTAGTGCCAGCCTCAGTCTGTGGTCGTATGTAGACCACTACGAAAAATACGGATAAACTCTCTAGGTAGATAGTGTGGTCTATTGCTTATCATGAGATACTCTACCTCAGGCAAGCAAAACCTTGAGACTTCCTCATTAATATCGTGCACCAGCTGTTATTTACAAAAATACATAGTCTGCTCCCCCTTGTCTTACCAGACGCCACTGTTCTCTCCTTCCGATACAGCGTACAACCAGCCAGCTGTATTTTGATAATGTCGTCATTTAGCCACGACTCCGTGGAGCATAAGATATTACAGTTTTGAATGTCCCGTTGGTAGTTTAATCTTCTGTGTAGGTCATCGATTTTATTCTACAAAGACTGCACGTTTGCTAGCAGAATGGAAGGCATTGGGGGTTTATTCAATCGCCTACGAATTCTCCGAAGGAAGCCCGCCCTCCGGCCCCTTTTTTTCTGCCTTCTCTTTCACGCAAATGACAGGGATCTGGGCCTGTACCCGGGAAAGCTGTATGTTATTCATGTCGGGCTTGTCAGATTCGTTAAAGGAAAAAAGGTTTTCTGCCAGTTCGTGGTGAGTAATCGCAGTTCAGAAGTTATTTTTGGTAACAGCAACGGTAGCAGCAACATTATGTACAAAATAAGTAAAAAAATAAGTTACAACCCACGCAATGAAACACAATTGGATAGGAACACGTAAAACGTCAGCCTTCTTCTCTGGTGCCATCTTACTCCATCAGTAGCCTGTATTTGTAGTGTGAATTTTTGTCAAAAGGATAACTCAATCCTCAAGCTAGACATTGTAAGTGGCTTAAGTAGATGCAGTATGTCTAGTTTTATTAATTATTGTTATTTTGTACAGTATCTTAACTATTCTAGAAAAGGCTTTGAAACGTATCCATGGAAAACACTACATTTCCAGTTGTTTCTCAAAGGGCCTCTGATATGGTTTTAATTGAGAATGGAGGTTTTGTAAAACAAATACAACCTTTTGTCACATACACTGGATAGGTGCATTGACATGTGTTGTTTTACAGGGTCAGCCATAGTAGTAAAGCGTCCCTGGAGCAAATTATGTTTAAGTGTCTTGCTCACAGATCTTTCACCTTGTTGGCTCGGGTATTCGAACCAGTAACCTTTCAGTTACCATCTGTAGTGTATAAGCTGTATAAGCTGGAGCACAAAAAAAGCCTCTGAGCAAATATCTCCCTCTCTATTTCACGATCCCTCCTCTCTCGCTATCCAGCCTTCTCTCTCTTCCCTTCTCTCTCTCTCTGTGTGAGTCATGGTGGAAGGAGCGGAAAATCATACTCTAGCAAAGGACCATGTCCTCATGCTATCTCCCCAGAGGAGAGCGTCATCAATAGAATGTGTATCACATGCAGGGAGCCTGGATCTGGCATGGAGGCCCATCATCTGCCACTCCATCAGAACTGGGAGGTCACCGTAATTGGACAGTGGCACTCTGTCACATCCCCCCCCTCCTGGTGTTCCATGTCTGTGTCCTCTCTACCCCCATGTTGCTTTTCCAAACAACACCAGATGCCAGCTCTCTCAGATCACCAATGTCATTGTGTTGTTAGTGAAGAGGAGGGCAGCGCCCCTAACTGTTCTAGGTTACTAAGGAGGGGACATTGCAAGTGCCCCTATTATCAAAGGCTCGAGTGGAGAGACTGGACCACAGCCCATATTGTGTCTCATTGTCAAGGGTTCCAGTGTCCTTACTGTCTTTGGGTACCAATGAGGTGACAAGACCATATCATGCAAGCCCATGTTGCCCATATTGTGCAAGGTTTGAAAATGGGATAGGAGCATCACAGTGAGAAGTGCGAACAGCAAGAGGAACTGCAGCAACAAAAATACTTGATGTACCTGGCACAAGCTAAAATCAATTAATTAATGCTCTGTGTTGAAGAACAGAACATGTCACTGTAGACGTACATACTAATCAGTTGCGATTAACTTGAATGAAAAATGTATTCACTGACAGAGTGGTGGAGGTCAGATGTTTTCCAAAGGGGTGCTTCCAGCAGTAATCACAGCCTCAACTGGGAAAATAAAGACAGCTTAGGATTTCCATCTGCAATAAGCACCCCCCCAAATCTCTTAAATCATGCGTAACCAATCGATTGTGCAGCCTGAGAAGTGTGTCTTCCACCCAGGGGCACAGGCAGGCATCCAGTATGTATCAGCACATTATATGGCAGCAGCCCCATAAACACAAAGTGCATTAGTGGCCAGCTCAAACTCCCTGCACTGCATTCGGCACAACAAACCCCACTGAAACCCAGGCATTCCAGTTCAAATATGTGACACGCACACTCTGCAAATATCAGCTCCAGGATATGTTTTGTTTGTTGTTGGGCTTATTCTCTTTATGAGAGCTCTGTTTGCATTGATGATGCAGGGAGGTTAAGAACACAGTAAATGGCATGGTCAATCATAAAAAATAGCACAGTCAAATCAAATTATATTCAAATCAAATGTTATTTGCCACCTCCTTCTTAAACAACAGGTGTAGACTAACAGTGAAATGCTTACTTACGGGCCCACCTCAACAAAGCAGAGCGAAAAAAAATAAAATAATGGAAAAACAATAACACAAGAAATTAATACTTTGAAAGTATCTTGAAGTGCAGTTGCAAAAACCGTCAAGCGATATGATGAAACCGCCACAGGAAAGGAAGACCCAGAGTTACCTGCAGAGACTCCTGACTCCTGAACAGTTAATCAAATGGATACCTGGACTATTTGCATTGCCCCCCCCCTTTTATGCAATTGCTACTCTCTGTTTATTTCCTATGCATAGTCACTTTAACTCTACCTACATGCACATATTAACTCAATTACCTCAACTAACCGGTGCCACCGCACATTGATTATGTACCGGTACCCCTGTATATAGCCTCGCTATTGTTATTTTACTACTGCTCTTTTGTTACTTTTGTTTTATTTTTAATTACTTGTCTATTTTTTACTTAACACTTATTTACAAACTGCATTGTTGGTTAAGGGCTTATAAGTAAGCATTTCACTGTAAGGTCTACACCTGTTCTATTCGGAGCATGTGACAAATAAAATTTGAAATTCATTAGTTACTAGCCTCAGAAATTGCAGCCCAAATAAATAATTTTTCCATTATAGACTGGTGTTGGAACCAGAACCACAATGATGATTCCAATGCAGTATCATGATAAAGATAACACATCAAACTTACTGAGGCAACGTACATGTTCTTGAAGGATTTCTTGTATTCATTGATATTTCGTTCACAGATGAAGATCCTAACTATGTGTGTTAAAAACGGTCTTGCTATTTTTCATTTTCCAGTGAAACTGAAGTCTTCTATTTGTGATGAACCCAACCAATGTGACTGATACAACTGGCACAGAAGTAGACGAGGATGTAGTTGCCAATCTTCTGTTCATTAACCTTTCTGGGGCAGGCGGAACACCTCGACAACATTCCGCAGATAAGGCAGCTTGCGAAATTCAAATATATTTTTTTGAAATATGTAACTTTCACACATTAACAAGTCCAATACAGCAAATGTAAACATCTTGTTAATCTACCCATCGTGTCCGATTTAAAAAATGCTTTACAGCGAAAGAACCACATATGATTATGTTAGGTCAGAGCCAAGTTGAAAATACACAGCCATTTTTCCAGCCAAAGATAGGAGTCACAAAAAGCAGAAATATAGATCAAATGAATCACTAACCTTTGATGATCTGCATCAGATTACACTCATAGGACATCATGTTACACAATACATGTATGTTTTGTTCGATAAAGGGCATATTTATATCCAAAAATCTCAGTTTACATTGGCGCCTTACGTGCAGTAATGTTTTGATTACAAAACATTTGGTGATTTTGCAGAACTACTCATAATAAACATTGATAAAAGATACTAGTGTTATTCACAGAATTAAAGACAGACTTCTCCTTCATGCAACCCCTGTGTCCAATTTCAAAAAAACGGCGCTCAGAACACAAAACAGCCAGAGGAATATCCGGTATTTTGGAGTCAACAAAGTTAGAAACAACACCATAAATATTCACTTACCTTTGATGATCTTCATCAGAGGTCGTCAATAAATGACTGATTTGTTCCATAAAGTCCGTAATTTATGTCCAAATAGCCACTTGTTGTTAGCGTGTTCAGCCCAGTAATCCATCTTCATGAGGAGCAGGCACTTCATCCAGACAAAAACTCGAAAAGTTCCGTTACAGTCCTTTAGAAACATGTCAAACAATGTATGGAATCAATCTTTAGGATGTTTTTAACATAAAACATCAATAATGTTCCAACCGGAGAATAGCACTGGAATGCGAGTTAACTCTGTCGGGAGCGCACATCATGAGAAGCTGTTAAACGTATGAGTTGCTGTTAAAGTAGCCTGATCTTTATACAGATATACAGTATTTATTTACTGTTGTGTTGTTTGAGAGGTGCCCTTTGCCTAGTTCTCACCCATATTGACGGATACAATTTCACTGTCAAGTCAAGATCTAGTCGCGAGAATAACAGTGACAGTTCAGCCAACACTCTGAAAAGAAGAGTAAATGTTGATGAGAGTCTTTTGGCTAAATAAATTTGTTCACTCAGTGTTGCCAACTATTTTCATGGAAAGTAGCTATCAGCGGCTTGATTGGTTGCTGGAAATCTAATTAGAATTTCTATTCAGATTATAAAATACATTCTTGATGCAAAACTGGGGGTGTCACACCCTGACCATAGTTTGCTTTGTATGTTTCTATGTTTTGGTTGGTCAGGGTGTGATCTGAGTGGGCATTCTATGTTGGATGTCTTGTTTGTCTATTTCTATGTCTGGCCTGATATGGTTCTCAATCAGAGGCAGGTGTTAGTCATTGTCTCTGATTGGGAACCATATTTAGGTAGCCTGGGTTTCACTGTGTGTTTGTGGGTGATTGTTCCTGTCTCTGTGTTTTGCACCAGATAGGACTGTTTTTGGTTTTCCACGTTTATTGTTTTGTTAGTTTATTCGTGTACAGTTTCTTTATTAAAGTACAATGAATAACAACCATGCTGCATTTTGGTCTGCCTCTACTTCACCTAAAGAAAACCGTTACAGGGGGGTGCAGAAGCGATAAAGGAATATGAAGACACTGGAACAATTTCATCGGCCAGCAAATGATAGAAGTTGAGGGGTATGTTTTAAATGTTTTATTATTACAATATGTTATTGTGCTTGGTATGTACCGAATACAATTCAACATGATTTTTCAATTTGCCTTGACTGCATATATAAACTCTTTTGGTAAATTGAATGCAGACAAGGTAACTGATAAAATCATGTTAGATTGTATTTTGAGTATAATATTCCTTTAAACCTGCCATAGATATGTTTTTCAAGAGTCTCTTTCGTCGTCAGACAAAAGAGAGGCACGTATTGAGAATCATATCAATGTTCCAGTCATTGAGAGATCCTGAATACAAGAGAGGATATGTAAGTTACTGAACTACTCTAACAAACACACAGAAAGTAATCAAATGCAAATGGTTTTACTTCAAAGCAACAGGATTATTATTCAACAAACAGAAGCTCCAACCTACTGAATACAACAAACGCATTGTGCAGAAAATGTCTATATTGCAGTTTGTAGATGAAACCACAACCTTTACTGATGTTTCAAAGTACAGGGATGAGTACTTGTCTAATGCTATGGAACCATTAAATTGCCGCTACTGGTAGGGTGGCTGAACACTAAAATTCCTGGCCTACAGGCAAATAAAATGTACACCCCCAACAAAGCCACATGAGACAAGTTCAGAGACCCAGACAAGTCATCATCAGGGAAGTTCAACCATTGGAAGGGATGTGACTCAACTTTTACAACCATCTTGTCAGAAGGTGAGTGTAGCTGGTGCATGAAGTCAGGCGCAGGAGAGCAAAATGAGTGAGCAACATACTTTACTCAAAAATAAAGGCACAAGGTAACAAATACACTTGACCAAATACAAACGGTAAATATTACGCACGGGTGAAAACCGCACCCATCGAAAAACCGGCCATCATGAACCGAAATTAACAATGGAACAATCACGCACAAAAACATGAGAGAAACAGAGGGTTAAATACATGAACATGTAATTGGGGAATGAAAACCAGGTGTGTAGAAAAGAAAGACAAAAACAATGGAAAATAAAGGCAGCAACACATGACAACACAGCATGGTAGCAACACAACATGATAACAACATGGTAGCAACACAACATGATAGCAGCACAAAACATGTTATAAACATTATTGGGCACAGACAAAAGCACAGGGCAAGACGGTAGAGACAACAATACATCAAGCAAAGCAGCCACAACTGTCTGTAAGAGTGTCCATGATTTAGGCTTTGAATGAAGAGATTGATATAAAACATGACCAGTTTGAATGTTTTCTGCAGCTCCAGTTCCCTTCACTAGCTGCAGCGAACTGAAAAGAGCAGCGACGTGTGTGCTTTGGGGACCTTTAAATAACCATCAACCAGTGGGTCTTGCGATGGGTATACAGAGATTACCAGTTTACAGAGGAGTATAGTGTGCAGTGATGTGACCTATAAGGAGCATTGGTGGCAAATCTGATGGCAGAATGGTAAAGAACATCTAGCCACTCGAGAGCCCCCTTACCTGTCGATCTATAAATTATGTTTCCGTAATCTGGCATGGGTAGGATGGTCATCTGAATCAGGGTTAGTTTGGGAGCTGGGGTGAAAGAGGAGTGATTACAATAGAGGAAACCAAGTCTAGATTTAACATTAGCCTGCAGCTTTGATATGTGCTGAGAGAAGGACAGTGTACCATCTAGCCATACTCCCAAGTACTTGTATGAGGCGACTACCTCAAGCTCTAAACCCTCAGGGGTAGTAATCACACCTGTGGGGGGAGGGGAATTCTTCTTATCAAACCACATTCTCTTTGTTTTGGAAGTGTTCAGAACAAGATTAAGGGTAGAGAAAGCTTGTTGAACACTAAGAAAGCTTTGTTTTAGAGCCTTTAACACAAAATCTGTGGAGGGCCCAGCTGAGTATAAGAATGTATCATCTGCATATAAATGGATGAGAGAGCTTCCTACTGCCTGAGCTATGTTGTTGATGTAAATTGAGAAGAGCATGGGGCCTAGGATCGAGCCTTTGGGTACTCCCTTGGTGACAGGAAGTGGCTGAGACAGCAGATTTTCTTACTTTATACACTGTAGTCTATGAGAGAGGAAGTTAGCAAACCAGGCCAAAGACCCCTCAGAGACACCCATACTGATTAGCCGGCCCACAAGAATGGAATAGTCTACCACATCAAAATCTTTGGCCAAGTCAATAAAAATAGCAGCATAACATTGCTTAGCATCAAGGGCAATGGTGACATCATTGAGGATCTTTAAGGTTTTAGTGACACATCCATAACCTGAGCGGAAATCAGATTGCATACCAGAGAGAATATTGTAGACATCAAGAAAGCCAGTCAGTTGATTACTGACAAGTTTTTACAACACTTTTGATAAACAGAGCAAAATAGAAATAGGCCTATAACAGTTAGGATCATCTTGATCTCCGCCTTTAAATAAAGGACGAACCGTGGTTGCCTTCCGAGCAATGGGAACCTCCCCAGAAAGGAGAGACAGGTTAAAAAGGTCGGAGATAGGCTTGATGATGATAGGGGCAGAAACCTTAAAGAAGAAAGGGTCTAAACCATCTAACCCAGATGTTTTTTGGGGGTCAAGTTTCAGGAGCTCCTTTAGCACCTCGGACTCAGTGACTTCCTGCAGGAAAAAACTTTGTAGTGGGGCAGGGGAAATAGAGGGAGAAGCATCTGGGATAGTCGCATTAGAAGGGGTGGGAGATTAGGAAATGTTGGACGGGCAAGGAGGCATGGCTGAGTCAAATAGGAATCCTGACTTAATGAAGTGGTGATTAAAGAGCTCAGCCATGTGCTTCTTGTCAGTAACAACCACATCGTCAACATTAAGGGGCAGCTTTGAGGAGGAGTGTTTACACCTGCGAGGGTAAAAAAAAACACGCCCTATTAAGAACTCTTTTTATTTATTTAAATATTTTTTATATATATTGACTTTCAATGAAGGCCAAAGTCTTTAACCATTTTCCATAACTTCTTAGGGTTAGACCCACAGAGAGAGAACTGCTCCTTAAAGTAACTAACTTTGGCCTTCCGGATAGCCTGAGTGCACTTATCTCTCATTTGCCTGATCGAGAGCCAGTCAGCCTGAGTATGCGTGTGCAGAACCTTTCACCAAATGCAATTCTTGAGGTGGCGTAACTCTACAAGATCACGGTCGAACCAGTTTGAACCTGTTTTTAATTTTTAATTTAATTCCATTGCTTTAGGACTTGGTCAGATGGTTTAAGGCAGGTAGGACACAGGCCGGTGCTGATGGAGGACGATAGTCAACAAAGAGCTATTTGAAAGTTTAATGCTTAAAACCAGCAAATCAAATTGTTTGGGGAAAAACTTGGTGGAGACAACCGAGCACTGAAGGTGATCCTTGGTAAAGATTGCAGCTCCCCTACCTTTGGAAGATCTGTCTTGCCGAAAAAGGTTATAACCAGAAAGGTTAACATCAGTATTCGAAACACTCTTCCTTAACCACGTGTCAGTAATGACCAACACATCTGGATTGGAGCTGTGAACCCTCACTTTCAAATGATCCATTTTAGGTAATAAGAAGCTTATTACCTAAAATGGATCAATTGAAAGTGAGTGTTAACGTGCAGAAAATCCAGACTTTTTACAAAAACAGATATCCGAGCACAAGTCAGAATTGGGGTTAGCAACAGTAGATGGGCCAGGGTGTACATGCACATTTCTAGATATCATCAGCAGTAATGCAATCAAGGCATGTAAAAAACATGTTGAAAAATGTGAGCTCACATGCAGCTGTGTCTCTCTCTCTCTCTGTCAGTATCAGCGTTAAAAGGGAAACACTTTCTGATGGTTATCATATATAAACTTCAAAGTGTTCAATCCAAAAGCTGATATTTACGTGTGTGTGTGGGGGGGGGGGGGGGGGGGGGCATGGCTATGCCGATCTACAAGTATGATTTTCAGATTAATTCTCTCAGATGGAATTCATTTAAAATGTGTTGGTTGCTCGAAATTACAAATTGTTATCAGTTAAATAGGGACCGACTGTCTGATATGGAGGAAGAAATTGATACCATGTGAAGAAAACAAGAATTTGTAAACTAACGGGTATGGATTAGTTAGAGGAAGCGGGTTTCTCCAGGTGTGACGAATAGGACGCACCGTTACACTACCTAGATATTACACACACACCCACTGCCTCTGAGTAATTTGAATGTCTTCACGTGATGATGCCTCTGAGACTGACGGAATTACACTCTGCAGCATGGTGAAGGTTGAGAACACCAACATCTACATCCTGCTACCAGCCCGCTCATTACCCAGGCCCCTACATAGGAGAAGAATGTATGTTGGTGGCTGTGCTCTTTTCTCTCTTTTCTTCTCATCCCAGGTCCTTCTCTTTTCATCATAAGGACTTTGTAATAATGTCGCCTCTCTCTTTCCCGTAGCATGGCAGTGGCAAAGATGTAAATTGGCACTCAGAGCCACGCTGCTTTGTGCTCCTGAGGTCGTGACAGAGCAGCGTCTGATGTTCCCTCCGTCTTCTGATGGCTAGGAGAGAGACAGTGACCCATCGCATCCATCAACTCTCCCCAAGCCAGGGCTGTGTGATCGTTTCCGGGGGGGGGGGGGGGGCTGAGCTGAGCCTGAGATAGAAAACAGGCTGCAGGGGCAGAGAGATGATGAGGGGGAGGGAGGGCATCAGGACTCACTGACTGCTGTGTAATTAAGGCTGTGCTAATTGGAGAGAGACAGTGACCCATCCCATCCATCAACTCTCCCCAAGCCTGAGCCTGTGAACCCTCACTTTCAAATGATCCATTTTAGGTAATAAGAAGCTTATTACCTAAAATGGATCAATTGAAAGTGAGCTGAGCTGAGCCTGAGATAGAAAACAGGCTGCAGGGGCAGAGAGATGATGAGGGGGAGGGAGGGCATCAGGACTCACTGACTGCTGTGTAATTAAGGCTGTGCTAATTGACACGGATCTTGCTGTAGCGACAGAGGACAGGATCATTACTCTGGGCACTGAAGGGGCCCATATGGAGTTCTCTGGTGGCTCGTTCTGGAGCCGCAGACGGTGGACTTGACATTTCATTAGAGACCAGTAAAAAAACTCCAAGGGCTCAGGCTAATCATTAAAATAAAACAATGTCCAGGTAGATAAAGAAGGAATTACATCTTATCATTTTCTAAACAACACATCACTTGTCTTTTGACAGTGGGACTAGAATGATAGCGTTCATTATGGATTGCGGTCCTTACCATCCAACCATGGCTAGCCTAAATATGCTTATATGAATGCTTGCGTCTGTTGATGAAGTGGGGGAGCCCATATAGATGTGCATAGATTAGGTATTATGGGCATCAGGGACCATCTCTAAGCCCAACACAGCCACTTCAACACTGGGGCTAGGTGGCCTGGGTCTGCTGCTTGCAGCCTTGACCATGGAGCCTGCCTCATGCCCATGGCTGGTCCCCCATCCCCGTACCTGGAGACTAAACACACAGAGGGCCGGGGGGCCAGAGGACGCAGCTCATTTGTCAGCCATTCATTTTCCCTGGTGCAGAGCTAAAGGAGACAAAGTTCTGTTACCTAAGTGTCAGACAGGCCAATGCATTACTCATCTGCTAGGGGATTCATTATGGGGCCCAGGGCCAGGAGGGGCCTAATTGTGTGGCTCCTTATTTAAACTGGCACAGCCATGGCAGAGCACAGCAGAGCCTAATCAGACTGCATTGCATCCCTCATCCTGGGTAAGATGGCAGAACAGTGGGAGAGAGGAGAGTCGACTGCAGCAAAAAATACAACCACTGCAACAAACCAAGACAGCACAGAAGTGGTTTGGCTGTTGAATGTGAGTGCATGCACACTTCTGTGTGAGCAGTTAGTGAATTAGAGCCTGTGCCTTTGTTGGCAAATGCAACAGGCAATCCTAAGCATAGCGTGAAACAAAGTCCTGTGATTTATTTCGGCCTAAAAAGTGCAAAGAAAAAGTCCGTCAGACGTGGAAGGGGCCATGCTGAAATCTCCTTCTCAACGTACTGGCCTTGTACTGTAAATAGTTGTTGTATCTTTTTGCCCATGTGTGTGTCCTGTTTGTGTGCATGTGTAACAGGGTTGGTTATGTTTCCACTCAAAACTGCAGAAATATGTATTTGATGATTATGTATTCCTATTGGTTGGTTGAATTTACATATCAATAAGATGTTATGCCATTGCTCATGCTTGCAGATAGCGGGATATTGCGAACGTCAAATGTTCTCAGTCTGATATTGACATGCAAGTGGTAGGTCACATTCTGAAATAGTGCATTCTATTTACAATGTGTACGAGGTCACTATATACATTTCTTGATATACACAGTGCCTTCAGAAAGTATTCATACCCCATGACCCACATTTTGTTGTTACATTCTGAATTAAATTGTCTCTCAATCTACACACAATACCCAATAATGACAGTCAAAACATGTTTTTACATATTTTTGCAAAAATAAATACATAAATATCTGATTTACATAAGTATTCACATCCCTGAATCAATACATGTTAGAATCACCTTTGGCAGCATTTACAGCTGTGAGTCTTTCTGGGTAAGTCTCTAAGATCTTTGCACACCTGGATTGTACACTATTTGCACATTATTTGTTTAAATTTAGGTTACTGTCCTGATGAAAGGTGAATTTGTCTCCTAACCAGGTTTAGCTCTAGGATTTTGACTGTGCTTAGCTCTAATCAATTTTTTTGTATCATTTTTAAAAAACTTGCAGATGACAAACATACCTATAACATGATGCAGTCACCACCATGCTTGAAAATATGAAGAGTGGTACTCGGTGATGTGTTGTGTTGGATTTGCCCCAAACATAATGCTTTGTATTCAGGACATTAAGTTAATTTCTTTGCCACATCTTTATCAGTTTTACTTTAGTTCCTTATTGCAAACCAGATGCCTGTGTTTTAAAATATTTTTTATTCTGTACAGGCTTCCTTCTTTTCACTCTATTTAGGTAAGTATTGTGGAGTAATGTTTTTGATCCATCCTCAGTTTTAAAGTCACCATTGGCCTTATGGTGAAATCCCTGAGTGGTTTCTATCCTCTGCGGCAACTGTATCTTTGTAGTGACATGGTGTATTGATACACCATCCAAAGTGTAATTGATAACTTCCACATGCGCAAAGGGATAATAAATGTCTGCTATTGGGGTGGGCATTCTATGTTTTGTGTTCTGTTTTCTATTTCTGTGTGTTTGGCCAGGTGTGGTTCTCAATCAGAGGCAGTTTTCTATCGTTGTAGCCTGGGAGGAGATGGAGAGGTGGTCGGTTGAACCAGGGAGAGTGTCGGAGCCCGACTGGGATTCTCTAGAACAGTGCGAGGAGGTATACCGGAGAATGGCGTTGGCGACACGAAAATGGCTGACAAGGAAGCCCGAGAAGCAGCCGCTCCCAAAAAATTGTGGGGGAGTCAGGTAGTAGACCTGAGCCAACTCCCCGTGCTTACCGTGGCGAGCATGGGACAGGTCAGGCCCCGTGCTATGGGAGTCGAAGAGGGCATTCACAGGCTGGTGTGCTCGGTGCCAGCGTCCCGCATTTGCCGGGTGGAAGCTGGCATCCAGCCAGAACGGGTGGGGCCAGCTCTGTGCTCGAGACCGCCAGTACGCCTCCACGGCCCAGTGTATCCGGTGCCTTGGCCAAGGAAGAGGCCTCCTGGATGTCTCCCCAGCCTGTTGAGTCCTGTGCCTGCTCCCAGAGCCAGGTCTCCTGTGTGTCTCCCCAGCCCGGTGAGTCCTGTGCCTCCCTCCTGTCCGGAGCTGCCAGAGTCTCCCTCCTGTCCGGAGCTGCCAGAGTCTCCCTCCTGTCCGGAGCTGCCAGAGTCTCCCTCCTGTCCGGAGCTGCCAGAGTCTCCCTCCTGTCCGGAGCTGCCAGAGTCTCCCTCCTGTCCGGAGCTGCCAGAGTCTCCCTCCTGTCCGGAGCTGCCAGAGTCTCCCTCCTGTCCGGAGCTGCCAGAGTCTCCCTCCTGTCCGGAGCTGCCAGAGTCTCCCTCCTGTCCGGAGCTGCCAGAGTCTCCCTCCTGTCCGGAGCTGCCAGAGTCTCCCTCCTGTCCGGAGCTGCCAGAGTCTCCCTCCTGTCCGGAGCTGCCAGAGTCTCCCTCCTGTCCGGAGCTGCCAGAGTCTCCCTCCTGTCCGGAGCTGCCAGAGTCTCCCTCCTGTCCGGAGCTGCCAGAGTCTCCCTCCTGTCCGGAGCTGCCAGAGTCTCCCTCCTGTCCGGAGCTGCCAGAGTCTCCCTCCTGTCCGGAGCTGCCAGAGTCTCCCTCCTGTCCGGAGCTGCCAGAGTCTCCCTCCTGTCCGGAGCTGCCAGAGTCTCCCTCCTGTCCGGAGCTGCCAGAGTCTCCCTCCTGTCCGGAGCTGCCAGAGTCTCCCTCCTGTCCGGAGCTGCCAGAGTCTCCCTCCTGTCCGGAGCTGCCAGAGTCTCCCTCCTGTCCGGAGCTGCCAGAGTCTCCCTCCTGTCCGGAGCTGCCAGAGTCTCCCTCCTGTCCGGAGCTGCCAGAGTCTCCCTCCTGTCCGGAGCTGCCAGAGTCTCCCTCCTGTCCGGAGCTGCCAGAGTCTCCCTCCTGTCCGGAGCTGCCAGAGTCTCCCTCCTGTCCGGAGCTGCCAGAGTCTCCCTCCTGTCCGGAGCCCGCTGCGAGGGTCACCGCTCCAGAGGCGCAACCTAAGTCAAATCAAATCAAATTTTATTTGTCACATACACATGGTTAGCAGATGTAAATGTGAGTGTAGCGAAATGCTTGTGCTTCTAGTTCCGACAATGCAGTAATAACCAACAAGTCATCTAACTAACAATTCCAAAACTACTGTCTTATACACACAAGTGTAAGGGGATAAAGAATATGTACATAAAGATATATGAATGAGTGATGGTACAGAGCGGCATAGGCAAGATACAGTAGATGGTATCGAGTACAGTATATACATATGAGATGAGTATGTAAACAAAGTGGCATAGTTAAAGTGGCTAGTGATACATGTATTACATAAAGATGCAGTAGATGATATAGAGTACAGTATATACGTATACATATGAGATTAATAATGAAGGGTATGTAAACATTATATTAGGTAGCATTGTTTAAAGTGGCTAGTGATATATTTTACATCATTTCCCATCAATTCCCATTATTAAAGTGGCTGGAGTTGAGTCGGTGTGTTGGCAGCAGCCACTCAATGTTAGTGGTGGCTGTTTAACAGTCTGATAGCCTTGAGATAGAAGCTGTTTTTCAGTCTCTCGGTCCCAGCTTTGATGCACCTGTACTGACCTCGCCTTCTGGATGATAGCGGGGTGAACAGGCAGTGGCTCGGGTGGTTGTTGTCCTTGATGATCTTTATGGCCTTCCTGTAACATCGGGTGGTGTAGGTGTCCTGGAGGGCAGGTAGTTTGCCCCCGGTGATGCATTGTGCAGACCTCACTACCCTCTGGAGAGCCTTACGGTTGTGGGCGGAGCAGTTGCCGTACCAGGCGGTGATACAGCCCGCCAGGATGCTCTCGATTGTGCATCTATAGAAGTTTGTGAGTGCTTTTGGTGACAAGCCAAATTTCTTCAGCCTCCTGAGGCTTCTTCACGATGCTGTCTGTGTGGGTGGACCAATTCAGTTTGTCTGTGATGTGTATGCCGAGGAACTTAACTTACTACCCTCTCCACTACAGTTCCATCGATGTGGATAGGGGGGTGTTCCCTCTGCTGTTTCCTGAAGTCCACAATCATCTCCTTAGTTTTGTTGACGTTGAGTGTGAGGTTATTTTCCTGACACCACACTCCGAGGGCCCTCACCTCCTCCCTGTAGGCCGTCTCGTCGTTGTTGGTAATCAAGCCTACCACTGTTGTGTCGTCCGCAAACTTGATGATTGAGTTGGAGGCGTGCGTGGCCACGCAGTCGTGGGTGAACAGGGAGTACAGGAGATGGCTCAGAACGCACCCTTGTGGGGCCCCAGTGTTGAGGATCAGCGGGGTGGAGATGTTGTTGCCTACCCTCACCACCTGGGGGCGGCCCGTCAGGAAGTCCAGTACCCAGTTGCACAGGGCGGGGTCGAGACCCAGGGTCTCGAGCTTGATGACGAGCTTGGAGGGTACTATGGTGTTAAATGCCGAACTGTAGTCGATGAACAGCATTCTCACATAGGTATTCCTCTTGTCCAGATGGGTTAGGGCAGTGTGGTTGAGATTGCATCGTCTGTGGACCTATTTGGGCGGTAAGCAAATTGGAGTGTGTCTAGGGTGTCAGGTAGGGTGGAGGTGATATGGTCCTTGACTAGTCTCTCAAAGCACTTCATGATGACGGAAGTGAGTGCTACGGGGCGGTAGTCATTTAGCTCAGTTACCTTAGCTTTCTTGGGAACAGGAACAATGGTGGCCCTCTTGAAGCATGTGGGAACAGCAGACTGGGATAGGAATTGATTGAATATGTTCGTAAACACACCGGCCAGCTGGTCTGCGCATGCTCTGAGGGCGCGGCTGGGGATGCCGTCTGGGCCTGCAGCCTTGAGAGGGTTAACACGTTTAAATGTTTTACTCACCTCGGCTGCAGTGAAGGAGAGGCCGCATGTTTTGGTTGCAGGCTGTGTCAGTGGCACTGTATTGTCCTCAAAGCGGGCAAAAAAGTTATTTAGTCTGCCTGGGAGCAAGACATCCTGGTCCGTGACGGGGCTGGTTTTCTTTTTGTAATCCGTGATTGACTGTAGGCCACAACCTCTTGTGTCTGAGCCGTTTAATTGAGATTCTACTTTGTCTCTACTGACGCTTAGCTAGTTTGATTGCCTTGCAGAGGGAATAGCTACACTGTTTGTATTCGGTCATTTTTCCGGTCACCTTGCCCTGATTAAAAGCAGTAGTTCGCGCTTTCAGTTTCACTCGAATGCTGCCATCAATCCACGGTTTCTGGTTTGGGAATGTTTTAATCGTTGCTATGGGAACGACATCTTCAACGCACGTTCTAATGAACTCGCTCACCGAATCAGCGTATTCGTCAATGTTGTTGTCTGACGCAATACGAAACATATCACAGTCCACGTGATGGAAGCAGTCTTGGAATGTGGAATCAGATTGGTTGGACCAGCGTTGAACAGACCTCAGCGTGGGAGCTTCTTGTTTTAGTTTCTGTCTGTAGGCAGGGATCAACAAAATGGAGTCGTGGTCAGCTTTTCCGAAAGGAGGGCGGGCAGGGCCTTATATGCATCGCGGAAGTTAGAATAGCAGTGATCCAAGGTTTTGCCAGCCCTGGTTGCGCAATCGATATGCTGATACAATTTAGGGAGTCTTGTTTTCAGATTAGCCTTGTTAAAATCCCCAGCTACAATGAATGCAGCCTCAGGATGTATGGATTCCAGTTTGCAAAGAGTCAAATAGAGTTCGTTCAGAGCCATCGATGTGTCTCCTTGGGGGGGAATTATAATCGAAGAGAATTCCCTTGGTAGATAATGCGGTCAACATTTGATTGTGAGGAATTCTAAATCAGGTGAACAGAAGTACTTGAGTTCCTGTATGCTTTTGTGACCACACCACGTCTCGTTAGCCATAAGGCATACGCCCTCGCCCCTCTTCTTACCAGAAAGATGTTTGTTTCTGTCGGCGCGATGCGTGGAGAAACAAGCTGGCTGCACCGACTCCGATAGCGTCTCTCCAGTGAGCCATGTTTCCGTGAAGCAAAGAACGTTACAAATCAAATCAAATGTATTTATATAGCCCTTCGTACATCAGCTGATATCTCAAAGTGCTGTACAGAAACCCAGCCTAAAACCCCAAACAGCAAGCAATGCAGGTGTAGAAGCACGGTGGCTAGGAAAAACTCCCTAGAAAGGCCAAAACCTAGGAAGAAACCTAGAAAGGAACCAGGCTATGTGAGGTGGCCAGTCCTCTTCTGGCTGTGCTGGCTGGAGATTATAACAGAACATGGCCAAGATGTTCAAATGTTCAGAAATGACCAGCATGGTCGTATAATAATAAGGCAGAACAGTTGAAACTGGAGCAGCAGCACGGTCAGATGGACTGGGGACAGCAAGGAGTCATCATGTCAGGTAGTCCTGGGGCATGGTCCTACGGCTCAGGTCCTCCGAGAGAAAGAAAGAGAGAATTAGAGAGAGCATATGTGGGGTGGCCAGTCCTCTTCTGGCTGTGCCGGGTGGAGATTATAACAGAACATGGCCAAGATGTTCAAATGTTCAGAAATGACCAGCATGGTTGTATAATAATAAGGCAGAACAGTTGAAACTGGAGCAGCAGCACGGTCAGATGGACTGGGGACAGCAAGGAGTCATCATGTCAGGTAGTCCTGGGGCATGGTCCTACGGCTCAGGTCCTCCGAGAGAAAGAAAGAGAGAATTAGAGAGAGCATATGTGGGGTGGCCAGTCCTCTTCTGGCTGTGCCGGGTGGAGATTATAACAGAACATGGCCAAGATGTTCAAATGTTCATAAATGACCAGCATGTTCGAATAATAATAAGGCAGAACAGTTGAAACTCTGTCTCTGATGTCCCTCTGGAATGCTACCAAAAGCCTAAGGTGGAGCGGGGTCCACGTCCCGCACCAGAGCCGCCACCGCGGATAGATGCCCACCCAGACCCTCCCCTATAGGTTTAGGTTTTGCAGCCGGAGTCCGCACCTTTGAGGGGGGGAGGGGGGGGGGGGTACTGTGACGCCCTGACCTTAGAGATCCTTTTTATGTCTCTATTTTGGTTTGGTCAGGGTGTGAGTTCGGGTGGGCATTCTGTTTTGTTCTATGTTTTCTATTTCTGTGTGTTTGTCCAGGTGCGGTTCTCAATCAGAGGCAGCTGTCTATCGTTGTCTCTGATTGTGAACCATACTTAGGTAGCCTTTTCCTACCTGTGTTTTGTGGGTAGTTATTTTCTGTGTCTGCACCAGACAGAACTGTTTCGTCTGTTCCACTTTGTTATTTTTTGTTCCAGTGTTCAGTTTTATTAAATATCATGAACATGTACCATGCTGCACCTTGGTCCTCTTCTTCAAACAGCCGTAACACCATGCAACATATTATTTGACTTGTTAAGCAAATTTGTACTCCTTAACATAACATAGGGGTTGAATACTTATTGAAGACATTTCAGCTTTTAATTTGTAAAAGTTTCTATGAACATAATCCCACTTATTATGGTGCATTGTGTGTAGGCCAATTTAATCTCAATTTAATCCATTTTAAATTCTGACTAACACAACTAAATGTGGAAAAAGTCAAGGGGTGTGAACACTTTCTGAAGGCACTGTGTATGTACCTGTTAGATATTGGGAGCTTCCTGGGATGTACTTTTGTATGTTATTGCTGTAAGAGCGAGTTAGCTAGCATGCTCTAATTGTAATGGTTTCATTAGCTCCCTGCTAATTCAGTTATTTCCATGCTAACAGACCAATCACAAATCTACAGCCATCAACATACTGTTGTCCTACACACCTAATGTGCTTCCTTTTGTCTGTAGTCAGAATAAACACCCATCAATTGGGATCGCTGGCTGGACAGTCTTCAAGACCAGTCTTCGTGTCAGTTCTCGTGTCTTCGTGGGACATCTGTTACACGTGTGTGTCCGTCCGCGCGCGCGTGTGTGTTTGTGTCCAATACAGTAAGCCCTAGACTATAGCAAGGGAAAGCCACACAGCAGTTCTAGTGGGTTGAGGAAGGCGAGGAGACAACCTGCTGTGTTAGTGCTCCAGGACGGGGTGCAGGCATCTCATGTGGGCTTGGGCACAACACTACAGCCTGTTTCCAATGGATACCTATCCAATTACTTCCCACCTCTGCTGCAGGAATGAGGGACAGGAGAGGGGGAAGAGGAGGGGGGAGGTGGAGAAGGAAGTGAGGGAGTGAGGGGCTGCTGTTTCTGTTTACAGAGGCCAATTACCATTGTGCAAGGGGGACCTCTGTTTAGGAACCCAGCCTGGTGGACAGTCGGAGCAGGGACAGTAAGCATCAACGTGAGGCTCTATGTGCGATGGAGTCAGGGTGAACAGCACGCCTTATGATATGAGGCAGCAGCTCAGCCATGTCCTGCTGTCCTGTCATTAGCCTGTCACCCTGCCAGGTGTGCTCTGTCTGAGAGGCTATTTGGGCTCTGGGCACCACTCCGATCTCCCCTCTCCCCGGTTCAGTGGATCCTCCCTGGAACTGTCTCTAATCCCCCTCTCCTGGGTGAATGAACGAGGCTGTGTCCCAAATGGCACCCTATTTCCTGTATAGTGATTTACTTTTGTGTAGGGCTCAAATGTAGTGGACAATATAGGATATGGAATGCCATTTGGGATGCACACATAGAGAGAGAAGCCCTGTCTGACTGGCTGGCTGGCTGTAGAGGGCCTGAATGCACTGTGTGGTGTATTTGGGAAGAGAGTGACATTACTGCAAGTTTCTCTTTCAAGGACTGAAAGAAATGTGTGGTAGGTATCCTATTCTCGAAGTCTGAAGTCAATGTTAATGATATGGACAATTTGTGGGGAAAGCGGTCCTTTCCATGCGGTGCAATCTCCCTCGTACATGTCTGAATGCTTCAATTGAAACTTCAAAAGATGCCCCAGGACCATTGTTAGTGGACATGTCAATTTTTTTGCGAATACAATGAGAGAATCAAACCAGTCTGAAATGCAGGCAGTGGTTGTGTGGCTTTGTCCCCTCCTGTATAATATGAATACAACTTTTATCTTTGTCTGTATCTCTCTCTCCCAGTAGTCATCAAGCAACACGCCTGCTCTCAGAGGAAAAGAGTAGCCATCACTTATTTTCATAAATTTCACTAATTATAATCTGTTAAGGAATTGTTTTTATCAATAATGACTAATTATGTATACATTTCAATCAGGACTGACAAATCAGAATACTATTATGTTACTGTATAGATGTATGAATTTTCTTTTAACCCTAGTACTGACTATAATGTGTGTAAATATAATCAAGAAATAGAACAATGACTGTCTGTTCTTTGGTAGAAATGAATGAACTTATAGCCAGACTGGCTAGAATGCTTATCTACACAGGCAGACCTTGGCTTGCGTCGTAAATTATCTTCGTAGGGAGAGACGATGTGGGAAGGCTTGAGAACTATACAGCCATTGTACTGCTGGTTGATGAGACTGGGTGTTACGAAAACTAATGACGTCATTTTCAGTTTATAATCTGTGGTAAACTGTATCATGTTCAGTACTCTCGAGAATAAACGCAGCTGGTTGATTTTGGAGACTGGTCTCTGTCCATTTTATGCAAATAAGAGTCTTACAAATTCTTAGGAATTGACAGAGTGTTTCATTTTAATTGGGTATGAAAACAGAGGCATATAATTCCTGTAACAATCAAAATCAATAAATCAGAGCACGTTTTTTAGCTAGTTTTTACCTGATAAAGTAGAATCCTGTTGGAAAATAATGTAAAAAGTACAATTTACATAATTAAAACACACATTGAAAATGATATTGTTGCTGCTTCCTGTTTTCATGGCTTTTTGATTTATGGCCAAGTCTCAAAACATCGGTTTTAGATGTCCACATTCATAATATATATGCTGAAATAAGTTGTGATATCTTGAAGACCAATACATAATAGTTACTTCCTACACACGCGTGTCACACTTGTATTTTGCTAAAATAGTACCTTGTAAACTGCACATGCACCAATATTAACCAGGCGGTCACTCTAGACTGGAATTCTTTAGCTACTTCTATTAGAATCAATAGCGCACACAAATGAATCACTCACATAGATATTTTATTGAAATCAATGGAACTGGGATAATAACCTTATCGACATGTACCGTTTGCGCTCTTCTAACAGACAAACCTCAATGAACTTGGGTATATTATGTTTGGGGCGGCAGGTAGCTTATTGGTTAGAGCGTTGGGCTATTACCTGAAAGTTTTCTGGATCGAATCCCAGAGCTAGCAAGGTTCAAATCTGCCGTTCTGCTCCTGAACAAAGCTGTTAACCCACTGTTCCCTGGTAGGCCATCAACATAAATAAGATTTTGTCCTTGCCTGACTTGCCTAGTTAAATAAAGGATTAAAACATAAAATAATACTGAGCATAAATGGAAAGTGTTGGTTTCATTAGCTGAAATAAAAGATCCCAGAAATGTTCCATCTCTAAAATGTTGTGCACAATATTTTTTTACATCACTGTTAGTGAGCATATATCCTTTGCCAGATAATCCATCCACCTGATAGGTGTGGCATATCAATCATGATGATTACACAGGTACACCTGGTGCTGGGGACAATAAAAGGCCACTCAAAAATCTGCAGTTTTTTCACAAAACACAATAAATATGCAGTTGGCATGCTGACTGCAGGAATGTCGACCAGAACTGTTGCCAGATAATCGAATGTTCATTTCTCTACCATAAGTCTCCTCTTACGTCATTTTGGAGTACTTGGCAGTACTATCCAACCTGCCTCAAAACCACAGACCACTTGTAACCACACCAGCCCAGGACCTCCACATCCGGCTTCTTCAACTGAGGGACGGCATGAGACGAGCCACTCGGACAGCTGTTTAAACTGTGGGTTTGCACAACCAAAGAACTTCTGTACAAACTTGTCAGAAATCGTCTCAGGGAAGCTCATCTGCGTACTTGTAATCCTCACCAGGGTCTTGACCTGACTGCAGTTTGGCGTCATAACCGACTTCAGTGGGCAAATGCTCACCTTTGATTGCCACTGGCATTGCTGAAGAAGTGTGCGCTTCACGGATGACTCACAATTTCAATAGTACCAGGCAGGTGGTAGACATTGTCTATGGCCTTGTGTTGGTGAGCAGTTTGCTAATGTCAACATTTTATTTTATTTTTATTTCACCTTTATTTAACCAGGTAGGCTAGTTGAGAACAAGTTCCCATTTGCAACTGCGACCTGGCCAGGATAAAGCATAGCAATTCGACACATACAACAACACAGAGTTACACATGGAATAAACAAAACATAGTCAATAATACAGTAGAACAAAAGAAAACAAAAAGTCTATATACAGTGAGTGCAAATGAGGTAAAATAAGGGAGTTAAGGCAATAAATAGGCCATGGTGGTGAAGTAATTACAATATAGCAATTCATTAAACACTGGAATGGTAGATGTGCAGAAGATGAATGTGCAAGTAGAGATACTGGGGTGCAAAGGAGCAAGATATTCTATGGACAGGGATAAACTACGGCCTACGAACACAGTTGTATTTTATCAATGGCGATTTGAATGCACAGAGATACTGTGACGAGATCCTGAGGGCCACTGTCATGCCATTTATCCGCCACCATCACCTCATGTTTCAGCATTATAATGCATGGCCCCATGTTGCAAGGATCCGTACAGAAATCCTGGAAACTGAAAATGTCCCAGTTCTTCCATGGCCTGCATATTCAACAGATGACAACGTGTTCCAGTTCCCACCAATATCCAGAAACTTTGCACAGCCATTGAAGAGGAGTGGAACAGCATTCCACAGGCCACAATAAACAGAATGATCAACTCTATGCGAAGGAGATGTGTCGCAATGCATGAGGCAAATGGTGGTCACACCAGATACTGACTGGTTTTCTGATCCACGCCCCTACCTTTTTTTAAGGTGTCTGCGACCAACAGATGTGTATCTGTATTCCCAGTCGGGAAATCCATATATTAGGGTATAATGAATTTACTTCAATTGAGTGATTTCCTGATATAACCTGTTAAAAATTATAGCATGTTGCATTTACAGTATATTTCTGTTCAGTTATATAGAGTATGTTGATAGACGACAACCTGTCATAGCCATTTATCAACTTATTTCTGTGATATTATTCAGTAGATGGCCAATATGGAAAAGGAAACAACACTTTTTTGAATGGATCATTTCAACAAATCCGTTTCTAAATAGCAATAGGGGATGGCTTTTATTTGAATGATGGCTTATAAACTTCAAATCCACGAATACATATGAGGTCAGAGACGTTTATGGGAGGAGCGCCCAATTTTTAAAATCCTAAACACAATTTACACGTGTGCTCTAGACTAGAGCTTTGATGTCCCCTCCTGTGTAATAAGAATAAATATTTTACCTTTGTCTGTATCTTTCTCTCCCAGTAGTCATCAAGCACCACACCACTGCTACCAGGGGGATAGAGTAGCCAATACAAACATATTTTCACAATTTCACTAAAATCATCAATAAATCATAGCCTGAAAAGTAGAATTTTGTGGAACAATAAGGTTAAAAACATTCCTAAAACAATGTTATACAGTAATTGTGCCATCCCTAACAGTACAATCACACACTGTATGCACACACACACATATAGAGTGGGGCAAAAAAGTATTTAGTCAGCCACCAATTGTGCAAGTTCTCCCACTTAAAAAGATGAGAGAGGCCTGTAATTTTCATCATAGGTACACTTCAACTATGACAGACAAAATGAGAAAATAAATCCTGAAAATCACATAGTAGGATTTTTTATGAATTTATTAGCAAATTATGGTGGAAAATAAGTATTTGGTCAATAACAAATGTTTCTCAATACTTTGTCATTGCCAACAAAGGGTATATAACAGAGGTCAAATGTTTTCTGTAAGTGTTCACAAGGTTTTCACACACAGTTGCTGGTATTTTGGCCCATTCCTCCATGCAGATCTCCTCTAGAGCAGTGATGTTTTGGGGCTGTTGCTGGGCAACACAGACTTTCAACTCCTTCCAAAGATTTTCTATGGGGTTGAGATCTGGAGACTGGCTAGGCCACCAGGACCTTGAAATGCTTCTTACGAAGCCACTCCTTCGTTGCTTGGGCGGTGTGTTTGGGATCATTGTCATGCTGAAAGACCCAGCCATGTTTCATCTTCAATGCCCTTGCTGATGGAAGGAGGTTTTCACTCAAAATCTCACGATACATGGCCCCATTCATTCTTTCCTTTACACGGATCAGTCGTCCTGGTACATTTGCAGAAAAACAGCCCCAAAGCATGATGTTTCCACCCCCATGCTTCACAGTAGGTATGGTGTTCTTTGGATGCAACTCAGCATTCTTTGTCCTCCAAACACGACGAGTTGAGTTTTTACCAAAAAGTTATATTTTGGTTTCATCTGACCATATGACATTCTCGCAATCTTCTTCTGGATCATCCAAATGCTCTCTAGCAAACTTCAGACGGGCCTGGACATGTACTGGCTTAAGCAGGGGGACATGTGTGGCACTGCAGGATTTGAGTCCCTGGCGGCGTAGTGTGTTACTGATGGTAGGCTTTATTACTTTGGTCCCAGCTCTCTGCAGGTCATTCACTAGGTCCCCCCGTGTAGTTCTGGGATTTTTGCTCACAGTTCTTGTGATCATTTTGACCCCACGGGGTGAGATCTTGAGTGGAGCCCCAGATCGAGGGAGATTATCAGTGGTCTTGTATGTCTTCCATTTCCTAATAATTGCTCCCACAGTTGATTTCTTGAAACCAAATCAAATCAAATTGTATTTGCCACATACACATGGTTAGCAGTTGTTTATGCGAGTGTAGCGAAATGCTTGTGCTTCTAGTTCCCGACAATGCAGTAATAACCAACAAGTCATCTAACTAACAATTCCAAAACTACTGTCTTATACACACAAGTGTAAGGGGATAAAGAATATGTACAGACAGATATATGAATGAGTGATGGTACAGAGTGGCATAGGCAAGATACAGTAGATGGTATCGAGTACAGTATTTACATATGAGATGAGTATGTAAACAAAGTGGCATAGTTAAAGTGGCTAGTGATACATGTATTACATAAAGATGCAGTAGATGATATAGAGTACAGTATATACGTTTACATATGAGAAAAATAATTTAGGGTATGTAAACATTATATTAGGTAGCATTGTTTAAAGTGGCTAGTGATATATTTTACATAATTTCCCATCAATTCCCATTATTAAAGTGGCTGGAGTTGAGTCAGTGTGTTGGCAGCAGCCACTCAATGTTAGTGGTGGCTGTTTAACAGTCTGATGGCCTTGAGATAGAAGCTGTTTTTCAGTCTCTCTGTCCCAGCTTTGATGCACCTGTACTGACCTCGCCTTCTGGATGATAGCGGGGTGAACAGGCAGTGGCTCGTGTGGTTGTTGTCCTTGATGATCTTTATGGCCTTCCTGTAACATCGGGTGGTGTAGGTGTCCTGGAGGGCAAGTAGTTTGCCCCCGGTGATGCGTTGTGCAGACCTCACTACCCTCTGGAGAGCCTTACGGTTGTGGGCGGAGCAGTTGCCGTACCAGGCGGTGATACAGCCCGCCAGGATGCTCTCGATTGTGCATCTGTAGAAGTTTGTGAGTGTTTTTGGTGACAAGCCAAATTTCTTCAGCCTCCTGAGGTTGAAGAGGCGCTGCTGCGCCTTCTTCACGATGCTGTCTGTGTGGGTGGACCAATTCAGTTTGTCTGTGATGTGTATGCCGAGGAACTTAAAACTTGCTACCCTCTCCACTACTGTTCCATCGATGTGGATAGGGGGGTGTTCCCTCTGCTGTTTCCTGAAGTCCACAATCATCTCCTTAGTTTTGTTGACGTTGAGAGTGAGGTTATTTTCCTGACACCACACTCCGAGGGCCCTCACCTCCTCCCTGTAGGCCGTCTCGTCGTTGTTGGTAATCAAGCCTACCACTGTTGTGTCGTCCGCAAACTTGATGATTGAGTTGGAGGTGTGCGTGGCCACGCAGTCGTGGGTGAACAGGGAGTACAGGAGAGGGCTCAGAACGCACCCTTGTGGGGCCCCAGTGTTGAGGATCAGCGGGGTAGAGATGTTGTTGCCTACCCTCCACCACCTGGGGGCGGCCCATCAGGAAGTCCAGTACCCAGTTGCACAGGGCGGGGTCGAGACCCAGGGTCTCGAGCTTGATGACGAGCTTGGAGGGTACTATGGTGTTAAATGCCGAGCTGTAGTCGATGAACAGCATTCTCACATAGGTATTCCTCTTGTCCAGATGGGTTAGGGCAGTGTGCAGTGTGGTTGAGATTGCATCGTCTGTGGACCTATTTGGGCGGTAAGCAAATTGGAGTGGGTCTAGGGTGTCAGGTAGGGTGGAGGTTATATGGTCCTTGACTAGTCTCTCAAAGCACTTCATGATGACGAAAGTGAGTAGTCGTAGTCGTTTAGCACAGTTACCTTAGCTTTCTTGGGAACAGGAACAATGGTGGCCCTCTTGAAGCATGTGGGAACAGCAGACTGGGATAGGGATTGATTGAATATGTCCGTAAACACACCAGCCAGCTGGTCTGCGCATGCTCTGAGGGCGTGGCTGGGGATGCCGTCTGGGCCTGCAGCCTTGCGAGGGTTAACACGTTTAAATGTTTTACTCACCTCGGCTGCAGTGAAGGAGAGGCCGCATGTTTTGGTTGCAGGCCGTGTCAGTGGCACTGTATTGTCCTCAAAGCGGGCAAAAAAGTTATTTAGTCTGCCTGGGAGCAAGACATCCTGGTCCGTGACGGGGCTGGTTTTCTTTTTGTAATCCGTGATTGACTGTAGACCACAACCACTTTGTCTCTATACTGACACTTAGCTAGTTTGATTGCCTTGCGGAGGGAATAGCTACACTGTTTGTATTCGGTCATTTTTCCGGTCACCTTGCCCTGATTAAAAGCAGTGGTTCACGCTTTCAGTTTCACGCGAATGCTGCCATCAATCCACGGTTTCTGATTTGGGAATGTTTTAATCGTTGCTATGGGAACGACATCTTCAACGCACGTTCTAATGAACTCGCTCACCGAATCAGCGTATTCGTCAATGTTGTTGTCAGACGCAATACGAAACATATCACAGTCCACGTGATGGAAGCAGTCTTGGAATGTGGAATCAGATTGGTTGGACCAGCGTTGAACAGACCTCAGCGTGGGAGCTTCTTGTTTTAGTTTCTGTCTGTAGGCAGGGATCAACAAAATGGAGTCGTGGTCAGCTTTTCCGAAAGGAGGGCGGGGCAGGGCCTTATATGCGTCGCGGAAGTTAGAATAACAGTGATCCAAGGTTTTGCCAGCCCTGGTTGCAAGATATGCTGATACAATTTAGGGAGTCTTGTTTTCAGATTAGCCTTGTTTAAATCCCCAGCTACAATGAATGCAGCCTCAGGATGTATGGATTCCAGTTTGCAAAGAGTCAAATAGAGTTCGTTCAGAGCCATCGATGTGTCTGCTTGGGGGGGAATTATAATCGAAGCGAATTCCCTTGGTAGATAATGCGGTCAACATTTGATTGTGAGGAATTCTAAATCAGGTGAACAGAAGTACTTGAGTTCCTGTATGCTTTTGTGACCACACCACGTCTCGTTAGCCATAAGGCATACGCCCCCGCCCCTCTTCTTACCAGAAAGATGTTTGTTTCTGTCGGCGCGATGCGTGGAGAAACCAGCTGGCTGCACCGACTCCGATAGCGTCTCTCCAGTGAGCCATGTTTACATGAAGCAAAGAACGTTACAGTCCCTCTGGAATGCTACCCTTGCTCGGATTTCATCAACCTTGTTGTCAAGAGACTGGACATTGGCGAGAAGTATACTGGGGAGTGGTGCACGATGTGCCCATCTCCGGAGTCTGACCAGAAGACCGCTACGTTTCCCTCTTTTACGAAGTCGTTTTTTTGGGTCGCCGGCTGGGATCCATTCCGTTGTCCTGGGTGAAAGGCAGAACACAGGATCCGCTTCGCGAAAGTCATATTTTTGGTCGTACTGATGGTGAGTTGACGCTGCTGTTATATTCAGTAGTTCTTCTCGACACTGTATATTGTACACTCACACACTACCACACTCACAAAAGCCCACACACAAGCTCAGGTCCTGCAGGCTCTGATTTGTGACAGTAAAAGGGAGTGCTTTCCAGTTCCCTAGATTGACCTTCCGCTGTGTTACTCCTCGACAATGAGCTTTGTGCTTCCTTGATAAAAGGGAGAGCAGAGTCTGTTCCCTGATATGTAATCCCAAAGCATGCCTTAAGAATGAAATCAAGATAACCACATTCCATCGAAAGCTATCCATGTCTGTTTCCGGCTTCCAGCCACCTATATCTCAGAGCATGATCATTTCAACTCTGTTCGCAAGATGGCTTTTATATTCTGATGTCATCATCCACAAATAAATAAATCGCCTCACATGAATTACATGCAAGAAGGGATTACGTGTCTTGTCTGCCTAAATATGTAAACTCTGATAGATACACTCATTGTCACGCCCTGACCTCAGAGATCCTTTTTATGTCTCTATTTTGGGTTGGTCAGGGCGTGAGTTGGGGTGGGCATTCTATGTTTTGTTCTATGTTTTCTATTTCTGTGTGTTTGGCCAGGTGTGGTTCTCAATCAGAGGCAGCTGTCTACCGTTGTCTCTGATTGAGAACCATTCTTAGGTAGCCTTTTCCCGCCTGAGTTTTGTGGGTAGTTGTTTTCTGTTTTGTGTCTTTCTGCACCTGACAGGACTGTTTCGGTTTTTGTTCATTCTCTTTGTTATTTTAGTTATTTCAGTGTTCAGTTCTAATAAAAGTATGAACACGTACCACGCTGTACCTTGGTCCTCTCCTTCCAACAGCCATTACACTCATGCGTGTGCCTTTCAGCGTTTTGCACAATGCAATGTTTCTTGGTGTGGAAATGCATTTACAGATCTACGACTACTGAACACAAATTGTATGAAAAAATGGGTGAGTCAATTGGCACAAAGAGCATGTTTAATCAGATGCTAAGAATAGCTCAGCTAGGGGTGGATGAGAATGGGCTGACATGCCAGGTATTTCTGGAGCATCATACAGCATGAGTTGAAACAAGTCCCTGCCAAGCTAATAAATAAACAACACCATTATGACTCATGCTCTCAAGGATGTGGGTTTTAAGAGCAAATCTCTACTTCGTGTATTGATGTCGAAGAAGAGTTTAATTAAAAGGAATTTAAACAAACCAATAGACTACAGTGTCCTGCTGCTTCTCTTCATTGCTTCTACTGCAATGGATTCCAAAGACATGCTTTGTCTCCAATTCTGTCCTGTCCCTCCATCTGTACATTGACAGATCATTAAGTAGTAAATCTATCACCATCGGCCATGCGTCTCTCGGGCTTACGCTCCAAATACCATGGGGCTGTAGAAAGGGGAGTGCCTGCCCGAGTGAAAAGTTGCTGAGCTGGGCACAATATCCTCCCTAACCCCCACCCTCCACTCAATAAACTGCTTGGCTGCTCTTTCACTCTTGCAGAAGTGCTGATCAATCCCTCTGCTAGAGTCTGGGCCAAAACCCACCATGCCCCGGGGTTCGATACCTGGCACAGGCCTTCCCCTCCATCGTCACTGCAGCCTGGGGACTGCCCCTCCAAGAGAGAAATCTTGCCCCATTCACTGGCACACAGTTGCTCAAAATATGCAGTTAATCTATTTTTCCTCCATCTGTTGATATTTGAATTAAGTCTAACTAATTGTGTTACTGAACGTGAATCAGCTGTCCATCTCAATTGTATTTAGCTATACTTGCATCCTGTAATGGCCTTGATTATTGGAAATCAAAAATAGTATTGACTGTGATTGGCATCCAGGATGTTAACAGGGGTTATGAATGATATTGTAAAACTGCCAGATTTGGATTCATCTCTTTCCCTTGTCTAAGTTTTGCAACATTCACTTGAATTTTTACATCAAAAACAGAGAGAATCTTTGCTCTTCAGCAAGCCGACTGTACTGAATATATTCCCCCTTATTGCATATCACATCCTCCCGTTACCAAGGTAACTGATATTAATTCAGCTCACCATTGACTCAAAGGTATATTTATTTATTTCCCCTCAAGTGTGTATAGCTTCAGAAGCCAACAACATTACTGAGCAAAAGGAAAAACCCAGCATATCGATCACTTCGTGATGAAAATCTGTCATGTAAAAGCTTTTTTCCCCCCTTTACCAGCCGATCCAATGTCAGACAGTCTGTGTGCCTCATGCTGTTGTTATGTACCCAGAGAGTAGAATGAATGTATCCCTGAGATTTCATCCTTCTCCACGCGTACAATGTGACTCATAATTCTGCTATCCAGGGACATGATGTGCATTCACCTACACAAAGTATGTTCATAACATCAACAGAAGGAAAACCTTTCCACCCCCACCACCACTCCACCAACCCACCTCGGTCTGATTTAATTATCTGCTGTGCTCCCCGAGACCAGAATGAAAGCAGTCAGGTGCCATGGTAACCAACCAGTAGGCAAGTAGAGTATAGAATGGAGTCCTATAACCCAGCTAGGCAGCAAGAAGTCTCACTGCATGCATTGCTATACATGTGAGTGTAGCTAGGTAGAGTACCTGACCAAATCAACAGTAGACTCGAGTGACTACTTCCTTTGCTGCTTCTCTGTGACTCCCCTAGCAGCTTCTCTGTTACTCTAGTGACTGATTCCCTAGCTGCTTCTGTGTGCCTCCCCCAACCCATATTTTTCGCTGCTGCTACTCTCTGATTATCATATATGATTAGTCACTTAACTATACATTCATGTACATACTACCTCAATTAGCCCGACCAACCAGTGGTTGGCTAACCGGGCTATCTGCATTGTGTCCCACCACCCATCACCCGCCAACCCCTCTTTTACGCTACTGCTACTCTCTGTTCATCATATATGCATAGTCACTTTAACCTGTTTGGGATAGGGGGCACGTTAATATATGCTAATATATGCATATTATTAGGAGTATTGAATAGAAAACACTCTGAAGTTTCTAAAACTGTTTGAATGATGTCTGTGAGTATAACAGGACTCATATGGCAGGCGAAAACCCGAGAGAAGAAAATCCAACCAGGAAGTGGGAAATATTTGCCTATCGAATATACAGTGTCTATGGGGTCATATTGCACTACCGAAGGCTTCCACTAGATGTCAACAGTCTTTAGAACATTGTTTGGAGCTTCTACTGTGAAATGGGGGCGAATGAGAGCTGTTTCAACCAGAGGTCTGGAAGAAGGCCATGAGCTGATCACGCGTGTAACTGTGAGAGAGACCTGCGGTTGGAACATTATTGAAGATTTATGTTAAAACAACCTAAAGATTGATTCTATACATCGTTTGACATGTTTCTACGAACTGTAATATAACTTTTTGAACTTTTCGTCTGAACTTTCACCTGGATTTGTTTACTTAAACGTGCTAACAAAAGGAGGTATTTGGACATAAATGATGGACTTTATCGAACAAAACAAACATTTATTGTGGATCTGGGAGTGCATTCTGATGAAGATCATCAAAGGTAAGTGAATATTTATAACGCTATTTCTGACTTTAACTGACTCCACAACATGGCAGGTATCTGCATGGCTTGATTTTGTGTCTGAGCGCTGTACTCAGAATATAGCATGGTTTGCTTTTTCCGTAAAGCTTTTTTGAAATCTGACACAGCGGTTGCATTAAGGAGAAGGATATCTATAATTCTGTGCATAATACTTTTATCTTTTATCAAAGTTTCTGTCAATTGATGTGGCTCTCTGAAAGTTCACTGGATGTTTTCGAGGCACAACATTACTGACCATAAAGCATCAATGTAAACTGAGATTTTTTGAAAAAATATTAACTTTATCGAACAAAACATACATGTATTGTGTAACATGAATGCCATCTGATGAAGATCAACAAAGGTTAGTGATTAATTTTATCTCTATTTCTGCTTTTTGTGACTCCTCTCTTTGGCTGGAAAATGGCTGTATGTGTTTTTGTGACTAGGCTCTGACCTATCATAATCATATGGTGTGCTTTCACTGTAGAGCCTTTTTGAAATTGGACACGATGGGTAGCGGAACCCCTAGCCCTAACAAATTAACCATATCTACATGTAGATACTACCTCAATCAGCCCGACTAACCGGTGCATGTATGTAGCCTAGCTACTGTTATAGCCTCGCTACTGTTATTTTTCACTGTCTTTTTATTTCTTTACTTGCCTATTGTTCACCAAATAAATAGGGTGCCATTTGGGACACATCCCTGCCTCAGTTCAGACCTGGCCTTGACAAAGCCCACGTCTGATGACTAAACAATGTTTGGGTGAGTCCCAGCAGAGCAGAGGGACAAGGGACATGACACCCAGTGTTAGTTATGCTATTGTCTATTATGTATCCTGTTGCCTAGTCACTTTACCCCTACCGACAGTTGAAGGCGGAAGATAACATACACCTTAGCCAAGTACATTTAAACTCAGTTTTCACAATTGCCTTTAATTGTTTAACCTAGGTCAAACATTTCGGGTAGCCTTCCACAAGCTTCCCACAATAAGTTGGATGAAACCCATACATCTCAACACAGCCAGCATGCTTCCTCCAATCAGTCTACATTAGAGGGAGCATCAGGGAGCTTGCTGGCTACAGCACCACTGCAACAAGCCCTGTCCCTTCTGCTCCTGCCACAAGTGTTCCTCTGCCCAAATATATTTGTGCAGGCATGGATGTGCCTAAGGCCCCCCCCCCAAAAAAAAAAAAAAAAAATATATATATATATATATATATATATATATATATATATATACACAGACACACACACACACAGACATAGGCTATCGTCGTTCTCATACAAACAAACAGACCCTCACTCACAATGACTAGCTAATGTGTACTTTACCCATTTCATTACATCTTTATATATTGCAAATAAAATGTAAAAACAATCACAAATAATATTTTATATTAATTTCAAACAACGGCATTAGCATGAGAGCAACTTACCAGTCCAAAACAATGTCCTCTCCGTTCAAAAAATATGCCTCAGTTTCACTCTTCAAAATGGAGTCTTCAAAAAGCAGATCTGTCTCACTTTCACGATGAATTTCCTCTAAAATTGTTTCTACATTCGTATATCTAGTCTTAGAATTAGCTTTCCCTGACTTATTCGCCATGATGTTGGATAAATAAACAGCTGAAGATGCAAGTCACCGAAATACTGCTGTGCGTAATAAGCTTTGCTCCTTCGCGGTTGAATTGGCAATAGCGAAAGAATGGTCATTACGCCAGCGTTCAATGGAAAGGTTTGTCTTGCAACAAAGAATCATGGGATATTGCCGTTTACCTCTGCTCATTGGCTATCTACCCAGCTAGATTTCAATACGATCAGTGGTCATTGGGTTAAAAGACAGTCAATCAACGAGACAGTGGTCATATAATTGGTGCACAATGGGCTCGTCACTTGTTGTCTTCCAATCTTTTTTTCGGGGTCAATCCGTCCGGCAAAATGACCCATTCTATTTGGTTGTGTTACAAACAAACAGTTGATTGCAAGGAAACCAAACATGACTGGATAAAGTCAGGGAAAGTCTGTCTATTTTACGTTGGATGTTACGTTGAAAATTGAATGACACGAAATTCATCGAGATAAGAGTTCACAAAATGTTTTGTGTTAGGCTATAAAAAATGGATTTAACTGAACAAAAGACCATTCATTGTGTAACAATGAGCCTTGGGATTGCAACCAGAGCAAGATCTTCAAAGGTAAATTATTTATTTCAATGAAATCTGTGATTTTGTTACGCAAGCGCTGGCTGAATAAGTAGTTTGATATGGAGGTCTGTGCTCAGATAATCGCAGCGTATTCTTTCGCAATAAATTCTTTTTTAAATCTGACAACGCAGTTGGATTAGCAAGACTCTAGGCTTTCGATCCATGTGAGACACTTGTATTTTCATGAATGTTTAATATGACTATTTATGTAGCGATCACCTATATTGTCGAATTTAATCCCGCTAAAGGGTTCGGTGCGCAGAGAGGTTAATGAATTTATTTGCAAATTATGGTGGAAAATAAGTATTTGGTCACCTACAAACAAGCATGATTTCTGGCTCTCACAGAGCTGTAACTTCTTCTTTAAGAGGCTCCTCTGTCCTCCACTCGTTACCTGTATTAATGGCACCTGTTTGAGAATGAGCTGTCAAAGGACACCAGAAACAAAATTGTAGACCTGCACCAGGCTGGGAAGACTGAATCTGCAATAGGTAAGCGGCTTGGTTTGAAGAAATCAACTGTGGGAGCAATTATTAGGAAATGGAAGACATACAAGACCACTGATAATCTCCCTCGATCTAGGGCTCCACGCAAGATCTCACCACGTGGGGTCAAAATGATCACAAGAATGGTGAGCAAAAATCCCAGAACCACACGGGGGGACCTAGTGAATGACCTGCAGAGAGCTGGGACCAAAGTAACAAAGCCTACCATCAGTAACACAATACGCCACCAGGGACTTAAATCCTGCAGTGCCAGACGTGTCCCCCTGCTTAAGCTAGTGCATGTCCAGGCCCGTCTGAAGTTTGCTAGAGAGCATTTGGATGATCCAGAAGAAGATTGGGAGAATGTCATATGGTCAGATGAAACCAAAATATAACTTTTTGGTAAAAACTCAACTCGTCGTGTTTGGAAGACAAAGAATGCTGAGTTGCATCCAAAGAACACCATACCTACTGTGAAGCATGGGGGTGGAAACTTTCATGCTTTGGGGCTGTTTTTCTCCAAAGGGACCAGGACGACTGATCCGTGTAAAGGAAAGAATGAATGGGGCCATGTATCATGAGATTTTGAGTGAAAACCTCCTTCCATCAGCAAGGGCATTGAAGATGAAACGTGGCTAGGTCTTTCAGCATGACAATGTTCCCAAACACACTGCCCGGGCAACGAAGGAGTGGCTTCGTAAGAAAGCATTTCAAGGTCCTGGAGTGGTCTAGCCAGTCTCCAGATCTCAACCCCATAGAAAATCTTTGGAGGGAGTTCAATGTCCGTGTTGCCCAGCAACAGCCCCAAAACATCACTGCTCTAGAGGAGATCTGCATGGAGGAATGGGCCAAAATACCAGCAACAGTGTGTAAAAACCTTGTGAAGACTTACAGAAAATGTTTGACCTCTGTCATTGCCAACAAAGGGTATATAACAAAGTATTGAGAAACTTTTGTTATTGACCAAATACTTATTTTCCACCATAATTTGCAAATAAATTCATAAAAAATCCTACAATGTGATTTTCTGGATTTTTTTCTCTCATTTTGTCTGTCATAGTTGAAGTGTACCTATGATGAAAATTACAGGCTCCTCTCATCTTTTTAAGTGGGAGAACTTGCACAATTGGTGGCTGACTAAATACTTTTTGCCCCACTGTATGTCCATAGCCACCTCAATGACCTTGTATCCCTGTATATTGTATTGTTATTCGTCATGTCAATATTTATTTTTTACTTCATATTTTTAATTTATCTTTAACTCTGCATTGTTCGAAATTTACCCATAAGTAAACATTTCACTGTTAGTTTACACCTGTTGTTTACGAAGCATGTGATAAATAAAATGTTATTTTATTTGCCTCACTCAGCAGCCCAAAAATGTGGAACCTGCTCCCTCCCCTTCTGCGCAGTGTGCATTGTGTTCATAATGAGAGTTAATAGCACAGTATAAGGAAGGCGCAGAAGCGTGTAATGATTTGGCTTGGTGGCGGTTATTGGAATCTCCCTCTGGTTTTTAATGATAGCACATCTTACACAATGGGGTGAGTGTAGAGCTATGATGTCAGGAAGCGTCCGTCCTTACCTAGTAACTAACTTTGCACCACTAACCAGCACCCAGCCTGATGTACCTGGTTCAAACCTATAAGAGCCCTAGGGGCATAGCAGGGTTCAATAACAACCGCTGGTCCAACAACAGAGGAGAGGTCTCCACTCAGCAGAAAGGGATCAGTCAGATTAAGGGGAGTTTCAAGCCCCACCTATCGTTACTGCCCTTTGTTCGATTTTCTGGAGAGGTCAGAAACCTTGTACACAGCAGTGCCGCCTGGGCAACATGAGTTAAACAGAGAGACACAGCGACACCTACTGAATGAGACAAGAATGCCAACAAACCATGAAATGAAAATGAGTCTGTTTTCATTTGGAAGCAAAATGATTAACTCGGTGTAAGTAATGTGAAGAACGAGGGAGCAGTCAAGTGAAAATAATGTGTCTGGCTGGAAAATTCACATGATAGAAAATTGAAATGTGGGTTGTCGTTTATTTCTGCAGAGGTTGTGCAACTGAAAATTACTATTTTTATAATATGTGCATTTCATTTTCAATCTTAAAAGGAACTGCAACTGAGTTCGACCTCTGCATGACAAAGGAATTTAGTATAATTTCACCATACAGTGCTCTTGAGTAACTTTATCTTTTGAGTAACTTTTTTTTCTACTGGTGGCATTTGTGCTACAAACTTTTTCAGTTGATGGCACCAGTACATAATTTGGTCGCACCAATTTTTATCATCCGTGCAACGATAATGACTTGACCTGTGTCCGATAATGTACCAGTATTCCATAATGACTTGCCATCTTATAAAACAGCATGCCCTTGCAGGGCTTGACATTCAGGTACAAATTTGACAGTCGCACTGTGCCAACTGAAAGCTGGTGGCCCGAATTTAAAGAATACTAAATGTGGATGATGTGTGCATAAAATGTAATCTTTAATTTATGGGCAGAGCAAGTAGCCTATAATGACTTACCCTCCATTCACAAATAATTACATTTTACATTGACAATAGTATATTTACATTGATTGTTTGTAGGGAAAAAATGTAACCTTTGAGCAATCTCAAAGGGTGTTGTTGTTACCAATTTGGAACCTATAAAATCTGTGGTAATTTCCGTTTTCCCGGATGTATTTGTCCAGGTTTCCAAGTTTTCCTATTTTTTTTTTTTACAAAACAAATTGGATGTTTTGAAAAATTCTTAATCACTTCAGGAGACCGCTTTTGAGGTCTGGGAACAATAAATAAAAAGTGTAGGGTCAGGTGTAGTTGCCCTTTACATCAAGCAGCTAGCAAGAGACCATTGTGCTTGGCTATCAGTGTTTTTCTGTGGCCTACATGTAATGGCAGAGTTTGCAAAAACCAATTCCGCCTCGACTGATATAAATCATCATGATATCATTCTGCCAGGTAGGCCTACTTTGCAGTCAACGTTGATTTTCTTTTGGGGGTGGGGTTGCACATAGCAAAGATTCAACCAAGACTTCATATCAAACTTGTTGAATACCTGGTCTGAAGATCCATTGTTGCATATACCCATTGCTGCTTGAATAAATCTTGATAATAAAAAAGCAAGCAAATTGTGAACCAAAAATGTACATGACCATCTACATTTTCTTAACTGGAACCCTAGCGACCAATAAATAATTGGTGTCACACTGCCAGTCAAAGAGTCGCAAATGCAAGTGTTTTGGTAACAGTTTTGAGCCCTGCCATAAGAGGCTTGACGAGCACAAGCACTGCAATAATGTATTCATGCCGCAAGGCATGAGAAAAACTGAGAGAGACACGTCCTAGAGGATAATTGTGTTGCCCCAGCTTTGAGGACTCAGAGGGTCACAGATGTATTAGCCTGAATGGAAATCTGCTGCTCTTTCATGTTGGAGTGTGTTTTTGCTTTCCAAAAAAGACGTCAGTGTTTTGTAAACATACAGTAGGTGTTCCCTATGATGTTGTGGCAGGGGGGACAGACAGTTATCCCCTTCAGGCACACACCAGGCTGTGTTAATCTCCCCTGCTTCTCTGCCTTCTAACACAAGAGGTCCCTGGCCCCAGACTGAGCAGCCACACCAAGCATAACAGCCACACCACCACTGAAGTGCTGACTTTCTTCTTAGCAGGGATAAGCAGAACAAGATGAGGAAAACAAACCAAATCATGAGGGAGGAAATATCTGATATATACCCAAACCCACTAAGAGAAGTCACCTCTAGCAGAGGATAGCAGTGAGCTGTGGGGGAAGTTTATGGAGGCAACGCGTGCCAACGGGAGTTAAGTTTGTGACGTGGGAGGTTCAGAGTGGGACACTCGCCAGGGGAGACAGACTGCAGCATTGGCAGCTGTCAGTTGAGAAGGTGAGAGTCATGTGCTGATACTCCCAGGCAGATCCAACACCCCAATCCACACAGGGAGAGCCCAGTGGAGGCATGCACAGCACACAGAAGCCAGCTGGGCTTGACTGGCAGATCTGAGGCAGAGCAGCACGCACAGACATGGATCTCAAATAGAGAACTGATCCAAGTACAAACACAACAGTGGACCTTATGAATCTGCCCATGGAGCAATACACTCATTTGATATGACATCACCTGGGCTCATCCCTAAGATGAGGGAGGCTAACCAAACACAATCATACGTTCAATCATCTCAACCATACGTTCCCCCGTTGCTGGGATTTACAGCAGATGGGGAGAGTATGATATTGACAAAACTGGAAAAGATAAGATGAGTGTGTGTGTGACCATGCGTGAGTGTGAGAGAGAGAGGGAGGAGGGGTTCCGGCTTGTCTGAAAGACAGGGCCTCTGATTTTATCTTCCAATTTCTGTGATGGGGATGATATAATGTCCCAAAGTTGACAGAGCAAAAACCAAGCCCTAAGGTCGAAGGAATTGTTCATAGAGCTCGAAGACAGGATTGTCAGATCTGAGGCACAGATCTGGGAAACAGTACCTAAAAATGTCTGTAGCATTGAAGGTCCCCAAGAACACAGTGGCCTCCATCAATCTTAAAGGGAAGAAGTTTGGAACTACCAAGACTCTTCATAGAGGACGGTGCCCAGCCAAACTGAGCAATCGGGGGAGAAGGGCCTTGGTCAGGGAGGTGACTAAGAACCTGATGGTCACTCTGACAGAGCTACAGAGTTCCTCTGTGGAGATGGAAGAACCTTCCAGAAGGACAACCATAGCTGCAGCACTCCACCAATCAGGCCATTATGGTAGAGTGGCCAGATGGAGGGCAATCCTCAGTAAAAGGCACATGACAGCCAACTTGGAGTTTGCCAAAAGGCACCTAAAGGAGTCTCAGACCTTGAGAAACAAGAATCTCTAGTCTGATGAAACCAATATTGAACTCTTTGGCCTGAATGCCAAGTATCATGTCTGGAGGAAACCTGGCACCATCCCTACGGTGAAGCATGGTGGTGGCAGCATCATGCTGTGGGGATGTTTTTCAGTGGCAGGGACTGGGAGACTGGCCAGGATCGAGGGAAAGATGAACGGAGCAAAGCACAGAGCGCTCAGAGCACTCAGGACCTCAGACTGGGACGAAGTTTCACCTTCCAACAGGACAACGACCCTAAGCACACAGCCAAGACAATGCAGGGATGGCTTTGGGACAAGTCTCCAAATGTCCTTGATTGGCCCAGCCAGAGCCTAGACTTGAACCCAATCAAACATCTCTGGAGGGACCTGAAAATAGGTGTGCAGCAATGCTCCCCATCCAACCTGACAAAGCTTGAGAGGATCTGCAGAAAAGAATGGGAGAGACTCCCCAAATATAGGTCTGCCAAGCTTGTAGCATCATACCCAAGAGGACTCGAGGCTGTAATCGCTGCCAAAGTTGCTTCAACAAAGTACAAAGTAAAGGGTCGGAATACTTATGGAAATGTGATATTTCTGTTTTTTATTTTTAATACATTTGCAAAGATTTCAAAAACCTGTTTTTGCTTTGTCATTATGAGTTATTGTGTATGGATTGATGAGGGAAAAAACTATTTCATCCATTTTAGAATAAGGCTGTAACGTAACAAAATGTGGAAAAAGTAATGGGGTCCGAATACTTTCTGAACACACTGTATATGAATATAACAGAGTTTCTGGTCATTTATTTTTATTCCATAAACTGATAAGAATTTCATCATGTTTTCGGGTTGAGGGCTTTTATGAAATATCCTTATGCAGCCTTGTGCAGTCTACTAAGAGGACATCAAATATTTTGAGTGGAATGGAGAGCCATCTACTGGAGGATAGGTGAATGAACTGAGGAAACCAATGCCATGTGTTACCATTCTTTATCAAGGAATTTCCTGGTTTGACTGCAGCAGAAGCTGAGCTGTAACAGTATATAATCCTGCACATGAGGCTGCCAGCTTTCCAGTCCATACTCTTGGGCACAGAAAACCTTATTGTTTACTGAAATGCTCCATGGGCCTTGACCCATAGTAGGTCCCTAAGGTAAAAAAAAAAGAAACGCCACATTCTAAAACAGGGAGCTGATGTCTTTTAAAGGTGATCTTCTGCTGCAGTCAGGCATTCCATTCCTGGACACTTGGCTGGGTCTGAATGTGGAAACAAAGTTGCCTGGACAAATGTAGATCATTCTGGGGCAGGAGTTGAGGGGGGAATAGGAAGTGGTATTTGGAGGCCCATAAATCATGAGGGGGCTCCAGGATGGAGATATCTGTGTGTGGACAGACCTGACCTGCCTGGTCCCTTCTGACAGCAGCCTGCAGCTCAGCAGACAGATTTGGGCCTGGAGTAGTAGAGGGTATGGGGGTGGCTCAGTGGACAGGCCAGGGGAGCCTCTGTCTCTGTATAGGGCCCTTCCCCAGGTACCATCCACCAGGCCCCCCTGGCCCCTCCACTGAGCCACCCCCGTACCCTCTACTACTCCCTCTAATACTATTAGCTAGTACTACTGAGCTAAAATATGAGCCTGTCCTGTTAGTGTCCCTGCTCTAAGCTCAGGTTGCCCAGCCCGGCGGTGATACAATCTTCGGCAAAATCATTCGCAAGGAGATTACTGCAAAAATATTATTTGAAGATGATGAGCTACTCATTTACTGTGGTGATTTCTTTGGTGGTCTACATTTAAAACAGTGCACTTTGAAGCTTGAGTGCTGAGCTCTTGCTTTCTTTCTCTGGCAGGCACAATGGCTTTTCCATTTCATTTAACAAGTTTGCGTTAGCCACCAAGCGCCAGCACAATGCACCATCCACCCGCCACACAATATCGCTGATGGAAGTCAGCCATACTGGATGTGTTGGTGAATGGGCTTGAATTGAAGAATCACTCAATCAGTCTTGCGAAAAAGTCTGCCGGATTTCTACTCCTCATACATTTTTCATCTCAGACATGAAATAGGTGTAAAATTCCATACGTTTTCCAGCTGCACAACTTCCTTAAAAGCTCTTAAGGGGCTCGGGTTTCAACATGGCTACGTAAAGACGTGTTCCTAGGCCTCTCCACTAAGGGCTGATACTTTTGTGTTTTAACCTTTTATCTATCAAAACGAAAACATATTTTGCACACCTACTGACTCTAGCAACATTCGAGTGACATTATTGGATGTGTCTGGAACCGGGAAGGCGAGACGAAACGGTAAACAAGAAGACATGAAGACTAACAACAAGATGGCAGATGCTAACATTATGGAGATGCTAGTCACCATCCGTGCAGAAATGTCTACACTACGCTCTGATTTCATGACTGAACTTTGCTCCTCTGTGTCAAGTCTACGAGCTGGAATTATGACAGAAGTCCAGTCAACTATGGCGACACTACAAACAACTTTTGCGACACAAACCCAAAAAATAAAGGATATGGAAACGTCGTTGACCAACATAGATAAACGGCTTACCAAATTGGAAACAATAAACGACAAGCTTACCTCCGAGAACGTGAAGTTAAAGGTTAGTCTAGATGAACAGGAAAACCGTTCCCAGAGACAGATCATTCGTGTGGTCGGAATCACAGAAGGGACAGAATGACGCAATCCTACCGAGTTCATGGCCACTTTCCTGCTTGACGTCCTCGGCGGAGAGACGTTTGACCGGCCCCCTGTCATTGACAGGACGCATGGCACTCTAGCAGTAAAACCACAGCCCGGTCAACCTCCCAGAGCAATGCTGGTCCGCCTACATTACTTCCAGACCAAAGAGAAAATTCTCTGGGTCTCCCGCGAAAGAGGACAACTGAACTACAATGGCAAGCGGATCCATATCTTCCCACATTACTCGGCAGATCTGGCAAGACGCAGAGCTGCATACAAAGATGTGAAAGCCCACCTTCATAAGGCTGGAGTGAGATTTGGCCTGATACACCCAGCTAAACTGAAGATTACTTTACAGGGGGCTAGCCAAACATTTGAAGATCACCAGTCTGCACTCACCTTCGTCCGGGACAATATCCACTCTACAGGGGCACAGAACCCAGATCTGTGAAGGTTGCTAATTGTGTTATTAGGGTGCACACATGGTCAGTATAAAGACATGAACGTGAGTAACTTTTATTTGCCCTAGCAAGATAATGCACCACATATAGCTGGCTGAATACCTTGGGACAGAACCATGCCATGGTATTCAAAGTAATCGTTAATAAGCATTATGGCGTTTATGGTGTAATTTAACTAAGATATTCATTTATAGTGAGGTTCTATTTAATTTTGTATGAATGAATAAGCCAAATCCCAATGATGTTCTTGTTCATTTGCTCATTTAGTCGGGCCTCAAGGTAGGCAAAGGGGCGTATTTACTAGGCTATATTAATTAACTAAAGGCCCACAATTTTGTATTGTTTTTATTATATAGGCTAGGCTACATGTGATTGTATGGTGTGTCTGTTCGGGTACTTGCATATGAGTGCAATAGCGATAATGCTTAGGACAATTTAAAAGATTTAGGTTATTCCCTTTTCATCCACATGTCCATAGATTTATGTTAATTCCCCTTTATACAACATAGGACATAGTGAAACTTTTTTTTCTTCGTAAAAACCCTTAGTGGGCTTCCTCTTAGTAAAGTGACAGAAAACAGGGTTTTGGGGGTCTGTCATTTCATTTGGGAGACTCGGCAGTGGCGGCTTTCTAAACTTTATTTGTACTGTATGTTTTGTTTTGGACCTTCAATGCTACAGACACAAAGGTCTTATTAATTGTTTCGTTTTTGTGATGCACTACTCAGTCTGGGTTAAGTTTTTCTTTAATAATACTGTAACATAAATAGTTCATTTAAAGCAGTCTCCAGGAATGTTCGGGGCAGTGGGCATGTGGTCAAGAGGAAGAAAATTTTAACATTCTTAAAAAAGGAAAGGGTTTCAATTGCTATGCTACAGGAGACCCATTTATATGCAACAGAACATGCTAAACTGAAGAGGGACTGGGTGGGTCAGGTGTACTTTTCTTTTTTTAGTTCAAACACTCTTATGTTTGAACTAAAAAAAGAAAAGTACACCTGACCCACCCAGTCCCTCTTCAGTTTAGCATGTTCTGTTGCTCTTAGAAGCGTTTGTGATTCATGTGGTTTAGTAGACGTATGGAGAGAGCTAAATTCTAATGTCAGAGACTATACCTTCTACTCTAGACCCCATAATCCACATTCTAGATTGGACTATTTTTTTATTCCCTCTACTTACATGCATGTTGTCCAGTCATGTGCTATTGGTTCTGTAGTATTTTTCGACCATGCCCCAGTGTATATAGATATTGAAATTGGCAAAACAATTCCCAAAACAATATATTGGAGACTTAATAGGTCTCTGCTTAACAATGAAGGACTCTGCTCTGTGATAAAAGATAAATTATCACATTACTGGCTCGACAACCAACTCTCTCCTGTCTCAGCTGCAACTATCTGGGATGCTGCGACAGCAACCACAAGGGGTCATATCATTTCCCAAGCCTCTCTGATCAAGAAGCTTAGAATTGAAAATAGGGAGAAATTGGTGGCTGAAGTAAAGCATTTAGAACTTTTTCATAAACAATAACCAACCCAGGTGAACTGGAATTCACTAGCTTGTGCTAAAGCCAAACTCAGTTTAGAGCATACAAAACATGTAAAAATAAAAAAAATTAAATAAATGTTTTTTTTACCAAGCAAAAATATTCTGAGTTTGGAAACCGAGTTGTCTAATTTCACACCAACTTAAAAAATAACAAATTTAAAGATGTATTAAGTCTATAAGAATGGCAGATGGCTCAACTTCTTATGATCCATTGCTTATCAATAATACGTTTTGTGATTGCTATAAATCTCTTTATACTTCACAATGTACAAGATCGAACAACGAAATTACAAAATATCTGAATAAGACAACATTGCCCACTATATCAGATGAACACAGAAATAGACTAAATGCTCCCTTTACTCCTGAAGAGGTTTGGGAAACTATTAAGGCAATGCCTTCTGGCATGGCACCTGGCCTAGACGGCTTCCCGGCAGAGTTCTACAAGAAGTTCTGGCCTGAGATATGGTCTATCTTCATGCCTGCTCTAAATGATATGTTCGAAAGAGGCATCATACCAGAGTCTTGGATAACTGCATCCATTAGCCTGACACAAAAAAAATTGACAAAAACCCATTAAACTGCTCTTCGTTTAGACCTATCAGTTTGCTAGGAGTTGATGTTAAAATAGTCACCAGGATGCTTGCCTGCAGGTTGGAGGTCCTCCTTCCAGTCCTCATTAAACCTGATCAGACTGGCTTTGTCAAAGCCATATTTGGAACGGACAATGTGAGACGTGCTCTGAATATTATAAACCACCTTGGCAGAATTAAAGACCATCCACTCATTGTCTCCCTCGATGCCGAAAAGGCCTTCGATAGAGTTGAGTGGAAATTATTGTATGCTGAATTAGAAAAAGTTCATCTGGGTAGCCATTTTACTAATTTAGTAAAAATTGCTTTATTCTGACCCATCAGCTGTAGTTAACACAAATGTAGGGGCTGTCGTTAAGGCTGCCCTTTATCTCCTGCTCTGTTCTCGTTAGTCATAGAATCACTGGATGAGGCAATAAGGTCTAGTAATAACATCAGGGGCATCTCTAAGGGTGATGAAGAGCATAGAATTTCATTATTTGCTGATGTTGTGCTTTTATACATGTCTAAACCAGAGACATCTGTCACTGCAGTAATGGACATCATATCTGAATATTGTAACTTGTCAGGGTACAAAATGAACATGGCATTACCTTCGAATATCCCCTCTACAATCAACTTAGAAACAATATCTCCATTCCAATTGACTGAAACAGACTTAAAATACTTGGGCATATATGTTTCTCCAAATCTTAAAGACCTGTTCACTTCAAATTATATACCTTTGCTCACAAGGATTAAACAGGATCTGATTAACTGGTCTACCCTACCAAACTCTCTTTTTGGCAGGATTAATGTCATTAGGATGAATATCCTTCCCCGGCTAAATTATTTGTTCCAAAATATGCCCTGCCATCTATCTTAGTCCTTTTTTCAAAAAATAAATGTCAATATATCTAAATATATCTTGAACAATATGAAACCTAGAATTAAATTTACCACACTAATTAAGCCTAAGAATTCAGGAGGGGTCTCAAATCTGCAACTATATTACTGGTCTGCTGAGATCAAGCACATGATTAGTTGGTGCCTAGACAGACGTCACTCACTTTGGGTTGGGATGGAATCAATAGCATGTCATCCAAGAGCATTAGCTTCCTTACCATTTATTAATAGCTTTGAAAAGATCCAGGCCTTATCTGACAATTTTACAATACATAATACACTCTTATCTTGGAAGGATGCAAGGAGGTACCAGACCATATATCACTCTGGTCACTGATTTCCCTTAATTCAGATTTCCCCCTCAAATAAGGAGTATTGGACCTCTGGACTGGTAGTCGAACAGTATTGCTGACATCATGCCTTTATTTACTCAGGACACTCTTAAATCGTTCCCACAGATACAGTGCCTTGCGAAAGTATTCGGCCCCCTTGAACTTTGCGAACTTTTGCCACATTTCAGGCTTCAAACATAAAGATATAAAACTGTATTTTTTTGTGAAGAATCAACAACAAGTGGGACACAATCATGAAGTGGAACAACATTTATTGGATATTTCAAACTTTTTTAACAAATCAAAAACTGAAAAATTGGGCGTGCAAAATTATTCAGCCCCCTTAAGTTAATATTTTGTAGCGCCACCTTTTGCTGCGATTACAGCTGTAAGTCGCTTGGCGTATGTCTCTATCAGTTTTGCACATCGAGAAACTGACATTTTTTCCCATTCCTCCTTGCAAAACAGCTCGAGCTCAGTGAGGTTGGATGGAGAGCATTTGTGAACAGCAGTTTTCAGTTCTTTCCACAGATTCTCGATTGGATTCAGGTCTGGACTTTGACTTGGCCATTCTAACACCTGGATATGTTTATTTTTTAACCATTCCATTGTAGTTTTTGCTTTATGTTTTGGATCATTGTCTTGTTGGAAGACAAATCTCCGTCCCAGTCTCAGGTCTTTTGCAGACTCCATCAGGTTTTCTTCCAGAATGGTCCTGTATTTGGCTCCATCCATCTTCCCATCAATTTTAACCATCTTCCCTGTCCCTGCTGAAGAAAAGCAGGCCCAAACCATGATGCTGCCACCACCATGTTTGACAGTGGGGATAGTGTGTTCAGGGTGATGAGCTGTGTTGCTTTTACGCCAAACATAACGTTTTGCATTGTTGCCAAAAAGTTCAATTTTGGTTTCATCTGACCAGAGCACCTTCTTTCACATGTTTGGTGTGTCTCCCAGGTGGCTTGTGGCAAACTTTAAACAACACTTTTTATGGATATCTTTAAGAAATGTCTTTCTTCTTGCCACTCTTTTGTGCAATATACGACTGATTGTTGTCCTATGGACAGAGTCTCCCACCTCAGCTGTAGATCTCTGCAGTTCATCTAGAGTGATCATGGGCCTCTTGGCTGCATAACTGATCAGTCTTCTCCTTGTATGAGCTGAAAGTTTAGAGGGACGGCCAGGTCTTGGTAGATTTGCAGTGGTCTGATACTCCTTCCATTTCAATATTATCGCTTGCACAGTGCTCCTTGGGATGTTTAAAGCTTGGGAAATCTTTTGTATCCAAATCCGGCTTTAAACTTCTTCACAACAGTATCTCGGACCTGCCTGGTGTGTTCCTTGTTCTTCATGATGCTCTCTGCGCTTTTAACGGACCTCTGAGACTATCACAGTGCAGGTGCATTTATACGGAGACTTGTTTACACACAGGTGGATTGTATTTATCATCATTAGTCATTTAGGTCAACATTGGATCATTCAGAGATCCTCACTGAACTTCTGGAGAGAGTTTGCTGCACTGAAAGTAAAGGGGCTGAATAATTTTGCACGCCCAATTTTTCAGTTTTTGATTTGTTAAAAAAGTTTGAAATATCCAATAAATGTCGTTCCACTTCATGATTGTGTCCCACATGTTGTTGATTCTTCACAAAAAAATACAGTTTTATATCTTTATGTTTGAAGCCTGAAATGTGGCGAAAGGTCGCAAAGTTCAAGGGGGCCGAATACTTTCGCAAGGCACTGTAAAAACTGAGTTTGACTAACCCAACAAATATTTTTTTAAGTACCTACAACTTAAACACTTCATAGAGGGTCAGAAGAAAGTTGATAAACTACATTTTCAAATGACTGAAGTTGAAAAACAATTTACGAATCCTACTGTTCGGAGAGATTTAATCTCTGACATATATTCTATTTTATCAAACAGAAGTACCTCATCCTATGATACGTTGAGACATGTTTGGGAGAGAGACATTGGACATGCATTTGGTGAGGAAGAATGGCCTTCTATCTGCGAAAGGGTCTACCCCAAATGCACCTCCATAAGTATACAAGCTCAATTTCAATTTTTTTCATAGAACCTACTTTACACCTGTCCGCCTTCACAGAGTGTTTTCCAATGCATGACATTTATGTTTCAAATGTAAAGAGGACACTGGGACCTTCATGCATATTCTTTGGTACTGTAGCAGAATCCAGTCTTATTGGAATGATATTCACTTACACATCCAGAAGATCTTGGGTAGACAATTAGCTTTTTCACCTAAGTTATATTTGTTGTGGTCCTATGTAGAAAACCTCACATAAATGCCAATGTTAATATTGTGATGTTTGTATATATTTTTATGACTACCTTTTTGTATAAAATTTTGCTCTATCCATATAAATTTTATTGTACTTCGTCTGTGTAGTGCACTCTGTTTTGTCTGTATAACCCCTGTTAAAATAAAATAACATTATAATAAAAAGATAATGACAATTCTTTTTTAAATAACATAAAATTGAAGAAAAAAAATTATAATAAATAAAAGCTCCCCCCTAAAATGACATACCCAAATCTAACTGCCTGTAGCTCAGGACCTGAAGCGTGGATATGAATATTCTTTATACCATTTGAAAGAAAACACTTTGAAGTTTGAGGAAATGTGAAATGAATGTAGAAGAATATAACACATTAGATCTGGTAAAAGGTAATAAAAAGAAAAACATTATTTTTTTTGTATTTTTGAAATGCAAGAGAAAGGCCATAATGTATTATTCCAGCCCAGGCACAATTTAGATTTCGCAACTAGATGGCAGCAATGTATGAGCAACGTTTTAGACTGATCCAATGAACCATTGTATTTCTGTTAAAAAATGTGTATCAAGACTGCCCATATGTGCCTAATTGGTTTGTTAATACATTTTCCAGTTCATAACTGTGCACTCTCCTCAAACAATAGCATGGTATTATTTCACTGTAATAGCTACTGTAAATTGGACAGTGCAGTTAGATCAACAAAAATGTAAGCTTTCTGCTAATATCAGATATGACTATGTCCTGGGAAATGTTCTTGTTACATACAACCTCATGCTAATCGCATTAGCCTACGGTAGTGCAACCGTGCCATGGGGGACCCACCAATCCTGTAGAGGTTTAAATGTCAAAATAACAGCCTCTAACTATTTAGACAGCAGCAGTTCAGTGTTTGCATACCTTATAATGACCCAGCTAGGAAACGTGGATAATATCCTACAGATAAAATCTGATCTACAGTTATGTCGACTAACCATAATCTTTCTCTGAGAAACATACGTAGCACAAAGGGATAAATTGAGGCAATAGCCCATGAAATTAGCATGAAAGACTGCCCAAATGCTCTTTGTCTGCATGCGTGTGAACTCCGTGACAGCCATAACATGTGAAACCTTAGCGGAAGAGTGTGACAAAGGAGCCAGTCTAGCTAATTCTCCATGGCATGATCCTTCTCCATGATCAACTCAGGCAATACGATCATCTGGATGCCTTTGGATTAATGCCTGGCAGACAAGCTTTGTTAACCTATCAACGGAGGGAATCAGATGGCCCGGCCCTCTATCTACAGAGAGAGAATCATAACTGACACTTATCCTCCCTGAGAAAAGCCTTATGATCATATCCAGCTCTACAACCTGGATCTTATCAATTTGTCAAACTTCCTGCAATCAGCAGCAGCAAACAAGAGCAGAGGGTGTGATGGCGCTCATACTTTCCTTTACTACACTAAACCTACGGTGGTGCTTATTATGAGTCAAGATTATTAATATTACCCAACCTCTGCTTTGTGCATGAGACAGCTTGTCAGATGTTTTGCATTGGAATGCGCGTACTGTGTTTCCCCTATGTGCATTTAGCAGCGGCGCACTGCCACTTCTAAATCGTGGCCACCACTGCAAAAAATATATAATAAATGAAGATGTATAAATGTATGCCCCAGGAAGACCCCATCTAGCTTGCCTCTGAGCCAAATGGCAGCAATTTTTTGCTGAAGGGAGGTCACTGCAGGTTACTGTTATGCAGTGTAGTTTTGATTCAGTATAATGGACCTATTGTACACTGGTATCCTATAATTCTGTCAAATATGTGCATATAATATATCCCCCCAGACCTCTCTCTGACTCCAATCTACTCTGACTCATAATGCTACAGCGTTGAGGGCTGTTCTGTCCCTTTAAAAAACATTTTATGATAATTGTTCATGAAGTATGAAGTCTGAGGCTTGTTGTCCCATTTGCATGTATATATACAAAAATGTACAGTTGAAGTCGGAGGTTTACATACACCTTACCCAAATACATTTCAACTCTGTTTTTCACAATTCCTGACATTTAATTCAAGTACAAATTCCCTGTCTTAGGTCAGTTAGGATCACCACTTTATTTTAAGAAAGTGATATGTCAGAATAATAGTAGAGAGAATTATGTATTTCAGCTTTTATTTCTTTCATCACATTCCCAGTGGGTCAGAAGTTTACATACACTCAATTAGTATTTGGTAGCATTGCCGTTAAATTGTTTAACCTGGGTCAAACATTTTGGGTATCCTTCCAAAAGCTTCCCACAATAAGTTTGGGTGAATTTTGGCCCATTCCTCCTGACAGAGCTGGTGTAACTGAGTCAGGCTTGTAGGCCTCCTTGCTCGCACAAGCTTTTTCAGTTCTGCCCACAACTTTTCTATAGGCTTGAGGTCAGGGCTTTTTGATGGCCACTCCAATACCTTGACTTTGTTGTCCTTAAGCCATTTTGCCACAACTTCGGAAGTATGCTTGGGGTCATTGTCCAATTGGAAGACACATTTGCGACCAAGCTTTAACTTCCTGACTGATGTCTTGAGATGTTGCTTCAATATATCCACATAATTTTCTTACTCATGATGCCATCTATTTTGTTAAGTGCACCAGTCCCTCCTGCAGCAAAGCACCCCCACAACATGATGCTGCCACCCCCGTGCTTAACGGTTGGGATGGTGTTCTTCGGCTTGCAAGGCTCCCCCGTTTTCTTCCAAACATAACAATGGTGATTATGCAGTTGCAAAATGTAGTCTGGCTTTTTTTATGTCAGTTTTGGAGCAGTAGCTACTTCCTTGCTGACCAGCCTTTCAGGTTTTGTCAATATAGGAGTCGTTTTACTGTGAATATAGATATTTTTGTACCTGTTTCCTCCAAGGTCCTTTGCTGTTGTTCTGGGATTGATTTGCACTTTTCGCACCAAAAAATGCATAAGACCCAGCATCTCTAGGAGACAGAACGCATCTCCTTCCTGAGCGGTATGATGGCTGTGTGGTCCCATGGTGTTTATAATTGCGTACTATTGTTTGTACAGATCAACGTGGTACCTTCAGGCGTTTGGAAATTGCTCCCAAGGATGAACCAGACTTGTGGAGGTCTACAATTTTTTTCTGAGGTCTTGGCTGATTTCTTTCGATTTTCCCATGATGTCAAGCAGAGAGGCACTGAGTTTGAAGGTAGGCCTTGAAATACATCCACAGGTATACCTCCAATTGACTCAATGATGTCAATTAGCCTATCAGAAGCTTCTAAAGCCATGACATAATTTTCAGGAATTTTCCAAGCTGTTTAAAGGCACAGTCAACTTAGTGCATGTAAACTTCTGACCCACTGGAATTATGATACATGGATGTAAGTGAAATAATCTGCCTGTAAACAATTGTTGGAAAAAATACTAGTGTCATGCACAAAGTAGATGTCCTAACCGACTTGCCAAAACTATAGTTTGTTAACAAGAAATTTGTGGAGTGGTTGAAAAACGAGTTTTCATGACTCCAACCTAAGTGTATGTAAACTTCCGTCTTCGACTGTAGGTATTCCTCTTACCCAGATGGGATAGGGCTGTGAGGCTTGCTGTGTCTTATGTTTTAAACATGTGCTTACTGTCTGTTAGAATTTCTGTGTTGCTCTGACTCATGCCTGTTTGCCATTTCCCTCCATGCTTAGACTTAATTTCCACTCACATAACGGCCAAGATGCCAAACTACAGAATACTAGAGAAACCTTCATTCTACACCGATGCAGAAGTAATGAGGAGAGGCATTTCCACACAGCTGATGTGGAGCCTATAGCTCAGACCGCTATTGATTAGTGCAGTTTTGGCTTCTCCTTGTGGGCGTAAAGAGATACAGTGGAAAGGACATTCTATGTCTCCTATATACATCTATACTCCTGTTCTAATGAGCTAAGGCTTGTTTGGCGTCCCGGCTAGTGGAGATTGACCACATGTCAGCAATTTCAGCAGCTTGTCATGATAGCTCAACCCTTTTTCACTCAAGTGTCTTAGATTTGTGCTAGCGTATCATAAATACATCTGCGGTATGGCAATGCATCCAAAGCATTCGCTGGAAGCTTTGTACCATAATCTGTATGTTGTATTAATTATTAAGTCTCTGTGAAGTGCACCTATCAGTGTTGTTGTAGTCACCGGTCTCGAGACGTATTGAATACATTTGTACTCGGTTTTGATTCAATCTCGGACAGTGAGGACTTTTCTAATTTCTTCTTGAGACCAGCAGAGTAAAAATCTCACAATTATCAGCTTCTATTCAGTCGGCACATAAAACCGCTTCGCCATGCCAAATATATACACTCCTTTCCTGAAATGAATATCTTAACAGCCTTTATATCTATTAAAAACATGTTTTGCATAGTGGAGAACCTATAGACCTTCAGTGTGTGGCAGGTCGTGGTTCTGAAAGGACAGCAACATTAATATCACCGCACTCATGTAGGAGAGTGCACTTTTTGTAAAATACAAAGGGCCAGTGGGGTAATGGAGGGTACACGCAGGTATAAACCTTACACCCACTTTTTTTTCATTGGGCATTGCTTATACTCACTTCTTAATCCATGCGTGGTGTAGTGGAGGTATACGATTGATCAATTATGTAATACAATAGAGAAATTGTGCACAAAGTAGCCTACACAATCGCAAAGCATGTGAAATATAATCGCAAAGCATGTGAAATATATTCACACACAGCCAAGTTTCAGCGGAATATCACCCCGAGACAGCACACACACATCTCGCAGATGTTGGCCCGATGTATACTTGATCCATAGTGCCGATGTAGTATGGAGAGTCGTTTGGATATTGGCAAGATGTCACATTGGCATTAGATCACATTCACCCTTCAGCCTTTGTTTGGACAATGCATGTCAAAGCTGCCTGCTGCCTAGCCACTCTACAGACAACATTAAAAATACCTTTTTTTGAGGTCAATCCAACAGCAAATAATGTTTCACTACACAATTTGAATTACCCTTACCGAAAGAGTGTAAACATTGAATTTGAATGGAAAATATCAGAAAGATTATTAGATAAATTATACTGGCAATAATTTAAAAAAACAATAAGCTTTACTAGACTATAGGTGATTTTGTTTTTATGTCAAATGAAGAGAGAAGATTCAAGTTAATGTCAAGTTTATTAGGCTATTGCTATACCACCAAGTTCTTAAAACAACTCCAGCACAGAGAAGAGAGAAACAGAAACATTACATTAAAAAAATGTTTATGCAAATTATGGAATTTTTGTTGTAGGATAAGAGCAGTGAATATGTGATGAATATATTTGCAAAAAAAGCTAAGGTTTGGGTCCAAGAACGCAGTAGACAATAGACAAAAAGGATGTAATGGACGTCCAAATTAGAGCAATATACCAAACGATATACACTGTAAAACCGAATACGTTTTTATTTTGGTATTTGTCACGCCCTGACATTAGTATTCTTTGTTTTCTTTATTATTTTGGTTAGGTCAGGGTGTGACATGGGTGATGTATGTGTTTTTGCACTGTCAAGGGGTTTTGTCTGTTTATGGGGGTGTTTACCATCTAGGTGTTTATGTATGTCTATGGTTGCCTAGATTGGTTCTCAATTAGAGGCAGCTGGTTATCGTTGTCTCTGATTGGGAACCATATTTAAGCAGCCATCTTCTTTGGGTATTTCGTGGGTTATTATCTGTGTCTATGTTATGTTGCATGTTTGCACTGAGTTTCTATAGCGGTCACGGTCGTCTTATTAGTTTGTTTTGTTTAGTGTACTTCGTGTTTTTTTTCATCTATCATTAAAGAATGGATTCACATCACGCTGTGCTTTGGTCTACTCTATACGACGATCGTGACAGAGTAACCCACCATAAAAGGACCAAGCAGCGTGATTGGGAGGAACAGTGCTTAATGGAGAAATGGACCCGGGAGAAGGACGAATGGGTAACAACCTGGGAGGAGATTGAGAGATGGTCGATTGATCCAGGGAGAGTGCCAGAGCCTTCGTGGGATTCTTTGGAACAGTGCGAGGAAGGATACAGGAGAATAGAGGACCGACGAAGATATAAGGGTACACGGCTAGCATGGAAGCCCAAGAGGCAGCCCCAATAATTTGGGGGGGAGCACACGAGGAGATTGGCTAAGTCAGGTAGGAGACCTGAGCCAACTCCTCGTGCTTACCGTGGGGAGCGTGTAACTGGTCAGGCACCGTGTTATGCAGAGATGCGCACGGTGTCTCCAGAATGAGCATCCAGCCAGGATGGTTTGTGTCAGCTTTACACTACAGACCTCCAGTACGCCTCCACAGCCCAGTATGTCCTGTGCCTGCTCCCCGCACTCGCCCTGAGGTGCGTGTCCCCAGCCCAGTACCACCAGTGCCAACACCACGCACCAGGCTTCCTGTGCGTCTCCAGAGCCCTGTACGCGCCCTGTTCCTCCTCCCCGCACTCGCCCTGAGGTGTGTGTCTCCAGCCCGGTACCACCAGTGCCGGCACCACGCACCAGGCCACCAGTGCGCCTCCAGGGTCCAGTACTCCCTGCTCCTCGCACTCGCCCTGAGGTGCGTGTCCCCAGCCTGGTACCTCCAGTGCCGGCACCACGCACCAGGCCTATAGTGCGACTCGGCAGTCCAGTACGCCCTGTTCCTTCCCCCCACACTCGCCCTGAGGTGCGTGTCTCCAGCCCGGTACCACCAGTGCCGGCACCACGCTCAAGGCCTACAGTGCGCGTCCGGCAACAGTACCCAGTCCAGAGCGTCCGGCAACAGTCTACAGACCGGAACCTCCCACGACGGGCCGCAGACCAGAACCTCCCACGACGGGCCGCAGTCCAGAACCTCCCACGACGGGCTGCAGTCCGGAACCTCCCACGACGGGCCGCAGTCCAGAACCTCCCGCGACGGGCCGCAGTCCGGAACCTACCACGACGGGTCCCAGTGTGGAAGCTACCACGACGGGTCCCAGTCCGGATCCGCCAGAGTCTCCCTCCAGTCCGGATCCGCCAGAGTCTCCCTCCAGTCCGGATCCGCCAGAGTCTCCCTCCAATCCAGAGGCGCCACTCACTCCAGACTCAACCATCAGTCCAGTGGCATCCTCTAGTCCGTGGTCGGCGGTGAGGGTTCCCGCTCCAGAGACATTAAGTAAGTGTGAAGTGGAGCGGGGTCCACGTCCCGAGCCAGAACCGCCACCACGGAGTCATGCCCACCCACACCCTCCCATATAGGTTTAGGTGTGCGGCCGGGAGTCCGCATCTTTGGGGGGGGGGGGGGGGGTGGTACTGTCACGCCCTGACCTTAGTATTCTTTGTTTTCTTTATTATTTTGGTTAGGTCAGGGTATGACATGGGTGATGTATGTGTTTTTGTACCGTCTAGGGGTTTTGTATGTTTATGGGGGTGTTTATGTATGTAAATGGTTGCCTAGATTGGTTCTCAATTAGAGGCAGCTGGTTATCGTTGTCTCTGATTGGGAACCATATTTAAGCAGCCATCTTCTTTGGGTATTTTGTGGGTTATTATCTATGTCTAGTTGCCTGTGTTTGCACTTTTGTATCATAGCTTCACGTTCGTTTTGTTAGTTTGTTTAGTGTCTATCTTTACTAAAAGTATCATGTATTCACATTACGCTGCGCTTTGGTCTCCTCCATTCAACGAACGTGACAGTATTAAATGATACAGTACTTAATCATTTCTGTTAATTAATATACAATTTTGATTACAGGTAACTTAAAGTAATTAGAATGATAAACTATTACTATGACCAACAGTAACTTAAAATGTCAAGTACCAGTCAAAAGTTTGGACACCTATTCATTCCAGGGTTTTTATTTATTTGTACTATTTTATACATTGTAGAATAATAGTGAATACATCAAAACTATGACATAGCATGTGATCATGTAGAAACCATTTTTTAACAAATAAAAATATAAATATATATTTCTTTAAATACAAATATAGATTCTTCAAAGTAGCCGCCCTTTGCCTTGATGATAGCTTTGCACACTCTTGGCATTCTCTCAAACAACTTCATGAGGTGACACCTGGAATGCATTTAAATGTACAGGTGTTCCTTGTTAAAAGTTCAATTGTGGAATTTCTTTCCTTAATGCATTTGAGCCATTCCGTTGGTGTCACAAGTTGCGTGTGGTACACAGAAGATAGCCCTATTTGGTAAAAGAACAAGGCAAGAACAGCTGAAATAAGCAAAGAGAAACGACAGTGCATCATTACTTTAAGACATGAAGGTCAGTCAATCTGGAAAATGTCAAGAACTTTGAAAGTTTCTTCAACTGCAGTTGCAAAAACCATCAAGCGTTATGATGAAACTGTCTCTCATGAGGACAGCCACAGGAAAGGAAGACCCAGAGTTACCTCTGCTGCAGAGGATAAGTTCATTAGTTAACTGCACCTCAGATTGCAGCCCAAATAAATGCTTCAGAGTTCAAGTAACAGACACAACTGAACATCAACTTGAATCATGCCTTCATAGTCTAATTGCTTTGCAGAAACCACAACTAACAAACCACTCCATTTGGTAAATCCGACCACAACTCTATCTTCCTGATTCCTGCTTAGAAGCAAAAATTAAAGCAGGAAGCACCAGTGACTCGGTATATAAAAAAGTGGTCAGATGAAGCAGATGCTAAACTACAGGACTGTTTTGCTATCACAGACTGGAACATGTTCCGGTATTCTTCCGATGGCATTGAGGAGTACACCACATCAGTCACTGGCTTTATTAATAAATGCATCGAGGACGTCGTCCCCACAGTAACTCAAAGGACAAAGGAGATGATTGTGGACTACAGGAAAAGGAGGCCCGAGCACGCCCCCATTCTCATCGACGGGGCTGTAGTGGAGCAGGTTGAGAGCTTCAAGTTCCTTGGTATCCACATCACCAACAAACTAGAATGGTCCAAACACACCAGGACAGTCGTGAAGAGGGCACAACAAAGCCTATTCCCCCTAAGGAAACTGAAAAGATTTGGCATGGGTCCTCAGATCCTCAAAAGGTTCTACAGCTGCAACATCGAGAGCATCCTGGTTGCATCACTGCCTGGTACGGCAATTGCTCGGCCTCCGACTACAAGGCACTACATTGGGTAGTGCGTTCGGCTCAGTACATCACTGGGGTTAAGCTGCGTGCCATCCAGGACTTCTACACCAGGCGGTGTCAGAGGAAGGCCCTAAAAATTGTCAAAGACCCCAGCCACCCCGTCATAGACTGTTCTCTCTACTACCGCATGGCAAGCAGTACCGGAGTGCCAAGTCTAGGACAAGAAGGCTTCTCAACAGTTTTTACCCCCAAGCCATAAGACTCCCGAACAGGTAATCAAATGGCTACCCAGTCTATTTGCATTGTGTGCCTCCCCAACACATCTTTTACGCTGCTGCTACTCTTTGTTTATCATTTTTGCATAGTCACTTTAACACTACATTCATATGCATATGTACATACTACCTCAATTAGCCCGACCAACCAGTGCTCCCGCATATTGGCTAACCGGGCTATCTACATTGTGTCCCGCCACCCACCACCCGCTCTTTACGCTACTGCTACTCTCTGTTCATCATATATGCATAGTCATTTAACCATATCTACATCTACATACTACCTCAATCAGCCTGACTAACCGGTGTCTGTATGTAGCCTCGCGACTGTATATGGCCTCGCAACTGTTTTTCACTGTCTTTTTACTGTTGTTTTTATTTCTTTACCTACCTATTTTTCACCTAATAACTTTTTTTCACAAATGGTTAGAGCCTGTAAGTAAGCTTTTCACTGTAAGGTCTGTTGTATTCGGCACACGTGATGAATAAACTTTGATTTGATTAAAGGACACCAATAAGAAGAAAAGACTTGCTTGGGCCAAGAAAAGGTTGGCAAAGGGTGACTACTTTGAAGAATCTTAAATATAAAATATATTTTGATTTGTTTAACCCTTTTTTGGTTACTACATGATTCCATATGTGTTATTTCATAGTTTTGATGTCTTCACTATTATTCTACAATGTAGAAAATAGTCAAATACAGAAAAACCCTTCAATGAGTAGGTGTGTCCAAACTTTTGACTGGTACTGTATATCGATGTAACTCATGTTTAAGTAAACATTTCACACCCCTTTCAAGTAGTTTTACGACAAACTTCATGAACTTAATATTTTATCCTAGCCATTAACCTGTAATCAATTATTGAACACTTTACAGTAGCACTTCCACCATGGTTGGGGTCAATTCCTTTTCAATTCAGGAAGTAAACTAACATTTCAATATCAGTTCCAATTTCCCTAAACAATAACACATTTTTAACAATGTCAACAAATTATAATTGTGAGGTCAGTTTGGGATTATAAAACATATTATTTAAAGTAAACTGAAAAACTATAACTTACTTAAATCAAAAGGTAGTTGTACATCTAAATCAAAAACTTTGTTGCAACTGATTGTAAGCACCAACTCAAACAAAAATTATTGCAATGTAAATAGAACAAAAAAAACATGTACAAATGAATGCTTTTAAACCAGGAATATAGATTTGTTGCAGTAACAATAACACATTTCCTGAAGAAAAGACTCCTGATCAGAGTACATTTAAAGAGAATACAGTAAAAGGTTCACATTGTTAGAGAACATAGTGCAAGGTTCACAATTGAAGAGCACCGATTGGTGTAAATGTTGTAATGTCTCAGTGGAGGTCAGGTTTGGATCAGTAATTTTCAATTCAGTCAATTTGGTAAGTAAACTGAAATTCTAATATTTTCCTCATGGACTCCTTTGAGGAAAGTATTTGAATTTCAGATTACTTCCTGAATTGATTGAATTTAAAATGGAATTGACCCGACCCTGACCTCCACTGAGACATTGCCTGATATGTAAGCCGCAAAATCAACTTGTCAGTGCTGGGCCTATTCAAGTGCCGTGTTACAAACAGTGGACAACATGTTTGAAAAAGAGTAACCCCAGTGCATTTGAGCAATAAGTAACAAGTCAAGGAAAATGGAAGATCTAAGAAACACCAGACCAACAATTATTAGCCTACATACTGCAAAGGTACTGTTAAAGAGAACACTTTACAGTAGCACTTCCACCATGGTTGGGGTCAATTCCTTTTTAATTCAGGAAGTAAACTCAAATTTCAATATCAATTCCAATTTTCCTAAACAATAACACATTTTCAACAATGTCAACAAATTTTAGAATTTTAGAATTTTAGAATTTTTTAGATCAGCTTGGGATTCAAAAACAGCTAAACAGTCAACTGAAATTCCAATATAAATTGAGACAGTTCAACAGGCAGAATACCTTCCAAAAGCTCCTCAAAAACCTGCGATGGGGCGGAAATACTGCAGTGACAACAGTATCACATTGCACAACATTTTGTACATTAACGCCATGGCTGGCTTTTGTTCTCTGGCTAAATTATTTGCGGACGTGTAGTGACTTGGCTCAGTGTGAAACAAAACATGAACAGTGTCTGGACAGGGGAAACAAAATGACATTAATGCTGACACGGGATCAAACTCAGGACATATATAGGGGAGGCATTCAATAAAGTGAGGGAGTCCATGTAAGTCCAATGAAGCCCTGATCCGCAAAACGGAGACAAGCACAAGACAGGTGAAACAGATCAGGGTGTGACAGGTGAAGACACAGGAGTGTATTTTTTCATATAAAAAGTAAAGTCTCAAATTCCACCTGCATGGTTCAGGGAAAAGCCCATATAAAGCACTCGTGGTAGGTGGCCTGTAAAATGTTCTGTTCCGACTTCAAACCAAATACTCTGACAATCTTTTGTACTGTTATTCTAGCTGCTCTGCAAAAAGGGTGGGTATAATTTGTGGAGCGTTCTACGAGGAAACTGTTATAAAAATATTGTAAATAACAAGGTTGCCAACAAACAACGCATACAAAGTTGTAGGGCGGCAGAATAAGATACCGGGAAGGGAGTGGGCTATGTAATTTAGTTTTTCACTGACCACGTTTATTCCAAAAAATGTCTGTCTTCTTTCTGGTATCTTCCATCATTTCTCGTTCGTTGTTTTAGTTATTACTTACGGTGTGTGTCGGCATTCGCCGGTGAACTCTACTGCGCCTCAATAAGGCTATCGCTATGGTTAACATGTAACTTAAAAAATGACTGCTAGCTCCAATATTTTATTATCTAGGTGGCTTGTACACAATTGTTACCAATGATACTGTATATACCAGCCTACTTGTATTACAGAAACATAGCAAAATACAATCTAAGTGTTAATCCTGTTGCCCAAATATAGCAGGTAACTTGTGTCTGTCTGTGTCGAAGATGTTGAGTTCAATTTAATATATGCTTTGACCTATTTCAGGTAACCCCAAGATGCTTGACTCACTACAGCTGCTATTAAATAACTTTCCAGTCGTTTGTGCTTTACATTCCGACTTTTGTCTCTTTATTGGACATATATAGAGTGTCTAATAAGAAAGAGCAATGTATGTAAAGCATCCATCTGTTTTAAGGTTATCGTGTGTGTTGTAGTTCATCTTAATGTCCACTAGGTTTTCAGTACAGTTTCAATGTTACACCAGGATCACGTTTCAATGTGTAATGAATCGAATCAAATCGTATTTGTCATATGTGCCAAATACAACCTTACAGTTAAATGCTTACTTACAAGCCCTTAACCAACAATGCAGTTTTAAGAAAAATATGTGCTCAGTGAAAAAAATAAGAAATAAAAGTAACAAATTAAAGAGCAGCATAAAAATAACAATAGCGAGGCTATATATACGGGTACCGGTACAAAGCCAGTGCAGGGGCACTGGTTAGTCGAGTCAACTGAGGTGTTCCTTTCAAGTCCAGTCGTGTAAATTACATAACACTTTTTTATGTTCTCCACTACATTCCATAATATATGGAATGTAGTGTCTATATATACAAAGCTAACGCTAAGCCTCTGACAGTACCACCTACAAGACAACCTCTAACTACACCAACAACAAAAACAGCAATGACGATGACAGCCAAAACCCCTGTGACCACTCCCAAACCCACTACTACTACCACCACTAAAAAAAACTACAACTACTACAATTTCGACCACTGCCACAACAACTACTACTCCTCCTCCTCCAGCTACAACCTTAACTAAAAATCCCATCAAGAGCCATTCTTAAACCAAAACTGTGAGCCCCGAGTGGTGCAGCGATCTAAGACATTGCATCTCAGTGCTAGAAGGCATCACTACAGACCCTGGTTTGATTCCAGGCTGTATCACAACCGGCCATGATTGGGAGTCCCATAGGGTGGCACACAATTGGCCCGGCGTATCCAGGTTAGGGCTTGGCCGGGGTAGGCCGTCATTGTAAATAATAGGTTGTTCTTAACCGACTTGCCTGGTTAAAAATTCAAAAGAAATAGAAGGAGAATTTGAAAAAAAGCAACCTGAACCTCCACGTCCTCCACCTTGAAAACAGGCCCCAAGATGGAAAGAACCACCTGTGAACTGTGGTAGAGGAGATCCAAATAGAGACTCAGACTCAGTCATAAACCTGTCTGTTACTGATACTCCTCAATCCATCTCACAACCAGGGCAGCTAGAGAACAAGCATGTCGAGAGAGAGAAGAAGAAGGTGAATCCACAATCCTGTTTGGACTAACAGACAGAGACCCCCTTATAGACGGGGCAGACCCCAACAGAGATGGTTTCGACCTCAGAACCCATCCCTCATCACACAAACTACAGATGACCTTCGCTCTAAACACAACAGTTGAAAAACATGAATCTACTGCACCACGCAATGACAATTTTAAAATGGAGGACAATATTACAGAAGAAATAACCACTATTTTAGCGCATGATGACAATGAGCCTGTTGATCAAATCCTTGATCCAGCACCGCTATAGAAAAAACAGATATCATTCACATAAAATCATTAACAGCAGAGGTGAAAGACCCTAGTCTATTTAACACTTCAAACAGAGAGCATGTACCTGCACCAGAGACAATCACCACACCAGAGCCTGGAAATATGCCTCCCCAACTGAGATGAGGACATGGGAGAAATCAAACAAACAGAACGCTTATCAGCCTGGAAATATGCCTCCCCAACTGAGATGAGGACATGGGAGAACTCAAACAAACAGGACGCTTATCAGACAGACTACACAAAACAGGCAAACATCCACAAAGATAACTACAAAAGCCACTCGTATTATGATATGAAGATAAAACATGTCACGTGACATGGTTACTATGAAAACACAGGTCATGTCTAAAGTCAAGGTAGCTGCACAGCCAGAAACACCTATAACAAAAATCCATAACCTCCTAAATATCACAAGTTGATAAAACACAAACACATTTGAGAACACCCGCTGCAAAAGGCATTACTCCTCGGGAGGACATTGTAAGAAATAGATACACAAACACAGACAAGAATAAAGAGGATCACTTTAAAACTAAACCTGACAGTCACAGTCTCTCCATCCACCCCTGGATCCACCAACAGCACGTCCAAAGGATGGTTCAAACCACCTCTCTACCCCGTGCTCCCATCCCCTTATTGCCCTTACAGTCGCTTTCCAGCGTGGCCCTCAGTTCATGGTTCAGGGCCATATCCTGCCTTTACAGAGAGGCCCTGGCTTTCCCCCCAGGGGTCGGGGTCACCAATCGACCAGAAATCACAGCCAAGACTGTCCGGCCCACAGCTTTAATTTCTGCTTCACTGGGCAGTGGCCCGATAGCTCTGCTGACAATACCCACCCCACAGGGGCCCAGGCCCAGACAGCAGGACCTCTTAACGCTCTCCATGCTCAACAACAGATTGAAATGCGGTCGAGCTGAGCCTGTCTCAACTAGCGAAGAGAGTGACACCTAAGCCCAAGATCAGTCACCCTACACACAGACCTCACTACCAGCCTCGCACTCCATCATATAACTACCAGCCTGTGCCCTCCACCACCTCCCACCCCGTGCCCATCATTAGACCCTACTCCACAGCCAGTGTCCTGCAAGGCAGCCGCTGGCACTATAGCCACTGGGGCCCGAGGTGCCGTTCCCCAACCTGATGGGTAGTGGGGTGAAGTCTATGATCTCACCTATGTGAACAGTCAGTGTGTCTGCCATGGCTGAGGGTTATGTGCTGCTGCCTTGTGAAGCATCAGGAGACCCACAGCCAGCACTCTCCTGGCCCAAAGTCTCCACAGGTATTTAAATACTCCTATTGTAATGCTTGGCATGAACATTATGACTTCAGCCTCTCATCTGCTTACCATCATAAAGAAAAATATACAACTGAAATACTATAATTTATAAGCTTGTTAACATTCTAGGAGAGGAAGAAATACTATATGCATAGGCTAATTGAGGCTCCAAAGGATTAAACACTTGTAAAATGGATTAACAAAATGGCACCACCTGAGTGTGCTCAACTCACAAGTGACTAATATTTCATGATGTTATATTTGACAGAGAGACCCTTGACAAAAGCTCCACAATGATTCACAGCATTAACATTATAATTCAAGACTGATCCAGAGTACCAATTATGTGCTTCTCTCTACTTTCAACAACAGGTGCTACCATCCAAGCCAACACAGACAGAGATTTGAAGTTCTAAAGAATGGCACCTTTGTGATTAAAAACGTTACACTACAGGACTGAGGCCAGTACCTCTGCACAGCACTGAACAAATGTTACCCTGGCTGTGCTGACCCAGCCTCCCAAAATCATATGACCCCACTCCAAAGAGGTCCCAGTGTATCTGGGCAAGCCTATAAGCTTAGACTGTGTAGACTCAGGCAAGCCTCAGATCTCCTGGATTCTTCCAGACAGGACCTTTGTGCATGATGTGGGAGTTCTTGACAGGGCAGCCTCTTTGCTGCCTAATGGCAACCTGGGGGTCCAATAAGCCAACTTCTCCAGTAAAGGAGAAGGTGTCAAATAAAATCATAAAATCAAATTTTACTGGTCACAAACACATGGTTAGCCGATGTTATTTCAAGTGTAGTGAAATGCTTATGCTTCTAGATCCGACAGTGCAGCAGTATCTAACAATTCCACAACAAAACCTAATACACACAATCTAGTAAAGGAACGGGGTAAGAATATATAAGTATAAATTATATGGATGAGCAGTGACAGAGCGGCTAAGATGCAAAATAGCAAATAATAGATAGTGAAGGAAAATACAGTATATACATGAGAAGAGTATTATTAAAACGTTCCATTTATTAAAGTGGCCAATGATATCAAGTCTGTAGGTAGGCAGCCACCTCTCTGTGCTTGTGGTGGCTGTTAAACAATCTGATGGCATTGATATAGATTGAAAAACAGCTTCTATCTGTCCCAGCTTTGATGCACCTGTACTGACCTCGCCTTCTGGATGGAAGCGGGGTGAACAGATAGTGGCTCGGGTGGTTATTGTCCTTGATTATCTTTTTTGCCTTCCTGTGACATCGGGTGTTGTAGGTGTCCTGGAGGGCAGGTAGTTTGCCCCCGGTAAACAGACCGCACCACCCTCTGGGGAACCTTGCGGTTGCGGGTGGTACAGTTGTCGTACCAGGCGTGATGCAGCCAATAGGATGCTTCAATTGTGCATCTGTAAAAGTTTGAGAGTTTTCGGTGACAAGCCACATGACAAGCCACATTTAGGCTCTGATGCGCCTTCTTCACCACACACTTGTCAGTGATCTGTACGCCAAGAAACTTGAAGCTTTCCACCTTCTCCACTGCGGTCCCGTCAATGTAGATAGGGGGTCTACCCTCTGCTGTTTCCTGAATTCCACGATCATCTCCTTTTGTTTTGTTGACGTTGAGGGAGAGGTTGTTTTCCAGGCACCACACTCCCAGAGCCCTCACCTCCTCCCTGTAGGCTGTCTCTTCATCGTTGGTAATCAAGCCAACTACTGTTGTGTCATCTGCAAACTTGATGATTGCTCTGTGACTAACGCTGTTGGTACAGCCAGGAGAGCTCTGCACCTGGACGGCAGGCAGGAAATCTCCAGCCCGCGACTGTCACACCACCCCACCCAACAGAATCAAAGCCATGTATGGCTTCACTTTGTACCTGTACTGTCCAGCTACAGGCAACTACCCCATGCTAGTAATCAAGCCTACAGTGGGGCAAAAAAGTATTTAGTCAGCCACAAATTGTGCAAGTTCTCCCACTTAAAAAGATGAGAGAGGCCTGTAATTTTAATCATACGTACACTTCAACTATGACAGACAAAATGAGAAAAAAATTCCAGAAAATCAAATTGTAGGATTTTTAATGAATTTATTTGCAAATTATGGTGGAAAATAAGTATTTGGTCAATAACAAAAGTTTATCTCAATACTTTGTTATATACCCTTTGTTGGCAATGACAGAGGTCAAACGTTTTCTGTAAATCTTCACAAGGTTTTCACACACTGTTGCTGGTATTTTGGCCCATTCCTCCATGCAGATCTCCTCTAGAGCAGTGATGTTTTGGGGCTGTTGCTGGGCAACACGGACTTTCAACTCCCTCCAAAGATTTTCTATGGGGTTGAGATCTGGAGACTGGCTAGGCCACTCCAGGACCTTGAAATGCTTCTTACGAAGCCACTCCTTCGTTGCCCGGGCAGTGTGTTTGGGATCATTGTCATGCTGAAGGACCCAGCCACATTTCATCTTCAATGCCCTTGCTGATGGAAGGAGGTTTTCACTCAAAATCTCACGATACATGGCCCCATTCATTCTTTCCTTTACAGGGATCAGTCGTCCTGGTCCCTTTTCAGAAAAACAGCCCCAAAGCATGATGTTTCCACCCCCATGCTTCACAGTAGGTATGGTGTTCTTTGGATGCAACTCAGCATTCTTTGTCCTCCAAACACGACGAGTTGAGTTTTTACCAAAAAGTTATATTTTGGTTTCATCTGACCATATGACATTCTCCCAATCTTCTTCTGGATCATCCAAATGCTCTATAGCAAACTTCAGACGGGCCTGGACATGTACTGGTTTAAGCAGGGGGACACGTCTGGCACTGCAGGATTTGAGTCCCTGGCGGCGTAGTGTGTTGCTGATGGTAGGCTTTGTTACTTTGGTCCCAGCTCTCTGCAGGTCATTCAATAGGTCCCCCCGTGTGGTTCTGGGATTTTTGCTCACCGTTCTTGTGATCATTTTGACCCCACGGGGTGACATTTTAGGTCCAATCTCAATCTTAATTACAAATCCCCTTGATCATAACTACCTTAAAATCAACTTCCAGCCTAAGTTACTAGTTAGATCATGGCTAGCCCTACTCTGCAGTAAGTCACTTAAAAGTGATAGCAAACAGGCTATCTGCAAAGTGTGGTAGTCTTTTGAGTAACGTTAACAGATTGATAATAACAATTGTTCGTTTTGAGTTCAAGTACGAAAATCGAACTGAGTCAATGGATTTGAAATTGCTGAATGTTAACTTGCAGAACACTGACAGCTGTAGCCTACTAGTTACCCCACATTAGCTAAACATTTGTATACTGTAACTTACGACCCTGCACTGTATATGTGTGTATTACTAGCACAGATGTAAACATAATGGTAAGCTAAATTGGGAACCAACCTCTCTTATCTGATTAACTGTCTGTTAATGGAACCAAAGGTCTAATGTTAACTTACACAGCGACTCAACTTTCGTAAAAGTTGTTCAGGAAACCTAAACTCGATATGCTAAACCTTTAAGCTTACTTCAAAAGCTTAAAGAGCTTGTGAAGCTGTGGAAATATTCTCTCTTCTTCTTCTGTATGTTCTTCTAATTCTTCTGTATCTCGCAACCAACGTTAATATTCTCTCTTCCTCATCCTCGATTTGAAAAATGCGCCACCGAACGTCAAAATAAATGCTTCTTTCAACAAGAGGTGAAATTAGATGTCAATCGGCATCAAACTGACAGTAGCAAATTAAATTCTGCGGTGGCACTCGGGGTGGCCAATCAGATGTCAGGGGTGTCCAGTGCCACCCCGGACACTCCTCTGGCTCTGCCCCTGGCCCTGAGAGACCTGTCACTGTGTTCTCCAATGGAACCTTACGGATCCTACAGCTGACTGAAATGGAAAGAGGCAACAACCTCTTTCCAGAGGATCAACGGTGAGGACATGGAGCTGTTCCAGGTGGAGATGCTCATGACACCACCTAAGATCGAACACCTGGACACAGCCCAGAAGAGGGTGACCTACGGGGAGAACTTCCAGTGGACTGTGTTGCCTCATGCTTCCCTGACCCAGAGATGTCCTGGAGCCTCCCTGATGGAACCATGAACAACAACAACCTCCAGATGGACAACAGCGGCACTCGTTCTGGCCACGATGTCATCTTCGGGAATGGATAAGATGGCGCAGAAGAGGATGGCTAACCAATTGTGCTATTTTGTTAGTTGTTTTGCGTTGTTTGTAACATATTGTTGCTGCTACCGTCTCTTATGACCGAAAATAACGTCTGGACATCAGAACAGCGATAGAAGAAGAATATACCACGATGAGAAGGATATACTGCTCTACCGGAAACAGGCCCAAATCTCTGTCATTTGCGTGAAGAAAAGACAAAGGAAAAAAAGGAAGCAGATCAGGCTGCCTTCTGAGAATCCGTAGGCGAGCGAGTAAACTACCACTGTTTCCGTTCTACTTGCTAACATGCAACTATTGGAAAATAAAACTGAGGACCTACGAATCTGATTATCCTACCAACTGGACATTAAGAACTATAATATCTTATGTTTCACCGAGTCGTGGCTGAACGACAACAAGGATAATATAGAGCTGGCAGGATTTTCCATGCACTGGCAGAACAGAGATACTTTTAGAGGGGTGGGGGTGTGTCTTTTTGTCAATAACAGCTGGTGCGCGATGTCTAATATTAAAGAAGTCTCGAGGTATTGCTCGCCTGAGGTAGAGTACCTTATGATAGGCTGTAGACCACACAATCTAACAAGAGAGTTCTCTTTCTCGCCTCTCTATATTATTTGTCTATTTACCACCAGAGACCGATGCTGGCACAAATACCGCACTCAACCAGCTGTATAAGGCCATAGTCAAATAAGAAAATACTCATCCAGAAGCAGCACGCCTAGTGAACGGGGGCTTTAATGCAGGCAAACTTAAATCAGTTTTACAAACATTTTACCAGTATGTCACAAAAAAACTGCATTCAAAGCTCTGCCTCGCCCTTCATTTGGCAAATCTGACAATAATTATATCCTCCTGATTCCTGCTTACAAGTAAAACTAAAACAGGAAGTACCAGTGACTCGCTTAATACGGAAGTGGTGAGGTGACGCTACAGGACTGCTTTGCTAGCACAGACTGCAATATGTTCCGGGATTCATCCAATGGCATTGAGGAGTATACCACCTCAGTCAGCGGCTTCATCAATAAATGAACCGACAACGTTGTCCTCACCGTGACGGTACGTATATATCCCAACCAGAAGCCATGGATTAGAGGCAACATTCTCATCTAGCTAAAGGCTAGAGCTGCCGCTTTCAAGGAGCGGGACACTAATCCGGAAGCTTATAAGAAATCCCATTATGCCCTCAGACTAACCATCAAACAAGCAAAGCTTCAATACAGGATTAAGATATAATCCTACAACACCGACTCTGACGCTCGTCCGATGTGGCAGGGCTCGAAAACTATTAAAGACTACAAAGGGAAACCCAGATGCGAGCTGCCCAGTGACGCAAGCCTACCAGACGAGTGAAATGCCTTTTATGCTCGCTTGGAGGCAAGCAACACTGAAGCAGGCACAAGAGCACCAGCTGTTCTGGAGGACTGTGTGATAACGCTCTCCGTAGCCGATGTGAGCAAGACTTGTAAACAGGTCAACATTCACAAAGCCGTGGGGCCAGATGGATTGCCAGGACGTGTACTCAAAGCATGCACTGGCAAGTGTCTTCACTGACATTTTCAACCTCTCCCTAACTGAGTCTACCTATATGTTTCAAGCAGACTACCATAGTCCCTGTTCCCAAGGAAGCGAAGGTAACCTGCCTAAATGAATACCACCCCGTAGCACTCACATCGGTAGCCATGAAGTGCTTTGAAAGGCTGGTCATGGCTCACATCAACAGCATCCTCCCGGATACCCTAGACCCACTCCAATTCACATGCCACCCCAACAGATGCACAGACGACGTCATCTCAATCGCACTGCACCCTGCCCTTTTCCACCTGGACAAATATAACACCTTTGTGAGAATGCTGTTCATTGACTACAGCTCAGCGTTCAACACCATAGTGCCCACGAAGCTCATTACTAAGCTAAGAACCCTGGGACTAAACACCTCCTTCTGCAACTGGATCCTGGACATCCTGACGGGCCACCCCCAGATGGTAAGGGTAGGCAACAACACGTCTGCCACACTGATCCTCAACACTGGGACCCCTCTGGAGTGTGTCCTTAGTCCCCTCCTGTACTCCCTGTTCACCCATGACTGTGTGGCCAAACACAACTCTAACACTATCATTAAGTTTGCTGACTACACAACAGTGGTAGGCCTGATCAACGATAACGATGAGACAGCCTATAGGGAGGTCAGAGAACTGGCAGTGTGGTGCAAGGACAACAACCTCCCCCTCAATGTGAGCAAGACAAAGGAGCTGATTGTGGACTACAGGAAAAGGTGGGAAGAACAGGCTCCCATTAACATTGACTGGGCTGTAGTGGAGCAGGTTGAGAGCTTCAAGTTCCTTGGTGTCCACATCACCAACAAACTATCATGGTCCAAACACACTAAGACAGTCATGAAAAGGGCACGACAAAACCTATTCCCCCTCAGGAGACTGAAAAGATGTGGAATGGGTCCCCAGATCCTCAAAAGGTTCTACAGCTGCATCATCGAGAGTATCCTGACTGGTTGCATCACCGCCTGGTATGGAAACTGCTCGGCATCTGACTGTAAGGCAGTGCGTACGGCCCAGTACATTACTGGGGCCAAGCTTCCTGCCATCCAGGATGGGCAGTGTCAGAGGAAATAGGCAGTGTCAGAGTAACCCAAGTCAGAATGTTTTCTCTGCTGCCTCACGGCAAGCCGTATCGGAGCGCCAAGTCTAGGACCAAAAGGCTCCTTAACAGCTTCTACCCCCGACCCATAAGACTGCTGAACAATTAATCAAATGGTCCCCAACTATTACATTGACCTCCCCCCTCCATTTGTTATATACACTGCTGCTACTCGCTGATTATTATCTATGCGTAGTCACTTTACGGCAACCTACATGTACAAATTACCTCAACTAACCTGTTCCCCCGCACACTGACTCAGTACCGGTACCCCCTGTATATAGCCTTATTATTGTTATGTTATTGTGTTACTTTTTATTTTATACTTTAGGTATTTGGTAAATATTTTCTTAACTCTTCTTGAACTGCACTGTTGGTTAAGGGCTTGTAAGTAAGCATTTCACTGTAAGGTCTACACTTGTTGCATTAAGCACGTGACAAATTAAGTTTGATTGGATCACTATTGCTGCAACAAATGGAACAGAAGGATGAGGGGGACAATACTACGTGTCATGCTAAGAATGAGCTGGGGGAGGATGAGATGAAGGTGAGCGTAAAAGTAGGTCCTGACTCCCCCCGAATCGCATCCAAGGCTCAGCTGTTGCTCACGGCCCAACTAGGAGACTCTGCCTATATGACTTGACAAGCGACTGGGGATCCTCCACCGACCATTGTGTGACTCTCACCAAGTAATGACGTCCCCATATTGTCTTCAACCAAATAACAAATCTTAGGTGATGGGACTTTAGTGATAAAGACTTTAGTGATAAAGAGGGTGACCAAGGGAAGTATGCTTGTGTGGTAAGGAATTCTGCTGGGGATCAAGAATATGAACTAGAAGCAAGAGAGCCACACATCAATGACCAATGTGGAAGAAGCAGTATGAAAGTGTTGGCCGTATCTTATCAGACAACACTGCTTGACTGCAGAGTGGAGGGAAAGCCTGAGCCACACAATGCCTGGGCCACACCATACGGCTTCTCTCTGCCAACACCTGGGAGGACGCTTCCAAGTCCACAAGAACGGGAGCCTGGAGCTGCGTGGAGTGAGGAAGATAGACGAGGGTCAGTATGTATATCTGGCCAAAAATCACTTGGGAGAAGCAAGCCTGGCAATTGAGCTTGGAGAGGCAATCACAGCAGAAAAGCCTAGCTTCGCCATGCCGAACAGAGATTTTACCAATAAAGCAAGATGGAAGTGATGGCCCTCTGGAATGTCCTGCCCATGGTGTCAAACCCAGAGTTTGTTTGGATCCTGCCAAACGGCACAGTTCTGACGCCTGGCACTAGACTCCAATGCTTCACTCACTATCCAGGAAATGAGATGTTGCGCATCGTCCGGCCAGTGACAGCTGACAAAGGTGTTTATCGTTGTCTGGCCAAAAACATGGCTGGGACAGCAGAGAAGTGATTTGCTCTCAAACCAGGAAGAAAGCCTGTGATTCAAGGCACAACAAGAGGCATGGATGTCACGTTTGGCCAAATTCTGAACCTGCCGTGCTCTGTGGATGGCTGGCCACAAGCCTTGATTACATGGACCATACCAAACAGCCTGGTCCTGAACAAGCCCCAGGTTAGTGGGAGAATTACTTTTTCATCAAACGGCAGGGGAACTTATAGCAGCGGAACCTTTCTCATTTGACAGCAGAACCTAGGTCTGCAAGGCCGCCAACACATTTGGATCGTCTACGTTTTCATGCCCAGTTGCAGTTATGGTGTATCATCCACCAGCAGTGTGGTGCAAGGACAACAACCTCCCCCTGAAAGGAAATGCAATTTATATTTAGACGGAAGGTTCGAATGATGCAATAAAACCTGCTTGTTTTTGCTTTCATTTTGAGTCTGCATCGAAAAAGGATATCCCCAGATCCATCACTGGAGTCCACAGGGGCTCGCCAGTAACATTTAACTGCATCGCTGCAGGCATACCAAAGTCTGAAATGGAAGAACAATACTTGCTCCCAACAACCATTTGACACCACAGGAAAGAATTGACATGACAGTTGAGGGCAACATTGTCATACAAGATCCAGTGCTTATGAATTCATCGACCTCGCCAAGGCTTTCGACTCTGTCAATCACCATATTCTTATCGGCAGACTCAGTAGCCTCGGTTTTTCGGATGACTGCCTTGCCTGGTTCACCAATTACTTTGCAGACAGAGTTCAGTGTGTCAAATCGGAGGGCATGCTGTCCGGTCCTCTGGCAGTCTCTATGGGGGTGCCACAGGGTTCAATTCTCGGGCCGACTCTTTTCTCTGTGTATATCAATGATGTTGCTCTTGCTGCGGGCGATTCCCTGATCCACCTCTACGCAGACGACACCATTCTATATACTTTCGGCCCGTCTCTGGACACTGTGCTATCTAACCTCCAAACAAGCTTCAATGCCATACAACACTCCTTCCGTGGCCTCCAACTGCTCTTAAACGCTAGTAAGACCAAATGCATGCTTTTCAACCGGTCGCTGCCTGCACCTGCATGCCCGACTAGCATCACCACCCTGGATGGTTCCGACCTAGAATATGTGGACGTCTATAAGTACCTAGGTGTCTGGCTAGACCGCAAACTCTCCTTCCAGACTCATATCAAACATCTCCAATCGAAAATCAAATCAAGAGTCGGCTTTCTATTCCGCAACAAAGCCTCCTTCACTCAAGCCGCCAAGCTTACCCTAGTAAAACTGACTATCCTACCGATCCTCGACTTCGGCGATGTCATCTACAAAATGGCTTCCAACACTCTACTCAGCAAACTGGATGCAGTCTATCACAGTGCCATCCGTTTTGTCACTAAAGCACCTTATACTACCCACCACTGCGACTTGTATGCTCTAGTCGGCTGGCCCTCGCTACATATTCGTCGCCAGACCCACTGGCTCCAGGTCATCTACAAGTCTATGCTAGGTAAAGCTCCGCCTTATCTCAGCTCACTGGTCACGATGGCAACACCCATCCGTAGCACGCGCTCCAGCAGGTGTATCTCACTGATCATCCCTAAAGCCAACACCTCATTTGGCCGCCTTTCGTTCCAGTACTCTGCTGCCTGTGACTGGAACGAATTGCAAAAATCGCTGAAGTTGGAGACTTTTATCTCCCTCACCAACTTCAAACATCAGCTATCTGAGCAGCTAACCGATCGCTGCAGCTGTACATAGTCTATTGGTAAATAGCCCACCCTTTTCACCTACCTCATCCCCGTACTGTTTCTATTTATTTACTTTTCTGCTCTTCTGCACACCAATATCTCTACCTGTACATGACCATCTGATCTTTTATCACTCCAGTGTTAATCTGCAAAATTGTAATTATTTGCCTACCTCCTCATGCCTTTTGCACACATTGTATATAGACCCCCCCTTCGTTTTCTACTGTGTTATTGACTTGTTAATTGTTTACTCCATGTGTAACTCTTTGTTGTATGCTCACACTGCTATGCTTTATCTTGGCCAGGTCGCAGTTGCAAATGAGAACTTGTTCTCAACTAGCCTACCTGGTTAAATAAAGGTGAAATAAAAATAAATAAAAAAATTCAGGGATTTACAAATGCAATGCAAAAAATGCTCTAGGAAGTGACTTCAAAGCAACATATCTTCAGGGCATCTGAGCCACAACAAAATAGAAGTGCCTAAATTCGTCATATTTGACCATTTCAATTGAATTCTAAACCTAATCGTCTAGAAAACCATATGTACAGTGCAATTATGTAACCGTATAATTACTGTGCAGGGGTAAAATATTCTGAACAGTAATATCACTAAAATGATGCAAAGATAAAAAGTATGCTTAAATTGTTGGCTGATATATAAGCATATGGAACAACAAAAGCTGACCTCTGATGTACCTTAGAGAATGCTTTTTTATTGATAAATATTCCTGTCTGTAAATATCTAAGTATACTGTTGACTGAACTCACATTGTTGTTTTTTAACTACTAAGATAGTTTAAAGGTGACTAGTGTTCCTTCTGACCATACAAAAAAACTAAATGGGAATTGCTTACATCGGAATCTGTCTGTATGCCCTCTCTGATTGTAAAGAGTGACAATCCAATTCTGGAGCATGCTTTCAGATTTCATAGAAACCATTTGGAACAAATGAGCCTTTCATAAAGAGTAAAAAGAAGCTTTGTGTGATACAAATGTTAGAATTATTTCCTACAGAGCTAATCAAAATGGAGATCCAGTATATAACTCTACGAACTCTTTTGGAACCAATATTTCATTAGGTGAGTGACATGAATTTGTTAATTACATTGTTAATACATATCTGGTACATTTTACTTAACGACTAGACCTACATATTTAATTATAATAGACTTATGATATCCAGTGCAAATGGGAAACATGCATCATTGGTGCACTACTTGAAACCTTTCAAGATGCATTATACATCAGACACTTGTCTTGCATGGACAACAGGTTTGAGGCAAATGCATTTGCGACATTTTAGATGATGGCATCTGATAAGCGGTCGTCACTAGTTACCCCAGCCACAATGTCGTTGTTAAAAAATCTGATTTTAAACCTAACCACACAGCTAACCTCACGCCTAACACTAAACCTCAAATTAAGACCAAAAAGCAACAGCAATTTTTTTGGGGGATTTTCACGATATTGCAAATATCGACTTTGTGGCTGTGGTAACTAGTGGAAACCCCGCTCAACTGAATGGATCACATGATTTTTCTGCGTGAAATCTAACCTTACTGACAAGAAACGATTGTATATACACATAAAGAGCTATTTAGAAATTTGTTGGACTTTGAAATAATTGTATTTTCCCTTCTTCCACGAGGAAGCTGCTTTTGGGGGAGTGGATTGCTGTTGTTGCCCTGCCTTGCGGCCTCACCTTCCTTCCCCCATCCGCGAGAACAGTGCATAACTGTGTACATCATCTTAGCGTAATGGCAAATGAATCTCTAGAAAATGATGGAGGGACCGGTTCGAGAAATTCAAGAAATATACATTTCACATCATCTGTGGATCTCAGCACGTCCTTGGAATCGAGTGTTCAGACTCGAATATTTAAAATAATTGTAATCGGGGATTCTAATGTAGGGAAGACCTGCTTAACCTTCCGCTTCACCGGTGGGAGCTTTCCAGAGAAGACCGAGGCGACAATCGGTGTGGATTTCAGGGAGAAAGCAGTGGAAATAGAGGGCGAAAAAATAAAGGTAAGAGCCTACTTTAGCATCTGATCGAGACAGGGCCGCTTTTCTTTCTTTCCTTGTGTCAATTAACCATTTATGTGTTCATCGCTTCAACCGTTATACATCTATGCATGACATGTCAATAAGAATTATTTCTTTCCAGAGTCCATACGCAATTAAAATGTTCCATTTATATGGGTTGTTAGGTTGAATGTTTCTATTAAGTAATATATCCATCAGCAATGTTTGCATGTTTTTTGAGTTAAGGAATTGACAGTATAATTTTATGTTGCATCAGAGCACCACCGCTATCATATCCTCAGATCACCTACTGTTTTCTTTGCACCTGCCTATAAACGAGTCGACAAACCTCTGAATGCCCCCTGCCTAACATGATGACCTAGTCCCAGTGTTTTTAGCAACAGGCAGTGACATAGCTAATGTGATGTTTTAACAATATTTCTCTTCCTCTGTCTTCTAATTGAGATTCACCATCAAAATAAAACCTGTGCTCAGTATGAAAGCATAAGGAAGAGCCTCTTTGTTCAATTCTCTATTATTCATAAATGGAAGACATGCACTAATGCAGCATTCAAAACACTGGGCCTTTTATAAAAGCATATATGTGGAATTAATCTGTCCTCCCTTTTCCCATGTCCACTGGCTTCATAATGCAATGATCCTCCAAACATAATCATTAAACTAAGCCGGTTACCTACATTTTCCTTTGTACATTGTTCCGTTTATTATTTATTCTGATTATGTCTCAACCCATTTAATATACCATCTATCTCTGACCAATACCAACGATTACTCTCTGACCACTAGATCTGTTATTACTCCTCAACAGGTGCAGGTGTGGGACACTGCAGGACAGGAACGCTTCAGGAAGAGCATGGTAGAACACTACTACCGCAATGTGCACGCTGTCGTTTTCGTTTACGATGTCACTAAGATGAACTCATTCCAGAACCTGAAGACGTGGATCCAGGAGTGCAACGGGCACCGTGTCTCACCCACTGTGCCTCGGGTACTGGTGGGCAACAAGTGTGACCTGGTTAGTCAGATACAAGTGCCCTCCAACACTGCCCTCAAGTTTGCAGACGCCCACAACATGCTGCTGTTTGAGACCTCGGCCAAGGACCCAAAGGAGAGCCAAAACGTGGACTCCATTTTCATGTGCCTTGCATGTCGGCTGAAGGCCCAGAAGTCCCTGCTGTACAGGGATGTGGAGAGGGAGGACGGAAGGGTTAGGCTTTCACAAGAGACAAATATTAATAAGAGCATCTGCCCTTGCTGAGGGAAATACTGTGACTCTCCTCCACTCTGCAATGATTCCTCCTCTCCTTTTAATACTGCTGTGGCTTGAATGGAAGAATTGAACATAAACAACATAAGAAGAAGATACTGTTCTAAAGTTAACATTTCTTGGAGGAATGTGCGTGCAGTTATTTCAATTTTTTTTATTGAACGGTCTAATACGGTATTGTGGTCTGTCTGTATACACCTCTTTTTGACCCTCTTTTGCTTTACTCTCTTTCTTTGATATATTATCATTATCACATTCTGTGTTTCCTCCTAATAATGGCCTTAAGGCAAGAGATGTTATCCAATGGTGTGTTTGTAAAATATGTTTATTTATTTTGAGTTCTACATATCTGTATATTTTTGCTGTCAGTATTATTGTTTCATGCAATATACATCTGTGTAACATGATTGCCACATTCTCACAAAGGGACTTTCATGAAGACTATTCCATGTCAAGACTATTTGGGTATACCAGTCAAAATTTGACACATCTACTCATTCCAGGGTTCTTTATTATTACTGTTTTACATTGTAGAATAATAGGGAAGACATCAAAACTATGAAATAACACATATGGAATCATGTAGTAACTAAAAAAGTGTTAAACATATCAAAATATATTTGAGATTCTTCAAAGTAGCCACCCTTAGCCTTGATGACAGCTTTGCACTCTTGGCATTCTCTCAATGTATCTATACAATCAGAGGAAGAGGCGAAGCGAAAAGCAAAAAATTGGTCTTCCCCATCAGGAGTTTTTGTATGGAGGTCAATTTGATTGTGTAATTCGGTCAACAAAAAAATGGAATGGCTTATTTGCTATGCGAGGCATATTTAATTGAATAGAAGTTTCGTAATACTTAGGTTGTTATGAGTGTACTAATAAGTAGGACACGTGACTACTTTGAGAAAAACAACTTTATATCGGAGTTGTGCCTGTTGTTCACATGGTCAGTGCTATGCGGGATCCTTGGGACTTCCCTACCCTTTATCCATACCATTTAAAATTTTAACTTCAATGAGGCAGGGACGTCCCAAGGATCCCAGACATTATAGATTTTTTTTGGTGGGCATTACCTTTTTCTCATTTCTTAATCCCCACGATGCATATCAAAGTAGTGAAGGTATACGCTGTATCAATGAATAAGGCTGATGAAACAGATCAAAATGTTTAGCTTAAAATGTTGATAAAGTATTATTGCTTCACATTTTAAGCATGCAATGTAAACACGGTGGTAGGCCGAGCGGTTTCATAGACTTTGAGATGGAAATATCCATTCGAAATTTTGAAAGATGGGGGGGATGTAAAGATGCAACAAATATCATGGATTACTAATATGACTTGGATAATGCCTTTAGCTGCTAGATAATGAAAGAAAGTTCTTTTGAAAACCAATAGAACAGGAGAGTGCATATGAGGAAGTCTTTATAAAAGAATTGCCTCCACGTTGCTATGGTGGGATTTTGGCTATAAGCTTCTTTGAAGCAAGGTAAGACATGCCTCATAATAGGAAGTAAAATGTCCAGGTCTCAAACAATTAAGGAACAGCAGATGGAAAGGCTTTGCCAAGTACCTTCTCAATTAAATGTTAGCTAGCTACAAAGTAGCCTATGCCTACCCGGAAGAATGTTATCATGATTATTTGCATCAATCCAGTGGCCATTTGTTTTGCAAAAGCCATGTGTGCTACAGAAACACTGCTAACCAAACAACAGTGCTAGGTGCCTGCTCAGTTGAATTAAAGTCTAACTACACTCAAAAATCTAAATGTCTTAGATTTTTACCAGACCTCAAAAGTGGTCTGATGTGGTTTAAGCATTGTTGTTAACTTAGAACATCCAATTTTGTTGTTTTCTATTAAAAAAACAATTAAAAAATATGAGATTTCTCATTTTAGGTCATTGAGTCTGTCACTGTTTGTCATTTCTTTTTAAATCACACGGCACTGTGCCTTCACCGGGTGGGCCGGTAGGGACATTTTTGGCTAAATTTGTATATACCCACTTCTCCAGGCACCACTACACCGCTGCCGACACTATATTTCCTGTTAGCATTCCTAAGATCTGGAGAAGCATGTTTTGCAAGCATGGAGAAGCCAGAGATGGCCAGACTAGTAAATTGGGCTAGGAAAAGGTGGGTATTAGAAAAAGGCCATCAGTGCATGTTCTGCAAACAGTACAGCAGATAAAGGCACGGCATGAGCATGATGAACGGATAGACGTTGTTATGGACAGTGAGAAGAAAGAGAAGAGTCAAATGCAGTGGGAAGAAGTGTCTTGAGAATGGCACCGAGTAACCTGACGAGAGTGAGGATGAATTAGCTGTGGTGGCAGGTGTGGTGAAGACCTCTGAGTCCAAGTCTCGCCCCGATGGTCATGCAAAGGATGAGTCGGACCCAGTGGGAGTGAAAGTTTTGGAGAACGCGGATCTCTGTCTTTTGACTGATCCATATGTAGTCTCAGGCTGGGTAGAAAAGAAGTTGGGTACTATTAAATCGGTGAAGGTAGCTCAAAGTGGATTCTTCTGTTCAGAGGGAGCTTTGTGTCACGCGCCTAGGGACAAGACCTTTGCAGAACATGCACCTTTGAAAGTAGTGATTAGTGAGGTGGCGTTAAGTGTTGAGGTGGAGCAACTGAAATGTAAGATTCCTTGTGTCTGTGATGCCCACCGTTTGGTACGATGCAGCTCGTGGCAAGCGTGGTAAAACTGAGAAGACACTGTCTTTTCTTTTAAGTTTTGAAGGAGAGGCTTTACCTGATAAAGTCATGTAAGGATATGTCAGTTATCCTGTGGGAGCTTTTGGGCCGAACCCACTAAGGCATTTCAGATGCCAACCTTATGGTCATATTGCAGTCTGGTGTATTCAGGATGCTTTGAACATTAACACTCAAAATTGGATGACTTTGTAACTTTGTGACTTTTGGGGGATGAAATTTAAAGTAGGCACCATATTTTTTTATGTGGTTTGACACTTTATTCAGCCCGTAATTAAATGAGATAGGAAAACAGGCAAATGCTAGAAACAGTGGGTCAGGAGCAGAGATTGATCCCTGTTCTCAGGTGGAAAGTTGTAACACTGCCTGGCACATGTCGTATTCAACTAAACCAAGGATCTGCACAGGAAATATTTTTATTTATTTTAACTCTTTAACTAGGCAAGTCAGTTAAAACAAATTCTAATTTTCAATGACGGCCTAGGAACAGTGGGTTAACTGCCTTGTTCAGAGGCAGAACAACAGATTTTTACCTTGTCCACTTGGGGATTTGATCGTGCAACCTTTCGGTTACTAATCCAACGCTCTAACCACTAGGTTACCCTACCACCCCCAAGGAAATATTCATGTTTGATGGCAGTAGGTAACCAAATCATAGACTGCAATCTCCATGTCCATAGACTGCTTTCAAGGCAAGGACACAATCATTTAATAATTTGGGTGAACTCTCTCTTTAAGTAATCACATTAACGACAGTGACCAGAGTAAAGGTAGTATGCATGTGTGCTATGCCTACTGCTTCCATAATTTATAAGAAATATTTACAGTAAATGTCACTCTATCTGGACCATGGATGACATAACTGACAGTTTTAATGACAGTTTTAGATTTTGTACTACTTGAAATGTTGATAAAATTGAGAGATGTCACCAGGGCGTATGGGGTTATCTGTAACACAAATGTATGTATTAGGACTCCTTATAACCAAGTGCAAATTTAATGTATAGTTCTGAAATTGACTAAAAAACTAACATGTGCTGCCATGCTGTTAAATACTATCACACACATAACACATAAACAAAACAATTCATTTTACTTACAAATCAAAAACTGAAAAATTGGGCGTGCAAAATTATTTAGCCCCTTTACTTTCAGTGCAGCAAACTCTCTCCAGAAGTTCAGTGAGGATCTCTGAATGATCCAATGTTGACCTAAATGACTAATGATGATAAATACAATCCTCCTGTGTGTAATCAAGTCTCCGCATAAATGCACCTGCACTGTGATAGTCTCAGAGGACCGTTAAAAGCGCAGAGAGCATCATGAAGAACAAGGAACACACCAGGCAGGTCCGAGATACTGTTGTGAAGAAGTTTAAAGCCGGATTTGGATACAAAAAGATTTCCCAAGCTTTAAACATCCCAAGGAGCACTGTGCAAGCGATAATATTGAAATGGAAGGAGTATCAGACCACTGCAAATCTACCAAGACCTGGCCGTCCCTCTAAACTTTCAGATCATACAAGGAGAAGACTGATCAGAGATGCAGCCAAGAGGCCCATGATCACTCTGGATGAACTGCAGAGATCTACAGCTGAGGTGGGAGACTCTGTCCATAGGACAACAATCAGTCGTATATTGCACAAATCTGGCCTTTATGGAAGAGTGGCAAGAAGAAAATATCTTAAAGATATCCATAAAAAGTGTTGTTTAAAGTTTGCCACAAGCCACCTGGGAGACACACCAAACATGTGGAAGAAGGTGCTCTGGTCAGATGAAACCAAAATTGAACTTTTTGGCAACAATGCAAAACGTTATGTTTGGCGTAAAAGCAACACAGCACATCACCCTGAACACACCATCCCCACTGTCAAACATGGTGGTGGCAGCATCATGGTTTGGGCCTGCTTTTCTTCAGCAGGGACAGGGAAGATGGTTAAAATTGATGGGAAGATGGATGGAGCCAAATACAAGGACCATTCTGGAAGAAAACCTGATGGATTCTGCAAAAGACTTGAGACTGGGACGGAGATTTGTCTTCCAACAAGACAATGATCCAAAACATAAAGCAAAATCTACAATGGAATGGTTCAAAAATAAACATATCCAGGTGTTAGAATGGCCAAGTCTAAGTCCAGACCTGAATCCAATCGAGAATCTGTGGAAAGAACTGAAAACTGCTGTTCACAAATGCTCTCCATCCAACCTCACTGAGCTCTAGCTGTTTTGCAAGGAGGAATGGGAAAAAATGTCAGTCTCTCGATGTGCAAAACTGATAGAGACATACCCCAAGCAGCTTACAGCTGTAATCGCAGCAAAAGGTGGCGCTACAAAGTATTAACTTAAGGGGGCTGAATAATTTTGCATGCCCAATATTTCAGTTTTTGATTTGTAAAAAAAGTTTGAAATATCCAATAAATGTCGTTCCACTTCATGATTGTGTCCCACTTGTTGTTGATTCTTCACAAAAAAAATACAGTTTTATATCTTTATGTCTGAAAAGTGGCAAAAGGTCGCAAAGTTCAAGGGGGCCGAATACTTTCGCAAGGCACTGTAAACACCAGGTAGATTACTTATCCTCACAAGATGGAAGCATTTAATTTCAATATACTGGACACTTAATTTCAACATTTTTGTGACTCAATTCCCACCATTAAAAACAAAGCAAACAACCACATTTTTACGACTCACAATCTGACACCAGCATGTTATGGGCAAGAGTGTCAGTTATGGGTCCCACTGACCCAGTAACTGCAGGACCTGGAGGCCCAGGGGGTCCAGGAAAGACAAGAGAAGACATGTTGATTTTTGAACACTTAAATTTGGCCCATTCTACCTGTCACATTCCAATGCATGCAAATGGTCCCCAGTTTGTGCTTTAATATAGTTTGTGTTCTCAGTCAACTTGCTTGGTAAAAGAAGGGCCAATAAAGAACTATCAAATACTGAAAGATGTCGTGAAGGACTACATAGCTAAAAAGGAACATATAAATTCCTTGGTTGGACAAAATACATCTATGAATGTGTTCAGCTCGACATTAGCAAATTGGTTACACAACTTCAATAGCAAATTGCATTCCACTTGGAGATTCTGATGCTGTGGGATACTTCAGTCAAGGTTTGGTCTTGAATACAAACATCTGTAATGGGTTCAGGGTTGTTTATACTAGTGACAGGTGTAATGGACTATTAGCTGAACCAGCAAGGATGATGAGGAAATATGGCCTTTAGATAATCAGTGGAGTGAAGATACAGTACACAGCGTTGTACGAGATCTTCAGTTTCTTGGCAATTTCTCGCATTGAATAGCCTTAATTTCTCAGAACAAGAATAAACTTATGAGTTTCAGAAGAAATGTCTTTGTTTCTGGCCATTTTGAGCCTGTAATTGAACACACAAATGTTGATTCTCCAGATACTCAACTAGTCTAAAGACGGACAGTTTTATTGCTTCTTTAATTAGCACAACAGTTTTCAGCTGTGATAACATAATTGCAAAAGGGTTTTATAATGATCAATTAGCCTTTTAAAGTGGTAATCCTGGATTAGATAACACAATGTGCCATTGGAACACAGGAGTGGTGGTTGCTGATAATGGGCCTCTGTACGGCTATGTAGATATTCCATAAAAAAATCAGCCGTTTCCAGCTACAACAGTCATTGACAACATTAAGAATGTCTACACTATATTTCTGATCAATTTGATGTTATTGGACAAAAAATTTGCTTTTCTTTCAAAAACAAGGACATTTCTAACTGACCCCAAGCCTTTGAACAGTAGTGTATATATCAAGTAATAATTTCATCAGAAAATTGAACAATAAGATAGAATAAACAAATATACAGTGTAAATGGGGTCATATTGCACTTCCTAAGGCTTCCACTAGATGTCAACAGTCTTTGGAACGTTGTTTCAGGCTTCTACTGTGAAGGAGGGGGGAATGAGAGCTGATTGAGCCAGGTGTCTGGCAGAGTGCCACTGGCTCTGAGGTGCGGTCACGAGAGAGTTAGCTCTCGTTCCATTGCTTTTCTACAGACATAGGAATTCTCCGGTTGGAACATTAATGATAAAAACATCCTAAAGATTGATTCTATACTTAGTTTGACAAGTTTCTACGTGCTGTAACGTAACTTTTTTATCTTTTCGTCCGACGTTCGGCTGGACCTGAATGGGCGTTTGGATTTGTTTACCAAACTCGCTAACAAAAGAAGCTATTTGGACATAAATGATGAACTTTATCGAACAAATCAAACATTTATTGTGGAACTGGGATTCCTGGGGGTGTATTCTGATGAAGATCATCAAAGGTAAGTGAATATTTATAATGCTATTTCTGAGTAATGTTGACTACACAATATGGCGGATATCTTTTTGGCTGCTTTATTGGCTGAACGCTGTACTCAGATTATTGCATGGTTTGCTTTTTCCGTATGTTTAAAAAAAAATCTGACACAGCGGTTGCATCTTGAAACTCTGGGGGCAGTATTTCATTCTTGGATGAAAAACGTTCCCGTTTTAACAAGATATTTTGTCACGAAAGATGCTCGACTATGCATATTATTGATGTATCTGCTGTTTGCTATTGTCAGAAAGGAAATCACTTTAAACATAAACATACTACATTTAGAATTGAAGACATCTTTAACCACCTGAACTAGATCTTCTTGGCTCCACCCACCCTCCTTTGATCCAGTTGTGTTCACACCTATGAACAATTAAAATAGCATGGTGCAGAATGACACAATATAGGACAAGTATAAGCACCCACCTAATTATTATTATAGGTATTTATGGTAAATATGCTTAGGAAAACAAGAAACACAGTCACCTCATTGTAATGCTTCTGCTTTTTAATAGTACTTTACCTGCAAAGGAAAGACCAGAACTCCAGTTCACATGACAAACTGTTGCGCTCCACTAGTGGCCAGGTGCTGCACCTCCTTTTGTTCTCCATTTTTATCAAGATGAGGACAACAGCTTCCACCACATTTTAAAAGATACAATTCTCGTTAATCCAGCCACAGTGTCTGATATCAAAAATGCTTTAAGCGAAAGCACCACAAGCGATTATGTTAGGTCACCACCAATTAGTCATTTGTTTTCAATATAAAAAGTGCATCTCGTTATTGGTGGGTGGGGTTTTCCCTATACATTTCCAGTGTTTCCCAGTGGCCAGAAGATTACCATTATTTGTAAAGGTTGGCCTGCCTTGAGAGGACAAGAGAAGTGAAGGTGACTTACACCAAACTTCCAGTAATGGCAGTCTGGCAGTTGAATTGTAAGTATGGCAAAAGTATTACCTCCAGCCAGGATCAGCTCTCCTTCTCCCTGGGTATGACTCCCTAAGTTTACATACACTTAGGTTGGAGTCATTCAAACTTGTTTTTCAACCACTCCACAAACTATAGTTTTGACAAGTCGGTTAGGATATCTACTTAGTGCATGACAGGTAATTTTTCAAAAAACTATTTACAGACAGATTATTTAACTTTTCACTGTATCACAATTCCAGTGGGTCAGAAGTTTACATTCACTAAGTTGACTATGCCTTTAAAGAGCTTGGAAAATTCCAGAAAATTATGTCATGGCTTTAGAGGCTTCTGATAGGCTAATTGACATCATTTGGCGGTGTACCTGTGGATGTATTTCAAAGCCTACCTTCAAACTCATTGCCTCTTTGCTTGACATCATAGGGAAATCAAAAGAAATCAGCCAAGACCTCAGAAATATAATTGTAGACCTCCACAAGTTTGGTTCATTCTTGGGAGCAATTTCCAAATGCCTGAAGGTACCACGTTCATCTGTACAAACAATAGTATGCAAGTATAAACACCATGGGACCACGCAGCCGTCATACCACTCAGGATGGAGACGCGTTCTGTCTCCTAGAGATGAACGCACTTTGATGGACCTTGTGAAGATGCTGGAGGAAACAGGTACAAAAGTATCTATATCCACAGTAAAACGAGTCCTATATTGATACAACCTGAAAGGCGGCTCAGCAAGGAAGAAGCCACTGCTCCAAAACCGCCATTAAAAAGTCAGACTACGGTTTGCAACTGCACATGGGGACAAAGATTATACTTTTTGTGGAAATGTTCTCTGGTCTGATGAAACAAAAATACAACTGTTTGGCCATAATGGCCATCGTTATCTTTGGAGATTAAAGGGGGAAGCTTGCAAGTCAAAGAACACCATCCCAACCGTGAAGCATGGGGGTGGCAGCATCATGTTGTGGGGGTGCTTTGCTGCAGGAGGGACTGGTGCACTTCACAAAATAGATGGCTTCCATGAGGAAAGAAAATTATGTGGATATATTGGATATATTGAAGCAACATCTCAGTCAGGAAGTTAAAACTTGGTCGCAAATGGGTCTTCCAAATGGACAATGACCCCAAGCATTTTTCCAAAGTTGTGGCAAAATGGCTTAAGGACAACAAAGTCAAGGTATTGGATTGACCATCACAAAGCCCTGACCTCAATCCTATAGAACATTTGTTGCCCAGTGACACGAGCCTACCAGACAAGCTAAACTATTTCTATGCTTGCTTTGAGGCAAATAACACTGAAACATGAATGAGAGCACCAGCTGTTCCAGACGACTGTGTGATCACGCTCTCCCCAGCCGATGTGAGTAAGACCTTTAAACAGGTCAACATTCACAAGGCCGCAGGGCCAGATGGATTACCAGGACATGTCCTGCGAGCATGCGCTGACCACGTGTCTCTAATATCAATATGTTTTAAGCAGACCACTATAGTCCCTGTGCCCAAGAACACTAAGGTAACCTGCCTAAATTACTACTGACCTGTAGCACTCACGTCTGTAGCCATGAAGGTCTTTGAAAGGCTGGTCATGGCTCACATCAACACCATTATCCCAGAAACCCTAAACCCACTCCAATTTGCATACTGCCCTAATAGATCCACAGATGATGCAATCTCTATTGCACTCCACACTGCCCTTTCCCACCTAGACAACAGGAACACCTATGTGAGAATGCTATTCATTGACTATAGCTCAGTGCTCAACACCATAGTTCTTTCAAAGCTCATCAATAAGCTAAGGACCCTTGGACTAAACACCTTCCTCTGCAACTGGATCCTGAACTTCCTGACGGGCGGTAAGGGTAGGTAACAACACATCCACCACGCTGATCCTCAACACAGGGGCGCCCTCAGGAGTGCGTGCTCAGTCCCCTCCTGTACTCCCTGTTCACTCATGACTGCATGGCCAGGCATGACTCCAACACCATAATTAAGTTTGCCGATGACACAATAGTGGTAGGCCTGATCACTGACAATGACGAGACAGCCTATTGGGAGGAGGTCAGAGACCTGGCCATGTGGTGCAAGGACAACAACCTCTCCCTCAATGTGATCAAGACAAAGGAGATAATTGTGGACTACAGGAAATGGAGGACCGAGCACGCCCCCATTCTCATCGACTGGGCTGTAGTGGAGCAGGTTGAGAGCTTCAAGTTCCTTGGTGTCCACATCACCAACAAACTAACAGGGTCCAAGGACACAAAGCCAGTCGTGAAGAGGGCATGACAAAACCTATTCCCCTTCAGGAGACTGAAAAGATTTGGCATGGGTCCTCAGATCCTCAAAAGGTTCTACAGCTGCACCATCGAGAGCACTGGTTGCATCACTGCTTGGTATGGCAACTGCTCGGCCTCTGACCGCAAGGCACAACAGAGGGTAGTGCGTACGGCCCAGTACATCACTGGGGCCAAGCTTCCTGCCATCTAGGACCTATGTACCAGGTGGTGTCAGAGGAAGGCCCTAAAATTGTCAACGACTCCAGCCACCATAGTCATAAACCGTTGCTGCACGGTAAGCGGTACCGGAGCGCCAACTCAAGGTCCAAGAGGCTTCTAAACAGCTTCTACCCCCAAGCCATAAGACTCATGAACATCTAATCAAATGGCTACCCAGACTATTTCCATTGCCCTCCCCCCTCTTTTATGCCACTGCCACTCTCTTATCTATGCATAGTCACTTTTAATAACTCTACCTACATGTACTTATTTCCTCAATTACCTCGACTAACCACATATTGACTCTGTACCGGTACCGCCTGTATATAGTCTCGCTATTGTTATTTTACTGCTGCTCTTTAATTACTTGTTCCTTTCATTTCTTATTATTCATATTTTTTAAACTGCATTGTTGGTTAATGGACTTGTAAGTAAGCATTTCACTGCAAGGTCTACTACACCTGTGTTCCAGGGCGGCAGAGTAGCCTAGTGGTTAGAGTGGTGGACTAGCAACCGGTAGGTTGCAAGTTCAAACCCCTGAGCTGACAAGTTACAAATCTGTTGCTCTGCCCCTGAACAGGCAGTTAACCCACTGTTCCTAGGCTATCATTGAAAATAAGAATTTGTTCTTAACTGACTTGTTGCATGTGATTAATTTGATTTGTTAGTGAAGTGCTTATGAGGTGTCTTCCTACAACAACAAAGATATTAAATTGTAACATGGGTGTATTTCCTAGTCTATGAACAAGAGCCTTCAGGCCTTTTGGTCTAAGCAAGACCCAAAGCCCTTGGTCATGGTAGTCTTTTCATTATACTGCACTCACATAGAGAGCCTACTGCAGGTGATGAAGCAAATGAAAAGCACTTAAAGCAGCAATCAGCAGTAGAAACAATAAAGCATCTTCCATGTTCCTGGTTGGGTAAAAAGCTATGGGACGGAGCTGGAGAAATGTTACCACTCTCAAATTCATAGCCAGAGCTATGGATGCAAGGACTGACCATCCATGCTGTAGCTTGAGGCTATACAGTGTTTGTTTACATTTAATTTGTTTACAAACATTGGAGTAAAACAAGCTTTTATTTGGGGTTCTGGTGGGGTATGACAGTTGAACTAAGCTCATAAGGCATGTATAAGTTATATCTTCAAGAATCAATGGGTACATATCATTAATTTAAAAATAACAAAGATGGATCTAGAAACGGCTTATTTCCCCGTTAAAAGCCTAATGACAATATTTAACCTATTGTAGTGTTTAAATGGCTTTGAGGATAATAAAGTGCCACCGTCGCGGCCCGCTAACAAGGACTGCCCCCCCTCCTTGGGTCCCGAGGAAAACATTTAAACATGTTAACCCTTGCAAGGCTGCTGGCCCGGACGGCTTCCTAGCCGCGTCCTCAGAGCATGCGCAGACCAGCTGGCTGGTGTGTTTACGGACATATTCAATGCTCCCTATCCCAGTCTGTTGTCCCCACATGCTTCAAGATGGCTACCATTGTTCCTGTACTCAAGAAGGCAAAGATAACTGAACTAAATGACTACCGCCGCGTAGCACTCACTTCTGTCATCATGAAGTGCTTTGAGAGACTAGTCAAGGATCATATCACCTCCACCTTACCAGCCACCCTAAACCCACTTCAGTTTGCATTAAGCACCATAGTACCCACCAAGCTCATCATAAAGCTGGAGGCCCTGGGTCTCAACCGCCCTGTGCAATTGGGTCCTGGACTTTGACGGGCCGCCCCCAGGTGGTGAAGTAGGATACAACATCTCCACTTCGCTGACCCTCAACACTGGGGCCCCACAAAGGTGCGTTCTCAGCCCCCTCCTGTACTCCCTGTTCACCCACAACTGCGTGGCCATGCACGCCTCCAACTCAATCATCAAGTTTGCAGATGACACAACAGTAGTGGGCTTGATTACCAACAACGACGAGACAGCCTACAGGGAGGAGGTGAGGGCACTCGGAGTGTGGTGTTAGGAAAACAACGATGTGGATAGGGAGCACCCCCCTATCCATATCGAAGGGACAGCAGTGGAGAAGGTAGAAAGTTTGAAGTTCCTCAGAGTTCCTGTGTACACATCACACATCACAGACTAACTGAAATGGTACACTCACACAGACAGAGTGGTGAAGAAGGCGCAACACCACGGCTAAGGACTGTATCCAGGCACTTTCCGTTGCATCATGCATAAGAACCGTGCATAAGAACAACCCTTAGCCGTGGTATATTGGCCATATACCACACCCCCTCAGGCCTTATTGCTGTATTATGTTCCGGCCCCCGACCATCCGCTCTTGTGCGATCCAGAACGGCTCATAGCTGCAGCAGGAAAATGTCTTTCACCAAGTAGTAGAAGCAGATTATTCAGTCAACTTTCATACCGGTCCTAGACTATGGAAACATCATCCACATAAGCAAGTGTGTGTGAATTATTTTGCTGTATAAAAACATTTTTGCAACATTTCAACACTGTACAACAACACCTTTTTAAGATCCGACTTTCCTAATCCAATACTTGTAAGGTCTATCCAACCGTTTCACTCCAATTGAGTGGAATGTTACCCAACATATACATTTAAGCAGTGTATTATAAGTACACTACACCACAATTTCTAATGGTAGGACATAAAGTAGGTACTCTTTCCATTTGTCCTATTGAAACACAGAAAACTATAGTATTTAGCCTAAAGCAGCATATGTAGACTATCGATGTAGGCTACTGTATAGTCTGTCACATAGCACGATGTTAAAATGTTAAGAGCAGAACATTTGTCTGAACAACTTATATCCTCTTAGTATCTTAATGACAAAAAATCATCAAAATATGAGAATATTGCATTTTGAAGTGCAAATACTGTTGAATCTGTAGGCAAATCATCAACAGTTGGACTTGGACTATTGTTATATTCTCATAAAAGAATAGCACCTGTAGGGACAGCTCTCACCACAATGTGATACTCCTCAGGAGTGAATGTAATGTTGTGTGTTCTCATAAATTCTGGATAATTATATAGTTGTCCATCATTATTCAATAATTGTTTAACCCAAATAATGTTGTTGTCAAACCAGTTCTGGAAAAATGAATATTTGTTTTTGTGTTTTATATCTTTATTATTACAGATCGTATACCTATGTGGGGAAAAATTGTGTTTGTACATGAGGTTCCAAGTTAGAAGTACTTGTTTATGAAAGTTTGCAGCTTAATAGGGATTTTACCAATATCAAAGTTGCATTTGAGTAAGAATTCTAGACCACCAATCTGTTGGAATATTAAATTAGGGATGATATTCCAAATGCAATCCTTATTTCTTAAATAGTTTTGTATTTTGATAAAAGTACACGTCCATATAAAGAAAGATCTCTTAATAACCAGGAGTTAAATCTATTTCCAGTATTCAAAATACATCAAATGAACCTGAAAAATTACTCAACATCACACTCTTGTGGCGAATAAATATTGTAATGAAACAGCAGGGTGCTGGTCTCGAGCGCTATCGACCGTGCCGTAAAAGCATGCACAAGCATGGGTCGTTACAATATAATACACCTACACGCAACTGCGACCTGGCCAAGATAAAGCATAGCAGTGTGAGCAGACAACAAAGAGTTACACATGGAGTAAACAATTAACAAGTCAATAACACAGTAGAAAACAAAGGGGGAGTCTATATACAATGTGTGCAAAAGGCATGAGGAGGTAGGCTAATAATTACAATTTACAATTTTGCAGATTAACACTGGAGTGATGAATGATCAGATGGTTATTAGACAATGTAAACACTAATCCACCAGGAGGTGAGATAATATCCATTTCATGCAGGAATTTAATTACACTGTTACATAAGCAACGTCAAAAAAGGAGGATAAAGACTAATTATCGGCCTATCATTCAAAACATGCAGCTGCACTACAGTATGAACCACTGGTAGTCCACTTTCCATTGCATTAGCCTACTGGAGAAACTGTAATCTACGTGAAGCCAATTTGTTTAATCGATTCATAACAGGGAACAACAGTCTTATATTGCTGACTTTCCTTCAAATAGCCTACCGGCCTGTGCTATAATAAGCACATCTTTATAGTGGGTGTTTATTATAGACGCAATGATGCGATAGGTGTGTCTATCTGCTTGGGCTCTATGGGCATTGACCTACAGTCTATATGTCAACATTGCCTATATTAAAACCATGCAAATAAATGTATGTTCTAACATGTATGGTGTTCGGCTGCTTCCATCATATGGCACGAACAACCGAACTTATTTACAATGATAGGCTACCGGGGAACAACCGAGGTAAAAACAGTTTCAGGCTGGATATTCGAAGGATATTCGCCTGTGGTTATCCTTACTTCCACCAACAGCAGTTAGGGACTGTCAACATAGTGACAAATCAAATTTGTCAAATTTCAATAGCTCTTTAACCATTACTCCAAACACTTTCAAAACTGGTTGCAGCTAACCCGATGGCATAGACACACATTGCACACCCTTTAGTTTGTCCATTTTCATCTCACATGATTTTACATGAAATATAGCTCCTTGGTCATGTGACCTGGGGACTTCAAACAAGTGTCAGAATGTCCACTCAGTGGGCCTACAATAATTTTTCAAAATGTAGAATTTAAATAGCTCACATGGTTTTACATACATTTTTCAAAATTTAGAATTTCAATGGCTCCTTGGTCATGTGACCTAGTGACTTCAAACAAGGTTCAGAATGTCCACTCAGTAGACCTACACATTGCACACCCTTTAATTTGCCCATTTTCATCTCATATGGTTTTACATTAATTTTTCAAAATGTAGAATTTCAATAGCTCCTTGGTCATGTGATCTAATGACTTCAAACAAGGTTCAGAATGTCCACTGACTACCCTTCTATTATTGCACACCCTTTCGTCTGTCCATTTTCATCTCACACGATTTTACATGAATTTTTCTAAATGTAAAATTTAAATTGCTCCTTGGTCATGTGACCTAATGTCCGCTGACTACCCTTCTATATTGCACACTCTTGTTTGTGTACTGTAAAATCACACGGTGTAACGTACATTTTTCATTGTTTCAAATTTGCAATAGCTCCTTGGGCATGTCAATTACACACCTAAGAAGCATGCAGTGGATATACACCCATATTGCATAACCTCTAGTGTTACGGATACCAGTATCCTGTGTGTGTATCCTGTGTGTGTGTGTGTATCCTGTGTTATTTTCTCTTCTTCTCCCCTCACAGGTGAAAATCATCACTCCCCAATCAGTCAGCAATCAATCATCAATCAGAAGACACACCTCCTCCTGTTTCCTACCCAATCACAGTTCCTTTCCCTTGGTTTAAAAACCCTGTCAGTTGTTTGCGCAAGAGCTCAATCTCTCTGTAAATGCCATGTCTGTAGGACTCTGTGTTTCACTCTTTGTGTATTAGCTCTCTTTTGTTTGAGCACCTCCATAGCACTTTGTCATCACCTGTGAGTAGTATTGTTTTGGTTATGGTGTTTGTGTTTGATTGCTGGTGGGAAAAGGGGAAACCAAGACAAGTCGCCCATGGGCATACACTACCCGTAGGTAGACTTTGTTAAATACACTAGTTAGAACTGGGCGGACCACCCACTGTATTTTTGGTTAGCTGTTGTTAAAGTAGGCTAGTCTAGCTTAGGGGTGTTTTTGAATACTTATTGTTTCTTTTCTTGGGTCCAGCTCAGACCCTTTTCCTGCTCCCCCCATTACCGTGTGTTTATTAATAAACCCTGAGTTTGATGGTAGATTTCAGTAGTCGTGGTTATTTCGTTCTCACTTTTACTTTGTCACAATTATAATTTGCATGAGTTATGTTACGGGTCTCACTACCATCCCCCCTAGACTGTCGGGCCAAAAGGGATTCGTAACATCCAGTCATGTATCTTCTATATTGTTGTACATTAATATTAGTTTGACAATTAGGGGGTTCAGTCCAGTGTTGTGTTTACCCTTTTTCTTTATCTACAATAATTGGTAGTTCTAAGTACCTATTTCCCTGTTAGTTTTTTTTCCAAAGTACTTAACAGTAGTACACAACAGGAGAGAGACAGATAATATCTCCTTTCGTTGTTAATATCAACCATAAACAAAAAGGGCATAGTTCTTGAGTCATGCTATTAATTGTCCAAAGCTGGTAAATACATATACTGAACATGTAACCACAGTAATGGTGGCCAGTAAATCAATGACTAAAAATGTAATATTGACAAATTAAGCAGAAATTGTAGACCTTTAATCTTTTCCAACATGTCAACAGACAACTTCAATTAAGTATGGAACATTTCAGTGTTAACTTTCTCTATATCCCTAGTTGATGTACATTTCAGAGCCTCTTCAGTGTGGATGGGGTATAGCATACATTTTCAACAACAAAGACTGCACTTCCAGTTTGTTCTTTACTCTGTTGAACTCTTTTGTCTTCATTCCTAGGCACATCGCATGGAACCACTGTTGGCATGCAAAACATTAAATAAAATCAAAACAAAATAAAGTGTAACATTATAAATAATATCAATGTAGTATGACAAATATGAATCAGCCATCCATTGTGTTATATCATAAATCCTACACAGCTGTTTCTGTTTCAGTTAATGATTGTTTTTCATCCTACATATTGAATTGATGATCATTAGCACCTGTTTGGTATAATTGTTTAACCGTACACCTGACTATATGCCCACAAAATCCCTGACTTTGTGCAAATGTACCTATAAGAATTGATGCTGTTTTGAAGGCAGAGGGTGGTCACACCAAATTTGGATTTGATGTAGGTTTGTCTTCTGTTCACTCACTTTGCATTTAGTTAATTGATAAATATAATCTAACATGTCTATTTTTGAAAGCATTCTTACTTTACAGCATTTTTTTCATACCTGCCAAAAACTTTTTCACAGTACTGTGTGTGCATATTTTCTCATAAGGCCACAGAGAAACCTCTGTTCTAGCACCAGACTGAAGGTTCCCTCCAGATTGGTCCTCAATCTGTTACTCTGCAATCTTTTAATATCGGCAAAACCATGCCTTCCGAGTTGTAAAGGGGTGGCCAGCCAGTTACAAGTCTCCCATGACATCAAGAACCATCCCGTTGGCTATATCCAGAAATAGTTTCTGATTGCTCTATTTATGATATAACAGTTACGCTACTACAATGAAGGCACAAGCCATAATCAAGGGGTATTCCCGAGTGGCGCAGCAGTCAAAGGCACTGCATCTCAGTGCAAGAGGCATCATTACAGTACCTGGTTTGAATCCAGGCTGTATCACATTCAGTCCTAGATTCGGAGTCCCATAGGGCGGAGCACAATTGGCTCAGCGATGTCCGGGTTTGGCCGGGGTAGGCAGTCATTGTAAATAAGAATTTTTCTTAACTGACTTGCCTAGTTAAATAAAGGTTAAATAAGATTTTTTTAAATCACTGAGTAAAACAAACATTAGGAACACCTTCCTAATATTGATTTGCGCACCCCACCCCCTCAATTCGTCGGGGCATGGACTCCACAAGGTGTCGAAAGCGTTCCACAGGGATGCTTGATTCCAATGCTTCCCACAGTTGTGTCAAGTTGGCTGGATGTCCTATGGGTGCTGGACAATTCTTGATACACACGGGAAACTGTTGAGCATGAAAAGCAGCATTGAAGATCTTGACACAAACCGGTCCGCCTGGCACCTACTACCATACCCCGTTCAAAGGCATTTATATTTTTTTGTCTTGCCCATTCACGCTCTGAATGGCACACATACAAAATCAATTTCTCAATTGTCCCAAGGCATAAAAATCCTTCTTTAACCTGTCTCCTCCCCTTCATCTACGCTGATTTGAAGTGGATTTAACAAGTGACATCAATAAGGGATAATATACAGTTGAAGTTGGAAGTTTACATGCATTTAAACTCAGTTTCTCACAATTCCTGACATTTAATCCTATTAGAAATTCCCTGTCTTAGGTCAGTTAGGAACACCACTTTATTTTAAGAATGTGAAATATCAGAATGATAGTCGAAATAATTTATTTCAGCTTTAATTTCTTTCATCACATTCCATGTGGATCAGAAGTTTACATGCACTCAATTAGTATTTGGTAGGATTGCCTTTAAATTGTTTACCTTGGCTCAAACGTTTCGGGGTGCCTTTCACAAGCTTCCCACAATAAGTTGGGTGAATTTTGGCCCTTTCTCCTGATAGAGCTGGTGTAACTGAGTCAGGTTTGTAGGCCTGCTTGCTCGCACATGCTTTTTCAGTTCTGCCCACACATTTCTATAGGATTGAGGTACTGGCTTTGTGATGGCCACACCAAAACCTTGACTTTGTTGTCCTTAAGCCATTTTGCCACAACTTTGGAAGTATGCGTGGGGGGTCATTGTCCATTTGGAAGACCCATTTGCGACCAAACTTTAACTTCCTGACTGATGTCTTGAGTTGTTGCTTCAATATATCCACATAATTTTCCTCCCTCATGATGACATCTTTTTTGTGAATTGCACAAGTCCCTCTTGCAGCAAAGCACCCCCACAACATGATGCTTCCTCCCCCGTGATTCACGGTTGGGATGGTGCTCTTCGACTTCCAAGCCTCCCCCTTTTTCCCTACAAATATAACAATGGTCAATATGGCCAAACAGTTCTATTTTTGTTTCATCAGACCAGAGGACATTTCTCCAAAAAGTACGATCCTTGTCCCCATGTGCAGTTGCAAACCGTAGTCTGGCTTTAATGGCGGTTTTGGAGCAGTGGCTTCTTCCTTGCTGAGCGGCCTTCCAGGTTATGTCGATAAAGAACTCATTTTACCGTGGATATTGTCATGCCCTGGCCATAGAGAGGCTTTTATTCTCTATTTTGGTTAGGCCAAGGTGTGACTAGGGTGGCCATTCTAGTTTCTTTATTTCTATGTTTTCTATTTCTTTGGTTTTTGCCAAGTATGGTTCCCAATCAGAGGCAGCTGTTTATCGTTGTCTCTGATTGGGGATCACATAAGTTGTCATTCTCCTTTTGGTGTTTGTGGGATCTTGTTTTCTGTATAGTTTATTTGCCTTACAGAACTGTTTGTTTTTTCACATTGTTATTTTGTTCGAGTGTTTTTGATAAATAAAAACACTTGGCACGCTGCGCTTTGGTCCGATCCTCATTCTGACGAGAGACGTTCCAGATAAAGATACTTTTGTACCTGTACCTTATTCAAATGATGACAATTGGCCTATCAGAAGCTTCTAAAGCCATGACATCATTTTCTGGAATTTTCCAAGCTGTTTAAAGGCACAGTCAACTTAGCGTTTCTAAACTTCTGACCCACTATAATTGTGATACAGTGAATTATAAGTGTAATAATCTGTCAAACAATTGTTGGAAAAATTACTTGTCATGCACAAAGTAGATGTCCTAACCGACTTGCAAAAACTATTGTTTGTTAACAAGATTTGTGGCGTTTTAATGACTCCAACCTAAGTGTAGGTTAACTTCCGACTTCAACTGTAGGTAACCTAACGTTAGCTAGCGTGCTAGCCTAGCTGGACCCAGCTAACGTTTGAGTCCTGTATTGAAATCTGAATTGAAGCCTTATTCTAAAATGCATTAATAAAAATTAAAAATCCTCATCAATCTACACACAACCCTACAATGACAAAGCAAAAACAGGTTTTTTATTTTTTTTGCACATTTATTACAACAACAACAAAAAATGAAATACCTTATTTACATTGGGAACCCAGGTTGGTCTACACGGACAAGTTCTGGCCTGGTTTAGATCTTATCTGTCGGAAAGATATCAGTTTGTCTCTGTGAATGGTTTGTCCTCTGACAAATCAACTGTAAATTTCAGTGTTCCTCAAGGTTCTGTTTTAGGACCACTATTGTTTTCACTATATATTTTACCTCTTGGGGATGTCATTTGAAAACATGTTAACCTTCACTGCTATGACAGTGAATGAAACAGCTCTACATTTCAATGAAACATGGTGAAGCCCCAAAATTGCCCTCGCTGGAAGCCTGTTTCAGACAAGGAAGTGGATGGCGGCAAACTTTCTACTTTTAAACTCGGACAAAACAGAGATGCTTGTTCTAGGTCCCAAGAAACAAATCTTCTGTTGAATCTGACCATTAATCTTGATGGCTGTACAGTCGTCTCAAATAAAACTGTGAAGGACCTCTACGTTACTCTGGACCCTGATCTCTCTTTTGACGAACATATCAAGACACCAGTTACGTAACATTGCAAAGTCAGAAATCCAAAAATTATGCAGAAAAATGTATCCATGCTTTTGTTACTTCTAGGTTAGACTACTGCAATGCTCTACTTTCTGGCTACCCGGCTCTAAATAAACTTCAGTTAGTGCTAAATACGGCTGCTAGAATCCTGACTAGAACCCAAAAGTGTGTTCATATTACTCCAGTGCTAGCCTCACTACACTGGCTTCCTGTCAAGGCCAGGGCTGATTTCAAGGTTTTACTGCTAACCTACAAAGCATTACATAGGCTTTCTCCTACCTATCTTTCCGATTTGGTCCTGCCGTACTTACCTACACGTACACTACGGTCACAAGACGCAGGCCTCCTAATTGTCCCTAGAATTTCTAAGCAAACAGCTGGAGGCAGGGCTTTCTCCTATAGAGCTCCATTTTTATGGAATCTACCCATGTGAGAGACGCAGACTCGGTCTCAACCTTTAAGTCTTTATTGAAGACTCATCTCTTCAGTAGGTCCTATGATTGAGTGTCGTCTGGCCCAGGAGTGTGAAGGTGAACGTTAAGACACTGGAGCAACGAACAGCCCTTGCTGTCTCTGCTGGCCGGTTCCCCTCTCTCCACTGGGATTCTCTGCCTCTAACCCTATTACAGAGACTGAGTCACTGGCTTCCTGGTGCTCTTCCATGCCATCCCTAGGAGGGGTGCGTCACTTGAGTGGGTTGAGTCACTGACGTTGTTTTCCTGTCTGGGTTGGCGCCCCCCCTTGGGTTGTGCCATGGCAGAGATCTTTGTTGGTGGTTGAAGATATCCCTCTAGTGGTGTGGGGGCTGTGCTTTGGCAAAATGGGTGCGGTTATATCCTGCCTGTTTGGCCCTGTCCGGGGGTATCATCGGATGGGGCCACAGTGTCTCCTGATCCCTCCTGTCTCAGCCTCCAGTATTTATTCTGCAGTAGTTTATGTGTCTGGGGGCTAGGGTCAGTCTGTTATATCTGGAGCATTTGAGCATTTTTCATCAAGCATCAAGAGATCCTTGATGAAAACCAGCTCCCGAGCACTCAGGACCTTAGACTGGGGCAAAGGTTCACCTTCCAACTGAACAACGACCCTAAGCCCACAGCCAAGACATCTCAGGAGTGGCTTCGGGACAAGTCTCTGAATGTCTTTGAGTGGCCCAGGCAGAGCCCTGACTTGAACCCAATCGAGCATCTCTGGAGAGACCTGAAAATAGCTGTGGAACGATGCTCCCCATCCAACCTGACAGAGCTTGTGAGGATCTGCAGAGAAGAATGAGAGAAACTCCACAAATACAGGTGTGCCAAGCTTGTAACGTCACATTCAGTAATACTTGAGGCTGTAATCGCTGCCAAAGGTGCTTCAACAAATTTCGTATTTATGTTTTTTTTACGTTTTTAATACATTTTCAAAAAATTCTATAGACCTGTTTTTGCTTTGTCATTATTGGGTATTGTGTGTAGATTGATGGTAGGGGGAACTATTTCATCCATTTTAGAATAAGGCTGTAACGTAACAAATGTGGAAAAAGTCAAGGGGTCTGAATACTTTCTAAATGCACCGTATACACTGTCAATTAATTTGTATTTCGGTTATGCCATGGTAGTCACTGCTAGACTGGTAACTACTTATAGCAGAGCAAACATGTTTGTTTGTTCGTATCTTTAACTGACTTTAGCTGAAGTAAGCTAGCTAATGTTAGCAAATAAGAGTAGCTCAATCTGGTAGCCTTCTATTCCACCCTTGTCTGGAAAACACTGTTATTATAGAATTGGCAATATAGCTAATTCACTATTTGTTTGTGTGTTAGTAACGTTAGCAATGATGAATCTGTATAAATCTTCTATGGTTGGTTAGTTGGTTCTTAGCCAGTCTCAGCTGAATAGCAATCATGACGCCAAATTTAGTGACGCTAGTTAGCTAACAGCAAGCAGACAATATTGATGTCCATGTTGGGTATGATAAGCTAGCCAGTCTAATATAGATCAATACAATTAGTGGGTGAGGTGGTTAAATTATGTATTGTTTTGTACTCTGTTGTAGGTGGTACAAAGTGTGATTCCAAGGTTAGTTGGCAAAAATATTTACAAGATGACGGCTAAGATAGCTCAATTTACAGTAAGCATGGTATTAACATGAATTGGGTAGTGTTTGTGTTATGTGGTGACATGTAGCCTGAGGACCACAGAGTCTCTTCCAGACCATGTAATCAATTTAGTCTACCCCTCTTATTTATCTTAGTAAAACTCGTTTCTAGAGTCATTTCACAGTGCACTGCTGAAAAATACCCCAAGGGGTAGCATTTTGGGTACACAACTATGAGGGAGCAGACACACCTTGCGGTTATGGAGCACAACAAGATTGTGGGACAGAAACCAGCAAGGGACGCTGAAAGTTATAACATCAAGACTACAGTAAGACTACAGTAATGACACAACCACTTCATTATTCTCTCTGCAGATTCTCAAAACACAATACAAATCCATGTCTACAAAAAGCCCCTGCAAAAGGCTGCTATTGACAGAATGATCTGTCAAAGTCAATGGGCTGGGGGTGATTTACAGACAATACTTTGAGATGAGGAATGGGGTTTTGGTTGTTAAGGGTTGTGCTTAGACCAGCGTTTCCCAAACTCTGTCCTAGGGACCCCAAGGAGTGCACGTTTTGGGTTTTGCCCTAGCACTACACAGCTGATTAAATTTATAAACTCCTTATCAACATTTGGTTATTTGAATCAGCTCCTGTGTAGTCCTCCACAGTTAATGTGCCACCAACCTGTGTTCAGAACGACACCTGTTGAGGTATTGCAGGTGGATAGTGGGAAACTGTCACTGAGGATAAGGCGGGACAAACCTGCATTAGCATAATGGGCGACGTTGAAAGGGTGATCAGAAGGACATCCTGTGGTCACGGCAATTGGGAAATGCAGGGAGCGAGGAGTGGGAAAGCAGAGGGCCTATGGGTGGACAATTGGGCAGAAGGTGGTAGAATATGGACTGGGGGAGAGAGAGATGGGGCCGGCAATTGCATTGGGGAACTTTCCTCTGTGGCTGTTTTGTAGATGTGGACATGATTGAGGGCAGGAGAGAATGGGGTGAGGACGTGAGATGGTGTTTGGAGAGATATATAGATAATTGGTTTTATTTGTTTTTAAGGATATATACAGATGGTTCAAAGGACACAGTCAGTAGTAGGGTGGGGGCAGGGGTATATATCCCATATTTCATTGTTAGAATATGTAAGCGGTTAACTAATTCTGCATCAGTTTATGCGGCTGAGTTGATGGCCATGATAGGTTTGAGATGGGTGGAGGAGGTGAAACCACTGAGTGGTGAACTGCTCTGATTTGCCTACAATGTTGGGTAGTGTGAAGATGGGCAGGTCAGATAAGGGAGACTTGTTTGTGGAGATGATGGGATTGGAGAGGATGGGAGTGGTAGTAAGCTTTTACTGGGTTCCCATCGGGTTGTGGGTAATGAGAAGGCCAATGTGGTGGCTAAGAGTGCTGTGAGGAGAGAGGGGCTATTTTGCTGAGGTCCCGCTGGGCCGTAGGGAAGTCAAGTCCTTGATTCGGGCAAAAGGGCTTGGTCTTTGGCAAATGAAATGGGATGCTAGTAATAAGGGGAGACAATTTTTTCGCATGTACTGGTCAGTAAAGGAAGAGGTGGGGTGTATGGGATGTAGGAGAGAGGAAGTTGTGTGGAGTAGACTACGCTTTGGGCACACAGGGTTTGAATGCCACATTGTGGATGATAGGGAGACATGAAACAGGTCTGTGTGATGAGTGTTTAGTGGGGAGAAAATGGTGGAGCATGTGTTGATATTTTGTGAACTGTATGACGTAGATAGGGAGAGATTGTGTGTAGGGGTTTGGGTGGTGTAGTCGGAAGTGGTGTCTAGGGCTCTTTCACTTTATTGGAGGAACAGGACTGTTACGGCTTTCTTCCGTTGAAGGAGAGTCGGACCAAAATGCAGCGTGGTTAATTCGATACATGTTTAATGAAGACAAGACACAATCAATACAAAAACAATAAACGGACCGTGAAAACCTATACAGCCTATCTGGTGAATACAAACACACTGAGACAGGAACAATCACCCACAAAAACACAGTGAATCCCAGGCTACCTAAATATGGTTCCCAATCAGAGACAACGAGAATCACCTGACTCTGATTGAGAACCTCAGGCAGCCATAGACTATGCTAGACACCCCTACTCAGCCACAATCCCAATACCTACTAAAACCCCCAATACCACAACACAACACAAAATAACCCCATGTCACACCCTGGCCTGACCAAATAAATATATAAACACAAAATACTAAGACCAGGGCGTGACAAGGACTAGTGAAGATAATTTAATTTAGGTAGGCCGTGACTGGCCTCACACCCCAGTACAGTAGGTGGAGGTGTACGCACCTTAAAAGTTGGCTGTGATCTGCCAACCCAATCCCAAAGGACAGAAGAAGCTGTGCTTCAACAAGTGATTGAGAAGGTATGCTGCTAACTTCCCTTAGTTTTAAAACTATATTATTTATCAGTTGATACATCTATGACCAGTCCCTCAAACAAAATGTTGAATGGATGGCAGAAGTGGATGCCGAGTTCGAATCAAGCAGCGCATCAAGCAAAGTTGTTGACGACAAATGTTCAGAGCGGAAATTGATGGCAGAAGTGGATGCTGAGTACGAATCAAGCAGCATGTCGAGCAAAGTTGGTGAAGACTAATGTTCTGAATAGACAACAGTAGTAGCGAAAACTGGAACAAAAAGGAAATTGTTTAAAATTGGAGTGGAGGATACGTGTATGAATGATAATGAATCGCTTCTTGTTGGGATGTGTTTGTTGAGTAAGGATGCATATGTGGGAAACCCGTTTGAGGTGTCAAAAATTGTGAAGTATGTGCTTGGAAATGTAGAGTCTGTCAGAGGGTCTTATTTTGATTTAATTGTACATCTGAAAGACAGAGGAAGATTGCATTGAGCCTCAAAAGAATCCGGACAACAGAAGTTTTATGTTTTGACTTCGTAGTAGAGCACCCGTCAAAGGAGTCATCTCGGGGGTGACAATGGATGTTCAGGTTGAATACCTGGTGAAAATTCCTGGTGTGGCTGGTGCCTGGCATCTGACCCACTGGGTGAATGGAGAAAGGTAAGAAAGTCTGTTGGTCAATCAAATCTCCGATGCGGAGGAAATGAAAATGATTGAGAAAGCAAGTGATTCTAGTGAAGAGATTGTAGTAGACGCACCACAGCCTGTAGTAAATGTTTGCTGACAGTCAAAAGACACTCTGTGTGTTAAAAAGGTGGATTGCCACCATTATAAACTGTACGGCACAAGTCTCGAAGTTTAAGAAACTGGACATGTTTGTGGCTGCGGCAGAAACGTTTTTGGGACTTTACATCTGAAGACTTGCAAAGTTGTACAAGCGCCGGAAGACCCTCCCTCCCAGGTTCCCCTTGAGCCTGTGTAGGGATCAGATCTGTTTTAACAGAAAGTTGTTTGATTTAGTTTTATTCATCTATTTTGTTCCATTTTGGGGAATCCTGTTTCCATTCCCGCACAGTAGGTGACGGGATGCACATGAATTAAATTGTGCGATCTCCAATGTACCATCGAAGAGGTCAGATAAAGAAGAACATCAAGACGAAACAGGTGGTATACAAGTGGGATGCACTGTTGAGCGCTACATCCCTAGGGGTTCGTGCTGATTGTACGGAGATTGTGACAGCTGGTTAAATAGCGTCCCTTGAGAAGGCAAGAACAAGATGTGTGTCAGGGGAATGCAGTATTATCATAAGGAGAGTTATACAGAGGAAGAATGGAGGGAAAAAGAGAGGCAGAGGAGGTCTGAGAGAGAGAGGGGGGAAGAGGGTGAGCTTGAGTCAGTTATAAATGGTGGAAAAAAGGAGATGGTTTGTTAAAGAAGAATGGTAGAAAGTGTAAGCAGAAAGAGTTGAAGGAGAAATGGAAGTGAATGAGGGTGAAGTATTGGAGGTGATAATTATATGTTTCTGCTGGTCAGGGGGAGCAAGCACTCCATGTTAAACGAATGGGGGCAAGAGATGTGAATTGTTTTGCTCTCAAGAAAAGGGTGCCATTGAAAGGAGTGAATACTGGGGTAACGGTAAATGTGAAAGCTGACCAACTGAAGGGGAAGATTCCCGGTGTTTGTGATGCTCGTCGTTTGGTGTGACGCAAATAGGGTGGCGTGATTGGAGAAACATGGTTGTTGTCTGTTTTTTTTAAAGTTTTGATGTTGTCTTTGCCTGACAAAGTGAAGTTAGGATAAGTTGTCCTGTACAAGCTTTAATGCCAACTACATTACGTTGTTACGGGTGTCAACCTTATGGACATGTGGCAGCAGTGTGTAGTAGGGAGCCTCCTAGGTGTGCAGAAGAGCATGAGACAAAGGAATGTGTAGCATTGGGGAAAGTAGTGGTTTGTGTTAATTGTAGGGGGCTGGGGATCAGAAATGTCCTGTATGAGAGGCAGGTTGAGGTTTCCAGGGATAGAGTAGTGCAGAAGTTGTCATATGCTGAGTCAGTGAAGAAAGTAGATGAAGATGGGCCAAGGGGAGGGATCCTGAGAGGAGTGGTGAGAGTAGTATATAGGGATCCACCAACAAGGTATATATGTTTCAGTAAGATTTAATTTTTGGCATTTATATTAATGGTTATCAACTGTACAGCAGGGATGGAATGTAAGTTGCAGAAAATAGAGGTTGTGGTGGCAGCTGTAAAGAGGTATTTGGGTGTGCGAGACTTGAAATCAGAAGAGTTACAGGGTGTGTTTGTTACGGTTTTCTTGCGGTGAAAGAGAGTCGGACCAAAATGCAGCGTGGTATTCTTGATACATGTTTAATGACGATGAGAAAACGAACTATATAAAAAACCAACAAACGTAACGCGAAAACCTATACAGCCTATCTGGTGCAAAACAAACACAGAGACAGGAACAATCACCCACGAAACACTCAAAGAATATGGCTGCCTAAATGTGGTTCCCAATCAGAGACAACGATAAACACCTGCCTCTGAATGAGAACCACTCCAGACAGCCATAGACTAGGCTAGAAAACCCCACTAAGCTACAATCCCAAAACCTACGAAAAACCCCAAGACAAAACACACCACATAATAAACTCATGTCACACCCTGGCCTAACCAAAATAATTTAAAAAAACACAGAATACTAAAACCAGGGCGTGACAGTGTTAATGTGGTGGTGTCCCATCCTTCCAGGCTGTTGGCCTTGAAGTAGGACTAAATACATTTTAATAGTGGAGTATGGTATTTATTTTTTTGTGAGTGTAATGTTAGATGGTAGGGTATTTGTTGTATTTTCTTTTTTTGTAGAAAAAAAAATGAAGCAAAGTATAAGGGAGAGAGGGGGATACTCCAGTCTAGTAGGTGGCAGTAATGCAACATTTATTGGATGCCAACGGCCTTTAAATCTCATCAAGAAGGACCATAGACGAAGTGATTGAGGAGGTAGGCTGCTGTTAACCACCATTAGTTTTAAAACTAGATTATTTATCAGTTTATTCATCTATCACCAGTCCCTTATACAAATGTTAAATTGTGGTGTTGATGTTATGTAAAAGTAAAGCTGATCCCGTTTGTAAACCAGGAGCTAGAGCTTGCGTAGAGCGTGTTAGCATTGCTAGCTAAATTAGCTACCTTTGTTGGTTGCTAGCTAGCTAGTTGTCTTTGCTTTGTTAGCTAACTAGCTCACATGCTAATTCTAGCTAGCTCATGTTTTGATTCGCCATTGCGTTTATTAATTGTATTGCCAGATACATTAGTTACTTGGTTAGGTACATGTCATGCTTAATACACCGTGTTAATTTCAATTTTGTCGTGATAAACCAACGCCTGATGAGCTTCCCAGCTCAGACCCAGCTAATATTAGCTAACTTACGATATTGTAGCTGACAAGCAGTTTTGTGATTACAGCAGCTAAACGTTAGCTAAATACATTTTTCCCCCCGTTACGTTAAGCAGATGAACACAGAAAGAGAGGGGTTGCAGATTTGATCGATTTTACAAGCTAATATGTTACAAGTTGTCAACAACATTATGCTTTGACTTTGTGGTTAGGGAGTGCATCTCAGAATACTGTTAACGATAGACTATGGTTTGTGTTCTTCAGCTGCTGTGTTGTGTTCATAAAGGTTAGTTCTGGCCAATGGTTTGTTGTTTATCAGATGTGTGAAGGCTTTTTATGTAACTTAATTGGTTTATTTTTCTCTCACCAGATAATTGTTAAATTGGAACAATAACTTCGCAATCAGAGTTGGAACGGATGTAGATTTTTCAGTGTGTACTACTACCTAAAATTGGACCATTTTTTTATTTCACCCACACCTTCCCTATAGCAACATGAGCAGTACAGTAAGTCCTCACATGTGCACCCAGGGCCACGTGATAACCCTCCAACATCTTCAGTTTAATTTTCACAGACATTTAGCAAAGGTGTCTGGTTTCTAAGAAGCAGTGCTTTGTTGTCACAGACACAGAGGAAAAGAAGGACTGGAGTCCCTTCAAGTTCCAGACGCACGGCCAAGAGTAGCAGAGTCACCACAACCAGTGTGCGACCTCGTGCTGCAGCATCAGCAGCAGTCCCAGAGACCATTGATGTGCTGGAAAGCAGCAGGACTGAGAGTGGGTAGCAATGGCTTTATGCTTTTCTGTCATTTTGGTTGATTATGGAAATTCTAACCCATCTATTGGCTGTGCAGGTGAGGAGGAGGTGGTGGACTTGACATGTGAAGGTTCTGAGTTGACTGTGGTTGACTTGACCAACAATGATTCTGTGGTGGTGAGTTTGAGCTTTCTTTATGCAAATAATGATGTATACAAATAACTGTTTTTAATGTATTTATTATAAGATTATGCTTTTATCACTGTTGTAAAGACTGAAATGTTGACATTTGTTTCTTTTCCACCACTGCATGATTGCAAATTGGGAAACCAGGTTGTCGATGAAGGTAAGTCATTGCTTTTCCTCAATCGCAACAATTATATTTAGATTCAAATATGTTTTGGTCCTCTAATAAAGCAAGCATTTATTACTATGTCAAGCATGTGTTTTTCTGTGAGTTTGTCTATCTGCTTGTGTCTCTCAGGGCCTCATGGCAGACGTGAAGCTGACAGTGAGAGTTATGTACTGAGCAGTGATGAGGAGGAGGATACTAATGGAGGCCTCAGTGCCGACCTCCTGTCCTCTCTACAGGCCAGCAGTAGAGCCAGGTACTAAGCCCCACAACCCCTCTGACTATGATGATCTCTTCAGATGGCATATCAAACTTTTGTTTAAATCAATTTGATTTGAAAATTGAAGCACACAAATGCAATGTCATCCTCAGCCATCCATTTATCCACTCATAATATTGGCCACGTGACCACTGAAATCAAGACCTTGAGTTAGGGTACACCCTGATGGTCTCTTGTCCTCCATAGGTCTACTCCAGGGACAGTCAGCTGCCCAGTGTGTATGGACGCCTATGCTGAGGTAAGCGAAGCATAATTCAACATGTGTGTGAAGGTGTCTATGTCAAGCTGTAATTGCTGTGTAGCTACCAAGAATGTGAAGTTGTCCCTTCAACTAAGATGGAGCTCTTTCTCTTCTTCCTCTAGATCATTGAAAGTGGGAGGCTAGTAGTCTCCACAAAATGTGGTCACCTGTTCTGCAGTCACTGCCTCCGCGACTCACTGTTGAGATCCCACACTTGCCCAACCTGTAGAAAGAAACTGATCCACAAGCAATGCCACCCCATATATATCTGACATCAAACACCCATAAGACTCACCCATTGGTTTCACCCTCACCAAACCTGCAAAACCTTTAATTATACCTTCTCATATCACTGCCCCCTACTGGATTTACGAATAATTGAATCATTTACATACACATCGGACCGATTTTGTCTTCTGCAATGAAAGAAGCAGGAGCATAGGGACGCACTCTTATGCCAGCGCACATTCACTTAGATTTTTGTAATTTTCTTCCACTGATTAAGTGAAAAACAATATTTTTTAGCTCTTAAGAAGCCACATGTGATGTCGTATTGGTAGCAATCACACGTCACTGGCACTCAAGTGCAATGAGAACTCGAAAGTAGAAATGTCTGTTGATTTTTATTGCTGCTGAGTAGGTGGATGTCTGAACGGTGGGTGTTGCTTGAATCTGGTCATCACCATTGTAAATTTTGTTGTATGTTTTGTATATATGGTTGAATGACAAGATAAGGTGCGCCTAATCTGTAATGTCCAATAAAATACATTTATGATTGTAAAGCTTTGTTACATGTTTTGCTCACCTGACCCAGATAGTTTATTCTCACAGCCAGCGTGTCTGTGACCGAGACGAGCCCAAACGTAGGACATTGCATGGTTGAGCCCTCATGCTGACTTGCTAAAAAGCTTTCTTTTTTTTTAATTACATGTTTTCACTGACTTTTACATTGAATTTGTAAACTTTTAATGTATTTTTTTATTCTGTACTACATGTAACTTGGCTGACTCCGTTGTGACACGCATCTGCTCAAATGTCCACTAAGGGGCAGTATATTCTTGCGCATGCATGGTCTGTTGTCCAATAATAATAATGATCAATGATAATGCAGTTTCCTCTCCATTCTCAGTGCAAGGGGTGTGTTACTTGATTAACATATTACCAAACACAGAGTTTATTTCTTGGACCCAGAATAAACCTAGTCCAGGACTAAATTATCTATGGAGATTTTACATGGAGTGTTTTAGTCCAGAATTTGGCTTTAATCTGAGTTTGAACAACTGTCCCTTTCTCATATCTAATTTTCTTCAAATGACAATTTTCTCTTATGTTGACCTTATTTCCTAATGTTGGCGCAGTGTGTATTTATAACACCCATACCATTTTAATAAATGATCAGTGTCGTATTACATAATGAAAATAGAAGTTCAATTTACGAATTCAGTGTTATTACTTTGGAATTACATAATGCATTCAGTACATTTAATTAGTGTTTTATTATGAATATTATATTTTGGTTTAATTATTATGACGTATTCCATGATGTTAATAGCAGAACTGCCCTAAACGAAAGAGTTAAATTCTTGAAATGTGTTGAGTAGCTACTTGGGCTACTCTGTGATTGGGCAAAAATTCTGAGGTCGGACGGTCCGCAGTTCCCACTAATGCGGTCGATTCCTTGATGGCAAGGTATGTTAGATCAATTATTGCAATAAATTCATTAGATGTAAATGGTATTTGGGATTAAAAAAGAGAACTGCTTCTCTTCCAAAATGGATAATGGTAGGAGTTAACTGTAACGCGAGCACAGGGCTTTTATTTAGTTTTGACGCACGCTCGGTCCAGTGTGTTGGGTCTCGCACGAGCGTGATGTGATGACCGTCAATTTAAATAAAACTAGGCATATTTTAGCTGCGTGTTTGACATTCACGTTTTCTAGTGTTATTTTTCATAGAGGGTAACAATGTATCTAGTAACTGAGCCACGGATACTTTGAGCGAAGAGTGCGTGCAGTTCAACTTTTAGTGTTAAACTTTTAGTGGACATTGATATGTTAATTATTTGGATTAAATCACCTTTACAATAAAGACAATGTAATCATGATAAACTTGTCATTAGTGGGAAACCGATTCAAGACAAATCATTGCTGCTGGACGTTTCAGGTAAGTCCCTAACTTGTATTAATATGAAAGTGTTATTGTCCCTGATCACAGTGTGATTATTTATAAGCTGCTGATTTTAGAAGGATGCAGGTTTGTTGTAGACCTGTAATAAAAAATGCATACGTAGCCAATTGGAATACTTTTTAACTTTCAATTTATACTGCAGATTATTACTTATGTATTACTAATAGAATAATACACAACTGTATTGCATAAATCAATATTGTGTTAATCATAATTATAGTTCTGCTATATTACCTTACACAACTATTATTTGTAGTCCACATCTTGAGTGTAGAATGTTTTAATTCCACTGATTCACCATTCATGGATCTATGTGTGTATGAGAGTGGATGGGGCTTAGGTCTTTGCTTTCTAACATGTTTAATACGCAGGTGGATTAGCTGTAGCCTATACAACAGCATCTACACTATATATACAAAAGTATGTGGACATCCCGTCAAATTAGTGGATTTGGCTATTTCAGCCACACTTGTTGCTGACACGTGTATAAAACACGAGCACACATCCATGCGATCTCCATAGACAAACATTGGCAGTAGAATGGCCTTACTGAAGAGCTGATTGACTTTCAACGTGGCACTGTCATAGGATGCCACCTTTCCAACAAGTCAAATTTCGGCCCTGCTAGAGCTGCCCCGGTCAACTGTGTTGTGCTGTTATTGTGAAGTGGAATCTTCTAGGGGCAACAACAGCTCAGCCGTGAAGTGGTAGGCCACACAAGTCAACAAAATGGAACCTCTGAGGGCTGAAGTGCGTAGCGCGTACACGTACACTCACTACCGAGTTCCAAAATGCTTCTGGAAGCAACGTCAGCACAGGAACTGTTCGTTGGGAGCTTCATGAAATGAGTTTCCATGGCCGAGCAGCCGCACACAAGCCTAAGATCACCATGCGCAATGCCATGTGTCGGCTGGAGGGGTGTAAAGCTCGCCTACAGTGGAAACACGTTCTCTGGAGTGATGAATCACGCTTTACCATCTGGCAGTTCGACGGACATATCTGGGTTTGGAGAACGCTACCTGCCCAAATGCATAGTGCCAACTGTAAAATTTGGTGGAGAATAATCATGTTTTTGGGCTGTTTTTCCTGATTCAGGCTCCTTAGTTGCAGTGAAGGGAAATATTAACGCTTCAGCACACAATGACATTCTAGACGATTTTGTGCTTCCAACAGTTTGGGGAGGCCCTTTCCTTTTTCTGCATGACCATGCCTCCGTGCACAGAGCAAGGTCCATACAGAAATGGTTTGTTGAGATCGGTGTGGAAGAACTTGACTGGCCTGCACAGAGCCCTAACCTCAACCCCATTGAAAACCTTTGGGATGAATTGGAACGCCGACTGCAAGGCAGGCCTAATCACCCAACATCATCGCCCAACATCAGTGCCTGACCTCACTAATGCTCATGTGGCTGAATGGAAGCAAGTCCCCTCAGCAACATTCCAACATCTAGTGGAAAGCCTCCCCAGAAGAGTGGATGCTGTTATAGCAGCAAAGGGGGGACCATGATTTTGGAATGAGATGTTCGACGTGAAGATCTCCACATACTTTTGATAATGTAGTATGTAACCCATTCTAAGACAATGAGAGGAGGATGTGTGTAGTTCCCCAATAGCTGATGATTTAACAGTCAATTAAACGCTTGTTATGTAGATGTATTTGATCAAAGATTAAATGGAAAACTCTAAAGGATTTTCATTTTGGATTTCAAGTTACTTGTTTGTTGTGCAAACTGGCAGAAAGAATAACTCCTCTAACCAGAAACATAGGGACATATGGACAAAATAAGAGCTCCTCATTTGATTGAAGTTCATGAATAAAAAGCCTATGTTGCTTTTCCGGAAACACATTTTATAGTGCTGGGGACAGACGTCTTGTGTTTTTCAGTCTGTTAAATGATTAACAACTTATTTTATTGTTATTAGTTTCGACTGTAATTCTGTTATATTTCCTCAATGCCTTGACGATGCCACTTCCAAAAGAAACTTCTGTGAGAAATATCATTTGGTTGTAAAGCATAATATACAGTAGCTTAAGATGTGATATGGATAATAACAATGTGTTCTTGCACCTCTCCTCACTGTGAATTTACTTTTTTTCTTTCTCTAAGATTTCAAGTGTTGAAGCCTTCCATCCTGAAAGAATGGGACTTTTATGCATTTGCCTGCTCATTTGTGAGATAATCCTGTTGTCGGACTGTGCACGGGGTGAGTAGTAACGTAGTAGTAATGAACAATAATAACTGAGTGTTTTAGTGGATCTGTAGGCAACCATCTTCAAAAAGTGCCTCACCGCAATGAATCATATCTACTACAAGCTGTACACAATTGTGGTTGTGTAACTCCAAGTTGGTGGTATTGTCCATTCAGGCCAATGGCCTATCTTCCGTTTTCTAACGGACCTTGCCTAGATCACACAGACTTTGGGACAGTAACCTTTGGGATACCTGGTGTGCAAGTGTCAAGTGAGGCATGCTGATAGAGTGTAGTCCTGACCCTCCTGCTGCACAATCTGAGTTGTCAAACCTAGACTCAACATGCCGCTGGTCGTCTGCTCTGGCCTGCCTGTCTGGGGAAAGCAAAGGGGCATGGGGGGGACCCAAACACACGGCGCCCAGGCAGATTGGATCGGTGAGAGCCCTAGCCTTAACAATGCAGCATTCACAATCACACAGTCGAGCCGTCATGGAGACGCTTAGGCAAAAGTAAACAGAGACCCATAGAGAGCAATGTGATTAGATTAGGCAATTATGTTTGTTTGCTGTGCAATGCCACCGCGTTTCCGACCATGACCGGAGCAACACGGCAAGGAGTGCTGTGGGCTTAAAAAGTAGAAGAGACAACTTGTCTTCCTGGTGATGGTATCAGAGGGGTTTTACTCACTAGCTTAGCCTAGATAGCGCCTTATTGTGTACACAGAGAGAGAGAGAGACTAAACGTTTCTCTATCATGATGGCATGCGGATATTTGAGCAAGGAACTTTTTACCTTTTTTATAAAGTCTGATATGACACGTTTGATAAGACTTGTGTTGAAGGGTTGTGTTGAAAACAAAATACCTCAGAGGTACTGAGACAGAATCAGAGATTATTTTCCAATTGAATGTCAGATTCTTTGCGCTCTATTTTTCCAAACACTGTGATTTTGACGAACTGTGGTGGGTCAACAACGGCTACTCAACATACAGCAGAAAAGGTTAAGTCCACATCAACACACTTCTCCTCATGGAAAACATTTCCTGACATAAAAATACATATTTTTTGACCTGAGTTTAATACCTTCATATGTGAACTTTAGGAGAAGAAAAGGAATGGACATTCAAAACTACAGGACAATTAAGACTTTTTTTTTTAAAGGATTTTTTTTCTAGAGGAAGAGTCCAGGTTGATTTGCTATGATATGGAACGTGGCAAAAAAATGATCCCCCAACCTCATTTGAGCGCTCCCCTACTGACCAAGTTTGCTGTTCCTGGTGTGTCCTTGTTGCACGGGGAATGCAGAACATCACGTCAGATGACAAATATTTTCCGCTGCAAGCGGAAGCACAGTTTGGGCCCGGCTGCCAGAGAGACATGTGAACCGTATACGCTTATGCAATGATTCTGGGTCTGAGTCTGAGCAGCTGAAAGGTGAGGATTTTACTCTGTTTGGTGCATGCCTGAGAGAGAGTATTCATGCATAAATGTGGGCATTAATGTCTGTGCTAACTTTTATTTATTTTTATTTAACCTTTATATTTAACTAGGCAAGTCAGTTAAGAACAAATTCTTATTTACAATGACGGCCTACCCCGGCCAAACCCTAACCCGGACGACGCTGGGCCAATTGTGCACTGCCTTATGCGACTCCCAATCACGGCCGGTTGTGATACAGCCATTAATCGAACCAGGGTCTGTAGTGGTCGCCTCTAGCACTGAGATGCAGTGCCGTAGACCGCTGCTCCACTCGGGAACCCGACTAAATGGGGAAAACAACGAAGTTATGGGATGGTTGCCTTAACGCAATTTTTAAAAATTATGATCACAAATGAAATACAACTGCATTCATTTACGTATCACTCTTTTGACTCCTTATGACGCACATGATTAAAATAAGTACATTTAAAGTACATCCACACTGAAGGCAAGATGTGGTGGGACCCAGCTATAAGCACAGGATCTTGGTGCAGCAATGGTAGACTAAATACTACGGCATTGCATTTAAACAAAGGCGACAGGCAGCCGTATGGACGTGTGGGGGCTTTTGGAGGTGGAACTGGTGGGTTTGTAGGGGCCTGCTGTGCACTGTACAAACTAGGACCACCCTGCAGCTACATGCTGGTGTGTCAGTGAGAGGCAGCCTTCCAGGATTCATGATTGAACATCTGGACACGTCTTCAAGAGCAGACAACAAAATAGGCTGATGCACAAAACACATACACTGAGAAGAAGTACTGTCTGCTTATCTAACTTTCTTGTATTCGTCTGAGCCTTGTAAAAGTCAATAGAATCTGAGATGAGGAGTAGCAGCACATTTTTAGAATCTGCTCTTTCTCTCCCTCAATCTCTCCCTCCTTCCATCCTTGGGCTCTCGAGTGGCACAGCAGTCTAAGGCACTGCATCTCAGTGCAAGAGGCGTCACTACAGTCCCTGGTTCGATTCCATTCTGTGTCACATCCGGCTGTGATTGGGAGTCCCATAGAGCGGCACAAAATTGGCCCAGCATCATCTGGGTTTGGCCGGGGTAGGCCGTCATTGTAAATAAGAATTTGTTCTTAACTAACTTGCCTAGTTAAAGGTTAAAAAATACACAGAAAATCTCTCCCTCTCCTCCTCACACTGCAGCAGTTTATGGCTAGGTCTAAGCCAGAGGAAATGTGTGAAGTTAATTTAGAGTGTTGGAGAAACATAGCTGACCCATTGGGTAGCCTTTTGTCACTTCACAACCCTTCATAGCTCTGTAGTAAACTAGAGAATATCGACAGAGCCTGGGGTGTGGGTTTAAACAAACAGTAGTTAAAGTTTGAATAGGGATCAATGCATATGTCTAGGTAAAAGGCAATGCTATTAACAATGATCATAAAGTGTGTATATTGAGACATGTCATAAAATGTAAATATTGCAATGTTATAATACATTCCTATAGTAATTCACATGTAATGGTGCAAACAAAATGTAAGGCACAAAACCATCAGGCAAATCTCACACATAAACCGTTTTCCAGACGTGACAAACATAGCTGAGTGTGAGTAAGGAATGAGAGATCGGCTCCAAATTCATCTCAATGAGGAGGATGGATCCATAGAGAAAGGCTGCTGTCAGACTACAGGCCATCAAGTGGTTATTAGATTGCCAAATGGTGTTTACACAGCCACCATCTTTCTCTCACCCCTTCTCATTAGCATTGGGCTGCTAATCATATTCCTTAGTAATGAAGCTGTATTAGACAGGAGGTCGTACATTGATTTAAGACTGGGAACAGCATGTTGATGATGTTGTTATAGGTAAATACAGGCTGGCTTCAAAAATAACTAATTTGTCCCATTAAATGGGAGCTTGGATAAAGTTAGCCTAGCACCCCGGGTGTTTGGTTATAATGTGTCCATCAAGACACCTCACAGGGTAGGTTGATGGGATAGGTGTTGTGTGTGTGAGCATGCAGAGGCGCATGGAATGTGGAGTAGTGTGCCTATATTCTGAGGAGAGCTCCCAACACACAAGCACAGAGCAAGAGAAATAAGAGGCATTTTAATGAGCAGGCCTGAAAGCAACTGAACAAAGTCTGAAGTAGGTGATCTCACCATTTCACCCCATCCAACCTTTACCATCAGCCTCCACCTGGTAATTGCTAAGGCAACATGACTTCACAGGACTGAGGCCACAAATATTAACTGTGCCGAGAGTACAATAAAAATAAGAGCGAGATGGACCAAAAATTCATATTACAATTTATCACGATAATGCTAAATTGAACGATAAGTTTATAACAATGTGTACCACTTTTTAAAATGTTATATATTACCCTTAAAACTACTACTACCAATTTGAATGTTAGCTTTCAATTGTCCCATTAACAATCACCCATATTAGCAAATTTATTTGATTTAAAACTTCACATTTCTCTCGTAGGGCCCTATAGGTTATATATCGTAAAGAACAATATCAGCAAAATGTCCACAATAAGTGGTCGGTTTGGCCGGTGTCAATCATTTTTGATGTATCATCCCAGCTTTAGTGTACACACACATAGCCTTTGCAGTACAGTTGAATAGAGGAAAAGAGGGAGAGTTCTCCAGCCAGCAAGTCCAACTGGCCTACTATTTTCCTAAGTCCATGTAATCCTCCAGTCTTGTCTGACATGAGTTCCACTTGGCTAGCCACTGGGCCAATCAATGTTGCAAAAACATCAACCACTGAAACTAATGCAGTGTTACATCTACATTTTTATTGTGTCTGTTCATTTGTGAATATATTGAAATTGTGCCACTCTGACTGACTGACTGACTGACTGACTCACTGACTGACTGACTGTGTGTCTTTCCAGCCTGAAATAGCCACAGCATAGACAGACACACATACTTTCACGGACCGAACAATGCATTGTGTTGTGCTGGTGACATAATGGCTTATTGTTGGGGGGCCTGGAGCCTTTGTTTGGTTAGTGCTGGAGGGGTCAGAGGGCAACGGAGAGGACCAGGGAAAGGCCCCAGATCGGATCAGGGAGTGCGCATACCTGACCTCTTACCAGAGGGGCTTACAATAACACATCAGTACTGCAGGTTCTGCTTTTTTTCTCTCTGCGTTCATTCATCCCCCTATTTTTCAGATATGTATGTATAGATGTAAGCATGTACTTCCTTCCTTCCCAGCTGTTCTCCTGGTCACATTACAAATGAGATGTTGAAAAGCAGTCCCTGGACTGGAGACAGCTCTCCTTGTTTTCTTTTGTATTTTGCGTGTCAGTTTGTGTTGGGGCCTGTGCCCCTGAGCAGCTGTGTGTGTGTGTCCCATGTCAGAGAGACAGAGAGGAGAGGGCTCCCCCAGCTGAGAGAGATGCCATTCTGGGACCTAAACAAACAGAGCATTAATGTGATTGATGGATGTCAGACATATTGTGTGTCCTCTACACCAGTGGTTTTCAAACCTCTGCTCTTGGACCCCCAGATGTTTCACAATTTTGTTGTAGCCCTAGCTAACCTAATTCACTTTATCAAGGGCTTGATAATTATTTGAATCAGGTGTGCTTGCTCTGGAATAGTTCATTTACTTGGAACGGCTGGCGTTCCCTGATGAGAGATTTGAAAAAGTGTCCATTGATGCATGTGTCCATTCCCTAGAATAGGGTTCTATTTGTGACACACCCATAGATTGAGTCAGTTGCTCTCACTCTTCGCTGCCTGCCGCTGGTTTGTTTGAAGTGTGGGACCGACCTAGTGCCCCCTGTGCTCTCTTCCTGAACATCCTGAACCATCAGCCTTCACAGGCATTTATTTTGGTGCTAAGGTGAAAGGTTAGCTGTGTATCCTAAAAAATAAAAATATAACAGAGGTGATAAAGACACTAAATGACTCAGGCCATGTCTGATGTATGTCTGAATGACTTCACAGAGCCCCCCCCCATAAGCCCAGGTTGTTTTCTCCGGTGAAGTCCTTAAATCAGGATGTACGTCACTCTCGTCAGAGATTGTCTTTCATTATTATTTTGTGGAGTTCTGTTTGGCTTTGTGATGGTAAGCTGTTGGGCAGCACTAGAAGAGTGGACTGACAATAGTTCTGCGGTGTTTTTGCCCGTAGCCACACGGATTGCAGTTGCCCTCAGGCAGAGAAATGGAGGCATAGCACACACACACACACGGCTTGTTCATTACGCCAGCTGTTGGGGTGGAATCCATACTGCAGTAGGAATGTGTAAGGATTGTGAGAGTTGTGGGGGTGGTTTAAAAGTTGGGAATTTGAAGGCTTTAGCAACCAAGGAACTTTTGCTACTAGCTGCAGTGTTGTGGCCTTTTCAATCAGGTAGTTGGGACACAGACCCAGCCAAACCCATTGGCTCCAGACAGGAATTCGGAACCAACTGGTCCAGGCACAGCATTTAGTGGAGGAACTTTACGGCGTTAGGGTGTCTGTCTGGAGTGTCTAGGCCTACACCTGTGGGATTCTTCATCTGTTGCTGCCTCTTAAATCTCACCCCCAGCCCCATGGTGGATCAGGCCTGATTAAATGACCATGTGATATGACCATGGCTCACTATGAAAAGGTGTGGCTGTCTTCCCCCCCCCCCCCAGTTTTGGAATCCTTTGTCTACTGGAGGTGTCACCGTCTCACAGTGTTGTTCTCACAGTTGGTTTGTCTTTAAGTTTAGAACAGCGCAATCTATTGCCTCCCCCAGTCTTCCTCAATAGGATTTGAATGGGCCTGAGAAACGTGTGTTTCTCTTGAGCATGAAATGAAAGACGTAAGCAAATCCTCCACAGGGTATTCAAACTCTGCACATTTGATGTCCTCCCCATTTCCTCCATCTTCCTTTCTCTAATTTTCTCTCTTTTCAGCATTGTAGTATTCAGTTGAAGTCCTCTATCAACAAAATAAAATCCTCATATTTTGCCATCTGCACTGTGAGTGTCTGGGGCTGCTAATTGATACCTTGTGGGCTCCAGCATTCATGTATAGCGGTGCCAATCCACACTGGCCCGCAACACACAGTTACACTCCAAGGACAGCATCTTTGGTGCAGTGTGCGCCAAGTACTGCCGTCATCTCATATCTGGAGCTTGACCATTCAAAAATGTTAATGAGATTATATTGTGTACATCACTTCTCTGTCTTAACCCATTTTCTTTTAAATGCCATGTTGTCATTGCTTTCTATGTAGATTTGAGCTGACTGCTGCACTTCATCGTTTGTATGTACACCTCATTAAGATGTCAGTGAGCGCGATATGAGAAAGGGAGATGCGCCTCAGTGCTTGAGTTGCTCAGTGCACTCCTAATAGTCTGTAGACACACATCATTTTTGTGTTTCCCTGAGGAACAGTTAGCCTCAGTGTGTCAGGGCCAGGTTGACCCTGCACTCAATTGACTGTGGTTTTGGATGATACCTTTTCGAACAGAGACCTGCGCAGAACAAATTGAGTTAGTCATGGCTGAGACTCGGTGTGGAATGTGGGAGGGAGGCAGGGGTACATATGGGTGTGAGGTGGGGAGATCAGAGGGTGGAGTTGCAGGGGGAAGGAATGCTTGACTCCTCCAACCAGTGGAGGAGGAGGACACGTGGGAGAGAGAGAAGAGGAAGCACATCTCCAATGTACCAATTACGACCTGTGCATTTTAATTGAAGTCATTTTTTGGTGTGTGTGTTGCTTTAAAAAAAATATTTAATTTACTTTTTTGACGATACAAAAACATCCATAGATAAAAACAAAAGACAACTTAACATACATTTCAACGAACATTAATGGCATACATATGAAAACACAACCATTTGCAATATTCTACCTCTAATGTAAAATCCATATTGCTCAAATCTATTTGGATGAAGATACCTGGTAAGATTTATGAATTTATTAATAACTCTGTTGTTTGCTCTGTTTTTATGGTGGGAAAAGTATGGCTGCTCTAGTCTAATAGTCTATGCCTAAATCAATATTGACCTTTGATTGCTGGACAGGTTCATGGCAGGTGCTGGTGTAGTCTACTGGCCTATCAGGAGTGGGGGCAGAGCCGGGAGAGCCCAAACCACTATCAGGCCTCTGGAGGCAGCTGCTGTTATACGTTAACATCCCTGATATCAAATCAAATCAAATCAAATCAAATTTATTTATATAGCCCTTCGTACATCAGCTGATATCTCAAAGTGCTGTACAGAAACCCAGCCTAAAACCCCAAACAGCAAGCAATGCAGGTGTAGAAGCACGGTGGCTAGGAAAAACTCCCTAGAAAGGCCAATACCTAGGAAGAAACCTAGAGAGGAACCAGGCTATGTGGGGTGGCCAGTCCTCTTCTGGCTGTGCCGGGTGGAGATTATAACAGAACATGGCCAAGATGTTCAATGTTCATAAATGACCAGCATGGTCGAATAATAATAAGGCAGAACAGTTGAAACTAGAGCAGCAGCACAGTCAGGTGGAAGTTGAAACTGGAGCAGCAGCATGGCCAGGTAGACTGGGGACAGCAAGGAGTCATCATGTCAGGTAGTCCTGGGGCATGGTCCTAGGGCTCAGGTCAGTTGAAACTGGAACAGCAGCATGGCCAGGTGGACTGGGGACAGCAAGGAGTCATCATGTCAGGTAGTCCTGGGGCATGGTCCTAGGGCTCAGGTCCTCCGAGAGAGAGAAAGAAAGAGAGAAGGAGAGAATTAGAGAACGCACACTTAGATTCACACAGGACACCGAATAGGACAGGAGAAGTACTCCAGATATAACAAACTGACCCCAGCCCCCCGACACATAAACTACTGCAGCATAAATACTGGAGGCTGAGACAGCCTCTGTCTTTGGAGAAGGACACCCCCCGCCCCCCATCACCCACTTTCAGACACTCAATAACACTTTCATTATGGCAGGTATCTTTGTTTTTTTCACTGTTGCAGTGATTCAGTAGCATGTACAGTGCATTCGGAAAGTATTCACACCCTGTTCCCTTTTTCCACATTTTGTTACGTTACTGCCTTATTCTAAAATTGATTAAATTATATTTGTTCCTCATCAGTCTACACACAATATCTCATAAAAACAAAGTGAAAACAGGGTTTTAGTCATTTTTGCAAATGTATTAAAAATTAAAAAACAGATACCTTATGTACATAAGTATTCAGAGCCTTTGCTTATGAGATAGAAATTGAGCTCAGGTGCATCCTGTTTCCATTGATCATCCTTGAGATGTTTCTACAATTTGATTGGAGTCCACCTGTGGTATATTCAATTGATTGGACAGGATTTGGAAAGGTGCACATCTGTCTATGTAAGGTCCCACAGTTTGACAGTGTATGTCTGAGCAAAAACCAAGACATGAGGTCGAACAAATTGTCTGTAGAGCTCCAAGACAGGATTGTGTCAAGGCACAGATCTGGGGAAGGGTACCAAAACATTTCTGCAGCATTGACGGTCCCCAAGAACACAGTGGCCTCCATCATTCTTAAATGGAAGAAGTTTGGAACCACTAAGACTCTTCCTAGAGCTGGCGGCACAGCCAAACTGAGCAATCGGGGGAGAAGGGCTTTGGTCAGGGAGGTGACCAAGAACCCGATGGTCAATATGACAGAGTTCTAGAGTTCCTCTGTGGAGATCGGAGAACCTTCCAGAACGACAACTATCTCTGCAGCACTCCACCAATCAGGCCTTTATTGTAGTGGCCAGACGGAAGCCACTCCTCAGTAAAAGACACATGACATCCCACTTGGAGTGAGTAAATATTTGTATGACCATAATAAGTTTCAACAACTGAGACATAAACTGAACAAGTTCCACAGACATGACTAACAGAAATGGAATAATGTGTCCCTGAACAAAGGTGGGGTCAAAATCAAAAGTAACTGTCAGTATCTGGTGTGGCCACCAGCTGCACCAGTGCATCTCCTCCTCATGGACTGCACCAGATTTGACAGTTCTTGCTGTGAGATGTTACCCCACTCTTCTACCAAGGCACCTGCAAGTTCCCCGACATTTCTTGGGGGAATCGCCCTAGCCCTCACCCTCCGATCCAACAGGTCCCAGATGTAATCAATGGGATTGAGATCCGGGCTCTTCGCTGGCCATGGCAGAACACTGACATTCCTGTCTTGCAGGAAACAGAACAAGCAGTATGGCTGGTGGCATTGTCATGCTATAGAGGGTCATGTCAGGATGAGCCTGCAGGAAGGGTACCACATGAGGGAGGAGGATGTCTTCCCTGTAACGCACAGCGTTGAGATTGCCTGCAATGACAACAAGCTCAGTCCAATGATGCTGTGACACACCTCCCCAGACCATGACGGACCCTCCACATCCAAATCGATCCAGCTCCAGAGTACAGGCCTCGGTGTAATGCTCATTCCTTCGACGATAAACATGAATCCTACCATCATCCCTGGTGAGACAAAACCGCGACTCGTCAGTGAAGAGCTGTCTCTGTCTAGTCCAGCGACGGTGGGTTTGTGCAGTCCTCATGCCTCCTTGCAGCATGCCAAAGGCACGTTCATGCAGATGAGCAGGGACCCTCGGCATCTTTCTTTTGGTGTTTTTCAGAGTCAATAGAAAGGCCTCTTTAGTGTCCTAAGTTGTCATAACTGTGATCTTAATTGCCTTACCATCTGTAAGCTGTTAGTATCTTAATGACCATTCCACATGTTCATTAATTGTTATGGTTCATTGAACAAGCATGGGAAACAGTGTTTAAAGATCTTCATTGTAAAGTGTTTAAAGTTATATGGATTTTTATGAATAATCTTTGAAAGACAGGGTCCTGAAAAAGGGACGTTTATGTATATATATATTTTCTTTAACCTTTTATTTAGCTAGTCAAGTCAGTTAAGAACAAATTCTTAATTACAATGACAGCCTACCGGGGAGCAGTGGGTTAACTGCCTTGTCCAAAGGCAGAACTACAGATCTTTACCTTGTCAGCTCGGGGATTCGATCCAGCAACCTTTCTGTTAAGAACTCAGAACATGAGAAACAAGATTCTCTGGTCTGATGAAACCAAGATTGAACTCTTGGTGGAATGGAGGAATGCTGGCACCATCACTACTATGAAGCATGGTACTGGCAGAGTCATGCCGTTGGGATGTTTTTCAGCGGCAGGGACTGGGAGACTAGTCAGGATTGAGGGAAAATTAATGGAGCAAAGTACAGAGAATCTTGAAAACCTGTTCTAGAGCGCTCAGGACCTCAGACTGGGTCGAAGGTTCACCTTCCAACAGGACAACAACCCTAAGCACACAGCCAAGACAACACAGGAATGGCTTCAGGACTTGTCTCTGAATGTCCTTGAGTGGCCCAGCCAGAGTCCGGACTGGAACCCGATCAAACATCTCTGGAGAGACTTGAAAATAGCTGTGCAGCGATGCTCCCCTCCAACCTGACAGAGCTTGAGAGGATCTGCAGAGAAGAATAGGAGAAACTCCACAAATAAAGGTGTGCCAAGCTTGTAGCGTCCTACCGAATTAGACTCGAGGCTGTAATCGCTGCCAAAGGTGCTTCAAATAAGTACTGAGTAAAGGATCTGAATACTTATGTAAATGTGATATTTCATTATTATAATTTTTTTCTACATTTGCTAAAATTTCTGAACCTGTTTTTGCTTTGTCTTTATGGGGTATTGTGTGTAGATTGATGAGGAAAAAAATGATTTAATCCATTTTAGAAAAAGGCTGTGACATAACAAAATGTGAAAAAAGTCAAGGGGTCTGAATAGTTGTATTCTTTCCGAATACACTGTATGTAAACTTATTCTGCACAAACACCTGAAATACCAGAAATAATACTATGTATGTGGAGCCATGTCATTGTGTTGAAAGCAGTACAGCCACTGATCATTTATAGCTTCCTGTTTTACATCCTTCATCATATGGGGGGAGGGGGGGCTGTGTTGGTGTGTGGGAGCTCTGCTCAGAATATAGGCACACTACTACTGCTCTACATTCCATATGCTTTTGCATGCTAGGCCTAGGCTAGGGAGACAGAATACTTGGGTTATTTGTAGCCTACTCACAGCACAGTTACTCTTTGTGGCCTTGGTCCTGTGAAGTCCTGTTGCCCTATTAATTAATAGGTAGTGTCCGATGGTCAAGGTTGGTTGGGGTGGAATTAGTTTGTTCAGTTGCTTCCCAGCTCAGTAAAATTGAGAGGGGGATGGGCCAATACTCATGGAGGGTCATTTTTAGCTACCCCCTGTGAAATACTGTATAAAGCCCCTATAGTGGCAGTGTAATCGTAGTTGTGGCCTTTAACACACTCTTCCTGCCACAGCTTTCCAGCTCCTCTCCCGCCTATACCCAGGTCACAGGCCTGGGAATTATCTGCACATTTTACGTAGTTTTCTTAATCACTCCTTTCCCTTCGAATACGTCTGGATAATTGTCATTCAGGCCCAAGTTTTCTTCGACTGGGTTCCAGTAAAATACTTAATAACCTTATGGAAGAATGCTTTCCATTAAACTCTACCTCAGGATATTGGCTTTTTGGTTGCTCTTTTAAAATGCTTCTGAAACTGTTAATCTTTTTTTCACAGATTTTCAGTGCATGTTCCAGGTCTGATTGCAACATTTCTTTATTCTGCAATCTGTTTTGTTAACCCTAAAAAAGACAGGTGTGTTTGAAGATGAATAGAGATGAATAGATTTTGGACAAAACAAGTGGTAATTGTGGGGGCTGGATTACTTCCAGTTCTCCGTTAACTCACTGCCATTACTCAGAGCTAGGACAATGGAGTTGGTTTTGAGAAAGACCTCCTTGTGGTTCTTTTGACATGGCCAGGCTTTTTGTCCAATGAATCTCATGGACACATGGTGTCTTGTTTTCACAACCAGGCAGTCGGAACATTCTTACTCAGACAAATCAATAATGCATCAGTCAAACAGCGCACATCATGACAGAAAGAAAATGGAGGAGCTTCACAGGAGCACTGATGTTTAATTTTGCCTGCCTGAAACATGGACCTCAGACCTCGCCCCGAGTGGAACTTTAAGGATGGAATTTGCTGACTGGTCAGTGTGGCAACATGATCCGCTCAGTGCCCAACACCACTCGGCTTTCCCAGAACCCTGTGCTAACACGGAGTCCCTCCACCAGCCTAGAGCCGCAGGGCTGCTAAAGGGGGAAGGAGACGCAGGCTGGATTCATATGTCTTTTTCTCTCCCTCTCACTCTACCTCTATTCCTCTCTCTCCCTCTCTCTCACCCACCCTCTCTTCCTCTCCTCTCTCTCTTATTTCTGCCATGTAACAAATGTCAAGAGGTCAGAGAGGCACTGTAGTAACTACACCATGTGGGTTGATTGCAACTGATTATTATTAATCTATAATTCAGGAGGACCTCTGAAAATGTATTTTCAGTTAAGTCACTTCAGTAAAGGTGTGAATGGTGATATTATGAGGAAAGCGTGGCTGTGATTTAAGTTCCCAGTGCTTAGTGTAAACGTATCCACCTCCCAGCCCCGGGCTAGTGTTAACTGTTATGCTTTACCAATTGGGAGCAATTGACCTATTGACAGCGGTTGAAATTACCTGTCTAAAGGAGAGGCAGTGCGGTCTCTCTAAATGTGTAGTCATCACTCTGCCGGGTCACCCTAGGCTATGGGGAAGGAAGGAGTAAGAAGAGCGAGAGAATGAGGCTCTCAGGGGGTGTTTAGAAAGCTATGGGTGGAAAAAAGAGAGAATGTGTGTCTTGGTTTTCCAACCAGGTGACGATTGTGATGGGCCTTTCTGTTGGGAAACTAAATGTGCTGAAATGTATTGTCCCACCATCGTTCCCTAGCCTTTATCTTTGAATTTGACCAGAGCCATGGGTCCTGGCCAAAAGTAGTACACTAAATAAGGTGCTATTTGGGATGGAGCCTGCTCTGATGGGAGGGAGAGCGAGACTAAAAAGAGTGCTCGCTGACTGGGCGCGATGTTCTGGTCTGTCTGAGATACAGTATGTTGCTGTTGGCTCTGCAAAGCCCATGGTGGCAACATGAGAAATCCCACCAGTCCCTCATTCCTCCCCTCCCTAGGGGAAGGTAAAGGTTAGACACCCAATCATCATCTTTTCCTTTCGCCCCTCTGTCATCTTTTCTCTGCTCACTTGGACCACTTCAGCAGACAGTCACAATGATCTTGGAGCTCAAGGAAGTGATGTCAGTGAGCACTTCCCCTATATAGGGCCTTTACACCCACCTGGGATATTGATGCCTTATTAATACCTAAGGGTTGAAATGTTGTATCAATACAATCACCTGGGATCATGAACAGCAGTGTGCGGAATTGTATTTTTTATATTTCATGAGTTCACCAATAAACCTGCAAAAAGTACCTGGATGTGTATATGTTCTTTAGCTTTTGTAGATCAAGGACTGGGCCTTAAGGGCTAAGGAGTAATTACAAAACATAATTACAAATAATTGTAGACTGCAAGAAGCCCAAACAGAGATAACATTTGACTAAAACATTATCATTGAGTTGCACCTCCTTTTGCCCTCAGAACAGCCTCGATTCATCGGGGCATGGACTACAGAAAGCGTTCCACATGGATGATGGCCCATGTTGACTCGAATGCTTGCCACAGTTGTCAAGTTGGCTGGATGTCCTTTGGGTGGTGGATCATTTGTTATACACACAGGAAACTGTTGAGCATGAAAAACCCAGCAGCGTTTTAGTTCTTGGCACACTCAAACTGGTAAATGCCATTGGACCACACAGCCATCATACCGCTCAGGAAGGAGACGCGTTCTGTCTCCAAGAGATGAACGTACTTTGGTGCGAAAAGTGCAAATCAATCCCAGAACAACAGCAAAGGACCTTGTGAAGATGCTGGAGGAAACAGGTACAAAAGTATCTGTATCCACAGTAAAACGAGTCCTATATCGACATACCCTGAAAGGCCGCTCAGCAAGAAGAAGCCACCGCTCCAAAACCGCCATAAAAAAAAGCCGGACTACGGTTTGCAACTGCACATGGGGACGAAGATCATACTTTTTGGAGAAATGTCCTCTGGTCTGATGAAACAAAAATAGAACTGTTTGGCCATAATGACCATCGTTATATTTGGAGGAAAAAGGGGGCGGCTTGCAAACCGAAGAACACAATCCCAACCGTGAGCATGGGGGTGGCAGCATCATGTTGTGGGGGTGCTTTGCTGCAGGAGGGACTGGTGCACGTCACTAAATAGGTGGCATCATGAGGGAGGAAAATTATGTGGATTTTTTGAAGCAGCATCTCAAGGCATCAGTCAGGAAGTTAAAAGCTTGGTTGCAAATGGGTCTTCCAAATGGACAATGACCCCAAGCATACTTCTGTGTTGTGGCAAAAAGGCTTAAGTTAAAAAAGTTGTGGCAAAATGGCTTAAGGACAACAAAGTCAAGGTATTGGAGTGGCCATCACAAAGCCCTGATCTCAATCCTATAGAAAATGTGTGGGCAGAACTGAAAAAGCATGTGCGAGCAAGGAGGCCTCCAAACCTGACTCAGTTATACCAGCTCTGTCAGGAGGAATGGGCCATAATTCACCCAACTCATTGTAGGACGCTTGTGGAAGGCCACCCGAAACATTTGACCCAAGTTAAACAATTTAAAGGCAATGCTACCAAATACTACTTGAGTGTATGTAAACTTCTGACCCACTGGGAATGTGATGATAGACATAAAAGCTGAAATACATCATTCTCTTTACTATTATTCTGACATTTAACATTCTTAAAATAAAGTGGTGATCCTAACTGACCTAAGACAGGGAATTTTTTCTAGGATTAAATGTCAGGAATTGTTCAAAACTGAGTTTAAATGTATTTGGCTAAGGTGTATGTAAACTTCTGACTTCAACTGTAGATTCACCTGGTCAGTCTATGTCATGGAAAGAGCAGGTGTTCCTAATGTTTTTTACACTGCTTATATACTTTGGAACAGATTTCCAAAATAAATATTACTTGGAGCTGATTTGCTGGTGTTTTTGCAATGTTTTATGTCCAATATTGAAACATTGTTTTTTGCTCTGAACACTTGGGGGTCCAAATAAAATCCCCAGGGGGCAAATTTGCCCCAGTGGACCGCCAGTTGGGGAACCCTACTTGAGAGGGAGCGCAGTGTCATTGCCTAGGGAACCAGTGATATTTTGAATCCCATGTCTATAGTCACCCAACAAAATCCTCGGTTGTCAAATTGGCTATTGTAAAATAAAAAAAATTCCCCTACCTCTCACTGATCTTTGAAAAGTGTGTTAATCTCATAAATGTATTGCTGTTTTCAACATTATATTTCAATCATGCAATTCATTCCAGTGTTGTGTTTTTATTAGTGATAACATATGGTACCTATGGTAGGGGTAACTATGGTCTAGGAGGGTGTGGTAGGGATAACCTATGGTCTAGGACAGTGGTTCCCAACCTTTTTCGGTTACTGTACCACCAACTGAATTTTGCTTTACCCGGAGTACCTCTGATGTACCCCCTCATGTGCGTCTTACCAGTAACGCTATGGACTCATGAGTCTTCTCAAGTACTCCCATGGATAGGTCAAGTACCCCCAGGGTTCCTAGAACCCCTCGTTGGTAACCCCTGGTCTTGGATGATGTGGTAGGGTTTAACCTACAGTCTAGGGTGACGTGGTAGGGTTAATCTATGGTCTAGGATGGTGTGGTAGGCCTATCGGTTATCACCAGGCTCACCCTGACCTCCTCAAAGTGAAGACTCTGGCTCAGAGAACACATTAGCTCTAAGTCCTGCTTAATAATCAAAAGCATTCCACAGATCCCAACTCCCCTTCTCCAAGCCCTGACGCATGCCAGCAACAATATTGTGCATTGGACTCAGACCAAAGGTCCCTTTTTGACTCACTGGCCAATAGACAGTGTATCTGCTGGGTAATTCTTCTTCCTCTTCCAGACTATGATCAGAGCTCAGACTCACAAGGATACAAGGACAGTCAGACCTCATTGACAATGTTGACGTTGGTCAGCGGACATAGCCGAAAGGAATTATACTTTTTGTTGTCTTTCCTGTCATTAGTAGACATTCCAGACATGCATGCCCCCTCCCTGCATACCTTAAGCCAGTATGCCATGAAAGGGAATAAAGAGAAATGGTAGTATGCAGCTTAAAGAGAGATCTATTGAGAGACAGAGGAAAACAGGAGGCTGCTGCCTCTTTAAGGTACTTTAGATCCCCAAGTGGAGCCAGCAGCAGCAGCATAGGGTAATGCATTTAGGTTGAAATGGACAAAACAGATTGTGTTTTAAAAGGTCCAGCCTGCAATTTCCTCTCCTCACAATTCCCTCTGCTCCCCCTCTTACAACTTTCTCTCATTCACTCACTCACTCACTCTCTATCTCTCTCTCACACACACACACACACACACACACACACACACACACACACACACACACACACACACACACACACACACACACACACACACACACACACACACACACACACACACACACACACAGACATTTACATAAACACATCCACGCAGATCCTAAACTCACAGACAATCTCATGAAATTGTTTTTTTGGTCGTTTCTGTGTCATTCCAACAGAGAGGTAACATTTTTTTATTCCAGGGCCTCCCGAGTGGCCCAGCAGTCTAAGGCACTGCATCGCAGTGCTTGAGGCTTCACTACTACAGCCCCGGGAGACCCATGAGGCGGCCCACAATTTACCCAGCGGTTTTTTAGGGGAGGCCCTGGATTTCCTTGTCCCATTCCGCTCTAGCGACTCCTTGTGGTGGGCCGGGCGCCTGCAAGCTGACCTCGTTCGCCAGCTGGACGGTGTTTCCTCTGACACATTCGTACATCTGGCTTCCGTGTTAAGCGAGCAGTGTGTCAAGAAGCAGTGCTGCTTAGCAGGGTCGTGTTTCGGCGGACACATGGCTCTCGACCTTCTTCTCTCCTGAGTCCGTAGGGGAGTTGCAGTGATGGGACAAGACTGTAACTACCAATTTGGATATCACGAAAAAGGGGTAAACGTTTTTTTTTAATTGAATGAAAAAAACAATTATCAAAAATATTCTAGAGCCAGTCCCTCCAACGTAAAGGAAAGCTCCTCAAAAATGTGTCTAATGTATGTTCAATTCGTCACTCTTGGCAAAAGAGGAGTGAAAAGCAGGGTTGTGCTTCTGTGATCTCTGGGACGTGCGGTGATGTGGTATGGTTTTGTTGGGCCCCAGAGCCTCTCAGTATGAGCAACTCAATGGCTAAAATGAATTCCTGACTGTGACTAATTTATTTTCACACTTTCAAACTCCATGTGTCAAAATGGCGGTTCTCGTGCTCTCCTGTGAAAACAGTGGAGCGCTATCATCTTGGCAAGACAGGTAGTGCCCCCTCTAAACATTTTCCAGAATTCTCTCTAGGATTATTCACGCATGATACCCATTTCTGTGACATGATTGTCTGAAACAGATTTGAGGATGAATGGACATGATAGGAAGGTGACAGTCAAAGCTGAACAAACATTGTATTACTTGAGATTTTTTCAATTTTCGCAAATGTTTCTCATCAAAGGCCTCAGTGGACTGCATTTCATGCCAGTCATATGAATCAGATCTGGAATTAGCTTTACGCTAATGGGCATTAGCATGACTCACAGCATGGTAGAGAGAGGGAGCTCTGGCAAGTGTTACTCTGGGGGGTTAACCCAGGAAGAATCAAATAACCACGGAGCACATTGTAGTGATACTGGCACACGTGCGCACACACACACAAATACAAACAGAGTAGTATGAGCAGCACACAAACAACCCAATGAGATCCAACCAGACACAGCACGGTAGGTGAGGAGGGCGAAGTGGCCAGCTGACAAGGTACGGTGGTTACCATTTCCCCACAGACATAAACAGTGACTATATAAATTTCCTGCCTCCAGACTCTGACGGGTGAGCCATGCAGTGTTTAGACTGGAGAAGCCATCACTAAAGCCTCTCTCCACACATCGGCACAGCTAGCTCTATGGACGGCTAACACTAACCACATTAAACACGAGTTGTCCTGTAGTCAAATACTTAGTGTTAGCATTTTTCTTAGATTTATTTCACTTTGGCTATTAAAAAGGTTGACTTTGGATGGTACGAAGGCTCAAGATGTGTGAGTTACGAGGCAGTAAAGGCTTGTTAACCTCTGGTGCCCAGGGACTGAACTCTGTGTAAATGTTACTGTGTATGAGCATGATGTGATTTATGCAGAAAGATGAGCCAGGATTCAGACATGCTGCTCACATGGATCTGTTTTAGACTGCTGGGATCCATAACCAGTATCACATTTATTTAAGAGGAGAGAATGGAGATGAAAGAAGACGAATCCTTTGTCTTTTCTTTCTGTCTGTCTGCCTTTCTACCACTCTCCTATGCATACTCTCCCTTTTTTAAATCACCCCCTCAAATTCCCCCTCTCCGCTCCACCTTTCATTTAATCTTAACATCTCCTCACAGACACACTGTTTTTCTAATCCTCAAATCAGGACACACCAGCTTCTGTTTAAGGTTGATGTTTTCATGGCTGGAACTTGATCTCAGTTCAGATTATAGTCGTTACCAGGCTCTGCTTTGTTATGTTCTGCATGGTAGCCAATCACTGTAGCTACATATTACTGATTGATTCAGTTTTCTGTAAAATACTGTATGTCCCATTGTAACACAGTTACGTCTCCCTCTCTTGTCCCAGGGCCTCCCCGTGTGGCAGAGAAGATCGCCCACCGGCAGACGGTGCGGATCGGGCGCACCATGAAGCTGCAGTGCCCAGTGGAGGGCGACCCGCCACCCCTCATCATGTGGACCAAGGACGGCCGCAACATCCACAGCGGCTGGATGCGCTTCCGGGTGCTGCAGCAGGCACTGCGCATAAAAGATGTGGAGGCCGAGGACTCAGGCACCTTCATCTGCAAGGCCACCAATGGCTTCGGCAGCGTCAACATCAACTACACCCTCATCGTCATCGGTGAGTCCCCTCCCCATCCACCTAGCCTGATCTCAGATCTGCTGTCTTGGGGTGAACAGATCTAAGACCAGGCTTCCATCCACTACCACACAGTCCAGTATCTCCTCCTCTCCCTGGATGGGAGCAAAGTGGCTCTAATATGTGTATGATTACACATGTCTGCTCTGCCATTGGTTAGTGGTTATAGTCATATCATGCCCATCAGTGGAATGGCTCCTCTTCCACATTCATGCTGTTGGAGAATCACCACCACCACCGTGACACCAGGCTAAGAAACGAGTGAACTTGACTTGAACAATAAGACACAGAAATACCCCTACATCTCTCCTCCTGTATTGTTCTCTGTGAACAGACAGGTCTAAAGAAACATGATAGGAAGAAAATGTAGTCTATTTTAGAAGAGAATAGCATACTGTGTGGCAGCCTAGGGGAGTCAGAGGTGAAATTCACAATAAAATAAGACATGCGGAGACCGCTTTGCGGTGCTTAAACCAAAGTTGCGGGGAGGGGCAGCAATCGTGGCAAACTGGAGAATAAACCGTTGATAATACCCCACCAACACAAGAAAGGTTTTTACCTGCTTCTTTGTGGTGGGCTAAGGCCAGGTTGAAAGAGCCTCCACTTTGGGGATGAGTACTAAGACCAGTTCTCCTGGAGTGAATTCGCGGAGACGGGCCCCCCTGTTGTAGACCCGGTCTTGGGCCTGCTGAGCCTGGAGCATGTGTTCCCGCATCAGAGGCTAGACTCTCGCCATGTAGTGGCGCATCTCCTCTGCTTATTCAGTAACTGACTGGTGAGGGCAAAGTTGTTGCTCCCAGGCCTCTTTTGCCAGGTCCAGCATGCACGGGCCCGTCTGTCGTACAGGAGTTCGAAGGATGAGAATCCTATGGATGCCTGTGGGACCTCTCTGATGGAAAACAGAACAAAGAGTATTAGCTGGTCCCAATTTTTTCCTTCTGTGTCAATGGCTTTCCTTAACACAAGCCCATCGGTTTGAGGATGCTCCGCAGAAGTACGGATTTGACTCACCTTTAACATCCTACGCATTTCATTTCATTACCCGGGACATGAAGCGCGATCCTTTATCGGTCAGGACTTCTTCTGCAATCCCCACCCGACTGAAGAGAAGGAACAGTTCCCGTGCCACGGCACGGGCGCTGGTGGCACGTAGTGGGATGGCCTCAGGATGGTGGGTGGCGTAGTCCATGATTACCAAAATGTACCTATGTCCTCGATTGGACTTGGGCAGAGGTCCCACTATGTCCATGGCTATCCTCTGAAAAGGGATCTCGATCATTGGTAAAGGGATTTTGATAGGTTACCTTTTGGGGCTGTTTTCTGGCATTCGGCACACTGTCCGCAGTAATCGTGGACAGCCCTCTTCACTCCGGGCCAGTAGAACCAAGCCAGGAACCGATCATAGATTTTCTCCACTCCTAGGTGTGCTCCAAGCAAATGTGAGTGTGCTAGGTATAGGACTTTGGAGATGTAAAATTTGGGCACTACCATTTCGTCTCCCACTTTCACAACCTGATCAAATAAATTATTTTTGACTGCAAAATTTGGAAAGGCACATTCACTCACTCCATCTACTGGTTTTCCACCGACAGCTCTCATCCTCGCCTGCTCCAGGTTGGGATTGGTGAGTTGGGTAGTGCCAAACTCTCCCGGGGAGGTTCCCTTTCCCTCCTCCGCAAAGGGAAACTCTGAAAACATTTCGCCAGGGTAATTCTCCTCCCCGGGTTTCTCTTTATCTCGGTCGGTGCTGGGGAGAGCCGAGGGGGGATTGGCTGGGGCCTCCACAGAGTCTGAGGAGATGGGTGGGGAAGCAGCAGCACAGGCTGGTATGACGCTTCTACATCGGGGAACCATTCTCCTTTTCCCCAAGCTGTTCTCCTAGGGGCTGTAACCCCTCTGCTCCAGAATCTCTGGAAAATTGGGCCTAGCCCAGCAGGACATCTACTTGGATTTTCTTTACTACCCCAGCTACAATCACAACGCTACCTTGAGGGGTTTGCACCTTCCTCATGGCAGGTGGGGTAACTTTTCATACTTTTCCATGCATACAAGCCACTGTTATGGGCAGCCCTAAGGGGTCAGCAGCAAATTGAGGTTTGATGAGAGTGACCATACTCTCAGGTAACCTATCATACCACCTGTGTCCAACAAGGTGGCCTTATCCTGAATGCCTATTTTGACAGGGATCTGGGGGGCTGCAGTGGCTTTGTGGGCCCAGTAGATTGTGAGGTAGTCACACCTTCTGGTGGTCTTCTCTACGGGACTGGCCATGGCAGGGACTCATCGTTTCCCGGGCAGCTCCAGGCCAGGTGTCCCTCCTGGCCACAGGTGTGACACCTTTTCTGGTCCCTGCTAACTAGCAGTCGCTGCCTCGGGGTGATCTGGGTTCAGTAATAGGAGTCAGTCTTGAAGTCGGGTTCAAATAGGCGTCTCCCTAGTTGGTTCAGCCTAGACTTCAGGCCTACTGCTTACAGGCCTACAACATCTCTAAAGTAACTTGGTGATTTTCGAATAAAGCGACCAGGGCGTCAACTGACAGCATGTTGCTCTGGGCAGCATGGCGCTTTGCGTCAGTGGGGAGGCCCCAGATACGTTAGTCCATTACCAGTCAATCTATTGCTGATGGCCCATCCCCTGTGGTAAGCCAACTTTTAGTTAGTCTAACCAGCTTGGTTATTTAAGGTCTTACCGGGGCGTGGACATCATAGGCCCAGGAGTAGAAGCGATGGGCCCAGGTTGGTAGGTTGTGCCCATAATGGGCCAAGAGGGCAGTTTTTAGAGCAGCGTAGTTGTTGAAGTCCGCCAGTGCCAAGTCCCTCCAGGCCCTCTAGGGCTTCTCCAGTCAGAAAGGGGCCACTTTGCCAGCCCAGTACTCCTTGAGCCATCGCTCTCTCTCTGCATTGCACTCAAATACCAATGTCATCTTCAGCAGTTAGCTTGGTGAGGATATTGCCTGGTTCCATCATTTGGTCCGGCTGTACCACACCTTGGCTAAGCTGTGTAACTGCCTCCTGAAGGGCTTGCTACATTTGGGCTTGCACCAGCTGAGTTACAGCATCTTCCATGATGACCATCTGCTTCTTATTTTATTGGGAGTTCAGAGCATGGAAGGGTTGTGCCCACATTCTCCACCAACTGTGGCAGCCCAGGGGAATCAGAGGTGAAATTCACAATAAAATAAGACGGTTTTGCGGTGCTCAAACCAGAGTTGCTCTTTAATAAAGGTTGGGGGAATAGGGAGGGGAGAAATGCAATTAAAAGGTAACGGGTGGGTCACTCTGTGTCCGGCATGGCGGCACCTTGGACCGCCTGTTTTAATGAACAAAAAAGAGAGAGAAAGCAATGAGTCCGGGGTTTCAATCCTTGATATCAACTTGTGCCAACTCAGCTGGTGCAAGCCCAAAGCCTCCTGAGATTGCATCATCTGTACTTCTGTTGGGGTGGTATGCAAATTGGAGTGGGTCTAGGATTTCTGGGATAATGGTGTTGATGTGAGTCATGCCTTTTGGCATCCCCTTTGTGTGGCCTTAATGCACCCTAAAAGAAATACATGCCTTATGCGGCCAGTGGCCTATGTGCCCCTGGCCTGGAGTGCTGCGTTGTGCCCTTCTCCCTGAGTGCTGCCTGCTCCGAAGAACCTCACTCACATGACTCTCACACGTATCTTTCACACAGGTTACAAGTGAAGACAGACACATCAGGGACGCAACTGTGTGCGTCCTTATCTAATTCCAAGGTACATATATACATAACTGTCCACATTAACTTTTCGTCAGCCAACAAGATCAGTATGCCTAATGAACAGCAAAAGCACTAACCTATGTCAATCAACAGTTGTGGCCAAAAGTTTTGAGAATGACACAATTATACATTTTCAGAGTCTGCTGCCTCAGTTTGTATGATTGCAATTTGCATATACTCCAGAATGTTATAAAGAGTTATCAGATGAATTGCAAATAATTGCAAAGTCCCTCTTTGCCATGCAAACTGAATCCCCCAAAAAACATTTCCACTGCATTTCAGCCCTGCCACAAAAGGACCCGCTGACATCATGTCAGTGATTCTGTGTTGGACAAGGCTGGAGATCACTCTGTAATGCTGATTGAGTTCAGATAAAAGACTGGACGCTTCAAAAGGAGGGTGGTGCTTGGAATCATTGTTCTTCCTCTGTCGACCATGATTACCTGCAAGGAAGCATGTGCTGTCAGCATTGCTTTGCACAAAAAGAGCTGCACATGCAAGGATATTGCTGCCAGTAAGATTGCACCTAAATCAACCATTTATCGGATCATCAAGAACTTCAAGGAGAGCGGTTCAATTGTTGTGAAGAAGGCTTCAGGGCGCCCAAGAATGTCCAGCAAGCACCAGGACCGTCTCCTATAGTTGATTCAGCTGTGGGATTGGGGCACCACCAGTACAGAGCTTGCTGAGGAATGGCAGCAGGCAGGTGTGAGAGCATCTGCATGCACAGTGAGGCAAAGACTTTTGGAGGATGGTCTGGTGTCAAGAAGGGCAGCAAAGAAGCCACTTCTCTCCAGGACAAACATGAGGGCCAGACTGATATTCTGCAAAAGGTACAGGGATTGGACTGCTGAGGACTGGGGTAAAGTCATTTTCTCTGATGAATCCCCTTTCCGATTGTTTGGGGCATCCGGTAAAAAGCTTGACCGGAGAAGACAAGGTGAGTGCTACCATCAGTCCTGTGTCATGCCAACAGTAAAGCATACTGAGACCATTCATGTCTGGGGTTGCTTCTCAGCCAAGGGAGTGGGCTCACTCACAAGTTTGCCTAAGAACACAGCCATGAATAAAGAATGGTACCAACACATCCTCCGAGAGTAAGTTCTCCCAACCATCCAGGAACAGTTTGGTGACGAACGATGCCTTTTCCAGCATGATGGAGCACTTTGCCATAAGGGAAAAGTGATAACTAAGTGGCTCGGGGAACAAAACATCAATATTTTGGGTGCATGGCCAGGAAACTCCCCAGACCTTAATCCCATTGAGAATTTGTGGTCAATCCTCAAGAGGTGGGTGGACAAACAAAAAGCCACAAATTCTGACAAACTCCAAGCATTGATTATGCAGGAATGGGCTGCCATCAGTCAGGATGTGGCCCAGAAGTTAATTGACAGCATGCCAGGGCGGATTGCGGAGGTCTTGAAAAAGAAGGGTCAACACTGCAAATATTGACTCTTTGCATCAAACTTCTTTTAATTGTCAATAAAAGCATCTTACACTTATGAAATGCTTGTAATTATACTTCAGTATTCCATAGTAACATCTGACAAAAAATATCTAAAGACTTTGTGGAAATTAAGATTTGTGTAATTCTCAATATTTTGGCCACAATTGTACTATCCCCCATAATACAAAAGTTGAACAATTCTGTGCGAGAAATCAATATTCCAAAAATAGTCAGGGATTTTTTTTTTTTACCTTTATTTAACTAGGCAAGTCATGCGATAGATCCCAAATTAATAAAACCACTAGCAAACAAAAAAAAATGTTTTTATGCAATGTGGCTGACGCAACAGATCAGAATGTTTAGCTTAAAATGTTGAGAAAGCTATTGGGTTTTTTCTTTACATTATAAGAGCAGCAATGTGCACACAGCAGTAGGCTATTTGCGCGAATGTTCCATTAGCGGGAAAACACCATTTATCAAAAGTGACCGCAAATGCAATTATGCATGTAATGATTTTATTATAAAGGTGTGTTTTTTGGGTGAAAATTATCTTCCCCAAACTTGAAACTCACGCGCTGCTTATGTATGCATTTAGGCTTATCAAAACACACCTCATGTAGCCTAGCCCATAGGCCTATATGTTTTGATAACATATAGACCTATGGGCTAGGCTACATGAGGTGTGCGACTATGATTTGAAAGTTGCAAAAAAAAGACATTGTTTCATTGCGTTACGCTTGGCATCTTTCATAAGTATAATATTTAATTCATAAGTGATAGGCTAATATTGTCACCCATCAGACTATTATTTATTTAATCTGGTCTTTACATATGCTAAATAATATATGTGTGACATTTGTTTTGATTTAGACTGAACCCTTATCATGCACCTGTCTCAAAGCAGGGGTAGGGGAAAAAATACATGTCATCTATGCACTTAAATAACGTATGGAGGACGCTTTTCCCGTGGTTCATTTTCATGCCAGCCAGGTAGGCTATACTACTGTTGTAAAGATAAGCAATGTGCTTAATATTAGGAAAGTTGAGAAATAAATATAGTAGGCCTAGCCTATAGAATTATCTTTAATTTAACCTTTATTTAACTAGGCAAGTCAGTTCAGAACAAATTCTTATTTACAATGACGGCCTACCCCGGCCAAACCCTAACCCGGACGATGCTGTGCCTATTGTGCGCCGCCCTATGGGACTCCCAATCACGGCCAGTTTTGATACAGCCTGGATTCTAACCAGGGTCTGTAGTGATGCCTCTAGCACCGAGATGCAGTGCCTTAGACCGCTTTCCTACTCGGGAGCCTTGATGGGACCCTCCTCTTTTTAATATAAGTCATCACTCTGTTTTCTCGCTCAATTGCATAGCCTATAGAATTGCTGCGCAACATGAGCTCATGGGCTCTCATGAAGTGTTTGATTAGATTTTCAATTACATTTGAATGGATGTAGAGTGCTGAGTACCAGTCAGTTAGCAAGTTTGGTAGGCTAATAATGACCATCAGCAGCATCAGAGTTTGGAGAATCCTAATTTCTGTGATCTTAACGGTCGCTTGGAATGTGACTGCCTTCATGACTCGTGACCGCCAGTTTGGAGGTAATATGGTAACTGCAACAGTCCTAGTTATAAGCCATGTCTTGTCTGAGGAAAGCAGAGTGAAAGTATAGGAGAGTGGGGCCTGAGCCTGAGTGGTCTGAGTGTCTACCTAATGAATCAGTGCCTAATTTGGCAGGGTGTCCTGGGGAGAGACGGACGCTGGGATGGAGGGAGGGTCATTCATCCATGGCCTGGTCTTGTGATTGCCCTTCCTCTCTCTCTCTCTCCCTCCCTCCAAACCCAAACTATTTAATGACATGAACCCTCATCCCATGGATGAGAATGTGCATGTTCATGTGTGTTTGTGAGAGCGAGATCTTTTCCTATTTCGGGGGACGCATTGGTTCAATGTGTGTGCTTGCATATGAGTGAGTGTGATTTTATTTAACTGTGTGTGTTCGAGGCCAGTATGGAGCGTACTCATTCCTACTGTCAGGGTTTGATCTTGCAGGGTTGTTTACTTTAGCCAGTCCTCATTCACTAGTTTGACTAGTGTCCTAACAACTCAGGGAAATGTTGTAATGTACATGCTCTGACAGATATCTGTAGACAAATAACTAATATCATAAAAAGCCAAACTGGCAACAATTATTGCTGTGTTTGAAAACACAAGTCCTCGATTAGTCTAAACAGTACCGATGTTACAACATCAGGAACTGGGCTTTAGCGTACGTAGCCCCTGGCTGCTGGGCCAGAATGGCTGCCACTGTGACAAAGGAAGTAGGGTAATCCACTGACCCACCCTCAGCCTCACATTGGCCACATCCCAAATGGCATACCTTTCTAATGTTGAGTTGCACCCCCTTTTGCCCTTATAACAGCCTCAATTTGTCAGGGCATGGACTCTACAAGGTGTCGAAAGCATTCCACAGGGATGCTGGCCCATGTTGACTCAAATGCTTGCCACAGTTGTGTCAAGTTGGTTGCATGTCCTTTGGGTGGTGGACCATTCTTGATACACACGGGAAACTGTTGAGCATGAAAAACCCAGCAGCTTTGCAGTTCTTAACACACTCAAACTGGTGCGCCTAATACCTACTACCATACGCCATTCAAAGGCACATAAATCCTTTCTTTCCCATTCAACCTCTGAATGGCACACACACAATCAATGTCTCAAGGCTTAAAAATAGTTATTTAACCCCTTCATCTACACTGATTGAAGTGGATTGAACAAGTGTTATCAGTAAGGATCACAGCTTTCACTTGGATTCACCTGGTCAATCTATGTCGTGGAAAGAGCAGGTGTTCCTAATGTTTTGTACAGTGCATACTGCACTACTTTTCACCAGGGCCCATAGAGAAAAGGGTGCCATTCGGGACACAGACATTGGCCCTGTTCACTGCCAGGCCCAGATTAGCGTGGCTAGATTGATTGGCCTTTTATTTGTTGCCCTAATCCACTAGCTGTAATTCTAGACGAAAGGAGCAGAAGTGAGGGGCGAGCGCTTCCAAAGGCTATGAATGGGCTGTTTGTGTTGGGCCTGTGCTGTGGTCATTTGGCATTGGCCGCAGTGTGTGGATGCACATGCTTATTATGGTGCCTGAATGAAGAACATGTCCAATAAATGTTATATTTAATCAGCAAAATGGGTATTGTACTCGTAAAATGTTGGCATGAATCATGGTAAGGAAATGCAAGAGAGAGAAAGGAAGAAAACTAAGGTTTAAGGATGAGCAGGAAATGTTTGGGGAAGTTAAGCAAAGTGAAAAGAGGGCTGTGAATGGCTGAGTAGGAGAGAAAAAGGGAGAGCGAGAGAGAGAGTCTGAATGGAGGCCTGCAGTAGTTCTGTGATGCTGGGAGGCCGGGCCCCATTGATGGCTGCCTGGGCCTGTGAGGTGTGGAGAGAGGCAGCTGCCCAGATGACCTCATCAGCAGCTGCTCCTCCTGCCTTGTCCCCGCCCCCTCCCCCTGCCTGAGCCTGGGTGCTCTGGGTGCCAGCCCACCTTTGAAGTGCCGACACGGGCCTGGAGATGTCGTTTAGTCAGGCCTCTTGAACTCCTTGTTTTCTAATCTCATTGTTGGCTCGCTTCCTCTCATGTAACCCAAGCTCAGCCGGCATGTTGTTCATGTGGCAGGAATGAGAGGTGTTCAATTTGAGGTCCATATACAGTATATTGCAGTCAGAGAACGTACGCGTTAACTAAGATCCATACAGAGGTCCACTTAGTATGGAAATAGACAAGTGTATTTTCATTAGCCCAACCAATCTGCTTGGTGAACTCTGAATCAAACATGAGAATATAGATGAATCTATGCTTCTCTTGTGTACTCCCAATAATGATTGTGCATGTTTGGTTGTTGGAAAGGCAAAGTCTAACCCAAACCTGGACTAAAAGAGCCTGGTTGAGCCTCTGCAGTTTTTCCCCCACCTTTTTCCCATTATGGCTCAAGTCTCTGGCTGCCCTTCCAACTCCTGCTTCACGGACCACATTTAATTGTATAAGTATTTTCACAGTTCTCCTTTTCTACTTTTTTTGTATTTTATCACACAAATCATCTACTGTTCGACCCGGTTACAGAAGCCAGTTGGGAGAGTTATGTGACAACACTTGTTCATAATTTCTTTCTCCTTGCATATCTGTTTTTACTGAGTGCAGGATATCAGCGTGCTGGCAAATGGGACCGCGGGGAGTCAAAGCCTCTCTGATTATATGCAGGCGTCAGCCACGGGACCAGCAAGGCTGATGATAGTCTGTTATGACTAGAGGGCTCAAGTAACGTTTGCTCCCTATTATGGCCCAGCTTTCATTTACATGTATATTCAAAAATTATCATAAGGCGTTTATAAGAAGTGTAATAACTCAGTAACAAGACCATTTAGTAAGTACAGTGAGTATTGTGCATGTATGGATTTATTATAGACAGTGAGCTGGTTGATGGACCACAGAAGCAGGCACAGCTCTAACCCTTATTTTACCAGGTAAGTTGACTGAGAACACATTCTCATTTACAGCAACGACCTAGGGAATAGTTACAGGGGGTGTATGAGCCAGTTGGAAGCAGGCGATTGAGGAGATAGCGGGTATTACAAATAAATTTTGCATGGTCACCCCACTACGCACTGGCGCCAGAGACACGTGTATTTCTCAAACCCTGTCTTTAATAAGTTTGATTCCTGACCATTTCATTTGCCCAGTCTTTCAACCAAATGAGTGGGAGGTTGTACATATGTCTGCCTCTATAGAGTGAGTCACCCCAGCAGCATTATTTCAATGTTATGTTGAAGACTGACTGGTTGATGAGAGGAGTCTGTTGGAGCCCTGCCCTTCCTCCATCCAGCTGGTAAAGGCATCTCTGTCCATCCGTCAGTGGCAGGCCCTTCCCTGGCCTCCCTCCCCTTCCCCTCCATTGTTGGGTCACTCGCTAGTATTTCTCTTCCCTCCCTCCCTCCCGCTCCATCCCCTTCAACAGTATGTGTGTGAATGAATGTCCTACTACTACACTCTGCAGGCTGCCATGATAACAGATTTATTTTTCCTCTTGCCACCCGAGTATCCCGGTTTGTTTAGGGAGTAAATGTTATTTACAATAACAGTTGCATGGAGAAATTCAGACTTCTTTGAAATGAAAATGGGTGGCCCTCCCTTCAGCAAAATATATTTGACCTAAACCCTCCCTGAACACTTGAAAAAATAATAAGCCGGTGACCCCTATACCCAAATGAATAATAAAATAAATAGTGGAGAGAACATGCCTACCATTTACCCTCGCTTCTTAGATAGACCAGAGGCTTATATATGCCTTTATAGAAACTGTTCTTTTGTCACGCCCTGACCTTAGAGAACCTTTTATTTCTCTATTTTGTTTAGGTCAGGGTGTGACTAGGGTGGGTAGTCTTGTTTTTTATTTTCTATGTTGGCCTGGTATGGTTCCCAATCAGGGGCAGCTGTCTATTGTTGTCTCTGATTGGGGATCATATTTAGGCAGCCTTTTTTTCCCACCTGTTGTTTGTGGGATCTTGTTTTTGTATTGTAGCCTTTTGCACTACAAAGCTGCATGTTCGTTTTGTTACTCTTTATTGTTTTGTTGCTGGTTCACATGAATAAATATGATGAATGCCTTCCACGCTGCACCTTGGTCCAATCCTTCCAACAAAGATCATCTTTGTACTGTAAGCATTACATGGCAACGCAGGAATTTTGATAGCGCATAGGTCTGCGGGCCGGAAGGTTGTGGGTTCACAGACCACAGTGGACAACACTAGGGGATGGAAATATCTACTTTATAGTAAAAGCATTGAATCTATCATATATGCAGGTCTGTGAGAAAATGGCCTTTTTATAAACATTTCATGCAATTCTAGTTCCTTTTACATGTTTGCAGATTAATTGTTTAACACCACAGAAATTGCAGGCTAAGAATGGAGAGAGAGAGAGGCCTATGTTCATCTTATCATATTTCTCCAATGCCAAATCAGTGTGTATTGTTTGCAAACTGTCCCCGTTTGCAAATAATACAAAATCAGAGTCGTCATTAGGAATCTGAGCAAAAGTTAGGCCTACCTTTCCACCCCAGACAGAGTAGGCCTACCTTTCCACCCCAGACAGAGTAGGGCTACCTTTCCACCCCAGAAAGAGTAGGGCTACCTTTCCACCCCAGACAGAGTAGGGCTACCTTTCCACCCCAGAAAGAGTAGGGCTACCTTTCCACCCCAGACAGAGTAGGGCTACCTTTCCACCCCAGACAGAGTAGGACTACCTTTCCACCCCAGACAGAGTAGGGCTACCTTTCCACCCCAGACAGAGTAGGGCTACCTTTCCATTCCAGACAGAGTAGGGCTACCTTTCCATGCCAGACAGAGTAGGGCTACCTTTCCACCCCAGACAGAGTAGGGCTACCTTTCCATCCCAGACAGAGTAGGCCTACCTTTCCATCCCAGACAGAGTAGGGCTACCTTTCCATCCCAGACAGAGTAGGGCTACCTTTCCACCCCAGACAGAGTAGGGCTACCTTTCCACCCCAGACAGAGTAGGGCTACCTTTCCACCCCATACAGAGTAGGGCTACCTTTCCACCCCAGACAGCGTAGAGCTACCTTTCCATCCCAGACAGAGTAGGCCTACCTTTCCATCCCAGACAGAGTAGGCCTACCGACGCATAAAAATGTAAGCTTTAACTGCTTTGCTTCTCTTCTTCCATGGCTTACCTTAACCCGATGAGGGAAGGTCACAAGTGTTTCCCTAAATGCTGTCTGGGTTTAATCAGCTTCTATTGTACAGAAAGTGAATATCTAAATCAGTTGAAAGTGAATTAATTAGATTACTACCAAAGCAAAATAAAAATGTTTTTATCCTTGGCTGTAGAAGGTTGGAGCTCAGCCTCTGAATGTCAAAGAAACTAAACAATGATATCCCCATATGTGTCGGAGTCACGTTTTTCCGGATCTGTTTTTTTATAACAATGGATAGGCCTGTGATTTTTGCCATTTTCTTTAATGAAAGTTAGGCCTATGGCATTCCCTCTCAAACCTCATCAATTCGAGTCCAGGGCCTGGTTTTCCAAAAGCATCTTAAGACTAAGTTCATCGTTAGAAACTTCGTAAGAGCACCTTTACATTTCCGAGCCGTTTCCCAGAACCGTCTTTTGTAGTGTTGCACTTGAAGTCGCTCGTAATCTAATGCCTGTCTCAGACCACTCGTAGAACAGCTAAGAGCGTTGTTTGCCCTCCTGCCTCACTTAACACACAGAAAATCTCAGCTAAACATAGAATGAAGATGTTTATCTGTCTCATTGTGACCTCCGAATACTTCATAGTTGAATATAAATAGCCTGAAAAGTTTGCAATGTTATAAACAAGCGAAGCAAGGATAAATAAAATATAAAATATAAAAACCGAGATGACAAAATTATATAATAGCTAGATTATTAGGATAAATATTGACATCACTTTCCGGTATGTGCAGTCGATAGACCTACCTAGTATTAAGCCATTAGGCTACATCTGAGCTATTAGACCTATAGGCTACTATTATCTAAAAGCTCACACATTTTACAGTATCTAACCAATAATCTAAAGGTCAACATAAAGGTCTATGGCAACGTCGCTTAACTTGCTACTTAATATTAATGATTCTGTTTAATTGTAGAATATCTGTAGGCCTACTTGAAGCTCAATTCCCGCCTGCCATTAGGCTACAATGATTTATTGAGAAATTACAAAAATGACCGTCATCCTATTTCTAGGTCACATTGATACACTATATATACAAAAGTATGTGGACATCCCTTCAAATTAGTGGCTTTGGCTATTTCAGCCACACCACTGACTGGTGTATAAAATTGGCCATGCAATCTCCATAGACAAACATTGGCAGTCGAATGGCCTTACTGAAGAGCTCATTGACTTTCAACGTGGCTCCATTATAGGATGCCACCTTTCCAAAAAGTCAGTTTGTCAATCTTCTGCCCTGCTAGAGCTGCTCCAGTCAACTCTAAGTGCTGTTGTGATGAAGTGGAAAGGGCACACAATCTCACAGAACGAGACCGCCGAGTGCTGAAGCGCGTAGCTCGTAAAAAGTGTCTGTCCTCGGTTGCAACACGCACTACCGAGTTCTAAACTGCCTCTGGAGACAACGTCAGCACAAGAGCTGTTCGTCGGGAGCTTCATGAAATGGGCTTCCATGGCTGAACAGCCGCACACAAGCCTAAGATCACCATGCACAATGCCAAGTGATTATTAGGCTGGAGTGGTGTAAAGCTCGACTCCATTGGACTCTGGAGCAGTGGAAATGCAATCTCTGGAGTAATGAATCACGCTTCACCATCTGGAAGTCCAATGGACGAATCTGGGTTTGGCGAATGCCAGGAAATGCTACCTGCCCCAATTCATAGTGGCAACTGTAAAGTTTGGTGGAGGAGGAATAATGGTCTGGGGCTGTTTTTCATGGTTCGGGCTAGGCCCCTTAGTTCCAGTGTAGGGAAATCTTAACGCTACAGCATACAATGACATTCCGGACAATTCTGTGCATCCAGCTTTGTGGCAACAGTTTGGGGAAGGTCCTTTCCTGTTTCAGCATGTAATGCCCTCGTGCACAAAGCGAGGTCCATACAGAAATGGTTTGTTGAGATCGGTGTGGAAGAACGTGACTGGCCTGCACAGAGCCCTGACCTCAACCCCATCGAACACCTTTGGGATGAATTGGAATTCCAACTGCGAGCCAGGCCTAATCGCCCGACATCACTAATGCTCTTGTGGCTGAATGCAAGCAAGTCCCCACAGCATGTTCCAACATCTAATAGAAATCCTTCCCAGAAGAGTGAAGGCTGTTATAGCAGCAAAGGGGGGGCCAACTCTATAATAATGTCCATGATTTTGGAATGAGATGTTTGATCAGCAGTTGTCCACATACTTTTTGGTCTTGTAGTGTATTTTATATAGCGAACAAGGCAATGAGTGACTTTGGCTTTATTTATTGTTACTCGCAGTTTACACAAACTGAAGAAATGCAGAATTGACATAATCAAACATTGCATTCAAAATTGCACGAGAAAACATTGAGAATACATAACACATGGCAAACAAAACATTAGTAACATCTGCTCTTTCTATGACAGACTGACCAGGTGAAAGCTATGATCCCTTACTGATGTCACCCCTTATTGTTTCACTTCATTCATTGTAGTTGAAGGGTAGGAGACAGGTTTATGAAAGATTTTTAAGCCTCGAGACAAATGAGACATGGATTGTGTATGTGTACCATTCAGAGGGTAAATGGGCAAGACAACATATTTAAGCTCTTTTGAACGGGGTATGGTATCAGGTGCCACGAGCACCAGTTTGAGTGTGTCAAGAACTGCAACGCTGCTGGGTTCTTCACAATCCTCCTGAACTGCCACTGTAGGCCTACACAGCACATCATTGGTTAGGCAGCACAAAAAAACAGTTTTGGATCAGCAAGAGCAGGCTGGGGCTCAGGGTTGGATTATCCATTGCTGACCCCAGGAAGAGTAGCTGCTGCCTTGGCTAATGGGGACGCATAATAAATACACATTTCCAAATTGCTAAAAAATGTATTTGCACCATCCCAGCAGTGCAAAATAGTCACGATGAAAGTACATTTTCTTAGAAATATAACTTTGCTCTGTGCTTATCCGAGCATGCACTTCGTAGCCTATAGCTATGGATCCTTTGATTGAGACAATAGTGAATAGTATAGGCACACTTGATATCAGTGTGAGGGGCGGCATTGTGCACACATCGATATATAGCCTATATAGAAACATTCTAAAACAATAAGACACATTAAATTGTCATAAATTATAAATTACATGACCCTCCCATGGACTAGATAAACAAATATATACTAAACCCTCCCCTTGACTGAAATTAGAAAAGCATGACCCTTCCCCATTTTCCTCCAGGTACCCAATTCTGTCAATTTTGATCCATCACTTTACTAATGCCTTCCTTTGGCATCCATTTGTTTTGACTGGGGATTGTTCAGTTGAAGGATGAGGCATACATACAGTGCCTTGCGAAAGTATTTGGCCCCCTTGAACTTTGCGACCTTTTTGCCACATTTCAGGCTTCAAACATAAAGATATAAAACTGTATTTTTTTGTGAAGAATCAACAACAAGTGGGACACAATCATGAAGTGGAACGACATTTATTCGATATTTCAAACTTTTTTAACAAATCAAAAACTGAAAAATTGGAAGTGGAAGTGACAATGTGATTTATGGTGATTTTTGCAGCTTGCTCAGGCGCTAGAAGCCCATACTGAGCAAACATCTGGGACTGATCCTGGACCAGGAAGAAAATATAGGCAGATAGACTGTGTAAAAAAAATGTACGTACCTGGTTCTCTTAGGATTAAACCAGGGTTTTTACTGTAGTCTAAAGATAACGGGAAAAGATGTGTACCTGTACCAGCCTGTCTATGGTATGGTTCAGTAACCAAACTTTACTGTTTATGATTACGGCGCTCTGTTGATCCCATAATACAGGTTGTTTTTTTGCACATGCCACTAGTGTGATGGAGTGTAGACATATGACTACGATGAAAGTGATAACCGTTACCAGCAGCAATATTTGTTTCCCTGTTCAAATCAAATGTATTTATAAAGCCCTTCTTACATCAGACGATGTCACAAAGTGCTTTACAGACAGACAGACAGACAGACAGACAGACCGAGAGAGAGAGAGAGAGAGAGACCGAGAGAGAGAGAGAGAGAGAGAGAGAGACCGAGACCCTATCCCCCCCCCCCCCCCCCCCCCCCCGACACATAAACTACTGCAGCATAAATACTGGAGGCTGAGACAGGAGGGGTCGGGAGACTTTTCAGGAGTTGAACAAGATAAGAGTCTCTGAATTCTCCAAATGTCATATTCTTTAGGTCACATTTTGTGTCCAAACAGGGATGTGCCTGACTGATATTTTTCAGAATAAAATAAACACTTTTTTTCATGAGGACAGGTTAATCTGACCAGAATGTGACTGCTGCTGGTCAGAGTGCCTGACTACCTGGCGAAATGATTGTTTACACTGGTGATTGTCTGAGTGAGGGGTCAATGTCACTCTCTCTGCCTTCTATATTGTCCATCCTCCATGTATACAATTTATACTGGAATTTGTGGTACTAGAGCCACTCATCTTAAATACAGGATATTCACACACTATTGGTGATATGTTTTACATATGTTGAGTTGTAACAATTACTACATATGGTAGCCAACTTTCTGAAACATTTAGTGTATGATCACAAGGGTGTCCTGTCACTCCATTGTAATTCTCAGAATGTTCTTCTCAGCATAGGCAGGCGCTCTGTATCCATGTTCCACGGCACACAGACCTTGAGTCTGTACTGAAAAAACACAGAGCAATACATTTTAGTTTGAACAGGAAGGTAAATCAACTGGAAGCAAACTCTCTGGGCCTGCCTGTTCTCCTTAATCGCGCTCTCTCTCCGCACCATGACACAAGTATCAAATTCCACAGCTGTCTCGGTGCAGAACCTAAGAAAAGAGATCATATTACGACCAATATCACGACCTTCATGGGTGCTCTCCACGATATTCCATTAGATGTTGAATACATTGAAAAGAGCTCTGAGGCATCAACTCAGGTTTCTTAGTTTAATTGAGAAATCTGGTGTCTCTTTGACAGAGAGATGAAAGAGCCCAAAGTGTTGGCAGGCTGGATAATGCAGGGGCTGACCGGATCTGAAGCCCAGAGGCAGTAAAAATACATAGAATTATACTGTGTGTGTGTATATATATATACATGCTACCGTTCCAAAGTTTGGGGTCACTTAGAAGTGTCCTTGTTTTTGAAAGAAAAGCAACATTTTTGTCCATTAAAATAGCATAAAATTTATCAGAAATGCGGTGTAGACATTAATGTTGTAAATGACTATTGTAGCTGGAAACGTCAGATTTCTTTTAATGGAATATCTACATAAGTGTACAGAGGCCCATTTATTAGCAACCGTCACTCCTGTGTTCCAATGGCACGTTGTGTTAGCTAATCCAAGTTTATAATTTCAAAAAGACTAATTGATCATTAGAAAACCCTTTGGCAATTATGTTAGCACAGCTGAAAACTATTGAAGCAATAAAACTGACCTTTAGACTAGTTGAGTATCTGGAGCATTAGCATTTGTGGGTTCGATTACATGCCAAAATGGTCAGAAACCAATAACTTTTTCTGAAACTCGTCTGTATATTCTTGTTCTGAGAAATGAAGGCTTCACTTGTGCTCCACTGATCTACACTGGCCATGTGTCCACACTCCACATGCCTACCTGCCATGCTGGAGGGGTGGTTGGAGCAAAGGGGTGGTCAGGAACCAGGGGTTGACTGACAGCCTGTAGTAGGGAGGGATCAAGAAGGTGAACAGGGTTACAGAGTATGCATCCCAAATGGCACCTAATTCCCTATATAGTCCACTACTTTTAACCAGAGCCCTATGAGCACTGGTCAAAAGTAGTGCACTATACAGGGAATAGCGTTCCCTTTATATCACCTGTTACACAGTGAAATAACCGGAGTATCCTACCCAACATGGAATGAACCAGCGGGAAAGTGGCCTCCATTTTCAAAGGATCACTTTTATGCTCAATGGTCACTCTAGCTCCAGAATGTAAAAAATATAATTAATATTTTATTAAGCTAAGCTCAATTATAATCTTCTTGTTATAAAATCATGTAATATAAAATAATGGCATGGGACTTGTCTGCTAAATTGACAAGCCTACAGCCTATACAACATGATAACATACACATGGACTTTTCATTGTAGATATGTGGTAGTGGAGTATGAGTCTGAGGGCACACACTTGGTGTGTTGTGAATTCTGTAATGAATGTATTGTAATGTTTTTAAAATTGTATAACTGCCTTAATTTTGCCAGACCTCAGGCTCCCGAGTGGAGCAGCGGTCTAAAGCACTGCATCTCAGTGCTAGAGGCGTCACTACAGACATTCTGGTTCGAATCCAGGCTGTATCAGAACCGCCCGTGATTGGGAGTCTCATAGGGCGGCACACAACTTGGCCCAGCGTTGTCCAGGTTTGGCGGTGTAGGCCGTCATTGTAAATAAGAATTTGTTCTTAACTGACTTGCCTAGTTAAATAAAGGTTAAATAAAAAAATGTATATGGTACATAGTGAAATAACATACAGTAGGCCAACTCATATTCTAGTCTTCTGAAATATATTTTCTTAATATCAAAATGTTTGTTTAGACCTGCCGAAAATAAATAATGTATTTATTATGATGGAGTATATTCAATTGATTTATTAGACTTTTTTGAATGTAGATGTTCCACAGGCACACATCAGCAGCTTGTATGCGTGGAGGCCTGGAGATGCTACACGTGTTTATGTTAATCAACAGTCAATTACTGTGAGAGCGGCAGTTTTTTTTATGACAATAACCGGCAAACAACATTTCATGACTGTCACAGCCCTAGATCAGACTCCCGTGGAAACAGCACAGAGGAAATGAAGATGGCATTTGAAAACAACTCAAATGTCAACATGGCAGTCCGGAGGGGTTGCCATGCCAAAGGTGGAAGCCGGGCTTCAGGTTTCAAAGGTATTTGCAAGCAGTTACTCAAAAAGCCGGAAAAGAAAACGGCAACAGACCAGTGAGGCAGGGACAGAGCCCCACTGCACCCCAGCACGGGGGCCCTGACTTCCATTTCACGCCTGCCTGTTCCTGTGGCCCGGAGAGGGAGCTGCACTGTCATGGGTCAATGCGCCCCACATCGCGGTTCTGCATCATTTCACCGACCATAGAAAGACGGAAACAAGTTAGATAAATGGAGGAAGCGTCACATTCCTTTTTGTTTGTTAGAGCTGCAATGCAGGCAGACATCAGCTCTGGAAATCTGGAGATACTAGCTCAACCTCTTCAGAGCAAAGCCAATGCTGTTCACTGAATGATTTTTATTTTTTATTTATTATGGATCCCCATTAGCTGCTTCCTGGGGTCCGGCAAAATTAAGGTCGTTATACAATTTTAAAAACATTACAATACATTAATTATAGAATTCAGAACACACTATGGGTGTCCGAGCTGTGTGCACGTATTTTTAACAGACAGCTTGGTACCTTCAGCTTGTCAACATCTCTTACAAAAACAAGTAATGAGGAAGTCACTCTCTTCCACTTTGAGCCATGAGAGATTGACATGCATGCCATTAGTGTTAGCTCTCCATGTACCAGTCGTGCCAGTCGTGCTGCCCTGTTCTGAGTCAACTGCCATTTTCCCAAGTCCCTCTTTGTGACAATGCGACTGAACAGTAGTCCAGGTGCGAGAAAGCCCGGGCCTTTGAAATGCTTACTGAATTTGTTTACATAAATGTTCATTAGAATAAAGAGAGTTGATGCATCTTCAAAGCTGATCTGTACTAGTTGTCCCAGCCAGGCAGTGGGCCTTCCCTGGTGGTTAATGGGCTTATTAATTTGTAATGCTTAATTGTCCCATCATTCCTGAAGTGGCAGGTCGTTTGTCTGCCCCTCGGGGGCTCCTGCAGCCCCATTGAGAGCTTAAATAGAACATGTAGTCTTGGAGCCCAAACCTTTCATTTGAACAGTCACAGAACAGCTCTCCCTAAGCCTATTTGCTGTCATTCTGCTTTAATGGATTCCTCATCCAGCCCTCTCCCTCGCAGACCCGCCGCTCAAAGGGGAGAATTCCTCCCTGGCAGAGCGCTACATGCTTCAGCTGCAGTTGGAAGGCTCCTTTCTCTCAGGAGTTGAATTGGTTTCGGATATTTTGTTTTCTTCTGTTTGTATCTGCTCTGTTTGAGTCTAGGGGCTGTGTTGTATGTATTAAAATGGGGGGCAAGGGTAAGTCACGCTCATACAAATGCTCCCTAATGAAACTTAAGTAGCCTATCCACAGTTTTGACTGAAATTACAGCATCAACATTTGTCATACAGTTAGCATGATATGTCTTTTTTTGTTCTCAGTAAGTCTGACCAAATGTTGAAGAAGGGTAGTTTAGTTTTAGATAGGGGCTTGCTGGAGGGAGTGAGAGTGTACATTTGTCCATCTCCCTCGAACCATCGCGAATATGGGCTCCTCGCCAATGTGATGTACTGGGAAAATCTCACATCAACAAAAGCCCGTCAACATCCAAGCAAATGCCGACCCATCAAAAGATAGAAAGCATCACAATCCAAAGCATACTTCCTATAAAATGAATTAAATTCCATCCATCCATTCTAACAGGTCGTCCAGCACTCAAACTTCATCAACTCCCCAAAACACTTAAAAAACAGAGCGAGGGACCAGGGTTAACGGAGAGGTACAGGAAGGAACAAGGTTTTCAGGCCTGTGAATGGGACAGGGGAGTTTGTATGTGATTAGAACACTAAGCACAGAGACATGTATGTGCTGAAAGGAAAACTTAGCTCATTATGTGATGCTGAGGATTAAGATTGTCCTCTATTGTTCCCTGGGGAGGTACCAGGGGCTTGGCCCACAGAGGGAGGGACTTGTCCTCCTTTGAGCGAGCAGCCATACACCTACCCTGAGTTTCCCCCTTTTGAAAAGGGCCATAATAGGTTGTCTATGGCGGCTAGGTTGTATGGTGGAGGAATCTTTTCTCATTCAATTTCTTTTTTGTGTTTTGTGTGTGTGTCCTGCTTGTTGTCCATTGTGATTCTGCAGGGTGAATATCAGCCCAAATTCTGCAGTGGTCCAACCTGAATAGAAAAGAAACAAGCGGAGTATGGAAGGGGGGAATAGGCATAGCAATTAGTAAAGACATGTTTGAAGAGCGAGCACGGTGCACACAAAAGTTTTCTTTTGAAGTTTCAAAAACTTTTGTCCTGCACCCTCCATTCTTCCATCAAAGCTCAGCAATTCTGCATAATGTTCCTTTTTGGTACTTCTATGTACCTGAAATGTTTGTCCGTCAATGCCCAAGAACTAGCAGTTACTTGTCTGACTTTCCTTTAGTCTTCTTTTGTTCATGTGCAGATTATCTGGGCTCAACAAATCTTTTCATTATGTTTCCTTTATGAGGAAAGGTAGACGTAAAGCAACTTTAACATTCCATTAGAAGTCCAAACACACAGCACAAACTACTTTTTCTTTCCAATGTTGATGTAAAGGTCTCCTTTTTAAAGTTACCATTCCATATCTGGGTGTGAGTATAGCTATGCAATTACTCCTTTAATTAGTTTGTTCCACAAACATAGAAATCAATCCCCGGTGCCTCGGCTATCGGACGTCAGTTCTATCAGCAGGACATTGTGTTGTAAGTAATAGCTGGAGTCAACGGGAATGAAGGCTTGTTTTTCACATTCTATCCTAAGCTCATTTCAAAACGTTATGCTCATTCAGTATACCCACGTACAATTCACTGTAATCGTTCTTAATTCATTTCAACTGCAAATGTTTTATTCTGAGATTTAAAATAGTTTATGAAGGTATGTCAGCCTGCGTGGCAAAAACATTCTACTTGAGTGAGAGCTCTGCTTCGATGTGGTTGGTAGCTTCCACTTTCTGATTTGTTAGATCTAATTAAGTGTGACTCCTTGAGTATGTACTGTACACATCTGGCAGAAGGAGGAAAGCTGTCATATGGTGGAAAGTGAAAGAGCAAGGCTTAATAAACATGTTGTACCAAGTCAAGTACAAACCACAAAGTAGAGTTCATTCAGCCCTCATCTCCTCCAACTAGTGTCTAGCACTCAAGTAATAATGTATTGAATAGTTTAATGTAGAATAGTACCAATTCTGATTTAGTGTTTTGCTGTAATCACATTCATCAAAGGGACAGTAACCTCGACACAGTGAAGGATGCCAGATCTTTTAACCGAGGGCTTTAGTCTTTGGCTGCCTGTTGACTTTGAAGTGTGGGTTGCATAAGCCAGTCTCACATTCCAGAACTGATTTTATAGTACAGTGTAGTACAGACTGTTTATCTATCTCTTGTCCATGCACCTAAAGTACGTGTTAACAATATATGTTCATATAAAATATGTGTTTGTCAGTGTGTTTGTTTGTTGTTTGGCAGTCTGCATCTATCAGTTTTTATCAATATGATTTGTAATAATATCCATGTCCTGCATATTACCCATTTTCTTAACTTTATGTTAGATTTAGAAGGGATGTCAATATGTACCCTGCTTCTCTGAATTGTCTTTCATTTCGCAGTAACAGGAACCCCAATCCTCGAACCCTGTTTGTTTTATGGAGCCTTAATATGTTCAAATTATTTGGATGGAACTGGAGAGGGAGTTTAAAGTGCAGGGGCTGAATGTCGGTTTCAAAGTAGGTGTGGGGCGATCGATATGTGAGATATGTTAATTTGGTAAAGTCCCTCCTAACCTTGATGTTTGCTACAATTACACTGAAGCAGCTGGAATGATGAGTGGGAGTGTCAAAGAGAAGAGACAGGGACACACGTCGCAGGCAGCGACCACCGAAGACAACTGGGAATTTCCTCATGTCACTTCCCCGCAGATATGTCTTAAAGCATCAGCATGCTTCGGTTCAGCTGCCGTCTAGCCAAACTCCGATAAGTCAAGAAATCTGTAATTAATTTTAATGTTTTTGCTGAGAAATCTTAGTTGTGCAATTTTACATCTAATTAAGATGTCTGGTGCAGTGTTTCTCCAGTGAACAAATTTGCATGAAAAACGATTAGTCTCTCTTTAAATGACAACAAACACTTAATTGAATAATCCCTACTGTTGACCAATCACCGACGAAGGGACATAGCCTTCGGCTATCGACTTCTGCTTACCTCGAGACAAATGTTGTGTGCACGAACAGCCAAAAAAAAACATTGCCGTAAACCAAAACAAACAAAAACATCACAAAATGTTGTCATAATATACAGTACCAGTCAAAAGTTTGGACACACCTACTCATTCCAGGGCTTTTCTTTATTTTGACTATTTTCTACATTATAGAATAATAGTGAAATAACACATATGGAATCATGTAGTAACCGAAAAAGTTAAAGAAATACAAATATTTTATATTTGAGATTCTTTAAAGTAGCCACCCTTTGCAGTGATGACAGCTTTGCACACTCTTGACATTCTCTCAACCAGCTTAATGAGGTAGGAATGCATTTCAATTAACAGGTATACCTTGTTAAAAGTGAATATGTGGAATTTCTTTCCTTGATGCGTTTGAGCCAATCAGTTGTATAAGGGGGATATACAGAAGATAGCCCTATTTGGTAAAATACCAAGTCCATATTATGGCAAGAACAGCTCAAATAAGCAAAGAGAAACAACAGTCCATCAAAGTCAGTTAAGTACAAATTCTTATTTTCAATGATGGTCTATTTTTGGTTCCAACCGCCGTGTCTTTGTGAGATGCAGAGTAGGTGAACGGATGATCTCCGCATGTGTGGTTCCCACTATGAGGCATGGTGAGGGGGTGGGGGGGGGGGGGGTGTTTTGCTGGTGACAGTCTGTGATTGATTTAGAATTCAAGGCACACTTAACCAGCGTGGCCACAGGACAATGACCCAAAACACTCCTCCAGGTTTATGGCTATTTGACCAAGAAAGAGAGTGATGATGTGCTGCATCAGATGACCTGGCCCCCACATTCACTCAACCTCAAACCCAATTGAGATGGTTTGGGATGAGTTGGACCGCAGAGTGATGGAAAAGCAGGCAACAAGTGCTCAGTGTATGTGACTCACCAGCTCAAATTGGTCTTTTGTAGCAAAATTTGAAATGTTTTTTTTTTACATTGGATATAAATCAAATCAAATGTATTCATATAGCCCTTCGTACATCAGCTGATATCTCAAAGTGCTCTACAGAAACCCAGCCTAAAACCCCAAACAGCAAGCAATGCAGATGTAGAAGCACGGTGGCTAGGAAAAACTCCCTAGGAAGAAACCTAGAGAGGAACCAGGCTATGTGGGGTGGCCAGTCCTCTTCTGGCTGTGCCGGGTGGAGATTATAACAGAACATGGCCAAGATGTTCAAATGTTCCAAACAGGAAGGATATAACCCCACCCACTTTGCCAAAGCACAGCCCCCACACCACTAGAGGGATATCTTCAACCACCAACTTACCATCCTGAGACAAGGCCGAGTATAGCCCACAAAGATCTCTGCCACGGCACAACCCAAGGGGGGGCGCCAACCCAGACAGGAAGATCACATCAGTGACTCAACCCACTCAAGTGACACACCCCTCCCAGGGACGGTATGAAAGATTCCCAGTAAGCCAGTGACTCAGCCCCTGTAATAGGGTTAGAGGCAGAGAATCCCAGTGGAAAGAGGGGAACCGGCCAGGCAGAGACAGCAAGGGCGGTTCATTGCTCCAGAGCCTTTCCGTTCACCTTCCCACTCCTGGGCCAGACTACACTCAATCATATGACCCACTGAAGAGATGAGTCTTCAGTAAAGACTTAAAGGTTGAGACCGAGTTTGCGTCTCTTACATGGGTAGGCAGACCATTCCATAAAAATGGAGCTCTATAGGAGAAAGCCCTGCCTCCAGCTGTTTGCTTAGAAATTCTAGGGACAATTAGGAGGCCTGCGTTTTGTGACCGTAGCGTACGTGTAGGTATGTACGGCAGGACCAAATCAGAGAGATAGGTAGGAGCAAGCCCATGTAATGCTTTGTAGGTTAGCGGTAAAACCTTGAAATCAGCCCTAGCCTTGACAGGAAGCCCGTGTAGGGAGGCTAGCACTGGAGTAATATGATCAAATTTTGGGGTTCTAGTCAGGATTCTAGCAGCCGTATTTAGCACTAACGGAAGTTTATTTAGTGCTTTTTCCGAGTAGCCGGAAAGTAGAGCATTGCAGTAGTCTAACCTAGAAGTGACAAAAGCATGGATACATTTTTCTGCATCATTTTTGGACAGAAAGTTTCTGATTTTTGCAATGTTACGTAGATGGAAAAAAGCTGTCCTTGAAATGGTCTTGATATGTTCTTCAAAAGAGAGATCAGGGTCCAGAGTAACGCCGATAAGTAGAGAGTAGAGTAGAGACTCAGAACTACAAAATTGTATATCATACACTGCATTTGAGGAACAATGGCAAAGTAATTCTGCTTTGAAAGTTGATCAACTTGTAAACTCACTATTGAGAAAAGGGCCTTTGAAAGTTTTGGTATTTACTGGAGTGCTCTCCTTTGTCTACACCCATTCAGTATTGTTCACACCATCTTAAGCCAGCCCCAACCATCTCTTTAAGGATTCACATGTGAGTTCGTGCTAAACAGTGAGTAGTATAGTAAAGATTAAGACTAAAAGTGGTAGTAGCCTACAATAAAGAACAATTCCAGGTAAACATTGTGTCCAGATACATTTTTTAAATAAATAGTAGATGACACTTACGCAGACACACTTGTCTAAATTGATGGGTAATGTGAAATGCCACATCCAGTGGTGGGAAAAGTACTAAATTGTCATACTTGAGTAAAAGTATAAAGCATTTCAAAGGTCTTATATTAAACCAGACGGCACAATTTTTTATATATATATATTTTATTGATGATAGCCAGGGGCACACTCCAACACTCAGACATAATTTACAAACGTGTCACGTTCTGACCATAGTTCTGTTATTTTATTCTTTGTTTTAGTATGGTCAGGGCGTGAGTTGGGGTGGGCAGTCTGTTTGTTTTTCTATGTTGGTTTTTGTGTTCGGCCTAGTATGGTTCTCAATTAGAGGCAGGTGTCGTTAGTTGTCTCTGATTGAGAATCATACTTAGGTAGCCTGGGTTTCGGTTTTGGTTTTGGTTTTGTTCACATTGATTATTGTTTTCTTTTTCACTGTTCAGTTTGTTTTGAATAAATCATCATGAACACTTACCATGCTGCACTTTGGTCCTCCGATCCTTCTTCCACCTCTGAATGCCGTTACAAAACAAAACATTTGTGTTTTGTGAGTCTGCCACATCAGAGGCGGTAGTGATGAACAGGGATGTTTTTTCTAAGTGTGTGAATTGGACAATTTTCCTGTCAAAATGTAACAAGTACTTTTGAGTGTCAAGGAAAATGTATTGCATAAAAAGTACATTATTTTCTTTATGAATGTAGTGAAGTAAAAGTTGACAAAAATAGAAGTAGTAAAATAATGTACAGATACCACAAAAAATGACGTAAGTAGTACTTTAAAGTATTTTTACTTAAGTACTTTACACCACTGCCCAAATGCCTTCACACCAGTACATTAGCATACTATATATACACTGTTACACATGTACTTATCACATAGTATTTCATACATAAGTTAAGGCTTAAACCCGAGTGAGGTGCACATGTACAGTACATAAACAGATGCATGCGCCATATATTTATGTGGTGGACACTTGATATGGTCACATGATATTGTTGTGGTATGTCACAAAATCATATTACGACCACACATATCAATATTTATTATATATCAATATTTTGCGAAGTGGATGGTCTCTACAGAAGGTGTAAACGATAAAGCCAAATGGTTACTTGCATAGTAGCAATATAAGAAATAGATGGTGTCAATGTAAATAAAATATACAGTATGTACAATAACAATATCAATAACGATAGTGATAGATGAGGTAGTTGTATGCATACAATCAGGGTTAAAGTGGCTGAGCAGCAGGATAAAAAAAAATAGTAGCAGCAATGTATGGTGTGTGTGTTAGGAGAGAGTCATGTAAATAGATGCACTGCAGATGACTGGTCCGTCCAAACCACACATGAACAAGGGAATCTATATTCGGAAAGCCTGTTTCTGTCCTGCCCTTGACTTTGGTGCAGGGCATGTGATGTCCATAGCCTCTTCGTCGCAAAACTCCCTGATCTTGTCAAAAATATAGTTTGTCTAGCTGTGTCCAGTCCAGCTGGAGCTTTTACAGGCAGACCATGTATGGGAGGAAGGATGTCAGCATTGCGCAGCAGCTGAAACCTGGTTTAATCGAAGCTGTAAAACAGGGAATAACAACAAAAAATCTGAAGACATTACAACCCTGCACAACATCAATTCACCTCCCAAGTTCAGATAAGAATAACCTCATATAATGAAAATATTTTTTTACCTGAAGTAATGGTATTGCTTGATCTGTGGCAGCAGCCTGAAGTATGGAGTCAGGTGTTGTTGCCAGCCATTGCTTTCCACCAGCACCGTACCATCCTCCAGTCCAACCAGTTGTGGGATGTTGACCCCTGTCACAGTGCTGTCCTTCACAACACCAGCAATCTCAGACAAAGTGTTCACTCTGGTCTTTCTGAAGCGCTGCTTGATGAGGTCAAAGCACCAGTCAGGGGCAAACTTGGTGTGGCCTATGATCAGGAAGTGAAGGTCCAGATTGTGGTGGAGCTTGTGCATGGCCCACTAGGCACAATACCAGAACACAAACTTGTTCTTGTTTTGGCCACTGCAGTTATCACAATTCAGGTCCACACGTGTTTTCCCAACTCTGTAGTTGGTGAAGAAATGTTGCATGTAGTTGATGACTGCGCAGCTGCCTTTGCTTGCTTTGTCCAGCTCTCTTTTTGATGACTGTATGACTGGTGGATTAGAGTCATTATTATACAATAGATGCGAAATGGCATTCTGAGATATCACTACACACAGTTGATACAGGTAATGTTAGCTACTTTATCTAGCCAGCCATCTAACGTCAGCTGGCTAGCTAACAGCAAGCTTAACTATCAATACAAACTGATTTTCATAGCTAGCTAAAGTTAACCAATAGGTTCAATGTTAGCTAGTTAGCTAGCTAACATTAGGCTATAACTAGCCATGCGAAATGGCATTCTGAGAAAACTACACTAACGTTACACACACTTCATACACAAGTTAATGTTAGCTAGCAAGCCAGCCACCTAACTTTAGCTGATGTTATCTAGCTAACAACGAGCTTTATCTTGGGGTCTTTTGTTTAGACACGTCACGTTAACGTTAGTTAGCTAAACTGAAATATAAACCCAATCCATAGAGTAATGTTACTAGCAATACAAACCGATTGTCATAGGAAGCTAATAGTGAGAAGGAGAGATCTTGTGTTGGAAAATTGCTTTTTTTCACTCGATCTGTCCAACTTATCACCTTATCGCCTCTAAAATGTAAATAAAACACTATAAAGAGTTTATATAATGTGTCATTACATACCTATTTGAAGGTTTGTGTCGAATTTGAATCTGGTTTTTAGGGCGGTGCTAAAGTGATCTTAGAAGTAAACAGCAGCTTTGAGAATGATGATCACATGCAATTATGATGAAACAAATGACTAGGTATCCCCCCTTACCCCCATCACTGTCCATTTCTTGTTTTTAAAGGATTATAGAAGTGCTACACCTGGTGGAGAGAGATTGTAAGACAGAAATAGTTGCTTTATGCGTGCTGTACGTTACGACATGACACGTCAAGATGTAACAGAGCGTCCACTTTTTCAACTTTTCTCCAATACTATAGAGCCATTACCATGTCGATCAACGCTTGAATAGAAACGTAGTTCACACCCCCGATTTTGACATCAACACAGTCGCTACAGTCCCATTAGTTTTCTTTGTAGCCTCGTTTGAATGTTGCGGTTGCGCACATTTGTACGAAATGGGGTGAGTTTACGTTATACGTTGATGATAGCTTCACGGCAGACTGCAACCCATTTTGCAAGACATCCTTTGTTTCTGTTTAGTTTGCACAGCTTGTTTGGCCTATTGTGTTCCACTGATTTCAAACCGAGTTATTTTCAGAGTGAGAGAGTCAGCATTGCATGGCACGATTGTCGTTCAGAAAGTAGTCCATCACAACTTTTTCCCACAGACCTTAGGTGATAGCGCTTGATAAATTCAGGGCAGAAATTGTATTTGTTCTCCATGGCTAACGTTATATCTTTCGGAAAACAATGCAGTATAAAGGATTATCTACGCATTACGAGCAGCTCATTTTAGAGACACAAGATGCAACACCGCAGACCAATCCAAACTCATCTCTCGGCATGTCCAGCCCACTCATTATCTCAGCTAATCATGGCTAGCGGGAAGGTTGCTCACTTTCTCTGTGGCTAAACGAACTATGCTCGTAATTTATCAATGTATTCATATTTACAGTTGACATACAAGTTTGATATTAAGGCACATGAAAGTTCACCTGTTCGAGAAGGCATTTCTGTCAAACAATGCATTTTGATTAAAAACTATAACTATAAAATATTTTTACATTCTAAAGGCTCTCCTGTGAAGGCTCTCTTGCGACATACGCCTAGTTTCCTGAATCGGGTCACATATGTGGGAAGTCCTTCAAGACTGTTGGAAAAGCATTCCAAAGTGAAGCTGGTTGAGACAATGCCAAAAGTGTGCAAAGCTGTCATCAAGGCAGCCATGGCTACTTTGAAGAATCTCAAATATAAAATATATTTTGATTTGTTTAACACTTTTTTGGTTACTACATGATTCCATGTGTTATTTAATAGTTTTGATGTCTTCACTATTATTCTACAATGTAGAAAATAGTAAAAATAAAGAAAAACCCTTGAATGAGTAGGTGTGTCCAAACTTTGACTGGTACTGTATGCATAAACTGCCCCAAACTGTTTCAGATGGGAAGCATGCCGACGCCTTGAGAGGCTTCCGTGAGACAAACAGAGGCCTGTAAGGAGGTATTCAGTCGGTTCCCTTCTTGAAGGGAATCCATGTGGGACCTGGGTGGTTGAGTCTATCAACCTCGTGTGAGGGTTGTATCAGTCCATCATCCTAATATGGCAGAGGGTCAGAGGGCTCAGGGATCCACTGTATCTTCTCCAGCCCATCCATATACCCATTTTAGGCAAATCTTTGGCTTTCCTACGTGACCCTGAGTAAAAGAAGTGTGAGTGTGATATGAAGCAGCCCCTGCATGCAGGCATGAGGAAAATGTGCTTTCCAAGTGAGGCAGAAACCAGGCTTGAACAGAAACCAAGGTTTGAACAGTGAACTAAAACAGGCTTTTGGCTTAATCCCAACACCCCCCTCGTTTTCCAGTGTCCCTCCGTGGGGGAGTGGCAATTGAAAATGGAGCAGCAAGTGGTAGAGAGAGCTAATTTAGGACTAGGGAATGGGACATCACTCTCACATCAAAAACCGCCCACGGATACCACTCAATTCATTTATTACGAGCGTTGTGTTTTTCACAATGTGGCAGTAATAGCTTTCCTTACATGTGACTGACCGGCTCGAATCGGTTTTATGTAGCAAAATTTGAAATAGTGTTTTTTACATTGGATAAAAGTAGAGACTCAGAGCTAGAAAATGGTATATCATACACTACAGTTGTGGAATCTCACTTTTGAGAAAATGGCCTTTGAATGTTTTGTTACCTACTGGAGAGCTCTTCTTCGTCTACACCCATTCGGCATCGTTCACACCCTCTTAGGTTTTATCCCCACCCATCTGTTTAAGGGTTGATCCAAGCGTTTTGTCCTAAAACAACAGCAGTCAAGCACCCAAGCTAACTGGCTAATGTTGGCTAGCTTGCTAGCTACTTTCAGACACAAATGAGAGAGCAGCTCACTGACCATTTTCCCCACCCTAGCAGAGATGATTGGCTGTTTTTATGTCATCCAGAGCGTTGGTGACTGCAACTGTGCTGCTGGCAACAATTTACACTTTTTTGCCAATGTTTACTAACACTGGTGCTCTGAAATCTGAGTTGATAGTCAGAACGAATTTACCAGCTCCGTCTATCAACAGTTGTCGCAGTGACATTCTATTGAAATGTTTACTTGCATAGTGGAGTCTTTTGTTAACTCTTGCTCCTACCTGAGACGCAGACGTCCCATCTAGACATCAGGAAATGCAAATGCGCTACGCTACATGCTAATAGCACTCGTTAAAACTCAAACGTTCATTAAAATACACATGCAGGGTATTGAATTAAAGCTACACTCGTTGTGAATCCAGGCAACAAGTCCGATTTTTCAAATGCTTTTCGGCGAAAGCATGAGAAGCTATTATCTGATAGCATGTAACACCCCAAAAGACCCGCAGGGGACGTAAACAAAATAATTAGCATAGTCGGCGCTACACAAAACGCACAAATAAAATATAAAACATTCATTACCTTTGACCATCTTCTTTGTTGGCACTCCTAGATGTCCCATAAACATCACTATTGGGTCTTTTTTTCGATTAAATCGGTCCATATATAGCCTAGATATCGATCTATGAAGACTGTGTGAACAAGGAAAAAATAGTGTTTTATTTATTATTATTTTTTATTTATTTATTTTTTTACCTTTATTTAACCAGGCAAGTCAGTTAAGAACACATTCTTATTTTCAATGACGGCCTGGGAACAGTGGGTTAACTGCCTGTTCAGTGGCAGAACGACAGATTTGTACCTTGTCAGCTCGGGGGTTTGAACTCGCAACCTTCCGGTTACTAGTCCAACGCTCTAACCACTAGGCTACGCTGCCGCCCCAATAACGTAACGTCATTTTTTTTAATAAAAAAAGTTGACGATAAACTTTCACAAAACACTTCGAAATACTTTTGTAATGCAACTTTAGGTATTAGTAAACGTTAATAAGCGATCAAATTGATCACAAGGCGATGTATATTCTATAGCTGTACTTCTGGAAATAATGTCCGGGTAAATCTCCACCAAAATATCCGGTCGGAGACCGGAAGAAATGTGTTGCCTCGTGTCCGTTTGACCAAGAAACAATTCGTAGGCAAATGACAAGACTGTTGACATCGTGTGGAAGCTGTAGGTATTGCAACCTCGGCCCCATTTAATGTGGTTCACGTTTAACAATGGGTTCAAGTTGCGCATGGATATATTTTCCCATTTTCAGTGATCAGATTTTCCTGCACTTTTCGATGAAACACACGTTCTGTTATAGTCACAGCCGTGATTTAACCAGTTTTATAAATGTCTGCGTGTTTTCTATCCACACATACTAATCATATGCATATACTATATTCCTGGCATGAGTAGCAGGGCGCTGAAATGTTGCGCGATTTTTAACAGAATGTTCGAAAAAGTAGGGGGTAGAATAAAGAGGTTTTTAAGACCTGTAGCTAGCTAGCTAAACACTGAACCATAATCCCAACTCATGACGTTACTACACTGCATGAATCTGCAGGTAGTTAACCAACCACGTTCAATGTTAGCTAGCTAACATTAGGCTATAACTAGCAAAGCAAATGGCTCTGAGATACAAATAATATTACTACACAGATCATACACGTGATGTTAGCTAGCGAGCCAGCCAGCTAACGTTAGCTAGCTAGCTAAGAGTACACTTTAACTTGAAATTAAAACGACTTTCTGACAAAATTAGAAACGTCTTCCGAGTGGCGCAGTGTTCTAAGGCACTGCATCGCAGTGCTAGCTGTGCCACTAGAGATTCTGGGTTCGAGTCCAGGCTCTGTCGTAGCCGGCCGCGACCATGGGGCGGCACACAATTGGTCCAGCATCGTCCGGGTTAGGGGAGGGTTTGACCGGCAGGGATGTCCTTGTTCCATCGTGCACTAGCGACTCCTGCGGTTGGCCGTGCGCAGTGCACACTAACACGGTTGCCAGGTGTACGGTGTTTCTTCCAACACATTGGTGCGGCTGGCTTCCGGGTTACTCCATGTGTAACTCTGTGGTGTTGTCTGTGTCACACTGCTTTGCTTTATCTTGGCCAGGTCGCAGTTGCAAATGAGAACTTGTTCTCAACTAGCCTACCTGGTTAAATAAAGGTGAAATTAAAAAAAGTGGGCATTGTGTCATGAAGCGGTGCAGCTTGGTTGAGTTATGTTTCAGAGGACGCATGACTCTTGACCTTCGCTGCTCCCTAGTCCGTACAGGAGTAGCAGCGATGAGACAAGACTGTAACTACCAATTGGGGAGAAAAAGGGGTAAAAAAAATATATATCAAAAATAATTTAAAAGTACAATTTCAAACATGTAATATCTAATTTTGCTAGCTAGACTATTTTACCTGAATACATGGACTGGAATGGATGCTTCTGCCTGTTACGGATGCCATCGTTGCCCTAACTTAGTTTGAAGATCCGGAGACAGTTGTTTTCGCCATCTCCTTAGCTATCATACTTCAATTCCACTGATTTCATAACTCGGTCCTCCAGAAAGTGGAGAGCACATCTTATGCAGTTCTACTACGGGATATATATTTTTTAAAGAAACATTAGACAGGATTACCTACACATGCTGACCAGCTCAAACAGACAGAAACGTGCTACACAGCAGACAAATCTGAGCTCATCTCTCGGCATGTCCAGCCCACTCATTATGTCAGCCAATCATGGCTAGCGGGAATGTTGCTGTCTTTTACTGTGGCTAAACCAACTAGGCACGTAATTTAACAATTGTATGCATATTTACATATGACATACAATTTTAAGGCATATGAAGTTCACATGTTCCAGAAGGTATTTAAGACAAAAAATGCATTTTGATAAACAAAAAAAGTTTACGTTCAAATGGCTGTCCTGTAAAGTAGTGATGTGCAAATATGTACTTCCCATATGAACAGCTGAACAACAATGTGCCCGTAATGTATCCACCCTCTGGATGAGAGTAGTAGAGTAGTTTGACTTGAGGCACCGGTACTGCTTGCCATGTGGAAAAAAATAGAATAATCTATGGCTTGGGTGGTTGGAATATTTTAACAATTTTATAGCTGTCCTGGATGGCAGGGAGCTCGGCCCCAGTGATGTACTGGGCGGTCCGCACCACCCTCTGTAGTGCCATGTGATCGAGGGCGGTGCTATTGCCATACCAGGCAGTGATGCAGCCAGTCAAAATGCTCTCAATGCTACAGCTGTAGAACTTCTTTGAGGATGTGAGGGCCCATGCCAAACCTTTTCAACCTCCTGAGGGGGAAGAGGCGCTGTCGCATGTGTTTGGACCATTTTACTGTAATTCTTAAGTGATTTGGACACCAAGGAACTTGGACATCAGAAGCTCTCGACCTGCTCCACTGTGGCACCGTCGATGTGGATTGATTCGTGCTCGCTCCCCCATTACCTGTTGTGAATTATCAGCTCCTTGGTCTTACTGATGTTCTGGCACCACACCGCCAGGTCACTGACGACCTCCCTGTAGGCTGACTCATCATTGCCGGTGGTCAGGCCTACCATTGTCGTGTCATCAGCAAACTTGATGATGGTGTTGGAGTTGTGTGTGGCCACGCAGTTGTGGGTGAACAGGGAGTATAGGAGGGGACTAAGCACACATCCCTGTGGGGCCCCTGTGTTGAGGGTCAGAGTGGTGGAGGTGATGTTGTCTACCCTCAAATTTTCTAATGAAGCCGGTGACGGAGGTGGTTAGCTCGTCAGTGTTATCGGCGGAGTCTCAAAACATATTCCAATCAGCGCTAGCAAAGCAGTCCTGTAGTATAATCTCTGATTCTGGTGACCATTTCTCAAACAGAGCAAGTCATGGGTAATTCCTGTTTGACTTTCTGCTTGTAAACAGGAAGCAGGAGTATGGAGTGATGATCTGATTTGCAGAATGATGGACGAGGGAGAGCCCTGTATACTTGCTTGTGGGTAGAATAACAGTGGTCTACAACTATATTGTCCCTAGTGGCATTGGAGACGTGTTGATGGAAGTTGGTCATCATGTGACCCAGAATTTCTGGCAAGCAGAACAGCAGCCTCTGGATGTAGGTTTTCTTTCAGGGTTACAGTGTTGTACAGTCATGGCCAAAGGTTTTGAGAATGACACAAATATAAATTTTCACAAAGTTTGCTGCTTCAGTGTCTTTAAATATTTTTGTCAGATGTTACTATGGAATACTGAAGTATAATTACAAGCGTTTCATAAGTGTCAAAGGCTTTTATTGACAATTACAGTATTTGCAGTGTTGACCCTTCTTTTTCAAGACCTCTGCAATCTGCCCTGGCATGCTGTCAGTTAACCTCTGGGCCACATCCTGACTGATGGCAGCCATTCTTGCATAATCAATGCTTGGAGTTTGTCAGAATTTGTGGCTTTTTGTTTGTCCACCCGCCTCTTGAGGATTGACCACAAGTTCTCAATGGGATTAAGGTCTGGGGAGTTTCCTGGCCATGGACCCAAAATATCGATGTTTTGTTCCCCGAGCCACTTAGTTATCACTTTTGCCTTACGGCAAGGTGCTCCATCATGCTGGAAAATCACCAAACTGTTCCTGGATGGTTGGGAGAAAGCTCTCGATTCTTAGGCAAAATTGTGAGTGAGCCCACTACCTTGGCTGAGAAGCAACCCCACACGTGAATGGTCTCCGGGTTCAGCACACCCACCTGGGACGTGAAATACTAGTCTGTTTGTGTTGACTTTAAACATAGAGAGCTGAACCTCTCAGTCCTTGAATGGGCTCATGGATTGCTCTCTGTTTGCTTCTGGATTTAGAAGGTACTTATACAGTTGGCATTTGTAAGGGGTGCGACTGAGTTGTTAAAATAGCATGTGTTTATCATGGGGTCCCTAACAGTCTGAGTAAGGAAAGGTTGTAGCTATAGCTTAAGTTACCATCCCTGACTGAGCCACTGCCATGTTGCACTAGGCTGGCTCTCAGGATGTCAGCTCCAAATACAGATGTAGGTACATTGGTATCATGCTGTTTTGGTTAAATGGAACCCATCCCCTATCTGTTCAACAGATGGGGACAATGCACTTATGATCATCACAATGTTACACTATTTCTTACTAGTGCTTTAGTTGTAGTCTGGATACCAGTCTTTTTAGCTAACATTCCACTCCTGTCATTTGCCAAAGAATGTTAGCAAATGTTAGCTGAAAAGGTACCCAGGCTACTTTAGCTGTTCATTTGTTAGTTTGCCCTTCCTAGCTGCTACAGGGGAGCTTCAGAGCAGCTGGGTCCAGGCTCATATAGGGCAGTGGTACAGGGCACAGAAAAGATAGCCCAGGGGCCAAGAGTCAGCCCAGTTTTGGCCCTCTGTCTCTCCTGGTGCTGAGGTCCCAGAGAACCCTGCCCTGAAGTAGGATGTTGCGTGGTCCAAGTCGATCCCCCCTCTGTGCCAGTAATCCCTAAAAGAGTAGAGGAAATGCTTAATGCCGGGTCAATCCTCCGCTCGACAGAATAAGGCATCCCTAAATCTGACTTGCGCTTCCTTCCCATGTCAGAGAGCAAGGCACCCTGGGTAATGCACATGGATTAACTTATGAAATGGGCTGAATACTGGAAACAGTTCACAGAATGTTTAAACGTTCATATTTCGGACCGAGATAGATGCGTAATCACAATGCGTAATCACATTTAGTAAATAGTATTAGTCCTAAACTTTGTTGCCTTGGCTCAGTCTAAAATAACTTTAAAAGAAGCAAGTATCAGGTGGACAGCTTAGTGAAAAGGAACGTGTTTGATACCATTCCATTGACTCCATTCCAGCCATTATTATGAGCCGTCCTCCCCTCAGCAGCCTCCACTGTTGTGGAGGGCCTCTGCGAATTGAGTCTTTCAATGCAATCCAAGCATACATAGTTTGGCCATTAAAAGCGATTAAAACTCACACACCTAGGAAATGTTGTGAAATGTCAACATTTAATAGCGCTGAATCAGTCATGTTTAATGAACTTTGAAAATGTTAACACTTCAAAGATGCATCTGGTGCGATTTTGACTGTTTTTTTATCCTCAACAGGTTGTTAATCCGTCAGAAGTGTTGTTCATTCTTTTGTATGCGTGTAGTGGGTAATGCAGTAAGGTCTGTGCTGTGACCAAGGCTCGTAAATTTCCCCCTCCGTTAAGAGCCAGCCGTTAATACAGACCTGTGTAACAGCACCGAACTGTAATTTTTTCCATAAGCTAGGCTCTGGAGTTGTATAAATCAGAGTGCTGGGGGTGAAGACTGTAGCTAGTGCTGCACACTGTCAATCCTCAGGAGCTTTGAATGTGTTGAGTTGGAATAACAGTCCCTCTCGAATTTCAGTCTCTAGTTTCTGCTCAAAAGGCAGAAAAGATTACAGTAATTAGTGTGGCTTTGAGATAAATCTTAATTAGTTTGAAGCTGGGGGGGTAACCTTGGTCCTGCAGGGACTAGGTGCTATTTTGATAGTTTGGTTTAATGTCTGTGTTTAGTTGGGTGTAATGCTCTTGTCCGACCATCTTTGCATCCGTTGGTTATTATCTGATATTGGGTACATCAATCTAAAACATGTTGTGGTAACGCTCTGGTTCTGAGAGTTTTAACCCTTCACCACTTAAGCCACAATTGAACTGTGAGTTGGCTTGGCCTGGTATCAACTGCTTGCCAGTGAATAAATGTGGACACTGACCCACCCACCCTCTTACTACTAGACTAGACTGTCCATACTGAGAACCAGTGTCTCTAAATTAAAATCCTAGAAGGACATGACCTTGTTGGAAAACACAGCCCTACACCAACACCTGACTCAGGGATTTAAATTTCTGTTGACCAAACACCTGGCCCTCTCGAGCTACCAGCCTCGTTACTTGGCAGACATGAAAGCAAATAAACTGTGGGGTTACACAAACAGTCCTGTCACAGGGCACCCAAACAGTAAATGTGTGAAATGCCGCACACTGTTGTGCCTGAAGAAAGGGGAAAATGAGTTTATTTTATTGAGAAACCTGACATCCCTCATACTGCATGTCTTTGTTTGACTTTCCATAAATCAGGGAGAGTTTTTGATGGGCGGGCTGCCGCGGGTGAGGGGGGGTTGATTTTCTGCAGGCATGGAGTGATGTTTGGATGTATATCAAGAAATCTATTGCTATTTCATGGAGGCTATATGACTGTATGTTTTTCTAGGCAAGACATTTGGCTTTTGATTAAAGGGTAGGGATCTGATCAAACGAGGGTGCGTATTGTTATTGAGTACAGCTGAACTTGAATGAATGATTTTCAACATGTTCTCTGTGTGTGTGCTCAGATTTAAGTGCACAGTGTAATCAAAATAACCTCTCATAGTGCCTTTAGTGTTTGAATGTGCATTTGACAGACTTGAAGAAAGGGTACTGTGGAGGGAGGGAGTGTAGGGGCCCACTGTAGGGGCCTAGAGTGTAAGGAGCATTACTGAGTGATAATGAAGCTGTCAGATGCCCTATCATCAGTGGTGCTCTCCTCTCTTCTGAACATGCCGGTCATGTGGTGGAGGGAGGAGCTGGGGAGAGGGTGGTGTAACCAGAGTACCATACAGCAACTCATTTTACCACTTAGTCAGATATTACCATCCAGCACTATAAAAATACTTTATTCTTTTTTTTCTATTGGCATTTCAAATATATTCTCAGTCCAAATAGCTGAATCCAAAGACATTGTCTTCAAATCAATGCACGTGGAGCTCGCAGGTGGTCCAAGACAGTTCTCGGCTCGCTCTTTTCACAAGCATCGGTTTTTGATTGAGATCTTCAGCGCAGGCCAGCCAGTCCAATATTAGCACAGATGGCCACTGACAATAGATAAGTAATGTATCCGTTTAAACAAGTTTCCACTGGTTTACCCAGTCCCACCTGTTGTAACGTCTGATTCTTGCTTCTCTGATGAACTGCTCTGTGAGAGTATGGCCACATCTTGAAGTGGTTTTGTGGCGTGAAGTATAGCAGATCTGTTTGGCATTGACTCATCATTGTTAATCCATCTCCTGGAGTGAGATACTGGGGGTGGCAGTACAAAGCTTTGAGCAGGACGAGTCACAGAGAGGAGATAGGAGATATGATCTGGGGTCTTCAGCATCGTGTCCCATGTTACTTGACACTGGATTCTGGTTCTGTCCTAATCCCACTCCTACAGCCATTAGAGCGTATTGGGTCACAGCTAGAGCTGTAAAGGAGGTTACAGTGAGTTATAAAACTTAGTTTTTTTTTCTCCCACTGACCGTAATGCCCTGCTACCTTTGTCTGTCTTGTCTCTCTCTCTGTCTGTAGATGACGCCAGCACTGGGAGGGATGGAGCTGGAACAGCGGGAGACGCAGAATACAGCACTGACCAGTCAGGGAAATTTGGTAAGACACTGAGCACTCTCTCTCTGACCTTTATCTCTTGTTTCATCTGACCCTAGTTCATTTAGAAACAGGGCATTCTCTTACTGCTGGGTATGTAGTGGTCCGTACTCTACCCCCTAACTAGAGTACGGACCACTACATACCCAGCAGTAAGAGAATGCCCTGTTTCTAAATGAACTAGGGTCAGAGTTTTGCATCTGGACACACCTGGACCCACTCTGCCCTGTGTGTGCTTCTCTGACACACACACACAAATAACCCCCCACTCACCTCAACAGCAGGGTACTGTTTGCTTTGGTAATTGCCTCTGACAGGCCAGAGAGCAAGCTATTTAAGTGAAGTGTGATTGGGGAAACATTCCACCCCCCCCCCTCTCTCTCTCCGTTGGCTGCCCCTTGGACTCAGTGGCTGCAGAATGTAGCCATGTTCTACCCTGATCACAAGCGGGCTGCCATGAGTATTTTTGCACTGTGAAGTGTGGTGGTGAAGTGCTCCCACTGAGCTGTGGCACTCTCTGCTCTCAGCTCTCTAGAAGGCCAGACCAGTCTTATCAAACTGGAGTCCACTACTGTATATATTTTCTCCTATTGACTCAATCTCAGCACAGTTTATATAAAACAAGCGTTGAACTGCTGAGTGAAAATTATTTTGTGAAGGTGCCCCTTGGAATGTTACATTATGCTGAGTAGTGCTACCACACCAGAAATACTGTTGGGTGTTAGAAAAGTTGTCAAATAAACAGACCTTAATTATTTTCTAAGTCATGCAGCGTGATTCATTGCAGTATTTAATAGCTGTCTGATGTGCATACCATTATAAAACTTGTAAAAACATTCCTGTGATGTTCTCCCCAACAACACCATTTCTTTGATTGTAAACGCACTTTATTGCAAACAACCCTTTCTTTGATCGCAGTCCGACCACGCTTCACACAGCCAGCCAAGATGAGGAAGCGCGTGATAGCCAGGCCAGTGGGCAGCTCAGTACGGCTGAAGTGCATGGCTAGCGGGAACCCTCGTCCAGATATCGTGTGGGTGAAGGACAGCAAGCCGCTGACCCCTGGGGAGGTGGGTGAGGGCCGTAAGAAGAAGTGGACTCTGAGTCTGAAGAACCTGACCCCTGAGAACAGTGGGAAGTATACCTGCCACGTTTCCAACCGGGCTGGAGAGATCAACGCCACATACAAAGTGGAAGTCATCCGTAAGTTTGGTCACTTACTTTCAGTATAGATTTATTCGTTGTTGGTTGATTCCTAGACTTGGGTCAATGTTGAATGGTAAGGTTGGATTAGCATTGAGCTAGGGTTGAAGTAGAGTATTGATGCAGTTGAGTTTGGAGGTTGGGCATGAACTAGTGTTCACTGGCCAAATTGGTTTATAGTTGAGGTTTGGGTTTGGTTTTAGGTTGGTAGTGTTGATTTGAGTGTTGAGCTGTGAGGTTGGGTTAGAGGTGGGCTGGCTTGGCTTGGCGAGTCTCAGGCTCCCTCTCTCTATCGACATCTGCTCCTCATTGTATCCCAGCTGTGTGCTGACTTCAAAAACACATGTTTCTACCAAACACAGAAGCGGTGAGGATGAAGTGAATGCAGCTTGTGCTTTCTCGTGTCAAATGTGGCATTTTCTCCATCAACCTCACTATTCTAGCCGCAGCACGGAGAAAGAGAGGAAAGGAAAGCGCTGAACATGGCAATAACGTTGCTGTTAATATGAAAACTATCTCCTTTGTCTTTCCATCATAGAGCGGACAAACTCCAAGCCCATCCTGACCGGCACTCATCCGGTGAACACCACAGTAGACTATGGTGGCACAACCTCGTTCCAGTGCAAGGTGCGCAGTGACGTCAAGCCGGTGATTCAGTGGCTGAAGCGGGTGGAGCCGGGGAACGAGAACAAGTACAACTCCACCATCGAGGTGGGCGACCATCGCTTCGTGGTGCTGCCCACGGGAGATGTATGGTCCAGGCCAGATGGCTCCTACCTCAACAAGCTGCTCATCACCCGCGCCAAGGATGAGGATGCTGGCATGTACATCTGCCTGGGCGCCAACACCATGGGCTACAGCTTCCGCAGTGCCTTCCTCACTGTGCTGCCAGGTGAATGGAACACCCTGCTACACCCTTACCTTGTTACACCCTGTTTAATCATAACACTCTGTTACAACCATATAGCACCCTACTACACCCTTACTCTGTTACATTCTTAGTCTGTTACATCCTGTTTAACCATAACACCCTGCTACACATATACCCTGTTACATTCTTACACTGTTACACCCTATTTTACCATAGCTACACTCTTACCCTGTTACGTTATTACTCTGGGTACACCCAGTTTAACCATAAGACCCTGCTACACCATTACCCTGTTAGATTATTACTCTGTTACAACCATGTCATATCCTGTTACATCCACAACCAAACAAAACATGGCCTCATGCACAACTGAAGTGTTTTTTGTTGTAATGGTTTTATTTTCTACTGTATGTATTCTCCATCAAGTTTTAATAGTGACATTTGACCAAGCTTCTCATAACTCCTCAAATCTCATCTTCTCTCCCCTCCAGATCCAAAGCCTCACCACATCCCTGTCCCCACAGCCATCTCTCCTAGCCTGCCCTGGCCTGTGATCATTGGCATCCCAGCCGGTGTGGTGTTCATCCTGGGTACTGTTCTGCTGTGGTTCTGCCAGTCCAAACACCATTGCTCCTCTGGAAGGGTAGTTACCACCCACGCCTCACAGCGCCCGCCCCCCCGGGTGTCAGCCTGCCCACCATCTAGCGGGGACAAAGACTGCCTGGGCACTCTCACCTACGAGGAGTACATTACCCAGCAGCAGCAGCTCCTTCTGGCCCAGGGAGGCAACGGCCTGGAGGTCCCCAAAGTCTACCCAAAGATCTACACGGACATTCACACACACACCCACTCACACGTGGATGGCAAAGTGCACCAACACCAGCACATTCACTACCAGTGTTAGTTGCCACTGTCTCAACAGGGATGCTCATATGTACAAAAGCACTAATTAATGCAGTGTTGGGTCGGCTCCCACCACCTACACCTTCGCCTCCTCCACGTGCCCAGTCCTGCCTTGATCCTACAGACCCAGACAAACAGTCTGAGCCCGGGTGCTTCACACAAACCCCCTGACTGCTACATACTGTTCTGTACTGAACAAAGCCTAGGGGAACATGGATCCAGTCAGGATAGAACCCTCCATGAGGTACAGAACAAGGGACATGGCAATGCCGTTCAGGAATCCCACATGTAATAATGTGAGTCCAAATGGAGTAACATTTCATACAGACATTTCACATTAAACTCCACTCTGCAGAGAAATAGAAACATTTGTTTCTCTAGTCTAGAACAATATGAGCAAACTCACAGTGGCTGAAATGAGTGAATGTATACATTTAGCTATGTCTCATTTGAGTCTTTACTCTGTATGAAAATGGCAGCATTTCCTGCAACACCCCATCTCCTCTCCGGCCTGCTTTCATGTGCAGTGACTTTGGAAGGGGCTAAGAGGATCATGTACATTAGCTCTGGATTTTTGTCAGATGCACAACCTCAGCGAGTAACAAAAGGAGTAAGGTGCGAGTAAGAATCCTCATGTGCCATCCTGAGTACCTCAGAAGCAGGTCAACCAGCAGAGACAAAGCGTGATTGAGTAAACAAAGGTCGAATGTATTCTGTTTCTCAAAATGGTTATCGTCAAGGAAAGGACCTGCAAGGCATTACAATATATATTTGTCTATTGTATGTGTACGTGAATGGAAAATTATTTATCTGTAGTAGGAAATGGTATGAAATCCTTTAAAGAAGTTTTCTTTACTGGAGGTAAAGGTCCCTAAAGCGTGAAACACACAGAATCTTACTACCAATAGACTGCCGATAGGTACATGTTTCGTGCCGACCCGGTAGCGTTGTTTCTACTTGTAGAATTGCAATACTGTTCAGTGGCCAACGACTTGACTTTGAGCCAATCAGAGAGCATGAACCCCCACGTGGGGAACCCAACGAGTGACAACATAAAGGAAAAAAGAGGGCATTTTCTCTGTACATCCACGGTCATGAGCCAGTCACACTTCATATGCAACGTAGGCTATGGACTGGTAGCTAGCTAAGTGCACAGACTAGAGGTCTTCACGGGTCCAAAATGTTCTGAAATGGACCTGGGGCTTTCGCACCCTGACCCGATATAAATACATTTTTATTTAGAGACCCGAACAGACGCGACGAGATCGAGACCCGTTCCGAACAGACCTGGTCGGAGCCAAACCTGATTAGATCTGAGTAAGGGAAGCAGCAGAAAAGTCATTTTTTAAACTACTTTATTAACCGGAGCTAATCAAGCGTGAGGGGAGAGAGAGGTGCCGCTCTAGCAGGTGGTGGAGCATGGTGGGAGAGACGGCAACCAACCAAGCCAACTCACGAGATAGTAGACTAATTGCTTCCATAGCTAGATTATTTATGATCAAATATGATACTTGTCTTGACTGCATCAAGCCGGGAAAAGCTAGCTAACTTTACGTAGCTAGGCTAATTGAGGCTGCGGGCGTGTGCTTTCTCATCCTACAGTTACAAATAACAACAACTCCACTCAGAATATTAAGTAGCAGCCTTCCCATTGGCTCTTGGTTGTTGTAGCCTATCCTTCTTCTTTAACTTTTAATTCCGGCATTTTTATTCCATCTTCCATTAGATATCTCCTAAATGTGCCACACACTTTTGGTTCTAGGACTGAATAGCCTATTGCCGCTTTGATGACTTATGATTGGCCAACAACAACATGCGCCACGCTCCACTCTCGTGAAAAACAGCATAAATGATCAATATTTTCTCTCTCTCTCTACAGAGTCGCATTCGGATATGTACAGGCTCTTCCGGACAAGTCAGTTAAAATTACACATACCGGCAGCCTTTGACAATCATATCAGATCCGACCCAGACCCGTGACATTATTTAGAATTCTGGATCCGGACCCGCTCGGGTCTTGGGTATTCAGGTACAGGTGGATCATTGAAGACCTCTAGCACAGACGCATTGCACACAACACTGAATACTTCTTCCAATTTACTAACCACTGTAGCTAGTATTGACATTATAATTAAATCACAATGGATTCATTTACATGAAACAGCCGCCTGTGTTAGCTGTCGAGTTAGTGCAGTGTCCTTAGCTAGCTATGTTGTGCTAGCTTGTGAATATGCTGACTTTAGCTAGCTAGCTAAACATTTGGCTATGGGCTAGCACTGGCACTATGGGATTATGGAGAGTGAATTAAATTGGTCTGACCCGGACCTCCTGGGCACCCAATCACAAAAGAGTCATTCAATTCTTGAATGCTCGTCCCTACTTACCACAGCCACAAAGTCATACAGGCCGCCTATTCTTACAATTTCTCAAATTAAAATGTGACATTAAACCTAATCCTAAATGTAACCATAAACACACTGTTAACCTTATGCCTAACCTTAAATTAAGGCCAAAAGCAAATGTTCGTTTAAATGAATTTTTACTATAGACAAGGTTGACTTTGTGGCTGTGGTAACAAACCTTTTAATTCTCAGGTGACAATCTTTCTTTTTGTCTCTTGTCCTTTGTATGTGTGTGTATAATGTGTGCATAACTCTGACCACTATATGAAAGTGTGTAATATGTCTTTGACTGCTCATGTAATGGCACCCTTTTTAAGCTTTGGGAAGGGAGACGGAAAGCTTGCCAAAAACCAAATAACAGTATGTCAAGATTGCTGCATTGTCTGTGAAAAGTGTCCTCACCCGAATTGTTCATTTGTTTTATCCCAGTGTTTATGTGTCAAAGCTAATGGACTGCCAGATTATTAATCCATGCACTTATTCCAAGTATGTTGATAGTGTTAAAGTTAAGCTATTGCTCTCAGCTTTCTTTTGAGGAATCTAGGACCATGGAATATCCCATGTCGAATTGACTTAAACATGTAAATCCTAAGTAATTGTCTAGACTAAGACAGTGTATTTAATTTATTTTCATAAGCAAGATATTTTTTTCTCCTACAATTGAGCATTATGTCATTTTTGTATCCCAAATAAAGACCAACTCGTCAGTGGATTACATTTTGTCGTATAGTTACAGTGTAAGCTATATAGCAAATACGTAAGTGTAAAAAATATTTATATGTGCCGTTCAGATATATGGTAATCTTTGTATTGACAATCTTGTACAGTCTATTGTCTTTTAGGTTAAAAAATATTTTTGTCACATGGAAACATTTTAATCATTTTATTATCACCATTAAAATGATAGTAAATCTTCACAATTTGTGTTTGATATTAAGTTGTTCAGTAAATAGTGCTGTGTACAATGTATTGTGAGAGTTCAGTGACCAGCCGGAGGAAGACGACACAACAGCACCCTCCTCAGAGGATTGGTAATCAGTGTAAAGCCAATTAGTACACAGCTGGGCCCACTAATTGCTTTGTGTCTTCCTCTAAATAGGTGTGCCAGGAGAGGAGCTGGGGGAGTATTGGGAGTAGAGACGGGGACCTGTGAGGACGTCGGTTTTTCCTACCTCAGAGAAAGCTTCTGTGACTGGGCACCTTGTCTCTCTGTTAACCTAGGCAGGCTTTAGGTAGAGAGAAGCGTGCCTCCTGTTATGTGTAGACGATAGTCTAAGACAGGAGTAGCTGTTTGTTGTTTTGCTTTCCCTTTTTGGCCACAGCCTTTTGGTCAACGGCTTAGTTTATGTTTATTTGTTTTGTTACTCTGGTGTTTCAGTGTTGGACGTTCCCTGAGTTATTTTGGCCGGAAAAAGAAGACCCGTTTAGTAAACGTTACAAAAGAAAAGGAGTCACAACCACTGCCTCTGGTCTGTTCATTTCATGCCTCCCGCCTGTGTTAGGGTGCTTTGGACAAGCTGAGCCATTCACAACTGGTGGAGAATGCAGATACTTTGAGGCAAGACCACAACCTTTCCCAGTGGCTGTGGTTTATAATTTTTGTATTTATTATCGGAAGCCCACTACACCCGCTGATAGGCATGAGCGAAGAATTGCTGCATCAGCTAACGGCCTGCACTTTCGCCCAACAGGAGACCTTAGACCTTCTCCAGGCCGAAATAGTAGACCGCCCGTTTCCCAGGGACTGTAGGATGCCCAATGTCAACGTGCTGATTCCATGTCTGACGGAGGACGACGATGTGGAGGCCTACCTTCTGGACTTCGAACGAATGGTGCAGAGATAGAGATGGCCTCAGGACGAATGGGCGGGCCGCCTGGCTCCCCTGTTCACAGGCAACGCCCCAGGCGTACTATGACATTGTGAGGAAGGGGCTGCCATGGATTATTCATGTTTGAAGGCGGAGATTCAGTCCCGCTATCAGCTGAACCCCAGAGGTTAGCAGGATAGTCGACAAGGCCAGGCCAGCACCGAGCCCCATAGTCAAGACTTTTGGTATGGTCATGCCTCAGGGCCCTATACAGTGTTTCAAGTGCACCACATATGGTCATATGGCTAGACACTGCCCCAGTGTAGACATCCCTATGCCCACAAAATAATCAGCCACCCCCCATGACCAGGTGGAATGTCCCGCACCACAGGTATGTTGGCATGTGGAGCTGGCCCCGGCTCGGTGTGTGCCAGTGTGTGTAAGAGGGAGGACTGGGAGGCCTTCCTGGATTCGGGAAGCATGGTGTCTCTGGTACAGGAGGTCATGGCCAACAAGCCCCGTCTCGAGGCGGAAACTGCCATAGCCTGCATCCACGGGGACACCAAATGCTACCCCACAGTCCGAGTCAGCTTCCATTACCCCTGCCGGGAAGACTACCCTGATCGTATGACGGTACCGGTGCTACTGGAGAGGGACTGCCCCCTGTTCAATCTTCTGTGGAGGAAGGCGGGGCGAGGGAGTGGCCCCGATAGATCACGCAGACAGACACAACTCTAATTGCCAAGCACTGGCTCACTCAGAGCTCACCCAGAGATGCCCTCGATGGCGCCCACCGCAGGGGAAGGGATGAGATGAAGCTAAGGAGGCGTGGCAGGGCAACCGGGATTCCTCGTCAGACCAGGGGGAGGAAGGAGATGACTGGCTAAGGCACTTGTTCCAGGAGACCGCGGAGGAAGGCACCTGGAGGGGATCGAGAGCGACCCGGCGGTGCCGGTTCTAACCAGACTACCGTTCCGAGGTCAAGTCGACGAGCTCCAGAGGGAACAGTTACGCCAGGTGTTTCTGGAGTCAGAGGGAGAGCACCTAGAGGGGGTTTGGCACGAGTCATCCAACCAGGAGCGCCCCCTCCCTCGCCCAAAAAGCAGAACTTCACCCTGTCGGAAGAGCTAATGGGCCAACACCGTGACCCTGACCTTCACTTGGCACTGCTGCCAAGCGAACATACCGTAACCCTCTTATCCCTCTCCCAATTATTAAGACCCCGTTTGAGCACATAGCCATAAACCTGGGGCGACCCCTTCCGACATTCTGCTTGCGGACATGAGTATATCTTGGTGGTGGTGGACTATGCAAGGAAGTTCCCAGAAGCTATTCCCCTGAGGTTGATGGCAACGAAAGCCATAGCAAAGGAACTGTATCTAATGTTCTCCAGAGTGAGCCTCCCGGCCACCATTCTGACCAATCAGGGCACGCCATTCATATCCAGACCGATGAAGGATCTGTGTCAAACAAATAAGGACTGGTGTGTACCACCCTGAGAAGGACAGACTTTGTGAACGACTGAATAAAACCATAACAAGCGTGCTATGCTGGGTGGTGAACATGGACAGGAAGACATGGGATATGTTGTTGCCCCACCTCATGTTTGCGCTCCCGGTTGTCTCCCAGGAATCCACGGGCCTCTCGCCTTTTGAGCTGCTCTTTGGGCGGCCCTGAGGGACAGGAAGAATTGGGATATGTTGTTGCCCCACCTCATTTTCACACTCCAGGAGTTCCCCAGGCTTCCACAGGCTTCTCGCCTTTCAAGCTGTTCTATGGCCGCCCATAGAACAGCTTGAAAGGCGAGAAGCCTGTGGAAGCGGCCCTGTCGCAGCATCCTTGACTTATCCAAGGAGGCCTGGGAGAATCAACCCTGCCTGTACCATTTCCTCATCGAACACGTCACCTTCGTGAAGGACCGAAGGGCAGGGAAATTGTTGGTGGTGATGGCCAAACCAGAGAAAACTCAAGCCCCGGCATACAATAGAACGGCCCAGCCACGACAGTTCTGCCCAGGAGATAAGAAACTCCTCCTCATCCCCACGCCGGAACACAGGCTCCTGGCTCAGTGGCAGGGCCCATATGTGGTGACAGAGCAAGTGTCCCCGGTCAACTACAGGGGGAGTCAGCCCGGACAATGGCGCAGATATACCACATCAACCTGTTGAAAGCATATGTGGATGAGAGGCACAGGTGCTTATGGGACTTAAGTCAGACGGAGAGGAACGTCCTCCAGAAAAGGTGCCTTTTGGCACCACTCTTACGGCTCAGCAGACGCGAGATCTTGAAAAGGTTGTCCACCATAACCAAAGGGTCTTGGTTAACCACCTTGCTCTGCCATCACATAGTCACTGAGCAAAGGAAGGTCCATCTCCAACCCTACAGGGTACCAGAGGCACGCCAGGAGATGGTACGGAAAGAGAGGAGGGAGATGTTGAAGATGAGTGTCATAGAGCCGTCCACCAGCAAATGGTCCAGCCATATCGAGCTGGTGCCAAAACCCGATGGGTCTATTCGCTTCTGCAATGATTTCAGAGCCCTCAACACCATCTCCAGGTTCGACGCCTACCCCATCCTGAAGGTCAATGAGCTGATCGAGCGGCTTGGGAAGCCAGCTGTATGTCGATGGTCGACCTCACAAAGGTGTACTGGCAGGTGCCTCTGGGCCCCGAAGACCGCCACAAAACCGCCTTTGCCAGCCCGGATGGAGTATTTCAGTACGTTCGCCTCCCCTTCGGCTTGCACGGAGCGACTGCCACCTTCCAGAGGCTTATGGACACGTGGTTACATCCTCACCGGGCCTTTGCCACATTGACGACGTGGTAATACACAGTCAGGACTGGGAGGACCACCTCCGCAAGCTGCACTCTGTGCTGGCCAGCTTGGAGGTGGCCAGCCTGACAGCCAACTCAAAGAAGTTACACATGGGACTGAACGAGGCTGAATACCTTGCCTACACCATCGGAAGCGGTCTGATCAAACCTCAGTGCAACAGGTTACTACAGGCAGTTCATCCCAAGTTATGCCACCATCGCCACCCCATTGACCAACATGACTAAGAAGAGGAACCCGGTGAGGGTGGTATGGACATCAGAAGCCGAGGGGGCGTTCCTCCACCTCAAAGACACGCTGTGCTCGGAGCTGGTGATGAGAGCCACAGATTTCCAGCAGCCCTTCACTGTCCACACCGATGCCCCAGCACCAGCTTGGGGGCTGTTCTGTCCCAAGGGGACGGGTGGAGGAACATCCCGTCCTATACATAAGCTGGAAGCTGTCCCAACAGGAAGCGGAAGTATGCGACCATAGAGAGGGAGGCACTGGCAATTAAGTGGGCACTGGAATACCTGAGGTACTATCTCCTGGGGAGGCGATTCCGGCTGGTCACGGATCATGCGCCCCTCCAGTGGATGGTGGTCAAGCAAGACACGAACAGCCGAATAACAAGATGGTTCCTGTCGCTTCAACCTTTTAATTTCCAGGTGGTTCACCGATTGGGGAGAGCCCACAGCAATGCAGATGCGCTATCCCATCGAGACCCGGAAGTCTCGTCTGGAGGAAGACGACACGACAGCACCCTCCTCAGGGGATAGATACTCAGTGTAAAGCCAATTAGTACACAGCTGGGCCCATTAATTGCTTTGTCTTCCTCTATGGCAAGAAAAAGTATGTGAACCCTTTGGAATTACCTGGATTTCTGCATAAATTCATCAAATTTGATATGAACTTCATCTAAGTCAAAACAATAGACAAACATAGTGTGCTTAAACTCTCCTATACACTTCTTTATAAACTCAGTCACCGTATCCGTGTATGCGTCTAGATTATCTACCCGGAACATATCCCAGCCCACGTGATCAAAACAATCCTGAAGTGTGGATTCCGATTGGTCAGACCAGCATTGAATAGTACGAAGCACGGGTACTTCCTGTTTGAGTTTCTGCCTATAGGACGGGAGCAGTCAGATTTGCCGAAAGGAGGGTGGGGGAGGGCCTGGTAAGCATTCCGGAAGTTTGAATAGCAAATGTCGAGAGTCTTAGTAGCGCGAGTAGGACAGTATGTTATGTTGATAGAACTTCGGCAGCCTAGTCCTCAGATTTGCTTTGTTAAAACCCCAGCTACAATAAATGCAGCCTCAGGATATGTGGTTTCCAGTTTGCATAAAGTCCAGTGAAGTTATTTGAGGGCCATCGAGGTTTTGGCTTGAGGTGAGATGTAAACGGCCGTGGCGATGACGGAGGAGAATTCTCTTGGAAGATAATATGGTCGGCATTTAATTGTGAGGTATTCTAGGTCGCGTGAACAAAAGGACTTGAGTTCCTATATATTCCTATAATTACACCATCAGTCGTTAATCATGAAACACACCCCTCCGCCCTTCTGCTTCCCGGAGAGATATTTATTCCTGTCTGCGCGATGTACTGAGAATCCTGCTGGCTTTATCGTCTCTGACAGAATATCCAGAGAGAGCCATGTTTCCGTGAAACAAAGTACATTACAGGCCTTGATGTCTCTCTGGAAAGAAATCCTTGCTCTAAGCTCATCAACGTTGTTTCCCAAAAACTGAACATTAGCAAGCAATATACTTGGAAGTGGTGGGTGGTGTACGTGCCTCTAAAGTCGAACCAGCAGCCCGCCTCGAGTGCCTCTCCTCTGCCGGTGATGTTTTGGATTGGCCTCTGGAATAAGTTAAATTGCTCTGGGGAGAGTGAACAAAGGATCTGCTCCAGGGAAGTCGTATTCCTGGTCGTAATGCTGGTAGTTCTGGTGAGTTACCGCCGCTCTAATATCCAATAGTTCTTCCCGGGTGTCTGTAATGACACAAAACATTTCCTGAGCTAATAATATAAAAAATTGTACTTAAAAAACGAAATACTGCAAAGTTTCCTAAGACCTATTCAAACACAATGTTTTCCAAAAGTTTGCTGAGCACTTGTAACAGGCTGATTGGTCGGCTGTTTGAACCATTAAAGGGTGCTCTGCTATTCCTGGGTAGCAGAATGTGGCAGATGTGGCAAACAGGAGTCACAATGTATTCTGTTACCAACCTCAGCAATTACCATCCAGGTTGTCAGTACCAGGTGGTATGTCCTTATTTTACAACACTTTTTTCACCTCTTCCATGAGGGAAATGTCACAGAGCCATAGAAATGAGGGGACAAAACACATTAAGAGATTAGAAACAAACCGGTGGAAAGAGTTCTGACATATCCTACTAAAGTAGAAGGACTGTTACTTCAATTACATTTCACTCAAGTCGAGGTAAAATGACAGGTGTAAAAAAAACAATAGATCATTTAAAAAGTACTCGGGGTAAAAGTAATTGATTTTCTTTTAAAATAAAAACATTGACCTTGATAATACTACTATAAATTTGTTCTCCAAGGTGGCATAGCAGTTCAGACGTCTTTTGTCCTCGTCTTGTCGTGTCCTGTATATATATATATTTACAACTTTTTCACATACATTTTATTTTTATTTTCCATCAACTCATCTTCAAAACACTCTCCTGCAACCCGCCTCACCAATGTATATTTATAAAAAAGTATTATTTACCTCAGATCTGTAATCCTCCAAGAAGCTAGCCAGAAACTCCAAGAAGCTAGCCTGAAACTAGCCAGAAGCTAATCCAGAAGCTAGTTCAGAAGCTAGTTAGCTCCTTTACTGGCAAATCGTTAATATTCAGCTAACCACGGTTTGTGGTCATCAGCTATCCTTTAGCTCGAAAATCTATCGCCAGTTCTGTACGGCGCAGCGCGGCTCGGAACGGAACATACCGGACCAATTTTTCTCTCCATGTCCCTGGACATTCATACCCGGATCTCACAGCTAGCTAGCTGCTATCCGTGTGACCATCGGCCTTCATCAATTATTCCGGAGCTAGCAAGCTCCGTCAATCACTCCTGAGTTCCATCAATCACACCTGGGCTGCAGTCACCTATCCGGACCCGTTTTACTGCCTTCGCGGAGCCCCACCGGGCCTTCACAACTGGACTGCCGACGTTATCTACCCGAAGGAGTTATTCGGCCGGCTCCTCCGTCGCGACGTTACCTGAACGCCCATCTGCGGCCTGCTAACCGTTAGCTGTCTTACCGGCTGCTATCTGAATAGACAATCGGACAATTTTTTTATTATTATTTTTTTTAAATTATTTTTTAAATTATTATTATTATCTTTTCTTCTTGGGCCTCTATAACTATATCTATTGTTTTTATTTTTGTTGTTGTTGTGTGATTTGGATTAATCCCCTCTACCACACGGAACCCCACTAATCTACTGACGGAACGTAAGGGGTGGCTAACAGACCTCCATCCTATGCTAGCTTGCTACCGATGCCCTGGCTAGCTGTCTAAATCACCAACCAACCTCTCCACTCACCGGACCCTTTTGATCACTCGACTAAGCATGCCTATCCTTAATGTCAATATGTCTTGTCCATTTCTGTTCTGGTTAGTGTTTATTGGCTTATTTCACTGTAGAGCCTCTAGTCCTGCTCACTATACCTTATCCAACCTATTAGTTCCACCACCCACACATGCAATGACATCTCCTGGTTTCAACGATGTTTCTAGAGACAATATCTCTCTCTTCATCACTCAATACCTAGGTTTACCTCCACTGTATTCACATCCTACCATACATTTGTCTGTACATTATACCTTGATGCTATTTTATCGCCCCCAGAAACCTCCTTTTACTCTATGTTCCAGACGTTCTAGACGACCAATTCTCATAGCTTTTAGCCGTACCCTTATTCTACTCCTCCTATGTTCCTCTGGCGATGTAGAGGTGAATCCAGGCCCTGCAGTGCCTAGCTCCACTCCTATTCCCCAGGCGCTCTCTTTTGACGACTTCTGTAACCGTAATAGCCTTGGTTTCATGCATGTTAACATTAGAAGCCTCCTCCCTAAGTTTGTTCTATTCACTGCTTTAGCACACTCTGCCAACCCGGATGTTCTAGCTGTGTCTGAATCCTGGCTTAGGAAGACCACCAAAAATTCTGAAGTTTTAATTCCAAACTACAACATTTTCAGACAAGATAGAACTGCCAAAGGGGGCGGTGTTGCAATCTACTGCAAAGATAGCCTGCAGAGTTCTGTCCTACTATCCAGGTCTGTACCCAAACAATTTGAACTTCTACTTTTAAAAATCCACCTCTCTAAAAACAAGTCTCTCACCGTTGCCGCCTGCTATAGACCACCCTCTGCCCCCAGCTGTGCTCTGGACACCATATGTGAACTGATTGCCCCCCATCTATCTTCAGAGTTCGTGCTGCTAGGCGACCTAAACTGGAACATGCTTAACACCCCAGCCATCCTACAATCTAAACTTGATGCCCTCAATCTCACACAAATAATCAATGAACCTACCAGGTACCTCCCCAAAACCTTAAACACGGGCACCCTCATAGATATCATCCTAACCAACTTCCCCTCTAAATACACCACTGCTGTCTTCAACCAAGATCTCAGCGATCACTGCCTCATTGCCTGCATCCGTAATGGGTCAGCGGTCAAACGACCTCCACTCATCACTGTAAAACGCTCCCTGAAACACTTCTGCGAGCAGGCCTTTCTAATCGACCTGGCCGGGGTATCCTGGAAGGATATTGATCTCATCCCGTCAGTAGAGGATGCCTGGATATTTTTTAAAAATGCCTTCCTAACCATCTTAAATAAACATGCCCCATTCAAGAAATTTAGAACCAGGAACAGATATAGCCCTTGGTTCTCCCCAGACCTGACTGCCCTTAACCAACACAAAAACATCCTATGGCGTTCTGCATTAGCATCGAACAGCCCCCGTGATATGCAGCTGTTCAGGGAAGCTAGAAATCATTATACACAGGCAGTTAGAAAAGCCAAGGCTAGCTTTTTCAAGCAGAAATTTGCTTCCTGCAACACTAACTCAAAAAAGTTCTGGGACACTGTAAAGTCCATGGAGAATAAGAACACCTCCTCCCAGCTGCCCACTGCACTGAAGATAGGAAACACTGTCACCACTGATAAATCCACCATAATTGAGAATTTCAATAAGCATTTTTCTACGGCTGGCCATGCTTTCCACCTGGCTACTCCTACCCCGGACAACAGCACTGCACCCCCAACAGCAACTCGCCCAAGCCTTCCCCATTTCTCCTTCTCCCAAATCCATTCAGCTGATGTTCTGAAAGAGCTGCAAAATCTGGACCCCTACAAATCAGCCGGGCTAGACAATCTGGACCCTTTCTTTCTAAAATTATCTGCCGAAATTGTTGCCACCCCTATTACTAGCCTGTTCAACCTCTCTTTCGTGTCGTCTGAGATTCCCAAAGATTGGAAAGCAGCTGCGGTCATCCCCCTCTTCAAAGGGGGGGACACTCTTGACCCAAACTGCTACAGACCTATATCTATCCTACCGTGCCTTTCTAAGGTCTTCGAAAGCCAAGTCAACAAACAGATTACCGACCATTTCGAATCTCACCATACCTTCTCTGCTATGCAATCTGGTTTCAGAGCTGGTCATGGGTGCACCTCAGCCACGCTCAAGGTCCTAAACGATATCTTAACCGCCATCGATAAGAAACATTACTGTGCAGCCGTATTCATTGATCTGGCCAAGGCTTTCGACTCTGTCAATCACCATATCCTCATCGGCAGACTCGACAGCCTTGGTTTCTCAAATGATTGCCTCGCCTGGTTCACCAACTACTTCTCTGATAGAGTTCAGTGTGTCAAGTCGGAGGGTCTGCTGTCCGGACCTCTGGCAGTCTCTATGGGGGTGCCACAGGGTTCAATTCTTGGACCGACTCTCTTCTCTGTATACATCAATGAGGTCGCTCTTGCTGCTGGTGAGTCCCTGATCCACCTCTACGCAGACGACACCATTCTGTATACTTCCGGCCCTTCTTTGGACACTGTGTTAACAACCCTCCAGGCAAGCTTCAATGCCATACAACTCTCCTTCCGTGGCCTCCAATTGCTCTTAAATACAAGTAAAACTAAATGCATGCTCTTCAACCGATCGCTACCTGCACCTACCCGCCTGTCCAACATCACTACTCTGGACGGCTCTGACTTAGAATACGTGGACAACTACAAATACTTAGGTGTCTGGTTAGACTGTAAACTCTCCTTCCAGACCCATATCAAACATCTCCAATCCAAAGTTAAATCTAGAATTGGCTTCCTATTTCGCAACAAAGCATCCTTCACTCATGCTGCCAAACATACCCTTGTAAAACTGACCATCCTACCAATCCTCGACTTTGGCGATGTCATTTACAAAATAGCCTCAAATACCCTACTCAACAAATTGGATGCAGTCTATCACAGTGCAATCCGTTTTATCACCAAAGCCCCATATACTACCCACCATTGCGACCTGTACGCTCTCGTTGGCTGGCCCTCGCTTCATACTCGTCGCCAAACCCACTGGCTCCATGTCATCTACAAGACCCTGCTAGGTAAAGTCCCCCCTTATCTCAGCTCGCTGGTCACCATAGCATCTCCCACCTGTAGCACACGCTCCAGCAGGTATATCTCTCTAGTCACCCCCAAGACCAATTCTTTCTTTGGCCGCCTCTCCTTCCAGTTCTCTGCTGCCAATGACTGGAACGAACTACAAAAATCTCTGAAACTGGAAACACTTATCTCCCTCACTAGCTCTAAGCACCAACTGTCAGAGCAGCTCACAGATTACTGCACCTGTACATAGCCCACCTATAATTTAGCCCAAACAACTACCTCTTTCCCAACTGTATTTAATTTGTATTTATTTATTTATTTTGCTCCTTTGCACCCCATTATTTTTTTATTTCTACTTTGCACATTCTTCCATTGCAAAACTACCATTCCAGTATTTTACTTGCTATATTGTATTTACTTTGCCATCATGGCCTTTTTTTTGCCTTTACCTCCCTTCTCACCTCATTTGCTCACATTGTATATAGACTTGTTTATACTGCATTATTGACTGTATGTTTGTTTTTACTCCATGTGTAACTCTGTGTCGTTTTATCTGTCGAACTGCTTTGCTTTATCTTGGCCAGGTCGCAATTGTAAATGAGAACTTGTTCTCAACTTGCCTACCTGGTTAAATAAAGGTAAAATAAATAAAATAAATAAAAAATAATTAGCTAATTTCGCTAAGGTTACTTGAACTTTGTTAGACATGATCTTCTCCATGCATTACATCGAAAAAGGAAGCGAGGAAATGAATGTTCAGTAGGAACTAAGTTCATTTAATTTATGAGTTGCAACAAGGCACATCTGTATGTAGAAAACATTAAGGATATATATAAAAATGTACTATTAACATTTGAAAATAAATTAAACATTCAAAGCAATTAAAATCAGGGGTGGAAAGATTACTGAGTACTACTCAAGTACGCCCACACTAGTAGAAATCCACTTTTTTCAAGCTGAAAGACGATGGCCAAAGCTTACCCATGATGTTGTTTCATTAAAAGGACCCGCAAAACACCAGTCTCAACGTCAACAGTGAAGAGGCGACTCCGGGATGCTGGCCTTCTAAGCAGAGGTGCAAAGAAAAAGCCATATCCCAGACTGGCCAATAAAAAGAAAAGATTAAGATAGGCAAAAGAACAGACACTGGACAGAGGAAATTTGCCTAGAAGGCCAGCATCCTGGAGTCACCTCTTCACTGTTGACGTTGAGACTGGTGTTTTGCGGGTACTATTTAATGAAGCTGCCAGTTGAGGACTTGTGAGGCGTCTGCTACTCAAACTAGACACTAATGTACTTGTCCTCTTGCTCAGTTGTGCTCCGGGGCCTCCCACTCCTCTTTCTATTCTGGTTAGAGACAGTTTGCGCTGTTCTGTGAAGGGAGTAGTACACAGTGTTGTACAAGATCTTCAGTTTCTTGGCAATTTCTTGCATGCAAAAGCCTTCATTTTTCAGAACAAGAATAGACTGACGACTTTCAGAAGAAAGTGCTTTGTTTCTGGCCATTTTGAGCCTGTAATTGAACCCACAAATGCTGATGCTCCAGATACTCAACTAGTCTAAAGAAGGCCAGTTTTATTGCTTCTTTAATCAGGACAACAGTTTTCAGCTGTGCTAATCTAATTGCAAAATGGTTTTCTAATGATCAATTAGCCTTTTATAATTATGAACTTGGATTAGCTAACACAACTTGACATTGCAACATAGGAGTGAGGGTTGCTGATAATGGGCCTCTGTACGCCTACGTAGGTATTCCATAAAATACAATAGTTACAATAGTCATTTACGACATTAATAATGTCTACACTGTATTTCTGATCAATTTGATGTTATTTTAATGGACAGTTTTTTTGTTTTTCTTACAAAAACAAGGACATTTCTAAGTGACCCCAAACTTTTGAATGGTAGTGTATATACAGTACCAGTCAAAAATTTGGACACACCTACTCATTCCATGGTTTTTCTTTATTTTTACTATTTTCGACATTGTAGAATAATAGTGTAGACATCAAAACTATGAAATAACACACGGAATCATGTAGTAACCAAAAAAAGTGTTAAAAAAAATCCTAATATATTTTATATTTGAGATTCTTCAAAGTAGCCACCCTTTGCCTTGAAGCAGCTTCAGAAACGGCCATAGAGCCAGCTGGCTAATCTTTTGAATAAGAAAAAAAAGCAGCAACAACATAGCATTAGCTAACTAGATAAGGTTAGCAAGATAGCTAGCTAGCTAGATAAGGTTATGCTCGCTATACTGGCAGCTGTCAGTGCCCTATTTGTTTATGTTTATTAACTCCATGCGGAAATCCCCACACCCAATTTGTGAATATGTATAAGTAGCCTTCGTCACTCTTCAGTGGTGGAACCTAAACGTGTATTTCCTCTCTAGTACATGAAATTACGTTGTAATAGTGGCGGCAACTTCCTCTTGGGGAACCTTTAAATACTGTCATTTTAAATACTTTTTCCTCAAGAAGAAGTACAATTACTGACTTTGAAAAATACTCTTAAAAGCTACTCAATTACAGGAACAAGAGCAGTTCTAATTCGTTACTTCAAGCTTCTGAAAATAAATACGTATTTTCAAACATTTCTAAACAAAATTTAAACATGGAAACAGAGATCATTGAAAACTTGAATGTACTATTTAAAATGCATTTTTGCTGTTAAAAGATGGGGTAGTCAGAGCAACTGGCAATCTAGCTGTCTGTCAGTATTTTTGTTCTAGATGATAGATGAACAAGTCTTACGTGCGGACTCAGATTTGAGAAGCTCTCAGCAGGATGATTCAGGCAGACCTGTGCTGTTGAAAGACATTGGTGTCGAGTTCACAGCTGGTCAATGAGGACGACAGAGTGAAGAGGAGGCATCAATGAGAATTGGCTCATTCTGGAACAATCAGTGACATTATGTCGCTTTAAAACCAAATCACTAATATATTTTGATACTGATGGTGGACATGCTTTGATTCAAATGTTTAACAAACAAATGTGCTGAAGAAAGCGTGTGAACCCATGTACCAGATTCCTGTGCACTTGCGCAAATACCAATTGTATTGTGGTGATGAAAAAGTGTCCAGAGGTCTTTACTGGTCCTCACTGAAAGGAAGCATCAGGTGAATGAAGTCGGCGTCCATGAAGGACACACCTGTGAATACCTGGCAGAGAATAAACCCCTCTGTTTGCATACCTCCCTCTTTTCACAATGACATTCAGAATGGCCTACACATCAACAAAGCTATCATTTAAAACCGGGAAAATAAAAACACACAAAAAAGCTAAAGAGGTCGTGGTTTACCTAAATGTTTACCTTGCTGGTGAAAAGAGAGGGATGCAGAGTGAGAAAATAAATCTGTGTGATGGGAAAGTAGCCAAGGCCTTTAAAGTCTGCCACGGAGCCGTGACAAAAGCGGCCTAATCTCGGTGTTGTCTTTCGGCCTTTCTTCACACATCCTGCCAAGCTGTCTGACAGGAAAGGAATCTTTCCACAGCCCCGCTGACATCACTCAAGCATGGGATGGAGTCAGGGCCTTCAAAGGCCCTTCACATGCGGGACATCTGTGTGAGTGTGTGACTAACAGAACATGAGTGGGCCCGCCAAAACCACCCTGCCCTTTACCTGCTCCTCTTTTTACTCATAGACCACCCTAGAGGCAATATATATTCTTCCAAATACAACAAATCCACAATGTAGATCCTTATCCCCAAAAGTTGTATTCCAATTCTCCCCGAAAGAAAAGTGTTGAAATCAGAGGCTGAGTCCATGGTAGCATAGTGGATTATAGTGTCACCCACTGGCCACTGGTTCACATCACAGGTAGCTGGCGTCAGTAAGGCAACTGAGCCTGAACAGTAGTGTAGGGTAAACGCATTTTACCCCATTTTTTTTTTTTGCTTGCCAGTTTACCTACCTTTTGTGGACAAATGCATTGAAAGTATAGGGAGCATAACTTTTTGTCAGCTAATTATACTGCAAATCACAACCTCTAAACATGCCAATCAGATGAGTAGTTTGTTAATGATTGATGACTCAGGGGTACAGTAGTTACAGTACAGATTTTGTGATTTCAGTGTCTTACTGGCCAATTCATTATTGAGAGATCCATTTGATTGTTTTGTTTAAAAAAAAGTATTTGTTATTGTGACAAACTTCATTGAACCAATTAAATAATACTGTATGTAGCCATTAAAATGACAATGTACACGCAACAGTACAAACACACCCAACAGCTTCAAACCTCTTCTTAACCCTGTGTAGTGGATTCAATTTCAGACCAATACTTCTTATTCCACAGCTCATCTACAGCTAAGTCACTCGTGCAGAGCATTGAAGTGGATCAGAGATGTCTCCATGTGCCATCATGATGGCTGGGGCGTGGCGGTGTTATGGTGGAGGGCAGGTGGCCCCCAGAGAGGACATGAAGGGGTGTCCATAGGCCGAGGGGGGCTTGAACATGGGCGTCTCCCACCCTGTGTCCCTACGATAAGGCAGGTTATAGGGGTCATTTGCATCTCTGCCAGATGGCTGGGAGGAAATAATTCAAGGTATCAAAGTTATTTTATTGTGTCAAGGCACACTGGTGTATAAATCCTAAGGTTATGATAATGATCTGATTATAACAAGTGATACCTGACAGTGACCGAGCGAGCTGAGTGGTTGACCAGGGTGTTCTGATTGGTCGATCGATCTAAGACGGTACCTAAAGATACAATATTTAGAATTTATACACCACAAGTTCAGCAACACCCTAAATATCGAATGCTAAAACTCACATATAGTGCTTACAGTCAGACTCATAGAAGAGTCTACTAACCACAAATGGAAACATACAGAAGTTGAATCCATTGAAGCGTTGTGCTCTTATGTTAGCAGTGAACAGCTCCACGGGTATCTATCTGTCTGACTGTCTATGAGTAGAGTACACACTTAGAAAAGAGGTTTCCTCTAGGGTTTTTTGGTAAGGGTGATCCATAATGACTTCAAGAACTCTTTGAACCGTTCATTGTTTTTTTTGCAGTTCAGAAAAGGGTTCTTTAACCTTTTAGCAATAATTAAAATGTAGGGGCGGTAGCTCATTAGAATATTTTGGGACGTGGTTTGCTCACAGCTCTTTTGTGCAACCGTGAGTGAGAGCGTCAATTCCAGTTGATCTAATCTGTTATGTTATGTTATTGGAAGGCCTTATGTCAATTGAGAACAGTTGACTAAATCAGTGGTGCTCAATTCTCTCTTCGGGGATCCACAGCCGTTCCAGAGCTAGCCTACCTGATTCAACTTGTGAATTCATACAATAATAACACCCTATGGATATATAATATGGCTAACCAGAATTTTTAAAAACTTTATAGTTCTTCAAAAGGTTCTTAGATTTTTCCCTTATTAAAAAGTTATTTATAGCACCACAGAAGTTCCATATATAACTTTCAAAAAAGGGAACAGCAACAAAAAGGGATCCACTATAGTTACAAACCAAAGAAACATTATTTGGCACTATATATAACAATTATTTGTGTGTGTGTGTACAGTGGTATAGCAGATGTACCCATCCAACCTGTAACTTCTGCTTCCAACTCACACCCTCAAACACGTAGATCCCCTGAACGCAGCTCACTCTCCAGATCCCAATCACCTGAATTCTAATCACCTGTTCACACACCTGTATGTCATGACCACACACCATTTAGTTCAGTTCTTTGCACCCCATCACTGTGAGGTATTGTTTATTTTGTGACACACATCTTTCAGAGCGCTGGGTTTCCTGTGATTTACACATCATGTGTATGATAGTTTTTGCCTGCCTCACTAACGATGCCTTTTGCCTATTCCCTGCCTTTACTTTAGCTTATCGGATTTCCTGTTATCTACCTTGACTATGTTACTAGCCTTTTCCCTGTCTGTACTGTTGCCATTTTGGACCCCCTGTGTATGACCACCTGTCTGCCCCTGGACCCAGCTACCTGCCTCCTCCTGTAGTCCTTTGCAATAAACACCTGCTGCGCCCTGTGCTTGAAACCAACTCTCTGTCTCCCTTCATGTTTATTACACAGCCATCCTGTGGAGGACTGATGAAGGCCAGCCTTTGGACACTTCCAGAGATCTCCGGCTGTTCAATGGAGAGGAAGACTTCAGTTTGTACAAACATACGTTTCTATCATTAAAACCAATGACCGTTTCAGTATGCTGTAGCCTTCATCACTGGCACAAACATCAAATAACGATTTGGATTCAGGGTAAACATCTAATTTAATATTAAACAAAGTAAGCATTTGTAGTGCAATAATTCAATGTCAAAATGAACCATATTTGAATTGAAAAGGTTCACATACTTTCCTAAACAGACCCCTGCCATCCACTTCAATGTTTTCTGCCCTGAAGGGAAATCACATAACATGGCATGTCACATTTAATTCTCATAGAACCCAGGAAGAAAGATTATGGAAATGCTCACTCAGACATAATGTTCACAAGCCTCCCCGGCTTATTCAGGTGAGACGGGTGTGCTACTGCAGGGCAAAACCAAACAGCAGCTAAAGCTAATATGAGCTAGGCCAGTGGTCACCAAACTTTTCAAGATACATTTTTTAAGTTGTGTTTAAAAATGTACATTAACCTAATAAAAATTAGGTTTGCGCAGTAGGCCTAATACAGTATCACAGCATATTGGTTATATGCCTGGCCTGCCAATATTGTTATTCTCAGACCATATTATATTTCAAAACTCCAGCTTTGATAACAAAATAAATCAATTGGTGTAGCACTTGCGAGGCACAGCTGAGCATAAATTGAAATAATTTGCTTTATTTATTTACTGGATTGATGGTACCTGCATCTGATAGTCATTGTGCTTTCAAGACAACTGGGGGAATAAACAAGGCCAAATCATGACGTCAGTGATCTTCTGGTCGTTAAGTCGGAGCTCTAGACTTGGAATTCCGAATTGGGTGACAGTTCAAAATTATTTTTCAGAGTCGGATCTCGTTTTTTTCTAATTTCCCAGTTGTCTTGAACGCACTGAAGTCGGAAGTCAGAGATTTCCGAGTTCCCAGTTGTTTTGAACACGACATTAGTGTCAGCGGAGGGAGGGAGAGAGCAGCAGAGAGTCACAAGGTGCCATTAATACTAACGGGTTAATCTGAATAAACAATATGTTGATAACAAATTAGTCCCCTCCATGGTCTCATGTTTGAGAAACAAAGCTGACAATAGTGACACCTTGTGAGTAGAAAGCAGTAACACCTCTAAAGATAAATACCTTTGATGCTGAAGAGTGCTCTCCAGCTTGGCAATATATGCATTCTGCGCTGTAATTGTTCTGGAAAATATACGTTTTTAAATTGTACTAAGCAGTCGTTTATAACAGTACAGTTTCAGAAAGTATTAATACTCCTCAACATATTCCACATTTTGTTGTGTTACAGCCTGAATTCAAAATGTATTAAATTCATTTTTTTTCTCATCCTTTTACCCATAGCATACACGCAATACCCCAAAATGACAATGTGTTTGTAAATTTATTGAAAATGAAATCAAATTTAAATCAATCAAATTTACTTCAGTATTCACACCCCTGGTTAATACTTTGTAGAAGCACATTTGGCAGCGATTACAGCTGTGAGTCTTTCTGGGTAAGTCTCTAAGATCTTTCCACATGTGGATTGTGGAACATCTGCACATTATTCTTTGAAAAAATTATTCAAGCTCTGTAAAATTCACCACTCACGAACATTCACTGTCTTTTTGGGAAACTCGTGTAGATTTGGCTTTGTGTTTTAGGTTATTGTCCTTCTGAAAGGTGAATTTATCTCCCAGTGTCTGGTGTAAAGCAGACTGAACCAGGTTTTCTTCTAGGATTGTGCCTGTGCTTAGCTCCATTCCGTTTCTTTGTATTCCTGAAACTCCCCAGTCCTTAACGATTACAAGCATACCCATAACATGATGCAGCCACAACTATGCTTGAAAAAATAGAGACTGATACTCAGTAATGTGTTGTATTTGAATTGACCCAAACATATCCCTTTGTATTCAGGAATAAAAATGAATTCCTTTGACACATTTTTTTGCAGTATTAGTTAGCCTGTTGGAAACAGGATGCATGTTTTGGAATATTTTTTATTCTGTACATGTTTCCTTAATTTCACTCTGTCAATTAGGTTAGTATTGTCGTATCTACAATGTTGTTGATCCATCCTTATAATTCTCCTGTCACAGCCATTAAACTCTAACTGTTGCCCATGGTGAAATCCCTGAGTGGTTTCCTTCCTCTCCAGCAACTGAGTTAGGAAGGACACCTGTATCTTTGTAGTAACTGGGCGTATAGATGCACCACCCATAGCGTAATTAATAACATCACCATGCTCAATGTCTGCTTTGTGGTTGAATCTATGTTTTAAATGCACTGCTTGATTAAGGAATGTGTGGGGTAAAGAGATGAGGTAGTCAGTCATAAATAATGTTAAACACTATTATTGCACACAGAGTGAGTCCATGCAACTTATTATGGGACTTGTTAAGCACATTTCTACTCCTGAACTTATTTAGGCTTGCCATAACAAAGGGGTTGAATACTTATTGACTAAAGACATTTCAGCTTTAATAAATGTTTTAACATTTCGAAAAACATAATTCCACTTTGACATTATGGGGTATTGTGTGTATGCTATTGACCAAAAATTAGGGATGCATGATATATTGGTGAACATATCGGAATCGGATGACATTAGCTGAAAATGCCAACATCGGTATCGCCCAATGTCTAGTTTAACGCCGATGTGCAAAACCAATATAACAGAGATAAATGAGAACTTGTTTGTATATAACGTAGGTTCATGATGTAATGACGCCATGTAACATTTTGCGCTACACGTGCAACACAGCATTCTTAATCTAGCCCACAATGTCTGCTGTGTGGATTGATCAGTCAACAAGTTGAGTAGTCATTTCAAAGAGTAAGGACATTTAGGCTAAATACATTAACGCCAAGATAATGAAATTCATTGCACTTGACAATCAACCGTTCTCTGTCGTGGGTGATGTTGGCTTTCGCCGACTGGTCGAGCACTGGTACAAATCATTTTTTTTGTACTATTTTTCAGATGCTGCCCTACCAGAGTTACACAGCAATAACGTCACTGCTTTTAGCTTCACAACTGACAATTTGGACCTGTGATATCAGCTCCATGAGCATGTTGAGTCTGACAGCACAGTGGGTCGTCGAGGATTTCGTACTGAGGAAAGTCGTATTGCATGCTCATGAATATGCTGGTTGTCATACCACTGCTGCCATTTCAATGGCATTTGAGAACATGTTTGAAACTTGGAAACATGAACACACTAGATATCTCCATTCGAACAACTGACTCGAGAAATAAGCTAATCAACTGCGCCTGCATCAGACGTGATACCCTTTGTCATTGGCATTGAAACGCCTGCTCAACAAAACTGGCAGGGATGTAAACAAATGTGCACAAAATTTGAGATATGCTTTATGTGCGTATGGAAAGTTTCGGGGAACATTTTTTCAGCTCTTGAAACATGGGACAAACACTTTACATGTTGCCTTTCTATTATTGTTCAGTGTAGTATTCGTATTCTAATTCCTAATTCTAACGCCACCGATTCTGTCACATAACAGTGGAGTGAACATGCCCATTCTGACTTTGTCAATGCTAAGCTAACCAGTTAGCTAGCAGCTAGTGTGCGATGTTAAGTGCTGACTAGTTTCTATCGAGTGAAGACGGACCCTTTTCCCGACGAGATGGATGTTTTTACTGGCCCACATTGGCAAATGAAACAGTTGCCCTTTGACAACAGTTTGCCCAGGCACCAAAACTGCCCACACAGGCTGTGAACAAGCGATTTGGTGACATTCTCTCTTTACTGTGTCGCCACCATGCCACAATGCTATGTACAAGGACCGTTACTTTGATGCAGAAAATAAACAGAGTTTACGTGAAATGTTACATACACAGCTGGACAAGATGGAAACGGTGCGGTGACAGTGCGCACCGAGGAAGAAGCCACAGACAGACAGAGCTGAAACTTCACTTCTTGACATGTATGATGCAATCCTGGTTGAGAATGAAACGACTTAACAAATGAACAACGAAACAGCACAGCAAGTAAGTGAAAGAAATGTTTTACTGGTAATGGGGACATACGTAAATGCCAACAAAATGTGTGTGTGTCTGTGTAACCTTTATTTAATTAGGCAAGTCAGTTAAGAACAAATTATTATTTACAATGACGGCCTACCCCAGCCAAACCAGGACTACGCTGGGCCAAATGTGCGCTGCCCTATGAGACTCCCAATTACAAACGGATGTGATACAGCCTGGATTCAAACCAGGTACTGTAGTGACACCTCTTGCACTGAGATACAGTGCCTTAGACCGCTGTGTCCATGTGTGTGTGTTAACTATTTAACTACACTAGAATGCTTAAAAGGCCTCTAAAATGATAAACATTGGTTATCGGTATCGTTTTTTTATGGCAAGGAAAATATCTGATATCGATATCGGCCAAAAATGTAGTATCAGTGCATCACTACAAAAAAGCTCAATTTAATACATTTTTAATTCAGGCTGTAACACAACAAAATGTGGAAAAAGGGCATATCATTGCCTGAAAGAAAAATGAAAATGTGTTTATTGGAACAATACCATATACAATAGAATAGCAGACTATTACACTACTAGGAAACTGTTTCTGTAACATCAGACAAAGACCAGCAGAGGACAGTGTTTTCAAGTTTAGCCTGTACTGTTTTGAAAAAGACAGAACTGGAGCAAACTGACAAAGTAATATCTTTTTCGTTCATATGACGTCATCAGTAGTCATCAGTAGTTAGGCAATGATATGTTGAACTTAATTTCACAAGAGACATAACAGGGTGCATTAGCACAATCAAATAGAGACTGAACTTGCTACCTTTCTGAAAACACACGTTGCAGATGACATGACCACAGCTGGCAACAGCTAGTCAGGACCAGGGAGGTTGAAGCAGGAGTTACAGCAGATCCAGTAAGGCATTTTCTACAGCTAGCTAAGATATTAGCAAAATGTTCAAAGTAACGGATATTTTATTGAAGACGGATCAACATCTGACTTACATAATGGTTTCTTTGTTTCTCTGTGGAATTAGCTTTCAAAATACTCTCCGTGTCGTTTTACTGGCTTTAGCTAGCTTATTAGCTAGCTTCAGATTTTCGGTTTGTTTTGATTTTGGATTGCTTTCTGATTGGCTGGCTACGTCATCATTGACGTTTTGGATAAAAAATATGGAGATAGATTTCTATCAAAATGTTTAAAATATATAAGTAGTGAGTCACGAACAAAAAATGTTGTGCAAATATAGAATGCAACTTTTAAATAAAATTCAGTCAGTAAATATGCCATACAAATATATATCAATATCCAAAAGCAAATTAGGCATCATTAACAAAAACAAATTCAACACAACAGTGGTCAAATATGTTTTTGTGAATATGACAAGATTTGTGACTCCACAGATAACATTTGTGACCTACATTTGACGTATTTGTGACTTGCATTACATTTGTGAGTTGACTCCCATTTGTGAGTTGCTTCACATATTTGTGACATTTTACAGATCAGTTTATGCAGATAAATATACGGAATCCAGAGTAGGACATCCTCAGTTCTAATAAAAATGCATATATCACAATTACCCTTTCCTCCTTTCCTATATTAATTTCCTCCTTTCCTAGCTTGCTTACATTGATCCCTTTCCTTCCGTTCCTCCAATCCTTTGCTTTCCTAGCTTTCTTTCCTCCTATCCTTTCTTTCTTTTTTCTTTCCTCTGACCTTAGCTTCCTTTCCTCCATTTCTTTCTCCCTTTCCTTCCCTAACTTCCATTTCTTTCTCCCTTTCCTTCCCTAACTTCCATTTCTCTCCTCCTTTCCTTGCTATCTTTCCTTCCCTGGCATATTCTCCTCATTTCCTAGTTCCCTTTCCTTTCCTCCTTTGCTTTCTCACAACTCACAAATGTAATGCAAGTAAGTTACAAATAAGTAAGATGCGGTCACAAATTAAATCTGTGGAGTCACAAATGTTGACATTCATAAAAACATATTTTTGACCCCTGTTGTGTTTGCAAATTAAGAAATATGTTTCTAAATTATGTTGTGTTAACCAGATTTTTTTTTATTTGCATTTACTTGCTAATCATATTTTGTTTTTGTTAATGATGACTCATTTGCTTTTGGATCATTACATACACTACCGTTCAAAAGTTTGTGGTAACTTAGAAATGTCCTTGTTTTTGAAAGAAAAGCTATTTTTTGGGTCCATTAAAATCACATCAAATTGATCACAAAAACAGTGTAGAGATTGTTCATGTTGTGAATGACTAATGCAGCTGGAAATGGCTGATTTTCAATGGAAAATCTATGTAGGCGTACAGAGGCCCATTATCAGCAACCATCACTCCTGTGTTCCAATGGCACATTGTGTTTGCTAAGCCAAGTTTATTATTTTAAAAGGCTAATTGATCATTAGAAAAGCCTTTTGCAATTATGTTACCACAGCTGGAAACTGTTGTTCTGATTAAAGATGCAATAAAACTGGCCTTCTTTAGACTAGTTGAGTATCTGGAGCATCAGCATTTGTGGGTTCAATTACAGGCTCAAAATGGCTAGAAACAAATAACTTTCTTCTGAAAGTCATCAGTCTATTCTTGCTCTGAGAAATTAAGGCTATTCCATGCGAGAAATTGCCAAGAAACTGAAGATCTCGTACAATGCTGTGTACTACTCCCTTCTCAGAACAGCGCAAACTGGCTCTAACCAAAATAGAAAGAGGAGTGGGAGGCCCCGGTACACAAATGAGCAAGAGGACAAGTACTTTAGTGTCTAGTTTGTGTCTAGTTTAATGTCTAGTTTGAGAAACAGACACCTCACAAGTCCTCAACTGGCAGCTTCATTCAATAGTACCCGCAAAACATCCGTCTCAACGTCAACAGTGAAGAGGTGACTCCGGGATGCTGGCCTTCTAGGCAGAGTTGCAAACAAAATTCAATTTCTCAGACTGGCCAATAAAAATAAAAGATTAAGATGGGCAAAATAGCACAGACACTGGACAGAGGAACATTGCCTAAAAGGCCAGCATCCCAGAGTCGCCTCTTCACTGTTGACGTGGAGACTGTTTGCACAGTTGCAAATGGGTTTTCTAATAATTAATTAGACTTTTAAAATTATAAACTTGGATTAGCTAACACAACATGCCATTGGAACACAGGAGTGATGGTTGCCGATAATGGGCCTCTGTACGCCTATGTAGATATTCCATTAAAAACTCAGCTACAATAGTCATTTACAACATTAACAATGTCTATACTGTATTTCTGATCAATTTGATGATATTTTAATGGACAAAAAAAATGTTTTATTTTTTTAAAAGAAGGACATTTCTAAATGACTGCAAACTTTTGAACGGTAGTGTAAATTTGTGAAATTATATGGGCGTAATTACAGACTGATTTGTATTTGAAAGTTTAATTCTGTATTTGCACAACATCTCTTTTGTTTGTGACTCACAACTTATATATTCACAAAATGTTCATAGAACCCTACATCCATAAAAAATTGTGTGTTATAATTCATAGAAATTACAGTCAAGTGATAATAATACAAAATAGCATAGGTGTGTAAGATTAAACAAAGCACATTTTTATTAATCCATACATTGTCTCAAGAAGAATGTACAGTAACATAGATTGATCAGCACTGATGTAAGTCTAGTTTTGGAATAGCCGTTGACTCTAGTAGCCACTTTGCATTGTACTGCAAGATATAAATCCAGCCCTAAAGCCAAGCATATCAAACCAACTTCTTTGCAATCAAGAAGTCTTTCAGTCTTTTGATTTGCCAAAATCCAACTGATAGTAGAATGGAAGTCTGCACAACAGCCCACCACAAAACTTTCCCATTGGTTTCTTCACTGATCTGACGGAAAGTTTCCTCTCTTTCCTGTGAATTAAAAAAGTAGTGGTGCATAGTTCATTTTGGACCGTTCTTAGTTGAAAAGGGCAGGCATATTAGCTCAATGCAATATGTGTTGTCTTCATCAAACAATGCATCTGTAGTTCTGATCAAAATACTAGTCTGCTTTGTTCAGAATCTTTGAAAATGACTTTTCATAAAGTGTTTGTTTGTGATTATTTCCTATGTGTGTGATACTTTGCATTCTTGACAAGTCTGTAGGGTTTACCCTCTGGAAGTCTTGCTGCCTGGTGATGTATAGGATCTGGTCCCTCAGGTGCTCCAGGCTGTACTCCATGGTCTGGACTGTGTCTTTGTGTCTCTCAACACTGGGGTCAATGGAGTGCTCTCCCATCTGAACATCAAAATGAATCCTCTGCGATGGAGATATCAGAACATTGTTCAGTAATGGTTGGCTGAGAGAAATTGATGATAAAATGAAGTCTTGTTAGACTTCAGTGCAGCTTTTGACATTATCGATCATAGTCTGCTGCTGGAAAAACGTATGTTATGGCTTTACACCCCCTGCTATAATGTGGATAAAGAGTTACTTGTCTAACAGAACAGAGGGTGTTCTTTAATGGAAGCCTCTCAAACATAATCCAGGTAGAATCAGGAATTCCCCAGGGTAGCTGTATAGGCCCCTTGTTTTTTTTTCAATCTTTACTAACGATATGCCACTGACTTTGAGTAAAACCAGAGTGTCTATTGAGCAAGTTGATATGTCATGGTCAAAGCATATTGATATAACAATAGCTAAGATGGTGAAAAGTCTGTCCATAATAAAGTGCTGCTCTGCCTTCTTTAACAACACGATCAACAAGGCAGGTCCTATAGGCCCCAGTTTTGTCCCACCTTGACTACTGTTCAGTCATGTGGTCAGGTGCCACAAAAATTACTTAGGAAAATTGCAATTGGCTCAGAACAGGGCAGCACAGCTGGCCCTTGGATGTACACAGGGAGCTTATATTAATAATATGCATATCAATCTCTCCTGGCTCAAAGTGGAGGAGAGATTGACTTCATCACTACTTGTATTTATGAGAGGTATTGACATGTTGAATGCACCGAGCTGTCTGTTTGAACTACTGGCACACAGCTCGGACACCCATGCATACCCTACAAGACATGCCACAAGAGGTCTCTTCACAGTCCCCAAGTCCAGAACAGACTATGGGAGGTGCACTGTACTACATAGAGCTATGACTACATGGAACTCTATTCCACATCAAGTAACTGATGCAAGCAGTAAAATTTGATTTAAAAAACAGATAAAAACCACCTTATGAAACAGCTGGGACTGTGAAGCAAAAAACACATGCATACACACACACACGATAACATACGCACTATACACACACACACATGGATTTAGAACTGTAGATATGTGGTGGAGTAGGGGCCTGAAGGCACACTGTGTGTTCTAAAATCTGTGAATGTATTGTAATGTTTTTAAAATGGTAGGAACTGCCTTAATTCTGCCTTGGCAGCAGTTAATGGGTTCCATAATAAATACAAACACAGTCCAGCAGACTCAGTGCATTCAAAGTATAAGTGTGGATGAACTCACCAGCCTTTCACTGGCAAAAACTGAAAACCTTGTTGAGTTGGACTGCATGCACAACCAATGTGGGCCAGAAGCGTGGGATGTGAATGTGAATTTTCCAAATCTGCCATATCTTTTTTTCATCAGTATCTGGAACCAAAGAGGAGAAAAATATGAAGAGTATGTTCTCTTTGTTTAAGGAATGGTTTTATGTAATCAGTACAAGCAAACATATGTTTTTGTTTAGGGAGGGCTGGGTCGTAAACTGCTCTGTAAACCTACGTACGTCATGGTTTGGATCTCGCACAGTGATAGTGAGGCCAAGATGAGGGGAGTTAAGGTTATTTTTTGCATCCCAATTCTCCAAAAGAAAATAACCTGCGAAAACACAACACAGACAGTATGAGGCAATATTCTAAGTGTTTTACAACTCAGTGTGCTTTAGATTGCTTGGGGTTGAACCATTATTACATAAACAGTAGAGGATTTTGCAAATTCAGCCTGTCCCTCTCCAGATGTAAATACTATTAGAATATCAAATTTCATATGCCTCCTGGATGACGTCATCATGATCTCTGCTAATCCATTTAACTTTTTTTGTGTTTTTCTGATAGGCGGCTGACATACAGCACAGAGAAATTCAACCATGCAGAACAGTGTCCTCTTTTCCAACTGCCCACAGAACTCACCTGTGACCAGCATGTCGCCTGGAATCTCCTCGATGAGGCATTTCTCCTCCTGCTCACCCAGATCAAAGTACATAGCAGCCGTCAGCACTAGGTAACACAGCATCCACAGCCCAATGCCCCTCACATTCATTTGGACTTACAAGATGTGACTAACTTAAATTAATATAATGAGCCTTATGGTTGCTCGTGTGCAGGTGACTCTGGTGTGAAAACTTACACCTGCTGTTGCTGCGACTGACCACCCAAACTGTGAGTTTGAGGGTGTACCCAAGGATACTGATAGGCCTGGCCAGTAGTAGAAGCCTACATGTATTGATAAAGAAACATGAAATAGTTAACTTATTAACTCATGTTCACTGTACCATCGTGAAACCTACTCGCAAAGACTGACATTCATCAAAAGCCAAGAACCTGTCTTTCTCTTTTTCCTGTTACTTTTCCCAGTAATTTTCCATCAGTTGTCAATGGTTTGAATTAAGACCAACCTGAGAAACAACCAGGAATATATATGAAGCGAAAGCCAATGGCCAAGATGTAGGTTATGATTGCTATTGCTTACAATTTCTGGAGTCAGTTTATTTCTCTGGTTTTCTGTAGCTTAGGGGTTTTCTAGGAAATAGCTCATTTGTGCTACATTGTGATTGACACTTTGTCATTATCTTATCATGGGACATGTCCTGACATACAGTATGTCAGGTATGACTTATGAAAGCTTTGGCATATATAGCAAATTACATCAATGAGTGACAAAGCTTTTGATGAAAGGGACACTCTTTTGAGATCGGTGTGTTTCATAGCCCTATTTTATGCTGTGGTGTATGATGTAGTTTGTTAATTGTATGTTATATTTTAGCTTTACATCAATCAAAAATAAAATTACAATCGGCTTACATGTATATACAGTTTTTTTGGGACTTACATACAGACACAAATTAATTTAGCAATTTCTCTCCGATTACCTCAATGGCATGATCGAGTATGTTATTTCTACTGCTTGATACTGTAGAGGTCAAAATTCTGTAAATAAATATATACTCTCTGTAGTAGAGATCATCATGGAAAACAATGCTTTATTTGTAAACACTTCAATGCACACTGCACAATGTTTAAGACAATAGTTGTAATTGAACTGCATCTTACAATGCAATTCTGAACTCCAATCTGGTCTATTGCAAGTACTGAATCAATTGAAGCACCATGATTTCCCTGTTCTCTGAGGTTTTGGCAACTATTAGGCCAATGACGTAGGGGAACATCAATCACAAGGAGAAACTAGGCCCTATGGGGAAAGTTTCAAGACAACCTCTTCATTTATCTGGCTTCCCAATAATTGCCTGTCTGTGACCCATTTATAAATATTTCCCAGTGGCTTTCCCATCTTTCCCAATTTAAAGTGGCTGGTGCCACTTGAAATTGAAGGACATGCTCATAGTAATGTCTGGAATGGAGTTAATGGAACGGCATCAAAAACATGGTGTCCAAGTGCTTGATACCGTTCCATTTATTCCATTCCAGCCATTACTATGAGCATTCCTCCCTTCACCACCCTCCGCTGTTCCCAGCGAATACACTAGGCGGCCCAGAGAGAAAAGGGTCTATCTTTACAGTTTGGGCTTCTCCAGTGGAGATGACGGACGTAACTTTCGTCGTCTTTGTCGTCTTGCATGGCCTCTTCTTTTCTGTTTCTTACTCCTGCCGGCCAGACATAAGCAGTTGTTAGAGATGTATTTCATCTCCTCTTCCAGTGGGGGGCAGACTACCCAATTGTTAGCTGGTTGTAGGTGGATGTAGCGTGTTCTGTTACGCACACTTGAGTCTCCGCATTTGCCTTTGCACAGGCCCCAGGGTGACCATACAGACACCTCGCAGTCCAGAGGGGTGGAATCTTGTGGGAAGGACACCAGAGACTCTGTTAGCAATATCCATGAAGACATTATTTTAGCAAACACTTTAATTGCAAGAGCCCAGATACAAGAGACCTGAAACACTTGAGCATGCAGCAAGCAGTAAGGGGTGATATGAATTCAGTGAGCCTTCTTCCAGCCAAGCTCTAGGGCCCCTGTGGGGGGGGGGGTTAATAGCATGTCACACACAGATATGCCCTCAGGCATAGGTTAAAAGGACTGATTCAGCTAAGCCATCCAACACCATTTCATATAAAAGGGGAAGACTTGATTTATTGGCTGGTACTAAACTTTAAGTAAATTTTCCTGTGGGGGGGGGGGGGGGGGGGGTTGGGGGGGGGGTTAATAGCATGCCACACACAGATATGCCCTCAGGCATAGGTTAAAAGGACTGATTCAGCTAAGCCATCCAACACCATTTCATATAAAAGGGGAAGACTTGATTTATTGGCTGGTACTAAACTTAGTAAATTAGTAAATTTTCTGAAAAACAGATCAAATATTTACATCATATTTCCAAGTGCTATGTAAAATATAGCTGTAATACTGGCTAAAACATAACATGTTTGGTATACATTAGGAACTCCTGTTTGGTATACTCAGTGTATGCTTTTGTGTATCGAAAGCTCTTTTGTGGCTGTACATTCCTGGCTAATGTGGCTATACTGCAGTTTAAGTCTGGATGGACTTTTATTGAATAATTCAATTTGAATAACTTTACTTTGTTTTTTAAATCATGTGATTTGCCAAGCCCCTACCTACAAAGTTATGACCTTGTAAAATGTTGATATTTTTCATAGATTGAGGCTTTTTGGATAATTAGAAAAGCAGAAGGATGGAACATGGAAATAAAAGCAAGGCTCGAGTTGACATTTTATTTAGGTTCCATTACAAACACTCCAAACGTGCTGAGTGGCAGGAAACTTCCAATGCCTTTGGCCTCCTTTCTCCTGTTTGTTGCCTGGTTGCCATGGGTTCAGAGGACCAGCACTTGCTGACTCCATCTCAATGCTGTTGCACAATGGATCCGATTTACTACAGATTTCTTCTTTACGTTTTGCCAGATGGCCATCACCAATTCTTTGCTCTCTCCTTTCATTTTAACAGTGCTAAATTTGAGAAATTTGGATCATAATATTTATGGGTTTTTTTTTCAATCAGAGGGGTAGGATTGGAAGATATCCAATAGATATTAGTTACGCATTTTCACTGTATTTGTTTCTTACATGTGTCTTGATTACTTATGAATGAGTCCTCAATCTCATTGCCAGTCTGGTTGAACTGGGTGGGCTCCATGAGTATGCTGAAGATCTGGTTGCTGTTGATCTTTGTAAGGGTGACCTTGCCCATGGGGGTCAGATTCTTCAGACGGAGGTAATAGCAGGAGTTGGCAGGATGGTTTGGAGAAGATGACGTTATCTGGAAAGGACAAAATCAAGTTGTACTGGTATTGATTACCGAAGCTGATAGTGATACTATCATACAGTACCAACATGATGATGAACCATGGGCTCTTTTAGATTTACCTGTGTGACTTTGTCCTGAGGAATGGTCTCAAAGTTGGGAAAGGAAAAGTGAAGCCGCTGTGAGTGCCTGCATCGTAGGGGTTACAGCTGTAATGCTCTCCTTCACGAAGGTTAAAGCCGTCTACTCCCAGGAACCAGTCTGGGCTGGGAACTATCCGCACTACGAAGGACAGCTGGGGAGAGAGAAAGGAGTAGTGTGGGTTATGTGGACGTTTCTAGTAGTCCACCTAACATTAAACTCAAATATGGTGAGAAAGTTGAAGGATCAGCAATCTCGATCTGCACTGCATTAATCCTTGCTCTCATGTCTTTCCAGAGCTTTCCTCAACAATTTTTTTTTTCTGAGGTCTTGTCTGACTTCTTTTGATTTTCCCATGTCAAGCAAAGAGGCACTGAGTTTGAAGGTAGGCCTTGAAATACATCCACAGTTACACCTCCAATTGACTCAAATGATGGCTTTAGAAGCTTCTGATAGGCTAATTGACATGACATCATTTTCGGAAATTTTCCAAGCTGTTCAAAGGCACAGTCAACTTATGTAAACTTCTGACCCACTGGAATTGTGATAAAGTGAATTATAAGTGAAATAATCTGTCTGTGAACAGTTGTTGGTAAAAAAGTAGATGTCTTGCCAAAACTATAGTTTTCTAACAATACATTTTGTGGAGTGGTGTGGAGTGTAGAGGAGAGGAGAGCTGCAGAGGAGTGGAGGACACCACCTGTGCCTGAGCTGTCGTGATAAGGGACTGCGAGACCTGAATGCTTCCCTCAGCTATTTATGCCTTCCAGGGTTCCCTCAGTCAAACAATATAAACAATCCCTGCCCTGACCCCTCCCAGCACCACTGATGCATGCAGCATGCTCCATATTAGCTCTCCCTTCCGCCCTCCTCCCAGGGTGAGTTAATAGATCATAGTTAGAAACGGGGTGATCGTTTTTTATACAAGGGTCTACTCTACAGTGTGCAATGAGCTGGAGCAGGGACCACGGCTGCCTGTGAAGGACCTCTTGGTTTCTTAGGAAAGCAGAGTCGTGGGGGAAGTGGCTTGGCCAGTAGACAGCTTGGCAAAGGGATATGGAAGGGGAGGCAGCCTGAGCCGGCAGCCCTTCTAGCCCACATTCAAGCTAAGAGCAGCAGGCTGGAGCCGTTCCCCTACCACTCCCACTCGCCTGCTCTATAACTCTGATAAAAGGGTTGTTTTGTGAGATTCTGTTGATTAAGTTCCAGAAGTTCAATTAGAAGTGCACGTGCAGTATATATTCTGTTATGAAATTTTGCAAGCAACCAATTTGTCACATCATTGTGAGTGAGGTAAGTTAACTGATTATCAATATATCCAATTGTACCATATCCATACTGTATTTTAATTATGCCAAGGTCTAAAGTAATGTGCATTGTCTGCTAAAACTCTGTAACACTTTGGTGAAACATATGTAGCCTTAAGTTTTACAGGAACTAGTAAATACCAAAGTCAAACATGGTGAGACTGAAGATGTAGGTCAGAAGTGGCAGAGGCAAGTTTGCCAAAATGTCTACCGAAAGAGAGAGCATACAAATCAAATCCAATTATTTATATAGCTGTTCTTACATCAGCTGATATATCAAAGTGCTGTACACAAACCCAGCCTAAAACCCCAAACAGCAAGCAATGCAGCTGTATAAGAAAGGCCAAAACCTAGGAAGAAACCTAGAGAGGAACCAGGCTTATGAGGGGTGGCCAGTCCTCTTTTGCCTGTGCCGGGTGGAGATGATAACAGAACATGGTCAAGATGTTCAAATGTTCATAAATGACAAGCATGGTCAAATAACAGTAATCACAGTGAACAGGTCAGGGTTCCATAGCCGCAGACAGAACAGTTGAAACTGGAGCAGCAGCACCGCCAGGTGGACTGGGGACAACAATGAGTCATCATGCAAGGTAGTTCTGAGGCATGGTCCTAGGGCTCAGGTCCTCCGAGAGAGAAAGAAAGAGAGAATTAGAGAGAGCATACCTGAATTCACACAGGACACCGGATAAGACAGGAGAAATGCTCCAGATATAACAGGTTGACCCTAGCCCCCAGACAAACTACTGCAGCATAAATACTGGAGGCTGAGACAGGAGGGGCCAGGAGACACTGTGGCCCCATCCGATGATACCCCCGGACAGGGCCAAACAGGCAGGCTATAACCGCACCCACTTTGCCAAAGCACAGCCCCCACACCACTAGAGGGATATCTTCAACCACCAACTTACCATCCTGAGATAAGGCCGAGTATAGCCCATATCAAAGATCTCCGCCACGGCACAACCCAATGGGGGCGCCAACCCAGACAGGAAAACAACGTCAGTGACTCAACCCACTCAAGTGACGCACCCCTCCTAGGGATGTCATGGAAGAGCACCAGTAAGCCAGTGACTCAGTCCCTGTAATAGGGTTAGAGGCAGAGAATCCCAGTGGAAAGAGGGGAACCGGCCAGGCAGAGACAGCAAGGGCAGTTCGTTGCTCCAGAGCCTTTCCGTTCACCTTCCCACTCCTGGGCCAGACTACACTCAATCATATGACCCACTGAAGAGATGAGTCTTCAGTAAAGACTTAAAGGTTGAGACCGAGTTTGCGTCTCTGACATGGGTAGGCAGACCGTTCCATAAAAATGGAGCTCTATAGGAGAAAGCCCTGCCTCCAGCTGTTTGCTTAGAAATTCTAGGGACAATTAGGAGGCCTGCATCTTGTGACCGTAGCGTACGTGTAGGTATGTACGGCAGGACCAAATCAGAGAGATAGGTAGGAGCAAGCCCATGTAATGCTTTGTAGGTTAGCAGTAAAACCTTGAAATCAGCCCTTGCTTTGACAGGAAGCCAGTGTAGAGAGGCTAGCACTGGAGTAATATGATCAAATTTTTTGGTTCTAGTCAGGATTCTAGCAGCCGTATTTAGCACTAACTGAAGTTTATTTAGTGCTTTATCCGGGTAGCCGGAAAATAGAGCATTGCAGTAGTCTAACCTAGAAGTGACAAAAGCATGGATACATTTTTCTGCATCATTTTTGGACAGAAAGTTTCTGATTTTTGCAATGTTACGTAGATGGAAAAAAGCTGTCCTCGAAATGGTCTTGATATGTTCTTCAAAAGAGAGATCAGGGTCCAGAGTAACGCCGAGGTCCTTCACAGTTTTATTTGAGACGACTGTACAACCATTAAGATTAATTGTCAGATTCAACAGAAGATCTCTTTGTTTCTTGGGACCTAGAACAAGCATCTCTGTTTTGTCCGAGTTTAATAGTAGAAAGTTTGCAGCCATCCACTTCCTTATGTCTGAAACACATGCTTCTAGCGAGGGCAATTTTGGGGCTTCACCATGTTTCATTGAAATGTACAGCTGTGTGTCATCCACATAGCAGTGAAGGTTTACATTATGTTTTCGAATAACATCCCCAAGAGGTAAAATATATAGTGAAAACATTAGTGGTCCTAAAACGGAACCTTGAGGAACACCGAAATTTACAGTTGATTTGTCAGAGGACAAACCATTCACAGAGACAAACATATCTTTCCGACAGATAAGATCTAAACCAGGCCAGAACATGTTCGTGTAGACCAATTTGGGTTTCCAATCTCTCCAAAAGAATGTGGTGATCGATGGTATCAAAAGCAGCACTAAGGTCTAGGAGCACGAGGACAGATGCAGAGCCTCGGTCCGATGCCATTAAAATGTAATTTACCACCTTCACAAGTGCCGTCTCAGTGCTATGATGGGGTCTAAAACCAGACTGAAGCATTTCGTATACATTGTTTGTCTTCAGGAAGGCAGTGAGTTGCTGCGCAACAGCCTTCTCTAAAATTTTTGAGAGGAATGGAAGATTCGATATAGGCCGATAGTTTTTTTTATTTTCTGGGTCAAGGTTTGGCTTTTTCAAGAGAGGCTTTATTACTGCCACTTTTAGTGAGTTTGGTATACATCCAGTGGATAGAGAGCCGTTTATTATGTTCAACATAGGAGGGCCAAGCACAGGAAGCAGCTCTTTCAGTAGTTTAGTTGGAATAGGGTCCAGTATGCAGCTTGAAGGTTTAGAGGCCATGATTATTTTCATCATTGTGTCAAGAGATATAGTACTAAAACACTTGAGCGTCTCTCTTGATCCTAGGTCCTGGCAGAGTTGTGCAGACTCGGGACAACTGAGGTTTGGAGGAATACGCAGGTTTAAAGAGGAGTCCGTAATTTGCTTTCTAATAATCATAATCTTTTCCTCAAAGAAGTTCATGAATTTATCACTGCTAAAGTGAAAGTCATCCTCTCTTGGGGAATGCTGCTTTTTAGTTAGCTTTGCGACAGTATCAAAAAGGAATTTCGGATTGTTCTTATTTTCCTCAATTAAGTTAGAAAAATAGGATGATCGAGCAGCAGTAAGGGCTCTACGGTACTGCACAGTACCGTCCTTCCAAGCTAGTCGGAAGACTTCCAGTTTGGTGTGGCGCCATTTCCGTTCCAATTTTCTGGAAGCTTGCTTCAGAGCTCGGGTATTTTCTGTGTACCAGGGAGCTAGTTTCTTAAGAGATTTTTGTTTTGTTTTTAGGGGTGCAACTGCATCTAGGGTATTGCGCAAGGTTAAATTGAGATCCTCAGTTAGGTGGTTAACTGATTTTTGTCCTCTGGCGTCCTTGGGTAGGCAGAGGGAGTCTGGAAGGGCATCAAGGAATCTTTGTGTTGTCTGTGAATTTATAGCACAACTTTTGATGTTCCTTGGTTGGGGTCTGAGCAGATTATTTGTTGCAATTGCAAACGTAATAAAATGGTGGTCCGATAGTCCAGGATTATGAGGAAAAACATTAAGATCCACCACATTTATTCCATGGGACAAAACTAGGTCCAGCGTATGACTGTGACAGTGAGTGGGTCCAGAGACATGTTGGACAAAAAACACTGAGTCGATGATGGCTCCGAAAGCCTTTTGGAGTAGGTCTGTGGACTTTTCCATGTGAATATTAAAGTCACCAAAGATTAGAATATTATCTGCTATGACTACAAGGTCCGATAGGAATTCAGGGAACTCAGTGAGAAACGCTGTATATGGCCCAGGAGGCCTGTAAACAGTAGCTATAAAAAGTGATTGAGTAGGCTGCATAGATTTCATGACTAGAAGCTCAAAAGACGAAAACGTCATTTTTTTTTTTTGTAAATTGAAATTTGCTATCGTAAATGTTAGCAACACCTCCGCCTTTGCGGGATGCACGGGGGATATGGTCACTAGTGTAGCCAGGAGGTGAGGCCTCATTTAAAACAGTAAATTCATCAGGCTTAAGCCATGTTTCAGTCAGGCCAATCACATCAAGATTATGATCAAGCATTAAGCATTTCCCAATCGAATGTAAAACTATTGCTTCCCATTGCAAAATAAATATGTCACGTTTAGCACACAAAGTAACCGGTGACCAAAAGATTAAAGTGGAACTGACAGCGTTTTAACTCATTTGCAGATGTGAAACAAACAGACAATCATATCAGTCAAAAATATAAAATTCCCATTTTATTCTACAAAACCATCTTCATAAGAGGTTATAAAAATAAGTTCTATTTGATTCAACGTTCCATGTATTTGGGGAGTTTCTCCCATTCTTCTCTGCAGATCCTCTCAAACTCTGTCAGGTTGGATGGGGAGCGTCGCTGCACAGCTATTTTCAGGTTTCGCCAGAGATGTTCAATTTGGGTTCAAGTCCGGGTTCTGGTTTGGCCACTCAAGAACATTTAGAGACTTGTCCCGAAGTCACTCCTGCATTGTCTTTGGTGTGTGCTCAGGGTCCTTGTCCTGTTGAAAGGTGAACCTTCGCAGCAGTCTGAGGTCCTGAGCGCTCTGGATCCTCGATCCTGACTAGTCTCCCAGTCCCTGCTGCTGAAAAACATCCCCACAGCATGATGGTGCCACCACCATGCTTCACCGTAGAGATGTTGCCAGGTTTCCTCCAGATGTGACACTTGGCATTCAGGCCAAAGAGTTCAATCTTGGTTTCAGATGAAAGGGAATTGGTGCTTGCTAACATTAGCTCTAGCTCAGAGATGGCGAACTCCATTGACACCTTTCTCTAAATATCTCTGGTTAACGTTAGCTTTACTCAGTCTCGGGGTCCGTGTGATTTAGCAAAGGTGTTGTGGATATCCCCCCTATGCTTTTGTTATCCTTATTAGGCCATTAAATTAATTAATTCAGCAACAACAGGCACAGACTGATATCTAACCCTGCAGGATATTTAAGTTTTATTTTAATTTTGTTTTCTTCAAATTATGTGGTTAGCTTGCTGCATTATTCAGGGCGATGGTCGTGGCATTTTCCCTCATGAGTTAAATTAATGATATCTGAATCATCAGGCACTGACTGATTTTTTAAATTTAGCCTTGTAGTCTATAATATATTTTTTTAGATTGTGTGGTTAGCATGAGTTGCATGGTAATGTATAGCTCGATAGCTCTTTTGGTGTATGCATGCAATATGGTGGCTGGGGGTATTTTAATTTTCATATTGCAGGCTGGATGGTAGCTGGAAGTAGCATTGTTGGAATGTACAGGTGTAAATCCTGCAATTTCTGTTTCCTAAATATTAAAGAATTCATTACTCATGCAAAACATAGACATGTGGCGAACTACAGTTTTGCTTGTGGGGTAGAGTGCCCTTGCACCAAAGCATCACTATTTGTTACACTACCCCGACCTCATCCTGCAATTTGGGCGACTCATTCATTTGTGGACACTGAGGTTTGAGAGCAAGCACTCCTACTTCAAGGAGTGTGCCAGAAAACTTGTCTGAGAGCCACCAGTTACTCCAATCTTAATTATGCAGGGGCCAATTGTTTCCACATAGCATTGAAGTTGTTGGTGTCATGAATTAATTTGAGGAGCAATTATATAATAATAAAAGTGAAATAAATAAAATATAATATGTACAGTCAAAAGGGTTCGCAAAGCACTGCAGAGGTGTCTAAAATTGTATTCAAAGTAAAAACATACCCTAAAGGCCTTGTAATGGGAGAAAATGATGACGGATACACATTTGGAAAGATCTCACTGATTCTAGTCACAGAATCACAGGTTCATTTAATTGTTGGGGTGTATCAGTCTGTGTCACTGGTCGATCTCCGGGTTCATTTTATACCAGATTCTCTGATTTAATTATGCGTGTGTTAATGAAGATAGTCTGAGTAATTATTACCCACTACCAGTTTATAAAGTGTCAGGTTTCTCTGTTGTTTCCCTGCATCACTCAGTGTGTTCTCCTTAAACCAGTGTAGGCATGGAGGGTCTTCAATATGCAATTAAACACCAATGGCCCGAGTTGGAGACCGAGATGGTGAGATCTTTGTCGGAGCATCTGAGGGCAAATGTTGGCGTGGAGAATATTAACGACCTTGAATATGTTCAGCAGGATGACATAAAATGCAATTTGACGCCAATATAGTGCTGGGAATTGCTTCAGTCCGTCAACCAAAGAGGTGAGATCTTGATTGATAAATGTAACATATTTATGTAATTGTTATGAAAAAAGGTGCTATCTAGAACCTAAAATGGGTATTTGGCTGTCCCCATAAGAGAACCCTTTGAAGATCCCGTTTTGATTCCAGGTATATGTATAACCCTTTTGGATCCAGGTAGAACTCTTCTGGGTTCCATGTAGAACCCTCTCCACAGAGGGTTCTACATGGAAACCAAAAGGGTTCTACCTGGAACCAAAAAGGGTTCTCCTATGGGGACAGCCAAAGAACCCTTTCGGAACACTTTTTTCTAAGAGTGTACACACACAAGTTTAAAAAGGTTCTGCAAGTAATTTGTTTGCCCTCAAAGGAAATGGCTTATGCTATGAAGGAGCGAGACAATTATAAAAGTACTAAAATATACAAATGTTTTTGTAAATTGTTTGTTTGTCTTCTGGTATGGTATGGAGTGCAGCGCAAAGCCTAACATAAGAAAATAAAGAATGAATAGGATCTGTAACAATGGATAGGACACTTGTCCTCCTCCAAGCATCAGTGACCTCCAGGAACAGTGGCTTTCCCTTTCACCAAGTTATGGCTCTGAAGCCACTTCAATGCTCGTGATTGACAGTCACCTGACTCTCGCTCTCCCGAACAAGGGTAAGAATTGTCAACTTTTTAAAAATCCAAAAGTCCAAGTTGAGGAGAGAGATCCAGTGCCTGCTGAATGAAATCGACAGTTACATAAAAGGCAATGACGATCTAACAGCCACTGCTGCCATTCTTCCGTTGATGACCCACTTCAAAGAGAAGGACACATCTCTGTATCCCCTTGGCAGATGTAAGGAATAGTGTTTTTATACTTATAAAGTTTATATGATTAATGGTGTTTATACTGTACTATTACACATAATTATAATATGTTTTATATGTATGTTTTGTCATTTTAGGTCACTGCTGTTAGCATTTGTTACTTACATTGCAGTGATATTTCTTGTTGTTATTTTTTTCAATGCCTCAACTGATTTAATATATTCTATGTTGGGTTGTGCAGGTTCCTGGTTCGAATAAACCCTGAAGGAACCAAATGCACAGCGAAAGCAGGAGTGAGCCGCAAGACCGGAAAGGTTGTTCAGAGGAAGCCATTGCCAATTGATCCACATGTTACACTCTTTCTCGCAGTCCTGAAGGAGTTTGAGTGGAAAAACTCTAACATGTAAAGTACACAAACACACACACCTGATGAACACAAACTTTATTTGTCAGTTGTCATCTGCATTTTTACCCAGCGAGTAATAATAGTAGTATTGATAGGAGTTATGATAGCAATAGCAATCTCTCTTTCTATTCTTTCTATTCCCATGTTTGTCCTAGTTGACGTATCAGAGCTAAGGAGGATCAGCGTTTCAAAGATTGGGGTGATAATCTGCACGCCACCTAGATTTATTCAAGACTTGTTTGCACCTCTCATTCTCTCAGAAATCTTGCCATGCGGGTTGGGTCGGCAAATGATCTACTTGCGCCATCCCGGAGCCTGTGTTGGCTTAAGGTAGTCTGCTTCTCTGGCTCCAGTCTAGCCCTGCTTGCTCCTCTATCCATCCTTCTCTCTCAGCCCCTTTCTCTCTCTCTCTCTCTCTCTCTCGTTTCTCTCTCAAAGACAGGCAGGCAAGCAGTACTTGTTATAGTTTTTTGTAAAAATGTCTCCCTGTTCAACTGTTGTTTTCCTATTTTTCATTGATCTGTTTAGATTTTATTTCTTTCTTACTTAATCCTGTATTTTCAAGAATGACCTATTCTGTTGTCTTGGTTTGTGTATGGTGAAGTACATTATTGGCCAGTATTTGTCAATGTTCTTATCACTGTATCTCTGTCTCTGTCTCTCTCTCCCCTACTATCTAGAGTTGTAATGTTGCTCGTTTCAAATGTTGTTCTTTGTGGTTAAAGTGCAATTCATGTGAAATTCATGTAATGAATTTGTGTAAAAATATATATATTTATTCATGTTGTTTTTCTTACAATATTACATTTCAGGGAGCTGTCTTTTAAAGACAACCTGCAATGCTGCATTGTACTGTAAATTAATTGTATATTACTGCAGGTATTTCACTGTCAATTTACAGCATTATACTGGCACCACAGCTGCCAGTTTAATACTGTCATTTTTCTTTACAGCAGTAATGCTGTAATATAGTTTACAGTACTATTTTCCTTACTGTATGTTACATGTTAAATATTATAGCATCCTTGCTGTAAATTTACAGCAGGAATGGTGTAATATATTTTACAGTAAGGAAAATAGTACTGTAAACCATATTACAGCATCACTGCTGTAAAGTCAAATTACAGTATTAAACTGGCAACTCTGGTGCCAGTATAATGATGTAAATTTACGGCGGAATTTTTTACAGTGTATAGTTGAAGTCGGAAGTTTACATACACCTTATCCAAATATATTTAAACTCAGTTTTCACAATTCCTGACATTTAATCCTAGTAAAAACTCCCTGTCTTAGGTCAGTTAGGATCACCACTTTAATGTAAGAATTTTCACAAGGTCCTTTGCTATTGTTCTGGGATTGATTTGCACTTTTTGCACAAAAGTATGTTCACCTCTAGGAGACACTCCTTGAGCGGTGTGAAGGCTGTGTGGTCCCATGATGTTTATACTTGCGTACTATTGTTTGTACAGATGAACGTGGTACCTTCAGGCATTTGGAAATTGCTCCCAAGGATGAACCAGACTTGTGGAGGTGTGGTTCATCCTTTTTTCTGAGGTCTTGTCTGATTTCTTTAGATTTTGCCATGATTGTCAAGCAAAGAGGCACTGAGTTTGAAGGTAGGCCTTGAAATACATCCACAGGTACACCTCCAATTGACTCAAATGATGTCAATTAGCCTATCAGAAGCTTCTAAAGCCATGACATCATTTTCTGGAATTTTCCAAGCTGTTTAAAGGCACAGTGTACTTAGTGTATGTAAACTTCTGACCCACTGGAATTGTGATTAAGTGAAATAATCTGTCTGCAAACAATTGTTGGAAAAATTACTGTGTCATGCACAAAGTAGATGACCGACTTGCCAAAACTATAGTTTGTTAACAAGAAATTTGTGGAGTGGTTGAAAAACGAGTTTTAATGACTCCAACCTACGTGTATGTAAACTTCCGACTTCAACTGTATATTAATTGGGGACAGGTTGAAAAGTATTATACATTTATGGCAATAGCTAGCTTGCTGTTGCTAGTTAATTTGTCCTTGTATATAAATATTGGGGTGTTATTTTACCTGAAATGTACAAAGTCCTCTTGACAATTATTCCACAGATACAAGGGTAACGTTAAACCAAGTTTTTTTCTAATAATCTTTCTTCCTTCAGGCTTCTTCTTTGGACTTTATATGGTGGTTGGCAACCAACTTTAAGGTGCATTGTCACAACTGACTGGAGTGTGGTCCTCAGTTCATCTTTCAATCACCCACGTGGGTATATGCTCCTAAAAATGAGGAGATGGGAGAGGCAGGACTTACAGTGAGTTGAGCATCACAAATAGAACCAAGTTCTATTTTAGCTCCTGGCTACGCAGATGCTTGTTGACGTGCGCGAGCAGTGTGGGTGCAATGATTGAATAACATGTATGTGTACATTTATTTCGCAACGCTCGCGCTTACAATGCGAGCAGTGTGGTCAACATGTTAGTTAGCATTTACTGGTAGGTATCATACATTGAAACATCTTTCCTACCCTACCGCCTACCGATGTCATTCTTCTGTGAGCTGCTCCACCAGTTGAGAGCTGCATATACTTGCTGCCTGCAGATGATATTCCGCTGAAACTAGGCTGTGTGTGCGTTGCGCGTGTAAATATATTTCACGTGCTTTTTTGTGTGTCGGCTACTTTGTGCATGCTTTCTCTATTGTGCTACATAATTGATGAGTCGTAGACAGTACCTTCACTACACTACTTTTGTAGGAGTCAGTAGTGATTAAGGAGTATGAGCCATGCTCACATAAAAAGTGCATATACGGTTTATACTTGCATGTACCCTCCTCTGCTGGCCCTTTGTACTTAAAAGAAATATATGGGTTGCTGTCCTTTCAGAATCCTGTCACACACTGATGGCCTGTAGGTTTGCCATTGCGCAAACATGTTTATAATAGATAAGGCTCTTAGGATATTAATGTTCCAAGGAGTGTATATATTTGTCCTGGTGAAACGATTTCAAGCGCTGGAAGATGATAATTACGAGTGTTTTACTCCACTGGTCTCGGCTGGTCTTGGGAAGGAATTAAGAGTCCTCACCGAGTCAAGACCAAGTACAAATGTATCCGACACCAAGACAAGACACACTCAATATGTGGTATCGAGATCTTACTTGAGACAGGTACTACAACACTGCTTGAAACTAGTCCGATTTTCTCAAACAATGCTGCTCCTCAGATGTTTGAATATTAGTGGTTTTGCTTTGGAAAAACTTTCAAATTCACTTTGAGATGGTTCAGATGAGTGGTTAATAAAAGAGTCAAGAATTCAAACCCATCGCCGCTGACAAGGCAGCATTCAGATTATAGCCAAGAAAATAGACCTTGAGCATTGTGAGGGCTAGATGGCTAAATGATGTTAGCAGGCATTAAAACTGTCTTTCCTCAGTAAAATAATCTTTCTAACCATTTCTCTAGATGAGCTTGTAAAGGTACCACAGAAGTCATAATAGCTGAGACATTGATGAAAACCAGATGACACACAACAGCTCCCGTTCAAATCACAGGTGGGCAAAAAAAACAGACAGAAAGTGGGTCGACTTCCTACAGTCTCATTTCGCAAAACGTAACCATTAACAATGGAGGATCAAACAAAAATATGGCCTAAATGTTTGCATAGCCAAACTGGACTTTTCTTAATCCAAAACATAAAACATCCTTCTGTTTTAGTAGTCTTTTTAGGCCCCCTCTCCCTCCGTATCAACCTTAAAGATGACCTGTTTCCGATCTCATGTGACTCTTCTCCATAGTCTGTTTGCCTTACATTTGAACTGTTGCTCAATCTAAAATGTCATATGGGTCTACAAAAAACAATTAGATTTGAGGATTTGTGTACGTTTCATAGAGCGAATTACTCTTGTCTTTTGGATGATGTTTTGAAAAATATCAAAGCACTTGACTCTGCCTTTTAAGTTTTCTTTAGTTAAAATTTGGACAATTATAGCTTCTGTATAAATGTTTGATATGTAGGGATTGAAACAAGGTTTAAGACATTGCCCTTCTTTTCAAAGCGGCGCACAGAAGTTTTATTGTGAGCTGAGAGGAGAACCAGCCATCCAAGTGAGCACATTCTCCTGCTCCCAGACTTTACAACGTGCTATGTAGGCTAAACCCTTTCTCACCTTATTTTTGGTCATATGTGTAATAACGCCACAACACTGTATATGGATCTATAACAGTTTGGAGATAACGTTTCCATTCAATGTCTTGTGTATTTCCCTGTCTGTGCTCCAAGTCAACCAACTGCAGCTCTGCTCAGAGAGGGAGAGAGTTGGGTTTGGAAGTCTGGAAATTCTGACAAGTTCAGGAGTGACTGAGATGCTGCCTATCTGTGAAGGCTTGAACTACCATTCCACAAACACATCCATATGTGAGGAGCCTAATGTTTGTTGGACAGGTTGAAATGGGAGGAAGAAAGTCAAGGTAGGATACCAATCAAGCCTCAACTCCATCTGCTTTTTATGCCCTGAATGAAATGTCAGAACGTCCAGCTGCTCTTTTCCAGGGATTGTAATTTAGAGTGACAAGAACACACACATACACAGCTCTTTCTATTGTCCATGCCAGCAGCCTGACTCAAGCCTGTTAGGAAAGACACTTACAAAATATACAGCCATGATTGTAACTAGTGTCTTAGTTGTAAAGTGAGCAATGTAAGTCAAATTTGTGCAGAGAAATCATTCTTTGTGAAACAAATGTATGTTTTATTGACATTCAAATATAATTCACCCTTAAAAAAGAGTAACCCCATTGCCTCAAAGAAAATCTAACAAGTTGAACAACGGAGTAGATTGATATTTGATTGAGTATGCTACTTACTTGTCTCCTATAATTAAATGCATAGGTTTCTGTTTTCCAACATATACAAATGTAATTCATCAAGATCTTTTTTCCCCCCACGAAGCAAGATGAATATGTGTTTATTCCTATATCCTTGAGATGAAATACATTAATATGTTTATTGAAAATCGAAACAATAATATCATGGGAATTCAGATACATGTACAATGGCCTTGCAGGCAGCTATTGGGTAATGCATCCATTTACCTTGGACTGAATGCCAACGGACAAAGACATAACATTTGACATTGGACTTTTATTTATTTTTAAAATAATTAATACAAATGCATACAGTCACATTTTGGTTGACCCAAAGTTTTAGAACACGTACTCATTTAAGGGGTTTTCTTTATTTTTACTATTTTCTACATTGTAGAATAATAGTGAAGACATCACTAGGACTAGGCTGCCGAAGTTCTATCAACATATCGACTGTACTACTCACGCTGCTAAGGACTATTCAACGCTGGTCTGACCAATCGGAATCCACGCATCAGGATTGTTTTGATCATGTTTTGATCATGTGGACTGGGATATGTTCCGGGGTGCTTATAAGGAAGTGATTTGGAGATGTAGTACCCACTGTTACTATTAAAACCTACCCTATCCAGAAACCGTGGATAAATGGTAGCATTCGCGCGAAACTGAAAGCGCGAACCATCGCATTTAACCATGGCATAGTGACTGGGAATATGACAGAATATAAACAGTGGGCATCGAGTGGCGCAGTGGTCTAAGGCACTGCATTGCAGCGCTAGCTGTGTCACTAGAGATCCTGATTCGAGTCCTGACTCTGTTGCAGCCGGCTACGACCAGGAAACCCAAGGGCGGTGCACAATTGGCCCAGCGATCTCCGGGTTAGTGGAGGATTTGGCCAGCAGTGATGCTCTTGTTCCATCGCGCACTAGTGACTCCTGTGGTGGGCTGGGCGCAATGCACGCTGACACAGTTGCCAGGTGTACAGTGTTCCCCCTGACACGTTGGTGCAGCTGGCTTCCTGGTTAAGTGGGCATTGTGTCAAGAAGCAGTGCGGCTTGGCTGGGTTGTGTTTTGGAGGATGCATGGCTCTCGACCTTCGCCTCTCCCGAGTCCGTACGGGAGTTGCAGCGATGGGACAAGACGGTAACTACTAATTGGACACCATGAAATTGGGGAGAAAAGGGGTACAAAAAAATAATATAAAAATAATATAAACCATGTAGTTATTCACTCCTCAAGGCAATCAAACAAGCTAAACGTCAGTGTAGAGATAAAGTGGAGTTGCAATTCAACGGCTCAAACATGAGACGTATGTGGCAGGGACTACAGACAATGACAGACTACAAAAGGAAAACCAGCCACGTCGCCGAGACCAACGTCTTGCTTCCGGACAGGCTAAACACATTCTTCACACGCTTTGAGGATAACACAGTGCCACCAACTCGGCCCGCTACCAAGGACTGTGGGCTCTCCTTCTCCATGGCCGACGTGAGTAAAACATTTAAACGTGTTAACCCTCGCAAGGCTGCCGGCCCAGACGGCATCCCTAGCCGCGTCCTCAGAGCATGTTCAGACCAGCTGGCTGGTGTGTTTACGGGCATCTCACTATCCCAGTCTGCTGTCCCCACATGCTTCAAGATGGACACCATTGTTCCTGTACCCAAGAAGGCAAAGGTAACTGAACTTAATGACTATCGCCCAGTAGCACACATAGCACTCATCTCTGTCATCATGAAGTGCTTTGAGAGACTAGTCAAGGATCAAATCACCTCTATCTTACCTGCCACCCTAGACCTACTTCAATTTGCTTACCACCCCTTTAGATCCACAGACAATGCAATCGCCATCACTCTGCACACTGCCCTATCCCATCTGGATAAGATGATGGTACCATAGTACCCTCCAAGCTCATCATTAAGTTCAAGGCCCTGGGTCTGAACCCCATCCTGTGCAACTGGGTCCTGGCCTTCCTGACAGGCCGCCCCCAGGTGGTGAATGTAGGAAACATCACCTCGACTCTGCTGATCCTCAACACTGGGGCCCCACAAGGGTGCGTGCTCAGCCCCCTCCTGTACTCCCTGTTCACCCATGACTTTTTGCACACGACGAGATTGCACACTTTTTGCACACACGAGTTTGCACACGACACAACAGTAGTAGGCTTGATTACCAACGATAACGAGACAGCCTACAGGGAGGAGGTGAGGGCTCTGAGAGTGTGGTGCCTGGAAAACAACCTCTCACTCAACGTCAACAAAACAAAGGAGATGATCGTGGACTTCAGGAAACAACAAAGGGTGCACCCCCCTTATCTACATCGATGGGCCCTCAGTGGATGGAGAAGGTGGAAAGCTTCAAGTTCCTTGGCGTACACATCACTGACAAACTGAAATGGACCACCAACACAGACAGTGTGGTCAAGAAGGTGCAACAGAGCCTCTTCAACCTCAGGAGGCTAAAGAAATTAGTCTTGTCACATAAAACTCTCACAAACTTTTACAGATGCACAATTTAAAGCATCCTGTTGGGCTGTATTCCCACCTGGTATGGCAACTGCACCACCCGCAACCACAAGGCTCTCCAGAGGGTGGTGCGGCCTGCCCAACCCATTACCGGGAGCAAACTACCCACCCTCCAGGACACCTTCAGCACCCGATGTAACAGGAAGGACAAAAAGATAATTGAGGACATCAACCACTCGATCCAATACCTGTTCACCCTGCTATCATCCAGAAGGTGAGGACAGTACAGGTGCATCACAGCTGGGACCGAGAGACTGAAAAACAGCTTCTATCTCAAGGCCATCAGACAGTTAAACAGCGATCACTAGCACGTTAGAGGCTGCTGCCTATAGGCATAGACTAGAAATCACTGGCTACTGTAAGGAATGGAACACTAGTCACTTTAATGTTTACTTATATCTGGCATTACTCATATCATATGCTGTATTCTATACTATTCTACGGTATCTTAGTCACTTAATGTTTACATATCTTGCGTTACTCATCTCACATGCATATACTGTTTTCTATACTATTCTACTGTAGTTCAGTTCCGCTCTGACAACGCTCATCCAGATGTATATAGTCTTAATTCATTCCTACTTATATTTGTGTGTATTCGGTATATGTTGTGTAATTTGTTAGATATTACTTGTTATATATTACTGCACTGTCGGAGCTAGAAGCGCAAGCATTTCGCTACACCCGCAATAACATCTGCAAATCACCTGTATGTGACCAGGAAAATTTGATTTGATCTTTTACAAAATAGGGCCATCTTCCGTATACCAACCCCCCTTCCCCCACCTTGTCAGAACATAACTGATTGGCTCAAACCAATTAAGAAGGAAAGAAATTCCACAAATTAACTTTTATCAAGGCACACATGTTAATTGAAATGCATTCCAGGTGACTATCTCATGAAGCTGGTTGAGAGGATGCTACTTTGAAGAATCTCAAATATAAAATATTTTTGGATTAGTTTAACACTTTTTTGGTTACTACATGATTCCAAATGTGTTATTTAATAGTGTGTATGTCTTCACTATTATTCTACAATGTGGAAAATGTAAAAATAAAGAAAAACCATTGAATAAGTAGATGTGTTTAAACTTTTGACTAGTACTGTACATCAGTATGTCAGTTGTTTTGCTCACAGGCCTCAGAAGACTCACAGGCCTCTCATGTATAGGGCAGACACTTTCTTTAGATTCTTTGAGGGGTGACTATCTGTTTTTGCATGTAGTGCATCTGTTGTTAATCAATGCATTTGTATGGGCTAATAGAAGTAAGGCGAAATACATTTTTTACATCAAATATATATATATATATTTTTTTTTTGATACCTACAATTTTTATTTAGCCTTACTGCTTATTAGTCCATACAAACGCATTGAATAACAGATGGAACAACAGATAGTCCCCCCACAAAAAATCTAAAGGAAGTTTGTCTTACAATTATTTTCTTTTTTTCAATCAAATCTTTTGTTGATACTTCAAGGGGTCTTAAAATTCAAAATCAAATAGCTAAATTATCTTTGGTGTGACCTTCTTAAAACAATTCAATATAGCTTAGTAGAACCCACCTCCTCCCCCGGCTTAGACTCTTATGGGATAGTATGTTTGCTAATATAAACAAAACAGGCAGGCAGGTAGAAAAAGAAAGCACTATCTGGCATAAATGGAAAATAACTAGAGAAATTAAATTTCCTGAGAAGTTGTGCAAAAGCTTCCTCTTTTGGGGCTTGTTGGGGAATATATAAAAACTTTTAAAAATCAGTTGGTTAGTTTTCACCCTTTTTTTCTATTAGACTGCAATATAAATATTGTTTTCATAGTTCTAAAAACTGTATACCAACAGGTTATTCATGTTATAATCAACTACTTCTGCTTTAACGATGAACCCATAGGACACAGCAACAGATATTCACCCACTTTACTAGGTCAAACTACAGTCTAAACAGCAGGATTCTCTTTAAAATATATTTGTATTTTCTCTTTCCAAATCCACATTATTATTTTTTTCTGCAAAAAAAATGTTTGTAAAAGATTACCACTATGGTTGGACCAGATGAACTGTAATAGACCTCTGTGAGTCTGTCTGTTTCATCTGTTTCATGGCAGCTGTTTGAAACCTATGAGGCTTCAACTCCATTCCTTTTCCAACAAATGAAGACCAGTAGAGTTATTTTGGTTGGACAGAGAGCTCTGTGGGGCAGGGCTACAACAACTGGTCATTGGTGTGCTGCTCTCTGTCTGACTCTGCTTTGCCTGGCTGGCCCGGCGAAGGGGCGTGAGAGGGGTGGGCGACGCTGGGCAGGCTGTGTGTTATGGGCACGGCATTAGGAACGATTCCCTCTGTAGGCGGAGGGAGCTCCCCAGAGGCCAAACTCACAACACCAGGAGGGTACCTGAGATAAGGAGAGGATGAATCAGAAAATGCTATAGCACTTGTAAATGCATATACAGTACCGGTATCTACTTTACTTTATCAACAGTGGGTTCAATACCTGTAGGGCCCATTGAGCTCAGGATGAATGACAGCAGGGTCCATATTGACCCAGTGAGTAGTCTGGGACAGGAACTCTTTATTCACACAGTTCTTTAGGCTGTCTGGAATACGACCTGGAAGCAGGAACCAGTCATTGATGAAGCACAACGCCGTTATAAGAGAGTTTGTTATTGTGGCTTTGCTGTTGTTTATTAGTGAGAGGGGAGCCTGGGAGCCTGATACATTTCCCTTTGGGGAAAACAATAATCAACCCAAGAATACCCATTATTAGTGTAACAGGTATGTTACCTGAAATGGCTCGTCGGATCTCCAGGGCTGCCTCCTCTCTCATCTCAATAGAAGCCTGTTCGCTGTACCAGGTAGCGTGGGGAGTACATATCAGGTTAGGAGCATCTTTCAGAGGTCCCTGGCTGAAGCTGAGAAAAAGGAAACCAAGTTGCGTAATATTAGACTCTCCTCAACACAGTGGGAAAAGAATATGATCAAAATGGAGACAGTATAAGAATATAAGAATATAAGAGTAATGTAAAGGGAGCTAACCCGAAGGGCTCTGTCTCGTGGACGTCCAGGGCTGCCCCTCGTATCCTCCCCTCTTTCAGGGCCTGTGCCAGGGCCTTCTCATCCACGAGCCCCCCTCGGGCCGTGTTAACCAGGAACACACCCTGGCGTATCTACAACAGACCATATAAAATATGTAAACAATGCAGTGCACAACTGTAAATTAAATGTCTTAGTAGGTTTAGGTTTAATTTATTTGCACCAAAGCAAATAAGTGATGAACAACAATACAGATAAAAACAAATAAATACAAAACGGTGTGCAGGTGTATATGTAATACAAGTACAAAAATGTAACATGTTTGTTAAAACAGATAACAAAACCCGCTAATCATAAATGTACAAATTAACTGATCAGCAATCACAAAAAATAATAAACAGTATATCATTTTGTTGCTATGTGTGTGTGCATGTGTGGATGTGAGTGTGTGAGAGATGGGATACATGGAGATTACTGATGAGTAGTTTGGTTTCATCAAGCTGACCCCCTGTCTTTGCTTGTTATTGAGGGATGATGAGGTTTTGGCAATGTGAAGATAAGAATTCCAGAGTACGGTACCTCTGTATCTGATAGAGAATTGACTATGTGAGGTGTGGCAGTGGGGAGTGTGAAGGTTATCACAGTGTTATATAGATGGATTTCAGAATTAACCTATAAAAATCCATTTAAAGGGTTTAGGTAAACTGTCTGGGAGGTATGAGTATTTGTAGATGAAAATTCATAATTGACATACATTGTGGTAAATATACAAGATATTGAGTTTCTTAAACAAAGGAGCAGATGGAGCCAGGTAATTAGAGGTGGCTAGTCTTTGCACATTTCTTTTATATGATGAGTAATGTGTGCATGTTGGAGGCATATGTACTGGCCCAGACAATATTACAGTAAATGAGATATGGGTAAATTAAGCTAGAGTAAAAAGTTAGGAAGCGTGCCTGATGAACTAAACCACTAATATTTCTGATGATACTGTCAGGCGTGTGCGTACTTGTGCTGAAGTCAGGTGCAGGAGGGCAGAGAATTGTGAACAGGTGCACACTTTATTTCGGCAGGAGAGACATACAGACTGACGCAACTGCTTCCAAAAAACCTCCAGCCAACAAGGCAAAGTGTATAATGCGCAAAACAGTCGCAACACATCAAATGTACACAAAACAGGCTTCGTGAAATAACACGGGAAAAAAGCACACAAGCCTAGTGCGTTCAAAAACACGTAACACACAAACAATCTACCACAAAGACGTGAGGGGGAACAAAGAAATACATACGTGTAGTGTAATTGGGGAATGAAAACCAGGTGTGCAAGGAACAAGACAAAACAAATGGATACATCCAAAATGGAGCAGCGATGGCTAGAAAGCCGGTGACGTCGAAACGCCGCCCGAACAAGGAGAGGAGCCGACTTCTGCGGAAGTCGTGACAGATGCCAACAGATTTCATCACTTCGATGGGATAGTTGTTTGATGACTTTCCAAGTTGACTTTATATTATTTAAGGATTCTTGGAATTAGTAAAATATATATTTGGGGAATATCCAAAGTAGGTGCGTAAATTTGTTCTCATACTTTTTGTAATTTGCAGAATTCAGGTGAGAGGGATTTGAGAGAATTTTTTGAGACTGGTTGTGACCAAGGTTTCCAGCACCCTTCTAGTGCTCTCACGTGGTTTAACTCAGGGAAAGCAGAGGTGAAAAACAGAGTTGAAAGATGTGAGAAGTCTGGTAAGCACACTCCACAACGGCCTGATTATAACATTTTTCCCATGAAATATCATCAATCAACATTTTAAAGCACAATTCATTTTGTTAAATATTCTACATTTAATGCTCCTAATCATTCCCATCTGTTCATTTCCAGCTGCCAAAGAGAAGTGGAAAATTGGAAAGTGGTCAGAAATGTCAGGATAAAGTAAACCTGTATTAGCGACATTATTCAAAGAATTTGTAAAAAATATTATCAATAAGGGTGGCAGATAAACTGGTCACTCTAGTGGGCTTATAGATGAAGGGATACATATAGCTGGAGTATAAAGTATTCAAAAAGTCAGATATCAGTGAGTGGTTCTTACTTGTAAAATGTATATTGTAATCACCCAATAGAAAACACATTTTATGTTATTATTAATCACATTCTCATTTGATGCTATAAGATCTGACTGTAGTTTTGACAGACCAACATTATAATCCGCATATACAATACCAGTCAAATGTTTGGACACAAATCAAATGCAAATAGTCTGGATAGCCATTTGATTAGATGTTCAGGAGTCATATGACATGGGGGTAGAAACTGTTTAGAAGCCTTTTGGACCTACACTTGGCGCTCCGGGACCGCTTGCCGTGCGGTAGAAGAGAGAACAGTCCATGACTAGGGTGGCTGGAGTCTTTGACAATTTTTAGGGCCTTCCTCTGACACCGCCTGGTATAGAGGTCCTGGATGGCAGGAAGCTTGGCCCCAGTGATGTACTGGGCCGTACACACTACTCTCTGTAGTGCGTTTCGGTCGGAGGCCGAGCAGTTGCCATACCAAGCAGTGATGCAACCTGTCAGGATGCTCTCGATGGTGCAGCTGTAAAACCTTTTGAGGATCTGAGGACCCATGCCAAATGCCAGCGTGGCAGATGTGTTGTTACCTACCCTTACCAGTTGCAGAGGGAGTTGTTTAGTCCCAGGGTCGTTGGTGGTAAGGGACTATGGTGGTCTGCATGAACCATGTTGGTATTACAGACTCAGACAGGGAGAGGTTGAAAATGTCCGTGAAGACACTTGCCAGTTGGTCAGCGCATGTTCGAAGTACACGTCCTGGTAATCCGTCTGGCCCTGCGGCCTTGTGACTACCTATAAAAGGTATTTCTTTTAAATGTCTTTAAAAGTCACTGTGGGGACGACATCATCGATGCACTTATTGATGAAGCCAGTGACTGATGTGGTCTACTCCTCAAAGCCATCGGAAGAATCTCGGGAACATATTCCAGTCCCTGCTAGCAAAACAGTCCTGTAGTTTAGCATCTGCTTCATCTGACCACTTTTTTATTGACCGAGTCACTGCTTCATTTTTTTGCTTGTAAGCAGGAATCAGGAGGATAGAATTATGGTCAGATTTGTCAAATGGAGGGCAAGGGAGAGCTTTGTACACGTCTCTGTGTGTGCAGTAAAGGTGGTCTAGAGTTTTTTTCCCTCTGGTTGCACATTTAACAATCTGATTAGAAATGTTGTAACATGGATTTAAGCTTCCCTGCATTAAAGTCCCTGGCCACCAGGAGCTGGATGAACATTTTCCTGTTTGCTTATGGAGGTATACAGCTCATTGAGTGAGGTCTTATTGCCAGCATCGGTCTGTGGTGGTATGTAGACAGCTACGAAAAATACAGATGAAAACTCTCTAGGTAGATAGTGTGGTCTACAGGTTATCATGAGATACTCTACCTCGTGAGACTTCCTTAGATATCGTGCACCAGCTGTTTACAAATATGCATAGGCCCACGCCCCGTGTCTTACCAGAGGCTGATTACCAGAGGCACACCTACTCAGGGTTTTTCTTTATTTTTACTATTTTCTACATTGTAGAATATTAGTGAAGACATCAAAACTATGAAATAACATCAAAACTATGAAATAAAAGTGTTAAATTAAAATATATTTTAGATTTTTTTTTAAGTGCTTTAGGACTATGAGAACACCTCTGAGCAGTCAGGTAGGCTATTTGGAGTGTTTATTCGACTGGAGACATTTTCTATAAAATATGTCCCTCCCCCACTTCTAAAAACAAAGTTGTCCACCTGTATTGTACAATATGTGTCCCCCCTTTTTGTAGGCCTAATTTAGATTGTGTGTGTACGTGCGTCATGTCCTTGACCTGTTTGATGGTGAAGTCATTGATGAGGTGGTGGTTTTGCTCATTGAGGCTGCAGTGGAGGGTGACACAGTCGCTGTGGAAAAGCAGGTCCTGGAGGGTGTTTACACGCTGCAGGCCCAGGGCTCGCTCCACCCCGTCAGACAGGTATGGGTCATAGAAGATCACATTGAACCCAAACGCTTTGGCTCTGAGCGCTACACCCTGGCCTACACGGCCTGAGGATACACAACACAACATGGACATTTGAGTAATTCACAGACATGTAAATACTGTAATTACACCAAAGGGATGCAATAAAGGTTAAATCCTTACAGCATATACCATGCCTGTTTTGTAACAATTCACAGCAAACAATGGCATATAGAAAAACTATCGAACACTATTGAACAATCCCATATCTAAACAACCAATTATCCACAATCGTATTTTCAGCTAATACCTAGTTGGGTAGTGTAATACAACATTGTACTGAAAGATCTCTGACTAACCGAGGCCGATGATGCCAAGTGTCTCCCCGCGGATCCGCGCCGCACCGGACGCCACCTCTCTGATCTGCTCCACGCTCTGTACCCTGGTGCCCTCGCGCAGTGCCTGGTGAAGCCACGTGGTTCGTCTGTACAAGTTCAGGATGTGACACAGTGTGGAGTCTCCTCTACACTGTCTCCTCCACAGACGCTGCTGGCATGTTACACACTGCTATCCCTATTGGGGGAGAGGACTATTGTAAACAGCTACTCGTAGTGTAAGGTGGAGTAACGTAAGGTAAGTATAGTTTACTATATCAAAAAGTTGTTTTTATTATGGAGTGCTGAGCAGTTGCACTTTGTTTTAAATGGAAATCCATAACATGCAGAAAATTATATAATATTTGACCTAGTAAGCCTGCATGTCTTTGGGTGGACATCTGTATAAAGTTGAGAAAGAGTAATGCAGGGCCTCACCTAAATCTCTAGCCGACTTGATGTCGATATTGTCGAAGCCGCTGCCTATGCGAACGATGATCCGAATTTCTCCAGGTCCTCCCTCATTAGCGTGAGGGTGTGGTACATCAGAGCTCCTACAGCCTCGTGCAGTACCTGCCAACAGAAAGCTCTCAGGTTTAGTGCACAGAGGACAGTTGTATAGCACCCTTCAATAATAGACACTTTGAACTAATATGTCATCAGAATTAAAAGCAAACTGAATTAACTGTGGCTGTGTTGTTTACTCCAAAGGCCCTGACATGGGCTCTCCGTTGGGCTCTTGTAGTAGAAGCTAATCTTTCAAATCAAATTTTATTGGTCGCATACACATATTTAGCAGATGTTATTGCGGGTGTAGCGGAATGCTTGTGTTCCTAGCTCCAACAGTGCAGTAGTTTCTAACAATTCACAATACAATACACAAATCTAAAAATGGGGCAAGGGCAAGGCAGGGCAGGGCAGCACCTTCTCATGGATCTCCTGGGTGGACTGAGGATCACAGAAGTGAGCCACGTCTTTCAGGATTGGCATCTCTATGGTGCAGTCATGCCCGTCCAGCAGGGCCACCAGGGGCCGTGGGTTCATGGTCCCATTCATGATAGGCGGTCGGATGCCTGAAGACAGAGAGAGTGGACGGGTAAAACATACTGTATTTGACATCATATTTTACTGGTATGGGTTGTGAATTTGACATGGTGTGTGGGAAAATTGCAGTTGTGTTTATGAGCATATACACTGAGTATACAAAGCATTAAGAACCCCCTGCTCTTTCCATGACATAGACTGAGCAAGTGAATCCAGGTGTAAGCAATAATCCCATATTGATGTCACTTGTTAAATCCACTTTAGTCAGTTTAGATAAAGGGGAGGAGACGGGTTAAAGAAGGATTTTTAAGCGTTGAGACAATTGAGACATGGAGGGCAAAACAAAAGATTTCAGTGCCTTTGAACGGGGTATGGTAGCAGATGCCAAGCGCATCTGCTACCATGTGTCAAGAACTGCAACGCTGCTGGGGTTTTCATGCTCAATAGTTTCCTGTGTGTATCAAGAATGGTCCACCACCCAAAGGGCATCCAGCCAACTTGACACAACTGTGGGAAGCACTTCTGCGGGGGGGGGGGGGGGGGGGGACTCAATAATAGGAAGGTGTTCCTAATGTTTGGTATACTTTTCCACCTATAATCCACCATAAATCCAGTTGTTAGCTGGTCTGTTAATGGATCCCATGCTAGTAAAAAAAAATCCTAAATGGGGTCTCATACTTGGTTTCTTAATTATTCCCAGTTTTAAAAAGGCAATTTTGCATCCATGACTCTGGAAAGCAATTCAAAATGTTAAAGGTTTTCTTTATGCATGTTTTTTTACAAGCCGCCAGAAGCAGACCTTTTCATACTGTGACTTCAAACCTCTCAAAATGTGTCAATAAATGAGAAATATACCCCCTGATGTTGCAATTAATCAAATTGAAAATTACAGTGAAAGTGGTAACTAAGTCATAAATGACTTGGGGCATTAAGAAAATGTTGCAGTTTTAACAGCCCAGTGCAGTCAAAAATGAGATTTCACTGTGTTTTATATATCTTTCCACACTATGAGGTTGAAATAATATGGTTAGCTGTGGCTGTGAATTTGCCTTTCACAAATTTCAAAATACAATACCGTTTTGGAATGCAAATGCGTACTACTGACAGTGACGCACAAATATCATAACACCCCCCAAAAATGCTAACCCCTGCTATTATAATGGTGAGAGGTTAGCAGGTCATGGGTGTATGATATTTGAATGTCTGTAACTTTCTCACGTCTCAATATTGATGATTCATTCAGGACTTTCCATAATCATGGTAGCATCCACATTAATGTAGAAATCTTTGGAAACATACACTACATTACCAAAAGTATGTGGACACCTACTCAAACATCTAATTCCAAAATCATGGGCATTAATATGGAGTTGTTCACCACTATACTGCTATAACAGTCTCCACTTTTATAATTGTTTCCCCCTTTTCTCCCCAATTGGTAGTTACAGTCTTGTCCCATTGCTCCTTTAACCCGAATGCCAGCCGCACCAACGTGTCAAAGAAAACACTGTACAACGTGTCAGAGTGCATGCGTCCAGCCCGCCACAGGAGTTGCTAGAGTGTGATGGGACAAGGACATCCCAGCCAGCCAAACACTCCCCTTATCCGACAACATTGGGCCAATTTTGTGCCACCTCATGGGTCTCCAGCTGCGACACATTGATTGATTGAACCCGGGTCTGTAGTGATGCCTCACTGCGATGCAGTGCCTTAGACCCCTGCGCCACTCAAGAGGCACACTGTTTTGGGAAGGCTTTTCACTAGATATTGGAACATTGCTGCGGGGACTTGCTTCCATTCAGCCGCAATAGCATTAGTGAGGTCGGTGTTCTAATTCATCCCAAAGGTGTTAGATTGGGTTGAGGTCACGGCTTTGTGCAAGCCAGTCAAGTTCTTCCACACCGATCTTGGCAAACCATTTCTGTATGGACCTCGCTTTGTGCATGGGGGCATTGTCATGCTGAAACAGGAAAGGGCCTTCCCCAAACTGTTGCCACAATGTTGGAAGCACAGAATCGTCTAGAATGTCATTGTATGTTGTAGCGTTAAGATTTCACTGGAACTAAGGGGCCTAGCCCGAACCACGAAAAACAGCCCCAGACCATTATTCCTCCTCCACCAAACTTTATAGTTGGCACTATACATTGGGGCAGGTAGCGTTCTCCTGGCATCCGCCAAACTCAGACCTCAGACTGGGGCAAAGGTTCACCTCCCAACAGGACAACAACCCGAAGCACACAGCCAAGACAACGCAAGAGTGGCTTCGGGAACAAGTCTCTGAATGTCCTTGAGTGGCCCAGCCAGAGAGCGGACTTGAACCCGATCGAACATCTCTGGAGAGACCTGAAAATAGCTGTGCAATCTGACAGAGCTTGAGAGGATCTGCAGAGAAGAATGGGAGAAACTCCACAAATACAGGTGTGCCAAGCTTTTAGCATTATACCCAAGAAGACTCAAGGCTGTAATCACTGCCAAAGGTGCTTTAACAAAGTACTGAGCAATGGGTCTGAATACTTATGTAAATGTGATATTTCCGTTTTTTTTATATACATTTGCAAAAATGTCAATCTGTTTTTGCTTTGTAATTATGGGGTATTGAGTGTAGATTGATGAGGGGAAATAAACAATTTAATCATTTTAGAATACGGTTGTAACGTAACAAAATGTGGAAAAAGTCAAGGGGTGTGAATACTTTCCAAATGCACTGTATATGGCGCCGGACCGTTATGAAAATGTGGTGCCTGACATATGACCGGCAGCATTTTAATTGACCAGACATTTGAGAAATTTACTGGATCCATATGCATTAGGTGTGTAACCTGATTAGGACGTCCATTCACTGTGCTCAGAATGACAGAAATCACGTTTAAATTATAGTAATTTATTTTAACAAAACATGCAAGTCGAGAATGCAATGAAAGGCTTCTTACCAAATTCCGATGTGCATTGAAGATATTAGAATAGCTGTACACATTTTCCCCAGCCAACAAGATGAGTAATGAACAGCAAAATCACTAGCCTATGTCAATCTATTATGCCCCATAGTATACAAAATTACCTATTCTGCTGGTCAGCTTGTCGAGAAAGAAATAGCCTATTGCTAAGAAACTCTGGAACAATTGTGGAACGATAGATCACAAATTCATACAACCATTAAGTCTGATGCATTAGATCAGAATGTTTTGCTTAAAATGTTGATCAACTATTATTTCATCACATTATAAGCGCAGCAATGCGCACAAGGCCATAGGCTACGCGCGAATGTTAGTTTCATAATACAATTAGAAGAAAACACTGTTGTCAAAGTGACAGAGATTAAAATATCCATTAGAAATGTAGAAAGAGGGGAAATCTAAAGACGCAATAACAATAGAACGTGAGAGAAATAGGCTACTGGTTTCAATGGCAAATAATTATCAAATAATTGCCTCCACGGATATGGTCATACTTTGCCTAGGATACTTTGAAACAAGCTTAAACATGCTTCAAAATAGGTAGTAAAATCTTCAGGTAGTAAAATTAATATACATATGTTTTCAAAATGCATACTGCCTCCATATCATTGCAAAGTGGTGTGTTACACGCTGATGAAACCTGTCTTCCTGCCAATGATGTCACCATTGCCCTTGATTTTAAGCAATGTTGTGCTGCTATTTTTATTGACTTGGCCAAAGCTTTTGATATGGTAGACCATTCCATTCTTGTGGGCCAGCTAATGAGTATTGGTGTTTCTGAGGGGTCTTTGGCCTGGTTTGCTAACTAACTCTCTCAAAGAGTGCAGTGTATAAAGTCAGAACATCTGCTGTCTCAGCCACTGCCTGTCACCAAGGCAGTACCCCAAGGCTCGGTCCTATGCCCCAAGCTCTTCTCAATTTACATCAACAACATCTCTCAGGCAGTAGGAAGCTCTCTCATCCTTTTACATGCAGATGATACAGTTTTATACTCAGCTGGCCCTTCCCGGGATTTTGAGTTAAACGCTCTACAACAAAGTTTTCTTAGTGTTCAACTGCCCTTAACCTGGTTCTGAACACCTCCAAAACAAAGGTCATGTGGTTTGGTAAGAAGAATGCCCCTATCCCCACAGGTGTGATTACTACCTCTGAGGGTTTATAGCTTGAAGTAGTCACCTCATACAAGTACTTGGGAGTATGGCTATAGGGTACACTGTCCTTCTCTCAGCACATATCAAAGCTGCAGGCTAAAGTTACATCTTGACTTGGTTTCCTCTATCGTAATCGCTCCTCTTTCACCCCAGCTCCCAAACTAACCCTGATTCAGATTACCTTCCTACCCATGCTAGATTACGGAGATGTAATTTATAGATCGGCAGGTAAGGGTGCTCTTGAGCGGCTAGATGTTATTTACCATTCAGCCATCATATTTGCCACCAAAGCTCCTTATAGGACACATCACTGCACACTAGACTCCTCTGTAAACTGGTCATCCCGTCGCAAGACCCACTGGATGATGATAATTTATAAAATCTTCTTAGGCCTCACTCCCCCCTATCTGAGATATTCACTGCAGCCCTCATCCTCCATATACAGCCAGTCACATTCTGTTAAAGGTCCCCAAAGCACACATCCCTGGGCCGCTCTTCTTTTCAGTTTGCTGCAGTTAGCGACTGGAACGAGCTGCAACAAACACTCAAACTGAACAGTTTAATCGGAATCTCTTCATTCAAAGACTCAATCATGGACACTCTTACTGACGGTTGTAGCTACTTTGCATGATGTATTTTTGTCTCTACCTTCTTGCCCTTTGTGCTGTTGTCTGTGCCCAATAATATTTGTACCGTGTTTTGTGCTGCTACCATGTTGTGCTGCTGCCATGTTGTCATGTTGTGTTGCTACAATGCTGTGTTGTCATGTGTTGCTGAATTGCTATGTTGTTGTTTTAGGACTCTATGTAGTGTTGTGTTGTCTCTCTTGTCGTGATGTGTGTTTTGTCCTATATATTTTTATGTATTTAATTGTTTTAATCCCAGCCCCCTTCCCCGCAAGAGGCCTTTGCCCTTTTGGTAGGCCGTCATTGTAAATAAGAATTTGCCTAGTTAAATAAAGGTTAAATAAAAATAAAAATAAAAAAAATATGCATTTGAATGGTGAATGGGAAGGATGTATCAATTAGGCTACCATGAGAAATATGGCTATAAATAGTAGCTCTTTTTAATCGTGGCCATAATAACTTTTTTTAACAAACGATTGCATTTAGAACTTTTGCGCAATGATTGGGCTGTCTGACAGATTTTCAACTCAAAGACTTAGCTGTGCGCTTGTGATAAATAAAATACATAACGAATATACACACTGCAATTTAATTCCACAAAATTATGCAAATTAACCCATAGACTGATAAGCACGACCGGTCAAATATATTTACATTTACTGGTATATTCACCAATGAGAAGGCAAAAAAAACATTATTTCGCAATGTGATTTTTTTTCTTCTCCTGGTCAATTGGTGCCAATCTTATTTTATAAATGTCTTTATCAGCCAAAAGCCCAGACAAGTGACCTGGAAGATCTTAAATTATCGGACATTTGAGAAATGTACCGTATGCATTGGCTGTTTAACCACCCACACAGCCACCACCACCAACATATTGTCTAAATTAGCCACAATTACATGTCCTTCAAATAGCCTATAAAAACATATTTTGTTTCATTCTGTTGAGACAGTTAAAGAAAACGGGTGGTAACGCGAATGTCTAGCAACCTAAAGGTTGCATATTTGAATCTCATCATGGACAACTTTAGCATTTTAGCTAATTAGCAACTTTGCAACTACTTACTGCTTTTTAGCTACTTTTGGAGTTACTTCGCATGTTAGCTAACTCTTCCCCTAAACCCTAACTTCAAGCCTTTAACCTAACTCCTAAGCTTTAACCCTAAACTTAACACTTTTTTGATGAAGATGGCTGCCTTTTTATTGGCTCTTAACCAACCGTGCTATTTTGTTTGTTCAATCGCATTGTTTGTAACTTATTTTGTACATAATGTTGCTGCTAACATCTCTTATGACAGAAAAGAGCTTCTGGACATCAGAACAGCAAATACTCACCTCGAATTAGACGAAGAATATTTCTTTAATGAGTCGGACGGGAAGGATATACTCCAAACACCCGTACAGGCCCTCATCTCCGTCATTCGCTGGAGAAAGAAACAGAGATTTTGCGGAAAGAGATCGGGGTGCCTTGTGAGGATCAGGCAACGAGTGGATAATCTGCCTTTGCCATCCGTACTGCTAGCTAACATTCAATCGCTGGGAAATAAATGGAACGAACTGAAAGCACCTATGTCCTAGAAACTGTAATATCTTATGTTTCACAGAGTCGTGGCTGAGCGGCGACATTCATAACATACAGCTGGCGGGTTATACACTCTATCGGCAGGATAGAACAGCAGCCTCTGGTAAGAAACTGGGTGTGGGCCAATGCATATTTGTAAACAACAGCTGATGCAAGATATCTAAGGAAGTCTCGAGGTTTTGCTCGCCTGAGGTAGAGTATCTCATGATAAACTGTAGACCACACTATCTACCTAGAGAGTTTTCATCAGCATTTTTCGTAGCTGTCTACATACCATCACAGTCTGGTGCTGGCACTAAAACCACACTCAATGAGCTGATTATCGCCATAAGCAAACAGGAAAACGCTCATCCAGAGGTGGCACACCTAGTGGCCGGGGACTTTAATGCAGGGAAACTTTAATCAGTTTTACCTCATTACTATCAGCATGTTAAATGTGCAACCAGAGGGAAAAAAACTCTACATCCCCTTTACTCCACACACAGAGAAGCGTACAAAGCTCTCCCTCGCCCTCAGATTTGGCAAATCTGACCTTAATTCTATCCTCCTGATTCCTGCTTACAAGCAAAAATTAAAGCAGGAAGCACCAATGACTCGGTTAATAAAAAAACTGGTCAGAATAGCATGGAGCAGATGCTAAACTACAGGACTGTTTTCATGGCACAACCTGAAATATGTTCCAGGATTCTTCCAATGGCATTGAGGAGTACACCACATGAGTCACTGGCTTCATCAATAAGTGCATCGATGACGTCGTCCTCACAGTGACTGTGCGCACATACCCCAATCAGAAGCCATGGATTACAGGCGACATTCGCACTGAGCTAAAGGGTAGAGCTGCCGCTTTCAACGAGCGAGACTATAACCCGGAAGCTTAGAAGAAATCCCACAATGCCCTCCGACGAACCATCAAACAGGCAATCAATCAAACAGCATCAATACATGACTAAGATCGAATCGTACTACACCGGCTCTGACGCACGTTGGATGTGGCAGGGCTTACAAACTATATCAGACTACAAAGGGAAGCACAGCCGAGAGCTGCCTAGTGACACGAGCCTATCAGACGAGCTAAATAACTTCTATGCTCGCTTCGAGGTGAGTAACACTGCACTGCATCAGCTGTTTTGGCGACTGTGTGATCACGCTCTCTGCAGCTGATATGAGTAAGACCTTTAAACAGATCAACATTCACAAGGCCACAGGGCCAGACGGATTACATGGACGTGTACTCCGAGCATGCGCTGACCAACTGGCAAGTATCTTCACTGACATTTTCAAACTCTCCCTGTCTGAGTCTGTAATACCAACATGTTTCAAGCATACCACCATAGTCCCTGTGCCCAAGAACACTAAGGTAACCTGCATAAATGATTTCCGACCCGTAGCACCCACCTTTGTAGCTATGAAATGCTTTGAAAGGCTGGTCATAGTTCACATCAACACCATTATCCCAGAAACCCTAGACCCCCCCCCCATTTGCATACCGTCCCAACAGATCCACAGATAATGAAATATCTATTGCACTCCACACTGCCCTTTCACACCTGGGCAAAAGGAACACCTATGTGAGAATGCTATTCATTGATTACAGCTCAGCGTTCAACACCATACTGCCCTCAAAGCTCATCACTAAGCTAAGGACCCTGGGACTTAATACCTCCCTTTGCGACTGAATCCTGGACTTCATGACGGGCCACCCCCCAGGTAGTAAGGGTAGGCAACAACACATCCGGCATGCTGATTCTTAACACAGGGGCCCCTTGGGTGTGTGCTCAGTCCCCTCCTGTACTCCCTGTTCAACTGCGCGGCCAAGCACGACTCCAACACCATCATTAAGTTTGCTGACGACAAAGTGATAGGCCTGATCACTGACAATGATGAGACAGCCAATAGGGAGGTGGTCAAACACCTGTCAGTGTGGTGCCAGGGGAACAACCTCTCCCTCAATGTGAGCAAGGAGCTGATCGTGGACTACAGGAAAAAGAGGGCTGAACACGCCCCCATTCACATTGACGGGGCTGTTGTGGAGTGGGTCGAGAGTTCCAAGTTCCTTAGTGTCCACATCACCAACGAACTATCATGGTCCAAACACACCAAGATAGTTGTGAAGAGGGCAAGACAATGCTAAATCCCACTTAGGAGACTGAAAAGATTTGGCATGGGTCCTCAGATACTAGTTCTACAGCTGCACCATCAAGAACATCCTGACCGGTTGCATCTCATGGTATGACAACTGCTCGTCATCCAACCGTAAGGCTCTACAGAGGGTAGTGCGTACGGCCCAGTACATCACTGGGGTCAAGCTTCCTGCCATCCAGGACATATATACTAGGTGGTGTCAGAGGAAGGCCCAAAAAATTGCCAAAGACTCCAGTCACCCAAGTCATAGACTGTTCTCTCTGCTACCGCACAGCAAGCGGTGCCAGAGAGACGACGTCTAGGTCCAAAAGGCTTCTTAAAAGCTTCTACCCCCAAAGCCATAAGACTGCTTATCAATTAATCAATTGTGGCCACCTGGACTATTGCATTGACACCCCCTCCCCCCTTTGTTTTTACACTGCTGCTACTTGCTGTTTATTATCTATGCATAGTCACTTTACCCCTACCTCCATGTACAAATTACCTCGACTAACCCGTACCCCCGCATATTGACGGTACCGGTACCTCCTGTATATAGCCACGTTATTGTTATTTTATTGTGTTACTTATTATTTCAATTTTATTTTGTAAATATTTTCCTAACTCTATTTTCTTAAAACTGCATTGTTGGTCAATAAGGGCTTGTAAGTAAGCATTTCACGGTAAGGTCTACTATACACCTGTTGTATTCGGGCGCATGTGACAAATCAAATTTGATTTGATTTGATCCGAGCTGTCCTTTACTATGCAAGTATGAAATGCTTCAAACATAGCTCTATTTAATTGATTTCCCCACTTATTTAAGATGTCCTCGTATACATTATTTTTCAATACAGCCCAATAAACCCATATTTGCATTGATAGGAAAGGTAGCATCGTAACTGTAACCACCATAAAGAAGGAAAACAAACTGTGCACCTGTGAGCAGCTCAGGCTATGTGATTTATGATCATAGCCAATCTGGCATGAACAAACATGGCGTGACTGTCTCAACCCACTGTTCTGTTCCCACAGGAAATCTCCCTCCTAGGCGAGCCAGGGGAGTATAGACACACCCCTCTCTTCTCCTTCAGCTCCCTCCCTCATTCCCTCCCTACCTCATCCCGCCACCAGCATACACACATGCAGGCGGACACATGCATACTCACCGAGAGACACAAACACCAATACACACACTCAGTCAGTCACGCGAACACACGCACGCACACACACAGTCACTCAGACACAAGTGAGCAAACACACAAACACAATCACACAGGTAAACAGGATCATTAAGCCATGTCTTGTTTGTCTGCGTTTAGATCACAACTGGACTGATCTGCCACAGGGTGTAATTCACTACAAACATGAAAATGATCATGAATGTATATGCCTAGCTCGATTACTGGAGAGTTTTATCAGCCACGTTTGACATTTGTGTTTTAGATCAATGAAAATACAAAAACTATTAGCTAAGCCAACATGATACAAATTCAAAGAAATTAACAAACAATGAATTGTCTTATCACCAATATCCATGGCATTCCATGGCAATACTGACATGTGATCTTTGCATGGGGGTAATTCTGCCAATTTGAGCACCCCATGGGTGAATTGGTATCTTTGTCAATTAGCCTGATTTTAATAACAAGATAAGACACGATCCATTGATCACTGAACTGAACACACCTACGAGCCCAGACTTGAATAATAATAATAATAGAAAAAGATCAAGCAACAAACAAGACCCCCATTGTAGAAAATATGCTGATGTTGTGAATACAATACAAAATACATCCAAGTAACAGACACCAGTATGGGGTGGCAGGTAGCCTAGTGGTTAGAGTGTTGGACTAGTAACTGAAAGGTTGCAAGATCGAATCCCTGAGCTGACAAGGTAAAAATCTATCATTCTGCCCCCGAACAAGGCAGTTAACCCACTGTTCCTAGGCCATCATTGAAAATAAGAATGATTTCTTAAGTGATTTGCCTAGTTAAATAAAGGTCCAATTTAAAAAATGAAGACATGGAAGTATTCACAATACTAGCATGACTACTAAGCACCTACAAAGCTGTTTTCTATCCTTCCTGAATCTGAAGTATTCCAATAGTAGACTGTTCTAGAATCAATGTTTCTTTCTTCCCTGAAAGGAAAATTGGGAAGCAAGTCAGATGGAACTGGAAACACCGTTCCCAACTGCACAATGAATGGGAAGGCCATTTAGGAAGTATGTGCTGTGTGTCTCCTTGCCAGCCCTTGCATTTTTTGAAGGGAAATAGTATTTCTGTCCTTCACCCCTACAGGAGGCTATAGGCTAAGCATACAAGGCATCAACAGAAACATATTCGAGGTTGAAAGCAAGCTATTACAGCATTGTAAGTTGCTGAATGGTAGAGATTAAGATAATAGAGAGAGAGAGAGAGAGGGGGAGAGAGTGGAGGGGGAAGGGAAGGAAGAATACTGTACAGTACACTGTGTACACACCACACAGCGCAATCACAGTTAACATGTGGTCCAATGCACCAAAGGAAAGCTGAATGTTTACCTAAAGGCAAGCCTTTGTTCAGAAAATGCGAGCTTCCCATCTTTTTTCCCAAAAAATAATTTTCACTTCAAGCAAGATATTCATAAAAATCCACAGCATGCGGCAGGTACTTCAATTTCCTTATTGCTTTTCCCTGCCCCTCAGTGGCAAGCATTCCCCTTTGCTCCTTCACTCTCCCTCCCTCTCTCACTTTCTATTTCCACTATCTCTATCACACATGCATACACACACAGAATGCAACTGTCACTGCATTTATGGGAGTGGGAGAGCGTGAGAGCGAGAGAGAGAGAAGGGTGCAAGTGTGAGGTGGCTGAAAGAAAATAAGAGGAATGGGGTGGAGCTAAGGCCAAACAAAATGTATCTTTTGTTTCCTGAAAGACACTCTCCACAGGGTCGGTAAAAAGCTGATGTTTTCGGGTAAAAAGCGGATGTTTTGGGTTTTCAGGGATACAGACCTAACTTCCGTTTCCCCTGAAAAACAGATGAGGGGACTCCACTCAGACGTTTTTTTATGCACGCTAGGTTAGATTACCTGATGAATACAAAATGATAAAGGTTATGCAGTAACGGTGTATGTACGTGTGGTTAATTCCTTTTCTGTGTTAAAATGGAGCAATCAGCAACACGAAAACGGCAAAAACTGAAAATGGCTTTAAACGTTTTTGCATATCAACCAAACAATATCTGAATATTTTGATTTTTACCTCCCGGGTGGGGTGTTAAATGTGGAATGCCTGTCATTTGCTAAATGCACAGCCAACACTTCCTGTCCCTTCAAAATAGTTCACCCTTTAACTTCATTGTATGAATCTATTATCTATTAATTCATGTATTCATTTCTATTAATGATAAAGATAAAGTGATATTTCTTTATCTCTGCTGTAGATTTAAGATCATAAGGTAGTCCCAACAAATATAGTGTTTTTTTGTCTTATGAATGAACTGCTGTTACTGTAAATGGTTAGCTAACTGATATATCCTAGCTACCTACTTAACCATTGGTAATCTGAGCATTTTAGGTGTCATTTCAGAATGTGGGGTGCTGTAGCTCTGCTGTTGTTGCTATCCTGTCTGTCGAGGGCATGAGCTCAGGAAAGGAGGAGAGAAGAGGTGTCAGAGAATTACATCACTCAACAGTGACAGTGAAGAGGTACAGAGACTGGTGAGAGTTTCAGATTAAGAGCCAAAGGCCTGAGGCTACACAAACAACCCAATTATGACTGGCCAGGGCACCACACACACAATTGCAGTATACTTGTCTCACTGCCTGTAACCCCTACCTGCCACTTACTTACTAACACACCTAACATTTCGGGAAGATCTAGGCCTGTATTCACAAAGTGTCTCAGAGTAGCATTGATTATCTAGGATTACTAATCAGGTTCCCCTTGTCCATGTAATCAGCAGATTAATAGACGGGCGAGACCCAACGCAGCTGCAATTTCAGCACTGTTCAGCACTGAGTACCGGTTGCCTGATTGAGTTACCATTATAGGAAAAGGCCCATTTCACAAATTATTGTGTAGATTATTTCTCTTGAATTGTCGTGTCCATGTTTGACATTTTATTATAGGGAACAACATGGAACATAGCCTGCATTGCATTCGGAGAGTATTTAGAACCCTACCCTTTTCCACATTTTGTTACGTTACAGCCTTATTCTAAAATCTACACTTAATACCCCATAATGACGAAGAGAAAACAGGTTAGACATTTTTGAAAACGCATCACAAATAAAAAACAGAAATACCTTATTTATATAAGTATTTTTGCTATGAGACTCGAAATTGAGCTCAAGTGCATCCTGTTTCCATTGATAATTCTTGAGATGTTTCTAAAACTTGATTGGAGTCAACCTGGGGTAAATTCAATTGATTGGACATGATTTGGAAATGCACACACCGGTCGATATAAGGTCCCACAGTTGACACCATGTCAGAGCAAAAACCAAGCCATGAGGTCGAATGAATTCTCAGTAGAGCTCTGAGACAGGATTGAGTCGAGGCACAGATCTGGGGAAGGGTACCAAAACATTTCTGCAGCATTGAAGAATGCTGAACACAGTGGCCTCCATCATTCTTAAATGGAAGAAGTTTGGAACCACCAAGGCTCTTCCTAGAGCTGGCCGCCCGGCCAAACTGAGCAATCGGGGAAGAAGGGCCATGGTCAGGGAGGTGACCAAGAACCCAATGGTCACTCTGACAGATCTCCAGAGATTCTCTATGGAGATGGAAGAACCTTCCAATCAGGAAGGTGAAAGCCACTCCTGAGTAAAGACACATGTCAGCCCACATGAAGTTTGCCAAAAGGCACCTAAAGGTCTCTCAGACCATGAGAAACAAGATTCTCTGGTCTGATGAAACCAAGATTGAACTCTTTGGACTGAATGCCAAGCATCACGTTTGGAGGTAACCTGGCACCATCCCTACGGTGAAGCATGGTGGTGGCAGCGTCATGCAGTGGGGATGTTTTTCAGCGGCAGGGACTGGGAGACTAGTCAGGATCGGGGGTAAGATGAACAGAGCAAAGTACAGAGAGATCCTTGGTAAAAACCTGCTCCAGAACTTCCAGAAAAGGGATGGGCAACTCCCATCCTTTGGGGCTGGAGTGGTGTCACACTTTTCCCCCCATCCCTAGCAAACACAGTTCGAGACCATGCAATCAATTCAAATCAAATCAAATTGTATTCGTCACATGCGCCGAATACAACAGTGAAATGCTTACTTACAAGCCCTTTTAACCAACAATGCAGTTTTAAGAACCCCCCCCCCCTCAGAAAAATTAAGAGATAACAATAACAAATAATTAAAGAGCAGTAGTAAATTACAATAGCGATGCTATATACAGGAGGTACCGGTACAGAGTCAATGTCAATGTGCGGGGGCACCTGTGTCGAGGTAATTGAGGTAATATATACTGTGGCGTACAGCAGGTCAGCCACCAGGGGGAGACTCGTCGAGGCCTGGTAACAGATGGAGTATACATCACAAGGCGGTGGCTCCATCTGCTGGACGTGCCAGGCCTCGACAGGCTCTCCGGACAGGACGAATTGGGGCTGATTGGGAGCTGGTGAGTAATCAAGGGAGGATTGCTCACCAGCTGTGCGAGGCCCATAAAGCTGCCAGAAGGGCAGAACACATGGAGAGGACTAGGGGAAGTGAGGGGACTTCTATGTGGTTGGATACGGTTACCCAAGCTAAGCCGAGGGAGTTGAGTTTGTGTGCCCAACAGGATACAGGAAGATCCGGAGCCCAGGAGAAGGTATCCCGGAGAGGTTCTCATGGGGGAGACCTTTTTGTTTTTGATTTATTATTTAATAAACACCTTGAAACTGAGCTCTGTCCGTGTCTGATCTATGTAAACGTCTTGACCAAATCCACCAGTGGTGGAGAATGCGAGAGCACTCTGATAACATGGTCAGGTCAGGGTTGACGTTTACACAGTATCAGCATGGACGAGTTGATAGCTCAGTTCGTCCAGGCCCAACAAGCACAACAGGCGGCTCAGGAACGAATGCTGGAAGGAACAATGACTACAAATTGTCCGCCTCGTTGAGGAAGTCAGGATGGTGCAAGGAGGAGCATCTCCTGGATCACATCCCAACCAGTTTTTAATCAAGCTAACGGAAGACGATGACCTCTGTACATTTGAACGGACAGCACTACGGGAAGGATGGCCAAGGCCGTAGTGGGCAAGTCTGCTGGCCCCGTTCCTCTCTGGGCATGCCCAAAAGGCGTAATTGGGACCTGAACGACGAACAGGCGGATAACTACGATTGGCTCGAACAGGAGATAATCAGCCGCTATCCCTTACAGCCTGGCCCATCGGGCTCAACGGTTCCATGACTGGAGGTTCGTACCCGACGCCTCACCCTGAGCACAGATGAGCGACCTAGTGCGCGTCACCAGGGCATAGCTCCTCACCGACGTATCCATCCACGACAAAGTGGTCCTGGATTTCTTCTTACGGGCGCTACCCCATGACATGGAGAGGGCAGCGAGTTTATGCGCACCCCAGACCTTGGAAGGCTATATATTCTATATTTTCTATTCTACAATTCATCATTTCATACATTATACTGTGGGCTGCCACTCAAAACAAATTATAATTCAACAATAATAATCTTTGCAGGTCAAGGATTGTCTTCACTTTCAAGAATGCCTGAATTGCTTTACATTGCAATTTCATGTTTCCCCATCAATTTGTTTCAGATCTAGGCACGGACCATGGTGATAAGTAGTGTCATGTAATCGTCTAATAAAGTGAGAGAGACTTTGTCATTTCTTCAAACAATCAATCTTTATTTGATATGGATGAGTTATTGCAATAATGGAGCTGGTCAACGACCCAGACCCACCCGTAGGTGATTCATTAAGAGCCCAATGATTCTGAGTTGGGGCTTGCCTTATATAGCCCAACCTTGTTACATTTCCTTAATCCACCACAACTCTCTCAATGTGTCAAACCAACAGATATCTACTGAATGAGGTGGCCAAATATTTGGAGTCCTCTGTGTTCTTCAGCGAGTACTAAGAACTGTTTGTTCTTAGAATAGAGGATAAGGAGAGACTTCGTTCGGGAACAGAGAGACCTAATTTTCAGTATGACCTTTCTCTTGCATTTCTAAGAGGATGGTCTCTCAACAAAAAGATTGGATTTCCTCCTACCATATATATTGTGTTATAGTCTCCTACATTATTTGAACATTTCTACAAACTTCAGTGTTTTCTTCCCAATGGTACCAATTATATGCATATCCTGGCTTCAGGGCCTGCGCTACAGGCAATTTACTTTGGGCACGTCATACCTACAAAAATAAGAAATAAAAGTAACACATGGGGCCAACCACTGCAGTTCCCATGGCTTCCATATGGTGTCAGCAGTCTATGTTCAAGGTTTCAGGCTTGTAACTTCAAATGTTATGTCATGTTATAGCTGGGACCCTTTGGATGACAAATCAGAAGAAGATTTTCAAAAAGTAAGTGAATATTTAATCATTATATGTGAATGTATGAAACCTGTGCCGGTGGAAAAATAGTTTGTCATCCTCAAACAATTGCTTGGCATATTTTCGCTGTAATAGCTACTTTAAATCAGACAGTGCAGTTAGATTAACAAGATGTTAAGCTTTCAGCCAATATAAGACACTTATATGTACATAAATGTTTAAAATTCATAATATTTATGATTATTTATTTGAATTGCGCGCTCTCCAGTTTCACCGGAAGTTGTCCTGCTAGCGGGACACCGATCCTTAAGAAGTTTTAAAGGCTTGCAAGTAAGTATTTCGCTGTAAGGTATTTCACACCTGTTGTATTCGGCTCATGTGACAAATAACATTCGATTATTTTATTTTTTTTCCCAAAATGGATGATGTTGAGAGACAGATGGGAGGGGTTGAATGGAGCTGAAGGGACTAATAGCAAGATAAAACATATAAAACATACGGGGTCTGTAAAATGTATATAGGTTCAGAACTTTTGGGAAATAGCACAGTTACAAATAGAAATCAAACTGCATGGACATCAGAAATAGAGGAAGGACTAAAAACAAAACAAAAATAACTATTGTAAAATAGACTGTCTGTAAAATGTGTATAAGATGTATAAATTGTAGGTAAAAGCCGAGTGTTTATAAGTTTACTCCAATTGGGGGATCGGTGGTAGGGTTTGCGGGGAATAACAAAAAAGGTATATTCTTTAAAAAAGTATGTATGTCTATATAGGTATGTGTATGTATATTGTCGTGGAAATGTCCTGTATTTACCAAATCATGAGAGCAAAGCACACACAAGTCAGAGTTATCATAAAGTCCATCTTTAATTATATGAGCTCCATCACAACCCTGTGACTCTCAGATTAATTCAGTGTCTATAAATGAATTCTCTGAGTGCTTACAAAACAGTTCTTAGTATCATTTATAGCCAAGACACACCCATCTGAACTCACATGACGAATAACAGATCTTAGGAACATTACAAAGGAAGACTTTACTTGAGAGAGGAGTATCCCATAGCCAGACAGCATTGGCTATAAATTATTGTTCAGCTTTGTCTCCTAAACTGTTCTTATCTCGCTCTTAGTACCACTCAGGACCAGAGGAGAGAGGAGAAATCAAAGGGAATGGGCTGGGGTGGGATGGCTGCACAAGGTGTGAAGTCTTAGGAGGGCAGTTCTTACAGTATCTACTGTTGTGTATGGGAGATTGAAAGGTGCCATTTCTCAATCGTTATCATACACAACAATACATTTACTCTCTCTAACCACAACCAAAACCGCTTTCTCATTTCAAAAACATATCTGTAAACCTCTCCTAACCCATTGACTTTGTAGCAGGGGAATTTTGTAGACGTGTCTTTGTATTGTGTTTTGAGAATCTGCAGAGTGATTGTGTCTATAGTTTTTATTTTTTTATTTCACCTTTATTTAACCAGGTAGGCAAGTTGAGAACAAGTTCTCATTTACAATTGCGACCTGGCCAAGATAAAGCAAATGACCGAAGTCGAGGATTGGTAGGATGGTCAGTTTTACAAGGGTATGTTTGGCAGCATGAGTGAAGGATGCTTTGTTGTGAAATAGGAAGACAATTCTAGATTTAACTTTGGATTGGAGATGTTTGATGTGGGTCTGGAAGGAGAATTTACAGTCTAACCAGACACCTAGGTATTTGTAGTTGTCCACGTATTCTAAGTCAGATCCGTCCAGAGTAGTGATGTTGGGCAGGTGCAGGCAGTGATCGGTTGAAGAGCATGCATTTAGTATTACTTGTATTTAAGAGCAATTGGAGGCCACGGAAGGAGAGTTGTATGGCATTGAAGCTTGCCTGGGTGGTTGTTAACAGAGTTTCCAAAGAAGGGCCAGTATACAGAATGGTGTCATCTGCGTAGAGGTATATCAGAGAATTACCAGCAGCAAGAGCAACATCATTGATGTATACAGAGAAGAGAGTCGGTCCAAGAATTGAACCCTGTGGCACCCCCATAGAGACTGCCAGAGGTCCGGACAGCAGACCCTCCGATTTGACACACTGAACTCTGTCTGAAAGTAGTTGGTAAACCAGGCGAGGCAATCATTTGAGAAACCAAGGCTGTCGAGTCTGCCAATAAGAATGTGGTGATTGACAGAGTCGAATGCCTTGGCAAGGTTGATGAATACGGCTGCACAGTAATGTCTCTTATCGATGGCGATTATTATGTTTTTTTTTTAATGAGCAGGTCAAGCTCTTCTCCCGCTGAAAGGCCTAGCTCTGATGTGGTATTATGGAAGGAGGCTTTCCAAGCACAATAGTTCTCAGGTTTATCATTGAATGTGGTTAACTCTGTAGTGATCAACTGGCTGTGGGCAAGGTACTTGGCAAGGTCGTAGGTGGTGGGGGTTACGCCATGGTTACCTTGAGTAGAGGTTCTGCAGGGGTTCCCATGGGAACGAGTAGGAGACTGCTGGTGACTTTCTTCTTTCATCCCTCCATTCCTCTGGTTGTTGGCCTTGCTTGCGCTGGTGAGGGTCGTATGATCTGGTGTAGGCTGTTTGTCTGTCTATGTTTGGTTGGTGGCACAGGGCACATTACCTAATGTAACCGTGTCGGCAGAGTCACATTCTTCATCCCTCACTCTGAGACTTGAACTAAGGCTAGCATGGTCTATCACAAGGAAGGTGTTTCTGACATGGGACTGGTGGTGAGACCGTGCCGGCCAAACAAAGATCTACTTCTTTTAAAACTGCCTCCAGTATTTCTGCCTCAGCTAGAGCAGCATCTTTCTCTTCCTGCAGGGCATTCAAGGTAGCTTCGAGGCAGGCCTTCTCAACCTTAATGTCTCTCTCTTTCTTTGCATAAACTGCTCTGGCTTGGGCTGCTTCTGCTTTGGTTCTCGCTTTGGCGATGACGACATTCGTGGCCAAAAGTTTTGAGAATGACACAAATATTAATTTCCACAAAGTTTGCTGCTTCAGTGTCTTTATATATTTTTGGCAGATGTTACTATGGAATACTAAAGTATATTTACAAGCATTTCATAAGTGTCAAAGGCTTTTATTGACAATTACATGAAGTTGATGCAAAGAGTCAATATTTGCAGTGTTGACCCTTCTTTTTCAAGATCTCTGCAATCTGCCCTGGCATGCTGTCAATTAACTTTTGGGCCACATCCTGACTGATGGCAGCCCATTCTTGCATAATCAATGCTTGGAGTTTGTCTGAATTTGTGGCTTTTTTGTGTCCACCCGCCACTTGAGGATTGACCACAAGTTCTCAATGGGATTAAGGTCTGGGGAGTTTCCTGGCCATGGACCCAAAATATCGATGTTTTGTTCCCCGAGCCACTTTTGCCTTGTGGCAAGGTGCTCCATCATGGTAGAAAAGGCATTGTTCGTCACCAAACTGTTCCTGGATGGTTGGGAGAAGTTGCTCTCGGAGGATGTGTTGGTGCCATTCTTTATTCATGGCTGTGTTCTTAGGCAAAATTGTGAGTGAGCCCACTCTCTTGGCTGAGAAGCAGCCAGACATGAATGGTCTCAGGATGCTTTACTGTTGGCATGACACAGGACTGATGGTGGCGCTCACCTTTTCTTCTCCGGACAAGCTTTTTTCTGGGGGCCCCAAACAATCGGAAAGGGGATTCATCAGAGAAAATGACTTTACCCCAGTTCTCAGCAGTCCAATCCCTGTACCTTTTGCAGAATATCAGTCTGTCCCTGATGTTTTTCCTGGAGAGAAGAGGCTTCTTTGCTGCCCTTCTTGACACCAGGCCATCGTCCAAAAGTCTTCTCCTCACTGTGCATGCAGATGCACTCACACCTGCCTGCTGCCATTCCTGAGCAAGCTATGTACTGGTAGTGCCCCGATCCCGCAGCTGAATCAATTTTATTAGATGGTCCTGGCGCTTGCTGGACTTTCTTGGGCGCCCTGAAGCCCTCTTCACACCAATTGAACCGCTCTCCTTGAAGTTCTTGATGATCCGATAAATGGTTGATTTAGGTGCAATCTTACTGCCAGAAATATCCTGTGAAGCCCTTTTTGTGCAAAGCAATAATGATGGCAAGGGTTTCCTTGCAGGCAACCATGGTTGACAGAGGAAGAACAATGATTCCAAGCACCACCCTCCTTTTGAAGCTTCCAGTCTGTTATTCAAACTCAATCAGCATGACAGAGTGATCTCCAGCTTTATCCTCATCAACACTCACACCTGTGTTAACGAGACAATCACTGACAGCTGGTCAGCTGGTCCTTTTGTGGCAGGGCTGAAATCAGTGTAGATGTTTTTTTGAGATTCAGGTCATTTGCATGGCAAAGAGGGACTTTGCAATTAATTGCAATTCATCTGATCACTCCTCATAACATTCTGGAGTATATTGCCATCATACAAACTGAGGCAGCAGACTTAGTGAAAATTAATATTTGTATCATTCTCAACTTTTGGCCACAACTGTATACTAGCCCTTGAACTGGCTGACGATCTCGAACTGACTGATGATTTGTAAGAGCGAGAACTTATAGGGGCGGCAGGTAGCCTAGTGGTTAGACCGTTGGACCAGTAACCGAAAGGTTCCTAGATCGAATCCCCAAGCTGACAAGGCAGTTAACCCTGAACAAGCCAGTTAACCCACTGTTCCTAGGCCGTCATTGTAAATAATAATTTGTTCTTAACTGACTTGCCTAGTTAAATAAAGGTATAATAGGCTGTGCATCAAATGTCTCTTCAATGTTTTTGTCTTGCTGCGTACCATTTTCCTTACTACTTTCTGCCATGATGATGTGAGGTAAGTGTGCCACGTAGGGTGAAGACTTAAGCTGGCGATGTTGTGATGGCTTGTTCTGTGCCGAGCTGACAGCCCCTTAACACTTGAATCCTTGCTACTCCAAGTGGAGGTTCCTCTCTTACATGTAGCTGTGCCTGTCTTTTCATTATACTGGACTCGTTAAATGTATAGTAGCCCTTATCCAGCTATCCAGTCAGCTAAAGACTCATTCAAATAACTTTGTGATAAGCAGGGTACCGTTTTGGAAGTTTACTTGAATCACAGTGTGAAACTGCAACAAACACAAAAGTACATGTTTTCAATTATAATAGTATAGAGCACAGAATGTCGTCCACAATAACTGCACCAAATGTACAAAATAAGGAATAAGAGTACTCAATCTAGAGTGAAATATAAAATGAGGTTACTAGAATGCAACTGTATGCTTGATATTGCTCAGCTAGTTTTCCAAAGGGAGAAATAGCACTGAAGATAATGCACTGAAGATAAGTAACTAACAGCTAACTCAATTCTTCATCTTTTACAGAAACATGAGAATTATGTGATAAACATTTATCTTGCGTTAGTAAACAAATGTACTTACCGACATTGCGTCTTTACAATCCTTCAACATCCTTCTTTATAAGCTTTGTAACTACTCTGTCACACTTGCACATCTTACACATTGGCTGCGGTTCAAACTCATAAAAGACACACCCTCGTCTACTTACCCTCACCTTATGCACTTGGGGGAATCCCCGTCACCATCTAGGAGGGCGGTCCAAATGATTAGCTAAGCAAGGGAAGTTTGCAACGTAAGCCCCTCAGCCCTCGTTTTTAGTCGAGTTTGTACAATTATGTTCATTCCAGGGAATGAAACTCCCCATAATTCAATTCGCGACGATTGTACATCCACCAAGACTTAAAAACAACATCAATGGAGAAGTCAGCATACAAGTGTAAGTAAAAACGAATGCAAATAAGTTAGAAATTGTGCTACTATAATGCACATGACGGCACAAACACGTCTCGAAAAAAGTAAATACGTTTGGTTATATTTGGGATTGTAGAAATAAAACATTTTCCTTCTTCAAACGTTCCAGCTAGGCAGGCTAATGCTAGTTAGCTAATTCATTTGCTAGCTATCATACAGTAGGCGTATATTAATAATTAGACATGCAACCATAATTGACTGTAGCGCATATAAAGCACCCACAAGCTACTAGTGGCTGAAAAAAATCATCGCGGGATGAACGAGTGATGAATTTTCAGGCAAGGGCGGTCCATTTAAAAATCATTCATTCCTCCCTCGCCCTGCAAGTGTATACTCGTCAGACGTCATCAGAAGTGTCCACTTAATTTGAGGGCTGAGGGGATAGGGTGTATCTTTTGAAGGCTGCAGAATTTCTGGCCAAGGGTGGTCCCTTTAAAAATAATTCCTTCCTCTTCCTCACCTTGCCCTGCAAGTGTATACTCGTCAAACGTCATGATACTTTATCAGAAGTGTTCATTTAATTTGAGGGCTGAGGGGATAGTGTGTGTATTTTTAAGTATTTGGACTAGAGCCATTGCTTCATTTCTGAAACTGCTTCCTGTCACATGAGACAAACAAGTAAATTCTACACTGCTGCACTTAAACTGCCACTAGGGGGTGCTAAACAACTAACGTTATCAGATCCAGAACAAAAGGTACTGTTTGGTGTAGCACAGAGCATTTTCGACCAACCATAGCGATCTCGTCTTCGATTTGGGGAAACGGGAGTCTCATACAATATCAGTTGCAGGGGGTCAGTTTGAATTTAAAAAATGCTCCATAATTAAAATAAAGACCTAGTCTGCACCTTAATGTATTTACTGGCTGTGAGCGAACGAGTGATGCGGATTTGGAGCAATACTGGCTGTATCCAAGGCTCAGCCAATTGTTTACATAATAACAGAATGCAGCACAGAAGCGACTGAAGAAAGAAGAGACAACCAATTTGCTAGTTACAGCATCCGGAAAGTCAGCTTGCTAGTTACAGCAGCGCGTCCCTGGGCAACAACGACAAGGTAACGTTAGGTGAGAAGCCTGACCACGGAGACGGGAGTGAGAAGGTGATGAAGCATACTTCCTGAGCTGTAACCAGAAAACTACTGGCATTTGGAAAGTTTGAGGTGATGGAGAAATTGTGGTGGAACAAGTATTAGCATTGTTAAGTATCTTCCTAGCTGGATCGAATTCTCCGCTAGCTAGCCAGAGAAATGTTGAGCAACATTAGCCAACTTATCTAATCAAATAATTTAGTTTATGGTGTGAAAAATTGCTTGCTAATAAAGTCAGACAGCTAATGTTACAACATCAGATGAGCTAACATGAGTAACCTAACCAATTATCTATAGTATTAAGTGGTAACCGATTCGTTGCCGTTCCTCAATTCAAGTTGTAACGCGTTAGTTGCTTAATGGACCCCTGGTAATCTGTGTGAAATGTTAACTAGCTAACGAACTAACCACTATCTGTTAACTAATGTTTTCCCTCTACAATTTGTGGTTCCTTTTCAGAATTAGATAATTAGGTGAAAATGAGGCGTTGCTTGTTAAACGTGGATTCGGGGATCAAGTGTAGCTGGAGCTGGGCCTGGTTTAAGCTGGATGCCACTATAGAGGTGAAAGGAACACCACACACTTTACCTCTTTCTCACTTTTGCTGGCACATTGTAGAACAGATGTCCACAGGCAGAAAGTGTACAATGTAATAATGTGCAGTGTATCCCAAAGATATTGTTTTGTTGTATTGAATTTGAGAGTAATATGTGTGTGTGTGTGTGTGTGTGAAGGGGATTATATATATTTTTGACTTAGAAAACGTTATTTTAGACACATGCAGCCTTGTGCATTTGATTGATGTCTATAGTGGCCACTATAATAGAGCAAAAATAGAATGTCTGTTTGTTTCATTCTATTTATACATTAGGATGTTTTTTGCCCCAAGTGCAATAGTTATGTGTGTGGTCACAAGCCTTCTATTATGTCTGTCATGCCTAACTGTAATATTAGTATTATATTATTACATTTTGAGTGTAATTTACAGTGAAGTCTATACAACAAATAACAACAGATTGCATTCTTTACATTTTTTAACTGTGAGTTAGGTTCACATTAACCACTTTTTATTTTAAACACAGAGACTGATCATGTCGATCGTATTCTTTGTTGTTTAATTAGTTAAAACCTGCATTTCTCACAAAGCAGGGTTTTTGCATGTTTCAGTGCACATTTTTGGGCCCTTACCAGTTTGCATCAATATGTCGTGTCTTTGGCTATGCCGGATTAAGTGATATGACATGCTATTCTATAAAATCCTTTCTCTGTAATTAATATTACCTGATTAAGCTAATCATGTAAATGTAATTAACTAGAGAGTCGGGGCACCACAAAATAATATTTATAGAGCTGTTATCTTCCAAATAAACTCTTAAAGATCTAGTAATATTTTACATCAAAAGTTGTAAATTCTTGGTTATCTTCACGAACCCTGGCTAACAAGTTGAATCAGCAATACAAAATTGGGTTTAATTATTTATTTACTAAATACCTAACTAATCACACAGAATTACATATACACAGAATTAATTATACTTTGATTACAAATTACGTCATAAAGGAAAACGTCCCTAGCGGGCGGAACAGATTTGACAGCTGGTTACACAATAAAAAGGGCTGGGTTTGAGTGAAAGAGCGGGAAGACTGAGGGACAAAGGGAGAAGCTGTGCTATCGTAAATACAGTACAGCATTCTAAATTACCGCCCATTTGGAAAAGGCAAATGCAATGAATATTTACTCTGAGCTGCGCTTCAGTAGGTTGCTAGTTAATGGAAGGCCGTGTTGCCAAACCGGGTCCTTTGTCCTTTGAAGAATGTCTCTGGTGGTCAATTGGATACGTTGTAGTAATGTCGTTGTTTGGTAGAGGGGATACTCTGACTGTTCTTTCCTAGCCCGCGTTTGCAGTTGCTGTTGTTAACTCAATGGCTAGGAGGTATCACTTCTGTAGTGAATAAGAATTCAAAGTTCATACCATTCGCAAACAAAGCTCACGGTGAGCTTGGCTTAGTTCTGTAGTTGACATGTTAGTCCTTTTAACGCAGAGGCTGCAGACCTCACGTACTTGGAACAGGAGGTTATATTGTCGTCAAGGCCTTATATAGTGGAGGGAGAAGGGCGTGTTTCACATTCTACAGCCCATGTCTCTTCACAGGGGCGGGTCACTGATTGAGCAGAGCCCTAACCTTCTGAAAACCCAAATCTCTCATTTGGAAGCTAAAATTACATTTAATCTTTTCACCAATCATTTTATATTCAAACATTTAAATTGAACAACAATTCCATGTGAATCCGATAACTCTGATGTGTAGACTTTCCACTGTAGAGTTTGTCCTCCTATCATTGAGGAGAATGTCTCAGATGACAACCGAACTGACATCTTATTCATTAAGTACCACCGCATATGTTCAATTGGTCGGATTGCCAGAATATAGTTAATTTCCCCCCACCTTCTGATGTTCCCAGAATCTCTATGTTAACCAAGGGGTTTTCAAATTTCACATCAGTAGGGTAGAGAGAGGAAAAAGGGGGAAAGAGGTATTTATGACTGTCATAAACCTACTCCCAGGCCAACGTCATGACACCTCTATGGGACTCCCAGATGGGATGCAGCCTGGAATTAAATGTTCAAATATGTTGGAATGATGAGTTGCAGGTAGCATGTGTACCAGATGTTAATCGTACACTCCTTGCGTTGTTTTGTCCAAATAAATCACCCCAGCCAGTGGTCCCTGTTGAGCATGTTTATTATCTGTTGTTAGATAGGAAACAGCACGTTAGTTGTGCAGGGCTTAATGATGTTGATGGCTGTCAATGGTAAAATCCCTTGCATCGCATTTTCATACTGGGGCATAAACAAAATACAATACAAAATATAACATGTGTAAATACCTGTTGTTAAATAGGAAACAGCACTTTAGTTGTGCAGGGCTTAATGTGTTGATGGCAGTCGATGGTAAAATGTGTAGCATGAAAACAACTGTGTTAGCAGTGAGCTTATGTGACCATTACATCGGTGCATGCTAGCTAACACACTTATATACAGCAATCATATACCAAAGCACATACCAGAAAGCCCCTCAATCCCTAACAGGTGCCATATACCCACACATGTCTAAATCAGCTATGTAAAGCAAATTTGTACACATTGTAAAATAGAAAAATAGATAATAGTTTTCAGAACGTGACCTAACCCTTGCATCACATTTTCATACTGGGGAGACCTGACATTCGCAATCTCCCCCTATCTGCAAGTGGGGCCAATAACAACACGCCTTATTGTCATAGGAATTGAATCAACCAATAAGAATGCTTGAACATATACACCTTTCTTTAGAGGCAAGTGGAAACATAACCAACCTTGTTAAACATGCATGCTCTGCACTTTATTTGGCTAGTAGGCAAATAGGCCTCCACATTAGGGTATAATGACTCTATGGCTGCATTCCTCCAGAAGGGCTGAGGGGTGCTGCATGGAGATCACAAGCTCTTCAACTGGGGCTCCTGAGTGGCAGAGTGGTCTAAGTCACTGCATATCAGTGCAGACTCTGGTTCAAATCCAGGCTGCATCATATCTCACCGTTATAGGGAGTCCCATAGGGCGGTACACAATTGGCCCAGCATTACCGGGGTATGCTATCATTGTAAATAAGAATATGTTCTTAACTGACTTGTCTACTTAAATAAAGGTCAAATAGAAATAGGCTTATGCCAGACTTGGCCTATGTTTAACCCCTCCCTCGTTCCCCTCCCAAAGTCCATATGTTCATGAACCGATTCATATAAACTATTTTAAATTCTTATTAACCCCTCCTACAGAATATGCTTTGGCAAGATTTTGAGTTAAATACATTTATATATTCTATAAAAAAAATGAGTGGCTAAGACTGCAGTGAAAATACGTAATTCATAGATTCACCAAACATCTATTTGTATTATTCTGTTTCATTATTACTGGTAGATACTACTGGTTATGATTGCAGACAAATTGTAGAGAATGGGATGGTGCAATATTGATAGTCATGTTTTGATAAGGTGCATGCATGGGGATGTACACATCACCCAGACATATGCCCATGCTATAGTGATACATCTAAATGACTGAAACGTCACTGTTTTAGGCATAATACAGCCTAGTGCTATCTAGACTTAAACTGGCAAACAAATCCATTACACGATCTACCTAAATGTGAAGTAAACTCAACTGACGAGTAATAGAGATTTGAGACTTTTAACTTGAAAACGTCCACGATATCTCTTTCCGGTTTCCCTGACTTCCGTTTTTTATGCTGCGTTAGGCTTGTTTGCATAGCACTCCTCCCTCACAAGCTGTTTTGGTGTACGTTTTTTTGTATTGTTGGTGAAAACTGCCAAAACTCTGAAAGGTCAGAATTGCAAGACAAGATTTGTTCAAGTCAAAAATGTTAGTCCATAATCGTAACATGGTGTTTGTATGTTCAGATGAAATTTCCCGTTTACGTTTCATGCATGGCTTTTCTTACAATATTTTCTTACGATCCTAACGATACGTGCGTTCAACCTTTTGGCAGCTATCTGGCTCCATGAAAAAGTATCTGGAGAAATTCACAAACGAAGATGGCGGTGCAAGAGACAGCTGCCCAACTCTCCATGGCTCTGAAGGTTCAAGAATATCCCACTTTGAAGGTTTGAAATGGCTTATTTGAACGAATATCGAGACGAACCGATTATGATGCAGGCACAAGCTTCAGATTTGTCAAACTAGGCACTAATTTCGATTATTTGGATGACTAGCTAACGTTAGCTAGCGACAAGTTTGTTAAACAACGGCTGATGTCAGATGGCGAAGATTAATGCGAACAGATTTGACTGTGGTCAGATACACCACATCTCAACCTATTAGTTGATAACCTCCAATCGTCTCGATAATTGACTATTTACTAACTTTGTTATCTAAACAGATAATTTCGTAGTCATTACTTTTGCTAGCCAGCCAGTTTAATCAGCTATGTTGATAGCTAGCTAGGCTAACTAGCAAACTTTAACTAACGTTAGCTGGTTCTCCATCGATTATTCTTGTGGCGTGGGAAGCCACCTATTCATAGCTAACTATTTTCTATCTTACATTTATTTAACTACGTTGGTTAGGTAACTAGCTAATAGAGACATGTAACGTTAGCTATTCACGATTGTTTCCAAATTCACCATAGCTTGTGAAATCAACATGGCATGAAGGGTCGTCACCAGCTGCGAGGTAGTTAGCTCTCTCGTAAATCCAAAGCAACATGATGCATACTAGTCAGTTGATCGTTTGGAGCTGTATAATTATGCTCTGTACGTGACTAGTAGCTATAGCAAGATTGCGCTAGCTAGATAGCGCTTTTTCCCTATCGAGCTATGTCCTCAAGGTACTACCTCAATATGGCTGAGAAGATTCAGTCTGCAGCCATATCACACTGCGACACTATTGGTCTGTGGCTGCTGCCATATACGGCTAATGTTTTGCTTTGTTAGTGGCCATTTTACCAGAATAGTTATTTAATTCATTAAGGGTTGCAAGAGTAGTTGTATGCCATTTGAGTAGTTATGTTAGCATAATTAGACGGTTATGTAAGATTGCTGTTCTGTGTTGATGCCTTAGTGATTGGTTGGAAAGTGTCATATATTGGTGGATATGTTCTCAACAAGTTATGTGTCAAATAATTGGAAACTTCAGCCAAAGAATGATTATTAGATAGTCAGAATGTACTACCGAAGCCTCCTCACTTAGGTTTTGCATTGTTCATTTGTACAGGTACCATATGAAACTCTGAACAAGCGCTTCAGAGCTGCACAGAAGAACATTGACCGGGAGACGAGTCACGTAACCATGGTGGTGGCAGAGCTGGAGAAGACCCTCAGCAGTTTCCCAGTGGTGGATTCTGTGGTGTCCCTTCTGGATGGGGTGGTGGAGAAGCTCAGTGCCCTGAAGAGAAAGGTAGGTTCACCCAGTTGTTCTCAGAACAATTAGCATTGGAATATTGCTGTGCATTTTTTTAAATGGTATTCCTCCTCCAACCCCAGATAGCTTAGCTACTGCTATTTCAGGGAGAATTTCTGAAAATAAGCCACCTTTACATGTTTTCAAATCCAAACACTTGTCAAATATTGTATTTTTATTGAGCGATTTCCAAGACAGAATAATGATTCATCATCATGAAACTTAGTAGAAAAATATAGCAGTAAAATACAATACAAAGAGAGGACCCAGCAGAGCAGAGATACTGCATGTTGTAAGTATACAAAATCTAAATGGTGGATGTTGTGTAGGCTGCTGAGTCCATCCAGGCTGAGGATGAGAGTGCTAAGCTGTGTAAGCGGAGGATTGAACACCTGAAGGAACACAGCAGCGACCAACCAGTAGGCGTCAACGTCTGGAAGAAGAAACGAATGGACCGCATGATGGTAGAACACTTGCTGCGGTGTGGTTATTACAACACGGCGGTCAAACTGGCACGGCAAAGTGGCATTGAGGTGCATCCCACTTCTTTCTGTCAACATGTCATCTTATATACATGGATGCTACAATCGAGTTCCTTATTCCTTACAGAAAGCGACTTCTGTGGTATCTCAAATTGCTTGTAGAGCTCCTAGTATTTCAATTGCTTAGGGAACTACGTGTGCTGTCTCTATTTGACATAACCCCGCTTTCCCCCTGTTCTCCAGGATCTGGTCAACATTGAGATGTTCCTCACAGCCAAAGAGGTGGAGGAGTCACTGGAGCGACAGGAAACAGCCACCTGTTTGGCCTGGTGCCATGACAACAAGTCACGCCTCCGCAAGATGAAGGTGAGCCATGTCTGTTAGTAGATCACAATGGCAGTGTCTCATACATTACGTATATATATGAACTCATTGATGCTTTTCCTTCCAGAGCTGCTTGGAGTTTAGCCTGCGAATCCAGGAGTTTATCGAGCTCATTCGACAGAACAAGCGCATGGACGCTGTCAGGTAGGAATCCGTTTAAACTGCCATATTTTTTTATTTTACCTTTATTTAACCAGGCAAGTCAGTTAAGAACAAATTCTTATTTTCAATGACGGCCTAGGAACAGTGGGTTAACTGCCTGTTCAGGGGCAGAACGACAGATTTGTACCTTTTCAGCTCGGGGGTTTGAACTTGCAACCTTCCGGTTACTAGTCCAACGCTCTAACCACTAGGCTACCCTGCCGCCCCTGCCATAGCACATCCTATATTAAAATATTCAGGTTAATGTTGAAACATATATTCATAGTTGAAATGAGAACAATCATGAACGATGTTTTTCACAGACATGCGCGGAAGCATTTCAGCCAAGCGGAGGGGGGTCAGCTGGACGAAGTGCGGCAGGTTATGGGCATGCTGGCGTTCCCCTCAGACACCCATATCTCCCCTTATAAGGTAATACCATAGTAGTGATCTCTAGTGTGTATGCACTCGCATATGCCTCCTTTGTAGGGTTGGGTTAAATGCGGAAGACACATTTCAGTTGAATGCATTCAGTTGTACAACTGACTAGGTATCCCCCTTCCTTGCAAGCACAATTTGATACGCATCTAGATACATGGACTCCGATATAGGAATTCTACTTTTAATTTGAAAATATTGCACTAACAATTGTTGCATGAACACATTCATATTTCACACTAAATTAATATGTTATGCTCAGGAGCTGAGCTGGGCCTGTCTGAGCTGACTTCTCTGAGCTGTGTGTGTGAGCATGATGTAGTGTGTGAGCTGAGCCATAGAGCAGACTGAGCATCTACCACTATCAGATTGGGGGGGTGGGGAGGCGCAACTAGTGTGCTCGCATGCTCTCTAAAAGGACGTTCGTATTAAAAGAAAGAGGAGGAAAAGCGGCATTATTACCCCGGTACAGTAGAGGGAGATGAGCTGGTAATAGCCATCTACGGCCAAACAAGGAAGACACGTGCTGGAGAATAAGAGTACACAGAGAGAGAATTGACTGGAGTTGTGCAAATTCCCCGGGATCTAGATTTTCTGTACCAAGCAACACATGACAGGCGAGATACGGAGACTGAGAAGATGCTCACTACATGTTCACAATTGTGGACGTAGGGGTATAGGGCCGAGAGAACTATGGTGAGTGTTTCAAGAGTTCATTTGGGTCCAAACTGCTGCAGAAGACCCTCGATTTTTCCACTGCAAGCTATCCTACCAGGTACCACAACGCCAAGTCCTTGTGTTTTCCTTGGAGATAGCTTCCCCCTACATGAGAACTGCATGCGCCCTTATTCAGGTATGTTGATAATAGCATGTTGGAGACAGTTTCACTTTTTCTGTTTCTAATTTCCCTTGTTACCGATTACTTGTATTCACCTCTATATGAGAAATGCCATTTTTATCAAGGCGTTTGGAGTATGGTTTCTGGAAAATGGGATGGTGTTTTTGTTTACCATATATATTATATCTGACATATATTCTCTTGTTACCACTCACTCACAGGTGTCCATCTCAATGAACCTGAGGGTACCTGGAAATATCGCCACTCTGTCGGAGAGTCAGATAATGTGTGCGGGATCATGGCTGCAAGGATGAAGATTCTTGGTCACCTAATCGGTATCCCTGAAAAAGCTACGGGCTTGTGTTGCCCTCCTGAACTGCCTATCCTCCACAGATTAAGCTCATGAGCCAAACGCAAGAATCGTGGCTCCCTCTTTTGTTGACACCCCTTACCTTCTGGCAACTACCAACCTGGAGAGTGGAAGAGGGTTGTCCCCTGACACAACCATCTCCAAGAGCCAGTGTGACAGGCTTGCAAGTTAAACAAGTGGGAAGCTCTTCCATAGCAGGAAGACATGGTTAGGAGAGGACAACTCAAACCAAGACCATCAATGATGCATAAAAGATCTTTGTTTGGACTTCTCACATACACACCCCTTGATGGATGCATAGACTCAGTTATTTGTGTGCACTGTGAACCAAAGTACTTTGTACTAAAATGTGGAGTTTTATTCTTGTTAATAAAATGAAGCCTGATGTCTGTGTGGAGTAATTTCGATTATATTGAACTACGCCACAAGTAGAAGGCAGCCTGTAAAGTCTGTGGCATATAGCTCTTCTGTACTTTGTCAGCACTTTGTTCAAATAGAATGCATTGAGATAATGAAATGCCAACAGAGCTTTTTCAGCACACAAAAATAAACCTTTATTCTCGCTTCTGGGCTTTGAAAGTAAACCACAATACAAATATTAATGAGCACTCGAAATATTTTTGGGAAATGAGTAAAACAGTGTTTGGAATCAAATGGAGGTGAAAGGAGGCCGATAACCAGTCAGTACTGGGAGCAGAGGTAGTGCTTGGGGCCGGTGAACAACCAGGTACTGTCCATTCACTGGTGTTTGTTCCTTGAAAAATAAAGTAGAGGGCTATTTAGTACACATAATGATCAATAAACATCAAATATCATGAACTGAGACAATCGACTAATGTTGCAAACGTTTGAGCAGAGTTCAGTAGGCCTGGCCTAGCTACTCAACTCTGCTCAAATGTTTGCAACATTTTGACTAGTTGGACCTTGCTATAAAACTTAGACTTTGGTGTTACCAATTTTGAAGCTTATGATTTTCTTTCTCTGATAAAATGATATTTGTTAAAGTTATAAAGATCTTTAGTTAGTTGGCTCGTTTTTTTCTGCTGCTAGGCTAGCTAGCCACTAGCCAGCTAAGTAGCTGACACAAGCTTTTGTTAGGAAAACATGGCTACTCTACTTGTCGACTACAATAGAAAATACAACATAGCTCATTCTTTTGTGAAGACTGCATTTTGCTTTCAGTCTTCACGTGCCAAACAAGCAGGCAGCATCTCCACTGTGATCCTTGTTTCTTTGCCTTGAACTTATTGTGAACCCTACTCCACTTCGAACAGAACCGAGCATGCTCCGAAATCTACCTACCTACCTCATCCCCATACTGACCCAGGAAAATACATTAGTTGTCCCTCAATTAATAAAGCCTATGACTTAATATTGCGAAAATCAATTTACAAACATCTGAAGGTGCTGCATCTCCCGCACTGTGAGCACAGTTATCTGAGTTGTGGGTCTATGTCATGCGCAGTTACATGCATAAAAGTTTGATAGGCTGAAGGAGAGAATGCATCAATTCAGTCAGAAAATATTCAAGTTATTTTCAGAATAAGACAGAAAAATAGTTTCGGTTTTATTACCGATGCATGCTTAATTTGGATCGGGACCGATCCGTATCTGTGAATCGTTAAATCCCTACTTTGTGCATGTCAAAATACTGTAGACCTATGATCTGTATACATCTGGCCCTTCTTTGGACACTGTTAATAAACCTCCAAACTAGCTTAAATGCCATACAACATTCCTTCCGTGGCCTCCAACTGCTTTTAAACGCTTGTAAAACTAAATGCATGCTCTTCAACCGATTGCTGCCCGACGAGCATCACTACTCTGGAAGGTTCTGACTTAGAATATGTGGACAACTACAAATACCTAGGTGTCTGGTTAGACTGTAAACTCTCATTTCAGACTCGCATTAAGCATCTCCAATCAAAAATCAAATCTAGAATTGGCATCCAACAAAGCCTCCTTCACTCATGCTGCCAAACATACCCTCGTAAAACTGACTATCCTACCGATCCTTATTAACTTTGGTGATGTCATTTACAAAATAGCCTCCAACACTCTACTCAGCAAACAGGATGCAGTCTATCACAGTGCTGTCCATTTTGTCACCAAAGCCCCATATACTACCCAGCACCTGCGAACTGTATGCACTCGTTGGCTGACCCTCGCTACATATTCGTCGCCAAACCCACTGGCTCCAGGTCATCTATAAGTCTTTTCTAGGTAAAGCCCCACCTTATCTCAGCTCACTGGTCACCATAGCAACAGACACCCGTAGCACGCGCTCCAGCAGGTATATTTCACTGGTCACATCCCCAAGGCCAACACCTGCTTTGGCCGCCTTTCTTTCCAGTTCTCTGCTGCCAATGACTGGAACGAATTGCAAAAATCACTGAAGCTGTAGACTCATATCTCCCTCTCTAACTTTAAGCATCAGCTGTCAGAACAGCTTACTGATCACTGTACCTGTACACAGCCTATCTGTTAATAGCACACCCAACTACCGCATCCCCATATTGTTATTTATCTTGTTGCTCTTTTGCACCCCAGTATCTCTACTTGCACATTATCATCTGCTCATCTATCACTCCAGTGTTAATGCCAAATTGTAATTACTTCACCACTATGGCTTATTTATTGCCTTTACATCCCTAATCTTCTACATTTGTACACACTGTACATAGATTTTTCTATTGTGTTATTGACTGTACATTTATGTGAAACTTTGTTGTTTTTGTCACAGTGCTTTGCTTTATCTTGGCCAGGTCGCAGTTGTGAATGAGAACTTGTTCTCAACTTGCCTACCTGGTTAAATAAAGGTGGAATAAAAATGGTCTGATTATCTCTTTGTCAATCAACCCTCACAGGATCTCCTGGATCCAGCCCGCTGGAAAATGCTGATCCAACAGTTCAGATACGACAACTACAGATTACATCAGCTGGGCAACAACTCTGTGTTTACCATCACACTCCAGGCCGGCTTGTCTGCTATCAAAACTCCGTATCCTTTCTGGTCACCACTCTGTGCTCCTTAGTTTTGCTATTTCTGGTAGGAACATCATTTTTTATTTAATCAATCAATCAAATATATTTATGAAGCTCTTTTTACATCAGCCGATGTCACAAAGTGCTATACAGAAACCCAGCCTAAAACCCTAAACAGCAACGATGCAGATGTAGAAGCACGGTGGCTAGGAAAAACTCCCTAGAAATGCAGGAACCTAGGAAGAAACCTAGAAAGGAACCAGGCTCTGAGGGGTGGCCAGGCCTCTTCTGGCTGTGCCGGGTGGAGATTATAATAGTACATGGACAAGATGTTCAAACGTTCATAGATGGCCAGCAAGGTCAAATAATAATAATCACAGTGGTTGTAGAGGGTGCAACATGTCAGCAGCTCAGGAGTAAATGGCAGTTGGCTTTTCATAGCCGAACATTTAGAGTTAGAGACAGCAGGTGTGGTAGAGAGAGATTTGAAAACAGCAGGTCCGGGACAAGGTAGCACGTCCGGTGAACAGGTCAGGGTTCCATAGCCGCAGGCAGAACAGTTGAAACTGGAGCAGCAGCACGACCAGGTGGACTGGGGACAGCAAGGAGTCATCAGGCCAGGTAGTCCTGAGGCATGGTCCTAGGGCTCATGACCTCTGAGGAGAGAAAGAGAGAGCGAGAGAATTAGAGGGAGCATACTTAAATTCACACAGGACACTGGATAAGACAGGAGAAATACTCCAGATATAACAGACTGACCCTAGCCCCTCCGACACAAACTATTTCAGCATAATTACTGGAGGCTGAGACAGGAGGGGTCGGGAGACACTATGGCCCCGTCCGACTATACCCCCGGACAGGGCCAACCAGGCAGGATATATCCCCACCCACCTTGCCAAAGCACAGCCCCCACACCACTGGAGGGATATCTTCAACCACTAACTTACTACCCTGAGACAAGGCAGAGTATAGCCCACGAAGATCTCCCCCACGGCACGAAGGCAAGGGGGCGCCAACTCGAACAGGAAGATCACGTCAGAGACTCAACCCACTCAAGTGACACACCCCTCCTAGGGACGGCATGGAAGAGCACCAGTAAGCCAGTGACTCAGCCCCCGTAATAGGGTTAGAGGCAGAGAATCCCAGTGTAGAGAGGGAAACCGGCCAGGCGGAGACAGCAAGGGTGGTTCGTCGCACCCGGGCCTTTCCGTTCACCTTCACACCCCTAGGCCAGACTACACTCAATCATATGACCAACTGAAGAGATGAGTCTTCAATAAAGACTTAAAGGTCGAGACCGAGTCTGCGTCTCTCACATGAATAGGCAGACCATTCCATAAAAATGGAGCTCTATAGGAGAAAGCCCTGCCTCCAGCTGTTTGCTTAGAAATTCTAGGAACAATTAGAAGGCTTGCATCTTGTGACTATAGCGTATGAAAAGCTGTATGTATGGCAGGACCAAATCAGAAAGATAGATAGGAGCAATCCCATGTAGTGCTTTGTAGGTTAGCAGTTAAACCTAGAAATCAGCCCTAGCCTTAACAGTTAGCCAGTGTAGAGAGGCTAGCACTGGAGTAATATAATACATTTTTTTGGTTCTAGTCAAGATTATTGCTTCCGTGTTTAGAACTAAATTAAGTTTATTTAGTGCTTTATTCAGGTAGTTGGAAAGTAGATATTTGCAGTAGTCTAATCTAGAAGCATGGATACATTTTTGGACATAAAGTTTCTGATTTTTGCAATGTTACGTAGATGGAAAAAAGCTGTCCTCGTCAAAAGAGAGATCAGGGTCCAGAGTAACGCCGAGGTCCTTCAGTTTTATTTGAGACGACTGTACAACCATCAAGATTAATTGTGAGATCCAACATAATATCTCTTTGTTTCTTGGGACCTAGAACTAGCATCTCTGTTTTGTCCGAGTTTAAAAGTAAAACATTTGCCGCCATCCACTTCCTTATGTCCGAAACACTGGCTTCCACAGAGGGCTATTTTGGGGCTTCACCATGTTTCATCGAAATGTACCGTTGGCATAGAAGTGAAAGTTAACATTGTCTTTCGGAATGACATCACCAAGAGGTAAACTATATAGTGAAAACAATAGAGGTCCTAAAACGGAACCTTGAGGAACACCGAAATTTACAATTTGGGTTTCCAATCTCTTCAAAAGAATGTGGTGATTGATGGTATCTAAAGCAGCACTAAGGTCTAGGAGCACGGGGACAGATGCAGAGCCTTGGTCTGACGCCATTAAAGGTTAATTTACCACCTTCACGAGTGCAGTCTCAGTGCTATGATGGGGTCTAAACCGAAGTGTTTCGTGTACCGAAGCGTTTCGTATACATTGTTTGTCTTCAGGAAGGCAGTGAGTTGCTGCGCAACAGCTTTTTCAAAATGTTTTGAGAGGAATGGCAGATTTGATATAGGCTGATAGTTTTTTATATTTTCTGGGTCAAGGTTTGGCTTTTTCAGGAGAGGCTTTATTACTGCCACTTTTAGTGAGTTTGGTACACATCCGGTGGATAGAGAGACGTTTATTATGTTCAACATAGGAGGGACAAGCACAGGAAGCAGCTCTTTCATTGGTTTAGTTGGAATAGGTTCCAGTATGCACCTTGAAGGTGTAGAGGCCATTACTATTTTCATCAATGTGTCAAGAGTTTAAAACCTATTTAAAACCTTGAGTGTCTCCCTTGATCCTAGGTCCTGGCAGTGTTGTGCAGACTCATCTAGGAATCTTTGGGTTGTCAGAGGATTTATAACACAGCTTTTGATGAGCCTTTGTTGGGGTCTGAGCAGATGATTTGCGATTGCAAACGTAATAAAATGGTGGTCCGATAGTTAAGGATTACGAGGAAAAACATTAAGATCCACAATATTTATTCCACGGGACAAAACACGATCTAGAGTATGACTGTGGCGCTGAGTAGGTCCGGAGACATGTTGAACAAAAACCACCGAATCGATGATGTCTCCGAAAGCCTTTTGGAGTGGGTCTGTGGACTTTGACATGTGAATATTAAAGTCACCAAAAATGTGAATATTATCTGCCATGACTACAAAGTCCGGTAGGAATTCAGGGAACTCAGTGAGGAACGCTGTATATGGTCCAGGAAGCCTGTAAACAGTAGCTATAAAAAGTGATTGAGTAGGCTGCATAGATTTCATGACTAGAAGATCAAAAGACGAAAACACAGTAAAAAAAATGTGTCAATTGAAATTTGGTGTTAGCAACACCTTCGCCTTTGCGGGATGCGTGGGGGATATGGTCACTAGTGTAACCAGGAGGAGAGTCCTCATTTATCACAGTAAATTCATCATGCTTAAGCCATGTTTCAGTCAGGCCAATCACGATTAAGATTATGATCAGTGATTATTTCATTGACTATAACTGCCTTGGAAGTGTGGGATCTAACATTAAGTAGCCCTATTTTGAGATGTGAGGTATCACAATCTCTTTCAATAATGACAGGAATGGAGGAGGTCTTTATTCCAGTGAGATTGCTAAAGCGATCACTGCCATGTTTAGTTTTGCCCAACCTAGATCGAGGCACGGACACGGTCTCAATGGAGATAGCTGAGCTGACTACACTGACTGCTAGTGGCAGAATCCACTAAGCTGGCAGGCTGTCTATCAGCTAGAGGAGTTGGAGCCCTGTCTATTTTCATAGATAAGATGAGAGCACCCCTCCAGCTAGGATGGAGTCTGTCACTCCTCAGCAGGCCAGGCTTGGTCCTGTTTGTGGGTGAGTCCCAGAAAGAGGGCCAATTATCTACAAATTCTATCTTTTGGGTGGGGCAGAAAACAGTTTTCAACCACCGATTGAGTTGTGAGCCTCTGCTGTAGAGCTCATCACTCCCCCTAACTGGGAGGGGGCCAGAGACAATTACTCGATACCGACATCTTTCTAGCTGATTTACGTGCTGAGGCTGGCTATGTTGTGCTTGGTGACCTCTGACTGTTTCATCCTAACATCGTTGGTGCCGACGTGGATAACAATATCCCTATACTCTCTACACTCGCCAATTTTAGCTTTAGCCAGCACCATCTTCAGATTAGCCTTAACGTCAGTAGCCCTGCCCCCCTGGTAAACAGTGTATGATCGCTGGATGATTTTTAAATGTCTAATACTGCGGGTAATGGAGTTGCCAATGACTAGGGTTTTCAATTTGTCAGAGCTAATGCTGGGAGGCTTCGGCATTTCAGACCCCATAACGGGTGGAAGAGAGACCAGAGAAGGCTCAGCCTCTGACTCCAACTTGTTGTTTAATGGGGAGAACCGGTTGAAAGTTTCTGTCGGCTGAATGAGGGACACCGGTTGAGCATTCCTACAGCATTTCCTTCCAGAAGCCATGAGAAAATTGTCCGGTTGCGGGGACTGTGCGAGGGGACTTATACTACTATCTGTACTTATTTGTGGCTCAGACGCTGTTTCATCCTTTCCTGCACTTAAATTACCCTTGCCTAACGATTGCGTCTGAAGCTGGGCTTGCAGCACGGCTGTCCTCACCATAAGGCGATTGTTCCTGTATATTATGAGTACAGCAACTGCAATTAGAAGGCATAATGTTAATATTACTACTTAGTTTCGGCTGGTGGAGGTCCTGTAGAACCATGTCCAGATAAAGCGCCCGGGGTGAAAAAGTTGAATGAAACAAGTCAAGCGGGGGGGAAAAAATCATTTTAAAACGGTAATTAAAATGTAAAAACTGTAAAGTTGGCGGGTAGCAAAGTGACGCTAGCAACAAAACGCACAGCAGCACGTAAACAAGTCCACAAGTTATTTATTTGACTAGGCAATGCAGTTAACCTCTAGTGACACCGCATCCCGTGAACGGGACCGTTGTCATCATCTGACACTAATTAGCATAACGCAACGGACATAAATATTACTAGAAAATATTCCTATTCATGAAAATCACAAGTGAAAAATATTGAGACACAGCTTAGCCTTTTGTTAATCACCCTGTCATCTCAGATTTTCAAAATATGCTTTACAGCCAAAGCTAGACAAGCATTTGTGTAAGTTTATCGATAGCCTAGCATAGCATTTTGTCCAGCTAGCAGCAGGTAACTTGGTCACGGAAATCAGAAAAGCAATCAAATTAAATAGTTTACCTTTGATGAGCTTCGGATGTTTTCACTCACCAGACTCCCAGTTAGATAGCAAATGTTCCTTTTTTCCAAAAAATATTATTTTTGTAGGCGAAATAGCTCCATTTGTTCTTCACGTTTGGCTGAGAAATCGGCAGGAAATTGCAGTCACGAAAATGGCGAAAAATATTCAAAATTAGCTCCATAATATCGACAGAAACATGGCAAACGTTGTTTATAATCAATCCTCAAGGTGTTTTTCAAATATCTATTCGATAATATATCCATCGGGACAATTCGTTTTTCAGTAGGACCTCTGTATGTTACGCGAGAATCTCTCTGGGAGCATCAGGTGACCACTTGCGCAATGTAGCCGCCTACGTGTATTCTTCAACATAAATGCGTAAAACTACGTCACAATGCTGTAGACACCTTCGGGAATACGGAGAAAGAGTAATCTGGTTGATAGCCCAGTCACTGCTCAATAGGGACACATTGGAACGCAGCGCTTTCAAAACATGAGGTACTTCCAGATTGGATTTTTCTCAGGCTTTCGCCTGCAACATCAGTTCTGTTATACTCACAGGCAATATTTTTACAGTTTTACAGCTTTCTGTCCTAAGCTGTCAATTATATGCATATTCTAGCATCTTGTCCTCACAAATAATCCTGTTTACTACGGGAACGTTTTTTTTTCTTCAAAAAATGAAAATACCCCCTAGTCACAAAAGGTAAGAACAAATTCTTATTTAGAATGACGGCCTACACCGCTGCGCCACTTGCGAGCAGTGGTTTGTCGTCTGCTTTTTTTGCTGATGTACTTTCTGTCTCCTTTTGGTTGTGATGGCAGACCTTATCCAAAACCGCACATCAGGGTACATAAGTCTTAAAAATGTGGCTCAATGTGTTCTGCCACAGACCTCCAGCTGTGAAGCAATGGAATGTAAAGCAAAATTATCAAATTTCATCCCTTAACCTTTCTGCTCCCAGTCAGTGCTATAAGGAAGATAGCACCTCCATAAACCCTGACTGCCCTGTGTGTAGCAAGTCCCTGAACAAACTGGCCCAGCCCCTGCCCATGGCACACTGTGCCAACTCCCGTCTGGTGTGCAAAATCTCTGGGGAGGTGATGAACGAGAACAACCCACCCATGATGCTGCCCAACGGCTATGTGTATGGATACAATGTGAGTCTCGACATCCCACACATTTTTTATTTACAATGGCAATGGAATAATATTCATTGTTTTAATTTATTATTGATATTAATAATTTGTCCTTCCTTTTCTAGTCTCTTCTATCAATTCGCCAAGATGACAAGGTGATCTGCCCCAGAACCAAAGAAGTCTACAACTTCTCTCAGGCTGAGAAGGTGTACATCATGTGATGGGGTGGATACTGGATCTCATGTGATGCATACACCTCTGCAGTGGATCCCCCAACTCAGCCAAACCCCCCCCCAGACTTGCCAAACCTGCCTCCCACTATGGAGAGCAGGGCCAAAATCACCTTGGGTAGATTTTTGAAACTGGACTAATTAACAGACTTATATTTAAAGTGTTGTTTTCTTTAACTTGCAGTCCAACCAGCAGTGTGGATCATTATAACTCGGTGTTGCTCCAATATGATAAGAGCTTATCTTTTGCCGTTTTACCTTAGATAAATCAGACTGACTTCAATCAGAACCACAGGCTGATCACCTTGGTGTTTGCTACATGATAGCACTCATTTCATGATGCGCACAATTTACATAATTTCTGTGTAGCCGTGGGGGATAAATAGAAACACCTTAAAATTGGTAATATTGTGTTTGTCCCCCACTGTGATTACATATCTGGGACGATACACTTGATAATGTAAATACTAGCGCATTGAGCATTTGTGTGCAGATTCAGGTCTTTCAAAATGTTATAGGAAACATTTTAAGAAAACTCCTTCTAGACCTTCCACTGGTCAGGCTTGAACAGTCTCACTGTTGTTGCTTGAAATTGTAACGGTTTTCTTTAGGTGAAGGAAAAGCGGACCAAAATGCAGCGTGGTTTCTTTGATTCATGTTTAATAACAAAAGATAAACACGAACACTACAAAAACAATAAACGTGGAAAACCAAAAACAGCCCTATCTGGTGCAAAACACAGAGACAGGAACAATCACCCACAAACACACAGTGAAACCCAGGCTACCTAAGTATGATTCTCAATCAGAGACAACTAATGACACCTGCCTCTGATTGAGAACCATACTAGGCCGAAACATAGAAATACCCAAATCATAGAAAAAACAAACATAGACTGCCCACCCAACTCACGCCCTGACCATACTAAATAAATACAAAACAAAGGAAATAAAGGTCAGAACGTGACAGAAATATGGTATGGCAACCTTGTACACAGACCTAATGTAAACTCTACTACACTTTTGAGTATCATTGTGGATTTGTGTCCTACATGGGAACATGCCAGGTCTGCTCACCACCTGAAGTGGACCTTGACGAATGGTGTAACTTACAAAATACTTTTTTTCAGAAGGATGGGTTAATTCATCAGTGTACTTTTGATATTTAGTTCAAACAACTCTGACATAGTCAAAATACTGATTGACTTAATTTCATACATATCTTTCAACGATGAACATTGCATTGTAATTAAAGAGAATTTTGATTATATTTTTTGCTCTTCATTTTGTATTCCCGATTTTAAGACATTTTGTATGACTAACACAAATTGCTGCAGATTTCTCAAGGGACTATAGTTGGTCCAAGGAGTTCCTTGAAATGAGCAAGGGTCACCTTAACATATGTTTCAGTACCTACCATCTCTCCCACCTTTTTTTTCTTCCCATCTTGGTTGGTTGCTTCTGAACTGTTTAGTATTGTTATTGTAGAGAGGCTTTAGAAACTGATGATGCATGTTTATATTGGTAGGATAGATTAATTATTGACGATAAAATTGTTTTACTACATTTGGGTCCTGTCTTTCTTTCTATCCACCCAACATCTCCATAGAAGTTAAAGTGCTGCTTTATCAGATTGAATATGACAGTGAGTTATGCATACCCAGATTAAAATCAATGGCAATTGGCAACATACACATGACCAACAGTATGTGGACAACTGCTCTTTGAATATATCATTCCAAAATCATGGGCATTAATATGGAGTTAGTCCTCCCTTTTTCTGCTATAACAGCCTCCACTCTTCTGGGAAGGCTTTCCCTAGAACCAAATGTTGGAACATTGCTGTGGGGACTTGCTTCCATTCAGCCACAAGAGCATTAGGCCAGGCATTGATGTTGGGTGATTAGGCCTGGCTCGCAGTCGGCATTCCAATTCAGCCCAAAGATGTTCAATGTGGTTGAGGTCAGGGCTCTGTGCAAGCCAGTCAAGTTCTTCCACACTGATCTCGACAAACCATTTCTGTATGGGCCTCGCTTTGTGCACAGGGGCATTGTCATGCTGAAACAGGAAAGGGCATTCTCCAAACTGTTGCAACAAGTTGGAAGCGCATTGTCTAGAATGTCATTGTGATTAAGATTTCCCTTCACTGGAAATAAGGGGGCGCCCGAACCTTGAAAAACAGCCCCAGACCATTATTCCTCTTCCAAACTTTACAGTTGGCACTATGCATTGGGGCAGGTAGAGTTCGCCTGGAATCCACCAAACCCAGATTCGGACTACCAGATGGCGAAGCTTGATTCGTCACTCCAAAGAATGCCTTTCCACTGCTCCAAAATCTAATGGCGGTGAACTTTACACCACGATGTTGCTTCCAGAGGCAGTTTGGAACTCGGTAGCAACAGAGGACAGATGATTTCTACATGCTACGCGCTTCAACAGTCTACAGGCCCATTCTGTGAGCTTGTGTGGCCTACCACTTGGCAGCTGAGCCTTTGTTGCTCGACGTTTCCACTTCACAATATAGCAGTACTTACAGGGGAAAATTCATACAGACCAACAAAACACAGGACATACCAAGAAGCTCTCTCCTCCTAACAAAGGCACACTGGCTTTTCAACTCTACATGCAACACTAGACTATTATTATGGCGGGAGATTTTAGTACGGTCTTAAATACCTCTATGGACCGGAAAGGAAATCACACTACAAACTATCACCCTCAGGCACTTAAGGAAATCATGAATGTCATGGATATATTGGAATTAGTGGATATATGGAGACTTAAATACCCTGACCTAGTGAGATATACATGGCGGAGGCTTAATCAAGCTAGTCGCCTTGACTACTTTCTTATACCATTCTCTCTGGCACCAAAAGTTTAAAAAGTGTTGATAGGGGACATAATGCGGTCGGATCATCACATAATTGGCATATATATTACTTTTACAGAATTTCCACGTGGGCGAAGATATTGGAAATTTAATCAAAGTCTACTAGATGATAAATTGTTTCGAACTTGGACAGAAGAATTAATAACTGACTTTTTCAGACATAACATAGCTACAGCAGATCCCCTTACTGTATGGGACACTTTTAAATGTGCCTTTAGAGGCATTCAGTACTCATCTATAAAACAAAAGCAATTTAGATCAAAAGAGTCCATATTAACAAAGGAAATTGAAGGACTGGCAGTACAGTTAGCAATAAAAACGGTACTATAGAGGCACAGAATAAGTTAGAGGAAAAACAAAAAGAAATGGAGGAACTTATTCAAGAAAGATCTAGTGTAATATATTATAATAATTAAAGCGAATTGGATGGAATATGGGGAAAAATGCACCAAATTCTTTTTCAATCTTCAATATAGAAATGCTACCCCCAAAAAAGTATTAAAACGTGTTACAAATGATGGAGTCACGCATGATTCACCACATTAAGAATATGTTTTCATTTCAGGCTCCTCCATCTCCACTAACTGAAACTAATTGTATGGATTTTTTTCCTAATAATAATGTAAAATTAATATCTGTACAGAAAGACTCATGTGAAGGCCAAATTACTGAGGAAAACTCCAGGGCTGGATGGCATACCAGTGAAAGTATACAAAACTTTTTTTGGTATACTCAGTGGACCATTATTGGCTTGTTTTAACCACTCCTATATAAGAAGGTCTGATATCATTATTACTGAAACAGGACCCAAGTGGTATATATAAAGATCCAGTCCATAAAAAAAATTGGAGACCTCTTACGCTTCAGTGTTGTAATGCAAAAATCCTTGGCACCATAGAATTAAAAAGTATTGTCAGATATTATTCATCCTAATCAGACAGGTTTTTTACATGGACGATACATTGGAGATAATATAAGACAAGTACTGGAAACAATAGAACACTATGAAATATCGGGGACACCAGGCCTGGTTTTCATAGCTGATTTTGAAAAGGCTTTTGATAAAGTACGACTGGAGTTTATATATACAGTGGGGCAAAAAAGTATTTAGTCAGCCACCAATTGTGCAAGTTCTCCCACTTAAAAAGATGAGAGAGGCCTGGAATTTTCATAATAGGTACACTTCAACTATGACAGACAAAATGAGAAAACAAAATCCAGAAAATCACATTGTAGGAGTTTTTAATGAATTTATTTGCAAATTATGGTGGAAAATATCGACATAACCTGAAATGCCGCTCAGCAAGGAAGCTCCAAAACTGCCATAAAAAAGCCAGACTTCAGTTTGCACATGGGGACAAAGGTTGCACTTTTTGGAGAAATGTCCTCTGGTCTGATGAAACAAAATAAATACTGTTTTGGCCATAATGACCATCGTTATGTTTGGAGGAAAAAGGGGATACTTGCAAGCCGAAGAACACCATCCCAACTGTGAAGCACGGGTATGACAGCATCATGTTCTGGGTGTGCTTTGCTGCAGGAGTGACTGGTGCGCCTCACAAAATAGATGGCATCATGAGGAAGTAAAATTACATGGATATATTGAAGCAACATCTCAAGACATCAGTCAGGAAGTTAAAACTTGGTCGCAAATGGGTCTTTCAAATGGACAATGACCCCAAGCATACTTCCAAAGTTGATGGCTTAAGAACAACAAAGTCAAGGTATTGAAGTGGCAATCACAAAGCCCTGACCTCACCCCTATAGAAAATGTGTGGGCAAAACTGAAAAAGTGTGTACGAGCAAGGAGTCCTACAAACCTGACTCCATTTCACCAGCTCTGTCAGGAGGAATGGGCCAAAATTCACCCACCTTATTGTGGAAGGCAACTGAAACATTTGACCCAAGTTAAACAATTTAAAGACAATGCTACCAAATACTAATTGAGTGTATGTAAACTTCTGACCCACTGGGAATGTGATGAAAGAAATAAAAGCTGAAATAAATCACTCTCTACTATTATTCTGACATTTCACATTCTTAAAATAAAGTGGTGATCCTAAATGACCTAAAACAGGGACTTTTACTAGGATTAAATGTCAGGAATTGTGAAAAACTGAGTTTAAATGTATTTGGCTAAGGTGTATGTAAACTTCTGACTTCAACTGTACATGGCGTGTTCGCGTCACGTGACATGAATGTGATGTGAACGCCTCGGCAGTTTGACGCCTTGTCTCCATTGACAGTCCATATTAATTCATGGAGGTATTTTATGGCGCTAGGAAGACGTTAGATGACGTCGTGAGACGTGTCAGTAGCTTCGCAAGGCTTAATTACGGCTCATATCACCCCCCATAGAGTCGTGCACCTTGCCACCACACCTGGCACCATGCCACCACAGTCAGCAGTGTATTTTGCGCATCACGTAACCCATCATTGCTCCGTTCGTATTTGGGAACCCATTGATGGCAAGGAAACCCCTCTTGACTTCAAACTGTTGTGCAATGGTGTATGGAAATTGTATATGTTACTGTTTATTTTGCTGATGATTGCATCCCTAAAAATAGGAAAGGCATGCGTTTGAATTCTAATGTAAGTCTTAAATCCTCGTATAAATCCTATAAAATTGGTTTTTGGAAACTATATCTGATGAGCCAATCTGTACTTTCTGCAAATAAGTCCCACCTGTCTCTGTAACGGCTTTCTTCCGCTGAAGGAGAGGAGGACCAAAATGCAGCGTGGTTAGTGTCCAACATCTTTAATATAGACGATCAACGAGAACACTACAAAATACAAAACAATAAATGTGAAAACCGAAACAGTCCTATCCTGGTGCAATGACAGAAGACAACCACCCACAAAGTACCCACAGAATATGGCTGCCTAAATATGGTTCCCAATCAGAGACAACGATAGACAGCTGCCTCTAATTGAGAACCAATCCAGGCAACCATGGGCCTACAAACTACCTAGAAAGGAACAGCCCCATAAACATACAAAAAACCCTAGACCAGGTTAAAAAAAAAACACATAAATCCCCCATGTCACACCCTGACCTAACCAAAATAATAAAGAAAACAAAGATAACTAAGGCCAGGGCGTGAAAGTCTCTAAAAACGGTCTCTATTCAACATGTCAAATCTTCCAACAGAGCAAGATCAGCCATGTCTCATTCTATTTTGATTATCTGTCTTTTATAGTATTTCAGCAATGGTTTCACAGGTGACTCTACTATAACAAATGACTGTACTTTATATTGATTATTATCACCGATGTGGTCAAATAATATGATATAGCCTGTCAAGATATGTTGCATGAATTCGCAATGGAAATACAATAAATCAAAAAAATGATTTAATTATTACTCTCACAATTTCGACAAATATTTCCCCCATATCCCTTATCCCACCACTTAGCACTGTGTATACGCATGGTCATGGCTGTGTATACATTTACACACTCTCAATCAAATGTTCGTGTTGATAAATCTCACACTTTGCATGGAAATGGCCCCATGCAGGATTGAGAAATGAGGCCCCTGGAGGACGAGAGGGAAAACCAAGTATCCACAGACAAGTAGAGGGATGAAAGCAGATGAGGAAAATGAGGAAGAGGATTCTAGTGAAGATGAGTGATATAGAGGAGGTTGTGAATTCAGGTGCATTCCTATACACCACAGGACTCATATCTCACAAATACAGCCTGGACCTGAAACTCTCCGCAGGTGGGTTACTCACACAGGACAGTTACATCTATAACCTTGGGGTGAAAAAAAACATGTTACAAAGAAAAGATTAGAAACAAATATTGCTATTTACCTTTTATAATAAGTGCAAAATTGTCTTCTGTAGTGTGGTCATTGGGACGTAAATATGAACAAATTAACATTACAGTCAATGGGTACAGTAGGTGATAAACATAATTGCGGTATCCCGGTGTCCACAACAGAAGACATTTCTTGATTTCTTGCTTTTATTTAGCTCTTTAATATGATTTTGCTTATTACAGTCCTGACAACTCACTTAACTATTCCTAAGATATTCACTTTACTAGAAACAATTTGAACATAAAATGTTGTCTTTTAAATGTGCCGTACAGGGAAGGAGTGTATCCTTTCAGTGGTTTTCCTCAATCCTAAAATAATTTAAGTTAAAGGAGACTTCATTTGGATCCAGTAGAACAGGAACGAACCCATTCAAATTCAAATCGTGCCTTTTTCAAAAACTGTCCAGGGCCTGTCTACATACTCCAGGACAGGCTCGAGGTCTGCTTGATGGGAATGTCGGATATTTTTTCCAAAGGTTTTCACCAAGGCGGGTGTGCCAGAACTGCTCCTCTGACAATCTATAGACTTGAAGAAGTCTCTGGATAGAGCCCTTCAGAAATATGGAGACCTGCACATCGACTACAATGCCAGACAGTACAGAGTGGCAAGTACAATTTACACATTATTTAGCAACAAGGGCAGGTCTTGACAAACATAATAATTTGCAAGAAAGTGGCTCATGGGACTTCTCTGCCTGGTTGCAACTATCTTGTTACCAGCAGAGGTCACTATTGTACAACAAATTAGAAGCCGTTTGCCACTTACCAAACCAGTAGGGGGGTTGACAACTATCAGTAGGACTGCACTATGATTAACGTATTCAGTGAGATGATGATAATAATAATAATAAAAACATCACTGTAATGGATATCTGGGTATAGTCAGTATTGACTATAGCTAGAATCCTTTTTTATGGAAGTAAACAAATTGCACGAATGCAATTGGTGTGCATTCATACACACAGAGACACATTTTTATCCTCTCTACTTTTACATGTTTATGTTCAGATCTTCTCTGAAAACAGTGAAATTCGACATGTTATTACAGATGGTCTCAATGGGAAAAGTGAGAGGAATCAGTGGCATGGTGTCCATGGCCTCAATACCACTACCACCTGAAGGCAAAAATCCCTTAAATGTAATTCCATGTTTGGCACTTCTGTCATGTCTTTTATTTGACATTGTTTCAGGGCCTGGAAGTGGAAGAACCATTGTAGTGGTAATGTAAAAAATTCAGAGTTGGACATTTGTGCAAGTTCTGATAGTGGTGTTGAAATGTAATGCATCAGGCTGAGATTAGCACAGCAAGAGGGAATGGAGAGGCATGGCTCTAGGCACTAATAGAGCAGCCCACTTCCCTCTCTCTCTGGAATAGTATGCATATATATAGCAGTGATGAGACTCATCGTTATGACACCTGATATTCCTTTTTAACTGGGCAGGGAGAGCGCTGTGTTTGAGGGAACGCAGAAAAGTGACAGTGACAGAGCGCCATACTGCTCCCTGTAAAGGTTTATCACTGTCAGCCCACATTTTCAATGCAAAACGCCATTGCTGTGTGATAAAGCAACAACTTAAAGTCCTTTATCATAATTAGTTTTTCCTTTTTACCCGTAAAAGCATTCCATTACCTTATTTGCTTTATCACGGCTCTGACACGGATGGGATTGCTTTTTCGACTCAATAAACTTGCACTGATTGGAAGTAATTGAGAAATCAAAAATGGCAAAGATGGTAGTTTTTGCTGCTTCTCACTCAACTGACAAAGAAATGGAAGTGAAGGCTAGAAGCAAAGACATTACCAAAACCAAAACAACTCAACCCTTAATAGTCCTCTAGTATATTTGTATGGCTTCAGCATGTAGGCATATTCAGCATTTTGTCTTCTCTTAGTTGAATTACCTTTGCATTGGAATTAATGAAACGATCCAATCATAGATTTGGATAATTTACAGTATGTTATGTTTTAATTCACTGTGGAACTATGCTTGTTTTTTTTTACATATCCATGAAAACTGCTTAAAGGAAATGTTCCATTGACATCAATTTGATATTTGATTGAGGGATCCATCCTCCATGTCCATGTAGGATGACCTACTTTTCAACCTCCTAGTGCTATTTAAATGATAGGGCCAAACCTGGACCCACGTCCAGACTGAGTGCCTGCTGTACTGCAGCATCCCTCTTCCTTTAGCAGTATTCATCGTCTCTCTCTACCTGCTGGGCTCCCTCTCTGCTGGCACTGGCACCCATCTGATAAATGGAAAAGGTGGATGTGTCTGACACCAGCACTCTGCAGCTGGCTGGATCTCAGGATATCATTTAAGCCCCCTTAATTATTGGTCACTGAGGTTTCTTGTAAAGAAGGGAGAATTTGTAAAGCAGGCACCTTATCACCCCCCCCCCCCCCCCCCCCCCCACCACAAAACAGGAGCACATTTAACATGCAGCATGGGAGGAATATTGCATTGTTTACCCCAGATAAGGCATCTTATCAGTACCAGGAGGCAGAGCAATAATTGATGTGTCTTCGTGTTTTTCTCATTGGGAAACTGGAGATAAAAAGAGATAGTCTATCCCCCTGCCTGTTCTGTTCTTCATCCTCACCTGATCAGGCCGTGTGTACAATATCTACAGACTGACTGGTATTAATGTTAGCACCACTCCACTCGTGGAGCTAACGGAGCCTAGTCTGCCTTCACCTTCTGCACCCCTAAACCACACTGACCACAGATCTGTACAGGGTTAATTCAAGCACATGATCACTTATTCGAGATCAGTAAGGGGATAACTGTTGTTATATCCCCGAATATCATGATCTTTATGATGTTCAGAGACTAGACCTATTTAATGTGAACGACTTTCAGCATGCATTTATCTTGACATAGTTCAAATATATTCATTAGATAGGTTAAGTAATAGTCTCATCATCCTATGATTGCACCCGTGTCACGACGCTGGTTGGCCCAGTCTGCCTCTTCCAGCCGTTCAGGGTAAGCTGACAGTGTCATTTGGAGGATCTGTCATGTGACCTGGCTGGTCCCCTCAGGATGGAGTCCCGGGGGAGGCCCCCGAGGGGCCCGAGACTCTGCATTCTCATTAGTGTATCCCCCAGACACCCAGTGGGATAGTAGGCCTGGGATAGGGACCATTACCATTGGCTGGTACCCATCTTCCCATTTCCAAAGCTTCCCTCAGTCTCCCTTCTGTTTATCTTCATGTCATATCCTCTCCCTCCCGTTGAATCTTATTTACAGAATGGTCCTTTTATTACTTTTTGACAGAGACTCTTTTTATCAAACGCTGCAGCTAGAAAGTACCACGCCATATTTGGACATGGCCTCTGACCACAGAACCAATCGAATGGTAGCTAGGCTATATAGAGTATGTATAGTGTAAATACTCATTAACATCCATAGGAAGTTGCTGAGGGGAGGACGGCTCATAAGAATGTCTGGAACAGAGCAAAGGGAATGACATCAAACACATGGAGACCATTACCATGATCCAGCCATTACCACGAGCCCGTCCTACCCAATTAAGGTGCCACCAACCTCCTGTGTTAACATAACCATGTGACTGAAAATGTTTTCCAAGAGCAAAGCACATTTTGGGTTAGGCTACATTTTCTTATGCAAATGATTCTTGCATTAAAGCATTTTACAATATTCACGGAACACAATCTGCTTCCACAGTAATGCTTAATGTAAAATGCTTCTCTATGCTGAGGAGATGGTGTGTCTGTCTGTGGACTTGTGTGTGTTTCTGAGACTGAACGCTGTCTTAGAGCCACACGGCCCAGCCTGGCAGTGAGGGGTATTAAATTGTTGTCAGAGACAATGGAGAACAACTTTAAGGGTTTTTCACCTCCAGCGGGCTTGAGTGTGTTCTGCTCCTCCTGACCGGCTCGCAGCGTTTAATTCCCCCGGCCGTTCCCTCGACCTAGCCGCCTGGCTCCGGCAGCCCATACACCTGAGTTATTGGTTTGCTCTAATAATTTGCAAGACCTTCCAGTGAGAGTGGATATTAGCATATAAATAGCAGATGCACTGAGGACCATCACAGATGAGTACATAACATTTTTAGTTTATAAGATTGGATGGGTTTCTAAATGCATAGCCATCAAACTTGCCAAAAGACTAATTAAGTTGAGAGTTCAGTTGTCCAAGGCTGTCTCCTAAAATATATATATTTTTTAAAGGATAACAGACTTACTTAAGGAGTGCGCTGGGGCGGATGCTTCCCGGGGCACAAAGTAATTGAGATTGCTTACAGAGTTAATTAGACCACACAAAATATATTGGAGGGCGCAGGGAGCACTTTAGCCTGCTAAAGTGAGGTTTTTTTCCCCAGTAGGTGGTTGATATTTAACCAGAACCTCATTATCTACACCTTTCACTGAGGAAAGGGACGGAGGTTTTGACATGGCCAATCGATAGAGTTCACCCTGGATGTTTCAAAGCTATCTGCACACCAAGTAGCACTGGGAAAGAATGGCTAATATTATTCTTTAATCCGCTTGCTTCTGTCTATGAAATGAACACATGGACACATTTGCAGCATTTTTATTTGGCTAATTAGGAAAAAGGTGTGTAATTGGATATATTTTTCAGAATTAATGAGATACAGTCGTTGTCTCTGATTTACAAAGGATTAAAAAAAGGACAAAAAACACAGAAATACTTAAAGAAATGAAGTGTACAACTGTGTTTGCTGATGCAGCAGGTTTAAGTGTAGACAATTTAGGTTAATATATCCATGTTGTTAACTCAAAAATGATATTGGGGAGCTTTCCTGGAGTATTTTGTAAGAGGTAGAAAAAGTGATTTTCTTTATTTATACATTGTACAGGATGGGGAAAAGGTCTGTTTAAATGCAAAGGAGGGGATAGGGAATAGAGACCATATTTTTGGTAGGATTGTGTCAGCAAAATGTTTCTAAAAAAAGCTAATTATCTGCTCCCCATACACACCCCTGTACAAGACTTATAATGCTGCCATCTCAAGATGGCAGTCCTGATTTTATCACTGCAGAATTAAAGCGAATTAAAACTTAAATAATGTTTGTCGACCAGGAATTTCTAGTGGGCTCGTAATCTTTTTCCATGGGGTTTTAATCTATCAAGGGAGAAATAACTGCTTTGGATTAAAGAAGACAACTGGTATAAACAAAATGGCAATCTCCTTTTCCACAATTGCTAGCTACTGAGAATGAAAAACTGCATGTGTGCCTGGAGTCATGTAGAAAGTTTGGGTTATGTTGTGGATTGCACTTTTTCTTGGAGGCAGAATCAGTTAAATTAGAATAGAGTTGTTAAAGCAATCATTTGTATTGCCAAACATTTGGTTGGGTGATTTGGCTACCTCATACCTTAATATTTATCATGTCTGTTTTATCCATGAACATCTATTTTCAAGCTTTTTCCCCCCATTATAAATATGATATATTCTGTGAAATAAAGGAAAATGCTTACGTATCATTGCAAAACCATACTACTTTGTTTTGTTTTCTCACACTTTCCCTCTCACTCTCGGAGAGCAGGAATTATGAATTAATTATAATTTATGTTATTATTGTAATATTTAAGGAGGGCTAAGAATTGCCAGGGACTTCGCAATACCTTATTAACACATTACTTAGGTGTCAATACGATATGTTTCGCGATTCTCACAATTCTATATGTATTGATAATCGATACTGTGATTTGATGTTCCAAACATATTGCTCACTATATTTCTGCTGCAAAGAGACAAGATAGAGCATGAGTCAGGGAAATAAAAGTGCTGATAACATGTTAGCTCACTATTTAAAAATAAGTTGGAGAGCTATAGGATGAAAAATACAGCTAATGCTTCCTACAGTAGCAAAAAAAGTTGGTTGTATTTTTACAAATCAATATTTTGGAGACAAAAATAATAATGCGATATGTAACTTTATCGCCCCCCCCCCCCCCCCCCCCCCCCGCGTCACTAATATTAAGGGACGATTCAATTGGTCTTAGTGTCTAATAAGCGCAGACATTTGTTGTATTCAGTGCAGTGCGAAGGATGAGTCACTTATTCCTATTAGGCTACCACCATCTAGCCGGCCTCTCTGAGTAGCAATGTACAAAACTGTGGCTCATCTCCCTGCTGAAGGAGATGACAGGGAGTAATTGAGACCTCATCCAAAGACAGTTTAGACCCTAATCTATCGTAATCAACACCGTGCACAGGGGGTAATGAAAAATAAAGAGGGGGAATAAGATAAATAAAAATCACGCCTTGATCTCTCTTTACTACCTGACATAAAGGTAATCATGGAAGCAATTAAGCCGAATAAATAGAAAAGTGTGCGTAAAAACGGGCTCATATACCTAGAAGAACGAAGGGCATGACGTTACGTATAATGTATGATGAAAATGACCCCTATTTTAAAAAGAAATCGCATTCTGTTATGCATTGTAGCGCAGGGAATGGTTAACTACATTTTGAGTAAATTAAAAAGCATAAATTCTGTTGAAGGCTGATGCAGGCTTCGCTCATCCCCCAGACAGAGCAGAACAGAATAGCCTCCCTAGAGAGAGAGAGAGAGAGAGAGAGAGAGAGAGAGAGAGAGAGAGAGCGAGAGAGAGAGAGAGAGAGAGAGAGAGAGAGATATTGGGTTGCTTTCACCTTTCATAAATTCCCTGACTCGGATTCCATACCCCAAAAAATGTTGGTGGCCAGGGCAGCTCATTGTTATTCCGCCAGGATTGATGGTGGTCATTTACTCTCCTAGGGAGTTAAGTGCCCCTGTCATTCCTGAAGAGAGTAATTTGGAGGTTCCACAGGTCAGCGCTGGTGACAGTTTTCTCTTTTGATTAGTGTTAGAGTGATAGCAAAACTTACAGGCCAGGTAATAGATGAGCATGTGAAGGCAGAGACTCCAAGCAAGAAGGGAGAAAAGGAGGAGACCATCACACCTCCCCTCCAGCCCACCTTCTTCGTTCTCAACAGCATCGTCTTACAGACAGACTGTGCCATGGACATGGTGGCCACTCATCTGCACCTGTCCTGTGGTAGTTTAGTTTCATTCAACCAATTCCCTGTTGTCTGAGAAAGTGTTCCTGCTTTTAGTTAAGTGTGAAATGAAAAATAGTCAAATGCACTCCCTGATAAATCAGACAGATTTCTGCAGGGTTTTTATGTGGTAGTGATTATAGCTGGAATCCTAATAACTAGGCTAGTTGCCACCTAGTCTTCTCAGATAGGCCTAGAACGGTGTGTCTGGGAGCTCGTGTTGAGTAAATCTCCTGAAAGCGATTGTGTTGAGGAAATGCAGCTTGCTGCCTCTGAGGTGAGAGCCCTCCGTATCGCTTGGTGACCCGGTCTTTCTCTAACCAGCATGTCTCAGGTTTCTTATCAGCTCCACACGCAGACACCGATCCCACACCTCTGAATCAGGGCCACAATACACTCCACTTATCGCTCCATCTGCTGGACTGTCTATTGCTCCCTTCACAGTTTTCTTTCCTATTCACGTCTTTCAGGATTAAATATATGTTATTATTATTAACTAATACATGTGTTGTCTTTGAGACCATAAGTAGACTTTAAAAAAATACTACCTTTGGCATTGCTATTGTATCAGTTACTTGAAAACACAATTTGGCAGTATGTCCAACCAGCCGAATAACCGCAGACCACATGTAACCACGCCAGCCCAGGACCTCCACACCCGGCTTCTTCACCTGTGGGATTGTCTGAGACCAGCCACCCGGACAGCTGATGAAACTGTGGGTTTGCACTACTGAAGAATTTCTGCACAAACTGTCAGAAACAGTCTCATGGAAGCTCGAACTGCATTCAGGGTCTTGACCTGAATGCAGTTCGATGTCATAACCGAATTCAGTGGGAAAATGCTCACCTTCGATGGCCACTGGCACACTGGGGAAGTGTGCTCTTCATGGATTAATCCCAGTTTCAACTGTACCGGGCAGATGTTTTCTGATGTCAACGTTGTGAACAGAGTGCCCCATGGTGTTGGTGGGGTCATGGTATGGGCAGGCATAAGCTACGGACAATGAACACAATTGCATTTAGTCAATGGCAATTTGAATGCACAGAGATACCTTGACGAGATCCTGAGAGGCCCATTGTCATGCCATTCGTCTGTCGCCATCACCTCATATTTTAGCATGATAATGCACAGTCCACATGTACACAATTCCTGGAAGCTGAAAATATCCCAGTTCTTCCATGGCCTGCATACTCAACTGCCATGTGACCCAATAAGCACGTTTGCGATGCTCTGGATCGACGAGTACGACAGCGTGTTCCAGTTCCCGCCAATATCCAGCAACACCGTACAGTGAAGAGGAGTGGGACAACATTCCACAGGCCACAAGGAGGAAGGAGATGTGTCGCGCTGCATGAGGCAAATGGTGGTCACACCAGATGCTGACTGGTTTTCTGATTTGTGATGGTATATGTGACCAACAGATGCATATCTGTATTCCCAGTCTTGTGAAACACGTAGATTAGGGCCTCATTTATTGATTTAAATTGACTGATTTCCTTATATGAACTGTAACTCAGTAAAATCTTTGAAATTGTTGCATGTTGCGATTATATTTTGTTCAGCTTACATTGCTAATGCACTTCCATTTAGTATTTGGACTGATGATACTTTCTTTAGTCAGTCAACCATGCATACATTTTGAGCTGACTCTGTACTAAAAATACACCCTCTTCCTATCCACTAGATGAAAGCACCCGAGGGCAGTGATGACGATGATGAGGACTTTGAGGATGTGCCAGAGAAGGAGAGCTTTGAACCACAAACTTCAGAACATCTACGGGAGGAGTATGGTGAGTTTGCTCAGCTGCAGAGGATCAGGGGCACATGCTTATACAACAGGGCCACAGCCAACCAAACAGCAATAAAGAGCAAAGTAAAGGGCCATGCTGCCTCGATAATCCCAGTAAGCTCTCACCCTCACCTCAGGATATCGCCTCACACACACATCCCCAACTGATTGGACTGGTTCAGATACACATGAGGAAGGTGCCAAATAATGCCAGTAAAAAGCTGGTTTGTTTGTAGAGTGATTGTTTAGGGCCCAACTTGTGCAGTGTTGGTAAAGGTAGTAAGTTTGACCTCAGATGAGGCATGTTCCATGTCATCAGGCTGATTTCAACTTCAGATTAAAAGTACTTCAGCATTGTACTCAATTATCCAAAGCAGTTTTACCTTACCTAAGACGCGCATTTGCTCATTTACCTGTGCATCCCCTAGGATTTATGAAAATATACTATGTCTTCCATAATTGACAGCAAACCAGTTTTTCCCCATAGTCCTGTTCTATATTCAGAAGCTCATTTTCCCAGTGTGTGTAATTTCTAATGGCAACAGTATTGATATATGGTTGCAAGGCTGTAATGCAAGTGGTTATAGCACTCTTGCCAAGATAATCCATCCACCTGACAGATGTGGTATATCAAGAAGCTGATTAAACAGCCTGATCATTACACAGGTGCACCTTGTGCTAGGGACAATAAAAGGCCACCAAGTTTTGTCACACAACACAATGCCACAGATGTCTCAATTGTTGAGGGAGTGTGCAATTGGCATGCTGACTGCAGGAATGTCCACCGGAGCTGTAGCCAGAGAATTTGCTATTTTTTTCTACCAATGTCGTTTTAGAGAATTTGACAGTACGTCCAACCGGCCTAACAACCACAGACGTGTAACCAAGCCAGCCCAGGACCTCCACATCTGGCTTCTTCACCTGCGGGATTGTCTGAGATCAGCCACCCGGACAGCTGATGAAACAGAGGAGTATTTCTGTCTTTAATAAAGCCCTTTTGTGGGGAAAAACTGATTCTGATTGGCTGGGCCTGGCTCCCAAGTGGGTGGGCCTATGCCCTCCCAGGCCCACCCATGGCTGCGCCCCTGCCCAGTCATGTGAAATCCTAATGAATTTATTTTAATTGACTGATTTCCATATATGAACAGTAACTCAGTAAATCATTGAAATTGTTGCATGTTGTGTTTATATTTTTGTTCTGTATAACTTCTGTCGGCTGGTGTGACACCGTGGGAAATTACAAAATGTAAATTGGACGCAATCAATAAAGCGTATATAGAACGGACCTACGCTTACATTTCGATGTGAATTTGGTCGAGTCGCCCCAAAAGTTGCATTATTGCAACTTTAAGTGCCTTCAATATTTGTATATTAATTTCTAAAACGTATAGTTGGCTTGAGGTTGAGTCATTGAAATTAGGAGCTATTGACCTTTTAAAATATTGTACATTGTGTAATTTACTGATGGTCCCTAACCAGCCCCATAGGGAAATCAAATGTCAAACCAAGCTGTCAATGGGCATTACGATCTGATCTGGTCATCTGCCCTTCGAATGTGCTATATAATTACTAGGGTGCTGCCAGCTGTGGGCATGTGAGCAGGATTCAAATAAACCCAACCCAGGCCTCCTGAGTGGCACAGCAGTCTAAGACAATTCATCGCAGTGCTGAGGTGCCACTATAGCCTCAAGTTCGATCCCAGGCTGTGACCCGGAGCCCCATGGGGCGGTGCACAAGTCGCCCGGGTTAGGGGAGGGGGGATTTTCTTGGCTCATCATGCTCTAGCAACTCCTTGTGGTGGGCCGGGCACCTGCAAGCTGACTTCAGTCGTCAGTTGGACAGTGTTTCCTCTGACACATTGGTGCTTCTGGATTAAGCGAGCAGTTTGTTAAGAAGCGGCTTGGCAGGTCATGTTTCGCCTCTCCCAAGTCCATTGCGGAGTTGCAGTGATGAGACAAGATCGTAACTACCAATTGGATATATCTCAAAATTGGGAGAATAAAACATTTAAATAAACCCAACGTACCCATGACACAATTTTTTTCTTATCATCTCCCACATCTCAGTTTTGGACGAGACTGACTTTGTGACCAAAATTATCACAGGCCATTTTCAAAATGCGAAGTTGCTTTCTAGGGGAAGTCGCTAATAGTTTGTCATAATAGTTGACAAAATGTATATTAATACCTTCTGGTTAAAGAAGTGCTAATTGAATTGTTTCTGGACATGTATTGCTGTTTCAATCTACATTTTGCTACACATTCTTACTGTATGTTCAGATTCATCTTTCAAATCATGTTTTAGGTTCACTATAAGGAATCTAGGTAAGACCCAAGTGCAGGCTGTGTGAAGTAGCAATGTTTATTGTAACCACAGGGGCAGGCAAACAACAGGTCAAGGCAGGCAGGGGTCGATTATCCAGAGTAGGAGCAAAGGTACAGGACGGCAGGCAGGCTCAGGGTTAGGGACAGGCAGAGTGGTCAGGCGGCGGGTTCAGGGTCAGGACAAGGGTCAAAAACCAGGATGACGAGAAGAAGAGAGGCTGGAAAAAGACAGGCGCTGATAGGACGAACACTGGTAAGCTTGACAAACAAGACGAACTGGCACAGGCAAACAGAAAACACAGGTATAAATACCCAGAGGATAACTGGGGGAGATGGGCAACACCTGGAGGGGGTGGAGACAAGCACAAGGACAGGTGAAACAGATCAGGGCGTGACAGTTCACATTCAATTTATCCTAACTCCTCGTCATCACGTTTTCAAATTAAACTGACCATGTCACTTGAATTAGATTTAAAATCTGATTAGTCAAAAAACACACCTCATTGTGTGTTGTCCAGTATAGCCTGATTGCTCCATTTAATGTGTGTGAAAGTGAATGGGAGCCAGCCTACAGAGTCTACAGCAGGCTGGTTTGATTAGTGAGCTATGTAATGATCTGCGGAAGCCATGCCAAATTAACAATGCATTGCTGTTAATAAGCTTCCATTTGCCCAATGCTGTAATTTACAACATCCACCTGGCCTCTGTCTCTCTGTAGGGGGGCGAAACCACATGGACGGACAGGGAGCGAGCAGAGCCATGCTGCGGCAAACTCACTCGTACACACTCACAAGATACTCTGTGACGAACATAATGGCTATTTCCTCATTGAATCAGAAGCAATCGTCCTGTGAGGGTAAATGATTATGATTTGGTCCCGGAATGAATCTGGCAAAGTAGTCTTTTTAGTGGCACTAAATGTGATGTATTTAGTACCAGTGTTCTGGTTGGATCTCTATTGATTTTGGCTTGAGGACTTTAACGGCACATTGTAGATGTTTCTCTTGGCTGCTTTAGATGTTTTTCAGATACCTCAGGGATTTGTTACAAATGAAAGTAGTCCAATGAAACTAAAGCAAAATAAATTATTCCGTTTTAGGTCAAAACATTTTTTTTTCAGCACCGGTGTAATCAACAGTAATCAACCGTTTAAAAAAATAGGTAGCCTACACTTTTTTATAAAAAATATTAGTAGAAAGTAAAATACAGATAATAGTTCGGTGAATAATATGCTTTTTTTTCTTAAACTTCAAATCAAATACGTCAACACATTTCTCTGAAAACATATTTTACTTCCCTCTCAAAACCAACTTTGATTCATTCAAAACAAATTTCTCTCTCTCTCTCTCTCTCTCTCTCTCTCTCTCTCTTTCCTCCATTCTCTCCACTGCTCTTTTCACGGCTGATCTTTTATCTATCTCTTCATCCCAGCACTCCTGTCAGGATGTTATCTCTTTCTCAAATTTACATTTTAATTACAAGGCCTGCTGAACTCAGGAAAATCAATATGGCCACCATTGGCAGCCACGTTCTGTGCCTCCCTGCCGCTAAGGCCTCTCTATTTCCTCTTATTGATTTATCTCTTTAACACCTGCAATTTTATTGCTTCAGCTACCATTTTTGTCAATTTGAACAGAAAAATAAAGGATTTGCTAGTATTTCACAATTCCTCAGATGGGGTCTTTGCAGGGAACAATGCAATAAATCAGAGGGATGGAGGGCTCTTGGATTAACCCAGGGATACGCCAAGGAAGGAAAGAGCTCTCTCTGAGGAGAAAGGAGAAAGTGCATGAAACATTTAAAATGTTACTTGTGCCTCTGACCAACATTACATTATTTCTATTGCCCTCATTTGTTCCTGGGGAGGGGGGTGGGGGGGGTGATTTATTTTAAGAAATACATTTGCGTCATAGTAATAATTTTTCGTAGTACCATAGTATTTTCTAATGTATCTGGTCTGTTACTCTTATCTGCCTACACTGATATTATGAATCAAGAGGAGAGGAAGATGAGGTTAGATACTCACAAACATAGCTGTCAGGCAATTACCCTGTGTCCTTTGTGACGTTAAAAACTGCCCTTTAAATCTTTTAATTTACTTGTTTTAATAAGTTTAAATTGTCCTGGCGTGCGCCTGGGGCAGGTGTCGGCTTAGAGCAGAAGCCCTCTGCAGACCCTCCCTGCCCACCCAGGAGGCTAATGCACTGTGGCCGAGCCACTCCACTCCACCCTGCCCTGGCTTTCACTCCATAAATGTGTTAGCATCACCTACATTAGGTGTGGGCAACATCTCGAGGCTCGAGGGCCACACAGAATTTTGTTCTTGGAGAGGCTGTGGATGTAGGGACTACCATTGACAATATACGTGTGTTTAAGAGGATAGTCGTACGTTTTACAAAAGGCTAGGACAATAAATAGCTGGCCCACAGACACTCTGGTCAGTGAGCACACAAAACTGAAGTAGTATAATGTGCTAGATAAATCTGTGCATAAGTCTACGGAAGTCCTTGAATATATACAGTATATAACCTCATATAATGTAATATAAAAACTATATAACATACTCTGCTGGTTATTCCAGGTTTGGAGCCGTCCCCCTCTACCTCTGTGGCCAGTAAGAATCCAGTCCAGCCTCCAGTGAAGCGTCCTGCACCAGCAGCCTCTCACACCCTCTCCAGGCCCAGAAAAAGAGCCACTGATTAGGAACAGGACCCCACCTGTTCCAAGCAGGGCCAACCCCACACACCTAGCTCCAGGTGACCCCTCTCTGCTTCACTTCATAACTGTATATGTTTATAACATCACTTATGTTCATAACATATATTGCACCATCCCCTTCCATTATATCGTTCCACATGAATTGGAATTTGGGACTGCTACTTGGAAATATTTGGTGTCACGGCCAATGAGAAGAACCACAGCCTCAACTACTTGTAACTCCCTGTTGTTTCCCGTCTCTCTTTTTAGCTCTGCAGCAGGAGGTAGCGAGGACCCCACAGACCAGGCTAGTGACTCCTGTGAAGAGAGGGAGAAAGCTCCAATCATCCCCTTCGGTCTGGTCCTCTATTACTGGAGAGAGGAGCAACCCAACGCAGGGAAAAATCATCAAGTACATACAGCCTCACAACACCCTCAACGACTAGCCTATTTTATTGAGTAAACATTGAAATGGGCAACTGCGACGTCTCGGGTTCAACTACTGCACACAACTTAACTTCTCGCAAAGTTTTTTATTGCCATTGATATGGCCACTAGAGCACTATTATCTGTTCAGAGGCATTGTAAATCTCTGTTATTAGTTTTCAAATGTAAAGATAACGTGATTATGAGTTATGAAAACCGACTCTCCCATAACAATGCAACTAAATTCTCAGCTATTAGCTATAGAATTGCTACAGATTCATGTTAATAAAGAACAGGTCATTGCAAATGGAGTTCCTCACACCCCTTCCTCTATCCTGGTATCCAAGAATAGCTCCCAGCACCAGTTCTGGGTTCCCAACTAGATAGAGGAGGAGGTGGAGAATAAGAAGTTCGCCGGCCAGATGAAGTCCAGTTACACTATATATACAAAATTATGTGGACACTGCTTCAAATTAGTGGATTCAGTTATTTCAGCCAAACCTGTTGCTGACAGGTGTATAAAATTGAGCACACAGCCATGCAACCTCCATAGACAAACATTGGCAGTAGAATGGCCTTACTGAAGAGCTCAGTGACTTTCAATGTGGCACCGTCATAGGATGCCACCTTACCCACTAGTCAGTTAGTCAAATTTCTGCCCTGCTAGAGCTGCTCCGGTCAACTGTAAGTGCTGTTATTGTGAAGTGGAAATGTCTAGGAGCAACAACGGCTAAGCCGCGAAGTGGTGGGCCACAATCTCACAGAATGGGACTGCCGAGTGTTGAAGCTCGTAGCTAGTAAAACTCACCTGTCCTTGGTTGCAGCACTCACTACCAAGTTCCAAACTGCCTCTGGAAGCAACTTCAGCACAGGAACTGTTCGTCGGGAGCTTCGTGGGTTTCCATGGCGGAGCAGCCGCACACAAGCCTAAAATCACTATGCACAATGCCAAGCGTCGGCTGGAGAGGTGTATAGCTCGACGCCATTGGACTCTGGAGCAGTCTGACAGACGCATCTGGGTTGGGTGGATGCCACTTAAATGCTACTTCCCCAAATGCATAAGACCAACTGTAAAGTTTGGTGGATGAGGAATAATGGTCTGGGGCTGTTTTGCATGGTTCGGGTTAGGCCCCTTAGTTCCAGAAATCTTAATGATAAAGCATACAATGACATTCTAGACAACTCTGTGCTTCCAAATTTGTGGCAACAGCCCTTTCCTGGTTCAGCATGACAATGCCCACCAAAGCGAGGTCCATTCAGAAATGATTTGCCGAGATCAGTGTGGAAGAACTTGACTGGCCTGCTCAGAGCCCTGACCTCAACCACATCGAACACCTTTGGTATGAATTGGAACGCCGACTGCGAGCCAGGCCTAATCCCCTAACATCAGTGCCCGACCTTGTGGCTGAATGGAAGCAAGTCCCTGCATCATGTTCCAACATCTAGTGGAAAGCCTTCCCAGAAGAGTGGAGAATGTTATAGCAGCAAAGGGGGACCAACTCCATATTAATGACCATGTTTTGGAATGAGATGTTCGACGAGCAGGTGTCCACATAGTTTTGACCAAGTAGTGTAAATCACATTCGCTGGCCGCTTCCAGCCTGTCAAGCACAGGTGCTCTCTGTGATGGCCAGGATCGAGTCAAGGTGAGCAAGGTGAGTTTTTGGTGAAAGCATTACAATTGTCATTGGAATTTAAGTTTTTATATATATTTTATATTTTTAGAGATTCTGAAGAACACAATGAATATTACTTTTAGATACTGGTAAGTGAGGCTTTGCAGAATTAGAGTGAAAGTGGCGTGTAGAGGATTGTTTTTGTCGATGATGCCGAAAATGTTGTGTGATTCCCATCATTTCCTTTCCATGGGTAGATCATCCCACGAGACGAGCTGGGAAAACCCACCAACCCAGAGGACGCTGAGCGCCTAGAGAAAGAGGAGAGGGAACTCAGAGAGCCTGGTGAGGGACATAGGAGTGGTCCTATTACATACTTTTCCTTTTTAAAATTAAAAGAATATCAAGCAATTGCAACTGAAAAAAGTAATTGTATAATTCTCTAGCTCACAGCAGTCAGTAATATGGCTCTAGGCATTGCCAATATGCAATTTTTTTTGATGGTGTTGATAGGTTCCCTTCAATAATGGTCTTAATGTACCAATAGTTGCCCTGTACAGTAGCAGCCCTCTCCGGTCTAGACTGTGGTAAAGAAGGAGAGCCAGAGACAATGGAAACACTTCCTGCCTCTGACTCCCCCAGTTTTCTCCGTTGGAACTCTCCATCACTCCCAGTCCCATCCTGTCACACAAAGGAGAGGAGCAAGACAGCACCACAGAGCCAAAGTCAGGGGGCCAGAGGGGGTGGGCCTCTTCAATAGCCCCGATAATAGGTTGGGCTGCTGTGTCTGGCTCTGGGGTCTGGCTCTCTCTTTCTCTCTCCCTCTCCTGGAGGCCGCGCTAAAAGCCAATTAAGCGTGTGTTGGCTGCTGCCAGCGGAGCGTCGGATATGCTTTCTCTGCCTGCAGTCACTTGTTAACAAACAGGTATCAGGGCCAGCTGACTCGGGGCACTCGCTTGTGAAATAGCATCTTTTGTAACTAACTACTCTATTGATCCCCCGCTCCATCAGCCCTGCAGACCCATCCCATCCAGCCACTGCCACACAGTGTGTCTAGGGCTCTCTGAGCTCAGCACAGCGGCAGGCCCTCCCACCGGTCCGCCAGGCCACCCACCAGGCACCAACTGTATGAGGACCTGCAGAGTTCCATCAATCCTCTCACTGCCTGCCTGGTCACTCCACTCGCTCTCCTAGAGCACTATTGATTTTTGCTGAAATGCCCTCAAATAGTTTCTTAGTGTGGCCCGACACACTCATAGGTTGTATTTTATATTCTACAGTAACCAATTTATGGGTCTCTGACTGTTGCAAGTCTGAAAGAGAAGCAGACCCTGGCTTGTAGACATTGCAGCACGTTTATCTTTCGATGCCAACTCAATTCTTAATTTGTACTTAATTTGTCTAACCATTCCAAACTCTTAAAAATAGGATTGGTCAGGCTGCTATAGGTTATCACTGTTAACAATATTGAAGAAGTCTTCGATGTCTGAGAGAAAGAGTTACGGTTTATGATCCATCTTTGCACATTAAGGTATAAGTAGATTTGAATTAGAATTCCCAATTATAGTCATGATATTTAGTTAATTTGCTGTGGCTCACATTGAATTTAGCAATAGTTAGCTGGAATATTGTATTAATGATACTCCAGGCTTGCATTGATGACTTATTTCAATGCAGTTATTACAGCAGCTATTTTTTACACTCTAAAACCTCCAGGCCATCCTGCTGAAATGACATTTACACCAGAGAAATAATAAATGATCCACTTTAGTTATGGTTCAAAAACCACTGTCTCAAACAGTGTATGTGTCGAACTGCTTTGTTTTATCTTGGCCAGGTCGCAATTGTAAATGAGAACTTGTTCTCAACTTGCCTACCTGGTTAAATAAAGGTGAAATAAATTAATTAATTAAATGTTTCTTGAGAAATAACGGTAGTGTATGCGTAGGGTAGGCCAAGGCCAGGACTGTGCTCCTGAGGCTCTGTCTGTATATAGTGTCAGTCCAGGCTCCCAGCTGCCTTTGAGGTGGTTGGTCTGTATGGTGTGTCTGTGTGGCCTGACCCTGGCAGACAGGCGGGTGGACGGGCACAGCTGGAGTGGAATCCAGGCTGTTGACAGAGAAAAGGCCCATGCTGCAAGGGGCTTCAGACAGCTTAACTTAATAAGGGCTCTCTCCTCTCATCCTGGGGATGGGAACGAAAGCACACAAAATGCAGGACTTAACCACAGAGGGATCATGTAATAGGGGGCTTTCACCATCCCATTCCAACCCGACACTGCCTGCCACCCCAGGGGAGATGAACACTCCCCCACCTCAAATTAATTTGTAACTAAAATTGGTGCCCCTCTTTTACAGGCTCTCACAACATGTCACTCTCAGGGGTGATTGAGGAGAGCCCTAAATACAGGACACAAAATAGCAACAAACAAACAAACACCTTTTTTTCAGCTTGATGCTGTTATGAGGCCGAGTTGACGGTGCAGTTCACCTATTCCATCAAGGTTAGCCGTAGCCTTGGAGTGGGCCATCACAGCCATGATTAATCCCCCATACCATCACCATCCTCTTGTAGGACCTTGAAACACCTACCCTTCCTGGGCCCTGGGCTGGCTGCATGTCTCTGAAACTGTCTCATACAGCCTCATCAGGTCTTCCACACTGTGTTGTCTGTGTGAGGCATTTTAGGTTTGACCTTTCATTTCAAACCATAATCGAGTATCTGTATTAAGTTGTCTTAAAAATATACAGTACCAGTCAAACGATGGGACATTCCAGGGTTTTTAATTGATTTGTACTATTATCTACATTGTAGAACAATATTGAAGACATCACAACTATGAAATAACACATATGGAAACATGTAGTAACCAAAAAAGTGTTTAACAATTTGAGATTTTTCAAATTAGCCACTCTTTTCCTTGATGACAGCTTTGCACACTCTTGGCATTCTCTCAACCAGCTTCATGAGGTAGTCACCTGGAATACATTTCAATTAAAGAGGGGCCTTATTAAAAGTTAATTGATAAATAATGGCGCCAGAAGGGATGGCTGCAGTTTTATAGCCTCCTAACCAACTGCTATTTTGTTCGTTTTTTCAAATTTTTTGGAAGCTACCGTTGCTGCTACTGTCTCTTATGCCCGAAAAGAACTTTTGGAATATCAACCAAGAGTTATTCGTAGCCATCAATATTATTTGTAGCCATCTATTTACCACCAAAAAACAATGCTGGCACTAAGACTGCACTCAATGAGCTGTATAAGGCCATAAGCAAACAAGAAAATGCTCATCCAGAAGTGGCGCTCCTAGTGGCCAGGGACTTTAATGCAGGCAAACTTAAATCCATTTCATGTCATGTGTAACCAGAGGGAAAACAACTCTCTGGACCACCTCTGAACACATACAAAGCTCTCCCTTGCCCCACATTTGGCAAATCTGACCATAATTATATCCTCTTGATTCCTGCTTACAAGCAGAAACTAAAGCAGGAAGTACCAATGACTCGCTCAATACAGAAGTGGTCAGATGACATGGATGCTACGCTACAGGACTGTTTTGCTAGCACAGACTGGAATATGTTCCGGAATTCATCCAATGTCATTGAGGAGTATGCCACCTCAGTCACCGGCTTTATCAATAAGTGCATCGGCGACCTCACCCCCACAGTGACCGTACGTACATTTCCCAACCAGAAGCCATAGATCCCAGGCAAAATCCGCACCGAGCTAAAGGCTAGATCTTTCGCTTTCAAGGAGTGGGACACATAAGAAATCCCGTTATGCCTTTAGACGAACCATCAAAAATGCAAAGTGTCAATACAGGACTAAGATTGAATCCTTCTACACCGGCTCTGATGCTCGTCGAATGTGGCAGGGCTTGAAAACTATTACAGACTACAAAGGGAAATCCAACCCCGAGCTGCCTAGTGATGCGAGCCTACGAGATGAGCTAAATGCCTTTTATGCCCGCTTTGAGGCAATTAACATGGAAGCGTGCATGAGATCACTAGCTGTTCCGGACAACTGTGAGATCACGCTCTCCGTAGCCGATGTGAGCAAGACATTCACATAGCAGCAGGGCCAGACTGATTACCAGGACCTGTACTAAAATATGTGCGGACCAACTGGCAATTGTCTTCACTGACATTTTCAACCTCACCCTGCCAAGTCTGTAATACCTACATGTTTCAAACAGACCACCATAGTCCCTGTGCCCAAGATAGCGAAGGCAACCTGCCTAAATGATTACCGCCCCGTAGCACTCACGTCGGTAGTCATGGCGTGCTTTGAAAGGCTGGTCATGGCTCACATCAACACCATCATGCCAGAAACCTAGACCCACTCCAAATCGCATACCGCCCCAACAGATCCACATATGACGCAATCTCAATTGCACTCCATGCTGCCCTTTCCCAAAAGTGAGAATACTGTTCATTGACTACAGCTCAATGTTCAACACCATAGTGCACACAAAGATCATCACTAAGCTAAGGACCCTGGGACTAAACACCTCCCTCTGCAACTGGATCCTGGTCTTCCTGACGGGCCGCCCTCAGGATGTAATGGTAGGCAACAACACATCTGCCAAGCTGATACTCAAAAAGGGGGCCCTCAAGCATGCTTAGTCCCCTCCTGTACTCCCTGTTCAAGCATGGCTCCAACACCATCATTAAGTTTGCTGTCGATAAAACAGTGTAGGCCTGGTCACCGACAACGATGAGACAGCCAATAGGGAGGAGGTCAGAGACCTGGCTGTGTGGTCCCAAGACAACAACCTCTTTCTCAATGAGAGCAAGACAAAGGAGCTGATTGTGGACTATAGGAAAAGGAGGAACGTACAGGACCCCATTAACATCGACAGGACTGAAGTGGAGAGGGTTTAGTTCCTTGGTGTCCACATCACCAACAAACTATCATGGTTCAAACACCAAGACAGTTGTGAAGAGGGTTAGACAAAAAAAATGCCCCTCAGGAGACTGAAAAGATTTGGCATGGGTCCTCAGATCCTCAAAAGGTTCTACAGCTGCCCCATCGAAGCATCCTGACCGGTTGTATTACCGCCTGGTATGGCAACTGCTCAACATCTGACCGGAAGGCGCTACAGAGGGTAGTGTATACGGCCCAGTACACTGGGGCAAAGCTTCCTGACATCCAGGACCTATATAATAGGCGGTGCTTGAATCTTGACTAGCACCCCAAAAATATATCATATTACTCAAGTGCTAGCCTCTCCACACTGGCTTCCTGGAAAGGCTAGGGCTGATTTCAAGGTTTTACTTAACAAAGCAGTACATGGGCTTGCTCCGACCTATCTCTCCGATTTGGTCCTGCCATACATACCTACACGTACTCTACGGTCACAAGATGCAGGTCTCCTTATTGTCCCTAGAATTTCTAAGCAAACAGCTGGAGGCAGGGCTTTCTCCTATAGAGCTCCATTTTTATGGAATGGTCTGCCTACCCATGTGAGAGACGTAGACTCGGTCTCGACCTTTAAGTGTTTATTGAAGACTAATTTCTTCAGTAGATACTATGATTGAGTGTAGTCTGGCCCGGGGGTGTGAAGGTGAACGGAAAGGCACTGGCGCAACGAACCGCCCTTGCTGTCTCTGCCTGGCCAGTTCCCCTCTCCCCACCGGGATTCTCTGCCTCTAACCCTATTATGGGGGATGAATCACTGGCTTACTGGTGCTCTTCCATCTCGTCCGTAGGAGGGGTGTGTCACTTGAGTGGGTTGAGTCACTGATGTGATCTTCCTGTCTGGGTTTGGGCCCCCCCTTGGCTTCGTGCTGTGGGGGAGATCTTCATGGGCTATACTCAGCCTTGTCTCAGGGTAGTAAGTTGGTGGTTTGAAGATATTCCTCTAGTGGTATGGGGGCTGTGCTTTGGCAAAGTGGGTGGGGTTATATCCTGCCTGGTTGGCCCTGTCTGGGGGTATCGTTCGACTGGGCCACTGTGTCTTCTGACCCCTCCTGTCTCAGCCTCCAGTATTTATGCTGCAGTAGTTTGTGTTGTGGGGCCATGGTCAGTCTATTGTGTCTGGAGTATTTATCCTGTCCTATCCGGTGTTCTGTGTGAATTTAAGTACGCTCCTTCTAATTCTCTCTCTCTCCCTGTCCCTTCCTCCCCTCCCGGAGGACCTGAACCCTGGGACCATGCCTCAGGACTACCTGACCTGATGATGTCCACCTGGTCGTTCTGCTGCTCCAGTTTCAACTGTTTTTCCTGTGGCTATGGAACCCTGACCTGTTCACCGGACGTGCTACCTTGTCCCGAAAACCTGCTGTCTACAGTATGTGATTGGATGTCTGCCGACTACACACAATCAAGTTTAGGAAGCCTTACACCGGAAATCCATTTAACGTGTTGGGGCGGGGCGATGAAACAACTAAGCCCCATAAATGTTTAATGACAGGAAGCGAAGTGAGAGTGGACGGTTGGGCTTTGTAAATATTGTCGAGGGAGTGTGAACAGGGCGGGACCAAAGTTGGGCAATGCTGAAAATTTGCTGTGCGTGAACAGGGCGGGACCAAAGTTGGGCAATGCTGAAAATTTGCTGTGCACTCCGTGACGTCGCGTTGCTATTGGCCAATCGAAGCTCACTGTAATTTCCAACCCCTACGGTATTGACAGTTGATACCAGCTAGTACTACGTAGCCTGCTTGTTAGCACCAACATGAGGGCGAAGGTAGCATGGCTATCCGAAATTACGCGTTCAAAGGATCTTAGTTGTTATAGATTGCATGCTAGAAATGTAAAGGTAATTTCTATTTGAGACGATATATGCAGCCTTTACCGTGAATGCAGTCTTCCGCTATCGCTGGAGCCATTGCCTTCACATTTCAATAACGCAGTAATGCTGACTACTGTTATACTGATTGAATAGAGCCATGAGTCTAGTTAATTTGTTTGTTTGTTTAGACTGGCGGGACCCTGAGGTGATGAGGGACATAGAGCTTGCCACTGGAGAGGACCTGGGAAGGGCAAGAAAGGTAAAGGGAAGGGGAAGGTCAAGAAGAAATACCCCAACTTCAATGATCTCAAGAAGAGTGCCATCACTTTACGCTCCAGACTAGAGAGGAAGGTTTTCAACTCGTAAGTAGGCTACTCACTCAGAAACAAGTGGCCGTTCTTTCTCTGTAGCTCAGTTGAGGTGCAGGGGGTACAAGTCATCCCCAACACAATGGATACATGGCCTTACATTCAGTCACTAGTCGTTAGTGTATTGACGTTGCGATAAATGTATTATTTAAATTATATACTGTAACCTTGTTACAGATTAATCATCCCATGTGTAACTTTTTACTTGTGCATGTACTGTATAGTGTAAAATTCCCATGTGCATTTGAGAGGATTCATTATTATTCAAAACCCACCTAGACACTTACTGTTGGTTACTGTGTTTTATTATGAAACATAACCACTAAACATCTGTAGTTCTAATCCTTTCATACTTCATTTTTCAGGAGCTCCATGAGGCGAGTGACAGACGTCATATAACAAATCGATAAGTTGAAACATGCAAATTTTGCAAACCAATGTAATTAGGCTATGCATTGAATTAACAGAAAAGTTAAGGAGACCGGTTGATTTTGTGCCAGAAATATCATACTCATCTACAGATACTGTCTGTACTGGTGGAAATAACTCAGGAACATTTTTCAAGATTCACACACAAAGACTTTAATGTGCATGTAATAACACGTTGAATTGCATGCTTTCTGATTTGTAAAACAAATCCAAGCCGTTTTGATTCGTTTTTATAAAATAATTTGTCAAATAATATTATTTATTGATTGATGTGTAACATGAATGTGATGCCAGTCTTTGTCATCGATTTGTCGTTGTGATTTTCAGTGGCATAACTCTCAGAACTCTTTTTTACACTGCAACTCTATTTTTCAATATCTCTTTTGTAATTATCATAAACAACCAGTGCTTAATATTCGATGTGGAAGTGGTAACCGAATTTACCACTTGTGGATGACCGGCAGCTTTTACAAATGTTGCCTACACCTATATAAGTTGCCAATAGCTGCCCTGTGAGCATGTTTCATAATAAACACTGTGAATCATTATTTTTTTAAATGCTTAAATGATGCTTATTTCCTCTGATATTGTGTAGATTATACATTTTTAATTCAATTTAACTAGGCATGTCAGTTAAGATCAAATTCTTATTTTCAATGACGACCTTCCGGGGAACAACTGCCTTGTTCAGTTGCAGAACGACAGATTTTTACCTTGTCAGCACGGGGATTCGATATCAACAACCTTTCGGTTAGTGGCTCAACGCTCTGACCACTAGGCCCAACATATGTTGATAATTAGTGAGTGTTCTTGTTGTGTTAGCTTAGTACATCTTGATTGCAAGGAGGGGAATCTTCAGGCGCTGTTGTTGAGCTGTGTTTTGGTTCATTGTGTTCCTAGGCACCAATTGGGCAGGTCGTGTGGGAGCAAATGTTATGAAAAAGTCAATGTTGCACCAGGGCAGGCTACTGTCTGCTGGTCATTGGGAGCACATTAAACTAATTGCTTGCACATAAGCTGTCATGTTCTTTAATATTGAAACGTCATTAAACATTCCATCATAATAGTTTCCTTCATTCAGTTCACTGTGTCAGCAGCTGAAATATTATTCGATGAGCATACTCCCCAACCTGAGTATTTTTTTTCCTATTAGGGCCTATGTCAAATCGAATTTCCTTGCATTGTTGTTTACATGATTTCTAAAAAATATATCCCCAAAAATAAACAAGCCAGCTCCCTAGATGCCAGTGAAAGAGTAGCCCAGGGATTACATTTGCTTCTGGAATTGCATATACTGTCACACCCTGACCATAGTTTGCTTTGTATGTTTCTATGTTTTGGTTGGTCTTGGTGTGATCTGAGTGGGCATTCTATGTTGGATGTCTTGTTTGTCTATTTCTATGTCTGGCCTGATATGGTTCTCAATCAGAGGCAGGTGTTAGTCATTGTCTCTGATTGGGAACCATATTTAGGTAGCCTGGGTTTCACTGTGTTTGTAAGGGGATTGTTCCTGTCTCTGTGTTTTGCACCAGATAGGGCTGTTTTTTTTATTTTTTTATTTTATTTTATTTATTTATTTTGTTTTTTTTGTTTTTCCACGTTTATTGTTTTTGTAGAGTTCATGTTTATCTTTTGTTATTAAACATGAATCAAAGAAACCACGCTGCATTTTGCCTCTACTTCACCTAAGGAAAACCCTTACATATATTTTTATGACAGGGCAGTGGCTGCTTGAGAGTCAAATGTTTTGTTAAAATGATCCTATTTAGCCTAATTATCCTAATATCCCAAAAATGTATTAAACTATTTTCGATGTTTTGTTACTCAAATCAAGCATATGCCTAGTTCACCATGTAGGCCTATTTCTATCAGTTAATTGTCAAGTCATTATTAAATTATATCTTGCAATTGGCATACTATTCAACATAATAATTACACTATTGCTTTTATGAGACCATTCAAACGAAAGTAAGACCTAGATTCAATCAGATCAAACGTTAAGGAACTAATTGCAAAAATCGCTGAAGCTGGAGATTTATATTTCCCTCACTAACTTTAAACATCAGCTATCGCCCAGATAGCTGTACATAGCCCATCTGTAAATAGCCCACCCAATCTACCTACCTCATCCCCATATTGTTTTTATTTACTTTTCTGCTGCTCTTTTGCACACTACTTGCACATCATCATCTGCTCATCTATCCCTCCAGTGTTAATTTGATAAACTGTAATTACTTAGCTACTATGGCCTATTTATTGCCTTACCTCCTCAGACTACACTGTATATAGACTTTCTTTTTTTTCTATTGTGTTATTGACTGTATGCTTGTTTGTTCCATGTGTAACTCTGTGTTGTTCTTTGTGTCGCACTGCTTTGCTTTATCTTGGCCAGGTCGCAGTTGTAAATGTGAACTTGTTCTCAACTAGCCTACCTGGTTAAATAAAGGTGAAATAAATAAAACTGTAAAGAGCCGACACCTACATATATATAGCTGATGTGTTGGCGGTGTTAGAGGAGTTCCTTTGTTGGATCTGTGAAATTGGTGAGCAGCTGATCTTGTGACCATTGTCAGTAAACAATTAGAAATAACGAGGTTGAAATTAAAAATCCTTCAACAAAACAATGAGGATTTCACCCGCCTAATCAAGGTGTGCTTCTCAAATTCCGCTGTTGGGATTTATCATAATGGAACTCTGTGCAGCCAATGGCAATGTCCGCTTTAGGTATAGGCATAATTCCGGGAGCCACTTTTGGAGAGAAAGGTCGCTAAGTACATTGTTGGAGCATGTGTCATTACTGATATGATTGAAAGTTAGAAAAGAAAGAAAGAAAGAAAGAAAGAAAGAGAACGCTGCTATTGGATCATATATGTCCTTAACATTGTAATTATTTCACAATACTGAAGACGGATCTGCTCCTATAGAGATATTTCCACCTATGGCTGCAAATATTGAGACCATGTGATTCCATGATTAGTGGCATATAGCCTAAGTGACATACACTCTTAGAAAAATGGATAGAACCAAAAAGGGTTCTATGCTTGTTTCATACAAGCTACCCCTTAAGGTTCTATATAGAACCGAAATTGGTAGGGTTCTATATGGAACCAATTTTGGTTCAGTGAAGAAGAATCCCCGAGGTTCTGATCAAAGAACCCTACAAAAGGGTTCTATATTGAACCGTTAGGGGTCCCATATATGAGTCAAGCAAAATAACCCTTTTTGGTTCTATCCAGAACCTTTTTTTTCTAAGAGTGCAGGAGGGCAAAAAGCATATAACGACGCATTTAACTGTTCTATGAGTGGTCTGATGCAGGCATCAGATTACGTTTTTTATTTAATTTAATTGCAACGTTAATAACGATGGTTGTGGGAAACCGCTCCGAGATTTAACGATGCTCCTACAAGGTCCTATCTTTAAGATGCTTTTGGGAAACTGGCCCCTGGTTTAATCGGCCCTAAGATGTCTTTAAGACAGTGCGCTCTCCAATGCAGAGGGGAATTTAATGATTCCACTGCAAAACGTGTTGAAAATAATGTTATATTTACATAATGAACCCCTTAAAACTCACATTTTATCCAACAAGATACTCCAAGATCCTAAGACTTGATAAAAACAGCTGGCAGATAACAAAAAATTACACACTCCATAGGCTATTTTCTGCAACGCCTTGGTCGGGTCTGTGTGTCTTCAAGAAATGTCCCATTTTCTAAATAATCCCGAAATCTGGAAAGTTGTTTAGACTATCTACAAAGTAGAGGTTATATTCCAGGCTACGTTGTATAATGCATTTGTGTTTAGTCATACCTACATGTGAAATTCTAGAATGGTTCCAGGAGCACGTTCCCTAATGGCTGGCATATGCCATTTCATCACGGCATAAATACAGACTATGATCCGAAGCGAAATAGTCATCAGGTGCAAAGGGAATATAAATAAATGCTGTATCCATGTCACTTTGGTCCTTATAAACTCGACGAAACTATAGTTTTAAATATTGTATATCCCTACCCTACAACTTGCATCGATAGTGCAAAACGTGCACTATTGACTGGATTTTCTGCACTTCTAAAGTGGCCCAATTCAAATGCGTCTCCTTATCCCAGATGGGGGGGAAATGAAATAGCTTAATTAAATACATTCAATCACCACGTGTTTTTGTTAGACTTTTAATTATGAACTCATTAAAATATTATATAACCTAAAAGGGTGTTTTATGCACAAGCGCATTTCGTAGCCTGTATCTATCCTTAATTTGGCATGACGTTCTCCCACAATGAAACTCGTTTCTCTCAAGAGTTATGAAGTCAAAATCCCTCTTTTACACAGGGATGCCGTTTAAGTTACCAGTGAGTGTTTTTCCTCATCAAATTTATTCAGATTTCGTCATCAATAAAGCCTATATCTATAAATCCAGTATCCATTAAGTAATTACATTTAATTAATAAAAGTTAAGCTTTTGATATTCGCTATGACGGATCCAGTAATAGGCCTATGGTTGGGCTACTGTATTTTTCGATATCTACTAATCCTTTTCCGCACAAAAAAAACATTAAATATAGGCTGTAGCTTTTTTGCTAGAAAACAAATGCAACATAATATCGTCGGTTGGCCAACATAAATAACTTGCCAAATAAATACGAGTTAAACATGTCTTAAAAAGGGGGTAAAAGCTCTGTGTTCAGTTCCAAAATGTCCTTTAATTTGGAGGAAAAGGGAAAAAAATGATCGCCTGATAAGAAACAGGATTTAATGTATTGAATCTATTAAAGTAGCTTATTCGTTTGTAAATGGTAGCCTATAGTTTATTATTATTTTACTTTGTCTTATCAAAGACGAATCCAGATGAAGTGAGTATTCATTACAGCCAAATATTCTCAGGTAACTATATAAAATAAATTAGTAGCGACAACTTATATGAAAACAATCATATTTAACTTTCACAGTTTAGTTACACAGTAATTACAATATTTCAAGCCATTCCAGATGTAAATGAACGATATTGATAGGCCTACATGTATTTTTTAAACTCTCTAATATTTATGAACTGCAGTCGAAATTTGAAGCTAGACATATATTTGTCAACATTTGTAGGCCTATATACATTTTGACCACGAGTATTCACATTCTATCAAAATGAAAAACAAATAGAACATTAGCATAATAAAAATATTATTCCCTTGGAAAAGGTAAGTTTTCTTCGAGCATTAAATGTCCTTGACGAAACAGCAACATGAAATGTTCATCAGAGTTCTTCCCATCTTGCGTCAAGTGCATTTTAGTCTTTAGGTAAGGGCATGTCTTTAGTTCTCTTAAACCGTATGTGTTATTGGTTATTAAGTTCATATTTCATTGGAGTCAATTCGTTTGATAATATCGGTTAATTTAAGACGCCTCTGAAAACATAATGTTTGGGCGTAAAACCATATGTCCATGTCTTTATAGGTGTGAAGTGTAAAACGCAGGCGCTCCGTAGGTCTGAGATCCCAACATGAAAGGTGACAGTACCGCATGACTTGGCAGAAAGGGTAATTGGGTGGTGCAGACTAACCCGCCTGGCCCGTGACCATAGCTCGTGTGCATTGACAGATGGCCGCTCATGGGAGGAGACGGGCTGAGCGGACTCAGGCCCCCTAGTCCATTGCTCTGGCCATTCGGCCCCCCGCCCGTCGGGGCGCTGGTGTCTGCGCCAGGGTTCTGCTTCTTCCACTTGGTCCGTCGGTTCTGGAACCAGATTTTGACTTGAGTTTCAGTCAAACTAAGTGACAGTGCCAAATTTAGCCTCTCACACACGGAGAGGTATCGGGTGCACTTGAATTTGTTCTCCAGTGCAACAAGTTGTTCGTAAGTGAATGCTGTCCGGGCCCTTCGTGGCTTACCCGACTTTGAATCGGAGCCAGAGCGCTTTCGCTTCGGCTTTCCTTGATGACTTTGTCCATTCGACCCTGACTGTTGCGTTTGCTGTCCGTCAGGACTTCTTGGGCTCTTGCTCTCCTTGTCGTCGTCTTCACGGTGGTCCAGTTCCCCCTGGGTATTTTCAGTCAGGCCACTGCTGCTCTCCTCACTAAACAAGTCATCCTGCATCTCGCTGTCAGAGTGGGAGTCTCTGTTGAAATCATTCTCGCATTCGTCCGATCTGTACACCAGCCCCTCATCTGTAAAGAAAACAAGACATGCAATTGAGTCTTTTCAAATTAAGAATCACAGAGGCCAAGTCATTTAGACAGATAATATTCAATAACTTATCAAGTAGCATATTCTAATTAACATATTGCTGAAGGAAATAGTGATGAAGATTCATGCCAGCTAATGCGTAATGGATAACTTTTTCCTCTATCCTCTATCTATCCTCTCACCTTCATACAATTGTATTTATGAAGATAAACTGTTGTTTTTATCTCCACATTGTGCATTTATGTAGTCTATTGCTGTTGCGTAAGGATTTATTACAGTAGCCTATATGCACAAATAATGCTCTGCGTAAAAATGTAAAAGTCACAAACGTAATTCATGTTAACAATTTTATGGTAGACTATCAATGAAATATTGAAAACCTGCTTGTATTATGGTCTACTTTGACACCTTTAAGAAAAAGACTTGAGGCCTAATTACTTAGGAAAATCTTTACTCTAATTGAGTATAGGCATACTAAATATTCTAACAATATTATTTAAAAAACAAAACAATTTATGCTACATTATATTAGGCCTAAATTGTTCAATAAGGATAGACGTATTGTTTCTCAAACTTTTTAGATTAATTTGGTTTGTTTTAATATATGACCATTATAACACATAACCAGGTGAAAGTTAAATAAACAAAATTGTCTTTCAATTATTTTCAGGACAAGGCATCACTTTTACGCACACGCACCATCGTATAACAAAATAAATTATTAGAATTTCTTATATCAACCAAATATTTACTTCTGCATGATTTAAACAATACTTATACATCCAGGGGAATCTTTTTTCCAATAAGGCCTGCACAACTTCAGCAGTGTTTGTTGACACAATTTTGGCAATTAGCTAAACCCTCTTCATGTGATCCTATAATCTTAAGAATAATGTGTTTTGGTTTGTTAGTTTGTCTATTTCAGGCAGTCCATAACAAATTACCCGGTCGATATGGCTGGTAATGCAGAGTCCTCTTCTCTGACTGATATTTTAAATGCAAACCCTATAAAGTGGTTACGGAGATCAATGTTTGTTCCTTCTATTTTCGTTTTAAAAAATGACAGTGGGGGCAATATCAATCTCATGCCTTTTTTTCTGGGATCAATATCTTCCCTAATAATAATAATAATTGGTTTTAATCGTGTAATTATCCGAATTTTGACATTATAATTAAGCTGTTGAAGGAGAGTCAGGCAAGCTGCCTGAACGAGATAGGCTACTCAATTCGATAATAGGATATCGAACTAGCCACATTCCGAATGTCACTCTGGGGCGATTTTCGCCATTATCCTGCAAAGCACTTTAAATGAAATGTAATCGAAGGGTTAAAAAAAAAGAGATTACATGCATTTTTTTCTCTGGGTAGCCTAAGGGAATGTGTGCATGGCTAGAATATTCCACATCATATAACCTAATTTAACCTCAGATATGATCAAATTTATTTCTGAATCAAAATCTATTTTGAGCAGAAATATAATTACATAATATAGAATGCAAAGTTAGATGTGGAAAATACAATTTCACGAACTCCTTGATCTAAAAAAAACTTGCAGGACCCTCTAACCTCAAAGACATAGGCTAACCTAATAAGACAAACACTCATCCAGTTCTCTGTCTTGTCATTATCAAAACAAATAGGCTAAAACGTGGTTTTACGTTTTACGGTAGCCGTACGTAATTGAGCGTCTTCCTGAAGCATAACATCTAAGATAACTAAATGTATATTATATGTCTAATCTACATTAGATTTTTTAGAAACCTGTAGGCTATTCAAGTGGGCCTACATCATAAACAACAACACTTTTGGAAAACCAAATGTCACCAAGAAAGACACAAACACTTACTTAGTGCTGTATATTTTTTACATTCATAGTCTTCTGCATAAGATTTCTGATCTACAGCATGATTCGAGTCGTCACCTCCACGGTTCTCTGTCCCGAAGGCGATTTCACTGCCGGTCCGGTTAGGATTTTGCTTTTTGCTCGTAAACTTATTTGGGTCCAAAATGTCCAAAACAGAAAACGCGGTGGTCCGGTGAACCGTTGGAATTGCTATTGGAGCCGGTTCTTGACGTGGAGAGTTGTTTCGACTGTCCCCTTGCAGTATGTCTATACCGCCTGGACAGGAAAACACCGACAGTTCGTTGGTAGAGAGCCGCTTCTCGCAGTGATTGTCCATGCTTTCTGGACCGGCCACGACAATCACCGCTGTTTGGGCAGCCACAAAAGACGCCGTCGGAGAAGCGATTGAGAGATCTCCCCCCTGAACCTTCTCTCTATTCATGACTTCTCTTCAGGCGGAAGAGCACGTTCTCTTCTTCTGAACTATCAGAGACTTAGCACCAAGACAGTAAATTTAAGCTTATCTTTCAACCGATGACATAATATCGCATACAATTTGAGAAAAGTAGTCTAATGTCAGGTGCGGTATTCCTGCACAGCTTGCGTTGCCACCCCTCTACGGCTGTACTGCTCTGGTCAATGTTACACACGGCTGGTAGGAGGTGATGGTTCACTGTTGGATGTTGGTCTCCCTTGCTCAACTCCTTTTTTGGGTTTGAACCATCCCCTCAGGACCCGCCAACGTTTATGTCATGCATGCATGCACACCTCGCTCGCTCGCCCCCCCCCCCCCCCCCCCCCCCCCACCTTCGTTCGTCGCCAAAACTTAGACACAAGCTACGCCTTATTTATGCATTCATATTCAACTGTGGGTTGTAATTGGCTACGAATTAATCCCATGCCTCTAATAGCCTATTATCTCCATATGAGCGCGTGAGAGGAAACAGAGGCGCACGGAGAGTGAGGGATGATGCGGTTCGTGATATACTCTGCAGTCAGCTCAGTTTCAACTCCACTGAACTGGAAATGATCTAAATAGGCTTATTTTTCCTTCCTCCCTCGCCTATATCGACCACTTTGTGGTTGTGATACTTATTGTTTTATAAGGTATTTACAATATCATAAGGCCATGATCTAACTTTTTATCAGCATTCAGTGATCCATTGCAAATTAAGGTTTTCAGTATAACATCTGTAAGGGAAGGCTATTATTATTATCACTAGGCTTATTGTTATAGGTATTGTTTTTTTTATAAGCTACCCATTCAAACATTAGCCTAAACTCATTGCATTCGCTTGATAAAGTTCAGATGAGAGAGATTCGTTATCTTTAAGGCAAATTACCGGGCACTTTCCAGAATTCAATTATGCATTGAATAAACTCAGTAATACCCCTTTCAGTGAAATATTGATTTCTAATCTGAGATGTAAATATTATGCCAGAAAAATAATAGACAAAATCATTTGATTTTGATTTAAAGACGTGTTTATTCTAATCTCAACCTTAAAATTCGACTTACTCTCATTTTATGCACTCCTTAAAACAGTAGAATATGGCACATCATAAAGAGAGAAAAAAAGAAAAGGAGGTGTGCCAAGCCTCCCAAAATTGGATTTCACTCGTCTGGGGGCTGATGACACATACAAGGTCAGCTCTTTGCAATTACCGCGGGCAATGATCATTTGGGAAGTAGAAATTAAAAGTTGGGGAAAACAATGGGTAAAACAATCATCTGTAATTTTGATAGGAATGAACATGATTATTATATCAAGAGGGCAAGCCCAGGTCAGGGGAACCAGCCCTGCTCTCCACTCCTCTACAGAGGCTGACTGACTGCTGATACAGACTCCAGAGCAGGGTCCACAACGGCCAAACTGTAATTAAACAACTATTCGATTTTCATCGGATCTATGCTGTGTCCTAACAGTGGTTTGACGCGTCGTTCTTTCTTTATGTTTTCGAAGTTTGTGACTAAATACGCCCACAATTGCCTTATAAGTTAGGACCAAACACATCATTGGCTAGGACTCTATTTGCTGGATAAATAAAGGAAAAACTGATAGAGATTCTTATGTTACTTTTTCTCCCTAAGGTGGGATGATAGCCTACAAATAATCTCTTTAACTTTGTTAATAATGATGATGATTACATAGGCTAGGAATAAACAACAATAGCCTAATTATAAGCATCATCATCGTAACATCATATTACGATGACATATTACATATTACATCATATTGAAATATTTTAAAGCTCTTCTTCCCTGTTTGAGCTAAGATACTGCCACCACAATGCTGCCACCTCCTTTTAATAACCCAGATCACCTTCGCCAATGGCACACAAGACACCACTGATATCGAAAAACATATACAACATTCGTAATAACTTTGAATATGTTGTCACTGATTTTATCCAAAAGCAAAACACCTATTTTCATATTCCCATGTAGGCCTACTATGACACGCATTCAAATGTCCCTTGTGGTCCAACCTCTTGATCTGAATATACACAATTAATTATACTGCAGCATCCGCGGGTCCTGCTGTCCCGTCGAACAGATTGGGGGGACGTGGTGCCATAATTACTATTTCCACGTTGCCTCAGAGTCCATTCTCCATATTTAGACGTATAGCTCGATAATTTGCATGTAAATAGTGTCTTTCAAGACCCTCTTTTTCCACTGAACTTTGAAAGGGCCCCGTGAATTACCGACAGTGACCTGCCAATTATCCGTACATTAATCACTCAAGTTAAATCTCATGACAACAGCCTCTCTCTTCTTCAACGGCAAAATGAGTCATCTGTCAACATGAAAAACCAGTCTGGCCCTTCCACAGACACCCCAACCCCACCAATGTTACAATAACAGCTGAATAAATAGGGTCACATGCACCAGGCTCTTCCATCTTCGAAAGTCCATGGCAATATGTTCAGGTGCAGGGCAGGGCAGGATCTGGGTTTAGTAAGGAACATCAATTTACATCTGATTACACCAAACTGAATGAGTTGAGAAGATTTAACCATTTAAATCTGTATTCCATATTAGATACTTGTATGCTGACTCCCCCACTAGTAAGCAGCATTCATAAGGTTAAAGACTCCACATAATGATAGAATACACAGGCTTGTATGAACAGTATTTCAAATTATATACCTTTGGTAAGATGGTTAAACCATGTGTTTTACAATCTGAATAAATGCAAATACCCAAATCAGACACTGAAAAAATTATGTTCAACACCCAGTCAGCATCCAATACCGAACATGAGAAGGCCAATCCTGAGAGAGCCCAGGCTCCCAGTGAGAGATATGGTATGGCAGAGAGCGGGATATGCATGGCTCCCTGTGAGAGATTGCATGGCAGAGAGAAGGAGACTGGCATGGCTCCCTGTGAGAGATTGCATGGCAGAAAGAAGGAGACTGGCATGGCTCCCTGAGAGAGATGGGATGATAAGAGAGAGAGCACTGCGACTCCAAGTTGTGTCAGGTACACTAGAAGATTTAAATCACCATGGAGGGAGAGAGAATCTAACTCAGTAATGATCTTAATTAAGGTTAATGAGCTCTGATCTGCCTCTAGATTATTCAATTAATCTGATCATATGAATGAATCATAATAAGGATAATTAGAAACTTAGAAATGTATTGCAGATGATACCGTTTCTTGCTACACAGGACCCAGAAGAATTATAGTGGGTATGTTAATATCATCAAATATTGCTTCAGACTTCAGACAATACTGTAGCCTTCCCTCACTTACTCTGTTAATGGTAATAATAGTAACAACAACAACAACAATAACAACAGTTTTTCACTATAATATCAAAGACTGTGGGCCACATTCAGTCAAATCTGGTAACCGAGTGTCTCTGGCAGACTAATGCAGAACCATATTTCGTTTGCCGTTGGCATCCTGTGGGGATTTTCGTCTAGCTACAAAAGAAGTTCTAATGCTGGCTTGTGATAAAGCTGTAAATGAGTGACTTTTTTATGTGAGCTGACCCTGATGTCAGCATACAAGCAGCTGTTTATTGAAATAAATTCCAGCAAGTCAGGTACTTGTACCTAGCTAATGAGCCATTGCATCTAGGGGACAGTTAACCTTGTTAATTGGCCATATTTTAAGAGGTGAACTGGGAATCAACCACAGATTTTTGATACATTTTATTACATTGTTACAGTGGGCATACTGGAACCAGAAATCGGCCCTGGCATTTCAAACACACCGGTCCATTTTTTTCCTTGAGGCCCCCACACCGGCTCATTTCTTTCCTTGAGGCCCCCATTATTATTAGCCAGATATTGATCCTTTTGTGCTACAAACCCAAGTTATACAGGGCCGCTATGCAAAAAAATGGACCAGCCTATCTGGCATTTGGTATTCACACTAGTTCAAATACAGCTGCCCTGTTGGATTCTGTTTAAAAAATCAGAAAAAAATAAATGTTAGAAAAGTACTAGTGCACCACCTCACAACAGTCATAATATGTCACCAGGGTTGGTGAGTCTAGCAACTAACCTAGAAAATGTGGATATACAGTGACCATTTGATTTGTGCAAGAACATTATGCTACAGTGGAAGGGTTCCGTGCATACACTTAATTCATATGTAACATGAATCCAAACAGGGCAAGATTAACATTTTTGTCTTATCCCAGACACCTGGCTTCAGGGTTTGATTGACTAGAACTCTGGGTCTCGTATTGTGCAAATACACTACATAAAAGCAACTCAAAACACTATGTCCGATTTCTGGTACATTTTCTGTAGAGACATATAGTTCCAGGGAGGGGTGTTTGAGGGGGTTGTGAACAGCACGGCAGCAGTTTAACGATTTTGAATGAGCTCTGAGTGGTAAAAACCAGACAATTCCCCATCCCGATGGCACATGACAGTTAAAATGACCAGAAATCAATATTCTGACCAGGTGTCTCACACTGATAAGACCGACCAAGACAATGTTGACTATTAAACTTGACAGCTTGAGATATTACACTATTAGTTATGCTATTTTTAATAATCTATAATATTTGGGCTATAATTAATTAATTATACGGGTCAGATAATATCTGAGGCTGGGATGAGGTCGGAGGGGTCTACTATGGTGGGTAATGAGAAAGGAGAAATCTAATCCAAGAATGAGGAGCCGTGAAGGAACAAATATACAACCACCTCCCTTCCTCGGATACAGAGGAGAGAGGGAGAGGAGGAAAGGGGAGAAAGGAGGGAGAGAAAGAGGTACATGGGCAGAAAGAGTGAGCGAACAATATAGAGGGAAATTACCAGTAGGACCAGTAAGATGAAAGAAAACATGCATATGTAATAACATTTTAAACATTTTTCATGAATAGATCCAAAGCCTCTTTTAGATTTCAGGGGGAACAAAGAGAGATTATATATAAATAAAAAGAGCAGCAAAATTCACAGCTTTGTATTATTTTGATGTATTACTAAGCCAATCATGGATAACATACACTAGATAATGCTATATGCTATAAAAGCACTGCTTTTCTCACAAGCAGCGCAAAGTTAAATGTTGAACACATATTCTTAAAGCTGTGCTCTATAGCTAGACAGACACTACTAGCATATGATGCAACACCCCTGTAATTGGGAGAGCTCTCCACATATTGGCTGTGATGGATTGCAGTGTGCAGGTCAGTATTGTGATGTTCTGGGTGAAGGAGAGGATGACTCCACGGTTCCCTGCAGGCTGATTGGGGGTCACCACGGCCGTCTTAATGGCTGCCGCGAGGTGAGACACTTTGCCAGAAGCCAGATCATGTCTGATTTGCAGAGGTTATACATCAGCTGTCAAACTGTTTGCTCTATTTCAGCAAAAGTTTAGTCCTGCTTAAAGACTGAAGCCACTAAAACAATTAAAAGTGACACTGTTAAGGCTACTGCTTATCTTTTCAGATTTACAACAATAGCACCGACTGCTGAATAGCTACTCCCTGAAATAACTTTCAATCATTTTCTTGGGTCAAATGGAAAATCAAGAGCCACGAAAATGCACATTTTAGAAATACAGAGCATTTACAAGTTTTGTTCAGGTCTAATACAGCCATTTGTATCTCAATATCAAACCTGGGAAACAATTTCTGGGTAACAATTAAGTACCTTACTGTGTTTTAAAATAAAATGGTAAAAATAAACTAAAATAACTTCTTAGCAAAAAACTATTTCTCAAGCAAAAGGTTTGGAGAGGGAAAACTGAAAACTAGCTGTTATTGGCAGAGGTTTAGAACTTTCTTTCTTATTGGTCTATTAACTAATTTACCGCCTGGTGATTTTACCAGGCAGGCCAGAACTCCATTCCACCAAAATAGGCTGAAATTTCACGTGGTCTTTTCCAACACTAAAATGAATTATCAAATCAAATCAAATTAGTCACATGCGCCAAATACAACAGGTGAAACAGTGAAATGCTTACTTACAATCCCCTAACCAACAATGCAGTTTAAAAAATATTAATAAGAATAATAAATAAAAGTAACAAGTAGTTAAAGAGCAGCAGTAAAATAACAATAGCGAGACTATATCCAGGGGGTACCTGTCCAGAGTTAATGTGCGGAGGCACCAGTTAGTCGAGGAAATTGAGGTAATATTTACATGTAGGTAGAGTTATTAAAGTGACTATGCATAGATAGTAGCAGCGGCGTAAAAGTGTGTGTGTGTGTGGGGGGGGGGGGGGTAGCCATTTGATTAGATGTTCAGAAGTCTTAGTGCTGTTAGGAGTGTGTATTGGAGGCAAAGTCAGGTGCAGGAAAGCAGAGTGTAGTGAACAGGCGCACTTTTTATTCCAGTCCAAAATGAAAGCAGTAACATAAAATGTGCCCAAACACGGAACATAGACAAAAGGTGATGCGTGTAACAATATCCACAATTCCAAAATACCCGTAACACAAATAATCTTACACAAAGACATGATGGGGAACAGAGGAATAAATACATATGGATTGATTGGGGAATGAAAACCAGGTGTGCAGGGAACAAGACAAAACAAATGGACACATGAAAATGGAGCGGCGATGGCTAGAAAGCAGGTGACATCGACCGCCGAACGTCGCCTGAACAAGGAGAGGAGCCGACTTCGGTGGAAGTCGTGACAATTGCTTGGGGGTAGAAGCTGTTTAGAAGCTCTTGGACCTAGACTTGGCGCACCTGCAATGCTTGCCGTGCGGTAGCAAAGAGAACAGTCTATGACTTGGGTGGATGGGGTCTTTGACAATTTTTAGGGCCTTTCTCTGACACCGCCTGGTATAGAGGTCCTGGATGGCAGGAAGCTTGGCCCCAGTGACGTACTGGCTGTTCACACTACCCTCTGTAGTGCCTTGCGGTCAGAGGCTTAGCAGTTACCACACCAGGTTGATGGAAACAGTCAGGATGCTCTCGATGGTGCAGCTGTCAAACCTTTTGAGGATCTGAGGACCCATTGCCAAATAATTTCAGTCTCCTGAGGGGGAAAAGGTTTTGTCGTGCCCTCTTCACAACTGTCTTGGTGTGGACCATGTTAATTTGTTGGTGAGGTGGACACCAATGAACTTGAAGCTCACAACCTGCTCCACTACAGCCCTGTCGATGAGAATGGGGGTGTGCTCGGTCCTCCTTTTCCTGTAGTCCACAATCATCTCCTTTGTCTTGATCACGTTGAGGGAGAAGTTGTTGTCCTGGCACCACACGGCTAGGTCTCTGGCCTCCTCCCTATAGGCTGAGGATCAGTGTGGCAGATGTGTTGTTACCTACCCTTACCACCTGGGGGTGGCCTGTCAGGAAGTCCAGGATCCAGTTGCAGAGGGAGGTGTGTAGTCCCAGGATCATTAGCTTAGTGATGATCTTTCAGGGTATGATGGTGTTGAACGGTGAGCTGTAGTTAATGAATAGCATGCTCGCATAGGTGTTCCTTTTGTCCAGGTTGGAAAAGGCAGTGTAGAGTGCAATAGAGATTGCATCATCTGTGGATCTGTTAGAGTAGTATGCAAATTGGAGTGGGTCTAGGGTTTCTAGGATACTGGTGTTGATGTGAGCCATGACCAGCCTTTCAAAGCACTTCATGGCTACAGACGTGAGTGCTACAGGTCGGTAGTCAATTTGGCAGGTTACCTTAGTGTTCTTGGGCACAGAGACTATGGTGGTATGCTTAAAACATGTTGGTATTACAGACTCGGACAGTCGAAAATGTCCGTGAAAACACTTGATAGTTGGTCTGCGCATGCTCGTAGTACATGTCCTGGTAATCCGTTTGGCCCTGCAGCCTTGTGAATGTTGACCAGTTTAAAGGTTTTACTCACATCGGTTGCAGAGAGCGTGATCACACAGTCATCTGGAACAGCTGGTGCTTTCATGCATGTTTCTGTGTTATTTGCCCCAAAGCGAGCATAGAAGTAGTTTATCTCGTCTGGTAGGCTCGTGTCACTGGGCATCTCTCGGCTGTGCTTCCTTTTGTAGTCTGTAATGGTTTGCAAGCCCTGCCACATCCGACGAGTGTCGGAGCCGGTGTGGTATGATTCAATTTTAGTCCTGTATTGACACTTTGCCTGTTTGATGGTTCATCGGAGGGCATAGCGGGATTTCTTATAAGCTTCCGGGTTAGAGTCCCGCTCCTTGAAAGCGGCAGCTCTAGCCTTTAGCTCAGTGCGGATGTTGCCTGTAATCCATGGCTTCTGGTTGGGGTATGTACGTACTGTCACTGTGGGGATGATGTCATCGATGCACTTATTGATGAAGCCAATGACTGATATGGTGTACTCCTCAATGCCATTGGAATATTCCAGGAACATATTCCAGTCTGTGCTAGCAAAACAGTCCTGTAGCTTAGCATCTGCTTCATCTATTCCACATTTTTATTGACCGAGTCACTGCTGCTTCCTGCTTAGATTTAGCTTGTAAGCAGGAATCAGGGGGATAGAATTGTTGTCAGATTTGCCAAATGGAGGGCGAGGGAGAGCTATGTACATGTTTCTGTGTGTAAAGGTGGTCTAGAGGTTTTTCCCTCTGGTTGCACATTTAACATGCTGATATAAATTTGGCAAAATGGATATAAGTGCCCCAGCAGAGGAGAGCAGGCGAGTTGGCAGTGGTTCCCCCACAGTGACGGAATGTTCCCCAGTAGAGGAGAGCAGACGTTTGGCCGAGGCAGGCATGTCCCACAGCAGACCAGAGGAAGGCCTAGATAGGGAGGTAGTGGTAGTAAGTCTAGTGAAGATGGAGCAGGACCCCAGGACCCCAGGAGCAGGAACAGATATTGGTCCTGGGACAGTGGCATCCTGGCCACCCCGAACAGGACCCGACTGGGTCCCTGGCCGGGGCTGGACAGGTCATCAGGAATGGCCAAAGGGAGGTCGGATGCTGCTGGGAGGTCCCCTTGGTTGGGAATAGGTAGAAAGTGAGGAAGCCAGGAACCCCTGACCGTGGGGTGTCAGCTCGCTGTAAGGGCAGCAGCTGAGCAATCAAATAAGCACTGTGTGGCGACTCAGTCAGAGTGGGAGCCACCCCCTGTAACGCTGAGCCAAGGGCTGCTCCGTCATACCCTGCTGAGTATAATAATGTTCAAATGTCCAATGTCCCTTTGGTAGCTGGGCAGAATGCTGGTCTGGAGTGGAAGAAGGAAGAGGTTTGTACGGCAAAGCATAGGGTCAAGTCAGCAACATAGGCTCTCTACCGTGTGGCGATGCTGCTAGAGTTGCTTAGGCAGCCAGAGCTGGAGAGAAGGTTCCCCCAGGCTCCACAGTAGTGGAGGGGGGCGATTGAGAATGATGTCTGGGGTGTGGGCTCAGTCTCTGTAGCCCACACTGGAGCCAAAGAGGCCGCATTTCCTCGCCATACAATCACAATTGTATTTTTATTTATTTATTTTAATATTTATTTAACTAGCAAGTCAATTAAGAATACATTCTTATTTACAATGACGGCCTACCAAAAGGCAAAAGGCCTTCTGCAGGGATGGGGTTTGGATTTAAACTTTTGCCTAAAATGACATACCCAAATATGACTGCCTATAGCTCAGGCCCTGAAGCTAGGATATGCAAATTCTTGGTGCCATTTGAAAGGAAACACTTTGAAGTTTGTGGAAATGTGAAAGGAATGTAGGAGAATGTACACAATAGATCTGGTAAAAGATAATACTAAGAAAAAAACCAATCGTTCTTTTTTAAATTTTTAAAACCATTATCTTTGAAATGCAAGAGAAAGGCCATAATGTATTATTCCAGCACAGGTGCAATTTATATGTTGGCCACTAGGTGGCAGCAGTGTATGTGCAAAGATTTGGACTGATCCAATGAACCATTGCATTTTTGTTCAAGATTTTGTAGCAAAACTGTCCAAATGTGCCTAATTTGTTTATTAATAACTTTTCATGTTCAAAATTGTACACTCTCCTCAAACAATAGCATGGTATTCTTTCACTGTAATAGCTACTGTAAATTGGACAGTGCAGTTAGATTAACAAGAATTTAAGCTTTCCGCCAATATCAGAATTGTCTATGTCCTGGGAAGTTTTCTTGTTACTTACAACCTCATGCTATTCACATTAGCCTACGTTAGCTCAACCGGCCGATGGATGGGACACCGATCTCGAAGGATTAAATAAAATAAATAATTAAATTAAAATATAGGACAAAACACACATCACGACAAGCTAAACAACCACAACACTATATAAAGAGAGACCTAAAACAACAACATAGCTTGGCAGCAACACATGACAACACAGCATGGTAACAACACAACATGACAACAACATGGTAGCAACACAACATGGCAGCAGCACAACATGGTAGCAGCACAAAACAGGGTACAAACATTATTAGGCACAGACAACAGTACAAAGGGCAAGAACGTAGAGACAACAATACATCACGCAACACATCCACAACTGTCAGTAAGTGTGTCCATGATTGAGTCTTTGAATGAAGAGATTGAGATAAAACTGTCCAGTTTGAGTGTTTGTTGCAGCTCATTCCAGTAACTAGCTGCAGTGAACTGAGAAGACAAATGACTCAGGGATATGGGATGTTTAGGGACCTTTAACCGAATGTAACTGGCAGAACGGATGTTGTATGTGGAGGATGAGGGCTGTAGTAGATATCTCAGATAGGGGGAGTGAGGCCTAAGAGTTTTTTTTAATGAATAAGCATAATCTTGCGATGGGTATACAGAGATTACCAGTTTACATTAGAGTATAGAGTGCAGTGACGTGTCCTATAAGAAGCATTGGTGTAAAATCTGATGTCCAAAATGGTAAAGAACATCTAGCCGCTCGAGAGCACCCTTACCTGCCGATCTATAAATTACGTTACCGTAATCTAGCATGGGTTGGATGGTCATCTGAATCACTGTTAGTTTGGCAGTTTAGGTGATAGAGGAGTGATTACGGTAGATTTAACTTTACCCTGCAGCTTGGATGTGTGCTGAGGGAAGGACAGTGTACCATCTAGCCATACTCCCAAGGACTTGTATAAGGTCTAAACCCTCAGAGGTAGTAATCACACCTGTGGGGAGAGGGGCATTCTTCTTACCAAACCCCATGACCTTTGTTTTGCAGGTGTTTAGAACAAGGTTAAGGGCAGAGAAAGCTTGTTGGACACTAAGAAAACTTTGTTGTAGAGCGCTAAACACACAATCCAGGGAGGGGCCAGCTGAGTATAAGACTGTATCATCTGCATATAGATGAACGAGAGAGCTTCCTACTGCCTATGTTGTTGATGTAAATTGAGAAGAGCGTGGGGCCTAGGATCGAGCCTTGGGGTACACCCTTGTTGACAGGCAGTGGCTGAAACAGCAGATGTTCTGACTTTATACACTGTGCTCTTTGAGGTAGTTAGCAAACCAGACCAAAGACCCCTCAGAGACACCAATACTCCTTAGCCTGCCCTCAAGAATGGAATGGTCTACAGTATCAAAAGATTTGACCAAGTCAATAAAAATAGCAGCACAACATTACTTAGAATCAAGGGCAATGGTGACATCAGTGAGGACATTTAAGGTTCCAGTGACACATCCATAACCAGATTGCATACCAGAGAGAATAGTATAGACATCAAGAAAGTTTTTCCAACACTTTTGATAAACAGGGCAAAATATAAATAGGCCTATATCAGTTCAAATCAGCTTGATCTCCCCTTTAAACCTTTCACACGTATCAATGCACGGGTGTGATCATTCTACAGTGGTCCCTGAAGCGTACAATCACACCCGTGTGATTAGAACGCTTTTTTAGAACGCTTATTTAGAACGTCCAGTTTCGAATGACGCAGCAATCAGCATTTGAGCGGGACACACTTTTTTTCAGGAACTATTGAAACAAACACAGTCCTTACAAAGTTATGGCTAGAATGTGAGCAGATTATTTTTGGATGCAATGTTCAGATATTCACAGAATTACCTATAGCATAACACAATCATCCAAGCCGGAGAAATGTAGGCTACATTTGTCCTAGCGCTAACTGAGGAAAGATTGACGCAACACAAGCGGTCATATTTGTATAACTCTCGGCTGACAGAAACTACAATATGAATTAGCTAATAGCAATTACTATTGTGAGCTCAATATTGATCAAAATAATTGAGTAATACACTTTCTAGAAATCGAAAGTAATCCAACGATTAGTTTCAGTGCGCCTCCATGTGTCACGTTTGTGATGATAGACAGACCAAGGTGCAGCGTGTGTTGAGTTCCACATCTTTTATTTAAGTTAAACTTTCAAACAATAAACAATAAACAAACAATGAACGTAAAGTCGTAGTGCTCAACACACTAACACAAAACAATATCCCACAAATGCAGGCGGGAACAGGGACACCTTAAGTATGATCCCCAATTAGAGACAACGATAATCAGCTGCCTCTATTTGAGAACCATGCTCAATCCCATACATAGAAATAAATCGACTAGAACACCCAATAGTCACGCCCTGACCTACAACACCATAGAGAACCAAAGGCTCTCTTTGGTCAGAGCGTGACACCATGCTTTTTTCCCTCACTGAAACCAAAGATAATAAGAGAAAACAAGATGAGTTTGGTCTGTTTATAGTATGCATTTTGGGGTGTGTCGTCTACCATCGTTCACATCCCACCATTCACTTCCCGAAGTTCTCAAAGAAGGAATGAACCCTTACTCACCTCATTTTGTTATAGCATCTTTGGTCGACAGACGATTACGTGAAACCAAGAGCATTGTATGTCAACAAACATGGCTCCACACACATAGCTGGAATTAACTTAGCCCATCATAATCAGTACAACCTTCAAAAAAGTATTTTACACACATAATACCTGCCCATTACAATCTATGCAATAATCAAAATGCATGATGAAAATCAAAGAGTTACTTGAAAACATGTGAATAAACAGTAAATATATCAATAATTACAAAACAAAATATTTTCTGATAGTGATTTATTGATACAAATGTTGCGTGCTGGCATTCAGTCACATAACCTCTCACTCCCACTCTGAGCCATGCAGTGTTGTTTATGTATGTAGCTAGTGAGCTAATCTGTAGCATTAGCAATGTCTCTCAAATAGGACCCACAAACACGGTAATTCTGGATATTTGTAAAAATTCTGACAATGAGTCTGAGTATGAAAGTCAGGAAACAGATTCTGACAGTGACAGTGAGGAGCTGCCCCCGGCCATTGAGAACCCTGAATCTGAGGACCCCTTGACCACTGACAAAGTCAGAGGTCCCTTTGAAGATGCTGGTGGTGATGTAGGCAGACCGACAGTGGATGAAGTACAGGAGTTCTGTGGTTTCACCCCTCCTGGCCCTGCTTTTTGCTTTGATGAGTCCCAGTCTGGAGTGCAACGCCCCTTGCCATTTCCGTCTGAGTGCTTCAAGTTGTTTCTGACAAAGGAGCTGGTGGGAGACATAGTAGAGACCAATCGCTATGCCTTGGAGCTACAGGAGAAGAGAGAGCCAGGAGTGGGGGGGACAACCACAATTTGTGAAATGTATACTTCCTGGTGACAGTCCTCATGGGGATAGTAAAGAAGAACTCCCTAAGAGAATACTGGAGCACAGATCCTATGTTTGCAACTCCCTTCTTTGCCACCCTCTTTTCCCAAGACTGCTTTCTAGTTCTGCTGCGATGACTGCATTTCATCAACAATGCTACTGCCATCCTAAATGACCCGTTACACAAAATTAGAAATGTCAACAGCTGGCAGTAAAGTGGCATGACAAACCAGACATTCATGTCCTCTCCACTGTCCATACAGCAACCATATCGGCCACAGGGAAGGTGGACCACTCAGAAAACGACAAAGTGATACAAGAAGATATTTTTCCAGGGTAGGTTCAAATTACAACAAGCTTCAACAAACTTCTCTGGCACAATTAGCATTGTTTTACAGAGCTAATAGAAGAATGTAGCTTGCTACATAAGCACGATTGAATATAACATCATAAAGGTTATGAAATTAGTAACCTTACCTCGTGTGTCCGTGGTTATAAGGAATAAACACAAATATATTATGCTCCAAACACAGTGAGCTACAGTAGAAACGGTATAACACGACGTACAGAAACTATTAGAATGTAATAAGGCACTTTCTTTGATAGAAACGTGTCTGAATTTGAGACTGGGTGTCTGTAGTGACACCTCTAGCACTGAGACGCTGTGCCTTAGACAGCTGCGCCACTTGGGAGTCATACGACCAGGGTAGCTTCAAAATACAACACATGCTAATACTACTCTGAAAAATCAAATCAAATCTTATTTGTCACATACACATGGTTAGCAGATGTTAACGCGAGTGTAGCGAAATGCTTGTGCTTCTAGTTCCGACCATGCAGTAATATCTAACCACTAATCTAACCTAACAATTTCACAACAATGACCTTATACACACAAGTGTAAAGGAATGAATAAGAATATGTACATAAAAATATATGAATGAGCGATGGCCGAACTGCATAAAGTAGATGGTATAAGTACAGTATATACATATGCGATAATTTATGTAAGGTATGTAAACATTATATAAAGTGGTATTGTTTAAAGTGGCTAGTGATACATTTATTACATACATTTTTTATTATTAAAGTGGCTAGAGATGAGTCAGTATGTTGGCAGCAGCCACTCAATGGCTGTTTAACAGTCTGATTAACAGTCTGATGGCCTTGAGATTTAAGCTGTTTTTCAGTCTCTCGGTCCCCGGTTTGATGCACCTGTACTGAGCTCACCTTCTGGATGATAGCGGGGTGAACAGGCAGTGGCTCGGGTGGTTGTTGTCCTTGATGATCTTTTTGGCCTTCCTGTGACATCGGGTGGTGTCCTGGAGGGCAGGTAGTTTGCCCCCAGTGATGTGTTGTGAACTGAACTGCACAAACAATTGGGAAGTGTTTGGAGAATTTTGGCCGTGTCAGAAATGTAAAAAAAAAAAATTGGTCGGCAAAAGTAAAAATCACAACTTTTATGTGAATGAAATTCAATCTGTTTTTGAAAATTAAAAACTGGTTAGAAAATAATTTGAAATTGACTAGTTGAAAACAGCCTATAAATTTAAACAGGCTGCGTGCCTTGGTTTGAAGGCAGCGCAGATTAAATGTACTGGGCGGAACAATCACATTCTGGAATGGAGAGAACGTTCTAACATCGCGTGCATAAAAAAATTCACGCCGTTAGAGATATTTGGAACTCACGCATGAAACGGTTAAATAAAGTACGGACCTTGGCTGCCTTCCAAACAATGGGAACCTACCCAGAGAGGAGAGACAGGTTAAAAAGGTCAGAGATAGGCTTGGCGATTATAGGCGCAGCAACCTTAACCTCTTTGGGATATTTGGGACGCTAGCGTCCCACCTGAACAAAAGCCAGGAAAAATGCAGAGCGCCAAATTCAAAATAAATTACTATAAAAATCGAACTTTCATTAAATCACACGTGCAAGATAGCAAATTAAAGCTACACTTTTTGTGAATCCAGCCAACATGTCAGATTTCAAAAAGGCTTTTCGGGGGAAGCAAACAATGCTATTATCTGAGGATAGCACCTCTGTAAACAAAAGAGAGAAAGCATATTTCAACCCTGCAGGCGCGACACGAAACGCAGAAATAAAAATATAATTCATGCCTTACCTTTGACGAGCTTCTTTTGTTGGCACTTCAATATGTCTCATAAACATCACAAATGGTCCTTTTGTTCGATTAATTCTGTCGATATATCTCCAAAATGACAACGTGACTACAAAATATATCAAAATATACCTGTAAACTTTGCCAAAACATTTCAAACTACTTTTGTAATACAACTTTAGGTATTTTGTAATGTAAACAATTGATAAAATTGAAGATGGAATGACCTGTGATCAATACAGGAAGAATACATACTAATGCATGCTTTCTGGTCACGCGCCTCTATCTAACAGTACACTTCAAGTGACCCTCATTCAAGATGGCCATACTTCTTCATTACACAAAGGAATAACCTCGACCAATTTCTAAAGACTGTTGACATCCAGTGGAAGCGATAGGAACTGCAAGAAGGTCTCTTAGATATCTGGATTCCCAATGAAATCCAATTGGAAAGAGAGTGACCTCAAAAAAAATCTGAATGGTTTGTCCTTGGGGTGTCGCCTGCTAATTAAGTTCTGTTATACTCACAGACATGATTCAAACAGTTTTAGAAACATCAGAGTGTTTTCTATCCAAATCTACTAATAATATGCATATCTTATCTTCTGCGGATGAGGCAGTTGAATTTGGGCATGCCACGTGCTTCCTTTCAGTAACAACCACATCATTAACTTTAAGGGACATGGACAACTGTGAGGAGGAGGGTATATTCTCCAGGTCTTTAACTGTTTTCCAGAACTTCTTGGGGTTAGACCCACAGACAGAGAACTGCTCCTCAAAGTAACTAACTTTGGACTTCCGGATAGCCTGATTAGACTTATTTCTCATTTGCCTGAACGAGAGCAAGTCAGCCTGATTGTGTGTTTGTCGAGCCTTTCGCCAAATGCAATTCTTGAGGAGGAGTAACTCTGCATGATCACGGTCAAACCAAGGGCTGAACCTGTTTTTAATTATCATTTTCTCTATGGGGGTGTGGTTGTTAACAATATCACTGAAAATATTTCAAAAAAAGGTCCAAGCGTCTTCGACGGAGGGGATCAAGCTGATTCTATACCAATTTACAGATGCTGGGTCATTAAGGAAGGCTTGCTCATTTAATTCTTTTAGCAAGCGTCTATGACAAATCACTGAGCAGCCATTACGAACACAGGCTGTAAAACAGTGATCCCTAAGGTCATTACAGAAAACACCAGACAGGGTAGCCTTTTCTGGGTGTTTGGAGTCATATCTTGTGGGATTGGTAATAATCTGAGGAAGATTTAGAGTCCCATTGCTTTAGGACTTGGTCAGGTGGTTTAAACATGTCCCAGTTTAGGTCACCTATCAGGACAAATTCAGATTTAGTGTAAGGGGCCAGTAGAGAGCTTAGGGCAGGTATGGTACAGGCCTGTGCTGATGGAGGACGATAACACCCAGCAACAGTCAACAAAGAGCTATTTGAAAGTTTAATGCTTAAAACCAGAAAATCTAATTGTTTGGGCACAGACTTGGTTGAGACAACTGAGCACTGAAGGTGCCATAGTGGTGTCAATAAGCCACAAATCCATCTTGAAGGACCACTTTGTCATGACGTTGCCCTCTTTGGGTATAGCAAGCCCCCTCCCCTCTCCCTGCCTCCCCTTTACCTCCCCCTTTACTATCCCCTCTAACCAAGACAGAGAGAGAGGACGAAACTCTCCAACAGAAACTAACTTTTCACCAGTGATCAAGATGACACACTGAGCGTAAATATATATATTGATTGCAATTGTTCCCGAATGAGTGAGCGTTCATGTGCAAAGGATGAGCATTTTAATTGTTATAATTATCACTCTGTAGTGACTTCTTAGTCGACCTCCACTTCCCCTTTTGTCTAAAAAGCCGCCATGAAGGTTTAGCCCACTAGGGCACATTCTCCTATCATTTCTTGTCACCACATTTACCTTGTTTGTTTGTTTATGCATTTCTGTGAATTACTTAGTTAGTAATAAATAAATGATTTAAGACAATTGATGTATGGATGACTCATAGTGAAGACTGGGTTCGTGCAGATAACCAACAATTTACGACGTTTGGAATGAGACTAATGTGAGGTAAAGTAAATAATTAATTAATTCGAAGACTAATTGATCAGATAAAATATCTGAAAAGTTATTTTAGGAAATGATAACTTTGTAATCTGAATATTTTTCCTTGGTGCCCCGACTTCCTAGTTAATTACAGTTACATGATTAATCAGTTGATCGCGTAATTACAGAGAATCTTTGATGAAAACTATAAGTCTTCAATTTAATGATAGTAAAGACACGACAACTTTGTGAGGAAATCCCTCCAGATTGAGCTGGTCTGTGGTTTACTGACAACACTCTTCTATCAGAGAGATGAGGCAAACTCCAGTATTTCATACATATAACTTTATTGACATAATGTGGATGAGAATAGTATTTGTTTTCGACACACCTCAAAAGGCATATATCCAGTAACGCTCTCACAAGGATAACACCTTGAAGAAAAAAAGACTTCTCGAGCTGAGCCCTAGCTGAGGCCTATATTTATACCCTTCAACTGACCAATAGGAACCGGTGCATGGCTACTAAATGATTGGCAAAGGCCACAATCTATCAATCTCTTGTGAGGGGTGAGAAAAGTAAGGATGAGTGAGGACTAGGCATCACTGAGCTACAAAACAAATACAAAACCAAGATGCTCATGCCCATAATGTCCAGGAGGGGGAATAATTGCACAATCATTTTCACAATTTCGCAGTATCATTCCAACCTCGTAGTTAGAAAATATATATAAAACGCAGTAAAATCAGGGCCCCCCGAGTGGCGCAGCGATCTAAAGGACTATATCACAGTGCTAGAGGCGTCACTACAGACCCTGGTTAGATCCCAAGCTGTGTCACAGCCGGCTGCGACCAGAAGACCCATGAGGCGGTGCACAATTGGCCCAGCGTAGTCCGGGTTAGGGGAACGGAGGTCATCCGTTCACTGACTCTGGGTCTCACAAAGATGGTTGGAACCAATAACCTCAAATTTGGATTCATCAGACCAAAGGACAGATTTCCACCAGTCTAATGTCCTTTGCTCGAGTTTCTTGGCCCAAGAAAGTCTCTTCTTCTCATAGGTGTCCTTTAGTAGTGATTTCTTTGCAGCAATTCAACCATGAAGGCCTGATTCAGGCTGTCTCCCCTGAACAGTTGATGTTGAGATGTGTCTGTGAAACATTTATTTGGGCTGCAATTTCTGAGCCTGGTTACTCTAATGAACTTATCCCAGCAGAGGTAACTCTGAGTCTTCCTTTCTTGTGTCGGTCCTCATGAGAGACAGTTTCATCATAGCGCTTGATGGTTTTTGCTACTGCACTTGAAGAAACGTTCAAAGTTCTTGAAATGTTCCACCCCCACCTTGTCACAACACAACTGATTGGCTCAAACACATTAAGAAGGAAATAAATTCAAAAAATTAACTTTTAACAAGGCACACCTGTTAATTGAAATGCATTCCAGGTGACTACCTCATGAAGCTGGTGGACAGATTGTGCAATGCTGTCATCAAGGCAAAGGGTGGCTACTTTGAAGAACCTCAAATATAAAATATATTTGTTTAACACTTTTTTTGGTTACTACGTGATTCCATATGTGTTATTTCATAGCTTTGATGTCTTCACTATTATTCTACAATGTAGAAAATAGTAAAAAATTCTGAAAACCCCTGGAATGACTAGGTGTGTCCAAACTTTTGACTGTTACATTATGTTTGGGCTCTCGAGTGGTGCAGCTGTCTAAGGCACAGCAACTCAGTGCAAGAGGCGTCACTACAGTCCCCAGGTTGAATCCAGGCTGTATCACATCTGGCCGTGATTGGTAATCCCATAGAGCGGCGCACAATTGGCCCAGCATCATCCGGGTTTGGCCGTCATTATAAATAAGAATTTGTTCTTAACTGACTTGCCTAGTTAAATAAAGGTTAAATGTTAAAAATATGTTTAGGTCAATTCATCCAGCTGTTTTTATTGAAACAAGGTAGTTAAATGAAAACGCACCGTAGCAGGCAAAGGCATCTATTTCCTATGCAAACTTTCTAAATGTCAACAAAAAATGACTGTACAAGTGAATGAAAACATAGCTACTGTCCCTCTAGTACCTCTCACATGGGACTCTCCAGATCTTCTGCCTGGCTCGTATCGTGAGAGAGGTTCGTTTTCGTGTTGCCCTGCAGTAACAGCAGCCCAATCAATATGCAATAGCTCTGTTTGGACAACAGATAAATATTACCCATCGGGCAGTGGGGGTTTCTGTGGACCACCCACCTCTCTCTGGCCTCTGACAGGCAGACTTTATTTTGTCCATGGTGCAAACTCCTTCTGGGGGTAGAAGGGCTGGATTTACACACAGGGATGTGATATCTACCACCGTACTTGTGGATCAGGCTTTAAATTGTGGTAACGTGCCAGATGCAGGAGTAGTTTAAATGCATTGGAACCCAGGGCCCTATGAGTTTAATTAACAGATGGAGTGCTGGGTATAAATCTGCTGACATCACACGCTTTTATGGCGAAGATGGCGAAGACGGTGGGGGATATTCACGGCATCCCTCGGGGGGGATATTCACGGCAGATGATGATAGGCTAATCAATCGATACATTTTTATTTGGTATAGCAAAGGAGCAGTTATGTCAGTCCTGGAATATTCAATTAGAGAAATGGTTTTCAGTGATTGTTATTTGATATCTAATAGTCATTAACTACTCAAAGGTTATAGTAGTTGAAACCTGCTGGTGGTTGTAGATACAACGCACCTCTCAGCACAAGTGTAAAGCCAGGTCAACAATGAGGCATGTGACTTCACCTTTAGGAGAATTCTAACAAGGGGGTATCATGTATCCCTTTCTCTCATTATACCTGTTAGAAAATGATAGTGCAACCTACACAGTGAGACTATAACACAAAATAGAGCAATCAAGGGACAATGATTGGTTTTCTGGTTTATAGGTTGTTGGCCAAAATGAGTTATTCTGGTTTGTCATAAATCTAGGTTTTATTTGAGTAGTGTGTTAAGTCTTATAAAACCTGTCTTTTACTACGGTACTACAGACATACCACGTGGCATCTGGGACTGCTACTGTTCAACTTTGGTGAACTCTATGGCTTAAAGGTTCCGACATGTTATGGAAAACACAATGAGGGATACATTCCTTCGGGAAAACCAAGTGTCTACTTGAGGACAGTCTAAGGATTGTACATCTGGCAAAAGCAATTAGGCTTCGGTGAAGGTTTGTTCCCCTGTATCATAACTGGTCCACAAAACCACCAAGTACTGTGGGTACTGAGACATAGGACGGATAATTAGAGTGAGATGCGTGCGTTGGCATTGAGGCTGAGGGGGATGTCATCTCCCATGCAATGATCAGCCCTCTCTGTCAAATTCAATCAGGCTAGAGCTGCATTGCAAGTCTTTTAGAGCAGATAAGTAATTCATGATGTTCCTCTCTGAAACAATGATACAACATTCTGACTCTGTTGGGTTATATGCATAGCATTGTCAGTCAAGGCAACAGTAGATAGTCTCTGTCACAGATGTATCCTTTCGGTGACATTTTCAAAAGGTTATCCATCTGCACTGGCTCACGTATTGAACGTTCAGTATTAAGAGTTGGTTTCATGTATGAACAACTAAATTCACCTCAGCAAAAAAAACTAATCGATACGTACGCTGTGATAGTCATTGGTTTCCACGCAACCACCTACATCCTTTTAGTGTGCAGAAGCCATGTAATACATCATGACTCCAAGCAAATTCAAGCGACAAAAATGTGGAGACAAGGGAAAAAAAATCAAATTAAGCAGATGGTGTTATCAACAATTTAGCAGACAGATATGGTATTGATTTCTTCCAATGGCATCTTTTATCTCACCAACACAATGAATCCACTCTCCTGGGCTCACTTTTCTTTTAAGGCCAAACATATTCTCCAAAAACAGAAGTAATCAAAAACGTACGGATAACACTAATATTAGCCAATATAAAGAAAACAATGGACAGTGGTGGAGTCAGGACGACTTGAGAAACACTGTAATTGCACACACAGTATAAGACATGCTGATTATGTGTTAGGGTTTTATTTGAAACTGAAAGTGCTGTCGAACAGTTAGAGACAGACAAATGAAATTATTTCATTGCAGGATAAATTACATTATGCCATGGAGCTCTTCTATATTTGAACATATTTATAGGGAGAATATATTCAATCTATCATACAATTTATCAAACTCAGTAAAATACCATAATATCCATGTTAATCACTGGAGGTTAGCAATTACTGGCCTCATTTATGGTCATACTGCCCGCACAGTTTCATAGCCATTGTTAATTAAGATTGTCCCCATTAAGAGCCTAATTAACAATTAGCACAAAAATAATTAGTGAATGGTGACATTTCACTTGTTACATTGTTTAAATTATTATTTGAAATTGCCCTTGGAGAAATTCTGTCAAAGTTACATAATGTCAGCACTTTGTCATGGGAGACACAGTGACAGTCAGACAGACTGTCTGCCAACACTGTTTGTACAGGGATGGAACTCTGCCTTCAGGCAGCAACCCAACCACAGTCCTGTTAGTGTCACACAATATAACAAGGCTTTCTTGGACTGAAGTGTGCGTGTGTGTAGAGTCATAGTGTGGAGACACTGACCCTGAACATGCTGGTATTGTAAACGTTCAATTTGGACAAATTAAATCAAAACAACTAAACATCAGTTAATGTTTAAATCAATTCAACAGACTTTAAGATTACAAGGATTGTAATCACTACACTTATAGCACCTCTCCATGGATTGTATCATTCCCTTACAGGCAGCAGGATGTTGACATGACCAATTATGTCTCTCAGGAAGAGAGGAAGGAGATAATCAGAGAGAGAGAGAGAGTAATAGTAAATCTATGGTTGAATCTAATTACAATTAAATTGTTTATTTAAATGAGATACATGAGAACTTTCTGCAAACGTGGTAATTTAGAGTGAGATTGAGACTAACATGCATCTGAAGGTGAATCAGAAGGAGTATTCATTGGTTCTGACAGGTTGAACCTGTCTCTTAGTCACTAACTACTTACAAGACCCCCAAGAGATGTGCCTGCTCTGATCAAATCTGTGATTCACTTCTTGCTGAATATTTTCCAGAGTAAGAAAGTGATGATTAATTAGAGATGTGATGTGACAAAATATAATATTCGCTTTTCACCCTTTTCTCATTAGTCGAGAGATGCTTGGACAGAACTCAATTTGCCTTCCAACAGATGTAATAATGAGGAGAATAGTTATCTTTGTCTCCGTGGCTGTTAGTAAACATCTTTGCTGAAGGGCTCTTGAAGTGCAAGGCTTTTCTGAATACCCAGGGCATGCACAGAAATCCACAGTCACTGAGCTACAAGGGGATTGGCTCATTGTTGACAAATGCCCAGAGAGATTATGTTTGGGACAGTAGGCAGTGTAAGACTGAGTCTTGATAGAGGTAAGGAGGCCTGAAAGTCTTCCAACAGAGAGAGGAGAACCCAGCCTCATCTTTAGACCAAACAGAACATTTCTAATTTCCGTTTGGTGGGCGAGCTGTCTAATTGCTGCTTAGTTTCGCCAGTCAAGTAATTGGAGGCAATGTCTTAAAAACAGCCACTAGTAGTTAAGCCCCTGTGCCAGGGCATCTGCTGAACAATACTGACATCTCATCACACCCAGCGGCTCCAGGAGAGGAGTGAGAATCAGGTCTCTCTCCTCTCGAATGGGCAAGCAATCTTCAGAAAATTAAGTCTGAAAAGCTGGGGAAGAGCGCTGTGATTCATTGCGACAGACTGTCAAGCACAGACCTATTAGAGTCTCTGTGTGCATGTGGGTGCAATGCTGTCATCTGTGCAACGGGAGCATCTGCAAAGTGATCTGGCTGGGCTGCCAGGCCAGAAACAAGCTTCTGCTGCTGTTAAGGTGTGTGCCACCAAAATACCCAGTGTCACGGTCGTCCTCCTCTTCAGCTGAAGAGGAGAGGCGAGAAGGATTGGAGGACCAAAATGCGGCGTGATATGTGTTCATGTTGAATGTTTAATTAAAGAAAGAACTGAACACTGAAACACTATACAAAAACAGTAAACATAATAACAACCGTGAAGCTAATGCGAGCTGCGCTGAAACAAGCCATCAACATAGACAATCACCCACAAACAAACAGTGCAACCCAGGCTACATAAGTATGATTCTCAATCAGAGACAACTAATGACACCTGCCTCTGATTGAGAACCATACTAGGCCGAAACATAGAAATACCCAAATCATAGAAAAAACAAACACAGACTGCCCACCCCAACTCACGCCCTGACCATACTAAATAATGACAAAACAAAGGAAATAAAGGTCAGAACGTGACACCCAGACCTCATTTGACAAATGTGCCCATTTGCCACTATACTTCGGAGATGTATACTGATTAAGATCCATTGTTGATGGATAGAATAAAACAAGATATATCCAAAACATACATATGGACTGGTTTTCCTCTTTGCCCATAGCAGCTCTCACATTGCAGTAGAATGGAGTATTGTGACTTTTTTTTTTAGCAACAACGAGGAGGACAGCCACCACCAATGTCACACTAACCTTGTTGACTTGATGATCAGGTCTACAGATAACCATGACCATCACTTCGAACATGTAACTTGTGGTAGAATAGATGAACAACAAGAGAGCAGAATCACCAGGCATTTATATTCAACATTAGCCTGAATACACATATTGTTTTTACATTACCTGGATAGAAGCCATCAAGGAGAGCAGCAGAAAAGTTATTTAACAGTAGAGGAGACTTAGCTCAGTTGGTTAAAGAGGCCCTGAGAGGAACCTATTGATTTTAATTACACAGAACAGCCCATGGGGACAAAAGGACTTTGGCTGTTTATTTAGCCATTCCCTCTGACTGTGATTGTAGGGACCGCGATAAAAATCAGTCCCCCTAATTATTACCATATTAAGGCAGAGATTGTCTGGAGGCCCTGTCTTTTGTATTCAAAGGTAAAAAGACAGGGAGTAAGGCGAAAAGGAAGACATCAGAAGAGGCCACTTAAAGCAGGTGACGCAAGAACGCACCAACCACAGCCTGGACGCTTCACTCTTGGTTTGCTAACCCAACAGCCATCAAACTGTTATCAACCAACCCTGATATCTGTGATGCAGCTGTAGCTTACTCACAGAGAGATATGAAATGATTATTCTCAATCTTGGAAGTTAACATACTGTCCAGCTGTGAGAAGTTGCAGAGCTGAAAAGGTGAAGATAAACCGGTACACGTCTGTGAACAAATTCTAGCTCAGTGACTGACACCTCATGTCAATGATGCCTCTTGAGGAGTAGATCAAGATTTCTTTGCCCTATGACTAGACAAGGTTTCTCACATGGACGTTCAATTAGATCAGGATCTGATAATCACCTGGACCCAGGTTAGATGGCATCAAAGATCACTGTTGGGAGAGTGTTTGCTCTTAAGATTAGCTGAATTGGTAACGCTGGCCAGGGTTTTTCCATCAGAACTTTTTTTTTTTGAAGTGCCACACTAGATTTACTTGAAATTAAATCCTAGCCATATACAATATGGATGCAAAATTTATTGTCTTGGTTTCCAAAACAAGGGACAAATATCCTCCTCTATGAAGCAAAAGTTAGAGCAACAGAACCTCTCTGTTATGCAAGATCTCCAATCACACCACGGGGAGTATATCACAGCATTGTCCTCCTAACCCTTAAATTCTCCAGTAGAGAGTACCGACAGAATGCTATCCGCTGTCAGGCAAAGCGCTGTCCTGTCCTTCAGTTTGAGTCACCCACCATGCCTAACAGAGTGAAATGGACCTGTATTAAGGCACCTTCACTCCAGCTAAATGATTTGATCATAGACCTGACAGATGTTTGGCTGGGTAATTGGTTGTTTATGGGACGAGAGGAAAGGAGTAGAGAGGTGGTCACTAGGTGTGGGGACAGCCATGGTTGCAGGGTGCTGTTCCAGCCCTGTCCATTCCAGATAAGCCATTCAGATGGGCCTGCTCCTATCTATCTCTCTGCTGGCCGGAACAGCCGGTAATCTGCCTCCTTTAGCCAGCGGCGTCCAAGCCACACCACTCAGCCGCGGCCCACAGGAATGAATGAACACATTCCAGCTGTGTTATGCCCCTCTGATCCAAAATGCAGTTTGTAGAATTGGATAGTTGTTGGTGCACAATTACTCTCAAATGTCAATTTCATGGCAGTCTATTGGGGAGATTAGCAAGGAGTTTTCGGTAGAATATCCTCCATACTTGTTTTGTAGGATAAGGATAGTTGGGCAGTGTTGAGCACAGTGGAGTTTAAAGGGTTAGAAGCCAGACACAGATGGATGTCGAGACCTACTGCCTCAATGTGTGGTCTGAGAAAGGGAGGAGGGAGGCAGTGTTGCAGGGAGAATCGCAGTGGGTGACATCATTTTGAGTCAGAATTGAACAAGATTCGGGCCTTAGCAAAGTGTAACCATTATTGTTGTGCTAGCTAGAATATTCACCCTGTCATATTAATGGATAGTTTCACAGAATATCCCAGCCGAAGGCGCTACAGGACGCTATATCACTGTGTTGTGTGCACGTTTGTTTATATCGGGCTGGCGCCATGTAGTCTAGCTCCCCCTCACATGAGAGACATTGATCACCCCCAGCTCGTGGACCCGTGGACCCATGCACTCCACAGTCTGCCCACAGACAGTCTGTGATAACACATTCTCTGATTGATCAAATGCTCAAAGCTAGCCCTACACTGGTCACACAGGTCTGTTGCACAATCCCACAAGGGTATAAATATTGCCCTGAGGCTGACAGTGTTATCGTGGGTGGAGTTATGTACATGGGATGCATGAACACAAAGCAAGTTGTAGTTGTTGTTTAACTTGCATCTATAAATAGTCATAATATAACAATGACTATGTTATGTTTGCATGCTTCTCCTTTACTTGTAGCTCTGCTTTAGGTAACTTACCCTCATGTAAATACTGTCCTTTCTTACACTGTTATTGTTTATTCCTTGTTAGCAAACATGCTAGTAATTAGCCTACTCTGCAATGTAATGTATGCTTATTAGATACAGTCCTTGATATCGGGGATGGCTGTGTAATAGTCTACTGTTTATTGCTGCAGTGTATTATCATGTAGAGTCCTTCATATCGTGCTATTTAAGTTTTATGCCATTACATGGTTATAGCTCATTCATGTCCATTCACCACTCTGCTCTATGCATTGCAGCCTGTATGTGAATATTCATTATTCCTTTCTCTCTACCGTTCAGAACCATCCCCATGTACAGCCCAATGTTCATCTTCCTCAGTGTGTTTAAATACAGTTCCTGTGTTTGTACACTCTTGGGTTTCCTTATTCCCCTCTAACCGTGAACGGTGCAAGTGGGTCACAATCCAATTATATAAGTAGACCCGGGTGGCTCTTCCAGAAAGAAATGATTTAAATATCAAATCAAAGCTTATTGATCGCGTACACAGTTTTGCCGATGTTATCGCAGCTGCAGCTAAATGCTTACTGTATGTTTCTAGCTCCAACAATGCAGCAAAATCTAGCAATACAATAACAATGCACACATAATCCCATTTTTTTTTTTTTAAAGAACAAGAAATTAAGACATATCAGAAGGAGAAATATCAGAACAAGCAATGCCAGAATCCAGAATATAAATGTATGTGTATGATGTATGGACAGTATTTGAATAGAAAAGGTGTGTACAGCAGTATCTATATAGGATGAGCCATGACTAGAATACAGTGTATATATATAAAGTGTGTAAAACCATATCTAAACATTGTAACCAGTGTTCAATGATTATGTACATACAGCTGCAGTCTCACAGCAGCAGTCTCGAAGGTGCAGGGTAGAGTATTGGGTGATAGCCAGCTAGTGACAAATAACTAACTTTAAGCATCAGCTGTCAGAGCAGCTTACCGATCACTGTACCTGTACACAGCCAATCTATAAATAGCACACCCAACTACCTCATCCCCATATTGTTATTTATCCTCTTGCTCTTTTGCATCCCAGTAGCTCTACTTGCACATCCTCATCTGCATCTGCATCACCTACATCACTCCAGTGTTAAGGCTACATTGTAATTATTTTGCCTCTATGGCCAATTTATTGCCTTTACCTCCCTACTCTTCTACATTTGCACACACTGTACATAGATTTTTCTGTTGTGTTATTGACTGTACGTTTGTTTACGTTTAACTCTATGTTGTTGTTTTTGTCACACTGCTTTGCTTTATCTTGGCCAGGTCTCAGTTGGAAATGAGAATTTGTTTTCAACTGGCCTACCTGCTTAAATAAAGGTCTCCACCTTCTAGATGGTAGTGAGCTGACCTAGCCTTCCTGTGACACTGGGTACTCTAGATGTCCTGGAGGGCAGACAGTGGTCGAAACATGGTCAAGAGATTTTCACGTGATCTATTTCTTCAGCAGGCTGCGAGGTGTAATGAAATTCAGTGCTGATGACATGTTTGATAGACTAGAGTTGTACCGGCTTAAGCGAGTAGTACCAGCTAGGGGAGCGTGGGATCAGGGAGCTCATTGTAAGCTACTACAGTCAGACTGTCACCCAGTTTGAGTGACATATATATATATATATATATATATATATATATATATATATATATATATAGGTGACACACACTTCATGTGTCAAACCATACGTGTTAAGGCTTCACAGCTTTTTCCTGAGAAACTGAGTGACTGAGTACAGGGGTTCTTCAGCCGTTGAGGCTAGCTCTAAGAAGCTGAGCATCTGTCCTGTGGACCTCACACGAGTGAGATTATACACTGCTACACAGCCCAGCCATGCAGCACACCACCACACGACACCACACCATTTTCTAGTGTCAGCCACAGAGAGGACGCAAATTCAACCCCATGCACTTATACTATCATTCACCACTGCAAACAAACAATGGTGGATATGCAACACATGCAGATAGTGTGGCTTTCTGGTCCCTGGCATCAATAACGGCAGGTTATCGGTGGTGTGGTCTTGACACCCTCACAGGGTTCATGTAAACTGCTTGCTTGTATCCATGTGTTTGTGCTAAACAGACCCCTTCCAACCCCCCTCCCTCTCCCATTCTCCAATGTGCTTATAGTATTGCCACAGGCAATTTATCTAAATCTCCCCTCTCCTTAAACAGTTTTATCAAAACTGGCGGTCAGGCAGCTCCGCACCGCGGTGGCCTCAATCCTAAACGTGGCGGAGCAGATTTTAATTTTGTAAAGATGAATGTGCTTTCCTGTCCTAATGCTGCAGCCCTTCAGCTATCTCAGTCGATGTCTATCAGCTAATTCCTACAGTTGGGTTCTAAACGACCCACGTGTCTGTACTTGAGGATCAAGAACACAAAACCAAACAAGATGCGTCAACACCACATAAAAAAAGGAATTGAACCATTTTCTCAAATTTCCTTTAAATTAGAAAGTGTCTACCCCACTTCGGTCATGCACTTAAAATCAAGAGAGGAACCTTTTTCATTGTGGGGGAACACAGCAATCCCTTTGGGACGAGTACAAAACTCCAACAAGCCTTCGCAGAAAGAAGAAAAGAAAAGCACCTTCTAGACAGTGGAAGGCTCAATTAAATTTGTGCTATTCATATCAGGTTTATTAATTGTTTTCTTTTGTAGGGTCAAAGACATGTCCTGATAAATGTATAATACTCTTATTTTTAGGGGCATAAACAGGTTTGAAACCTATCAAACTAGCTACTTTAATTCAGTGTTCATCAATGGTTATTTTATACTGTCTATTATATGTTGGCTATATGTAACTTTATTATTTCACGATTCAATACTGAACTCCAAAAACACACAAATTATGGGGTACTGATTGCTAACTTATGGTTGAAGTGCAAGGTTGGTTGAATCATACAGGTGCGACATAAGCAATTCATTTTAATTACTATAAACTGTTAGTTGCACAGTCAAGAGTAAAATTAGAATGGCAATCACAATTAGAAAATTGCTGAGTGAATTTCAACACATTAGCCTTGTAGAGTGGAGAAACGCTCACACTTTCATTTGCTCTTTATTAATTTACAATGGACACAGTACAATGCTCATGGTTAACCTACATTTTTATTTTTATTTATTTATTTATTTTTAATTTAACTAGGCAAGTCAGTTAAGAACAAATTCTTATTTACAATGACGGCCTACCAAAAGGCATAAGGCCTCCTGCGGGGACGGAGGCCTGAGATTAAAAATAAAAAACAATAAAAATATAGGTCAAAACACATATCTCAACAAGAGAGACAAACCAACACTAAATAAAGAGAGATCGAAGACAACAACATAGCAAGGTAGCAACACAGCGTAGCCTAGTGGTTAGAGCGTCGGACTAGTAACCGGAAGGTTGCGAGTTCAATCCCCCGAGCTGACAAGGTACAAATCTGTCGTTCTGCCCCTGAACAGGCAGTTAACCCACTGTTCCCAGGCCGTCATTGAAAATAAGAATGTGTTCTTAACTGACTTGCCTGGTTAAATAAAGGTAAAAAATAAAAATAAAAAACATGACAACACAGCATGGTAGCAATTACAACATGGTAGCACCACAAAACATGGTACAAACATTATTGGGCCCAGACAACAGCTCAAAGGGCAAGAAGGTAGAGACAACAATACATCACACAAAGCAGCCACAACTGTCAGTAAGAGTGTCCATGATCGAGTCTTTGAATGAAGAGATTGAGATGAAACTGTCCAGTTTGAGTGTTTGTTGCAGCTCGTTCCAGTCGCTAGCTGCAGCGAGGAGCGACTCAGGGATGTGTGTGCTTTGGAGACAATTAACAGAATGTGTCTGGCAGAACGGGTGTTGTATGTGAGGATGAGGGCAGCAGTAGATATCTCAGATAGGGGGGAGTGAGACCTAAGAGGGTTTTATAAATAAGCATCAACCAGTGGGTCTTGCGACGGGTATACAGAGATGACCAGTTTACAGAGCAGTATAGAGTGCAGTGATGTGTCCTATAAGGAGCATTGGTGGCAAATCTGATGGCCGAATGGTAAAGAACACAAGATATGCTGCAATAATTATTGTAATGGGGTTTTCTCTCCATTCAATCTCCTCTTATTATTTTAAGAACATGATTACAACCTGAATATAACATTAATATATTATATTGTTCCCAGTCTGCCAGCTCTCCTCTCCTCTGTCTGTGTAGCTCTCTATGTGCAGATTAAAGAACACAGCGGTGTAGATGTGAGGTTAATAAGATGCTCTTTGAAATATAAGTGCCACCACACAAACCCCCTCCCCTCTGTTTCCAAAGCATTGCTTTGAGTTAACTTCTCTGGTGTAGAATACTGATTGCAGACAGTGCCCCAGAGAATATGTAAACACTCCTTATTGTTTTCTATTAACATACAGACTCAGCATTTTTTCCCTCTAAAATGAAATCGCCTGTGTGGGGAAGTTTTGTGACGGTGTAGGACAGGAGGGGAGGGGGTCAAAAGCCTTGTTTTATGTACTACGTAATAATATTATACCTTTGCCCAATGGTCTGCATTCTAAGATATATTTTAATCACTAAACATGAATAATTAATTACGTATCTGCATATAAAAAGATTTAGTCTCCACATTGCCAACCTATGGAATTTAAAACCCTATACAGAGTATGTCACTTTGAAATGACCAAGAGAATACAATAAATGTGATATATATATATATTTTTTGGTGGATAAAAGTTTAACCTCACAATAATTTTATTCCAACATTGCTATAAAAGGCCATGCTTGGATAGTTTATTTTAGCGTAGCTGCTGAACTGTAAGAAAGACATGGAAGAAATCCCAAGTGCATTGACATGGTCAGTGGCTGCAGCACGGATCTCTGGCCTGGTCTGCTGACTCTGCGATCACCCTCCTGCTGGGCCTGCTCTCCCTAGCCTGCTAAAATTAGACCCACCAGAGACACAGCATGGCTTATAGTGGAATTCACACTGTGCAGAAACCCCAATGCAAATGGAATAGGATATAATAACACAAATATTATGAACAAAAAGGTCCAAGTTATGAGTCTCGGGGCACCACTTGCCTTCGGAAAGTATTCAGACCCCTTGACTTTTTCCGTTTCGTTACGTTGCTCCCTTATTCTAAAATTGATTAAATATAAAATTAAAATATAAATATATATAATATAAAATAAAACAATATCTCACCAGTCTACACACATCATGACAAAGCGAAAACAGGTTTTTAGAAGTGTTTGCAAATTTATTAAAACTAAATAACAGAAATACCTTATTTACATAAGTGTTCAGACCATTTTCTTTGAGTATGCATCCTGGTGCATCCTGTTTCCATTGATCATCCTTGAGATGTTTCTACAATTTGATTGGAGTAAATTCAATTGATTGGACATGATTTGGGAAGGCACACCGCAAAAAAAAGGCACACAGAGCAAAAACCAAGACATGAGGTCAAAGGAATTGTCCATAGAGCTCCGAGACAGGATTGTGTCGAGGCACAGATCTGGGTAAGGGTGGCAAGAAATGTCTGCAGCATTGAAGGTCCCCAAGAACACAGTGGTGTCCGTCATTCTTAAATGGAAGAAGTTAAGAACCACCTAGACTTTTCCTAGAGCTGGCCGCCAGTCCAAACTGAGCAACCGGGAGAGAAGGGCCTTGGTCAGTGAGGTGACCAAGAACCCGATGGTCACTCTGACAGAGCTCTAGAGTTCCTCTGTGGAGATGGGAGAACCTTCCAGAAGGACAATCATCTCTGCAGCATTCCACCAATCAGGCCTTTATGGTAGTGTGGCCAGACGAAAGCCACTCCTCAGTAAAAGGCACATGACAACCCGCTTGAAGTTTGCCAAAAGGCACCTAAAAGACTCTCAGACCACGAGAAACAAGATTCTCTGGTCTGATGAAACCAAAATTGAACTATTTGGCCTGAATGTCAAGTGTCACGTCTGGAAGAAACCTGCCACCCTCCCTAAGGTGAAGCACGGTGGTGGCAGCATCATGCTGTGGGAGTGTTTTCAGCGGCAGGGACTCGGTGACTAGTCAGGACCGAGGGAAAGATGAATGGAGCAAAGTACACAGAGATCCTTGATGAAAACCTGTGATAGAGCGTTCAGGTCCTCAGACTGGCATGAAGGTTCACCTTCCAACAGGACAATGTCCCTAAGCACACAGCCAAGAAAACGCAAGTGTGGCTTCGGGACAAGTCTCTGAATGGCCTTGAGTGGCCCAGCCAGAGCCCGGACTTCAACCCCGTTTGAAAATCTCTGGAGAGACCTGAAAATAGCTGTGCAGCGATGCTCCCCTTCCAACCTGACAGAGCTTGAGAGGATCTGCAGAGAAGAATGGAGAAATTCACTGTATATACAGTGCCTTCAGAAAGTATTCATACCCTTGACTTTTTCCACATTTTGTTGTATTACAGCCTGAATTAATATTGGATTAAAACAAAACCAATTCTCACCTATCTACATATAATACCCCATAATGACAAAGTTTTAAGAAATGTTTGCAAATTCATTTAAAATGAAATACAGAAGTATATCACTTAAATAAGTATTCACACCTCTGAGTCAATGACCTCTTTCTGGGTAAGTCTCTAATAGCTTTTCACACCTTAATTGTACAATATTTGCACATGATTGTTTTTTCAATCTCTGGATGAGATTCTTCAATCTCTGTCAAGTTGGTTATTGATCATTGCTACACTTCCATTTTCAAGTCTTTCCATAGATTTTCAAGCCGATTTAAGTCAAAACTGTAACTAGGCCACTCAGGAACTAGGCCACTCTATGTATTCCTGGTAAGCAACTCCAGTGTATATTTGGCCTTGTGTTTTAGGTTATTGTCCTGCTGAAAGTTAATTTGTCTCCCAATGTCTGTTGGAAAGTAGACCAGGTATACCTCTAGGATTTTGTCTGTGCTTAGCTCAATTCAGTTTCTTTTTAATCCTGAACAACTCCCCAGTCATTAACAATTACAAGCATACCCATAACATGATGCAGCCACCACTATACACCACTATTGGATTTGCCCAAACATAAGACTTTGTATGCAGGACAAAAAGTTAATTGACACATTTTTTGCATTATTACTTGAGTGACTTGTTGTAAACAGGATTCAATTTTTTACATTTTTTATTCTGTACAGGCTTCCTTCTTTTCACTCTGTCAATTAGGTTAATATTGTGGAGTAACTACAGTGTTGTTGATCCATCCTCAGTTTAAACTCTGAAACTGTTTTAAAGTCACCATAGGCCACAAGGTGAAATCCCTGGTTTCCTTCCTCTCCAGCGACTGAGTTAGTGAGGACACCTGTATCTTTGTAGTAAAAAACAAAACAATGTAGTGACTGGGTGTATTGATACACCATCCAAAGTAATAACTTCACGATGCTCAAAGGAATATTCAATGTCTGCTTTTACATTTTTACCCATCTACCAATAGGTGCCCTTCTTTGCGAGGCATTGGAAAACCTCCCTGGTGTTTGTGGTTGAACCTGTGTTTGAAATTCATTGCTCGACTCAGGGATCTTACGATTATCTGTATGTGTGGGGTACAGGGATGTAGTCAACTTATTATGTGACTTGATAAACAAATGTTTACTCCTGAACTTGTAAGATGGCTCTGGAGCAGAAGGCACACGTTTTACGTGCCCCCATCTGATTGTGTTTTTTTGTTTGTTTATCTGCGTTGTTTGTAACACATTTTTGTACTCATTTTGCACATACTGTTGCCGCTACCATCTCTTATGACCGAAAATAACTTTTAGACATCAGGACTGCGATTACTCACCACGGAGTAGCAGAATCGTTTTTCTTCTTTCACGACTCTGACGAGCCCGAGGTGGAGGGTATACGGCTCCCTCGGGAACAGGCCCCGATCCCTGTGATCTGTGTGAAGAGGAGGCAGAGAAATAGAGGCCGGAGAGCGGGCTGCCTTCTGAGAATTTGAAGGCAATCGAATAAACCCTCACTTCCCTCAATTCTGCTAGCAAACGTGCAGTCTTTGGACAAAGAAATTGCCGAGTTACGGGGAAGATTAAACTACCAAGTCGTGGCTGAACGAGTCGTGGCTGAACGAGTCGTGGCTGAACGACAACAATATCAATATACAATGTACCGTCAGGATAGAACAGCGACGTCTGGTAAGACAAGGGCCGACGGACTATGTATTTCAAATCAAATCAAATCAAATCAAATTGTATTTGTCACATACACATGGTTAGCAGATGTTAGTGCGAGTGTAGCGAAATGCTTGTGCTTCTAGTTCCGACAATGCAGTAATAACCAACAAGTAATCTAGCTAACAATTCCAAAACTACTACCTTATAGACACAAGTGTAAGGGGATAAAGAATATGTACATAAGATATGAGTGATGGTACAGAGCGGCATAGGCAAGATACAGTAGATGGTATTGAGTGCAGTATATACATATGAGATGAGTATGTAAACAAAGTGGCATAGTTAAAGTGGCTAGTGATACATGTATTACATAAGGATGCAGTAGATGATATAGAGTACAGTATATATGTATACTTATGAGATGAAAATGTAGGGTATGTAAACATTATATTAGGTAGCATTGTTTAAAGTGGCTAGTGATATATTTTACATCATTTCCCATCAATTCCCATTATTAAAGTGGCTGGAGTTGAGTCAGTGTGTTGGCAGCAGCCACTCAATGTTAGTGGTGGCCGTTTAACAGTCTGATGGCCTTGAGATAGAAGCTGTTTTTCAGTCTCTCGGGCCCAGCTTTGATGCACCTGTACTGACCTCGCCTTCTGGATGATAGCGGGTGAACAGGCAGTGGCTCGGGTGGTTGTTGTCCTTGATGATCTTTATGGCCTTCCTGTGACATCGGGTGGTGTAGGTGTTCTGGAGGGCAGGTAGTTTGCCCCCGGTGATGCGTTGTGCAGACCTCACTACCCTCTGGAGAGCCTTACGGTTGTGGGCGGAGCAGTTGCCGTACCAGGCGGTGATACAGCCCGACAGGATGCTCTCGATTGTGCATCTGTAGAAGTTTGTGAGTGCTTTTGGTGACAAGCCGAATTTCTTCAGCCTCCTGAGGTTGAAGAGGCGCTGCTGCGGCCTTCTTCACAATGCTGTCTGTGTGGGTGGACCAATTCAGTTTGTCTGTGATGTGTACGCCGAGGAACTTAAAACTTACTACCCTCTCCACTACTGTTCCATCGATGTGGATAGGGGGGTGTTCCCTCTGCTGTTTCCTGAAGTCCACAATCATCTCCTTAGTTTTGTTGACGTTGAGTGTGAGGTTATTTTCCTGACACCACACTCCGAGGGCCCTCACCTCCTCCCTGTAGGCCGTCTCGTCGTTGTTGGTAATCAAGCCTACCACTAAGTCGAAGCCGAATCTCGTTTGAAAGTCAATATATATAAAAAAATATTTAAATAAATAAAAAGAGTTCTTAACAGGGCGTGTTTTTGAAAAGTTTTTCAGTTGTGTGACACGTTCTTCCTTCAGGCGAGCTGAAGTGCAAATAATTGAGGAAATGAATGCAAGCCTCGGTAAGAAAAGTGCAATGGTGCCAATATATTTGTCCGCAACTGTATAAAATGTTATCAGAGAGGCACTGTAAACTAAACAGCTATAACATCACCCCTGCAGGACTTGTATGAGGTAATGCAAGTCACACACCAAATTGGTGCAATTCTGAAATCCATCAGCTCTCAAGCATTAGTGGGCTAATTAAAAAAGAAAAGAGAAAGACTTCATCCTAATGACAATGCATCCAGCCAATCCTATGCTTGGCCAAGCACTGACCCAAGAAAGGCTACATTCAAGTCATTGGACGCTATTCAGATTGTTCTGAATATGAACATCAATCTGAGTCTAGTAAATAATAATTGCTGTAAACTCTTGACACAAATATAATGTCAATGCAGTGTAGAGGTAATACAAAATACAAGAGATTTAACAAATGGTTTTGGTACAATTCACTCCATTGTGTTCTTCCATTCTACTATGTGGACTTATTTAACATAAATATGTTATATTCCAATTTCTATCATGATCACACAAAAACAGTGTTCCTGATCGTTTGGACTTCTATAAGTAAATTAGAAAAAGGTCATCCTAATTGTCGTAATCTAATTTGTTTTTATATATAACCCTGGGATTAGAGAATTGAAACGTGGTAAGTCGTATCCCTTAAATATAGCATTTTGTTATGGCATTTAATAACGACCCGGGTTGTATAAGTACTAGAGATGGGAAGAGATTTGGGCCACTATAGGTAGTCAATTTACATTCAGGGCTCTAACAAAGCTTTGGGTAATAGACTAGGGCCTGCCATTATCCATTCAGCAAGAGTAATAAATTGCTAGGCCAAAGCACGTTATATACCACCCAACCAAGATAACAGCTGAGAGTGGGAAACTAAATTCTGCTTTAGTTGAAACATTATGATTTATGTATTTATAATATAGCACTATGCTGTTTGTTTCTGCCGGTGTGTATGGGTGTGTGTGTGAGCGCACGTATGTGTCCGTCTGCGGGTATCAGTCTGGCTATTTAGTCATGTTTCTGCAAATTACTTGTGATTATTAGACACACACTATTAATTAACTGTTAATATTTGCATAAATTCTGGAAAAATAATAATGTCTACATCAGAAATTATCTCAATTTGAGCAAGTACATTACTTGCCTTTGGAAAGTATTCAGACCCCTTGACTTTTTACACATTTAGTTACCTTACAGCCTTATTCTGAAATGGATTCAATTCATTTTTCCCCTCTTCAATCTATACACAATAACCAGTCAACCAGTATTCAGACCCTTTTATTCAGTATTCTTAGGTATGACGCTACAAGCTTGGCACACATGTATTTGGCGAGTTTCTCCATTCTTCTCTGCAGATCTTCTCAAGCTCTGTGAGGGTGGACAGGGCTGCACAGTTATTTTCAGGTCTCTCCATAGATGTTCGATCGGGTTCAAGTCCAGGTTCTGGCTGGGCCACTCAAGGACAGTCAGAGACTTGTCTTGGCTGTGTGCTTAGGGTCATTGTCCTGTTGGCGAAAGCTGAGAAGATAATCATTGCATTTTGCATGCGTTGGTAAGCGTAAGCAAAATGCTCATTTTTCTGATAGTTCACTATGACACAGGAGCTCATCAATCATTCAGTCTAAGAGAGATTAACACAAGTGGATAGAAAATCCATAGAGAGAAAAGAGGCCACCAATCCCCAATAAAGTTGTCAACAGGCTGGCTGCTTGGGCAGATGATGCATTCCTATTAAAATGGGGAGTGTCCACAACAAACACATTTTAGGGTCTTCATATTGTATTAACATCGAGCCCTGTCAGATCTGGGGGAGAGGGCCATGGAGGATGCTCTATGAGATGCAGGCTAGTGGGGACTTACAGTAGCCGCAGTCAATTGACCTCAGGGCAAATCACTTGACCCCCAACTCCCTCTGGCTCACACATAATATGAGCCGTCTGAAAGGGTGACACACACATGCAAGTACATGCGCAAATACAAGACAGACACACACAAACACAAACATACAGACACTCACAAATACAAACAATTTCCCACACAAACACTGATAGGCAAGCATGAACATTTTAACATACATAGATATCACATAAACAAGCAATCTGTGTAGCCTTTTGGGCCATATGTTCCAATAATGTTCAGTACAGCAATCTATCTCTCAAGTGTGTGTGACACACAACATAATATTACCATGTCACCGGCCCTATTGTGGTAGATGGAAGTGAAGAGGGGGTAAACAGCTTTGGCAATGTGTCCATGAAGTCACAGCTCCTTATAGAGTAATATGGGGACATAGTGAAAGGCTTGGCATCTCATCAATATGTAGCTCCCTCTCCATCACATTAGTCATGGGTTTGTGGCAGTTATTTTGTACATGCTCTTTCTAAACATTTGTCCTCATTGATTCTTGCTTGAGAGCTGTGTGAGTACGATTCGATCAAGAGACATTGGGGAAAAATAAATAACTATCCTGATAAAAAAAAGACAGCCTTGAATTTAAATCACCTCAACTGGAGACTTGGAACAGGAAAAAAATGAAACAACCCCCTGTCTTCTCTACCAATGTTTGACAACATCTGTGTCTATGACACACTTTAGAGATTTAGATTTACATAGAGAGACAAGGCATAATGATTAGTGCCCTCTAGCGGCTACTGGTAATGTTGTGCTAATGTATGTACATTACACCAGGCCCTGACAGGCTGTTGACTATTACGTTATCTCAAAGGAAATCATCTGAACTGTCCATTACAACCCTGTTCCACATGCAAATGGTTACAGATTTTAATGGTGTATGAATGTAATACGAATTTTTTTGAAATCCAAACTGAAGTACACTTTTTGATCATTATGATCATACTCTAGTTTTTAGAAGCATGGCAAAGCCCTAGCTGCAACTCTGAGAGTGAGTAGCTCACTAAGCATAACATATCATAAAACCGTTGATGGGGAGAACGAGGGTGCTCAGTCCTGCTCTCCTGCACGGTCCAGTGACAGTGTGCCTGACCTGTGAGCATGGCTGCTAATCAAGACTAATCATCCAGCTATGTATAGAAACTGTGAATGCCAGAGAATGGAGAAAATCCCTTCCAATTAGTGTTTGGGCAGGATGGACCCTGATGCCCCCTTATGCAGCAGAACAGGGTTGTGTTCCAACTGGCACCCTTCCCCCTGCAAGCAGCAGCTCTGCACGACAGACAGGAAGAGACCATCAGTTCTCTGTTACAGCGAGGTGTCATGTCTGGCACGTTTTGATGCCATCATGGCAGAATATTCATGTTAATAAAAACAATGAGGGTTTTGTCTCATTCGACTTGATTTCTGAACTGAGACGTGTACGTTGGGGTTTATGCTCCGCTCACATGCTAGTCGGAACTAGGAAACTTGTATAACTTCAATCAGTTACCAAGTTTCCTAGTTCTGACTAGCATGTGAACATGGCATGTACTGTATAAGTACTGTCCTGTGACGTGATGCTGCAGAAATGCTGTAGACGTGATGAGAGAAGAACTAAGAGCCGTAAAAAAAAAAAAAATCCTTTGGTACTGGCAAAAGAAAATCGACCTGAAGATACAAAAACATACAAAGTTATTCAGTAGATTTTTTTTTGAAAATGCTTTGCTGATCCTCAAATGAGAGCCCCACAAGGGTACGTGCTCAGCCCCCTCCTGTACTCCCTGTTCATCCATGACTGTGTGGCCATGCACATCTCCAACTCAGCCATCAAGTTTGCTGACGACACAACAATGCTAGGTCTGATTACCAACAATGACCAGAAGGCCAACAGGGAGGAGGTGAGAGCCCCAGTGGAGTGGTGCCAGGATAATAACCTCTCCTTCGATGTCAACAAATGATGAAGCTGATTGTCGAGAGGGTGAAAATGTTCAAGTTCCTCAGTGTGTACATCACTGACAACCTGAAATGGTCCATTCCCACAGACATTGTGGTGAAGAAAGGCCGAAGAGGCTGGAGAAATTTGGCTTGGCCCCTAAGGCCCTCACAAACTTCTACAAATGCACCACTGAGAGCATCCTGTCGGTCTGTATCACCGCCTGGTACGGCAATTGCACCGTCTGCAACCACAGGGCTCTCCAGAGGGTGTTGCGGTCAGCCCAACACATCACTGGTGGCACACTGCCATCCCTCCAGGACATCTACAGCACCCGGTGTCACAGGAAGGTCAAGAAGATTATCAAGGACCTCAGCCACCTGAGCCACAGCCTGTTCACCCCGCTACCAGCTAAAAGTCAAAGAGAATACAGGTGCATCAAAGCTGGGACAGAGAGACTGAAAAACAGCTTCTAACTCAAGGTCATCCGGGTGTTATATCATCACCAGTAGCCGGCTTCTGCCCAGTACCCTGCCCTGCACCTTAGCAACTGTTACTAGCTGGCTACCACCCAGTACTCTACCGTGCACCTTAGAGACTTCTGCCCTATGTAAATAGTCATTGAACACTGGTCACTTTAATACGTTTTTTAATAATGTTTTAATAACTCTACAAGCTTGGCACACCTGTATTTGGGGAGTTTCTCCCATCCTTCTCTGCAGATCCTCTCAAACTTTGTCAGGGTGGATGGGGAGTGTTGCTGCACAGATATTTTCAGGTCTCTCCAGAGATGTTCAATCTGGCTGGGCCAATCAAGGCTGTGTGCTTAGGGTCATTGTCCTGTTGGAAGGTGAACCTTCACCCCAGTCTGACATCCTGCACTCTCTTGAGCAGGTTTTCATCAAGGATCTCTCTGTACTTTGCTCTGTTCATCTTTGCTTCGATCCTCACTAGCCTCTCAGTCCCTGTCGCTGAAAAACAACACCACAGCATGATGTTGCCACCACCATGCTTTACCGTAGTGATCTAGCCACAGATTCTCAATTGGATTGAGGTCTGGGCTTTGACTAGGCTATTCCAAGACATTTAAATGTTTCCCCTTAAACCACTCGAGTGTTGGTTTAGTAGTATGCTTAGGGTCATTGTACTGCTGGAAGGTGAACCTCCGTCCCAGTCTCAAATCTCTGGAAGACTGAAACAGGTTTGCCTCAAGAATATCCCTGTAATTAGCCCCATCCATCAATTCTGACCAGTTTCCCAGTCCCTGCTGAGGAAACACATCCCCACAGCATGATGCTTCCACCACCATCCTTCACTGTGGGGATGCTGTTCTCGGGGTGATGAAAAGTGTTGGGTTTGCGCCAGACATAGCGTTTTCCTTGATGGCCAAAAAGCTAAATTTTAGTCTCATCTGACCAGAGTACCTTCTTCCATATTTTTGGGGAGTCTCCCAAATGCCTTTTGGAAAACACCAAGTGTGTTTGCTTATTTTTTTCTTTTAGCAATGTATTTTTTTCTGGCCACTCTTCTGTAAAGCCCAACTCTGTGGAGTGTACGGCTTAAAGTGGTCCTATGGACAGATGTGTGGAGCTTTGAAGCTCCTTTAGGGTTATCTTTGGTCTCTTTGTTACCTCTCTGGTTAATGCCCTTCTAGCCTGGTACATGAGTTTTGGTGGGCGGTGCCATATTGTTGTGGTGCCATATTCTTTCCATTTTTTAATTATGGCTTTAATGGTGCTCCGAGGGATGTTCAAAGTTTCAGATATTTTTTTTATAACCCAATCCTGATCTGTACTTCTCCACAACTTTGTCCCTAACCTGTTTGGAGAGCTCCTTGGTCTTCATGGTGCCGCTTGCTTGGTGGTGCCCCTTGCTTAGTGGTGTTGCAGACTCTGGGGCCTTTCAGAACAGGTGTATATATACTGAGATCATGTGACAGATCATGTGACACTCAGATTGCACACAGGTGGACTTTATATAACTAATTATGTGACTTCTGAAGGTAATTGGTTGCACCAGATCTTCTTTAGGGGCTTCATAGCAAAGGGGGTGAAAACATATGCACCACTTGTAATGCAACAAAATAGGAAAAATGCCAAGGGGGATGAATACTTTTGCAAGGCACTGTATGTATAAGTATACACTACCGTTCAAAAGTTTGGGGTCATTTGGAAATGTCCTTGTTTTTGAAGGAAAAGCTAAAAAACATTGTCCATTAAAATAACATCAAATTGATCAGAAATACATTGTAGACATTGTTAATGTTGTAAATGACTATTGTAGCTGTGACTGACAGTTGTTTTAAATGTGTGTTGTGTTATGACATGTTGTGTTATCCTCTAGTATTTATGCTGCAGTAGTTTATGTGTCGGGGGTCTATAGGGTCAGTTTGTTATATCTGGAGTACTTCTCCTGTCCTAGTCTGTGTCCTGTGTGAATTTAAGTGTGCTCTCTCTAATTCTCTCTTTCTTTCTCTCTCTCGGAGGACCTGAGCCCTAGGACCATGCCACAGGACTACCTGACATGATGACTCCTTGCTGTCCCCAGTCCACATGGCCGTGCTGATGCTCCAGTTTCAACTGTTCTGCCTTATTATTATTGGACCATGCTGGTCATTTAACATTTGAACATCTTGGCCATGTTCTGTTATAATCTCCACCCGGCACAGCCAGAAGAGGACTGGCCACCCCACATAGCCTGGTTCCTCTCTAGGTTTCTTCCTAGGTTTTGCCCTTTCTAGGGTGTTTTTCCTAGCCACCGTGCTTCTACACCTGCATTGCTTGCTGTTTGGGGTTTTAGGCTGGGTTTCTGTACAGCACTTTGAGATATCAGCTGATGTACGAAGGGCTATATAAAATTCATTTGAATTTGAAATGTGTTAGCTAATCCAAGTTTGTCATTTTAAAAGGCTAATTGATCATTAGAAAACCCCTTTGCAATTGCGTTAGCACAGCTGAAAACTGTTGTTTCTGATTAAAGAAGCAATAATACTGGCCTTCTTTAGACTAGTTGAGTATCTGGAGCATCAGTGTTTGTGCGTTCGATTACCGGCTCAAAACGGCCAGAAACAAATAACTTTCTTCTGAAACTTGTCAGGCTATTCTTGTTCTGAGAAGTGAAGGCTATTCCATGCGAGAAATTGACAAGATACTGAAGATCTCGTACAACGCTGTGTACTACTCCCTTCACAGAACAGCAAAAACTGGCTCTAGCCAGAATAGAAAGAGGAGTGGGAGGCCTCGGTGCACAACTGAGCAAGAGGACAAGTACGTTAGAGTGTCTAGTTTGAGAAACAGATGCTTCACAAGTCCTCAACTGGCAGCTTCATTAAATAGTAACTGCAAAACACCAGTCACAACATCAACAGTGAAGTGGCGACTCCGGAATGCTTGCCTTCTTGCTGCCTAGAAGGCCAGCATCCCCGAGTCGCCTCTTCACTGTTGACGTTGAGACTGGTGTTTTGCAGTTACTATTTAATGAAGCTGCTTGTTGAGGACTTGTGAGGCGTCTGTTTCTCAAACTAGACACTCTGATGTACTTGTCCTCTTGCTCAGTTGTGCATATCTATTTAGATATCTATGTTGATATTCCATTAAAAATCAGCCTTTTCCAGCTACAACAGTCATCTACAACATTAACAATGTCTACACTGTATTTCTGATCAATTTGATGTCACTTTAATGGACAAAAAACAAGAACATTTCTAAGTTACCCCAAACTTTTGAACGGTGGTGTGTAAATATGTATTATATCTATATTCCGGACTCAGACATCGCTCGTTCTGATAATTCTTCATTTCTTTTATGTTATGGGATTGTGTGTAATGTTTTTTGTATTGTTAGGTATTACTGCACTCCCAAATGCTAGAAACGTAAGCATTTCGCTGCAACTGCGATAAAATCTGCAAAATATCTCTCTCTCTCTCTCTCTCTCTCTCTCTCTCTCTCTCTCTCTCTCTCTCTCTCTCTCTCTCTCTCTCTCTCTCTCTCTCTCTCTCTCTCTCTCTCTCTCTCTCTCTCTCTCTCTCTCTCTCTCTCTCTCTCTCTCTCTCTCTCTCTCTCTCTCTCTCTCTCTCTCTTAGCATGTGCAATCCCTCACACAGTTGGGGCTAGCGAGATAGTTCTGTTGTGAATCAGTGATCCTCTGGTTTGGCTCTGGACCGAAACTCCTGGTTCCCCTGGCAGTAGATACAGGCTATTTAAATGCTCCGTTGGAGAGAGATTATAGTTTATGCAAGGTCACTGGGGATGTGATAATTATAATCACAGGTTTTTGGCTCTGCAATGACAGCCATTTGTTATTTTCACTTGAGTAATTCTTGCGGCCCGAGGATGTTGACAAGCGTGCACTGATTTAGTGGCCTCCAGCCCCCTCCTCCCCTAAAAACCCTCCACATGGAAATGCCAGGCAGGCAGCCTGTGCCCCCCCTCTCTGACACTCCCTCAGAGACCAGAGGCACACCAGCGCCAGTCTGGGGAGAGGGGCTGGTCATAAACAGAAACAGAAGAAGAGAGTGGCGGGTCAAAGATGGATTTGGGTGATAGACTCCTTTAAACCCCATGTAGTCAGTTTGATTTCTGCAATAGGTTTCTGCTCTTTGTCTGTTCACTCACATTTATGGCAAAACATTTCGTCCGCACATTCTAGAAACAGGAGGCCAGACATTTTAAAGTGGAGATGGGCTTGTCACTTTATCAGTGAGAGCATATGGGGAGAATGTACAAAAACGTATCTTACTGCTATTACAGCTATTGTGGTCTTAGGTCTTACAGTACTAATACCAGCACTAATAATGCAAGGGAATGTTGAATCCCTTATTCAGTAAAGAGCCCAGTCAGCGATGACAGGAAAAATGTGTTCATCTGTCAAATCAGTCAATAAACTAGTTGCCTTTCACATTGCCACCTTGAGCACCTTGGGTGTACTTCCGGCGCCGACAGAGATGGCCGCCTCGCTTCGCGTTCCTAGGAAACTATGCAGTTTTTTGTTTTTTTACGTGTTATTTCTTACATTAGTACCCCAGGTCATCTTAGGTATCATTACATACAGTCGAGAAGAACTACAGAACATAAGTTCAGCGTCGACTCACCATAAATTCTGCCTTTCACCCAGGACAACGGAATGGATCCCAGCCGGCGACCCAAAAAAAACGACTTCGTAAAAGAGGGAAACGGAGCGGTCTTCTGGTCAGACTCCGGAGACGGGCACATCGTGCACCACTCCCTAGCATTCTTCTCGCCAATGTCCAGTCTCTTGACAACAAGGTTGATGAAATCCGAGCAAGGGTAGCATTCCAGAGGGACATCAGAGACTGTAACGTTCTTTGCTTCACAGAAACATGGCTCACTGGAGAGACGCTATCGGAATCGGTGCAGCCAGCTGGTTTCTCCACGCATCGCGCAGACAGAAACAAACATCTTTCTGGTAAGAAGAGGGGCGGGGGCATATGCGTCATGGTAACGTGACGTGGTGTGATCATAACAACATACAGGTACTCAAGTCCTTCTGTTCACCTGATTTAGAATTCCTCATAATCAAATGTCGACCGCATTATCTACCAAGGGAATTCTCTTCGATTATAATCACAGCCGTATATATTCCCCCCCAAGCAGACACATCGATGGCTCTGAACGAACTTTATTTGACTCTTTGCAAACTGGAATCCATTTATCCGGAGGCTGCATTCATTGTAGCTGGGGATTTTAACAAGGCTAATCTGAAAACAAGACTCCCTAAATGTTATCAGTATATCGATTGCGCAACCAGGGCTGGAAAAACCTTGGATCACTGCTATTCTAACTTCCGCGACGCATATAAGGCCCTGCCCCGCCCTCCTTTTGGAAAAGCTGACCACGACTCCATTTTGTTGATCCCTGCCTACAGACAGAAACTAAAACAAGAAGCTCCTGCGCTGAGGTCTGTTCAACGCTGATCCGACCAATCTGATTCCACACTCCAAGACTGCTTCCATCACGTGGACTGGGATATGTTTCATATTGCGTCAGACAACAACATTGACGAATACGCTGATTCGGTGAGCGAGTTCATTAGAACGTGAGTTGAAGATGTCGTTCCCATAGCAACGATTAAAACATTCCCAAACCAGAAACCGTGGATTGATGGCAGCATTCGCGTAAAACTGAAAGCCCGAACCACTGCTTTTAATCAGGGCAAGGTGACCGGAAACATGACCGAATACAAACAGTGTAACTATTCCCTCCGCAAGGCAATCAAACAAGCTAAGCGTCAGTATAGAGACAAAGTAGAATCTCAATTCAACGGCTCAGACACAAGAGGTATGTGGCAGGGTCTACAGTCATTCACGGATTACAAAAAGGAAACCAGCCCAGTCACGGACCAGGATGTCTTGCTCCCAGGCAGACTAAATAACTGTTTTGCCCGCTTTGAGGACAATACAGTGCCACTGACATGGCCCGCAACTAAAACATGCAGACTCTCCTTCACTGCAGCCGACGTGAGGAAAACATTTAAACGTGTCAACCCTCGCAAGGCTGCAGGCCCAGACGGCATCCCCAGCCGCGCCCTCAGAGCATGCGCAGGCCAGCTGGCTGGTGTGTTTACGGACATATTCAATCAATCCCTATCCCAGTCTGTTGTTCCCACATGCTTCAAGAGGGCCACCATTGTTCCTGTTCCCAAGAAAGCTAAGGTAACTGAGCTAAACGACTACCACTCACTTCCGTCATCATGAAGTGCTTTGAGAGACTAGTCAAGGACCATATCACCTCCACCCTACCTGACACCCTAGACCCACTCTGACGGGCCGGCCCCAGGTGGTGAGGGTAGGCAACAACATTTCCAACCCGCTGATCCTCAACACTGGGGCCCCACAAGGGTGTGTTCTGAGCCCTCTCCTGTACTCCCTGTTCACCCACGACTGCGTGGCCACGCACGCCTCCAACTCAATCATCAAGTTTGAGGACGACACAACAGTGGTAGGCTTGATTACCAACAACGACGAGACGGCCTACAGGGAGGAGGTGAGGGCCCTCGGAGTGTGGTGTCAGGAAAATAACCTCACACTCAACGTCAACAAAACTAAGGAGATGATTGTGGACTTCAGGAAGCAGAGGGAACACCCCTCTATCCACATCGATGGAACAGTAGTGGAGAGGGTAGTAAGTTTTAAGTTCCTCGGCGTACACATCACAGACAAACTGAATTGGTCCACCCACACAGACAGCATTGTGAAGAACCTCAGGAGGCTGAAGAAATTCGGCTTGTCACCAAAAGCACTCACAAACTTCTAAAGATGCACAATCGAGAGCCTCCTGTCGGGCTGTATCACCGCCTGGTACGGCAACTGCTCCGCCCATAACCGTAAGGCTCTCCAGAGGGTAGTGAGGTCTGCACAACGCATCACCGGGGGCAAACTACCTGCCCTCCAGGACACCTACACCACCCGATGTCACAGGATGGCCATAAAGATCATCAAGGACAACAACCACCCGAGCCACTGCCTGTTCACCCCGCTATCATCCAGAAGGCGAGGTCAGTACAGGTGCATCAAAGCTGGGACCGAGAGACTGAAAAACAGCTTCTATATCAAGGCCATCAGACTGTTAAACAGCCTCCACTAACATTGAGTGGCTGCTGCCAACACACTGACTCAACTCCAGCCACTTTAATATTGAGAATTGATGGGAAATTATGTAAAATATATCACTTGCCACTTTAAACAATGCTACCTAATATAATGTTTACATACCCTACATTATTCATCTCATATGTACATGTATATACTGTACTCTATATCATCTACTGCATCTTTATGTAATACATGTATCACTAGCCACTTTAACTATGCCAATTTGTTTACATACTCATCCCATATGTATATACTGCACTCAATACCATCTACTGTATCTTGCATATGCCGCTCTGTACCATCACTCACGCATGTATCTTTATGTACATATTCTTTATCCCCTTACACTTGTGTCTACAAGGTAGTAGTTTTAGAATTGTTAGCTAGATTACTTGTTGGTTATTACTGCATTGTCGGAACTAGAAGCACAAGAATTTCGCTACACTCGCATTAACATCTGCTATCCATGTGTATGTGACAAATAAAATTTTATTTGATTTGATTTGAGCCAATGCATAGCTAGCTGCAGGCATATAAGGCAGACAAGTCTCCAAGGTGAGGATTTGCTACTTATTCTCTGTCTAATTTCGGTGCAACTGTAGCTTCTTTCTCTGTCACCATGTGAAGGACAATCCAATCCTTCACAGAGAACGAAGGGGGAAAAAGCATCATTAGGCATTCCACTCCGAAGGCCCTAATCCCAATTGGATTTGTGAGAAATCTGAAGGCAATGCAATTGTGCAATTTGCACACAAAGTGGTCCGAATTGATCTAAAATAAACCCTCAACTTTAAATGTGCAAAAAAGACTAGCAGATAATTACATCATTTAGGAAATTGATTGCTTTGGAGTCAATGCAAAAGCTTTAGGAAACAGAAGATAAACGGCGACATGGTCCGTTTTAGGGGGGAACCATTGACGTTGACGATGACCAAAGAAAGATTATATATTTCAAGATGCACAAAAAGGTGAGGACAAAATCTAAGTGCTTCAGAGGGGACAATGGAAGACAGAATTAGGGCCAACAAAAGATTTCATTAAGCCAAACAAGGCTTAACTACAAAATCAATATGTCATAATTAAACCAGGAGCCTTGCCTTTAGTGCAGAGAAAGAGACAAGGTAGAATGGAACTTATTTGGACTAAATGATGGACAGGGCTATTAAGATTTGAAGATAAATGCTTTGGCCACAGAAAAGACACTACTCAATATATATTTATTCCTTTCCTTTGTGGGAATACTTTCTTTCATGCTCAGTATTAGAGAGCAATAGCCGTGGATCTGTCAGTGGGACTAAGCAGCACTACAGAGAGCAGACAGTGGAAACACTGGCCTTTACAAGAACCCTTACTTACAACAATTTTTATTTATTTAACTAGGCAAGCCAGTTAAGAACAAAGTCTTATTAACAATGACGGACTACCCCGGCCAAACCCTCCCATAACCCAGACGACGCTGGGACAATTATGAGGCGCCCTATGGGACTCCCGATCATGGCCAGTTGCGATACAGCCCGGGATCGAACCAGGGTCTGTAGTGATGCCTCTAGCACTGATGCACTGCAAAAAAACATAAAGGAGCCAAGTTCTGTTATACAAATTAAACCAGGTTTGTTTTGCTCTTTTGCATACGGGCAAAATAAACCGTCTAATAGCTAATCAGAATAGTAAATGTTTACCTTAAAATCATGGCAGAATATTTAAGAGCATTTAGAAGTTTTTAGGCAGAAATTAAAATAATTACCCAATTGGCATCTATACTATTGTAGAAGGGAAGCCATTGTTCATTTCAGATTTATCTTTTGCCTGTTAGAATGGCCTCTTACTCTGCTACTAGGTTATTAACTGTGATCATGGGGTAGTAGAGTAGAGTAGAAGTGGATGGCACAGATCGGGATCAGTCAGTGTGATGGCCCCATTTTAGGATTCCTCTTTATACAGAGGTCATACTTTGAGTGAATTAATCTAAACACTGTTCCACTTGAGGCAACGGGTAGAGATGTAATACATTAGAGTTGAATGGGAGTGCAGAATACCTGCACACAGAGAACCTGACAAATTAACATTTGTTCTGCCTCATTTACATTTTATGAATACAGCACTACTACAATCTATCTAAGAGCCATTGTTATCCTCTCCAATTTTATCCTCTTTTTGGTCATTTCATTAATTTGCATTTGAGCCAGTGGGCGGGAATGTTGTATTTTTCCCCCCAAATAAACTTCCCTGGAATTTATCAAATGAAAATTCTGGACAGATATAGGCATGTTAGTCTATTCTAGCTCATATATTTAGCAAGGACAAGGATTTCAGCCATGTCATAGTAAGGTCAAACACAATACCTTAGGCATGCAGCCTGGGTTGTCAATATACATGTTTGTGACACACTATCTAGGTTTCATCTGCCACCCATTTCCATTCATTAGCTGTTATCAATTAGTAGACTTGTAAATGTGTAAAAAATAAAAATAAAATAAAAAGTACATTTGGGAATTTTGCTTCTGAAACAGTTCCCTTCGGGCATAGTGAGGGAACGGGAGAAAAGGGACAGCACCACCTGGTTAGGAAAAATTTGAGTAGAATTGGCATCAAGACAATTAAACACTATTACGCGTTAAGCGCTATTAGCACTGTTAGCAGTGTAATTGTAAAACATTAGTATTATATTGGGAATGTGGTATTAACCAAAAGGTTACTGGTTCAAATCGCTGTTAAGGTAATGAGTGTTGTACTTGAGTTAGGTACCTAATCTGCATTACCTATCTAGCTGTTAGCAGACAACGCCAACATGCATACATGATTGCTGCAGTCCTTTCATTCTGCGAATTATAGTTAATCCAAGAAATCTTTTAAGTGAATGAGCACAGATTCCTACTGATAACGGGTTAGTTATTGCTTTCCTTGGGTTGGATAAATGTCATTTTGCCAGGAAAAAGAAAAGAATCGTGAAAAACCAGTAGCAAAATCCCACAATGATGAGGATTCCAAGGGCCCTTACAGGGATAATAATCCTAATAATAATAATAATCAGTGACACACACCTTTTTAATGGTCCTCATATTTCTTCAGGAGTCGGCCGCATTATGAATACAAATTCCCTGTGCAGTAATCAATTATGAAATTGTATATGTAGAAGAAATGAGTAGCTTTCTCCTAATCTGCTAAGGGTAGCTACAGTCACCTTCCTGTGAGGAGGCTTTCATTAGCCCTGGGGCTTTGTGGCTGGCTGAAGGGGGGAGTAGGGGGATGTGGGGGATATCTCTAGCAGAAATAACAAACGAGGCCACTCTGCTGATAAGGGGAGCTGGTGGCCGGCTGCCGGGCGATAGCAGGCCCCCACTGCATCGATCTCATTTCCAGGGGTCAGCCTCCGCCTCCCTCCCCACGCCTCCCTGAGATGCAGAAATTAATACGCCTCCCCCAAGTCATTACAGGAATTTAGCAACCCCCCCCCCCAGACCCCTCCTTTAGAGTCAGGGCTTTATCAATCTGTTTCTCTTCAGTGCATTAAGTGTTTGCTGGGAATGTGGATATTTTTTAGCCACTATAGATTGCGCACCACTTTTGTTAGAGGAAACAAAAATCATCATAACATGGTGGTGAATATTAGAATAATTAACGTCAGAAGCATGTGAGATGAATAGGAAATGTGCAGAACATTTTTCTCCAACTACAATGTTGACCGAAAAGAGTGTTAGCCGCTACACCCCAGCACTCCGATACCGCTCCTGGCATGTATGACTTCACAGATATGTATGCATAGGGTTAATATGCTTTTGCCTTCTTAAAAAAAGCAGCCTAAAAGCTAACAGGCTTCAGTGGATGACGTTAACCCTTTGCCTCTTGTGCTATACACACTTTCTGAAGCATTAATCTATGAAATTAATCTGAAATTGCTCCAAAGTTTCTAATGCCTCCTCTGTGTCTTCTGTTTCAGGAGATTTATTTTGAACAGGGTTTGCCCCAAAATGCTGTCAGAAAGTGTGTTTAACTGTCCAACCGCTCCAATACAACTAAAAACGCTTGCAAAGAGAGAAAATGATCATTTCTGCTGCAATGGATAACATAGCACAAAAAGGAGGACAATAAAATGGGTACAAGTACTTTCAGTATGGGTTTCATACTTTTTAATTTGATCATCTAAATTATAATGTATTTTTCGAAGATACATTTTTGAACATTCTGCATTTAACATGAGCATATCCATAAGCCTAATACTTTGGCAAAGACTAAGCTATGACAGAACATGTGATTTTGTACCTTAAAGTGTAATAGCATTGGATCAGTGGATGATCCTCAGAGGAGAAAGGAGAGGACCATCCTATTCAAAGAATTTCATAAAAATAAAAATGGAAAAACTATAATAAATATACAGTGCATTTGGAAAGTATTCATACCCCTTGACCTGATCGAACGTCTTTGGAAAGACCTGTTGTGCTGCAAAGTTGCCCATACAACCTGACAGAGCTTGAGATGATCTCTCGAAAAGAATGGGAGAAACTCCCGAATACAGGTGTGCCACGCTTGTAGTGTCATGCCCAAGAAGACTCAAGGCTGTAATCACTGCCAAAGCTGCTTTAACAAAGTACAGAGTAAAAGGGTCTGAATACTTATGTAAATGTCATAATTCAGTTTGAAATATTTTACACATTTGCAAACATTTCTAAAAACCTGTTTTTCCTTCGTCATTATTTTGGTAATGTGTGTAGTTTGATGAGGGGGAAAAATTATTTAATCCATTTTAGAATAAGGCTGTAAACTAACAAAGTGTGAAAAGAGTCAGGAGGACTGAATACTTTCCGAATACACTGTATTCACATCACCAAATAACTGATTAAAACAAACTGTTTTGCAATGAAGGTGTCCAGTAGCCTCAACAGCACTCCCTAGATTAACACCACAGCTATTTTCTGTCCTCCTCTTCAATACAAAACTTAGGTTGCTCATGGTTCTCACCTCCTTCCATAGACTTACGCAATAATTATGATGATAATGATGATGAGCACTTTGCTCTTGCAGCAGGAACTGGCATGTTGTCTATCCAATCAAAGGATCAGATAATTAATTTAGTACTGAAAGCATAAGCTACAGCTAGCTAGCACTGGAGTGCACAATAGTTGAACAGTTTTGAACAAATTCATTTCTTCACAAATGAAAGAGAAGCAGCAGAGAGAGAGATAGACGGCTATGTTTTGTTGTGTATCTTTCTTCCTCTTCGTTTACCTTTCACTTACTTAGCTAGCTAATATAGCTCATTTAGCCTATTCAACATCTTGACTCAGAGAAGGATGCTATTTATGTTAGCTGGCTTGCTAAGCCAACACTGCAACTCTTCCAACTCATGGTAAGCTTTCGGTTTTATAAATGTATTGCCACCGGGGCCTGCTGATTTAACTGTACTGCGTGATTGTACACGTGGATAGGATTGTGGGTTTACTAACATGTTAGTTCTAGTCGCTATGTTGACTAGCTATGATGTTAGCTAATATGGTGAACGATGTAGGCTGAGTAGCGGTTAGCGGTTATGGTATGAAGGTTTGGCTTGGAGAGGTTTTTTCGTCTGTTCCCAGACAGCTGTTTTGTTGTTGTTACGGTTTTCTAGGTGTGGTGAAGGAGAGTCGGACCAAAACGCAGCGTATAGATTGCGATCCATGTTTAATCAAACAAACGTAAGACACGAAATAACACAAACACTACAAAAACAATAAACGTAACGAAAACCGAAACAGCCTATACTTGTCAACTAACACAGCGACAGGAACAAAGACACTAAGGACAATCACCCACGACAAACTCAAAGAATATGGCTGCCTAAATATGGTTCCCAATCAGAGACAACGATAAACACCTGCCTCTGATTGAGAACCACTCCAGACAGCCATAGACCTTGCTAGATAACCCCACTAGCTACAATCCCAATACAAAACACACCACAATACAAAAACCCCATGCCACACCCTGGCCTGACCAAATACATAAAGATAAACACAAAATACTTCGACCAGGGCATGACAGTTGTGCACTTAAATCCACAAGTGAAGGGAAAAGGTGAGAGAATGTATTATTCAACGAGCAAAGTGACGATGCTGTATGTCATTGCTATGAAAGTTAACTGTGTATACTGGTGATCAGGGGTATATTCATTCTGATGATTTTGTTGCGAAATGTTTCTTAAATGGAAAGAAACGGAACGAATCGGGGATGGACCTACCTGTGAATTTGTCCAATGGAAACTCTCATTTGGACGAATGATAACACCTCAGATCAGCTAGATGCAGGCAAGAGTGTGCAAGGCAGTATTGAATGTGTCATTATCTGTCACCTTGATTACTCCAATTTGTCTCTCGACCTATGTTATAAACATTCATATGCAGGCTAAGTTGTAGCAACCTCTTGATGGGTATAGGGCAAATTCAACTATCATGTAGTAGCCTAAACCTTTCAACGCTACATTGAGCTGCGTGAATGGAATATGAATGACAGTCATATTGTAATGGGAACATGGCCATAGAAATATGGCCATGGTCATAAAAAAATGTGTCCTCGCTAATCTTAAACGGCACCGACAGCGAATTGCATTGGATAATGTATTATACTAGAAGCTGAGATGTGAATATTAGACTACAGTAGGCTACACTACTCTCACAGTTTTTTCAACCTGTCTGGAAACCTCTAATATAACTATTTTTAGGATAGGGAAAACCCTTATGTCATGATCGTAGCTCTGCAATGGAGCTGGGCTCAGCTCCCCACCACCACCAATGTAAATGAGATATGAGCGGGCGCTGAATTAGGCCCCTTTTCATCTGCAGGATGGCTTCAGCAAATAGGGTGAGATAAGGAAATCCCTGTAATTACACAGAGACACATTGGTCAATTCAACACTGTAAGTACCTGAGCCTGTTTGCCTGCTCCAAGAAAAAGGGAGGGAGGGGATAGAAGACCTGGATGCCTTATCCTCTGTGATATTAAGTGATTCTAGTGAGATCAATAGAAGTACATCATGCCAGAATGTTAAGACGAGCACCCGGAGCTCGGCCCCTTTGTGGTTGCTATCGCTCTATCATTTTTTGGTAATATAATTTCTGAATAAAATTTTATGGCTCATTACTTTTCGGTGGAGACTGTCTGTAATGGAATCTATAGTAAGGAAGGCTAGGCCTTTGTGCCTGGGCTCTCACTCTGTTAACATGTTATTTATTTCTAATTGACTGATTATAAATCACAGCGTTATCATTTCTGATATTTAAAAGCGAAGGATTCAATCATCATTTGGTCAAAAGGTTTCCCAATGAACAATTAAGTTGTAATGGGACACTTGTTCTATCTAATCCAATGGTGTATGATGTCATTAAACAAGCTCCAATAATCAACTTGAGAAGGCTAGAGTTTTCACATGGCGGGCACTTATTACTGATGTATCACCTCATACAAAAATAAAACATTGTTCTATAAGCTCTTTCATGCAATGCAATGTGCAGGAGCTGTAGAAGACTCAGGTGTATAGGGGTTCAAAGTGGCACTGGTACCATGCAGGGAGAGTTTGCCAGCTATTGCAATGGGAAAGGAGATCAATTAACCCCCACTAGACCCCACATCAACTTGACTACACCACTCAGAAACACAAACACACATAAATTGCTCATAACTGTACTAACTTTCATTTTAACACAGGCCCGTCTTTCAGAACAGAATAATTATCATATTTGCCTGTGCATTGAAATGAAATCATATCAACATTATATCCAAGTATAATGAATGCAATACTAGTATTTACAAGTGGTGCATATATTTGATTTTCCTGCACACCCAGACACTTTCAGGAAAATGTTTTTCTATCCTATTTCCTCCTCTCTCTCCATGGTGACAAAACAGCAGGCAGTTTTAGACTATCAGGTCCTTGACTGTCACAAGGTCATAGGGAAGGTTTTAATTGCTGTGGGCTGTTAGCTATGTGCTTTCATGGGCCTCGCCATGATAAATTGCTCATTGCTTGAAAAGCTAGTCTATATAAACAAGCTTATCTCCCCCTCTATAATGAAAAATGAGTTGTGAGTATCATTGTTAATCACAGTAATTGTTAATGTTAAGAGGGTTGGTTTTCACCGTCTCCCCATTATTGATTTTTTTTTACATTAAAATCCTGCTGCTTCTGCCTCACATTCTAATTCCATATAATCCTCCTAATTAGTTATTTTTGGCTCCCGTGTCTCTCTCATACCCGGTTATCTAGAAGATAAAGGGAATTGCTTGTCCCACTACTCACACATTATAGTGTAGATATCCCCTGGTCTGTGTCTCCATGGTCTGTGGATTTGACCACAGCAGCATAATAAATACAGATTTTCACCTTTAATTCTGCGCTATTTTAGTAACTAACTATATATCATCAATATGATCTGCCAGCTATTGCAATGGGGAGGGTTTTGATATCTTAAAGGGGCAACCTGCAGTTGCTACCATCATTTTTGGACTAATAAATTAATGATATGCTATATACCCATTGATTCTTGAAGAACATAAAGTGCCTTCTGAAAGTATTGAATCCGCTTTACTTTATCCATCTTTTGTTGTGTTACAGCCTGAATTTAAAAAAAATGTAAACACAATTTTGTGTTACTGATCTGCACATAATAGCCCATAATGTTAAAGTTGAATTTTGCTTATAGAAAACATATTCATAAAAATGAAAAGCTGAAATGTCTTGAGTCAATAAGTATTCATCCTCTTTGTTATGTCAAGCCTAAATAAGTTCAGGAGTAAAAATGTGTTTAACAAATCACATAAGTATCATGAGGTCTCCTTCCTAACTCAGTTGCCAGAGAGGAAGGAAACTGCTCAGGGATTTCACTATGAGGCCAATGGTGATTTTAAAACAATTACAGAGTTTGATGGTTGTGGTATGAGAAAACTGAGGATGGATCAACAGAGTGAAAAGAATTAAGCCTGTACAGAATAAAAATATTCCAAAACATGCATCCTGTTTGAAGATACGCTATGCAGAAATCCCTCCGCCATTTCCTGGTTGATAAAATTTGAATACAGTGCATTCGGAAAGTATTCAGACCCCTTGACTTTTTCCACATTTGGCTGCATTCCAGCCTTATTCTATAATTTATTTAATATTTTTTTCCCTTATCAATCTACACATAATACCCCATGATGACGAAGCAAAAACAGTTTTTAAAAAACATTTTTGCAAATGTATAAAAATAAAAACCGGAAATATCACATTTACATGAGTATTCAGACCACAAAATGTGGAAAAAGTCAAGGGGTGTGAATACTTTCTGAAGGCACCGTATCAGAACCCAAAATATAAGCTTGTTTTGTAAACAAATCCAATTTAAACAAACACTGTATAGCCTCAACACATGGATAAAACTAAATGCTGATATCATTGATGGCCAGCCCTTGCATCCGTAGCTATGTCTATGAATTTGAGATTGGTTATATTTCTCCAGCCCCACCCCTTAGCTTTTCACTTTGCCGCTTTGAAGCCCAATAAACTATCAAAATGAGAGATCGCTAATTTAGCTTTTCAATAGTGTTAATTTCATTATTGGTAGTGCAGAGGGTTGATGTGGTGTAATAGGCTCATAGTCAGGTAATATCACAGAGCCACTGGTAGCATACGCTACAATGGTTAGCTTCTCAGACAGATTAGCCAACTAGTGATCTCCACCAGAATATGAGAGGGAGATCGGATTGCACACTGTCTATCACACAATAATTAAATTATACTATTGGGTAATTACGGAAATTATCAGTAACTGATTGATAAGGTTTTACAGTTCAATCTTAGCCAACTAAACAACTGTAACCAAAGTGCCCAAAGTAACCAAACCATACTTACTGTACATAATTTTCAGCAAGTACTGACTGATGCGGAAGAGTAGGCCTACTATGTAATAGAATGGAAAGTGACATTATGCATCAATATTTCATGCCACCTGCATGGCCGATATGATGTTCATTAATTATCTGTATGGCAGTTAAAACAAGCCCAAGGCCCCAGTCTGTGCTTGTTGTGCAATGGCATGTCATTAACCTTTCCCCTACGATGGGATTCCCTTACAAGATCTTCACCATGTTGATGATATAATTATTATAAATTCAATCTCTCCGTTTGGTTGGCGTGTGTTAATTACTTGTCGGTAATGAGCGTCTTCTGATTATGCTGCTTCCTTCCGTCGCTTCAGAGAAAGCAGCATGGTGGCATTAATATGTCTCGGTTCTGTCTCCCCCCCACCACACAACAAGAGCCTCCTCATGGGTGAACACCAGGCGGGCGGCCAAGGCGGGTGCCACCACTACTCATAATAAATGATATTTTCAGTGGGAAAGATCCACTCTAGAATTCATACTTTCTCTGTATAATTATTAGGGGCTTCTTTAATTATCCAGAGCAAGGAAGCAAGGCCCCGCTTATCAATAAATCAGCCAGGACAGTAGAAGCTCAATTGACGGTAAATTTCTGAAATGATCCTATTTACAGACATGCCAATAAGCCACAAGAAAGAGCTGAATACTGTTAAACACTTCTTTCCGTGTTTCTCTTTAGAGGTAATTGCTGTCAGAGATTTAAGGTCTATTGATGCTGGTGGGAGGAGAGGAGTAAAATCAGTAAAGAGGGTAAACCTTTTGCTGTTACACCTGGTAGGACTGAACAGAACCCGCTTCTTAGATCATCACAAACAAGTTGTAACGGCAAATGGCAGTCTGAGTGAGGATGATTCATTCATTCATCAAGGTATTTCCATAAACTAAATAACACAAAAAAAAATTCATCGAACAGCATCAGGGATTTTGACATTTTGCGCAGAAATAAACAAATATGTGTCTGGTCCTGCAGTAACACTGGTAAATCATGTGACAGCATGACAGCAGACTGCTCTGGTAGTAGTAACATGTCATGACGAGGAGCCAAGGCAGAGTGTGTGCTACATTTACATGTTCTTGTTACGGTTTTCTTCCGTTGAAAGAGAGTCGGACCAAAATGCAGCGTGGTTAGTTCGATACATCTTTAATAGACGAAAAAACACGAACAATACAAAAACAATAAACGTAACGTGAAAACCTAAACAGTCTATCTTGTGCTAACACAGACAGAGACATGAACAATCACCCACGAAATACTCAAAGAATATGGCTGCCTAAATATGGTTCCCAATCAGAGACAACGATAATCACCTGACTCTGATTGAGAACCGCCTCAGGCAGCCATAGACTATGCTAGACACCCCACAAAACCCCAAGACAAAAACGCACCACAATAACCCATGTCACACCCTGGCCTGACCAAATAAATGAAGACAAACATAATATACTTTGACCAGGGCGTGACAGTTCTCCTCTGATTACTGTTTCATCCCAGGATCCCGCCCTACACCCACCCGGTGAAGACACTTCTCAATTCACTGATCCTCAACACTAAAAGAGGAGTTTTGTGCATGTCTGTTTTCACTGATATTGTTCATTCTAAACACGAGTTGATGATAGGTCATGATAGGTTTGTCTCACTGACCATCATAGCTCTGTACAAAAACTATGCCAATGGGTTCTAGGCGATGACCCCCACTTCTATTGGTGAAGTGACACTTTGGGGAGGCAATTTGCGGCATTCAGCAACACTCATTGAGCCCTGTGATTTTTTAAAATTACCCAGTCGTAACAGAATAGAACTTAAGGGCCAACTGCATGTTTTTAATTAAAGACAAGTTCCTCTTTGTCTGCGTCCATGCTTAGGTTACTAATCTGAATTCAATAAGTCCATATGTTGTAGGTAGGAGGCTAATGTGTGAACAGGGAAAATATTGAAACCCATTGCATTTAATTTGGCTGTGATCAATTCAGATTGACTGCACTTAACATGCAAATGCTTCTCAGGTCAAATCTCCCTTCCTCTACATTGGCGGTGGTCCCAGAACTGCTGTTCTCCTCCATCCTGCCTCTTACAAGACACCAGCATCCACCCTGCTTGTCAACTAAAATACGTTTTTTAGCCCTTTCTGTAATGTAGGAACTTATAGGTTTCTTATTTTTTTAATCAGAATCTCTACTTCATTTCTCTGAGCATCAAATACAGGCAAAACATGATATACAGTGGGGTCCGAAATTATTGACACCCTTGACAAAGATGAGCAAAAATGACAGTAACAGTTCATTTTAAAGGGTCCTTATTCCATCACTGTAACGGGGATTTTAATTAATTGTTATAATTCATAGTTACTCTGTAATAACAACATCTAACTGGTGATAATTGCTGTCTGTACAGGGGTGTAACAACGAATGCTTGTTACCATGTTAAAAATGTTAAAGTTTCCTATAGCTTCCCAATGCACCATATTTTAGCCTGCACAAACCATGTGATAAATGTTAGCAAATTGAAAACCGACCACCAACACTACAATAATGATCTGGAGACTGATGCCCAGGCAAACGGCAAAAATGGCAAAAATGGGTTCACAAATGGTTCACATGAAAAATACTTTAAATCAAATCAATTCAAATTGTATTTGTCAAATGCGCTGAATACAACAGGTGTACAACCTTACAGTGAAATGCTTACTTAAAAGCCCTTAACCAACAATTCAGTTTTAAGAAAACACCTAAAAAAAATGTATTATAATAATTTAACGCTGCATTTGACAATGGCAATCCGTTTTTAGACATACATTTTTAGACACAATAATAAACAATTATTTTTAATATTGTAAGATAGTAATTCGTGCTTGCCAAATTCTAAGTCTATTAAGCCTGGTTGAATAATAGTTTATAAATTAACTTAAAATGGTCACAAAACAAACTTTTATTCCATCATGTGCATGGGGTCTTGCAAGGGTTTCACAGTTGAGGAACATTCTGACATTTGGATTGGATGCATTGGTATGCATACTTATTTATCCCAGGAATTAAGTCATCAGGTCAAGATCTGCCAAACTTCGTGACATGCTCAAAATAACAACGACCTCGAACATGCCCACCTGTTGACACTGACGCCATGTAACAGTGCTCAAAGAACAGGGTCGAGAAGGTCAGTGTGCAAAATCCAGACATTAAATATTGAATCGAAATAAATAAAATGCTATAGGTTTGCTAGCAAGCTAGCTTACTGTTGGCTAGCTATCTAACTGTAGCTAGCGAGCAAACATTAGCTGCTGTTTTTGTTGCGGGCACCAACTAGGCTAGCTAACTAGTTACCATCTACAGAATAGACTTTCCATGCAAAGTGTTGAGTTTTCAGGGATTGTACTCTAGCTACATAGTTTTCTAACCTTGACTAGCTAGCTAGCTACCTAAAGCTGGCAATATGCTATGGTTGCTCCTCATTAGCTAACTTGCTAGCTAACGTTAGCTGGGCTCGATGGTCTTATCTTCCCTGACCTTGTTCTCAGTGTATTCATACCCCAAGGGTATTATATGAGACACACCCAGTATGTTAACGTTAGCTAGCTCGCTAGCTGTGTCAACACAAGCACTATTATTTTTAGCTGGATAATACAAAAACTAGCTAGGTAGCTAGCTTGGCTATATTCCTAAACTATAGAAATCATGATGACGATAACTAAGGGTAAGGTAGAGTGTCTATTCTAAATTGTCATACATTCTTCTTCTTCTCAACCACAGATTCCCACAAGGTCTCAGACTACAGGAGAGGAAAATGCTTACAATAAAGAAACAGATGAAGATTGGAAGTTATGCAAACAATTACAATACACAGAAGTCAGAATCTATCTGCAATATTAAATCGGATCTATATAAAAAAGAAACAGATGAAGACAGTCTGAGACAGTTGTCAATTTCCATTGATACTTGTAATGTTAAAAAGGAAAGAAAAAGACAATCCCATTTTTCTAAATTTAGCTAGCCATCTAGGCTATTTACCATACTATAGGCTACGGATTTGAGTCACCACTTGAATAGTTATTTTTATGTTATTGAGTAGGCCTATATATTTTATTGTTAGGTATTATTAATTTAATAATAAAAATCCTTAATATTTTGTAAGAAATGTAAGGTATTTTACATGCTGCAATAAAGTTGACTAAAGTAAGCTACAGTATTTTCACTTGATAATGAGTAATAAGTAACTAGAAATTACTGAAGGGTAACACTTCACTTTAAATAGCTAAATCCTCTGTAACAACTAGCGACAACCCTGTACTTACACGTACTGTATGTATTCTGTGGTGCATTGGTATGTTTATTTTCTCACTTGGATGGGGCTTTCAGAAGCTGACGAATAGATTATCAAAATGGCTAACGTACTATATAGGTACACATTAATTACAAGTAAGTACCCCTCAAGATACACTTAAATTTAAGTAGTTAAATCCTGTGTAACACCTAGTAATTGCATTGTACTTATGCACATATTACATGTATTCTGTGGTGTACTTGTGGGTTTATCCTCTCACTTCGATGGCAAGGAGGTTCAGGTTGTCATAATGTGTAACGAATACATTAATTATAAACTGGGATGGCATCCGTATAGTAGACCCAGTCAGTGAGGTTGACCTATAATCTAATCTGTTTTTGTAAACTCAATCAAGTTAACCCAGATGGTACACTTTGGGAGCAAGAGCTAGCAACAACATTAAGTGGAGAGTTTGAAGAGTGCACATTCACTCGTAGGTAATTATAGCCTATTGCGCCTCCAACCTTTGTAATCTTGGACACCCAGCGCATCTGTCCGCAAGAGATAACAACCTTGTGACAGTAATTACTGAATTGAATGCAGCTGAAAAGAAACTAAACACGATATTGGTGAATTTAGTGGAAACTTGTTTGTTTGTAACAAGCATGGTAACAAGCATGTGTTGTTAAACCTCTGTAATTACAGACTGCAATAACCATTACTGTGTAATTATGAATTACAATTAACTACAATACTTTACACATGTAAATACACTGTAATGCTCCAAAAAATGGGGAATTATATTATTATATTCTAATAGAATAGAAAAGAGATGTTTAACAAGTAATACTTTTCTCTCAAAAAGGTAGGGTATTGAAATCCCTGTTTCAATACCTTTCAATCCCTCACCTTGCGAGGATAGTGGCACTGAGCCTTTTTCTAAAATGTTTTATGAGTTGAGGAAAGCATTAGGATGGATCTTAGACCATTTCATAGAGAATCCTTCCAGATCATTGATATCCTTCATCTTCATGTCCCTTCTTCATGTCTGGAGATGGCCATTGCAAAATTTTAATTTCGAGGCCAATTAACCATTTATTTGTGGATGTTGATGTGTGCTTGTCGTTATTGTCTTGGAAGATCCACTTGCAGCCAGGTTTCGACTTCCTGGCAGAGGCCACCAGAAAAAAATAACAAGGGTTTGAGTGAAGAAGCTTAACTGTCCAAGTCGCCACACACCTGTTCAAAGTGTGCACAGTGCCTAAGTAATTTCAATGCACTTTTATGACTCAAAGAAGAGCCTTCAACGATAAGGGGATTTTTTACGCTCTCCTAGCTAGAACTAGAGCAAGCACACTTGTAACTGTTTTGAACACAGCCCTGCATCCCCACCTTTACACAATTACTGTTGTTTAAACAATCCAAACAATCCAAATACTGGGCATAATCCGAAAGCTTGTTCTATTGCCAACATGACTAGCTAAATTATAAAATAAGATCTTATGGTGTTAGGCTTTCAGAAGGCAATAAGAAGAAGAGAAGCAGATTGTCATTTTGGTGCGCACAACATGCAGTCATAAGTACATTCAGATGTGTGATCTTCCTCACAATGCAATAAACATAGGCTCATTCTGTTCGGTATAACGCCATGACTTGTATAAGGCCATAAGCAAACAAGGAAATGCTCATCCAGAAGCGGCACTCCTAGTGGCCGGGGACTTTAATGCAGGCAAACTTAAATCTGTTTTTACCTCATTTCTACCAGCATGTCTCATGTGTAACCTTTACTCTAGACACAGCGATGCATGCCAAGCTCTCCCTCGGCCTCCATTTGGAAAATCTGACCATAATTCTATCCTCCTGATTCCTGCATTCAAACAAAAACTAATGCAGGAATTACAAGCGACTTGCTCAATACGGAAGGGGTCAGATGATGCAGACGCTACACTACAGAACTGTATTGCTAGCACAGACTGGAATATGTTCTGCGATTCATCCAATGCCATTGAGGAGTATACCACCTCAGTCACTGGCTCCATCAATAAGTGCATCAACGACCTCGTCCCCACAGTGACCGTACGTACATATCTCAACCAGAAGCCATGCATTACACTGAGCTAAAGGCTAGAGCTGCCGCTTTCAAGGAGCAGGAGGCTAATCTGGACACTTCTAAGAAATTCCGCCATGCTCTCAGACGAACCATCAAACAGGAAAAGCGTCAATAAATGACTACCGCCCCGTAGCACTCACATCAGTAACCGTGACGTGTTTTGAAAGGCTGGCTGTGGCTCACATCAACACCATCCTCCCGGAATCCCTAGACGCACTCCAATTTGCAAACCGAATCCAGAGATGACAGAATCTCTATCGCACTCCACACTGCCTTTTCCCACCTGCATAAAAGGCACACCTATGTGAGAATGCTGTTAATTGATTACAGCTCAGTGTTCAACACCATAGTGCCCTGGGACTAAACTCTCTGCAACTGGATCCTGGGCTTCCTGATGGGTCTCCCCAAGGTGGCAAGGATAGGCTGCAACACATCTGACATGCTGATCCTCAATACGCTTAGTCCCCTCCTGTACTCTTTGTTCACCCACAACTGCGTGGCCAAGCACAACTTCAACACCATCATTCATTTTGCTGACGACACAACGATGGTAGGCCTGATCACCGACAACGATGACACAGCCTATAGGGAGGAGGTCAGAGACCTGGAAATGAGGTGTCAGGACAACAACCTCTCCCTCAATGTGAACAAGACAAAGGAGATGATCGTGGACCACAGGAAAAGGAGGGCCGAACAGGCCCCCATTAACCTCTCTCTGATTTGTGGGACACTAAGCGTACCACCTAGACAACAGGCAGTGAAATTGCAGGGCGCCAAATTCAAACTACAGAAATCTCATAATTAAAATTCCTCAAACATACAAGTATTATACACCATTTTAAAGATAAACTTCTTGTTAATTCAACCACAGTGTCCAATTTCAAAAAGCCTTTATGGCGAAAGCACACCATGTGATTATGTTAGGACAGCGCCTAGCCACAAAAAAAACATACAGACATTTTCCAGCCAAGAAGAGGGCTCACAAAAGTCAGAAATAGCGATGTTACAAAATAAATGTTTGTTTTATTCAATACATTCCCTCTTTATGTCCAAAAACCTCAGTTTAAATTGGTGCGTTATGTTCAGTAATGCTGTCTCAAATAACATCCGGCAAAATTGCAGAGAGCCAAATCAAATTACAGAAATACTCATCACAACATTGATGAAAGATGCAAGTGTTATACATAGGTTTAAAGATAAACTTCTTGTTAATCCAGCCGGTGTCAGATTTCAAAAAGGCTTTACGGTGAAAGCAAACCATACTATTATCTGAGGATAGCACCCCATCAAACAAACACAGACAATCATATTTCATCCCGCCAGGCACGACACAAAACTCAGAAATGACGATCTTCTTTTGTTGGCACTCCAAGATGTCCCGGAAACATCACAATTGGTCATTTTGTTCGATTAATTCCGTCGTTGTATATCCAAAATGTCCATTTATTTGGCGTGTTTGTTCCAGAAAAACACCGGTTCCAACTCGCACAACATGACTACAAAATATCTAATAAATTACCTGTAATCTTTGTCCAAACATTTCAAACAACTTTCCTAATAAAACTTTAGGTATTTTTTTACGTAAATAATCGATAACATTTAAGATGGCATAAACTGCGTTCAATGGTGTATAAAAACAAAGTGGAGCGAGCTTTCAGGTCACGCGCCCCAACCACAACAGTACACTTCGTTCTGAACAGGGCTACTTCATTTCTCAAAGGAAAAACATCAACCAATTTCTAAAGACTGTTGACATCATGTGGAAGCGATAGGGAACTGCAAGCAACTGACTTAGAATACTAGATTCCCATTGAAAACCCATTGAAAAGAGAGTGACCTCAAAAATAAATCATTCCTGGTTGGTTTGTCCTTGGGGTTTCGCCTGCAAAATAAGTTATGTTATACTCACAGACATCATTCAAACAGTTTTAGAAACTTCAGAGTGTTTTCTATTTTTATATTATCGATTACATATTTTAAAAACAACCTGAGGATTGATTATAAAAAACATTTGACATGTTTCTGTGGACATTACGGATACTATTTGGAATTTTCGTCTGCGTTGGTCGTGACTGCTCAAGCCTGTGGATTTCTGAACATAACGCGCCAAACAAACAGAGGTATTTTGGAAATAAAAATAATCTTTATGGAACAAAAGGAACATTTATTGTGTAACTGGGAGTCTCGTGAAAACATCCGAAGATCATCAAAGGTAAGCGATTAATTTTATTGCATTTCTGATTTTCGTGACCAAGCTACTGTGATGCTAGGTGTTCATAATGTTTTGTCTAGTGATCGATAAACTTACACAAACGCTTGGATTGCTTTAGCTGTAAAGCATATTTTCAAAATCTGACACGACAGGTGGATTAACAGAGCTAAGCTGTGTTTTGCTATGTTGCACTTTCATGAATATAAATATTTTTTGTAATATTATTTGAATGTGGCGCTCTGCAAAGTTATGCCGTGAGGCGCACGGTGTCCCCAGTGCGCAGGCATAGCCTGGTGTGCTACATGGCAGCTCCTCGTATCGGCCGGGCTAGAGTGGGCATCGAGCCAGGAGCAATGAAGCCGGCTCAGTGCATCTGGTCTCCAGTGCGTCTCCTCAGCCCGGGTTATATGGCACCAGCCCTACGTACGGTGTCCCCGGTTCGCCAGCACATCCCAGTGCGGTCTGTTCCACCCCGCCGCACTTGCCGAGCTACGGGGAGTACCCAGCCAGGACAGGTTGTGCAGGGTCGGTGCTCGAGACCTCCAGTGCGCCTCCACGGTCCGGTCCATCCGGTGCCTCCTCCACACACCAGGCCTCCTGTGGCAGCCCCACGCACCAGGCTGTCTCTCCGTCTCCTCCCTCCAGAGTCTCCCACCTGTCCAGCGCTTCCAGAGCCTTCCTCCCATCTGGAGCTGCCAGAGCCGCCCGCCAGCAGGAGCTGCCAGAGCCGCCCGTCAGTCAGGAGCTGCCAGAGTCGCCTTTCACTCCGGTGCTGCCGGAGTCTCCCGCCTATTCGAGGCCCGCTGCAAGGGTTCCCAGTCCGAGGTCGGCGGCGAGGGTCACCGCTCCAAATGCGCCACTTAAGTGGGCCAAGACTATGGTGGAGTGGGGTCCACGTCCCGCGCCAGAGCCGCCACCGCGGGCAGATGCCCACCCAGACGCTCCCCTATGGGTTTAGGTTTTGCGGCTGGTATCCGCACCTTTGGGGGGGGGGTACTGTCACGCTCTGACCGTAGATTGCTTTGTATGTTTCTATTTTTAGTTTGGTCAGGGTGTGATGTGGGTGGGTATTCTCTGTTGTATGTCTAGGTGTTGTGTTTCTATGTTTAGGCCTGGCTGCTTATCATTGTCTCTGATTGAGAACCACTATGGGTTTCCCACTATGGGTGTGGGTAGTTGTTTTCTGTTGTGTGTCTGCACCAGCCAGAACTGTTTCGGTCGTTCGCCTTGTTATTTTTGAGATTTTAGTGTTCTTTAAATAAATATGGACACATACCACGCTGCACCTTGGTCCTCTCCTTCCAACAGCCGTTACACATGCCTCCAGTATCTTGAATGCCCTTTCGACTTCCACTCTCCAACAAAGTCATTTGGGGACCTCCTCTCAGCAGGGCGGTAGGTAAGAGGTGCGACCACCGTGCTGATGCCCCGGATAAACCCCAGGAATTGCTGGACTGCTTTCAAGGAGTTGGGGATGGGCTATGACTTGACTGCACTGACGCATTGCTCCTCCATCTCCACTCGCTTTGTGGAGGGGCGGCAGCTAACCTAGTGGTTAGAGAATTGGGCCAGTAACCGAAAGGTTTCTGGATCGAATCCCCAAACTGACAAGGTAAAATTCTGTCATTCTGCCCCTGAACAAGGCAGTTAACCCACTGTTCCCCAGTAGGTCGTCATTGTAAATAAGAATGTATTCTTAACTGACTTGCCTACATAAGGGATGCTTGTTGCATTTCCCTTATGGCTGATGAGGATCTTACTAGATGTCCGTGGGTGTTATTAAAATAGGCCGAAGGCCTCAGGTCGTCCTCCGGGAAGTCAACAAATAAAGTTCCCAGGACACTCGGTGTCCACGATATAAATGTTGAATTGTTGTTCCGGAAAATTCCAATAGATGGTGACTGGCTGTATATGACAAATGGATAAATGGATAATTCATCAACAAATGGACATGGTCATTTCTCGGACACGGAACAAACTTCAAAGACGAAACACGGTAAGCCAAATGTACGTTCAGCCTAGAAACAAGATGGCCCCCGAGGCCACAATGCTCTTTGAGTTAATGCACATTTTGTCGGATTTTAAGTCGAAAACAGTAATACAGCGCTAATTTCGCCTCTTCACGTCAAAATACATAAACCTGTGGTGCAAGGAAAAATAGAACCAGACATTTATCTATCGTGCTGTGCTTTACGAGAAACCGTACAATGTTCATTTCGTGATGTTTAAAATGAATGATTTATAGATCCAGTTATAGATCCAGTTGAGGCATGTTAAGGCAAATCCTTTAAGGCGAGATTCCGTTAAGGTGAGATTCTGTGATTTTCTGTACTCACACACACATACAGTCAATATGGAGTGACACAGTGTGCGGCTTACAGAAACACAGAGCCTGCAATAGTTACCTGCGATCGAACCATCAAAGAACAGCATCTGAAATATGTGATAGTTGATGAAACATCACCAAATGGACAGGCTGAAATGAACACTGAAAGTGTGGGCAAATGGCATCCCCATAGCTTCTAGGCTGTGCCGATCCCCATTTGACCGTAGCTAGCTAGGTCTGACTGCAGCGAGCGGCCAAAAAGTAGGCCCGGAATTAATCCTGACTAGTAGTGATGCATGCTTTGGCCATATTGCAGCCTCTGGGTCACACAGAGACATACTGTTTCGATGGTCTCAACGGGGGGAGGTTGGGCTGGATAAGCCACAGAGTTATTCTATCTGCGCTCGGCGGTTCATGTAGTCTGACATATCCAAGTTTCTCCCTAAGGATATAACAAGGATTTACAGGTTATGCTCTAACTCTGCTTCTGTGCAGACAATTTACACAATTCCTTTTAGCCATGTGATCAGGGTCACCTGTACCTCTACATATATCAACATGAAAAGATTGAAGGGCCCCTTCATATGTAAAAGAACAATTATGAAGGCTTACATCATAACAGAAAGGGAAACAAATGGCACCAACATAGTCCCCAAGCTGTGTTGAGTTAAAGGAGTTGCCCCACTTGACCATAGCTCGCTCGGTCAGACCGCATCGTGTGTACAAAAAGTAGGCCCGGAATGAAGCCGGACTAGTAGTGATTTCAACATGCTTTGGACATATTGCGGCCACTGGGTCACACAGTTTTCGATGGGCTTAACTGGGGGAGGTTGGAGTGGATAAGAAACAGAGTTATTCTAGCTGTACTCGGTGGTTCATGTAGTCTGACACATCCGAGTTTCTCCCTAAGGATAACATGGGTTTACAGGTCATGCTCTAATTCTGCTTCTGTGCAGGCAATTTTCAAAATTCCTTTTGCCACCTGTTCAGTGTCACCTGTATCTCTACAGATATCAACAAGAAAATATTGAATGTCCGCTTCATATGTTAAAGAGGAAGTACGAACTTTACCATCAAATTTAGCTGATATCCAGAAATCAGCAGGCTTACATCAACACAGAAAGGGAAACAAATTGCATCCCCATAGTCCCTAGGCCATGCCGAGTTCAATGAGATACCCCACTTGACCGTAGCTTGCTCGGTATGACGTTAGCGACCGCGTAAAACAGTAGGCCCAAATGAAGCCTGTCCTAAATTTGATGTGCTTTTGGGTGACAGCAGCAGAATCGTTGAGGCCAGTTCACATCTTTCCAAATTTTCATATATGTGATTAGGCAACCCTTATGAGCTGGTACATATTATAAACTAATTTTTTATCTTGTTTTTTTGTCCTTTTTGGAAGACCTACAAGTTCCATCTAGGTAGTGCTATGTATCCATGTGTAGTCTGAATGTAATATATTTCCAGATTATGGTTGGGGAGCACATAAAGAGCCACATATGTGAAGAGCAGCTGTCTCTGACGTTTTTGGGGTAAGATATTGACATCCAGAAAGGTCTCGCCACAAGGCCAAAAATGAAGCGTGATCTAAATTTGAGGTGTTTTTGGGTGACAGAGGCAGAACCATTAAGGTTAGAAGCATAATTCAACCACAGAAATGTTCCTAAGGTCCTCCCGATCTGTGCAAACCTAACATTGATCGTGCGGAATTAACCCGTAACAGTGAAAATAAAGTGTTTTCTTGTAACAGTTTACATTGACATCTCTCCCCATAGGAATACATTGCCTGCTCCCCTAACTTCAACTCAGGTCCTCCGAGAGAGAGAAAGAAAGAGAGAATTAGGGAGAGCATACTTAAATTCAAACAGGACACCGGAATAAGACAGGAGAAGTATATAACAAACTGACCCCCAAGCCCCCCGACACATAAACTACTGCAGCATAAATACTGGAGGCTGAGACAGGAGGGGTCAGGAGACACTGTGGCCCCATCCGATGATACCCCCGGACAGGGCCAAACAGGAAGAATATAACCCCACCCACTTTGCCAAAGCACAGCCCCCACACCACTAGAGGGATATCTTCAACCACCAACTTATCATCCTGAGACAAGGCCGAGTATAGCCCACAAAGATCTCCGCCATGGCACAACCCAAGGGGGGGGCGCCAACCCAGACAGGAAGATCACATCAGTGACTCAACCCAATCAAGTGACGCACCCCTCCTAGGGGAAAGAGCACCAGTAAGAGCACCAGTAAGCCAGTGACTCAACCCCTGTAATAGGGTTAGAGGCAGAGAATCCCAGTGGAAAGAGGGGATCCAGTCAGGCAGAGACAGCAAGGGCGGTTCGTTGCTCCAGAGAATTTCCGTTCACCTTCACACTCCTGGGCAAGACTACACTCAATCATATGACCCACTGAAGAGATGAGTCTTCAGTAAAGACTTAAAGGTTGAGACCGAGTTTGCGTCTCTCACATGGGTAGGCAGACCATTCCATAAAAATGGAGCTCTGTAGGAGAAAGCCCTGCCTCCAGCTGTTTGCGTAAAGATTCTAGGGACAATTAGGAGGCCTGCGTCTTGTGACCGTAGCGTACGTGTAGGTATGTACGGCAGGACCAAATCAGAGAGATAGGTAGGAGCAAGCCCATGTATGCTTTGTAGGTTAGCAGTAAAACTTTGAAATCAACCCTTGCCTTGACAGGAAGCCAGTGTAGGGAGGCTAGCACTGGAGTAATATGATCAAATTGTTTGGTTCTAGTCAGGATTCTAGCAGCCGTATTTAGCACTAACTGACATTTATTTAGTGCTTTATCCGGGTAGCCTGAAAGTAGAGCATTGCAGTAGTCTAAATTAGGAGTAACAAAAGCATGGATACATTTTTGCAATGTTACATAGATGGAAAAAAAGCTCTCCTTGAAACAGTCTTGATATGTTCGTCAAAAGAGAGATCAGGGTCCAGAGTAACGCCGAGGTCCTTCACAGTTTTATTTGAGACGACTGTACAACCATTGATATTAATTGTCAGATTCAACAGAAGATCTCTTTGTTTCTTGGGACCTAGAACAAGCATCTCTGTTTTGTCCGAGTTTAAAAGTAGACAGTTTGCAGCCATCCACTTCCTTATGTCTGAAACACAGGCTTCTAGCGAGGGCAATTTTGGGGCTTCACCATGTTTCATTGAAATGTACAGCTGTGTGTCATCCGCATAGCAGTGAAAGTTAACATTACGTTTTCGAATGACATTCTCAAGAGGTAGAATATATAGTGAAAACAATAGTGGTCCTAAAACGGAGCCTTGAGGAACACCGAAATTGAGTTGATTTGTCAGAGGACAAAGACAAACAGAGACAAACTGATATCTTTCCGACAGATAAGATCTAAACCAGGCCAGAACGTGTCTGTGTAGACCAATTTGGGTTTCCAATCTCTCCAAAAGAATGTGGTGATCGATGGTATCAAAAGCAGCACTAAGGTCTAGGAGCACGAGGACAGATGCAGAGCCTCGGTCTGATGCCATTAAAATGATGCCATGCATTCAACCCTCTGTAAATCAGTCAGTTCTTAATGTAAAAACTGCCCCAATGTGTTTACTTTCAGCTTTCTGTGAGTGCCTTAAATCATGGTCATAGGGGCTGTTTCGAAGGGTTATAAAGGTCCCATCTTTCCAAAATGTCATATTTGTGATTTGGCAACCCTCATGAACTGTAAATCAATTTGTGTCTGTCTGTCTGTCTGTTTGTCTTTAGAACTGACCTGCGATTGGAGGAGGCTTTCCTCATCTGCAGGAGCCAGGAGAAAATAACCCATTACTCACAATCATTTCAACTTTATACCCCTTATTTTCTTTCTATCCAATAATTATGTTTTGGACTGTCATCTCACAATAAACTAAAGTGATGGAAAAATAATCAGTTTACCTCAATGCTGGTGTTGAGGGCATGAACACTCTGGGGGGGGAATAACCAAATGTTTAAATGTTTGACTGACTTTACGAACTACACTAAGTAAAAAAAAAAAGTTTTACTCCAACAAAGCTACCATAATTAAGAAGCAGTTTACCTCTCAGCTGTTGAGGTCACCACAAGCTCTATGAAAAAAAGTCTGCATTATTCCCAATTAGTTACTTAACAATAAATGATTGAGACTGTCAACTGACTATACAAACGAAACTGGTGGAATGAAGAGGTAATACTTTACCTCTCTATGCCGAGTGTCTATGTGCGCAGTTATGAGCCTGAGAAAAAAATAACACATTACACACATTAATAGCGGTGCACAATGGCTAGTTTCCATGGCTAGTAGCGGTGCACAATGGCTAGTTTCCATCTTCCCGCCTGACCATCTATCTCATTGAGCTAATGGCTAGTTAACTAGGTAGGTAATGTTACTAGCTGGCTAGCTAGGCGCATAAGCTAGGTAGCGGGGAGTAATGCTTATTGACTAGTTGCCATCTTCCCACCTGAGCAGCTAGCTAGCTAATGTTAGTTAACCAATGCAAATGTACCTAGCTAACGTTAGTACATTAGTATTGGCTAGCTATCATTAGGCAGTTTGTCGGGCAGGAAGATGGCTAACCTTGTGGCTTTGGCAAGCTCAATAAAATGCATTTGTTTAAATCGCGTTGGACTAGTAACCGAAAGGTTGCAAGTTCAAATGCCCAAGCTGACAAGGTACATATCTGTCGTTCTGCCCCTGAACAGGCAGTTAACCCACTGTTCCTAGGCGTCATTGAAAATAAGAATTTGTTCTTAACTGACTTGCCTAGTTAAATAAAGGCAAAAAAAATGTCAAGTGCTTATCTGTGACCTTCCTCACAGATGCCTAAAAGGCAGATCATCCCTCCTTCGGCTGCTTTCGCCCCTCTCGCCACTCAACCAAATACTGTCTACCCTCATCATTTCCATCCAGCCATTCCCTGTTACAAAACATGTCGATACATAGTTGGGGACGATAAAATATTTCCCTTCATCGACACCTTCGGTCCACTTAACTATGGCGAACATAGCTAATGGCTAGCTAGCTAACTAAGTTACATATACTACAATAGCCAACTGAAAACAATGGTGAGAAAGAACTAGAGGATGCACTGCAATGTGAAGGTCAACCGTTGAATTCAAAATCGGACGACATCACATAGTTGACATTTCTGAAGAAAAATACAAATTGAACATTTGTATTAATGTATTCAATTAAATTGTTTGTAAATAGTCAACTATACTTTTTTAATATGTTGTTTTATATTGAGTTGTTCCATTTTTTCTGAGTATTACCTGATCTTTGGTGTGTGATACCAACAAGAGAAGCAGTTCTTCCCACAACTTTCCTTTTCCATCCTTGCTGCACTCTACAGAGCTAGCCTGCAAACTTTTTACACTTTTCAATCTTTCATCAAGAGTGAACCAGCACATAGAATAGTTAAATATGAAAGCCATCTTCTGGATTCAGAGGAAAAACGTTGCACATCATTTCTGGCCAGCTAAATTAGCAGTGACAAGATATAACTGTGTAGCTAGCTAGCTACTGAAATTGAGTTATTGTCTGGACTAGCCATCAGCTTTGTTCGATGGATCTTCGAAATGTGTTAAACTTCTTGTCGAAGCCATTGGAGGAAGGCTGCAGATGCACCAAAGATTTTGATCAGTGGATGCACTAGCTAGCTACTATGTAGCATGCGGTCTACAAGGGTGCCGCCATTTTTTGTGCAAGAAGCCGTTCAACCACACTAGATTGTTGATTTAGGTAGGATTTAATAATATATTTAGCTAGCTATCTAAGTGGTAACTAACTTGCAATAGACTTCAATTTAAGACTACAGTACAGCTTGGTAGATAACAAGTTATAGCCTACAAGTGTGCTGCCATTTTGTGTGGAATTAGTAAATTAGTAATTATTGTTAGTACCAATTATGACTGTTGATTGTAATTAACGTTAGCTATATCTGATAAGTAGATGGAATGAATGGCTCAGTTCAAGATTATATTAAATGACTGTCAATTACCTCTTCGGGGACACTATTCTAACATCACAATGAATGACAATGGCCACAATGAAAGAAGAAACTTTACGGTAAGTCAACCTCCCGCTGCGTACCCGCTCTAGCACCAGGGTACAACAGCACACTTCTGTATGTTGTAAAGGTGTTACATGGTCGCTGCCCATACCATTGCATAGTGCAGAAAATACACAAGAGTTCAGGGGCCTTGCTTTAACAAAGTTAACCATTTTCATTGTAGTGTCCAAACCGTATTTCAAGCTGTCAGGCACTCCCTTGGCAGCAAGAGCCTCTTGGTGGATGCTGCAGTGTACCCAAGTGGTGTTGGGAGCAACTGCTTGCACGTGTGTTACTACTCCATTAGGTCTCCCTGTCATGGGTTTTGCGGCATCAGTACAGATACCAACATGAGAAGCAGCTAAGTTTGGCTACATACCGTTAGTGGAATTCCCACGAGAGAGTAACGGTTAATGTGATTGGATGTTAATTATTTGACTAGGCTACCTGTATTTGACAAGGTGTTGTTATTTCGCTGATTTAATTTTTAATCAATTTTATTATTGACAGTGAAACGGGGCTACGCAGGCGAGAGAAAAAAAACTCACCCAAATGTATAGCCCAGTTGGAAAATATAAATGGACTGTTTGAAAATGTGAAGAATAAAATAAAAAAAAAATGAAACATATTTTTTATTTGGCGTAGCCTCGACGGCATTGCGTACCCCAGTTTGGGAATACCTGGTCTAGAGGACATCATCAAAGTCATGAATCTGGTGGGTGGGAGAATTCCGTTAGTGCCTCAAAATATTTATTTATAAGTCTTTTGATGAGATGAAACAGTACATTGAAATTCAGTACATGTGTGAGAATTGTTGTCTTAGCATGATGGAACATTCTGATACAAAGTTGTACTGCAGGAGTTGTGAGAAGGCAATAGAAAAATTGGAAGACCACATTTTTTTATAAAAGAGCAAATTCTGAATATGTTGCAGGAACCTGAGATTAAAAACAATCCAAAGCATAGATTTAATAGAGTTAAAGAGAACCCAGCTTCTATAGATAATACAGTTGAAGTCGGAAGTTTACATTCACTTAGGTTGGAGTCATTAAAACTCGTTTTTCAACCACTCCACAAATTTCTTGTTAACAAACTATACTTTTGGCAAATCGTTTAGGACATCTACTTTCTGCATGACACAAGTAATTTTTTCCAACAATTGTTTACGTACAGATTATTTCACTTATCATTCACTGTATCACAATTCCAGTGGGTCAGAATTTAACATACAATAAGGTGACTGTACCTTTAAACAGCTTGGAAAATTCCAGAAAATTATGTCATGGCTTTAGAAGCTTCTGATAGGCTAATTGACATCATTTGAGTCAATTGGAGGTGTACCTGTGGATGTATTTCAAGGCCTACCTTCAAACTCAGTGCCTCTTTGCTTGACATCATGGGAAAATTAAAAGAAATCAGCCCAGAAATATAATTATAGACCTCCTCAAGTCTGGTTAATCCTTGGGAGCAATTTCCAAACAACTGAAGGTACCACGTTCATCTGTACAAACAATAGTATGCAAGAATAAACACCATGGGACCACGCAGCCGTCATACTGCTCAGGAAGGAGACGCATTCGGTCCCCTAGAGATGAACGCACTTTGGTGCGAAAAGTGCAAATCAATCCCAGAACAACAGCAAAGGACCTTGTGAAGATGCTGGAGGAAACAGGTACAAAAGTATCTATATCCAAAGTAAAACGCGACCTGTATTGACATAACCTGAAAGGCCGCTCAGCAAGGAAGAAGCCACTGCTCCAAAACCGCCATAAAAAAGCCAGATTATGGTTTGCAACTGCACATGGGGACAAACATCATACTTTTTGGAGAAATGTCCTCTGGTCTGATGAAACAAAAATAGAACTGTTTGGCCATAATGACCATCGTTATGTTTGGAGGAAAAAGGGGGAGGCTTGCAAGCCGAAGAACACCATCCCAACCGTGAAGCACGGGGGAGGCAGCATCATGTTGTGGGGGTGCTTTGATGCAGGAGGGACTGGTGCGCTTCACAAAATAGATGGCATCATAAGGAGGTAAAATTATTATTATTAAATTATTATTAAGCAACATCTCAAGGCATTAGTCAGGAAGTTAAAACTTGGTCGCAAATGGGTCTTCCAAATGGACAATGACCCCAAGCATACATCCAAAGTTGTGGCAAAATGGCTTAAGGACAACAAAGTCAAGGTATTGGAGTGGCCATCACAGAGCCCTGACCTCAATCCTATAGAACATTTGTGGGCAGAATTGAAAAAGCCTGTGTGAGCAAGGAGGCCTACAAACTTGACTCATTTACACCAGCTCTGTCAGGAGGAATGGACCAAAATTCAACCAACTTATTGTGGGAAGCTTGTAGAAGGCTACCCAAAACGTTTGACTGAAGTTCAACAATTTAAAAGGCAATGCTACAAAATACTAATTGAGTGTATGTAAACTTCTGACCCACTGGGAATGTGATGAAAGAAATAAAAGCTGAAATAAATCATTCTCTCAAATATTATTCTGACATTTCACATTCTTAAAATAAAGTTGTGATCCTAAGTGACCTAAGACAGGGAATTCTTACTACGATTAAATGTCAGGAATTGTGAAAAAAATGAGTTTAAATGTATTTGGTTAAGGTGTTTGTAAACTTCCGTCTTCATCTGTATATGTGGTGGGAAGATGGAACTGTCGCTTCTAAATTCTCCCAAAATTCTGTCCCTTCAGTTCAGTTGTGACGGAGTTCCAATATTTTTATCCTCATCATTTCGCATTTGGCCACTCCCTTTGTACTATTAAAGTACGTGTTCATGTGTGGCTTTTTGGGCCCAAACCATAAACCGCAGAAGGACTTGTTTGGTTCTCAGATGTACAGGAAGCTCATTAACGCTTTGGTAGATGAATGTATTACTTTGCATGATCAAGGTGTCAAATGGGAAAATCCTGAAGGGTCTTTTGTGACTAGCAAAGTCTTTCCTTTAATTTTAATCGGTGACAGTTGCCAGACCTCTTCTTCAAAACTTTAAACAGTTTGATGTTGAATTTAGCTGCTCTAGTTTGTCTCCAAAAAGGTTCTGTAAAGGGAAGAAGGCATACACATTCATATTATTTTGAGAACTGTCAACTCAGAAATCAGTCTCAGACCGATGTATTTATTGATTAAGCACTAGAGTCTGGCAAAGCAGTAAAGGGAACTAATGCACCAGTGTTTTATCTCGGCTTGAGCATTTTAACATAATAGAGGGACCTATCCCAGATTATATGCACAATGTGCTATTGGGGATTGCCAGGAGCATGACCAGTTTATGGTTAAATAGCAAAAATTCTGAGATGTTATGGTATATGGGGTAGATCAACTCAACATCTAGATTACATACTTTTGAACATAAAGCCACTTTGCAACGTGTACCACATTCGATCACCCAAAAAACATTTTGGAAGGCACAAAAATACACGTGGTCAAGGAATCTTGACAGTTTGTTACCTAAACTCATTGGTTAAAACTTATTAAGGGAGTATCTCTACTACTTGGCGAGACCATTACCAAAAGTCATATTTCTGAGTCAAAGGTTTTGCTTGAAGATTTTCTCAAAGAAATGCAATGTCTTCATAGGGTGGGTAATGTTTCTTTCAGCATCCATCTTTGCCTCTACCTGCCAAGAAGTTTTTGCAATTGGGTTCCTCTGGACTCATTCCAGTTTTGTTTTCAAGTAGGATATTGCAAATCTGATAGATATGGTCAAGAGCTCTCAAGGAGTTAAAACACGTGACATATAGTTGCAGTGGTGTCACTGGCATTGGTAGTCCCAAAATTCAAACTCTTAGTAAACACGAATTTATCGTTTTGCCCAAACATATAGTACAGAGAGACGTAGTGAAATACACTATGTATACAAAGTTAGTGTATTCACTAACTTCAAGTGGTGTATTCAGCTCTTCAGCTGTAAAATTGAGCACACCTGTCACGACTTCCTCCTTGTTCGGGCAGCGTTCGGCGGTCGATGTCACCGGTCTTCTAGCCATCACCGATCCACCTTTCATTTTCCATTTGTTTTGTCTTGTTTTCCCACATGCCTGGTTTACATTCCCTCATTACTTGTCATTTATTTAACCCTCTGTTCCCCCCATGTCTGTGTGTGAAATTGTTTGTTGTTTGTTGCTTGTGCACATTTTGACTGGTGTGCGATGGGTTTTGTACCCATATTCTGTATTTCTGGATGCCGTTGGTTTTGATAATTAAACTGCTCCGGTTATTACCCAGTTCTGCTCTCCTGCGTCTGACTTTCCTGCCACCAGTTACGCACCCCTTACAACACCGCCATGCAATCTCCATAGACAAACATTGGCAGTATAATGGCTTTACTGAAGAGCTCTGTGACTTTCAATGTGGCACCGTCATACGATGCCACCTTTCCAACAGGTCAGTTTGTCAAATTTCTGCCCTGCTAGAGCTGCCCTTGTCAATTGTAAGTGCTGTTATTGTGAAGTGGAAATGTCTAGGAGCAACAAAAGCTCAGCCGTGAAGTGGTAAGCCACACAAGCTCACAGAATGGGACCGCCGAGCGCTGAAGTGCGTTGCATGTAAAAATCATCTGTCCTCAGTTGCAACACTCACTACCGAGTTCCAAATTGCCTCTGGAAGCAACGTCAGCACAATAAATGTTAGTCGGAAGCTTCATGAAATGGGTTTCCATGGCGGAGTAGCACAACACAAGCCTAAGATCACCATGCGCAATGCCAAGTTTTGTCTGGAGTGGTGTAAAGCTTGCCACCATTGGACTCTGAGTGATGAATCACGCTTCACTATCTGGCAGTCCGCCGGGGTAATCTGGGTTTGGCGGATGCCAGGAGAAAGTTACCTGCCTGAATGCACAGTGCCAACTGTAAAGTTTAGTGGAGGAGGAATAATGGTCTGGGGCTGTTTTTCATGGTTCGGGCTTAGCCCCTTAGTTGCAGTGAAGGGAAATTTTAATGCTACAGCATACAATGACATTGTAGATGATTCTGAGCTTCCAAATTTGTGGCAACAGTTTGGGGAAAGTCCTTTCCTGGGGCATGACAGTGCCCCGGTGCACAAAGCATGGTCCATACAGAAAAGGTTTGTCGCAATCAGTGTTGAAGAACTTGATTGGCCTGCACAGAGCCCTGACCTCAACCCAATTGAACACCTTGGGATGAGTTGGAATGCCGACTGCGAGCTAGGCCTAATCGCCCAACATCAGTGCCCGACCTCACTAATGGTGTTGTGGCTGAATGGAAGCAAGTCCCCGCAGCAATTTTCCAACATCTAGTGGAAATCTTTCCCAGAAGAGTGGCAGCTGATATAGCAGCAAAGGGGGGACCAACTCCATATTAATGCCCATGATTTTGGAATGAGATGTTAGACGAGCAGGTGTCCACATACGTTTGGTCATGTAGTGTATTTCAAAATCATTGTAAATGGAGAAGTGATACATTCGGAATATTACATGTGTATACAAACACAATTCTTATACTGTTATCTTGGATGATGTTGATCACATCCTTTTCTCTGTGAAGACCTTTATTTTCTTTGATCACGATAATGGGGTAACGTTTTATGCTACTGGAAGATATTTTACAAAGGGAAAGCACCACTTCTGCTCAACCATCGCTAACCCTTTTTGAACCTGTCACGAAAACCCTTGCTAATTTAACTGCAATTCCTGTTTCTAGAATAAAAGTAAATATTTGTTCATGCAAACCATATGTACATGGAATTTGTCATGGGCCGAAAACATGAATGTATGGACTATGAATTATTTAGAACTTTTAACTTAAAAAAATATATTTAAAATAATTTGTGAAATGAAATGCTTTTATTAATGTGAACCGTGTCAAATAAATTGCTTGAAATTTGAAATTGATTCTTGTCTTGGAATATTGAAGACTCGTGTTAAAAGGAACCACCAGCTTTCATATGTTCTCATGTTCTGAGCAAGGAACTTAAACGTTAGCTTTTTTACATGGCACATATTGCACTTTTACTTCCTTCTCCAGCACTTTGTTTTTGCATTATTTAAACCAAATTGAACATGTTTCATTATTTATTTGTGGCTAAATGGATTTTATTGATGTATTATATTAAGGTAAAAGAAAAGTGTTCATTCAGTATTGTTGTAATTGTCAATATTACAAATAAATACAAAAAATTGGCCGATTAATCGGTATCGTCTTTTTTTGGTTCTCCAATAATCGGTATCGGTGTTGAAAAATCACAAACGGTCGACCTCTAGTAGAAATGATTGTTGAAAAAAAGTCTAGGTTGGAACTGTTGCTGTTAAAATACAAGTAATCATTTTTCTTCTGAACTGGAATAAACTGATTGAAGCACCATATTTTTGGAGAACGTTTCTTTGGGACCCTCAATGTTCTTACAACGTGTCAAGTATCTTATATTCTGAGAACATGGCAATCACGTTCTGTGTATGTTTGGTGGGACATTGCTAGAATATTCGGTAACACTTTTACTTGACAACCAGCGTCATAACACTGTCGTGACGTTGTATTAGTTAATGTGACGACTGTTGTTCATCGAATGATTAAAAGTTTCTAATTGCGTGATTATCTGAATCAAGCAATTATTAACTCATTGACCTGGGGCACCATGGGAAAAGTAGTTATTATTGAGTTTCTATTTCCCAAATTAACTCAAAGAATATCAGAATATCGATTTTACAACAGCCGCTAATTAACCAGTTGCCTCTACCAATCTCGTTCTGAACGTCGTATAGCCCGAGAATCTGCACGGACCCGGGTCTCACCAATGAATTCGTACCGCACCAATCTTATTTGAATATTTATTTACTAAAAAGCTAAAATGATTATAAAAGATACACATAGACAAAACACATGATAGGTTATTGATTAGAACTTAGTATAATGGGCCAACACACTATGGCGCGTGTTACCCTCAATGAGGATTTCAAAAGAGAGAGAAAAACAGAAAGTACACAAAATAAATATACAGTACATTTGTGTGAATTTGTCAGCTATGCTATTCTAACCCTAGCCTTGCCCCAAACTGCCGCTCTTATGGGTCAGTATATAATGATGTAATTACGTGGGGATGATCTCAGAGGATTCTCTGCGTATGCCTTCTGCTGTTCGATGACGCGCTACTCCAGCGCACCTCTCTGAGAGTCCTCCCGATGTCAGTGTCCTTTTTGGCTTAGGAGTCTGTGTCCTCTCCCTTTGCTCTCGAATGGATCTTCTGAGGACAGACAGCTCTGCAGCTCAGAGCTCAAAGCATAGGAATGAAACCCTTTAGATAACACAATTCGATGGGAGATGGAGGCTAGGTGGTTCAACTTGAAATCAGCTGTTAGATACAGTTACTCATCCGTAGCTTGGGTAGAAAATTATTTCTATGTCATCAAACTTGCGTTCTGGGTTCGTTGACTTTTTAGACCTTGCTGCAGCTGGGGTTACATAGTCTTCCTGTAAATTCTATACTCACAGGTTTCATACCCTTGGGTCAGAAGTGGGCGTAACCGCCTTTAGGGCAGTTCTCTGGGTGTACCAAGTTAATGAGGCAAATTTGATTCAAATCCAATTTTAGACAACTATAACTTAACATTTCATCTTCCCCAAAACATTCTCTTTGATTTGGATATTTTCCATACAACTTACTTGATGTGTAAACATCAACCATATACGAGGAAAACTCTTAACGTTACAATGTTTTCTTAATAACGTCATCTATTAACCTTTAATAACAAAACAAAAATGACATACATTTTCATATTCCATCTATCGTCATGACCACCATTGTGGCTGACGGAAACCATTGTTCCAAAGTCCCTTTATTTCATGTTTAATGTTCTGAGGCTGGTTCTCCATAGTAACAGGACAAAGGAATTTGTCTGTGGCCTGAGATTTACCAGGGGCGTGAGGGGTCATAAAACCCCCCACATCTTCAGACCCCTAGATCTCTCCTCCTCTGTTGGGTTTGAGAGATAAACTGTAGGGTTGTGGTCTCATGTAACTGACCTGGTCAGGACAGTCATGACAACACTCTATGACACGATCAAAACCATGTCATAACAGCTGACATAACTTGATATAACATGGTCATAAAACACTGTCATGACCCATATATTTACACCTGTTGTGACATATATTCTGTTGTTTTATGGCTGGTTATGACACCTACATAAGAGTGTCAAAACCCACATTTATTGTGTTTTTTCCCTTTCATTTGAAAGTTTGTTTCTTAATTGCTTTGTTGTTGTTGTAAGGAATTATTTACAGTCATGCTTTTCCCATCATATTTTAAATAACTTGTAGAAAATACACTTGTGACTCTATCATGAAGCATTATGACCATCTTGTGTCACTTGGACTAAGAAAATAAGCATTATGACCCATCATAATCATAAAAGCCAGACAGGCCTACCACGTACTGCACGGTAACTGTCAGTCATAAGGTCAAAAAGAGGGCGTGTTGCTCCTGAAATCTGCTCCGGCACATAGGTGCATGTATAACATCAATGTGTGCTCAATTACAATGATAATGTTCTCTACAATAAACATACTGTTGACAAGTAGCCTATGGTGAAATGGAATGTTTTTCCTTGTGTCGTAGGTTTCGTGGGTTTTGACACTCTTATGTAGGTGTCAAAACCAGCCATAAAATAATGCAATATTTATATGTCACAACAGCCCTAAATATGAATTGCATTCGGAAAGTATTCAGATCCCTTCCCCTTTTCCACATTTTGTGACATTACAGACTTTTTCTAAAATGTATTAAATAAATAAAATCCTCATCAATCTACACACAATACCCCATAATGACAAAACAAAAACAGTTTTTTTTTAATGTTTGCAAATGTATAGAATAAAAAAAAACAGAGATACCATATTTACATAACTATTCAGACCCTTTGCTATGAGACTCGAAATTGAGCTCAGGTGCATCCTGTTTCCATTGATCATCCTTGAGATGTTTCTACAACTTGATTGGAGTCCACCCTGTGGTAAAGTAGATTAATTGGACATGATTTGGAAAGGCACATACCTGTCTATATAAGGTCCAACATTTGACAGTGCATGTCAGAGCAAAAACCAAGGAATTGTCCGTAAAGCTCTGAGACAGGATTGTGTCGAGGCACAGATCTGGGGAAGGGTACCAAAACATTTATGCAGCATTGAAGGTCCCCAAGAACAAAGTGGCCTCCATCATTCTTAAATGGAAGACGTTTGGAACCACCAAGACTCTTCCTAGAGCTGGCCACCTGTCCAATCTGAGCAATCAGGAAGAAAGACCTTGGTCAGGGAGATGACCAAGAACCCGATGGTCACTCTGAAAGAGCTCCAGAGTCCCTCTGTGGAGATGGGAGAATCTTCCAGAAGGACAACCATCTCTGCAGCACTCCACCAATCAGGCCTTTATGGTAGAGTGGCCAGACAGAAGCCACTCATAATTAAAAGGCACGTGACTCCTGCTTGGAGTTTGCCAAAAGGCACCTAAAAAAGATTCTCTGGTCTGATGAAACTAAGATTGAACTCTTTGGCCTGAATGCCAATCGTCACATCTAGAAGAAATGAGGACCTGCGCATCACCTGGCCAATACCATCCCTACAGTGAAGCATGGGGGTGGCAGTATCATGCTATGGGGTTGTTTTTCAGCGGCAGGGACTTGGAGGCCAGTCAGGATCGAGGAAAAGATTAACGGAGCAAAGTACAGAGAGATCCTTTATGAAAACCTGCTCCATAGTGCTCAGGACCTCACACTGGGGCAAAAGTTCTGAATGTCCTTCAATGGCCCAGCCAGAGCCAAGACTTTAACCTGATCGAACATCTATGGTGAGACCTGAAAATAGCTGTGCAGCGACACTCCCCATCCAACCTAACAGAGCTTGAGAGGATCTGCAGAGAACAATGGGAGAAATTCCCCAAATACAGGTGTGCCAAGCATTTAGCATCATACCCTAGAAGACTTGAGGCTGTAATCGTTGCCAAAGGTGCTTCAACAAAGTACCGAATAAAGTATCTGAATACTTCTGTAAATGTGATATTTAAGTTTAAAATCTTTAATACATTTGCGTTGTCATTTTGGGGTATTGTGGGGTATTGTGTGTAGCTTGATGAGATGTAACTTAAGAAAATGTAGAAAAAGTCAAGGGGTCTGAATACTTCCCGAATGCACTCTATGTGACATGACAGGTTATGTCAGCTGTTATGATATATTATAACATGGTTATTATCATGTCATAACGTGTTATGACGCTGGGTGTCAAGTAAAGTGTTACCGAATATCCTCCTAACCCACAAAAAACTGGTTATATGAATATTCATGCAACGTTCCCATGAAATGTGTCTAGAACTTTAATATCTTATATTCTGAGAACAAGGGAACTGAATCCATTCAACCGAAATGGGTTTTCCGCATTTAACCCAACCCCTCTGGAACATTCCTATGAAAACGTTGTGTAATGACTTAATGAGACTTAAGTAAACATTCTCTAAAGTTATGGGAACGTTTGTTGTTAGCTGTGTAGTGTTATGATGGGACTGCAGCCCCTCATCGGTAGCCTACTACAGCTACCACTTCATCATGACCATCATAGGTAGGTTGAAAAGTCAATAAGGGCAGGTGGTCAGATTTCTTTTTAAATTCAGTCACAACATTCTATGTAATAGACAATGTAATTCCGATAATGTTTGCGTTTTCTCTGTTGACCTACTCCCTTCCCAGAATGAGTATGTGTCATAGAACAGTAACCGTTCACTCCAGAAAGTTTATATTCAAAATGTGCACATAGATTAGTCTCTCCCACATTGGTAGAATGGTATCTAGGTGCTCTGCTTGACTCCAGGGCAGTGGGAGACTGTGTGTGTGTGTGTGTGTGTACGTCTCTGCGTGTGTATGTGTGTGTGTGTGTTTGCGGAGGAAAAGACATTGGTATAAAGGATGAAATTGAATGGATTTAGCATTGGCCGTTCTGCTTTTGATTGCCTCTGACTGAAAATTTTAGAAAGCCACCAGGGGCCCCTCAGATGTTATGATATGGTCAATTCAGGCCCCTGTGCGTTTTGCGACGGGTCCCTGTTCTAGAAATTGAATTGATATTTTGTAAACTTCATTTACGGATAATGTGATCTGACAGGGACAAATGCACAGCTGAATTGTTTTCAAACCGACTCCAAATGAAACTTATTATAGGGTAAATGTGGATTTCTTTGTCTTCCCCTCTTCCCCTCCTGCATTGTCTCCAGTCCCTTTATATCCTGAATATGTATCCATTTTCAGGGTAATTGAATTGATACTGTCATGTGGGGGGCAAACAGAATCACGCAGCAGGGCGAATAGTCCAGGTGATTGAATTGGAGAGGGGAGAAAAAATGTCCTTCTGTGCGAGCCCACTAGGTCACAGTGCCATCATAAGATAGACACACCTCACTGTTTTCTGATTACACAGTCCACCCCAATTGTCTTTCCAATAATCTCCGTCTGATATAATGCAGACTTTTCCAATTCCACAGGCTCCAGCCAGACCTCAGATGTGTTACATATTCATTTCCTTCCCTGGAAAATTTGCTCAGCTTTAGTTCAAATTCAGTTAGCTGGATTGATGAAAGTGGCAAAAGGATACGACGTTTACTGATTCTCCCTTTTCACCTTTGATTAGCTCCACTTGTGAATTATTCCTTTGCTGTCACTGTGCTATTAAGCTGCCTGGAGGCCCGGACCACAGTTCCACAGAGGGAAAATAAGGTGGGCCAGCCATTGCAACCTGCTGCACATTGCTCTCTCTACACCTGCCCTCGGGCTAGGCAAAACATACAGGGGGAAAAGAGCTGTTTCATACCAAAACGAATGTGTGTGGTGGAGTAATGTCAAGACGATAACACAGAGAAACCTGATGAATTCTGTTGTAATGCAGATATGTACTGGGCTGGCCTTGGGGGAAACACAATGTCAACTGACACATGTTGGGGCTCCCGAATGGCGCAGTGGCCTAAGACACTACATCTCAGTGCTTGAAGTGTCACAACACAGACACCCCTGTTCAAAACCAGGCTGTATCACAACCCATCGTGATTGGGAGTCCCATAGGCCGGCGCACAATTGGCCCAGCGTCATCCGGGTTTGGCCGGTGTAGGCCGTCATCGTAAATAAGAATTTGTTCTTAACTGACTTGCCTAGTTAAATAAAGATTACGTTTAAATAAAAAAACAAGGTTTGGGAGTAACTACTTACATGTAATCTGAATACAAAAAACTATAACCAGTTACATTACCAGATAAAATCTTGTAATTAGATTACAGATATATTTGAAAAACTAGATTGGATTACTTTTAAATTCAAAAAGGATGTTTGTAAAAAAATACATTATGACACCTTTCTGTTTTCTCACACACATTCAATTGATCATTGAATAAAGTCATAAGTTTAAGTTTGTTCCCAAACTCAGTAATGTAATCTGATAACTTTCCCTGTAATATTACCAATTGAACGACATCTATTGCAGGATAAATCAATGTTAAAATTGACATACTTGGCCATAAATGGATGTTGCATTTTACTTTATGGGTTGGTTATGTAGGCTTCTTCTAACCCATTGTTTTCTACTACAGATAACATGATTAGGTTATATCTTTACATTCAAAGTAAAATTCTGGCACATTTCCAGTCATTCCAATTAATGTAATACCCCTTGAAATTCAAGAATAGGACTTGGAAATATGGAAATATAGATTAGCCAAATTGTTTTACCTGAGCATAACCTAAAAACAAAGGACTTATTAGCTGACTACCATGGAGTGGAGTTTAGTCAGCTAAGAACTTATCAGCCGGTGTTGTTTATTTAGTTATCATGGAGGACTGATTGTGTTCATTGCTTCAAGTTGAAAAAGAAATGCTGCTTTGAGCACCACCGAGAAGTGCTAATTGAATGTGAAAAAGGAATGCTGCTTTGAGCACCACCGAGAAGTGCTAATTGAATGTGAAAAAGGAATGCTGCTTTGAGCACCACCGAGAAGTGCTAATTGAATGTGAAAAAGGAATGCTGCTTTGAGCACCACCGAGAAGTGCTAATTGAATGTAAAAAAGGAATGCCAGAAACAGCATTTTTGTTGGTGAGACTTTGATATCTTGCACCATTGGAAGACTGTAGCCTACAAAAGCCTATTCCTGCTCTTTTCCCGTGATCCATCAAACACATTTCTTGTGTCATCATAGCGGACTCGCTCAGGCAAAACAAACTTTTTCAAGGCTGATTTGAATGTCATATTATATTTGTATTTTTTTATTTAACCTTTATTAAACTAGGCAAGTCAGTTAAGAACAAATTCTTATTTACAATGACAGGGAACATACAGATTTTTACCTTGTCAAGTTAGGGATTCAATCCAGCAACCTTTCGGTTACTGGCCCAACGCCCAGGTAGTCATTGAGAAAACAGAAAGATGTCAACAACAAAAAATAATCACAAACATCCTTTCTGAATTTAAAAGTAATCTTAGAAGTAATCTAGTTTTTCAAAAGTATCTGTAATCTGATTACAATATATTAGCTAGTAATGGATTACAGTAATGCAATCAGTTACACATTGAAGTATGTTTTTTGTCTTCTTCTAATGCCTCTTACTGAAAATGAATCCAAATGTAACTGAAAGTAATCAGTTTGGGTAATCCAAAAGTGACAGGTAACGAGTAACTGTAACGAATTACAATAAGAAAGTAACCTACCCAACCCTGGACATAAACCACTTATTAGGTGGGATGTTAAACTCGTCCTGTATATACTATACAAAAACGTCCATACAGCCAAACAACAGAAAAACAGAACAGTGTGATCTTGTATTTACACAATAGGTCTTTGTTAGTGAGTAAACACAAGCTCAATTGCCTATCTCATGTGAAATGATTTTGTATGGACATTTAGAGGGCATGTAATCGCTACGGTCATAAACACTGACTTCTGTCTGCAGGACATGACTTGAATTCTGCAATAAAAATCATCTCCGATGGCAACCTGCCAATCCAGCTTGATGTTGGTCGCTTGCACTTTGTCATAAAATACTAATTGCTTATTGACCATGACCCTATATGGAGATAAGAGGTAGAGAGCACCAAGCATAAAGGAGCAGCTATCCCGTGTCATTTGGAAATGTGATGGGAGGTGATGAGTACTTGGTGCAAGTGTCTGAGAAATCTGTGTACCCCAAATTCATATTTATGTCCACAGAGACTGTCCAAGAATTTAAGGTGAACCCACTGCCATTTTTCCCTGCTGTATCATCAACAACAGCCCTTAATAATTCATTCTCCGTGTGCTCTTCACCCAATTCATGGTGCCACTGCAATCAGTGCGATGTGACTATGGCAGGTGTGCATTTGGCCATTTAACAGTGAAGGGAGAGACCCTGGCGCCATTGCAGACAGACAGGCAGCCAGGTTGACTGTCAGCCATTCAGTGACATAGACACAGCAGACCATTGCTGCTCAATGTGCAGCACCGCCACCACTTTACATTATAGGAGGCTAAAGACATTTGAATGATAATGCACAAAATGGTGTATTACCTGCAGTAGAGGTGTAAAAACCCTGAGCAAGCCAAGCCAGGCCAGTAAAAAAAGCAATATTACAACCTGTTGTGATATTTGCGTCGTTTGCTCTATAATCTATTCATTCATACTCCACCGTGATATACAGTAAGGCTCTGACAACAAAAAGACAACAGTCACACAGTGGCGGAATAAATTAGACTACACAAATAGTTTGATTATTCACAAAACCAGAGAGCAACATTTGTGTGAATTCCACAAAGCAAATATTGCACGTAACAAACAGTTACATGACCTGCAGCATGGTCAAGCAAGTTAATGTTTTCCACAGTTCACTAAGTAAACAACTACTGATTTAGAACCATGGAGTTACCGCTAGTCAGTGCAAAGACGACAGGAGCTCTGCCTCCGCCATTCCAGTACCATTTCAATGTAGACATTTAACCCTCTAGAGTCTAAGCCCTGTCTGAGGCGGGGGAGGGGGAGAGGGGGATGGGTTCTAAAGCTAACACATGGAATTGTTTTAAGATGGTCTATACCAAGGATCAATTAGACATTTGATGTAGAATTTTAAGACCCTGTAAAAAAATCTATAAAAATTGGATGAAACATTGAATTTGGTGTTTACTGCTATTAGCCAATAGAAACACATTGAATAACAGATTCACTACACGGAACAGACAGTCTCCCCAAAAAAAGATAAAGGAAGTTTGTTCTGAAGTGTCTGTCCTATATCTGAGAGATATAAGACAGATCAAGAAACTCTTTTAATTTTCTACATGTATTTATCCCCTTATTTTGGGCACTATAAACTGTCTACATATATACTGTACTTCCACAAATGTTTTAAACTGGTACCGGGGACCTTCATATGAAGCTTGTGGGGCTTGTGGGTGTCCTAGAGCAAAACGGAGAACACCACAGTGTTTGTGAGAGTCTCAGATATCCACAGAGGGGTCACAGTGTGTAGACCGTTCAGACTCTACAGACAGAAGTTGTCACAAGAGGCTGTACTGGCTTCCGACAAGTCTGGTGAGGCTTGTGGGCATCCTAGAACAAACCATTCGGATGCTGCAGACGTTTTGTGAGAAGACCAATCCTCGTGATGTCTCATGGTCTGACAAACACTGCTCTAGCTCTGCCACCTTTCGACACAGACGCGGAAGGGTGACATCGGCGGATGCAGTGGATTGAGATGCAGCCCATACAAAAAAAACTATGCTAATTAGGGCTGCGGAAAGTGTAGGCCAAGAGGTTAAACATGATCAAATCAACATTAAGTTTAAGTTTATTGAAAATAAACTTAATGATACCAAAAGCAGTCTAGTCTAATCCATGTTACTAAATATCATGTGGCTGTACATGGTGTGTGTGTTTTTTATTTTTTACATTTATTTAACTAGGCAAGTCAGTGAAGAACAAATTCTTATTTTCAATGATGGTCTAGGAACAGCGGGTTAACTGCCTGTTCAGGGGTAGAACGACAGATTTGTACCTTGTCAGCTCGGGGGTTTGAACTTGCAACCTTCCGGTTACTAGTCTAACGCTCTAACCACTAGGTTACCCTGCCGCCCCTCTGTGTGTGTGTGTGTGTGTGTACAAGTAAAACTAAACATGTTGACTCACCCTACTTGTAGACTAGTTGAACGCCAATGCCATCCTCCTCTCGTTCATGTTGGCGAAACGGTCTATGGCTCTGTCATACAGTACACTTTAAGTTTTTGTTGTCATAGGCTACCTAGCTAAAATGCTTGCTAGCCTAACTTCCTGGCATGGGCAACAATGAACCAGCTAAGTTAGCTAGCTAGCTAACGTGAGCCTACTAGGCGACATCTAGGCTACGTATTAAACTTCAATAGTCCCAGGCCAGGTTAGGGTCAAAATCATGGTTAGGATCAAAATCGCTGTCATAATCAGAGATTGTGTACAGAGTACAGAGCATGTACAGAGAATAAAGTCAAAACCACAAGTCCAAATCACCATCTCCATTCATGGCTTAGGAAAGGGACGATTTAGAAAGCTAGCCTGGCTTCCATTGGCATCCATAAATACACGCCACTGATTACCTGCAAAATATTTAAGGCTCCAGCTAAGTGGACGGTGGATTTGTCTTAGATCATCGTGATAGACTTGGGCTCTCGAGGACACTCAGAGACAAAAGTTGATGGGGTCAATTCCAATTAAGGTGGGTGAATCCATTAGGACTAGGGCGAGCTGATTAGAAGTAACCACACAGACACTATTGAAACTGTATCAATGATACGTCTTTATTTGCTCTCTATTACATTGAATAGTAGGATCTATTAACAGATAAAAGGACTTGGGCAGTTTATTTCTCGGATATAACGACGAGATTGTTTGGTTCTGGAGCTATTATTGATTTATCCTACATTCCTATTGCTCACAATCAGTTTATTGAAAAGGGCAAGTTCTCAATGAACCTACTTAGTAGAAGAATTATTAAATGTATGAATAAAACAGAGAAGCATATTTTACAAACATGTCTTATGGTTGTTAGAGATGTACTGTACTTGCTGACTTTTATCAAAGTGTCTGTGGTCAATCCCTATCCTTCTTAAAAACAGAACATCAATTATAATCATTTTCTAACCTTTACTCCTTTTATGAAATCACTGAAGTTGCTGCTCTGTGATTGGGAATAGTGCCCTTAGGATAAATCTATACTTGCTTAATGTTATGTTCTGTACTGTTGCAAGCAAGAACAACTTTGACATTGCATTCAACCCCTGCAGCTAAATGAATGTACAGTACATTATTTTCATATAGCCCCAAAAGTGCAATGTCAACAAACATGGGAGCAGATAACACTGATGCCTGCGTAAAATAGAAAGCCATATAAAATACTAATTTGGTAATTTAGACAACAGATCGAGTTAGGAGATACAGGAGTTAGGAATAAATACAGACACCAAGTAGCCCTGCTGATTTCTTTCCATGCCATGAAATGCCAGCCAAATGTAGTAAGCTCCCTCCCCTCTGCAACTGAATGTGTTCCATTACTATGGTGTGGATGGCGAGGACAGGATTAATGTGAGGCGGTGTGGGCTGTTATTATTGCTGGAGATCAGGATGCAACGCTCAGTACGTACACAGGGAGATAAAGTTAAGGATACACACCGATACAGAGCTCCCCAAGGCCTGATGGCCTATCATTTCTGCCTCATAACTTCAGAATTATTGTCCTGAAAAGGAATGTGCTCTTCAGATAATTAAAAAATTCACAGACCAGATCCAATTTGAGATTATTCTATAATATTATGATGTGTGTGTGAGGGAGAGAGGGTAACAAAAGAGTGTGTGAATGTACCTGTGTGAGTGTATGTGCACCTGAGTGGTGTGTGTGTGTGTGTGTGTGTGTGTGTGTGTGTGTGTGTGTGTGTGTGTGTGTGTGTGTGTGTGTGTGTGTGTGTGTGTGTGTGTGTGTGTGTGTGTGTGTGTGTGTGTGTGTGTGTGTGTGTGTGTGTGTGTGTGTGTGTCTCTCAAGAGGTGACCTGGCATGGAGTAAACTCTAAAGTGCCAAAACAAACATTAAGAGAAATGATGATCACAATGGAACAAAGACTACCATTCCCAGGTGATGGTGCTTAGGGAAATAGGCTGAATGAATGAGAGTTCCCTCAGGCATATCCTTATCAACTTCCTCACTACAACTTCACACACAAAATGTTGTGTGCCTTTAACAAATAATCAATTAAAATAGCCTTCTATATCATTATCAATCAATAGACAGCCAATGTTTTGCAGCCAATATTTAAAAATTTCTATGATACCACACTGGAAACTCCACAAAAACCTTATGTACAGTGTAGCAATACCACTTTAAAATTGTGAAATATGATTTCAAATGAAATCCATTTCTTCTCTCTGTGATCATCTCTAGCAAGCATCAAGTATCCCAGAGCAGCAAGCAGCTGCATGTTTTTTTCTCTGGTTCCAGATGCAGAAGTAGAGCAGAGAGAGAAATGACTCCTTATCCTGCTCCTGCTCCGTGGCTCAGTGCCAGCCACTGCCGATACCACTTTAACCCCCCCCCCCATCCCCCCATCCCCCCCACCCCAAAAAAGAGAGCACAAAAAAGCCACAGAGAGAAATTTGATTCCTTTTTTCCCATTTATACAACTGTGATAGCAAGTAAAAAGACAAAACATTATTTGAAGATAGAAGATACAGGGCCCGTGATGGTGGCGGGCCATGGTGGAGCTGTGACTATTTCATCTTCCATGGTAACTTAAACACCAGACAAAGGCCTTCACACTCCATGGCCTACTGCTGGCTTGCCGAGATTGACTGGGATTGTAATAATTCATAGAGTTTGAGTTTCGTTCTAGCCGAGGTGAGGAATCACATTATGCTCCGATGTGATGCCCATTGTGGCCAGCCTCTCTTAGCTCTGCGTGTGTGCGGCTGGTCAGTCTGTTCTAGGGGAGAGAGAGAGAGAGGGAGGGAACGGACTGGAGAGAGCGGGCTGCAGCGCTGCATTACATAACTCTATTTCTGGACATCCATTACCCTTCCCTCAGGGCCTCTGGCCTGCTGACATTATGAATGTATTTAGATACAGGGGGCCACTCGCTCCTTAGACTGCGTGACATTGGGAAAGCATGTTAAATTCACAGGCCTGGGGTGAGAACTATCACCGTCCTTGACCTGAAGTTAAATATTCTAGTTGCTCAGGGATGGACAGGCTGGTGGTCCAGGAGGATAAAATATGAAACTCTTTGGTTAGACAGATAGGCACTGTTACCTACAGTATGTGACTTAAAACAATGGACCGATGATGAAGCTCCTCATAACAAGTATCTTCCTGATCTAAATTGCATCAACTACATTGCCTTCACTTGGGGAAATCTTTAAACATCCTAAACCTTTTTCTCCTGAACTGCTTTGAACCAAGGTCTAGAAGGCCATTGATGATGACGCCTGCGTAAACTATTTGGATAACAGCTAGGCCCTGAGACTCGCTTTCTCGACCGCCATACTCATCCGCTTTCCCTGCATGCGCCCAGCCATTCCCCATCCCACATTCTCATAATTTTCCATTTTCCATTGGATACTGATACAAAATAAGTAGCCTTTACAGTGGGCCATTAAACTGTCATTTAGGCAACTGTGCGTGAAGAGCCTTCAGATAACGCTCAGAGCTGATGCAGAACCAAGTTTTTGAATCATAGCCGTCTGCAGGGTGCTTAATTCACACTCCACACTAAAGATTTGGAGGGTTTCATTAAAAAGGAAGTCACTCAGCAAGACAAATACTTTCAAAGTGAAGGGAGGGGAAAACATCAACAAAATGCACCAAAATTATGCTGGTCTGAGTGTGTGGGGGGAACAATTCTGTTTTATTTCCTAATTGGATGTTTTGCTAGTTATCATTAGAGCATAACAAGGAGGTAGGAAATTGCATAAAACACGAGATTCTGTCTTTGTTGCATCTTTCTATGGTTCAGAATGCTGTTGAAATGAAAATTAGGACTTAAAATGGTACTCTTTAGGAGAAATTGGCAAATGCAGTGGTAGAAAAAGTACCCAATTGTCATACTTGAGATAAAAGTAAAGATACCTAAATAGAAAATTAGTAAAACTGAAAGTCACCCAGTAAAATACTACATGAGTAAAAGTATTTGGTTTAAATATACTTACATTTTGGTCATTTAGCAGATGCTCTTATCCAGAGCGACTTACAGTAGAAGTGCATACACTTGAAGTCTGAAGTTTACATACACGTAGGGTCATTAAAACTCATTTTTCAACTACTCCACACATTTCTTGTAACAAACTATAGTTTGTTAGTCGGTTAAGACATCTACTTTGTGCATGACACAAGTAATTTTTTCCAACAATTGTTTACGTACAGATTATTTTACTTATCATTCACTGTATCACAATTCCAGTGGGTCAGAAGTTTACATACAATAAGTTGACTGTGCCTTTAAACAGCTTGGAGAATTCCAGAAAATTATGCCATGGCTTTAGAAGCTTCTGATAGGCTAATTGACATCATTTGAGTCAATTGGAGGTGTACCTGTGGATGTATTTCAAGGCCGAACTTCAAACTCAGTGCCTCTTTGCTTGACATCATGGGAAAATCAAAAGAAATCAGCCAAGACCTCAGAAAGAAAATTGTAGACCTCCACAAGTCTGGTTCATCCTTGGGAGCAATTTCAAAACGCCTGAAGGTACCACGCTCATCTGTATAAACACCATGGGAGCATGCAGCTGTCATACCGCTCAGGAAGGAGACGTGTTCTGTTTCCTAGAGATGTGAAAAGTGCAAATCAATCCCAGAACAACAGCAAAGGACATTGTGAAGATGCTGGAGTAAACAGGTACAAAAGTATCTATATCCACAGTAAAACGAGTCCTATATCGACATAAACTGATAGGACGCTCAGCAAGGAAGAAGCCACTGCTCCAAAACCACCATAAAAAAATCCAAACTATGGTTTGCAACTGCACATGGGGACAAAGATTGTACATTTTAGAGAAATGTCCTCTGGTCTGATGAAACAAAAATAGAACTGTTTGGCCATAATGACCATTGTTATGTTTGGAGCAAAAAGGGGAAGACTTGCAGAACACCATCCCAACCATGAAGCACAGGGGATAGAAGATACAAATCAAATAAGCATCATGTTGTGTTGGTGATTTGCTGCAGGAGGGACTGGTGCACTTCACAAAATAGATGGTATCATGAGGAGGTGAAATTATGTGGATATATTGAAACAACATCTCAAGACATCCGTCAGGAAGTTTAAAGCTTGGTCGCAAATGGGTCTTCCAAATAGACAATGACCCCAAGCATACTTCCAAAGTTGTGGCAAAATGGCTTAAGGACAACAAAGTCAAGGTATTGCAGTGGCCATCACAAAGTCCTGACCTCAATCCTATAGAACATTTGTGGGCAGAACTGAAAAGGTGTGTGCGAACAAGGAGGCCTACAAATCTGACTCAGTTACACCAGCTCTGTCAGGAGGAATGGGCCAAAATGCATCTAACTTATTGTGGGAAGCTTGTGGAAAGCTACCCGAAACGTTTGACCCAAGTTAAACAATTTAAAAGGCAATGATACCAAATACTTATTGAGTGTATGTGAACTTCTGACCCAATGGGAATGTGGTGAAATAAATAAAAACTGCAATAAATAATTCACTGTTATTATTCTGATATTTCACATTCTTAAAATACAGTGGTGATTATAACTGACATAAGAAAGGATATTTTTACTAGGATTAAATGTCAGAAATTGTGAAAAAATGAGTTTAAATGTATTTAGTTAAGGTGTACGTAAACTTCCAACTTCAACAGTAAATGTTTTCATACTTGTCCCCTGTGGGAATCAAACACACTACCCTTGCATTGCAAGTGCCATGCTCTACCAACTGTTCCACACAGGAGCCATGAGCTGCACAGAACCTCTTAAGATTCAAAAGTAAAAGTACAAGTACAAGTATAAACAATTTCAAATTCCTTAAATTAAGCAAACCAGAAGACACAATGTTGTTCTTAATTTTAAAAAAAAATGATTACCATTTGATACTCCATCACAGACATAATTTACAAATTAAGTTTTACTTAGTTTTATTAACATTTGGGTGTCAGGGAAAATGTATGGAGTAAAAAGTACATTATTTTCTTATCAAATGTATTGGGAGTAAAAGTAAAAGTGAAATAGTAAAGTAAAGTACAGATACCCAAAAACACTATTTAAAGGAAAACTCCGCACAACTCTTTTGGTATTTGTTTCTAAATGCATCATATTTGTATTTTGAAAGTTACATATCGTTAAAACTTGATTGCTGACAAGGAAAACATTTTGTATATGTCAACAAGCGCATAACATAATATAGTTTTGGGGTGGATTTTTCCATTATGTAGGGCTTTACAGTATTTTTACTTATTAAGTACTTTACACCACTGGGAAAATGTTACAACATTCTGTAAGAAATCATTTAAAATGTTTAATTGTTAACATTTAATTGTTAAAATGTAATTGTTAACATCTAGATTGTATTTCCATACTAATTCAAATAGCAGGTGGCCTTCACAGCACTTTGCATGTTTTGTTATCTTTTGCTTAACACAAAAAAATGATACTCTGCTCTCAACATGTGAACATGAGATAGATATTATGAATAGCGTTTCTGGTCTGAATAAACTGCCACTTACAGACACGATCTGAGCCTTATTGTGACCCCACTCTACATCTGTAAGAGTCATTCATTTACAGGAGCACTCCACTTTCAAAAAGCCCTCCTGCATTACATACATCAGACAGCGGAGATAGCATCATTTACAGGGCTCGTACATGATGTGATGCCTTTCGGCAACGTAGCTACATAGCTTGAATAGCCTCTCTCCACTACCGTTTTTTAAACACAGTAAAACAGCACTTGAAAGAAATATATATTTTTGGAAGATAAACTCAATTTCTGGCAAGTATTCATTGAAATGATATAATAACTGACATGGAAAGGGGTAGACCGAGGGTAGAAAAAATAACTAGATACATTTGGTATTTTCAAGTTCCTTTGTGGTCTGGTCTTTTATAGCGAGAGGAATTTAAACACCCAGAGAGACAGAGTTAAAGTGAATGCCAAAAACCCTCTAAGCTTATACGTCTAAAAAGAAATTCAATTAAATGGGATTTTAGCCTTCTGAATGAGCCAGAGTCTTCTATCCACTGATAAGAGCTCCACCAAGCTGAAACCACCTTTATGCCGGTGAAATATCTGCTGCCTCTAAACATGTAATCCTTGCTCAAAGCACAATATGGATGGCTGAAATATCAATGCACCCAGGAACCAATTTTAACACATCAAATCAACGGAAGAGGTTAGAGTTGAAGATGGACTTCCTGGGGCTTAGTGAGGAGGGCAACACATAATTTGTCGTCCCACTCTGAAAAAGCCCAGTGAATCTCTCACAAAGGCTCCCATTCGACTCGTCTCAGATACCCACTCCTTATTGTTGCCTCTGGGTGGCAGAGATTCCATTCCTCTTTTCATTTTAAAGAGATTAAGTACCTGCTTTACTGTAACTACTACAGATCATGTATCTATGAGTCTCTTATGAGTTCCGCAAGGGTGACAAATGGTGGCCATTGAAGCTGTGCAGGTCAAAATAAAAAATGTAAGCATGTACTTTAGGTATCCGACATAAGCCTGTATTCACACTAGTACGCTGTACTCACACTAGTAGTCTGTGATTATCATTCTGGATTTAGAGGAAGGATCATTTAGATTTTAAAAAGCATGTGGTTAGTTTCAAACTATCATTAATCACTCAACTTACAGTAATCAACAATAATGTGCAATAGACCAGTGGTAAGTGTACGTACTGTAAATGCTGTTTAGGCACCATTTTGTATTTTGCGCGGGCGTTTACCACCTTTTGCAGTGAAATGAATTGAAAGTAAAGGGAGCGTAATTTTTTTTCAAGTATATTGAGCGTTACAGAGATCAGCATTTATTCTCAAAAACCCGAACCTAGGCAACACAGTGACTAGGGTCTGGTTTCAATGATGGACTATTTTGTCTTAGAGGAACACTTTTAATGAAGGGATTTCGCAAGTGACGTCAACTAAAACCACGTGCAAAGGCTTTGCCTGCAAACTTTGGTTTTGAATCCTGATGTTCTGGCATGTCTGTCTCTTGATTTTGCTTTATGGACGTACAGTAGGCAGTGATGTGGTTCCTCTATGCCAAAAGAACACATAATTGAAAGCAGATCTTAGTCCAGCATTTCCCAATCTCGGTCTTCGGGACCCAAAGGGTGGCACATTTTTGTTTTTGCCCTAACGCAGATTCAAATGTTCAAAGCTTGATGATTATTTGAATCAGTTGTGTAGTGCTATGGCTAAAACCAAAATGTGCACCCTTTGGGGTCCCGAGGACAGAGTTTGGGAAAGCCCGCCCTAGTCATTGTGTTGCCTAGGGTCAGGTTTCCGAGACTAATCAGTGTCACCTATTACTTTCACCGCTAGATCACTGCACAAGCCTAATGTCTAAGATACTATAAAACAACTCTTTTGATGGTTGACTTTGACATTACAGGATTATCAAAATATATATGTTTAATCAAAATGACTGACTGTTCCATTGTAAGTTGTATATTTTTGACATACAAGTTTGAGAGTTTGGCAGTATTTGATTAACATTGCAATAACCTACAGACAGTCACATGAATTTAGTCTGAAAGACAAATGTGAAATCTAAAAGGGACTATAATTGCTTCAATAAAGGAGTTTATCGACAGTGTCCCTTTAACAGAGTAATAAAACTTAAAGGCTATTGTAAAATGGGATCTGTATGATAATGTCCAAGACTGTTAATATAAGAACCACAGCAGATCACCTACTGTATGATAAAATGGAGAATTAAAAAGGAATAAATATAAACACTACTTTTGATTAAAAATAATGCTTGGGGCTCTATTTTAGCAAACCTAACACAATGGTAAATCTTAGTGCTGGCGGTAAAGGCTATAGCTCCGGGGTCAAATATTTTGTCTATTTTCACTCCGGGAATTATGAGAGGAATAGCTACCGGTGGATGAATAAATCAATTATAGGTGTGATGAGGGCTTGGTCACTCACTGGCTAATCAACACGTTTCATGGCTCAATATGCCATTGTCTCAACTTCTGTTGCTTATTGGTGGTCTTAGCGTTGTCATGAACTTCAATTCGGCTGTGGGCATGGAATATTCTCTTCCTCGTCCATTGAAGATTGATACAGTTATTAAAAAGTATAGGCTACTGTAATGAGTAGTAGCAACAGTAAAAAAAAAAAACACTTCTCCTCAAATAAAAAATACTAGGCTCCAGTAAATTGTACTGTATGTGTGAGGCATGTTCTCAAATAAGAAAGATTTAGCCTAGGCCTACCGTGGATATGGAATTATAGGACTGAATCATTTGAATATGTTTGGAGGAGTGTGTCTTTGGTAACTGGACAAGAGGTGCTCTTTGGAAATGGGAATGGATACAAGCCAAATGCAGTAGCCTATATGCACTGCAGGTAGGCCAATGTGAATGTGAATTATGCAAAAGCATGATGGCAAAAGCCTCACGAATATACCATTTAGAAACCTTTTATGGATAGGCTACTTGGCTAATACATGGCCAGGGTAGGAAAGACACCAGACACATTGCTGTTGAACCAGCTTTTGTTATGTTAGGGTAAGGGTAGGGTAAGGGTAAGGGCTTGTTTTTTAATCAAATGAAATGGAAAACAAGCAATTGTTACAGGGAAATAACTTAAATGTTTCTAAATATGAATGTCACCGGATCATCTCATCTCTCATTCCACTATTGGCATATAGTCTACATGGAGGAGTTTTTACACACATCTAAAATAATAATAGGAGCTGGCTAAAAATAATGTACAATAGCCTATATAGATAAAAAGGGGTTGCTCCCAAACTTAATATTTTCGTAAAGCTTTATTGATTCATATTTATTTCAAAGCATTCTCATGAGTCTAAGCCTGAGTGATATTCTAGACTATTTGGCAAATGCATAGGGCAAGACAAAAATAATCTGTCTTCATTGAGAGTAGGGGAGGCGATGCTTGGTTTTTCAATCAAATGAAACAAAATGTAAAAAACATGAGTCATTTATGTTTTTAAATACGACGTTTACAAGGCACAAAAAGCATGTATTTTGTGCTATGTGCACATGGGCACTGTTTTATTTATTTTATTTATTTCACCTTTATTTAACCAGGTAGGCTAGTTGAGAACAAGTTCTCATTTGCAACTGCGACCTGGCCAAGATAAAGCATAGCAGTGTGAGCATACAACAAAGAGTTACACATGGAGTAAACAATTAACAAGTCAATAACACAGTAGAAAACGAAGGGGGGGTCTATATACAATGTGTGCAAAAGGCATGAGGAGGTAGGCAAATAATTACAATTTTGCAGATTAACACTGGAGTGATAAAAGATCAGATGGTCATGTACAGGTAGAGATATTGGTGTGCAGAAGAGCAGAAAAGTAAATAAATAAAAACAGTACGGGGATGAGGTAGGTGAAAAGGGTGGGCTATTTACCAATAGACTATGTACAGCTGCAGCGATCGGTTAGCTGCTCAGATAGCTGATGTTTGAAGTTGGTGAGGGAGATAAAAGTCTCCAACTTCAGCGATTTTTGCAATTCGTTCCAGTCACAGGCAGCAGAGTACTGGAACGAAAGGCGGCCAAATGAGGTGTTGGCTTTAGGGATGATCAGTGAGATACACCTGCTGGAGCGCGTGCTACGGATGGGTGTTGCCATCGTGACCAGTGAGCTGAGATAAGGCGGAGCTTTACCTAGCATAGACTTGTAGATGACCTGGAGCCAGTGGGTCTGGCGACGAATATGTAGCGAGGGCCAGCCGACTAGAGCATACAAGTCGCAGTGGTGGGTAGTATAAGGTGCTTTAGTGACAAAACGGATGGCACTGTGATAGACTGCATCCAGTTTGCTGAGTAGAGTGTTGGAAGCCATTTTGTAGATGACATCGCCGAAGTCGAGGATCGGTAGGATAGTCAGTTTTACTAGGGTAAGCTTGGCGGCTTGAGTGAAGGAGGCTTTGTTGCGGAATAGAAAGCCGACTCTTGATTTGATTTTCGATTGGAGATGTTTGATATGAGTCTGGAAGGAGAGTTTGCAGTCTAGCCAGACACCTAGGTACTTATAGACGTCCACATATTCTAGGTCGGAACCATCCAGGGTGGTGATGCTAGTCGGGCATGCAGGTGCAGGCAGCGACCGGTTGAAAAGCATGCATTTGGTTTTACTAGCGTTTAAGAGCAGTTGGAGGCCACGGAAGGAGTGTTGTATGGCATTGAAGCTTGTTTGGAGGTTAGATAGCACAGTGTCCAAAGACGGGCCGAATGTATATAGAATGGTGTCGTCTGCGTAGAGGTGGATCAGGGAATCGCCCGCAGCAAGAGCAACATCATTGATATACACACTGTGCGTCATGGCTGTGCGTCATGGCCGGATAGGCTGTGCTTATGCTGTTGCCACTAAAACCAGTTTTTGGTTGGTCACAAATCTCCCCAGCAGCGCTGCCTGAAATCGGCATTTCAGCGCACATTTTTAAGGACACACTTCTGATATTGCCACCTTTCCCACACAAGCGAGCTCTTATAAAACAGGTAAATTACCAATCCTGGCATTAGGGTCTGAAAATAGAAGAGAGCTGGCTTTAGCAGGTCGAAATTACAAATGAGCGTGCATTAGACAATTGCGCTGACATAACGCCAGCAGAAAATAGATCCTTCGACTCTAATCTGTTCAACAAACATTTTACTTAAATCCGTTTCAGATCAGAGCGAAGTAAACAAAACCAAACCCCTCCCTTGCAGCCACAATGGAGAACTACTTTTTAGACCCCTAAATTATCCCTTCCACATGAGTAACTGAATGTCTAAGATTAGGGTTCATTCATTAATTAATTACAGGCAGACACACAATGAGCAGCCATTAATGGTTCTAAGCTGTTGGTGGGATGATTGGGTACATAAATGTTCAAGCCTACATATATGAGTCAACTGGTGCGATCTCAGATTATTAATTAAATTACTTGCTCCATTATGTACTTTAGGGCCTTCAATTTGCATTGTTGAGTGTTTCTTCACCTTTTCATCAGCATCCAGATTAAAGTGCCTATTTGAAATCAATTTCTCTAATAATGATCTTAATGAGCTCATCAATTAAGCCTGCCATAATGGGATGTTACTGTGTGGTTTCAGATATTACCTTAACTCTGCCACTAATTTCCATGCATCATCTATCAAAAATGATTGGCTAATATTGTTTCACTTCTGCTCAGGGTGATAGGGGGCTCAGAGGGGCTGTGCTTAGAGAAAATCTGAACCTTGAGCCGAGAGAAACCAGAGGGAATAACATTGACAATTAAGAGCTCCCTCGTGACTGCAGTGTATGTGTGTGTGTGCGGGTGAGTGTCTGTTTTCTTGTGCGTGTGCTTGTGTTCTCTCATGAGTGTACATGCGCATATGTGTGTCAGGGTGGTTGGGGCTGGAGGAGGCAGGGATACAGGCACCCTATTTGAAACTGTTATGGAAATTAGTTTGATAATGGATTTCAACGGTAGTCAACGTTATTTACATAAGTAAGCTCCTCAGTGACCCGTTTCTCATCAGGGATTCCATTATTCGCTCTCTTTCAGGGACGTTTATGAGCTTTGCCCTCTCCCCTGACCCCTCTCCTCACACTCCCACAAGCGCAGGCAGGCAGGCAGGCCTATGATCACTACACACATATAGCTAGCACACACACACACACACACAATCAGGAGCTATAATGTATGCATTGGTTAACCACAGAAAATAGTCCCCCTCTTAAACAGCTCATTTATTTAACCCCTGGTTCTGAGCAGTTCTCCAACATGGGTTCTCCAATCTGTTCCTACACCCTTACAGGTCAGCGAGATGCAGAGATCTGGAGAATGACTGAGCATGCCTTAAAATACCAGGCAAATGCCTCTGTAGACTGGGGATATCTAGCTAAAAAAGATCAGATATATTGGGCAAGAATCTTTTTGGTTGGCATGAAGGCAATGAGGAAGAGGTCAAGCAATGCTACTATGGCTCATGGATATAGATGATCCCTTATTTTCTTGGTCAGGTGCATTTTTAGGACAACAGCGGAATATCCCAGTATAAGGATTTACAGTAGCCTATCTACTTGAGTGCTTTTAGATGCTGAAATCTTTCTTCAATAAGCCAAAAAAATACTACATGCCAGCGGAACTGCTAATTCATTAAAGCAGGGATCTCCAACCCTGTTCCTGGAGAGCTAACGTCCTGTACGTTTTCACTCCAACCCTAATCTGGCACACCTGATTCTAATAATTAGCTGGTTGATAAAATGAATCAGATTAGTTACAATTGCGGTTGGAGCAAAAACCTACTGTACTGGAAAGTAACTATCCAGGAAGAGGGTTGGAGACACCTGCACTAAAGTGTTTATAAGTCACAGTATGCATATTCTAATGATTTATACTGCTTAAATTAATTGTGACTGCAAATTATTAATTTATTTATAACATTTTTCAAAGGTCCCATTTATTATATAACGGTAAATGGTTAACGTGCAAATTCCAAGGCGCCGGGAGAAAGAGGGGTGACAGTGGGTTAAATGATATCAAGATGTTAGAACCTTTAATGTAAATGTTTCATTACTGAAGGGGGTAGTGGACACCTCAGACAAAATAAATATGGATCCGATCTTAAAATGTCTTTTTAAAAATAACTGTATCTGAAGAATTAAATCAATGTATAAATGTCCAAACCACTTTCATACTGAAAAAAAACCTGACTGATTCAAGAATACTTCAAATCTGGACTTAAATTAGTTAAAAAAAAACATTTGACAATGATTGTCCCTACTTTTGTACATCTTAAAGAGGGGCTGGAATGACTGATTTTGCCTCAATCTTCTTGAAAGCATGCTTTGATTGTCTGTGTTTTTAGTGAGTCTTCGCTCATGGGAAGCGTTTGTACATTCACTAAAAACTATAACACAGTTACAGTCACACAACCATCTAGATAACATGCAAACAGTCTAACCAGCTCTGCTAGGGCGAGTAAAGTGGTCAGAGTGAGGTGTTCTTCAGCGTCAGCTGGAAAGTTAGTTCTGACAATAAATTACATCATGTACATGGGACAATATTTTCATGTTGCACACCATAAAATATTAATAATAATGCTTTAAATATTTTTATATGAATATGCATATATATTATTTTCTATAGAATGAAATGTGAAAATATTGACCCAAGTACACAACATGACCAAAAGTATGTGGACACCTGCTCGTTGAACATCTCATTCCAAAATCCTTGGCATTAAAATGGAGTTGTTACAAATTTTGCTGTTATAACAGCCTCTACTCTTCAGGGAACATTGTTGGAACATTTCTGCGAGAACTTGCTTCCATTCAGCCCCAAGAGCATTAGTGACGTCAGGCACTGATTGTTGGGCGATTAGGCCTGGAATGCAGTCGACGTTCCAATTCATCCCAAAGGTGGGGTTGAGGTCAAGGCTCTGTGCGGGCCAGTCAAGTTCTTCCACACTGATCTCGACAAACGATATCTTTATGGACCTCGCTTTGTGCACAGGGGCATTGTCATGCTGAAACAGGAAAGGGCCTTCCCCAAACTGTTGCCACAAAGTTGGAAGCACAGAATTGTCTAGAATGTCATTGTGTGCTGTAGCATTACGATTTCCCTTTGCTGTGGCTTAGCCCGAACCATGAAAAACAGTCCCAGACCATTATTCCTCCTCAACCAAACTATAGTTGGCACTATGCATTCAGGCAGGTAGCGTTCTCCTGGAATCCGCCAAACCCAGATTAGTCCAGCGAACTGCCAGATGGTGTCGCGTGATTCATCACCTATGAGAGTGTGTTACCACTGCTCCAGAGTCCAATGGCGGCGAGCTTTACACCACTTCAACCGATACTTGGCATTGTGCATGTTTATTTTAGGCTTGAATGCTTCAGCACTCAGCGGTCCCGTTCTGTGAGTTTGTGTGGCCTACCACTTCGCGGCTGAGTCATTGTTGCCCCTAGATGTGTCCACTTCATAATAACAGCACTTGCAGTTGACCGAGGGAGCTCTAGCAGGGCAGCATTTTGACGAACTGACTTGTTGCAAAGGTGGCATCCTTTGACATTGAAAGTCATCAAGCTCTTCAGTAAAGACATTCTACTACCAATGTTTTTTCTATGGAGATTGCATGGTTGTGTGCTCAACCAGTAATGGGTGTGGCTGAAATAGCCCAATCCAGTAATTTGAAGGGGTGTCCACATACTTTTGTATATTTAGTGTACATTGTGTAATTTATCCAAAATAATGGAGCTTTGTGAAACTTTATTTTTGCTTTGGGGAGTTTTTTAAAATCTTTTTATTGGGCACACGGGAGGGTAGTGTGTTTTTTCCATGGTTTACAAAATATAAACGCAACATTTAAAGTGTTAGTTCTATGTTTCATGAGATGAAATAAAAGATCCCAGAAATGTTCCATATGCACAAAAAGCTTATTCTCTCATATTTGGTGCACAAACTTGTTTACATCCCTGTTAGTGAGCATTTCTCCTGAGTCAAGAGCTGTTGCCAGAGAATTGAATGTTAGTTTCTCTACCGTAAGCTGCCTCCAACGTCGTTTTAGAGACAGGCAGTACAGTGGTTCCTCCTTTAAAAGTTGCGAGCTTACACAGCAGGGCTTACTGTAGAGGTACCCAGCATCATGGCTTCATTGCTCCAGACCACCACAAGGGGGAGTTAGAGCACTCATTATGCAATTGGGGCCCAAGGCTTTTTTTCTGACCAATCATATCGAGTGGTTCCAATGACGAATTTGACGCGCCACCCGTGACTTCAAAAAAGATGTCTGACCAAACATTACGGGGAAGCAAATGTAAGTAGTTATAACGTCAAAACGAGTCAAGCAAAAAAAGAACAATTGAGAGGAATATGTTACTTAATGTAGAGACAAACGATTGTGCATATTTTTTTGTCATAAAGTTCATTTACAAAAATCGCTATTTAGCTAATTTATTTTCAGTCATATCCAATACCAGGTGTATCAAACTCCATTATTTGAATGATGCTCTGTCTGCATGTATGTATTACAATTATACACAACAAACACACAACAGTGTTTACTCCTGCTCCTGGGACATAAATGATTACACATTGTAACTATGCAATAGACTAGAAACATGATTTAAGTAAAGGCTGATTTGTAATTCATATATACAGAATAAAAAACAGTACATCCTGCCAGCACGCCCACGAGTGTGCTGAATGACATGTGGAAGAGAACGAGGAACGAGATGGGACTAACAATCCAGGCTATTTGCTCTGAGACGGCATAATAATGTCATGAAAATCAGGGAGTAGGTTTTGAATACTCAACATTCTAGCCCGAAGTCCAGTACGCTATCGACTGTGCCCAAATGTATTAATTGTGGTTGGGGTCGATTGTGGCTAAAAACCCTTTATCAATTGAAGTTAGAAGCAAAAGCTTACAACTATTTTAGCACCGTTTCGCACTGCTCTGAGACAAGCATGGGGAATCTGAGACAAACCTACTCCTTCCTCCCCGTCGGGGATTTGAACCCCGGTCTCTCGTCCGCACGACACAGGGATTCTTTAGCTAAATAGCCCAGTACTGTACTGCCGACCGTCACATTGTAAAGCGCCTTATTTTCCGTTCCATCCTAATAGAAACCCAGAGGGTATTACATTTTTCATGGAATAGGAACACCATAATATTAATACAAATTAATTAAGCAAGTACCAGGCAAAAGTTTGGACACACCTACTCATTCCAGGATTTTTCTATATTTTTACTATTTTATACATTATAGAAAAATAGTGAAGATATCACAACTGTAGCAGGTGTAGCCCATCATACAAATGTTTCCTATTAGCAGGACAAGAGACTTTTTATAACCCGGCTACTGTTGTGAAAATCCCTCAACTTGCAATTTATTTGATGCTTAAGTACTCCAACTGACCTCATAACAGCAGACCAAGTGTAACCATGCCAGCCCAGGACCTCCACATCTGGCTTCTTCACCTGTGGGATCGTCTGAGATAAGCCACCAGCTCATAAACTGAGTTGTTTTTCTGCCTGTAATAAAGCCCAAGTGGGTGGGCCTATACCCTTCCAGGCCCACCAATGGCTGAGCACCTGCCCAATCCATAGATTATGGCCTAATTTATTTATTTCATTTGACTGATTTCCTTCTATGAACTGTAACTCAGTAAAATCTTTGAAATTGTTGCATGCTGCGTTTATATGATTGTTCAGTATAATTATAAATATATTATAAAAATGTATTTCCACCTAGCTGATCATTGTCTTCGACCGGCTCTGATTGGGAAGTAATGAAACAGGTGGGGAGAATGAGCTCCTCTGTGGTGGTCGGCGAACCCTCAACCTTCTGGCACATAGCTCTGAATGTCATTGAATGTTAGTTATTTGTAGTTGCAAACATTACTTTGAGTTAATTCTATGAGGGGGAGGGTGTTCAATTTATTTTACAGTATAATGGGAGGGTCATGTGAATTGTTTTTATAACACCTTGAGTTGGACTCTCAAATATTCCAAGGAAAGCAGAGACTCAGACATTCATGACATTCAGACATTCATGTTTTGGGGAGCTGTATAAATTCAAATATGCTAGATTGGGAGCTTCAGGACAGGAAATTTGAGCAATCCTAGATCTTCCAGAATATATGACCCAACAGACTGAGATTGAGTTGAGTCGGTGGGAATAGTGAGTGCACTGTGGAGTTAAGCATGGTGGAGGGAGGAGAGGAGGCAGGCTGTACATCAGTGGGGCCGTAATGAAATGCAAAAATCACCCAGACTAACAATTGGAGGCCTGTGTAGCAGCTTAGCCTGTTGGTCCAAGGCTATTCGTCATAATCAGCGGCACTTTTCTCATTAGTAAAAAGCCATTACCATTCAACTTTATCAGCCAGCCACTGTTATCGCCCCGCCGCAAAGCAATCCCAGCATGCTTTGGCAGGGACGGATGGACAGCAGGCGTACCAGTGCTTTAATAAACCAACCAATCCAGAACTCGGTGGTCAGGTGTCACTTAACTCAGAGTTAGTCACCTGGAGCACCCCAACTCCACCCCCACCCCACTCGTTAACTTATGCACTGCCAGGAGTACTTACCATGTGCACTAATCCTAATATATGCCTCCAATTAGGCCCTATTTTCCCCTGTAATCCTCCATGTTAGGTGCACAGCGTGGGAGCTGTGGGAGTCCAGTATGTGGCCTTTGTTATGCTGTCAAGAAGACCGTTTGTCTTTTTGAGTGTGATGCAGGAAAATTACCTAATGTTCACACTGTGATCAGATCAGACACCATCTAATCAGCCTTATTAATTTGACTGGACTAACGGTGAGATTTTGTCATTGTGTTTACGTTTGTAAGTAACCTGCATTTTACAAAGACACCAGAGATATTAACAAACGTTTCATGGAAAGATCAAGCATGTGTAGCCGCTTCAGAAAGGAAAGGAAAAAGAAAGGAAAAAGTCCAAGCATATAAGACGTACAGTGCCTTGTGAAAGTATTCGGCCCCCTTGAACTTTGCGACCTTTTGCCACATTTCAGGCTTCAAACATAAAGATATATAACTGTATTTTTTTGTGAAGAATCAACAATAAGTGGGACACAATCATGAAGTGGAACGACATTTATTGGATATTTCAAACTTTTTTAACAAATCAAAAACTGAAAAATTGGGCGTGCAAAATGATTCAGCCCCTTTACTTTCAGTGCAGCAAACTCTCTCCAGAAGTTCAGTGAGGATCTCTGAATGATCCAATGTTGACCTAAATGACTAATGATGATAAATACAATCCACCTGTGTGTAATCAAGTCTCCGTATAAATGCACCTGCACTGTGATAGTCTCAGAGGTCCGTTAAAAGCGCAGAGAGCATCATGAAGAACAAGGAACACACCAGGCAGGTCCGATATACTGTTGTGAAGAAGTTTAAAGCCGGATTTGGATACAAAAAGATTTCCCAAGCTTTAAACATCCCAAGGAGCACTGTGCAAGCGATAATATTGAAATGGAAGGAGTATCAGACCACTGCAAATCTACCAAGACCTGGCCGTCCCTCTAAACTTTCAGCTCATACAAGGAGAAGACTGATCAGAGATGCAGCCAAGAGGCCCATGATCACTCTGGATGAACTGCAGAGATCTACATCTGAGGTGGGAGACTCTGTCCATAGGACAACAATCAGTCGTATATTGCACAAATCTGGCCTTTATGGAAGAGTGGCAAGAAGAAAGCCATTTCTTAAAGATATCCATAAAAAGTGTTGTTTAAAGTTTGCCACAAGCCACCTGGGAGACACACCAAACATGTGGAAGAAGGTGCTCTGGTCAGATGAAACCTAAATTGAACTTTTTGGCAACAATGCAAAATGTTATGTTTGGCGTAAAAGCAACACAGTTCATCACCCTGAACACACCATCCCCACTGTCAAACATGGTGGTGGCAGCATCATGGTTTGGGCCTGCTTTTCTTCAGCAGGGACAGGGAAGATGGTTAAAATTGATGGGAAGATGGATGGAGCCAAATACAGGACCATTCTGGAAGAAAACCTGATGGAGTCTGCAAAAGACCTGAGACTGGGACGGAGATTTGTCTTCCAACAAGACAATGATCCAAAACATAAAGCAAAATCTAAAATGGAATGGTTCAAAAATAAACATATCCAGGTGTTAGAATGGCCAAGTCAAAGTCCAGACCTGAATCCAATCGAGAATCTGTGGAAAGAACTGAAAACTGCTGTTCACAAATGCTCTCCATCCAACCTCACTGAGCTCGAGCTGTTTTGCAAGGAGGAATGGGAAAAAATGTCAGTCTCTCGATGTGCAAAACTGATAGAGACATACCCCAAGCAACTTACAGCTGTAATCGCAGCAAAAGGTGGCACTACAAAGTATTAACTTAAGGGGGCTGAATAATTTTGCACGCCCAATTCTTCAGTTTTTGATTTGTTAAAAAAGTTTTAAATATCCAATAAATGTCGTTCCACTTCATGATTGTGTCCCACTTGTTGTTGATTCTTCACAAAAAAATACAGTTTTATATCTTTATGTTTGAAGCCTGAAATATGGCAAAAGGTCGCAAAGTTCAAGGGGGCCGAATACTTTCGCAAGGCACTGTAATTCCTAAAATAAAAGTATTATATTTAGTCCAGGTAACACAAGGCTGCAGCCAGTTTAGGCTGTTCTTGCCATTTATCTCAGGGGTCTTTTCCAAGCTGAAGGTCACTGTACTAAACTTCCCACCACTTCCAGAGGTGGCGTAACCATATCACTTCTTTCTGAGCATAAAATTAGATTAGATGAGTGGAAGCGGGGAGAACAGGCTGTAGCTCTCATTCACCTCATTCATCACTTTAGTTCCTAAGCACCAACTGCCTTCCAAAAAGGTAAATACATGACTGTCCATTAGCTGGATGCCTTGGAGCCAGCCTAACAGCCTAACACAATGGGAGAGAGGCAGAAGTTTGTGCTTCGCGCCACACTATATTACACCTTAGTTATGACACATTCAGCCATGCACTTGAATGAGCAAAGGTCATTATGCCGCAATGTGTCGGCACGTAATTAATACTGTTTGCGTTAACATTTCAGAAGCTGCAGTCCTGAGTGAGTTGATCACAGGAGCTACAGGCCTGAAATGGCTCTGTGCTTTCCCCTCTTAATATGTATTTTACGAGTGAGAAGCTTTGCATTATGCAAATCGTTGGATAGAAACAGGTGACATTTCTACAGTGAACACGAGCGACGGCCTGGCCTGGTCTGGGATGCTGATTTAGACATTAGTATCTGTCAGCGCAAGTGCCCAAGCCTTGATCTGCATAGCAAAATCTTTAAGGTGGACTCCAAGGAATGAGTTTGTGCCTGTGCCTGTGCATGTGTGTACCCATGTGTGTGTATACGCTTGTATGTGTGCAGTAAAAATTATTCAATTTCAAACCGTGTTATTTTTCCAGAATTTCTGATTTGATATTTGTATAAGTCAGCGTATATCAAAACAACAAAAATCAACTAATCATAACTAATTCCCTTTAGTATTGGCCTAATATGTATAGCAGAGGAAGGCGAAGGTGGGTGTCAGAATAATCATTGGCATTAAAGTATATGACATAAGCATAAGGAGAGGTATTGACACAAGGTATAACATGGACCTGCTGCCCCTACTTATCTGATAAAGCTATTGAATGCACTCATTCTTAATATTTGTTTCTTTTGCAAACAGACAGACATTTTCAAATTTTTGGGTTTCTCATGTTGTAGATTTCACCTGTTTTTGGAGATTTTTCTAGCGTAAAAAATAAAGCCATTTTGGGCAATTGAAGAATATTCGAGTGGAAATGCATAAAGAAGAGCCACAAAGGTACTGGTGTTATTTTATAGTTGCCTGTAAGGGACTTAAGGGACGCATAGTGGAATTCAGTCTGACAGTCCAGAAGGTCTGCATGTTTCCACCTTAAATGAGAAGCGTAAGCCCCAAGGCCCGCTGCCCCAGGCTAATGTTTGCTTCCTACAAAGAACAAATCAACACCCAACTTGACTCATCTTATCATGCAGTCAAAACTGATGATCAAAGAAGTCATAAAGATCCCATTTAATCTTTTGCCTATCTGTCATGCTGATGTCTTTATCCTCTTTGTGCAGTGTTTAATATCAGCCCATTATGAAGGCAAAATAGATCTGGCGTGCATACAAGGTGAATGAAGTGCTCAGTTTGATGTGACAGCGTGCTCAGTGAAAGTGGTCATCTGCAAGGAATAAAAAAGATCTTGATTATTCTATAACAGTAATGTGGGAGAGCAGCTCCGAGGACACACATCTGCTTTCAAATGTGACATGCACTGATAAAACATAGTTTCCAATTTACGCTCTCCCTGCTTGACTAATCTCTAACAGCACTTATAACCTCTAATCACTTCATCAGTAGTGAGAAAGGGACGGAGGGAGGGTGAGGGGTGATAGAAAGAGAGCGAGAAAAGAAAGAGGGGAGGGGAGGGGAAATATACAGCTAAAGAAAGAGAAAGAGGTTCAATTGGAATCCAAATGAGTGGAAGATTGGGAGACTATCTCAAATTTAAATTCCATTTGTAAATGAGCCAGGGTCCTTTATTGTCAGAGAATGAGTCATTTTATCTGGTGGATGCAAAAGACAAAAGGACATTATTGCAGGATCCCTTTGAGGCTGGCTATAGAACACAGCATAGCAGGCCTGGCTGGGAGAGTTGCGGCTGACATGGCTGATCGACTCTGTCCCTATTAGAGAGGGACAGTATGGATGCACAGGCCCTCTTATTATTTTGTCTCATCTCCAGCTATTCATATAAATGCTTTACTCTTACCTTACACCAACACAATGTGGAGAATACAACCAGAGAGGCTCAGAAACACTGTAATGTAGGAGCAAAAATATTCATAATAATGTCAGGTAAGAAGGGTTAGGGTTCCGGTTCCGGTGGCATGCATTGAAACACGTGGCTATCTCGTGGCTTTTCATTGGAAAAATACCTATGAATTAACTTATTTTCAAATAGCATTAAGGTGTGGAACGTTTACTGTATTACAAGGAACAGGTTTATTTCGCTCCAGTAGCTGGTATATTCTGTTTGTTCACAATTTACCTGTGGTAACATGGCGGCTCTGTCACTCCCAGACCTTAGAGATCCTTATTTATTCTCTATGTTTGGTTTGGTCAGGGTGTGACTCGGGTGGGAGAATCTATGTTTTCAATTGCTTTGTGTTTTTGGCTGAGTATGGTTCCCAATCAGAGGCAGCTGTCTATCGTTGTCTCTGATTGGGGATTATTTATAGGTTGTCATTTTCCTTTTGGGTTTTGTGGGGAGTTATTTTCTGTTTAGCTGTTTTGTTGCCTGACAGGACTGTGCACTTTCGTTTTTTTCTACAAATTATTATTATTTTGTTGCGGTGTTCAGTTTATTCAAAATCATGAACGCCTACCACGCTGCACCTTGGTCTCCTTCTTCAACCCATGAGAGTCATTACAGAACTCCCCACCACAAAAATACCAAGCAGCGTGATCAGGAGGAATGGACGTGGGAGGACATCCTGAATGGTAAAGGATCCTGGACGTGGGAGGAGATCCTGGCTGGGAAGGATCGCTTCCCATGGGAGCAGACGGAGGCAGCAAGGAGGGAGCAACTATACAAGGGGTCACAGCTAGCACAGAAGCCCGAAGGGCAGCACAAAACAATTTTTGGGGGGGGGCACATGGGGAGCTTGGACTATTCAGTGTTTAGGCCTGAGCCAACTCCCCGTGCTTACCGTGGGGAGCGTGTGACCGGTCAGGCACCATGTTATGCGGTGATGTCTCCAGTGCGCAGTCACAGCCCGGTGCGCAATATTCCAGCTACCCACAGTTGCCGTGCTAAAATGAGTATTCAACCAGGACGGATTGTGCCGGCTCAGTGCTCCTGGCCTCCGGGGCGTCTCTTTGGTCCAGGATATCCTGCGCCAGCTCTACGCACGGTATCCCCAGTTATCCAGCACAGCCCAGTGCGGCCTGTTCCAGCTCCCTGCACTTGCCGTGCTACAGGGGGATTCAGCCAGGACGCATTGTGCCAGCACAGCACTCCAGACCTCCAGTGCGCCTCCATGGCCCAGCATATCCTGCGCCGGCTCTATGCACTATGCCTCCAGTGCGCCGTCATAGTCCAGTGCATCCCGTGCCAGCTCCAGTACGTCTCCTCAGTCCGGTGAGACCTGTTCTGGCTCCACGTACGAAGCCTCCAGTGATGATCCATAGTCCAAAGCCTCCAGTGATAATCCATGGCCCGGAGCCTCTAGTGACAATCCATGGCATGAAGCCTCCAGTGATGATCCATGGCCCGGAACCTGTAGTGGTAATCCATGGCACGAAACCTCCAGTGATGATCTATGGCCCAGAGCCTGTAGTGACGATCTGCAGTCCGGAGCCTCCAGCGACGATCCGCAGTCCGGAGTCTTCAGCAACGAGCTGCAGTCAAGAGCCTCCAGCGGAGGTTCCCAGTCCAGAGCCTCCGGCGACGATCTGCAGTCCGGAGCCTCTAGCGACGGTCCGCAGTCCGGAGCCTCCAGCAACGATCTGCAGTCCAGAGTCTTCAGCGATGAGCTGCAGTCCAGAGCCTCCAGCGGGAGTTTCCAGTCCAGAGCCTCTGGCAACGATCTGTAGTCCTGAGCCTCCAGCAGCGGTTTGCAGGCCAGAGCCTCCGGCGATGTTCTACGGTCCGGAGGTTCCGGCGACGATCCCTGCACCGGAGACTGAAGTGGGGGGAGCCTAAAGCGGGCGGGGTAGGCGTCCCGCACCGGAGCCCCCACCGGGAGTAGATGCCCACCCGGACCCTCCCCTATAGGTTCAGGTTTGCGGCCGGAGTCCGTATCTTGGGAGTGGGGGTCTACTGTCACGCCCTGACCTTAGAGATCCTTATTTATTCTCTATGTTTGGTTAGGTCAGGGTGTGACTCGGGTGGGAGAATCTGTGTTTTCTATTTCTTTGTGTTTTTGGCTGAGTATGGTTCCCAATCAGAGGCAGCTGTCTATCATTGTCTCTGATTGGGGATCATATATAGGTTGTCATTTTCCGTTTGGGTTTTGTGGGGAGTTCTTTTCTGTTTAGCTGTTTTGTTGCCTGACAGAACTGTGCGCTTTCGTTTTATCTACTTTGTTATTTTTGTTGCGGTGTCCAGTTTATTAAAAATCAAGAACGCCTACCACGCTGCACCTTGGTCTCCTTCTTCAACTCACGAGAGTCGTTACAGGCTCTCAACAACAGACAACAGAAAGAGTTGGACTCTACTATCTGAGAGACTGTTCTTGAGAAAATTCCGTCTGCCCACTACTTGCAAATTAAACCGATAAATTCATCTCGTACCCTGCTCACTTCTAAAGTGGATAGCTACTCATCTAAAGTGGAAAGCTTGGATACAGCGGCCAATGTGACAGAGGTGCAACTCCATGACCTGGAAACAGAACAAACTAAGCTTGAAGTGGAAATCAATTTCCCCAAAAATAATTCCTGTAAATTGGGTCCTGTGGGTCACAGGACTTGACACTGGTGTGGAAGCGGGCAACCTTACTTCCTTCAAGAGCAATCTTTTCTATGAACTGTTTGGGCGGGTCCCATGCTGCTGATAAACATTGCACATTGTACAGGTCCTCTCTGGAATGGATCTCGGTGTATGATTCTATGAATCAAATGGCAAATTGTTCATCTCGCGGTGGAATTGGGGGTCTGACCTATGCAGAGAAGAGGATAATCATCTACCCAGACCTGAACGCCTAACTGCTGAAACAGATGGCGACTTACAACGCTGTGAGATCCCAGCTACACAAGCTAAACCTGAGATGCGCCTTTATCCAACTGGAAAAAATTATCTTGACATTCCAGAATGCAACGCACATCTTTTCTACTGCCAAGGAGTGGAGGAGGGGGAGGGAAGGGGGTAATGGTTCACGGTGGGAGGGGGCCCTGCTTTTTGTTTCACATCCATGGGCTTATTAACGCTATTACACGTTCCACCTGTCTTGATATCCTGGCAAGAAACCATATTGATATAGTAATGTTCCAAGAAAACGCACATACTGCAAAAGGTTGCACATAGAAAAGAGAACCATTTGTACAAACTTTTCATCAGACCCTAACAAAACTAAAGGTGTAATCATAATGACACATAAACTCAAACATCTTTGGTGAAGGCGAAGATCAAGAAGGCAGAATCACTTTCCTTAAATATATCCATAATGGAAAGAAAATGTCCTTTATTAACGTGTATGCCCCAAAGTAATATGATCCTAGTTTTTTGGATGATCTGAGCAGCATATGTCACGTTCTGACCTTTATTTCCTTTGTTTTGTCGTTATTCAGTATGGTCAGGGCGTGAGTTGGGGTGGGCAGTCTATGTTTGTTTTTCTATGATTTTGGGATTTCTATGTTTCGACCTAGTATGGTTCTCAATCAGAGGCAGGTGTCATTAGTTGTCTCTGATTGAGAATCATACTTAGGTAGCCTGGGTTTCACTGTTTGTTTGTGGATGTTTATTTCCGTGTCTGTGTTTGTTCACCACACGGTATTGTTTTCGGTTTCGGTTATTCACGTTACGTTTATTGTTTTTGTATATTAGTGTTCAGTTTGTCTTTAAAATAAACATCATGAACACTTACCACGCCGCATCTTGGTCCTCCGATCCTTCTCGCTTCTCGTCCTCAGACGAAGAGGAGGAGGAAATCCGTTACAATATTGTTAGAATTACATCTGGTTATTGGGACAGATATGAATCCCATTTTGGACATGCGAGACAAGTCTAATAAAACCAACTACAACCAGGGCTCTCCAGTATATACTCTCTTATTACAACCTCATTGATGCCTGGCGTTCACATAATCCTAAAGCGAAAGAATACACTTTAATACTCAAACAGGCATAAAAAATTACTATTATCTACACCTCTATTTTCTTTAATCAAGAAAATATAATTTTTACATCTGACCTTGTCTGACCATGCTTACTACTGTCAACTTCAAATCTCCCACTTTCCTAAAATAATCAAAAAATGGCCTTTTAACATTTCATTACTACAAATTCCTACATCAATTTGAAATGGAACTAAATGAATTCATAATGTTCAAAAAAATTCTGTAGATTATTCTATGGGATGCCACCAAAGGTTTTATTAAAAATAATGCAACTGCATTTGCATCTGGGTTGAATACATCACAATTAAAGAAGGTATCAGAATCGGAAATGTTGTTAAGTGCATTAGAGCATTCTCAAAACTATTTTCAGAGCTGGTAGCTATTACTCTTTCCAAAGTCAAGGCAGAACTTAATTTATTGATAAGACAGAGAGCAGAACTTGCCATCTATCGAGTTCGACTCAACCATTACGTCAATGGTTGTCATCCCAGTCGTATACAAGCCAACAAGCTATGTAGCAATGATCAATTAGCTGAAATAGCGACTTGGGGATGCTCGCCTTCCAGGCAGAGTTCCTCTATCCAGTGTCTGTGTTCGACTGCCCATCTTAATCTTTTATTTTTATTGGCCAATTTTGTTTTGCAACTGCCTAGAAGGCCGGCATCCCGGAGTCGCCTCTGCGCTGTTGACGTTGAGACTGGTGTTTTGCGGGTACTATTTAATGAAGCGGCCAGTTGAGGACTTATGAGGCTTCTGTTTCTCAAACTAAACACTCTAATGTACTTGTCTTCTTGCTCAGTTGTCCCACTCCTCTTTCTATTCTGGTTAGAGACAGTTTCTGCTGTTCTCTGAAAGGAGTAGTACACAGAGTTGTACGAGATCTTCAGTTTCTTGGCAATTTCTCGCATGGAATAGCCTTAATTTCTCAGACTAATAATAGACTGACAAGTTTCATTAGAAAGTGTTTTGTTTCTAGGCATTTTGAGCCTGTAATCCAACCCACAAATGTTGATGCTCCATATACTCAACTAGTCTAAAGCAGGTCAGTTTTATTGCTTCTTTAACCAGGAAAACCATTTTCAGCTGTAGTAACATAATTTCAAAAGAGTTTTCAATTAGCCTTTTAAAATGGCAAACTTGGATTAGCTAACACAACGCACCATTGGAAAACAGGAATGATGGTTGCTGATAATGGGCCTCTTTACGCCTATATAGATATTCCATAAAAATCTGTGGCACATTAGTCATTTACAACATAAACAATATCTACTCTGATCAATTTGATGTTATTTTAATGGACCAAAAATTTGCTTTTCTTTCAAAAACAAGGACATTCCTCAGGACATTCAAACTTTTGAATGGTAGTGTATCTACAGTTGAAGTCGGAAGTTTACATACATTTAGGTTGGAGTCATTAACTTCTTGGTGACGGGGCAGTATTTTCACGTCCGGATGAAATGCATGCCCAAATTCAACTGCCTGCTACTCATCCCCAGAAGATAAGATATGCATATTATTAGTAGATCTGGATAGAACACACTCTGATGTTTCTAAAACTGTTTGAATCATGTCTGTGAGTATAACAGAACTTATGTAGCAGGCGCAACCCCAAGGACAAACCATTCAGATTTTTTTTGAGGTCTCTCTCTTTTCAATGGATTTTCATTGGGAATTCATAGGGAATTCTTTGGGACCTTCTTTCAGTTCCTACCACTTCCACTGGATGTCACCAGTCTTTAGAAATTGTTTGAGGTTATTCCTTTGTGTAATGAAGAAGTAGCCCTTTTCAAAACGAGGGTCACTTCAAGTGTACTGTTAGATAGAGGCTCGTGACCAGAAAGGTAGCGTCAGTTTTTTTTCTTCCTGTATTGAACACAGATCATTCCGTCTTCAATTGTATCAATTATTTACATTACAAAATACCTAAAGTTGTATTACAAAAGTAGTTTGAAATGTTTTGGCAAAGTAACTTTTGAGATATTTTGTAGTCACGTTGCGCAAGTTGGATCCGGTGTTACCCTGGATCAAACGCGCCAAATAAATGGACATTTTGGATATATATCGATGGAATTAATCGAACAAAAGGACCATTTGTAATGTTGATGGGACATATTGGAGTGCCAACAAAAGAAGCTTGTCAAAGGTGGGGTGGCAGGGTAGCCTAGTGGTTAGAGAGTTGGACTAGTAACCGGAAGGTTGCAAGTTAAAACCCCCGAGCTGACAAGGTACAAATCTGTTGTTCTGCCCCTGAACGGCCACTGTTCCTAGGCCGTCATTGAAAATAAGAATTTGTTCTTAACTGACTTGCCTAGTTAAATAAAGCGACTCCTGTGGCAGGCCGGGTGCAGTCCAAGGTTGCCAGGTGCACGGTGTTTCCTCCGACACATTGGTGCGGCTGGCTTCCGGTTTGGATGCACGCTGTGTTAAGAAGGAGCAGTGCGGCTTGGTTGGGTTGTGTATCGGAGGATGCATGACTTTCAACCTTTGTCTCTCCCAAGCCCGTACGGGAGTTGTAGCGATGAGACAAGATAGTAGCTGACTGTGCCTTTAAACAGCTTGGAATCTTTTGAAGCTTCTGATAGGCTAATTGACATCATTTGAGTCAATTGGAGGTGTACCCGTGGATGTATTTCAAGGCCTACCTTCAAAGTGCCTCTTTGCTTGACATGGGAAAATGAAAAGAAATCAGCAAAGACCTCAGAAAGAAAATTGTAGACCTCCACAAGTCTGGTTCATCCTTGGGAGCAATTTCCAAATGCCTGAAGGTACCACGTTCATCTGTACAAACAATAGTGCGCAAGTATAAACACCATGGGACCACGCAGCCATCATACTGCTCAGGAAGGAGACGCGTTCTGTCTTCTAGAGATGAACGCACTTTGGTGTAAAAAGTGCAAATCGTTTCCAGAACAATAGCAAATGACCTTGTGAAGAAGAAGGAGGAAACAGGTACAAAACTATCTATATCCAAAGTAAAACAAGTCCTATATTGACATAACTTGAAAGGCCGCTCAGCAAGGAAGAAGCCACTGCTCCAAAACCGCTATAAAACAGCCAGACTACGGTTTGCAACTGCACATTTGGACAAATATCGTACTTTTTGGAGAAATGTCCTCTGATGAAACAAAAAATAGAACTGTTTGGCTATAATGACCATCATTATGTTTGGACGAAAATGGCTTGCAAGCCGAAGAACACCATCCCAACCGTGAAGCACGGGGGGGCTGCATCATGTTGTAGGGGTGCTTTCGTGCAAGAGGTACTGGTGCACTTCACAAATTAGATGGCATCATGAGGTAAGAAAATTCTGTGGATATATTGAAACAACATCTCAAGACATCAGTCAGGAAGTTTAAAGCTTGGTCGCAAATGGGTCTTCCAAATGGACAATGATCCCAAGCAAACTTCCAAAGTTGTGGCAAAATGGCTTAAGGACAACAAAGTCAAGGTATTGGAGTGGCCATGTCAAAGTCCTGACCTCAATCCTATAGAACATTTGTGGTCAGAACTGAAAAAGCGTGTGCGAACAAGGAGGCCTACAAACCTGACATAGTTACACCAGCTCTGTCAGAAGGAATGGGCCAAAATTCACCCAACTTATTGTGGGAAGTTTGTGGAAGGCTACCCAAAACGTTTGACCCAAGTTAAACAATTTAAAAGGCAATGCTACCAAATACTAATTGAGTGTATGTAAACTTCTGACCCACTGGGAATGTGATGAAAGAAATAAAAGCTGATATAAATAATTATCTATATTACTATATATTACTATATTATTATTATTATTATTCTGACATTTCACATTCTTAAAATAAAGTGGTGATCCTGACTGACCTAAGACAGGGAATTTTTACTAGGATGAAATGTCAGGAATTGTGAAAAGCTGAGTTAAAATGTATTTGGCTAAGGTGTATGTAAACTTCCGACTTCAACCGCAGGTGTCATAACCAGCGATAAAATAATGCAATATACTGTTTGTCACAACAGTTGTAAATATATGGGTCATGGCAATGTTTTGACAATATTATGACAGGTTATGACAAGTTATGTCATCTGTTATGACATGGTTATGACCGTGTCATAATACGTTATGACACTGGGTGTCAAGTGAAGTGATACCAAATGAACAATCTTACAAAGAAAGAAAGACTTGTCCGTACCAACCGTACCAAACTTTTCCAGGCACTATCATATCGCCCCAACCTACATCGGACTACATGTTGACTTCCATCCTTGATAAACACAGGAAACTGCTGAGCATGAAAAACCCTGCAGCGGTGCAGATCTTGACACACTCACTACCTACTACCATACCCCATTCAAAGGCACTGCAACCTTTGGTATTGCCCATTCACCCTCTGAAAGGCACACATACACAATCCATGTTTCAAATGTTTCAAGGCTTAAAAATCATTTAACCTGTCTCTTACATATTTTAAAATAAGGCTGTAATGTAACAAAATGTGGATGAAGTTAAGAGGCCTTAATAATTTCCGAATGCTCTGTATACACTGAGTTTACAAAACATTATGAACACTTGCTTTTTCCATGACATGAATCCAGGTGAAAGCTGTGAGCCATTACTGATGTCAACTGTTAAATCCACATCAATCTACTCACAATATCCCATAATGGGATAGCAAAAACAGTTTTTTAGACATTTTTGCAAATGTAAATGAAAAAAAAAAATATATATATAACATTAACATAATTATTCAGACCCTTTGCTTAGTACTAAGTTGAAGCACCTTTGGCAGTCATTACAGCCTCGAGTCTTCTTGGGTATGACGCTACAAGCTTGCCACACCTGCTTTCCACACACTGCAGGTCTCTCCAGAGATGCTCAATCGGATTCAAGTCCGGGCTCTAGCTGGGCCATTCAAGGACATTCAGAGAGACTTGTCCCCAAGCCACTCTTGCACTGTCTTAGCTGTGTGCTTAGGGTCGCTGTCCTGTTGGAAGGTGAACATTTTACACAATCTGAGGTCAATGTCACGCCCTGACCCTAGAGATCCTTTTAATTCTCTATTTGGTTAGGTCAGGGTGTGACTAGGGTGGGCAATCTATGTTTTCTATTTCTTTGTTGGCCTGGTATGGTTCCCAATCAGAGGCAGCTGTCTATCATTGTCTCTGATTGGGGATCATATTTAGGCAGCCTTTTCCCACCTGTTGTTTGTGGAATCTTGTTTTTGTGTAGCTGCCTGTGAGCAGCCCAGAACGTCACATTTTGTTTTCTTCTGTATTGTTTTTGGTGAGTTTCACATTTATTAAACATGTGGAACTCTAAGTACGCTGCGCCTTGGTCCATTCATTCAGACGAACGTGACAGAAGATCCTACCACCCACGGACCAAGCAGCGTGCCCAGGAGGAGCAGGGATCCTGGGCCTGGGAGGAAAGCCAGGAGTGGCGAACATCCTGGACGTGGGACGAAATCATGGCAGGAGACAGAAGCCTGCCATGGAAGCAGGAGGAGGCAGCGAAGGAGCAACAACAACGACACCGGGGTTCGCGGCCACGACGGAAGCCCGAGAGGCAGCCTCCCCCCCAAAAAATTGGGGGGGACCCGGGATGGTGAGAGGAGCCGAGGTGTAAACAAAGCCAGTCCACACAGGGTGATCGGCGGAGCCGAGGGTTGAACCAGAGCCAGTCTGGAGAGGAAGGGGAATTTGGAGGGAATTTGGAGGGGAATGAAGGGAGTGAATCAGAGACAGTTAAGGACTTGATGGGAAATTGGAGGAGAGAGTTATGAGAGAGATGTTGTGTTGGTGCATGAGGCACGAAATTTGCCCCCTCAGGAGCGTGTCCTCAGTTTAATGCCACCTGAGTCAGCTCTCCGTACTCGTTCCGAGGAGCGTGCCAGCCTTTGATGAAGACTGTGCCGGCCACACGCACCAGGTCTCCAGTACGCCTCCCCAGCCCTGCAAGTCCAGTGCCATCTCTCCGCACTCGCTTTGAGGAGCTTGTTATCCTTCCAGTACAATGTGTGCCAGTTCTACGCACCATGTCTCCTGTGCGCCTCCACAGCCCGGTACATCCTGTGCCAGCTCCCCTCACTTGCCGTGCGAAGGTTGTCATCTGTCCAGGACACGTTGTGCCAGCTCTACGCTCCAGACCTCCAGTGCACCTCCACAGCCCGGTAAGTCCTGTGCCGGCTCCCCGCTCCAGGCCTCCTATGCGTCTCCTCAGCCCGTTATGTCCTGTGCCAGCTCCACGCACCAGGCCTCTTGTGTGTCTCCCCAGCTCCAGGCCTCCTATGCGTCTCCTCAGCCCGTTATGTCCTGTGACAGCTCCACGCACCAGGTCTCCTGCGACGGTCGGCAGTCCAGAGCCTCCAGCGACAGTCTGCAGTCCGGAGCCTGCTGCGACAGTCTGCAGTCCGGAACCTTCAGCAACGGTTCCCAGTCTGGAGCCTCCAAAGACGGTTTCCAGTCCAGAGCCTCCAACGACGATTCCCAGTCCAGAGCCTCCTGCGAGGGTTCCCAGTCCGGAGCCTCCAGCGACGGTTCCCAGTCCGGAGTCTCCAGCGATGGTTCCCAGTCCGGAGCCTCCAGCGGGGGTTCCCAGTCCGGAGCCTCCAACGACAGTTCAAAGTCCGGAGCCTCCAACGACGGTTCCCAGTCCGGAGCCTCCAGTGACAGTTCCCAGGCCGGAGCCTCCGGTGAAGATCCAACGACGGTTCCCAGTCCGGAGCCTCCAGCGACGGTTCTCAGGCCGGAGCCTCCAGCGACGATTGGTCCATTCAGGTCAAAGAGTTCAATCTTGGTTTCATCAGACCAGAGAATCTTGTTTTGATAGTCCTTTAGGTGCCTTTTGAGAATCTCCAAGCAGGCTGTCATGTGCCTTTTAGTAAGGAGTGGCTTCCGTCTGACCACTCTACCATAAAGGCCTGATTGGTAGAGTGCTGCAGAGATAGTTGTCCTTATGGAAGGTTCTCCCATCTCCACAGAGGAACTCTGGAGCTCTGTCAGAGTGACAATCAGGTTCTTGGTCACCTCCCTGACCAAGGCCATTCTCCCCCGATTGCTCAGTTTGGCCAGGGCGGCCTCTCGGAAGAGGCTTGGTGGTTCCAAACTTCTTCTTGGGGACCTTCAATGCTGCAGACATTTTTTGGTGCCCTTCCCCAGATCTGTGCCTTGACCCAATCCTGTCTCAAATCAAAATAAAATAAAATACAACAGGTGTAGACCTCATAGTGAAATGCTTCCTTACAGGCCCTTAAAAAAATGCAGTTTTCAGAAAAATACCTAAAAAATAAGAAATAAAAGTAAAAAATTATTAAAGAGTAGCAGTAAAGTTAACCTTTCTGGGAAGGGGATTCCACTAGCGGAACACCTGGCCTACAGCCAGTGAAATTGCAGGGCGCCAACAGAAATCTCATAATTTAAATTCCTCAAACATACAATTATTATACACCCTTTTAAAGATAAACTTCTTGTTAATCCAGCCACAGTGTCTGATTTAAAAAAAGGCTTTATGGCGAAAGCACACCATGCGATTATGTTAGAACAGCGCCTAGCCATAAAAAAAAACATACAGACATTTTCCAGCCAAAGAGAGGTGTCACAAAAGTCAGAAATAGCGTTAAAAGTAATCACTAACCTTTGATGATCTTCAACTGGTGGCACTCCCAACACTCCATGTTACACAATAAATGTTTGTTTTGTTTGATAAAGTTCATCTTTATGTCCAAAAACCTCCTTTTTGTTCGCGCGTTTAGTTCAGTAATCCATATGAACAAAGTGCAGGTACAACATCCAGACGAAAAGTCAAAAAAGTTTTAAAGTATGTAGAAACATGTCAATCGATGTTTCTAATCAATCCTTAGGGTGTTATTATCATAAATATTCAATAATTTTCAACCGGACAATACTGTTTTCATTAGAAAGGAAAAGGAACGTACGGCCACGCGCGATAAACAACTCATGGCTTTCAGCTGAGCCACTTACTCTGAGTGGTCTTATTTTCTCCCCTTTCACAGTAGAAGCCTGAAACAACTTCTAAAGACTGTTGACATCTACTGGAAGCCTTAGGAAGTGCAATCTGACACTGGACACTGAATATTCGATAGGCATTCACTTGAAACCTCAAACCTCAGAATTCTCACTTCCTGGTTGGATTTTTCTCCGTTTTTTGCCTGCCATATGAGTTCTGTTATACTCACAAACATCATTCAAACAGTTTTGGACACTTTAAAGTGTTTTCTATCCAAATGTACTAATTATATGCGTAATTATAAGCTTGTGGGCCTGAGTAACAGGCAGTTATCTCTGGGCACGCTTTTCATCCAAACTTCCCAATGCTGCCCCTTATCCCAAAGAGGATCAGAATAGTGAGACTATATACAGGGTGTACCGGTACAGAATCAATGTGTTGGAGCACCGGTTAGTCAAGGTAATTTAGGTAATATGTACATGAAGGTAGAGTTATTAAAGCGACTATGCATAGATAAGATCAGAGAGTAGCAGCAGCGTAAAAGATGGGGTGCAATGCAAATATTCTGGGTAGCCATTTGATTAGATGTTCAGGAGTCTTATGGTTTGGGGGTAGAAGCTGTTTAGAAACCTCTTGGACCTATACTTAGCGCTCCGGTACCGCTTGCCAGGCGATAGCAGAGAAAACAGTCTCGGGCCTCCACGGACAATTCCTTTGACTTCATGGCTTAGTCTTTGCTTTGACATGCACTGTCTGCGGTGGGATCTTATAAAGACAGGTGTGTGCCTTTCCAAATCATGTCAAATCAATTGAATTTACCACAGGTAAACTCCAATCAAGTTGTAGAAACATCTCAAGGATGATCAATGGAAACAGAATGCACCTTCGCTAAATTTAGAGTCTCATAACAAAGGGTCTGAATACTTATTTAAATAAGCTATTTCTGTGGGGGGTTTTGTACAATCATTATTGTCATTATTGTAACGGATGTCGTCTGGAGATAGAGAGGAGGACCAAGGTGCAGAGTGGTAAGTGTTCATGTCTTTTTAATAAACAAACTGAACACTGGAACAAAACTATAAACGATGTGAACAAAACGAAACAGTACCGTGTGGCCCAAACACTCACAAACACCCACAAACCAAAAGTGAAACCCAGGCTACCTAAGTATAATTCTCAATCAGGAACAACAATTGACAGCTGCCTCTGACTGAGAACCATACTAGGCCGAACTTAAAAACCAACATAGAAAAACAAACATAGACTGCACACCCCAACTCACGCCCTGACCATACTAAAACACAGACAAAAACAAAGGAACTAAGGTCAAAACGTGACAATTATGGGGTATTGTGTGTAGATTGATGAGTAAACATTTTTATTTAATCCATTGTAGAATAAGTCTGCAATGTAACAAAATGTGGAAAAAGTCAAGGGGTCTGAATACTTTCCGAATGCACGGTATATATACACCGAACAAAAATATGAACGCAACATGTAAAGTGTCGGTCCCATGTTTCATGAGCTAAAAAACAATATCCATAAATGTTTCAAATGCACAAAAACCTTATTTCTCTCCAATGTTGCGCACAAATGTGTTTACATCCCTGTTAGTAAGCATTTATTCTTTGCCAACATAGTCCTCGTGGTAGGTGTGGCATATCAAAAAGCTGATTAAACATCATGACCATTACACAGGTGCAGCTTGTGCTGGGGACAAAAACTCAGGAGTATTTTCGTCTGTAATAAAGCACTTTTGTGGGGAAAAACTAATTCTGAGTTGGCCTGGCTCCTCAGTGGGTGGGCCTGGCTCCCAAGTGGTTGGGCCTATGCCCTCCAAGGCCCACCCACAGCTGCACCCCTGCCCAGTCATGTGAAATCCATAACTTAGGGCCTAAATAAAATGATTTCCATATATAAACTATAACTCAGTAAAATCTTTGAAATTGTAATATTTTTGTTCAGTATATATTGTTTGTATGTACAGTACCAGTCAAAAGTTTGGACACACCTACTCATTCAAGGGTTTTTCTTTATTTTTTACTGTTTTCAACATTGTAGAATAATCGTGAAGACATCAAAACTATAAAATAACACATATGGAATCATGTAGTAACCAAAAAATGGTTAAAAACATAAAAATATATTTGAGATTTGAGATTCTCCAAATAGCCACCCTTTGCCTTGATGACAGTTTGCACACTCTTGGCATTCTCTCAACCAGCTTCAACTGGAATACTTTTCCAACAGTCTTAAAGGAGTTCCCACATATGCTGAGCACTTGTTGGCTGCTTTTCCTTCACTCTGCGGTCCAACTCATCCCAAACCATCTCAATTGGGTTGAGGTTAGGTGATTGTAGAGGCAAGGTCATCTGATGTAGTACTCCATCACTCTCCTTCTTGGTAAAACAGCTCTTGTGTTGGTTCATTGTCCTGTTGAAAAACAAATGAAAGTCCCACTAAGCACAAACCAGATGGGATGGCGTATCGCTGCAGAATGCTGTGGTAGCCATGCTGGTGTATGTGAATTGACGCTCTCTACTCTCAAATACACCGGTGCTCTGTGTTGTTTCACCTTTAGCCACAATAGTGGAATTTTCTGTTTGCCTTCACAATAAAAATCCTGCATTGCAACTGATACAAACATATACAAATATTGGAATCATGCCATATTTGGACTTGATACTGCTTAACAAGTTTGGAATGTTGTTATATAAATTCAACAAAAGACAATATTTAGTTCATTTGACAACAAAAAACATTCTGAAATCGCACCGTGGATATATTAGACGTTAAAAGTTAATTGGGGGCAAACTGTATACATTGTACAGCGTTGCCTATGGATCTTTGGTCAACTGTGAAAAGTTTACCCAAATATTGGTGTCGTAGATCTTATTGCAGGACTTTAACTCTGGGTAATCACCTCACTATTCAGGCTATTGTGCGTATTGGACATTCATATTGCAATGTACAACTTTACCTATGGATCTTGGGAACATGAAATGGTGTATCAGCCAACTCAGCCTACTCAGTGACACTCACAGGACACAGCTGTAAAGAGTTTACACAAAAATTAAGATCGTAGCTCTAATTGCAGGACTTTAAGACCACTGTGAAAAGAGCCACATTAGCTCACCTGTCGATGGGCTGAATAGTAAGGCGATTTCCCACAGTCAAAGTCCTGCAATATGAGCTACGACACTAATATGCGTGTAAACTTTTCACAGTTGTGTTCTGTGGATGTCACTGAATAGGCTGATGCCACCATTTAATTGATCCACAATCAATAGGCAAGGCTGTACAGTGAAATATACGTAAATATGCCCCAGTGCAATTATGAGGTTTAATACATCAATGCAATTTCAACTGATTTGTCCTTTTTTGTTAAATTTTTAGTTTATGGAATTATGGGAAGCATTGGGGTCAACATGGGCCAGCATCCCTATGAAATGGTTTTGACACCTTGTAGAGTCCATGCCTGACAAATTGAGGCTGTTCTATATACTGTATATGGGGCATATAATAATCTCAGCTCTGTAGATTTTGCTGCGAAGAGACAAAGTCACTAGATCATTTATTCTGGTATTGCCCCTATGTAGCTTGTTTCTGGTCACCGGTTCAGGAATGGTTAAAAAATCACAACATTCACATAAAATTAACTTTACAAATAGCAGTGTTGGGTGATTTGGAAAGCCATAGTCAGTCATTAAATAATATTATAATACTCGTAGGAAAGGTTTTCATCTTTAGCTCACAATCTGTGGATAATATACGATTAGAAAGGTTATAAAAGTATGTACATCACAGCCAAATTGAAAAACATTTGGTTTATGTTAGAGTTTATGCTAGAGTTTATGTTAGAGTTTATGTTAGAGTTTATGTTAGGTAATGTAAAATGTGTATTCTGCATTAATATTTTAGAACAACATGTGGATTCTTTAGACATTAATTTTAGACAGACAGCTCTGTAACTTCAGCTTCTCAACACCTCTTACAAAAACAAGTAATTAGGAAGTCAATCTCTCTTCCACTTTGACCCATGAAAAATTGACATGCATGTCATTAATGTTAGCTCTCCGTGTACTTTTAAAGGGCCAGCCGTGCTGCCCTGTTCTGAGCCAACTGCAATTTTCCCAAGAGCCGCTTTGTGGCACCAGACCACATGACTGAACAGTAGTCCACGTGAGCCAAAGAAAGCATTAATCATGTCAAAGTATTGATACTTGTCCTTTTCATCCACTGAGCTTCCCGACCTCCTGAGTGCATCCCTCACTAAAATGTACTGTGAAACTACACTGCTCTGTATTCCTTGAGTAGCCTTTTGTCCCCATACGTTCATACATTTTTCCATACACCACAGTATTTTTGTAGGTGTTTTCCAATTCTGCCTTGATACTCACATCTCCACAGATCTCCAGCAAGGTCTCGGTTTCACAGACAGTACATGTCTCCCCTTTGCCCTTATTTGAACAAATTGTTTTGTGTTTTAGCTAATTTAACTAATTAAGCTAGTTAATATACTGAACATAAATATAAATCAACAAAAAAGTGTTGGTCCCAATGTATCATGAGCTAAAAGAAAAGATCCCAGAAATAATCCATACTCACAAAACCTTATTTGTCTCACATTTTGTGCACAAATTTGTTTACATCCCTGTTAGAAAGCATTTTTCCTTTGCCAAGATAATCCTTCCAACTAACAGGTGTGGCATATCAAGAAGCTGATTAAACAGCACGATCATTACACAGCTGCACCTTGTGCTGGGGACAATAAAAGGCCAATCTACAATGTGCAGTTTTTTCAAACAACAATGCCACAGATGTCTCAAGTTTTGAGGGAGCATAAAATTGGCATGCTGACTGCAGGAACGTTCATCAAAGCTATCTTAATTCGCCTCCAACGTAGTTTTAGAGAATTTAGCAGTACGTCCAACCTGCCTCACAACCGCAGACCGCATGTAACCACGTCAACCCAGGAACTCCACATCAGGCTTCTTCACCTGCGGGATTGTCTGAAACCAGCCACCCAGACAGCTGATGAAACTGTGGGTTTGCAAAACTGAATAATTTATACACAAACTGTCAGAAATCAACTCAGGGAAGGTCATCTGCGTGCTTATCGTCCTCAGCAAGGTCTTGACTTGACTGTAGTGCTGCGTCGTAACCGACTTCAATGGGCAAATGCTCACCTTCGATGGGATTCATCTGTGTGCTCTTCACAGATGAATCCCAGTTTCAACTGTACTGGGCGTCATGTGGGCGAAAGGTTTGCTAATGTCAATGTTGTGAACAGAGTGCCCAACGCTCCAGGATCCAGATCATGTAGAGATGTGTGAAAGCGCCATAAGGTGCAATGCAGGGTAATGGGTTGAGGCCGGCTACTGGTGACTGTTTAACAGTCTGATGGCCTGGAGATAGAAGCTGTTTCTCAGTTTCTCGGTCTAAACTTTGATGCACCTTTAATGTCTTGAACTTGAGCTGTTGACCCTCTACTCTGCAGCCCGTTGATGTATATGGGGGCAGGCTCTCTTTGTTGTCTTTTGTAGTCCACGATCAGCTCCTTAGTTTTGTTGATGTTGAGGTTATTTTCCTGACACCACTCCGCAAGGGCCCTCACCTCCTCCCTGTAGACTGTCTCGTCGTTGTTGGTAATCAGACCTACCACTGTTGTGTCGTCAGCAAACTTGATGATTGAGGTAGAGATGTGCTTGGCCACCTTCACCACTTGGGGTCGGCCCATCAGGAAGTCCAGTAGTTCAGACCCTGGGCCCTGAGCCCTGAGCCTAGTGATGAGCTTGGAGGGCACTACGGTGTTCAAGGCTGAGCAGTAGTCGATGAACAGCATTCTTACATAGGTGTTTCTCTTTTCCAGGTGGGATAGGGCAGTGTGCAGTGCAATGGCGCTTGCGTCGTCTGTGGATTTGTTGGGGTGACATGCAAATTGTAGTGGGTCTAGGGTGTCGGGTAAGATGGAGGTGATATAGTCCTTAACCAGGATCTCAAAGCACTTCATGATGACAGAAGTGAGTGCTAAGGGGTCATTTAGTTCAGTTACCTTCACTTTCTTGGGTACAGGAACAATGGTGGACATATTGAAGCAAGTATAATTGTGTGGTTAACTACTATTTATTTTGTAATTCTCTGTAGAGCTGACTTCCCGGCATTTTCTCGGCATTATCTATTAGACTGTGTCTCCTATTTGATTATAGGGAAATGATGGATCAAGGTGCCAGTATGGACACCTTGTCTGGAAATGAGATTATAATACCACAGCCCAGAACAAGTGGATCAATAATATTCAACAAACCAAAGTGTTGGAAAATAGGAGTGAAATAGCCTGGGTATTAATTCATGGTAGCCTGTGATTGTCTGTAGTTATACTCCTCTAGGTAATTAATCCTTCAGCTCTGGGTCGGTCCCCTCTTTCTTCTCACAGCCATTATTGAGCCAATTATCATACATTTCCCCCCTGCATCAATTAACAATATAGGGGGGCAGTGCTACATGCATTTTAAGTGTGTATAATTGAACAGGCTCTTTTTTTAATTAGCCCGTACTGACTCTTTGCTTTTTATGCTACTCGTCTGCTCATTACCGGAGCAATTTAATTCAATTAGCACCTTAATTAGACGAACAGCCATGTTCTGATGTTTCCATTCTTGTTGGAGGAGCACACTGTGATTAGCTAAAACAAACACGGCATGCAAATCAACATGGGGCCGTAATGCTGGAGGGGCTGAGGGGAGGGAAGCCAGAAAGAACACTGGGAGCAGGGCCATGGAGGGGGGGGGGGGCTTCACCCACCCAGGGGAGTAAGAGACTATAACGAGCAGCACACACATCATATACATACACATGAATGCAATGCATAAACATACAGCGCATACACAAACTATGACAAAATGTGAACAAAGATGACACACCAAACTCAACATAATGACCAAACTCAACATTATGATTTAGGAGGGATAATATTTGAAATGGCCTGTTTCAAGAGCCATTTTTTTGGGCCAGGGATAACAGTGGTGCGTGGTGGATCCATTTCTCAGTTCTAGGGTGCTGTTTGCTGTAGTAACACAGCAAGGAGAATGACGTGCAAGATTAACACCAGTGGTCTGCAGCAGGGAGCTAGTCTACTCTCAGATCCCTGCTGATAAGAAAACACATTCGATGACACGGAGGGACAAACACAATTAACTATAATAGAGAAGGGCTATTCCGTCTGTGCTCTGATGGACGGGTACAGGGTTCACTTTTCTCTCTCACATAGATATTAAAGCACACTGAATGGATGGGGAACAACCGCGGCCACTTCCTGTGACAAGCCGAATCAAAGGCTATCGATGAGAAATATCCTAATCTGTGGATTAAATGCTGTCTGGGCACAGTTTAATTTGAGACGGAATACAAACCATCTCCACATCAGAGGCGCTGCCCGCCTATCACAGACAGAACACACAGTCTGGGCTGCCAGTGGCAGGATATGGCTGGGGCTGAGTTGCATGGTGGGAAAAAAACAATATGCCCATCTAGTTCACTTGGTTCCTTAGAAGTTTTTGGTTTCACATTGGTTGTGGGACCGAAGCCATCATGTTTTCTATATGTTCTGAGAAAATAAGTTAATATTTTGCCTGTTCTGGGAACAATTTTTCAAATTAAATAACATTCTGAGAGCATTCTCCGAATGTTGTGAAAGTTTTGAAATGTAAAGCTTATTTGGAGGTTTTTGAAAAACTTCCTCAGAACATTCACTGAATGTTTCAATGAGACCTTTCATAACACTAGAAGCTTTTGAACTCCAAGCAAAGATACAGTAAGACAGACACATGAATATTGCTTAGGCATTAATCAGGCAAACAATTGCTGTTTTGTGGCACGGCATCAGTGAGATTCGAACCAATGAGCTTCTGCTCTCTATCCCTCAAAATAGTTCACTGCGCCACCAGCGTGGCACTAGCATGCCACATATTTCTTTGCACAAACAAGCTGTTCATTTTTGCCTATTCAAACAGACCTCATTTAAAAGGAAATAAGCACTCATTAATATCAGGTGTGACCAATTAGTGGGCGCAGCCCATTAACAATATAGAAAATAGAGAGTTTTGTTGACGCTGAGAACGGAATGTATATGTTTTTAAATGACATTCTTAGAATGTTTTCTGAACGTTACTGACGTTTTCTTGTGTTTTTTTATGGAAAGTGTTCTCCATGTTCTAAGAACGGAATTAAGAGCTAATTGATGTTAAAGTAATGAAAAACCTATCAAATAAAATATTCCTATATTCAAAGTTCCTTAAATGTGCTGAGAATGTTCCAAAGCCAATCAACTATCTTGCACCATTCCCAGAAAGCTGTGGGAAGCTGTGGGAAGTGCCAAATAATCAAAGGACAATCATGCTCTCACCAAGCTCTAAGAAGCATATGGTTGTCAGAATATGATGTGCCAGCTGGGTGGTTTTTAAGCATGAGCATTGTCCCATAATAACGTAGGAGGGACCTATACAATGTAAGGTTGAACAGACCATTTGTAACACACACATATATAGAGGGTAAAACAAAATTGTGATACAGATCCAACCTTAAAAGGAACCTTTCCCTTTAGTAAGTTCAGATGTAACATGTTGGTATTGAAGGCTGTTTGAGCTTGGTCTATAGTACTCAAAACCAAATCCTTGGGGTAGAATAATGATTATGTTACAGTATGTCAAGAAAAACCGCAGAATTGTGTAGGTCAGGGATGGGCACCTTTAATGAGGATGGGGGCCACAAAGAATCTGAACTCATCATAAGGGGCCACAGTGCGTACCCACATCCATACCTTAGCCTTTTGTGGGCCTAAGCAAAATGTTGTTAGCCATTAACGGAGGAGTGGCTCTATGTCAACGAAGTGGGTGTCTTTCTCTCTCTCTCTCTCTCTCTCTCTCTCTCTCCCTCTCTCTCTCTCTCTCTCTCTCTCTCTCTCTCTCAACCTCTCTCTCTCAACCTCTCTCTCTCTCTCAACGTCTCTCTCTCAACCCATCTCTCTCTCAACCTCTCTCTCAACCTCTCTCTCCAACCCCTCTCTCGCAACCTCTCTCTCTCAACCTCTCTCTCAACCTCTCTCTCTCAACCTCTCTCTCACAACCTCTCTCTCTCAACCTCTCTCGCTCAACCTCTCTCTCTCAACCTCGCTCTCAACCTCTCTCTCTCTCTCTCTCTCAACCTCTCTCTCTCTCTCAACGTCTCTCTCTCGACCTATCTCTCTATCAACCTCTCTATCACAAACCTCTCTCTCAACCTCTCTCTCTCAACCTCTCTCTCCAACCCCTCTCTCTCAACCTCTCTCTCACAACCTCTCTCTCGCAACCTCTCTCTCAACCTCTCTCTCTAAACCTATCTCTCTCAACTGCTCTCTCTCTCTCTCTCTCTCAACCTCTCTCTCAACCTCTCTCTCAACCTCTCTCTCAACCTCTCTCTCTCTCAACCTCTCTCTCTCAACCTCTCTCTCTCAACCTCCCCCTATCAACCTATCTCTCTCTCAACCTCTCTCTCTCAACCTCTCTCTCTCTCAACCTCTCTCTCTCTCTCGCTCAACCTCTCTCTCTCAACATATCTCTCTCTCAACCTCTCTCTCTCAACCTCTCTCTCTCAACCTCTCTCTCTCAACCTCTCTCTCTAAACCTCTCTCTAAACCTCTCTCTC